>NC_090934.1:1317016773-1318216773 GCF_040938575.1 Ambystoma mexicanum
AACCCGCATCCTAGACCACAGAAATTCCCAAAAATAATTTTGACATGAAAAATGCATCCTACGCCCCTGAATGTCCTAGACCCCTAAAGTCCAGAAAATGTTGGTTGGGAAAAACATTGAGAGCTCTGAATGTCCCAGAAACATTTGCAGCCTGAAAGGAGCATTAACCTGCATCCTAGACCACAGAAATTCCCAAAAATAGTTTTGGCAAGAAAAGTGCATCCTACACCCCTGAATGTTCATAATATGTTAGCAGCCCAAAAAAGGCCTTAAAATGCATCTTAGGCCTGCAAGAATGTTGAAAACTTTGGAGGTCGAAAAAAGGGGTTTACACGCATCCTAGACCCCCTAAAGTCCAGAAAATGTTGGTTGCCCAAAAACTGTGCCAAAGAGCTCTGAATGTCCCAAAATCATTTGTAGCCTGAAAGGGGCATTAACCCACACCCTTGATGCCTGAAATTCCCAAAAATATTTTTGGCACAAAAATGCATCCTACAACCCTGAAAGTTCAGCATATGTTAGCCGCCCAAAAAAGGCCTTAAAATGCATCTTAGGCCTGCAAAAATGTTGAAAACTTTGGAGGCCCAAAAAGGGGTTTACAGGTATCCTAGACCCCCTAAAGTCCAGAAAATGTTGGTGGCCCAAAACTGTGCCAGAGAGCTCTGAATGTCCCAAAATCATTTGTAGCCTAAAAGGGGCATTATCCCACACCCTTGACGCCTGAAATTCCCAAAAATATTTTTGACACAAAAATGCATCCTACACACCTGAAAGTTCAGAATATGTTAGCAGCCCAAAAAAGGCCTTAAAATGCCTGTTATGTCTGGAAAAATGTTGAACACTTTGGAGGCCTAAAAAAGGGGTTTACAGGCAACCTAGACCCCCTAAAGTCCAGAAAATGTTGGTGGCCAAAAACTGTGCCAGAGAGCTCTGAATGTCCCAGAAACATTTGCAGCCTGAAAGGAGCATTAACCCGCACCCTAGACCACTGAAATTCCCAAAAATAATTTTGACATGAAAAATTCATCCTACACCCCTGAAAGTTCAGAATATGTTAGCAGCCCAAAAAAGGCCTTAAAATGCATTTTAGGCCTGCAAAAATATTGAAAACTTTGGAGGTAAAAAAAAGGGGTTTACAGGCATCCTAGACCCCCTAAAGTCCAGAAAATATTGGTGGCCCAAAAACTGTGCCATAGAGCTCTGGATGTCCCAAAATCATGTGTAGGCTGAAAGGAGCATTAACCCGCACCCTAGACCACTGAAATTCCCAAAAATAATTTTGACATGAAAAATGCATCTACACCCCTGAAAGTTCACAATATGTTAGCAGCTCAAAAAGGCCTTAAAATGCATCTTAGGCCTACAAGAATGTTGAAAACTTTGGAGGTCAAAAAAAGGGGTTTACACGCATCTTAGACCACCTAAAGGCCAGAAAATGTTGGTTGCCCAAAAACTGTGCCAAAGAGCTCTGAATGTCCCAAAATCATTTGCAGCCTGAAAGGAGCATTAACCTGCATCCTAGACCACTGAAATTCCCAAAAATAATTTTGACATGAAAAATGCTTCCTAAACCCCTGAATGTTCAGAATATGTTAGCAGCCCAAAAAAGGCCTTAAAATGCATCTTAGGCCTGCAAGAATGTTGAAAACTTTGGAGGTCAAAAAACGGGGTTTACAGGCAACCTAGACCCCTAAAGTCCAGAAAATGTTGGTTGGGAAAAACATTGAGAGCTCTGAATGTCCCAGAAACATTTGAAACCTGAAAGGAGCATTAACCCGCATCCTAGACCACAGAAATTCCCAAAAATAATTTTGACATGAAAAATGCATCCTACACCCCTGAATGTCCTAGACCCCTAAAGTCCAGAAAATGTTGGTTGGGAAAAACATTGAGAGCTCTGAATGTCCCAGAAACATTTGCAGCCTGAAAGGAGCATTAACCCGCATCCTAGACCACAGAAATTCCCAAAAATAGTTTTGGCAAGAAAAGTGCATCCTACACCCCTGAATGTTCAGAATATGTTAGCAGCCCAAAAAAGGCCTTAAAATGCATCTTAGGCCTGCAAGAATGTTGAAAACTTTGGAGGTCAAAAAAAGGGGTTTACACGCATCCTACACCCCCTAAAGTCCAGAAAATGTTGGTTGTCCAAAAACTGTGCCAAAGAGCTCTGAATGTCCCAAAATCATTTGTAGCCTGAAAGGGGCATTAACCCACACCCTTGATGCCTGAAATTCCCAAAAATATTTTTGGCACAAAAATGCATCCTACAACCCGGAAAGTTCAGCATATGTTAGCCGCCCAAAAAATGCTTTAAAATGCATCTTAGGCCTGCAAAAATGTTGAAAACTTTGGAGGCCCAAAAAAGGGGATTACAGGTATCCTAGACCCCCTAAAGTCCAGAAAATGTTGGTGGCCCAAAACTGTGCCAGAGAGCTCTGAATGTCCCAAAATCATTTGTAGCCTAAAAGGGGCATTATCCCACACCCTTGACGCCTGAAATTCCCAAAAATATTTTTGACACAAAAATGCATCCTACACACCTGAAAGTTCAGAATATGTTAGCAGCCCAAAAAAGGCCTTAAAATGCCTGTTATGTCTGGAAAAATGTTGAACACTTTGGAGGCCTAAAAAAGGGGTTTACAGGCATCCTAGACCCCCTAAAGTCCAGAAAATGTTGGTGGCCCAAAACTGTGCCAGAGAGCTCTGAATGTCCCAAAATCATTTGTAGCCTGAAAGGGGCATTAACCAGCATCCTAGACCACTGAAATTCCCAAAAATAGTTTTGGCAAGAAAAGTGCATCCTTCACACCTGACAGTTCAGAATATGTTAGCAGCCCAAAAAGGCCTTAAAATGCATCTTAGGCCTGCAAGAATGTTGAAAACTTTGGAGGTCAAAAAAAGGGGTTTACACGCATCCTAGACCCCCTAAAGTCCAGAAAATGTTGGTTGCCCAAAGACTGTGCCAAAGAGCTCTGAATGTCCCAAAATCATTTGTAGCCTGAAAGGGGCATTAACCCGCATCCTAGACCACTGAAATTCCCAAAAATAATTTTGACATGAAAAATGCATCCTACACCCCTGAATGTCCTAGACCCCTAAAGTCCAGAAAATGTTGGTTGGGAAAAACATTGAGAGCTCTGAAGGTCCCAGAAACATTTGCAGCCTGAAAGGAGCATTAACCCGCATCCTAGACCACAGAAATTCCCAAAAATAGTTTTGGCAAGAAAAGTGCATCCTACACCCCTGAATGTTCAGAATATGTTAGCAGCCCAAAAAAGGCCTTAAAATGCATCTTAGGCCTGCAAGAATGTTGAAAACTTTGGAGGCCCAAAAAAGGGGTTTACAGGTATCCTAGACCCCCTAAAGTCCAGAAAATGTTGGTGGCCCAAAACTGTGCCAGAGAGCTCTGAATGTCCCAAAATCATTTGTAGCCTAAAAGGGGCATTATCCCACACCCTTGACGCCTGAAATTCCCAAAAATATTTTTGACACAAAAATGCATCCTACACACCTGAAAGTTCAGAATATGTTAGCAGCCCAAAAAAGGCCTTAAAATGCCTGTTATGTCTGGAAAAATGTTGAACACTTTGGAGGCCTAAAAAAGGGGTTTACAGGCAACCTAGACCCCCTAAAGTCCAGAAAATGTTGGTGGCCAAAAACTGTGCCAGAGAGCTCTGAATGTCCCAGAAAAATTTGCAGCCTGAAAGGAGCATTAACCCGCATCCTAGACCACTGAAATTCCCAAAAATAATTTTGACATGAAAAATGCATCCTACACCCCTGAAAGTTCAGAATATGTTAACAGCCCAAAAAAGGCCTTAAAATGCCTTTTAGGCCTGCAAGAATGTTGAAAACTTTGGAGGTCAAAAAAAGGGGTTTACAGGTATCCTAGACCCCCTAAAGTCCAGAAAATTTTGGTGGCCCAAAACTGTGCCAGAGAGCTCTGCATGTCCCAAAATCATTTGTAGCCTGAAAGGGGCATTAACCCGCATCCTAGACCACTGAAATTCCCAAAAATCGTTTTGGCAAGAAAAGTGCATCCTTCACACCTGACAGTTCAGAATATGTTGCATCCCAAAAAAGGCCTTAAAATGCATCTTAGGCCTGCAAAAATGTTGAAAACTTTGGAGGCCCAAAAAAGGGGTTTACAGGCATCCTAGACCCCCTAAAGTCCAGAAAATGTTGGTTGACCAAAAACTGTGCCAGAGAGCTCTGAATGACCCAAAATCATTTGTAGCCTAAAAGGGGCATTATCCAACACCCTTGATGCCTGAAATTCCCAAAAATATTTTTGGCATAAAAATGTATCCTACACCCCTGAAAGTTCAGAATATGTTAGCAGCCCAAAAAAGGCCTTAAAATGCATCTTAGTCCTGCAAAAATGTTGAAAACTTTGGAGGCCCAAAAAAGGGGTTTACAGGCATCCTAGACCCCCTAAAGTCCAGAAAATGTTGGTTGCCCAAAAACTGTGCCAAAGAGCTCTGAATGTCCCAAAATCATTTGTAGCCAGAAAGGGGCATTAACCCACACCCTTGATGCCTGAAATTCCCAAAAATACTTTTGGCAGAAAAATGCATCCTACACCCCTGAAAGTTCAGAATATGTTAGCCGCCCAAAAAAGGCCTTAAAATGCATCTTAGGCCTGCAAAAATGTTGAAAACTTTGGAGGCCCAAAAAAGGTGTTTAGAGGCATCCTAGACCCCCTAAAGTCCAGAAAATGTTGGTTGACCAAAAACTGTGCCAGAGAGCTCTGAATGTCCCGAAATCATTTGTAGCCTAAAAGGGGCATTATCCCACACCCTTGACGCCTGAAATTCCCAAAAATATTTTTGACACAAAAATGCATCCTACACACCTAAACGTTCAGAATATGTTAGCAGCCCAAAAAAGGCCTTAAAATGCCTGTTATGTCTGGAAAAATGTTGAACACTTTGGAGGCCTAAAAAAGGGGTTTACAGGCATCCTAGACCCCCTAAAGTCCAGAAAATGTTGGTGGCCAAAAACTGTGCCAGAGAGCTCTGAATGTCCCAGAAACATTTGCAGCCTGAAAGGAGCATTAACCCGCATCCTAGACCACTGAAATTCCCAAAAATAATTTTGACATGAAAAATGCATCCTACACCCCTGAAAGTTCAGAATATGTTAGCAGCCCAAAAAAGGCCTTAAAATGCCTTTTAGGCCTGCAAGAATGTTGAAAACTTTGGAGGTCAAAAAAAGGGGTTTACAGGTATCCTAGACCCCTAAAGTCCAGAACATTTTGGTGGCCCAAAACTGTGCCAGAGAGCTCTGCATGTCCCAAAATCATTTGTAGCCTGAAAGGGGCATTAACCCGCATCCTAGACCACTGAAATTCCCAAAAATCGTTTTGGCAAGAAAAGTGCATCCTTCACACCTGACAGTTCAGAATATGTTAGCATCCCAAAAAAGGCCTTAAAATGCATCTTAGGCCTGCAAAAATGTTGAAAACTTTGGAGGCCCAAAAAAGGGGTTTAGAGGCATCCTAGACCCCCTAAAGTCCAGAAAATGTTGGTTGACCAAAAACTGTGCCAGAGAGCTCTGAATGTCCCAAAATCATTTGTAGCCTAAAAGGGGCATTATCCCACACCCTTGACGCCTGAAATTCCCAAAAATATTTTTGACACAAAAATGCATCCTACACACCTGAACGTTCAGAATATGTTAGCAGCCCAAAAAAGGCCTTAAAATGCCTGTTATGTCTGGAAAAATGTTGAACTCTTTGGAGGCCTAAAAAAGGGATTTACAGGCATCCTAGACCCCCTAAAGTCCAGAAAATGTTGGTGGCCAAAAACTGTGCCAGAGAGCTCTGAATGTCCCAGAAACATTTGCAGCCTGAAAGGAGCATTAACCCGCATCCTAGACCACTGAAATTCCCAAAAATAATTTTGACATGAAAAATGCATCCTACACCCCTGAAAGTTCAGAATATGTTAGCAGCCCAAAAAAGGCCTTAAAATGCCTTTTAGGCCTGCAAGAATGTTGAAAACTTTGGAGGTCAAAAAAAGGGGTTTACAGGTATCCTAGACCCCCTAAAGTCCAGAAAATTTTGGTGGCCCAAAACTGTGCCAGAGAGCTCTGCATGTCCCAAAATCATTTGTAGCCTGAAAGGGGCATTAACCCGCATCCTAGACCACTGAAATTCCCAAAAATCGTTTTGGCAAGAAAAGTGCATCCTTCACACCTGACAGTTCAGAATATGTTAGCATCCCAAAAAAGGCCTTAAAATGCATCTTAGGCCTGCAAAAATGTTGAAAACTTTGGAGGCCCAAAAAAGGGGTTTACAGGCATCCTAGACCCCCTAAAGTCCAGAAAATGTTGGTTGACCAAAAACTGTGCCAGAGAGCTCTGAATGTCCCAAAATCATTTGTAGCCTAAAAGGGGCATTATCCCACACCCTTGACGCCTGAAATTCCCAAACATATTTTTGGCACAAAAATGCATCCTACACCCCTGAAAGTTCAGAATATGTTAGCAGCCCAAAAAAGGCCTTAAAATGCATCTTAGTCCTGCAAAAATGTTGAAAACTTTGGAGGCCCAAAAAAGGGGTTTACAGGCATCCTAGACCCCCTAAAGTCCAGAAAATGTTGGTTGCCCAAAAACTGTGCCAAAGAGCTCTGAATGTCCCAAAATCATTTGTAGGCAGAAAGGGGCATTAACCCAAACCCTTGATGCCTGAAATTCCCAAAAATACTTTTGGCAGAAAAATGCATCCTACACCCCTGAAAGTTCAGAATATGTTAGCCGCCCAAAAAAGGCCTTAAAATGCATCTTAGGCCTGCAAAAATGTTGAAAACTTTGGAGGCCCAAAAAAGGGGTTTAGAGGCATCCTAGACCCCCTAAAGTCCAGAAAATGTTGGTTGACCAAAAACTGTGCCAGAGAGCTCTGAATGTCCCGAAATCATTTGTAGCCTAAAAGGGGCATTATCCCACACCCTTGACGCCTGAAATTCCCAAAAATATTTTTGACACAAAAATGCATCCTACACACCTAAACGTTCAGAATATGTTAGCAGCCCAAAAAAGGCCTTAAAATGCCTGTTATGTCTGGAAAAATTTTGAACACTTTGGAGGCCTAAAAAAGGGGTTTACAGGCATCCTAGACCCCCTAAAGTCCAGAAAATGTTGGTGGCCAAAAACTGTGCCAGAGAGCTCTGAATGTCCCAGAAACATTTGCAGCCTGAAAGGAGCATTAACCCGCATCCTAGACCACTGAAATTCCCAAAAATAATTTTGACATGAAAAATGCATCCTACACCCCTGAAAGTTCAGAATATGTTAGCAGCCCAAAAAAGGCCTTAAAATGCCTTTTAGGCCTGCAAGAATGTTGAAAACTTTGGAGGTCAAAAAAAGGGGTTTACAGGTATCCTAGACCCCTAAAGTCCAGAAAATTTTGGTGGCCCAAAACTGTGCCAGAGAGCTCTGCATGTCCCAAAATCATTTGTAGCCTGAAAGGGGCATTAACCCGCATCCTAGACCACTGAAATTCCCAAAAATCGTTTTGGCAAGAAAAGTGCATCCTTCACACCTGACAGTTCAGAATATGTTAGCATCCCAAAAAAGGCCTTAAAATGCATCTTAGGCCTGCAAAAATGTTGAAAACTTTGGAGGCCCAAAAAAGGGGTTTACAGGTATCCTAGACCCCCTAAAGTCCAGAAAATTTTGGTGGCCCAAAACTGTGCCAGAGAGCTCTGCATGTCCCAAAATCATTTGTAGCCTGAAAGGGGCATTAACCCGCATCCTAGACCACTGAAATTCCCAAAAATCGTTTTGGCAAGAAAAGTGCATCCTTCACACCTGACAGTTCAGAATATGTTAGCATCCCAAAAAAGGCCTTAAAATGCATTTTAGGCCTGCAAAAATGTTGAAAACTTTGGAGGCCCAAAAAAGGGGTTTACAGGCATCCTAGACCCCCTAAAGTCCAGAAAATGTTGGTTGACCAAAAACTGTGCCAGAGAGCTCTGAATGTCCCAAAATCATTTGTAGCCTAAAAGGGGCATTATCCCACACCCTTGACGCCTGAAATTCCCAAAAATATTTTTGGCACAAAAATGCATCCTACACCCCTGAAAGTTCAGAATATGTTAGCAGCCCAAAAAAGGCCTTAAAATGCATCTTAGTCCTGCAAAAATGTTGAAAACTTTGGAGGCCCAAAAAAGGGGTTTACAGGCATCCTAGACCCCCTAAAGTCCAGAAAATGTTGGTTGCCCAAAAACTGTGCCAAAGAGCTCTGAATGTCCCAAAATCATTTGTAGCCAGAAAGGGGCATTAACCCACACCCTTGATGCCTGAAATTCCCAAAAATACTTTTGGCAGAAAAATGCATCCTACACCCCTGAAAGTTCAGAATATGTTAGCCGCCCAAAAAAGGCCTTAAAATGCATCTTAGGCCTGCAAAAATGTTGAAAACTTTGGAGGCCCAAAAAAGGGGTTTAGAGGCATCCTAGACCCCCTAAAGTCCAGAAAATGTTGGTTGACCAAAAACTGTGCCAGAGAGCTCTGAATGTCCCAAAATCATTTGTAGCCTAAAAGGGGCATTATCCCACACCCTTGACGCCTGAAATTCCCAAAAATATTTTTGACACAAAAATGCATCCTACACACCTGAACGTTCAGAATATGTTAGCAGCCCAAAAAAGGCCTTAAAATGCCTGTTATGTCTGGAAAAATGTTGAACACTTTGGAGGCCTAAAAAAGGGGTTTACAGGCATCCTAGACCCCCTAAAGTCCAGAAAATGTTGGTGGCCAAAAACTGTGCCAGAGAGCTCTGAATGTCCCAGAAACATTTGCAGCCTGAAAGGAGCATTAACCCGCATCCTAGACCACTGAAATTCCCAAAAATAATTTTGACATGAAAAATGCATCCTACACCCCTGAAAGTTCAGAATATGTTAGCAGCCCAAAAAAGGCCTTAAAATGCCTTTTAGGCCCGCAAGAATGTTGAAAACTTTGGAGGCCCAAAAAAGGGGTTTACAGGCATCCTAGACCCCCTAAAGTCCAGAAAATGTTGGTTGCCCAAAAACTGTGCCAAAGAGCTCTGAATGTCCCAAAATCATTTGTAGCCAGAAAGGGGCATTAACCCACACCCTTGATGCCTGAAATTCCCAAAAATACTTTTGGCAGAAAAATGCATCCTACACCCCTGAAAGTTCAGAATATGTTAGCCGCCCAAAAAAGGCCTTAAAATGCATCTTAGGCCTGCAAAAATGTTGAAAACTTTGGAGGCCCAAAAAAGGGGTTTAGAGGCATCCTAGACCCCCTAAAGTCCAGAAAATGTTGGTTGACCAAAAACTGTGCCAGAGAGCTCTGAATGTCCCAAAATCATTTGTAGCCTAAAAGGGGCATTATCCCACACCCTTGACGCCTGAAATTCCCAAAAATATTTTTGACACAAAAATGCATCCTACACACCTGAACGTTCAGAATATGTTAGCAGCCCAAAAAAGGCCTTAAAATGCCTGTTATGTCTGGAAAAATGTTGAACACTTTGGAGGCCTAAAAAAGGGGTTTACAGGTATCCTAGACCCCCTAAAGTCCAGAAAATTTTGGTGGCCCAAAACTGTGCCAGAGAGCTCTGCATGTCCCAAAATCATTTGTAGCCTGAAAGGGGCATTAACCCGCATCCTAGACCACTGAAATTCGCAAAAATCGTTTTGGCAAGAAAAGTGCATCCTTCACACCTGACAGTTCAGAATATGTTAGCATCCCAAAAAAGGCCTTAAAATGCATCTTAGGCCTGCAAAAATGTTGAAAACTTTGGAGGCCCAAAAAAGGGGTTTACAGGCATCCTAGACCCCCTAAAGTCCAGAAAATGTTGGTTGACCAAAAACTGTGCCAGAGAGCTCTGAATGTCCCAAAATCATTTGTAGCCTAAAAGGGGCATTATCCCACACCCTTGACGCCTGAAATTCCCAAAAATATTTTTGGCACAAAAATGCATCCTACACCCCTGAAAGTTCAGAATATGTTAGCAGCCCAAAAAAGGCCTTAAAATGCATCTTAGTCCTGCAAAAATGTTGAAAACTTTGGAGGCCCAAAAAAGGGGTTTACAGGCATCCTAGACCCCCTAAAGTCCAGAAAATGTTGGTTGCCCAAAAACTGTGCTAAAGAGCTCTGAATGTCCCAAAATCATTTGTAGCCAGAAAGGGGCATTAACCCACACCCTTGATGCCTGAAATTCCTAAAAATACTTTTGGCAGAAAAATGCATCCTACACCCCTGAAAGTTCAGAATATGTTAGCAGCCCAAAAAAGGCCTTAAAATGCATCTTAGGCCTGCAAGAATGTTGAAAACTTTGGAGGCCTAAAAAAGGGGTTTACAGGCATCCTAGACCCCCTAAAGTCCAGAAAATGTTGGTGGCCAAAAACTGTGCCAGAGAGCTCTGCATGTCCCAAAATCATTTGTAGCCTGAAAGGGCATTAACCCGCATCCTAGACCACTGAAATTCCCAAAAATAGTTTTGGCAAGAAAAGTGCATCCTACACCCCTGAAAGTTCAGAATATGTTAGCAGCCCAAAAAAGGCCTTAAAATGCATCTTAGGCCTGCAAGAATGTTGAAAACTTTGGAGGCCTAAAAAAGGGGTTTACAGGCATCCTAGACCCCCTAAGGTCCAGAAAATGTTGGTGGCCAAAAACTGTGCCAGAGAGCTCTGAATGTCCCAGAAACATTTGCAGCCTGAAAGGAGCATTAACCCGCATCCTAGACCACTGAAATTCCCAAAAATAATTTTGACATGAAAAATGCATCCTACACCCCTGAAAGTTCAGAATATGTTAGCAGCCCAAAAAAGGCCTTAAAATGCATCTTAGGCCTGCAAGAATGTTGAAAACTTTGGAGGCCTAAAAAAGGGGTTTACAGGCATCCTAGACCCCCTAAAGTCCAGAAAATGTTGGTGGCCAAAAACTGTGCCAGAGAGCTCTGCATGTCCCAAAATCATTTGTAGCCTGAACGGGGCATTAACCCGCATCCTAGACCACTGAAATTCCCACAAATAGTTTTGGCAAGAAAAGTGCATCCTTCACACCTGACAGTTCAGAATATGTTAGCATCCCAAGAAAGGCCTTAAAATGCATCTTAGTCCTGCAAAAATGTTGAAAACTTTGGAGGCCCAAAAAAGGGGTTTACAGGCATCCTAGACCCCCTAAAGTCCAGAAAATGTTGGTTGACCAAAAACTGTGCCAGAGAGCTCTGAATGTCCCAAAATCATTTGTAGCCTAAAAGGGGCATTATCCCACACCCTTGACGCCTGAAATTCCCAAAAATATTTTTGACACAAAAATGCATCCTACACACCTGAACGTTCAGAATATGTTAGCAGCCCAAAAAAGGCCTTAAAATGCCTGTTATGTCTGGAAAAATGTTGAACACTTTGGAGGCCTAAAAAAGGGGTTTACAGGCATCCTAGACCCCCTAAAGTCCAGAAAATGTTGGTGGCCAAAAACTGTGCCAGAGAGCTCTGAATGTCCCAGAAACATTTGCAGCCTGAAAGGAGCATTAACCCGCATCCTAGACCACTGAAATTCCCAAAAATAATTTTGACATGAAAAATGCATCCTACACCCCTGAAAGTTCAGAATATGTTAGCAGCCCAAAAAAGGCCTTAAAATGCCTTTTAGGCCTGCAAGAATGTTGAAAACTTTGGAGGTCAAAAAAAGGGGTTTACAGGTATCCTAGACCCCCTAAAGTCCAGAAAATTTTGGTGGCCCAAAACTGTGCCAGAGAGCTCTGCATGTCCCAAAATCATTTGTAGCCTGAAAGGGGCATTAACCCGCATCCTAGACCACTGAAATTCGCAAAAATCGTTTTGGCAAGAAAAGTGCATCCTTCACACCTGACAGTTCAGAATATGTTAGCATCCCAAAAAAGGCCTTAAAATGCATCTTAGGCCTGCAAAAATGTTGAAAACTTTGGAGGCCCAAAAAAGGGGTTTACAGGCATCCCAGACCCCCTAAAGTCCAGAAAATGTTGGTTGACCAAAAACTGTGCCAGAGAGCTCTGAATGTCCCAAAATCATTTGTAGCCTAAAAGGGGCATTATCCCACACCCTTGACGCCTGAAATTCCCAAAAATATTTTTGGCACAAAAATGCATCCTACACCCCTGAAAGTTCAGAATATGTTAGCAGCCCAAAAAAGGCCTTAAAATGCATCTTAGTCTTGCAAAAATGTTGAAAACTTTGGAGGCCCAAAAAAGGGGTTTACAGGCATCCTAGACCCCCTAAAGTCCAGAAAATGTTGGTTGCCCAAAAACTGTGCCAAAGAGCTCTGAATGTCCCAAAATCATTTGTAGCCAGAAAGGGGCATTAACCCACACCCTTGATGCCTGAAATTCCTAAAAATACTTTTGGCAGAAAAATGCATCCTACACCCCTGAAAGTTCAGAATATGTTAGCAGCCCAAAAAAGGCCTTAAAATGCATCTTAGGCCTGCAAGAATGTTGAAAACTTTGGAGGCCTAAAAAAGGGGTTTACAGGCATCCTAGACCCCCTAAAGTCCAGAAAATGTTGGTGGCCGAAAACTGTGCCAGAGAGCTCTGCATGTCCCAAAATCATTTGTAGCCTGAAAGGGCATTAACCCGCATCCTAGACCACTGAAATTCCCAAAAATAGTTTTGGCAAGAAAAGTGCATCCTACACCCCTGAAAGTTCAGAATATGTTAGCAGCCCAAAAAAGGCCTTAAAATGCATCTTAGGCCTGCAAGAATGTTGAAAACTTTGGAGGCCTAAAAAAGGGGTTTACAGGCATCCTAGACCCCCTAAGGTCCAGAAAATGTTGGTGGCCAAAAACTGTGCCAGAGAGCTCTGAATGTCCCAGAAACATTTGCAGCCTGAAAGGAGCATTAACCCGCATCCTAGACCACTGAAATTCCCAAAAATAATTTTGACATGAAAAATGCATCCTACACCCCTGAAAGTTCAGAATATGTTAGCAGCCCAAAAAAGGCCTTAAAATGCATCTTAGGCCTGCAAGAATGTTGAAAACTTTGGAGCCCTAAAAAAGGGGTTTACAGGCATCCTAGACCCCCTAAAGTCCAGAAAATGTTGGTGGCCAAAAACTGTGCCAGAGAGCTCTGCATGTCCCAAAATCATTTGTAGCCTGAAAGGGGCATTAACCCGCATCCTAGACCACTGAAATTCCCACAAATAGTTTTGGCAAGAAAAGTGCATCCTTCACACCTGACAGTTCAGAATATGTTAGCATCCCAAGAAAGGCCTTAAAATGCATCTTAGTCCTGCAAAAATGTTGAAAACTTTGGAGGCCCAAAAAAGGGGTTTACAGGCATCCTAGACCCCCTAAAGTCCAGAAAATGTTGGGGGCCAAAAACTGTGCCAGAGAGCTCTGAATGTCCCAGAAACATTTGCAGCCTGAAAGGAGCATTAACCCGCATCCTAGACCACTGAAATTCCCAAAAATAATTTTGACATGAAAAATGCATCCTACACCCCTGAAAGTTCAGAATATGTTAGCAGCCCAAAAAAGGCCTTAAAATGCCTTTAAGCCTGCAAAAATGTTGAAAACTTTGGAGGCCCAAAAAAGGGGTTTACAGGCATCCTAGACCCCCTGAAGTCCAGAAAATGTTGGTTGCCCAAAAACTGTGCCAAAGAGCTCTGAATGTCCCAAAATCATTTGTAGCCTGAAAGGGGCATTAACCCGCATCCTAGACCACTGAAATTCCCAAAAATCGTTTTGGCAAGAAAAGTGCATCCTTCACACCTGACAGTTCAGAATATGTTAGCATCCCAAAAAAGGCCTTAAAATGCATCTTAGTCCTGCAAAAATGTTGAAAACTTTGGAGGCCCAAAAAAGGGGTTTACAGGCATCCTAGACCCCCTAAAGTCCAGAAAATGTTGGTTGCCCAAAAACTGTGCCAAAGAGCTCTGAATGTCCCAAAATCATTTGTAGCCAGAAAGGGGCATTAACCCACACCCTTGATGCCTGAAATTCCCAAAAATACTTTTGGCACAAAAATGCATCCTACACCCCTGAAAGTTCAGAATATGTTAGCCGCCCAAAAAAGGCCTTAAAATGCATCTTAGGCCTGCAAAAATGTTGAAAACTTTGGAGGCCCAAAAAAGGGGTTTACAGGCATCCTAGACCCCCTAAAGCCCAGAAAATGTTGGTTGACCAAAAACTGTGCCAGAGAGCTCTGAATGTCCCAACATCATTTGTAGCCTAAAAGGGGCATTATCCCACACCCTTGACGCCTGAAATTCCCAAAAATATTTTTGACACAAAAATGCATCCTACACACCTGAACGTTCAGAATATGTTAGCAGCCCAAAAAAGGCCTTAAAATGCCTGTTATGTCTGGAAAAATGTTGAACACTTTGGAGGCCTAAAAAAGGGGTTTACAGTCATCCTAGACCCCCTAAAGTCCAGAAAATGTTGGGGGCCAAAAACTGCCAGAGAGCTCTGAATGTCCCAGAAACATTTGCAGCCTGAAAGGAGCATTAACCCGCATCCTAGACCACTGAAATTCCCAAAAATAATTTTGACATGAAAAATGCATCCTACACCCCTGAAAGTTCAGAATATGTTAGCAGCCCAAAAAAGGCCTTAAAATGCCTTTTAGGCCTGCAAGAATGTTGAAAACTTTGGAGGTCCAAAAAAGGGGTTTACAGGCATCCTAGACCCCCTAAAGTCCAGAAAATATTGGTGGCCCAAAAACTGTGCCAGAGAGCTCTGGATGTCCCAAAATCATTTGTAGCCTGAAAGGGGCATTAACCCACACCCTTGATGCCCGAAATTCCGAAAAATGTTTTTGGCACAAAAATGCATCCTACACCCCTGAAAGTTCAGAATATGTTAGCAGCCCAAAAAAGGCCTTAAAATGCATCTTAGGCCTGCAAAAATGTTGAAAACTTTGGAGGCCTAAAAAAGGGGTTTACAGGCATCCTAGACCCCTAAGGTCCAGAAAATGTTGGTGGCCAAAAACTGTGCCAGAGAGCTCTGAATGTCCCAGAAACATTTGCAGCCTGAAAGGAGCATTAACCCGCATCCTAGACCACTGAAATTCCCAAAAATAATTTTGACATGAAAAATGCATCCTACACCCCTGAAAGTTCAGAATATGTTAGCAGCCCAAAAAAGGCCTTAAAATGCATCTTAGTCCTGCAAAAATGTTGAAAACTTTGGAGGCCCAAAAAAGGGGTTTACAGGCATCCTAGACCCCCTAAAGTCCAGAAAATGTTGGTTGCCCAAAAACTGTGCCAAAGAGCTCTGAATGTCCCAAAATCATTTGTAGCCAGAAAGGGGCATTAACCCAAACCCTTGATGCCTGAAATTCCCAAAAATACTTTTGGCAGAAAAATGCATCCTACACCCCTGAAAGTTCAGAATATGTTAGCCGCCCAAAAAAGGCCTTAAAATGCATCTTAGGCCTGCAAAAATGTTGAAAACTTTGGAGGCCCAAAAAAGGGGTTTAGAGGCATCCTAGACCCCCTAAAGTCCAGAAAATGTTGGTTGACCAAAAACTGTGCCAGAGAGCTCTGAATGTCCCGAAATCATTTGTAGCCTAAAAGGGGCATTATCCCACACCCTTGACGCCTGAAATTCCCAAAAATATTTTTGACACAAAAATGCATCCTACACACCTAAACGTTCAGAATATGTTAGCAGCCCAAAAAAGGCCTTAAAATGCCTGTTATGTCTGGAAAAATTTTGAACACTTTGGAGGCCTAAAAAAGGGGTTTACAGGCATCCTAGACCCCCTAAAGTCCAGAAAATGTTGGTGGCCAAAAACTGTGCCAGAGAGCTCTGAATGTCCCAGAAACATTTGCAGCCTGAAAGGAGCATTAACCCGCATCCTAGACCACTGAAATTCCCAAAAATAATTTTGACATGAAAAATGCATCCTACACCCCTGAAAGTTCAGAATATGTTAGCAGCCCAAAAAAGGCCTTAAAATGCCTTTTAGGCCTGCAAGAATGTTGAAAACTTTGGAGGTCAAAAAAAGGGGTTTACAGGTATCCTAGACCCCTAAAGTCCAGAAAATTTTGGTGGCCCAAAACTGTGCCAGAGAGCTCTGCATGTCCCAAAATCATTTGTAGCCTGAAAGGGGCATTAACCCGCATCCTAGACCACTGAAATTCCCAAAAATCGTTTTGGCAAGAAAAGTGCATCCTTCACACCTGACAGTTCAGAATATGTTAGCATCCCAAAAAAGGCCTTAAAATGCATCTTAGGCCTGCAAAAATGTTGAAAACTTTGGAGGCCCAAAAAAGGGGTTTACAGGTATCCTAGACCCCCTAAAGTCCAGAAAATTTTGGTGGCCCAAAACTGTGCCAGAGAGCTCTGCATGTCCCAAAATCATTTGTAGCCTGAAAGGGGCATTAACCCGCATCCTAGACCACTGAAATTCCCAAAAATCGTTTTGGCAAGAAAAGTGCATCCTTCACACCTGACAGTTCAGAATATGTTAGCATCCCAAAAAAGGCCTTAAAATGCATTTTAGGCCTGCAAAAATGTTGAAAACTTTGGAGGCCCAAAAAAGGGGTTTACAGGCATCCTAGACCCCCTAAAGTCCAGAAAATGTTGGTTGACCAAAAACTGTGCCAGAGAGCTCTGAATGTCCCAAAATCATTTGTAGCCTAAAAGGGGCATTATCCCACACCCTTGACGCCTGAAATTCCCAAAAATATTTTTGGCACAAAAATGCATCCTACACCCCTGAAAGTTCAGAATATGTTAGCAGCCCAAAAAAGGCCTTAAAATGCATCTTAGTCCTGCAAAAATGTTGAAAACTTTGGAGGCCCAAAAAAGGGGTTTACAGGCATCCTAGACCCCCTAAAGTCCAGAAAATGTTGGTTGCCCAAAAACTGTGCCAAAGAGCTCTGAATGTCCCAAAATCATTTGTAGCCAGAAAGGGGCATTAACCCACACCCTTGATGCCTGAAATTCCCAAAAATACTTTTGGCAGAAAAATGCATCCTACACCCCTGAAAGTTCAGAATATGTTAGCCGCCCAAAAAAGGCCTTAAAATGCATCTTAGGCCTGCAAAAATGTTGAAAACTTTGGAGGCCCAAAAAAGGGGTTTAGAGGCATCCTAGACCCCCTAAAGTCCAGAAAATGTTGGTTGACCAAAAACTGTGCCAGAGAGCTCTGAATGTCCCAAAATCATTTGTAGCCTAAAAGGGGCATTATCCCACACCCTTGACGCCTGAAATTCCCAAAAATATTTTTGACACAAAAATGCATCCTACACACCTGAACGTTCAGAATATGTTAGCAGCCCAAAAAAGGCCTTAAAATGCCTGTTATGTCTGGAAAAATGTTGAACACTTTGGAGGCCTAAAAAAGGGGTTTACAGGCATCCTAGACCCCCTAAAGTCCAGAAAATGTTGGTGGCCAAAAACTGTGCCAGAGAGCTCTGAATGTCCCAGAAACATTTGCAGCCTGAAAGGAGCATTAACCCGCATCCTAGACCACTGAAATTCCCAAAAATCGTTTTGGCAAGAAAAGTGCATCCTTCACACCTGACAGTTCAGAATATGTTAGCATCCCAAAAAAGGCCTTAAAATGCATCTTAGGCCTGCAAAAATGTTGAAAACTTTGGAGGCCCAAAAAAGGGGTTTACAGGTATCCTAGACCCCCTAAAGTCCAGAAAATTTTGGTGGCCCAAAACTGTGCCAGAGAGCTCTGCATGTCCCAAAATCATTTGTAGCCTGAAAGGGGCATTAACCCGCATCCTAGACCACTGAAATTCCCAAAAATCGTTTTGGCAAGAAAAGTGCATCCTTCACACCTGACAGTTCAGAATATGTTAGCATCCCAAAAAAGGCCTTAAAATGCATTTTAGGCCTGCAAAAATGTTGAAAACTTTGGAGGCCCAAAAAAGGGGTTTACAGGCATCCTAGACCCCCTAAAGTCCAGAAAATGTTGGTTGACCAAAAACTGTGCCAGAGAGCTCTGAATGTCCCAAAATCATTTGTAGCCTAAAAGGGGCATTATCCCACACCCTTGACGCCTGAAATTCCCAAAAATATTTTTGGCACAAAAATGCATCCTACACCCCTGAAAGTTCAGAATATGTTAGCAGCCCAAAAAAGGCCTTAAAATGCATCTTAGTCCTGCAAAAATGTTGAAAACTTTGGAGGCCCAAAAAAGGGGTTTACAGGCATCCTAGACCCCCTAAAGTCCAGAAAATGTTGGTTGCCCAAAAACTGTGCCAAAGAGCTCTGAATGTCCCAAAATCATTTGTAGCCAGAAAGGGGCATTAACCCACACCCTTGATGCCTGAAATTCCCAAAAATACTTTTGGCAGAAAAATGCATCCTACACCCCTGAAAGTTCAGAATATGTTAGCCGCCCAAAAAAGGCCTTAAAATGCATCTTAGGCCTGCAAAAATGTTGAAAACTTTGGAGGCCCAAAAAAGGGGTTTAGAGGCATCCTAGACCCCCTAAAGTCCAGAAAATGTTGGTTGACCAAAAACTGTGCCAGAGAGCTCTGAATGTCCCAAAATCATTTGTAGCCTAAAAGGGGCATTATCCCACACCCTTGACGCCTGAAATTCCCAAAAATATTTTTGACACAAAAATGCATCCTACACACCTGAACGTTCAGAATATGTTAGCAGCCCAAAAAAGGCCTTAAAATGCCTGTTATGTCTGGAAAAATGTTGAACACTTTGGAGGCCTAAAAAAGGGGTTTACAGGCATCCTAGACCCCCTAAAGTCCAGAAAATGTTGGTGGCCAAAAACTGTGCCAGAGAGCTCTGAATGTCCCAGAAACATTTGCAGCCTGAAAGGAGCATTAACCCGCATCCTAGACCACTGAAATTCCCAAAAATAATTTTGACATGAAAAATGCATCCTACACCCCTGAAAGTTCAGAATATGTTAGCAGCCCAAAAAAGGCCTTAAAATGCCTTTTAGGCCCGCAAGAATGTTGAAAACTTTGGAGGCCCAAAAAAGGGGTTTACAGGCATCCTAGACCCCCTAAAGTCCAGAAAATGTTGGTTGCCCAAAAACTGTGCCAAAGAGCTCTGAATGTCCCAAAATCATTTGTAGCCAGAAAGGGGCATTAACCCACACCCTTGATGCCTGAAATTCCCAAAAATACTTTTGGCAGAAAAATGCATCCTACACCCCTGAAAGTTCAGAATATGTTAGCCGCCCAAAAAAGGCCTTAAAATGCATCTTAGGCCTGCAAAAATGTTGAAAACTTTGGAGGCCCAAAAAAGGGGTTTAGAGGCATCCTAGACCCCCTAAAGTCCAGAAAATGTTGGTTGACCAAAAACTGTGCCAGAGAGCTCTGAATGTCCCAAAATCATTTGTAGCCTAAAAGGGGCATTATCCCACACCCTTGACGCCTGAAATTCCCAAAAATATTTTTGACACAAAAATGCATCCTACACACCTGAACGTTCAGAATATGTTAGCAGCCCAAAAAAGGCCTTAAAATGCCTGTTATGTCTGGAAAAATGTTGAACACTTTGGAGGCCTAAAAAAGGGGTTTACAGGTATCCTAGACCCCCTAAAGTCCAGAAAATTTTGGTGGCCCAAAACTGTGCCAGAGAGCTCTGCATGTCCCAAAATCATTTGTAGCCTGAAAGGGGCATTAACCCGCATCCTAGACCACTGAAATTCGCAAAAATCGTTTTGGCAAGAAAAGTGCATCCTTCACACCTGACAGTTCAGAATATGTTAGCATCCCAAAAAAGGCCTTAAAATGCATCTTAGGCCTGCAAAAATGTTGAAAACTTTGGAGGCCCAAAAAAGGGGTTTACAGGCATCCTAGACCCCCTAAAGTCCAGAAAATGTTGGTTGACCAAAAACTGTGCCAGAGAGCTCTGAATGTCCCAAAATCATTTGTAGCCTAAAAGGGGCATTATCCCACACCCTTGACGCCTGAAATTCCCAAAAATATTTTTGGCACAAAAATGCATCCTACACCCCTGAAAGTTCAGAATATGTTAGCAGCCCAAAAAAGGCCTTAAAATGCATCTTAGTCCTGCAAAAATGTTGAAAACTTTGGAGGCCCAAAAAAGGGGTTTACAGGCATCCTAGACCCCCTAAAGTCCAGAAAATGTTGGTTGCCCAAAAACTGTGCTAAAGAGCTCTGAATGTCCCAAAATCATTTGTAGCCAGAAAGGGGCATTAACCCACACCCTTGATGCCTGAAATTCCTAAAAATACTTTTGGCAGAAAAATGCATCCTACACCCCTGAAAGTTCAGAATATGTTAGCAGCCCAAAAAAGGCCTTAAAATGCATCTTAGGCCTGCAAGAATGTTGAAAACTTTGGAGGCCTAAAAAAGGGGTTTACAGGCATCCTAGACCCCCTAAAGTCCAGAAAATGTTGGTGGCCAAAAACTGTGCCAGAGAGCTCTGCATGTCCCAAAATCATTTGTAGCCTGAAAGGGCATTAACCCGCATCCTAGACCACTGAAATTCCCAAAAATAGTTTTGGCAAGAAAAGTGCATCCTACACCCCTGAAAGTTCAGAATATGTTAGCAGCCCAAAAAAGGCCTTAAAATGCATCTTAGGCCTGCAAGAATGTTGAAAACTTTGGAGGCCCAAAAAAGGGGTTTACAGGCATCCTAGACCCCCTAAGGTCCAGAAAATGTTGGTGGCCAAAAACTGTGCCAGAGAGCTCTGAATGTCCCAGAAACATTTGCAGCCTGAAAGGAGCATTAACCCGCATCCTAGACCACTGAAATTCCCAAAAATAATTTTGACATGAAAAATGCATCCTACACCCCTGAAAGTTCAGAATATGTTAGCAGCCCAAAAAAGGCCTTAAAATGCATCTTAGGCCTGCAAGAATGTTGAAAACTTTGGAGGCCTAAAAAAGGGGTTTACAGGCATCCTAGACCCCCTAAAGTCCAGAAAATGTTGGTGGCCAAAAACTGTGCCAGAGAGCTCTGCATGTCCCAAAATCATTTGTAGCCTGAACGGGGCATTAACCCGCATCCTAGACCACTGAAATTCCCACAAATAGTTTTGGCAAGAAAAGTGCATCCTTCACACCTGACAGTTCAGAATATGTTAGCATCCCAAGAAAGGCCTTAAAATGCATCTTAGTCCTGCAAAAATGTTGAAAACTTTGGAGGCCCAAAAAAGGGGTTTACAGGCATCCTAGACCCCCTAAAGTCCAGAAAATGTTGGTTGACCAAAAACTGTGCCAGAGAGCTCTGAATGTCCCAAAATCATTTGTAGCCTAAAAGGGGCATTATCCCACACCCTTGACGCCTGAAATTCCCAAAAATATTTTTGACACAAAAATGCATCCTACACACCTGAACGTTCAGAATATGTTAGCAGCCCAAAAAAGGCCTTAAAATGCCTGTTATGTCTGGAAAAATGTTGAACACTTTGGAGGCCTAAAAAAGGGGTTTACAGGCATCCTAGACCCCCTAAAGTCCAGAAAATGTTGGTGGCCAAAAACTGTGCCAGAGAGCTCTGAATGTCCCAGAAACATTTGCAGCCTGAAAGGAGCATTAACCCGCATCCTAGACCACTGAAATTCCCAAAAATAATTTTGACATGAAAAATGCATCCTACACCCCTGAAAGTTCAGAATATGTTAGCAGCCCAAAAAAGGCCTTAAAATGCCTTTTAGGCCTGCAAGAATGTTGAAAACTTTGGAGGTCAAAAAAAGGGGTTTACAGGTATCCTAGACCCCCTAAAGTCCAGAAAATTTTGGTGGCCCAAAACTGTGCCAGAGAGCTCTGCATGTCCCAAAATCATTTGTAGCCTGAAAGGGGCATTAACCCGCATCCTAGACCACTGAAATTCGCAAAAATCGTTTTGGCAAGAAAAGTGCATCCTTCACACCTGACAGTTCAGAATATGTTAGCATCCCAAAAAAGGCCTTAAAATGCATCTTAGGCCTGCAAAAATGTTGAAAACTTTGGAGGCCCAAAAAAGGGGTTTACAGGCATCCCAGACCCCCTAAAGTCCAGAAAATGTTGGTTGACCAAAAACTGTGCCAGAGAGCTCTGAATGTCCCAAAATCATTTGTAGCCTAAAAGGGGCATTATCCCACACCCTTGACGCCTGAAATTCCCAAAAATATTTTTGGCACAAAAATGCATCCTACACCCCTGAAAGTTCAGAATATGTTAGCAGCCCAAAAAAGGCCTTAAAATGCATCTTAGTCTTGCAAAAATGTTGAAAACTTTGGAGGCCCAAAAAAGGGGTTTACAGGCATCCTAGACCCCCTAAAGTCCAGAAAATGTTGGTTGCCCAAAAACTGTGCCAAAGAGCTCTGAATGTCCCAAAATCATTTGTAGCCAGAAAGGGGCATTAACCCACACCCTTGATGCCTGAAATTCCTAAAAATACTTTTGGCAGAAAAATGCATCCTACACCCCTGAAAGTTCAGAATATGTTAGCAGCCCAAAAAAGGCCTTAAAATGCATCTTAGGCCTGCAAGAATGTTGAAAACTTTGGAGGCCTAAAAAAGGGGTTTACAGGCATCCTAGACCCCCTAAAGTCCAGAAAATGTTGGTGGCCAAAAACTGTGCCAGAGAGCTCTGCATGTCCCAAAATCATTTGTAGCCTGAAAGGGCATTAACCCGCATCCTAGACCACTGAAATTCCCAAAAATAGTTTTGGCAAGAAAAGTGCATCCTACACCCCTGAAAGTTCAGAATATGTTAGCAGCCCAAAAAAGGCCTTAAAATGCATCTTAGGCCTGCAAGAATGTTGAAAACTTTGGAGGCCTAAAAAAGGGGTTTACAGGCATCCTAGACCCCCTAAGGTCCAGAAAATGTTGGTGGCCAAAAACTGTGCCAGAGAGCTCTGAATGTCCCAGAAACATTTGCAGCCTGAAAGGAGCATTAACCCGCATCCTAGACCACTGAAATTCCCAAAAATAATTTTGACATGAAAAATGCATCCTACACCCCTGAAAGTTCAGAATATGTTAGCAGCCCAAAAAAGGCCTTAAAATGCATCTTAGGCCTGCAAGAATGTTGAAAACTTTGGAGCCCTAAAAAAGGGGTTTACAGGCATCCTAGACCCCCTAAAGTCCAGAAAATGTTGGTGGCCAAAAACTGTGCCAGAGAGCTCTGCATGTCCCAAAATCATTTGTAGCCTGAAAGGGGCATTAACCCGCATCCTAGACCACTGAAATTCCCACAAATAGTTTTGGCAAGAAAAGTGCATCCTTCACACCTGACAGTTCAGAATATGTTAGCATCCCAAGAAAGGCCTTAAAATGCATCTTAGTCCTGCAAAAATGTTGAAAACTTTGGAGGCCCAAAAAAGGGGTTTACAGGCATCCTAGACCCCCTAAAGTCCAGAAAATGTTGGGGGCCAAAAACTGTGCCAGAGAGCTCTGAATGTCCCAGAAACATTTGCAGCCTGAAAGGAGCATTAACCCGCATCCTAGACCACTGAAATTCCCAAAAATAATTTTGACATGAAAAATGCATCCTACACCCCTGAAAGTTCAGAATATGTTAGCAGCCCAAAAAAGGCCTTAAAATGCCTTTAAGCCTGCAAAAATGTTGAAAACTTTGGAGGCCCAAAAAAGGGGTTTACAGGCATCCTAGACCCCCTGAAGTCCAGAAAATGTTGGTTGCCCAAAAACTGTGCCAAAGAGCTCTGAATGTCCCAAAATCATTTGTAGCCTGAAAGGGGCATTAACCCGCATCCTAGACCACTGAAATTCCCAAAAATCGTTTTGGCAAGAAAAGTGCATCCTTCACACCTGACAGTTCAGAATATGTTAGCATCCCAAAAAAGGCCTTAAAATGCATCTTAGTCCTGCAAAAATGTTGAAAACTTTGGAGGCCCAAAAAAGGGGTTTACAGGCATCCTAGACCCCCTAAAGTCCAGAAAATGTTGGTTGCCCAAAAACTGTGCCAAAGAGCTCTGAATGTCCCAAAATCATTTGTAGCCAGAAAGGGGCATTAACCCACACCCTTGATGCCTGAAATTCCCAAAAATACTTTTGGCACAAAAATGCATCCTACACCCCTGAAAGTTCAGAATATGTTAGCCGCCCAAAAAAGGCCTTAAAATGCATCTTAGGCCTGCAAAAATGTTGAAAACTTTGGAGGCCCAAAAAAGGGGTTTACAGGCATCCTAGACCCCCTAAAGCCCAGAAAATGTTGGTTGACCAAAAACTGTGCCAGAGAGCTCTGAATGTCCCAACATCATTTGTAGCCTAAAAGGGGCATTATCCCACACCCTTGACGCCTGAAATTCCCAAAAATATTTTTGACACAAAAATGCATCCTACACACCTGAACGTTCAGAATATGTTAGCAGCCCAAAAAAGGCCTTAAAATGCCTGTTATGTCTGGAAAAATGTTGAACACTTTGGAGGCCTAAAAAAGGGGTTTACAGTCATCCTAGACCCCCTAAAGTCCAGAAAATGTTGGGGGCCAAAAACTGCCAGAGAGCTCTGAATGTCCCAGAAACATTTGCAGCCTGAAAGGAGCATTAACCCGCATCCTAGACCACTGAAATTCCCAAAAATAATTTTGACATGAAAAATGCATCCTACACCCCTGAAAGTTCAGAATATGTTAGCAGCCCAAAAAAGGCCTTAAAATGCCTTTTAGGCCTGCAAGAATGTTGAAAACTTTGGAGGTCCAAAAAAGGGGTTTACAGGCATCCTAGACCCCCTAAAGTCCAGAAAATATTGGTGGCCCAAAAACTGTGCCAGAGAGCTCTGGATGTCCCAAAATCATTTGTAGCCTGAAAGGGGCATTAACCCACACCCTTGATGCCCGAAATTCCGAAAAATGTTTTTGGCACAAAAATGCATCCTACACCCCTGAAAGTTCAGAATATGTTAGCAGCCCAAAAAAGGCCTTAAAATGCATCTTAGGCCTGCAAAAATGTTGAAAACTTTGGAGGCCTAAAAAAGGGGTTTACAGGCATCCTAGACCCCTAAGGTCCAGAAAATGTTGGTGGCCAAAAACTGTGCCAGAGAGCTCTGAATGTCCCAGAAACATTTGCAGCCTGAAAGGAGCATTAACCCGCATCCTAGACCACTGAAATTCCCAAAAATAATTTTGACATGAAAAATGCATCCTACACCCCTGAAAGTTCAGAATATGTTAGCAGCCCAAAAAAGGCCTTAAAATGCATCTTAGTCCTGCAAAAATGTTGAAAACTTTGGAGGCCCAAAAAAGGGGTTTACAGGCATCCTAGACCCCCTAAAGTCCAGAAAATGTTGGTTGCCCAAAAACTGTGCCAAAGAGCTCTGAATGTCCCAAAATCATTTGTAGCCAGAAAGGGGCATTAACCCAAACCCTTGATGCCTGAAATTCCCAAAAATACTTTTGGCAGAAAAATGCATCCTACACCCCTGAAAGTTCAGAATATGTTAGCCGCCCAAAAAAGGCCTTAAAATGCATCTTAGGCCTGCAAAAATGTTGAAAACTTTGGAGGCCCAAAAAAGGGGTTTAGAGGCATCCTAGACCCCCTAAAGTCCAGAAAATGTTGGTTGACCAAAAACTGTGCCAGAGAGCTCTGAATGTCCCGAAATCATTTGTAGCCTAAAAGGGGCATTATCCCACACCCTTGACGCCTGAAATTCCCAAAAATATTTTTGACACAAAAATGCATCCTACACACCTAAACGTTCAGAATATGTTAGCAGCCCAAAAAAGGCCTTAAAATGCCTGTTATGTCTGGAAAAATTTTGAACACTTTGGAGGCCTAAAAAAGGGGTTTACAGGCATCCTAGACCCCCTAAAGTCCAGAAAATGTTGGTGGCCAAAAACTGTGCCAGAGAGCTCTGAATGTCCCAGAAACATTTGCAGCCTGAAAGGAGCATTAACCCGCATCCTAGACCACTGAAATTCCCAAAAATAATTTTGACATGAAAAATGCATCCTACACCCCTGAAAGTTCAGAATATGTTAGCAGCCCAAAAAAGGCCTTAAAATGCCTTTTAGGCCTGCAAGAATGTTGAAAACTTTGGAGGTCAAAAAAAGGGGTTTACAGGTATCCTAGACCCCTAAAGTCCAGAAAATTTTGGTGGCCCAAAACTGTGCCAGAGAGCTCTGCATGTCCCAAAATCATTTGTAGCCTGAAAGGGGCATTAACCCGCATCCTAGACCACTGAAATTCCCAAAAATCGTTTTGGCAAGAAAAGTGCATCCTTCACACCTGACAGTTCAGAATATGTTAGCATCCCAAAAAAGGCCTTAAAATGCATCTTAGGCCTGCAAAAATGTTGAAAACTTTGGAGGCCCAAAAAAGGGGTTTACAGGTATCCTAGACCCCCTAAAGTCCAGAAAATTTTGGTGGCCCAAAACTGTGCCAGAGAGCTCTGCATGTCCCAAAATCATTTGTAGCCTGAAAGGGGCATTAACCCGCATCCTAGACCACTGAAATTCCCAAAAATCGTTTTGGCAAGAAAAGTGCATCCTTCACACCTGACAGTTCAGAATATGTTAGCATCCCAAAAAAGGCCTTAAAATGCATTTTAGGCCTGCAAAAATGCTGAAAACTTTGGAGGCCCAAAAAAGGGGTTTACAGGCATCCTAGACCCCCTAAAGTCCAGAAAATGTTGGTTGACCAAAAACTGTGCCAGAGAGCTCTGAATGTCCCAAAATCATTTGTAGCCTAAAAGGGGCATTATCCCACACCCTTGACGCCTGAAATTCCCAAAAATATTTTTGGCACAAAAATGCATCCTACACCCCTGAAAGTTCAGAATATGTTAGCAGCCCAAAAAAGGCCTTAAAATGCATCTTAGTCCTGCAAAAATGTTGAAAACTTTGGAGGCCCAAAAAAGGGGTTTACAGGCATCCTAGACCCCCTAAAGTCCAGAAAATGTTGGTTGCCCAAAAACTGTGCCAAAGAGCTCTGAATGTCCCAAAATCATTTGTAGCCAGAAAGGGGCATTAACCCACACCCTTGATGCCTGAAATTCCCAAAAATACTTTTGGCAGAAAAATGCATCCTACACCCCTGAAAGTTCAGAATATGTTAGCCGCCCAAAAAAGGCCTTAAAATGCATCTTAGGCCTGCAAAAATGTTGAAAACTTTGGAGGCCCAAAAAAGGGGTTTAGAGGCATCCTAGACCCCCTAAAGTCCAGAAAATGTTGGTTGACCAAAAACTGTGCCAGAGAGCTCTGAATGTCCCAAAATCATTTGTAGCCTAAAAGGGGCATTATCCCACACCCTTGACGCCTGAAATTCCCAAAAATATTTTTGACACAAAAATGCATCCTACACACCTGAACGTTCAGAATATGTTAGCAGCCCAAAAAAGGCCTTAAAATGCCTGTTATGTCTGGAAAAATGTTGAACACTTTGGAGGCCTAAAAAAGGGGTTTACAGGCATCCTAGACCCCCTAAAGTCCAGAAAATGTTGGTGGCCAAAAACTGTGCCAGAGAGCTCTGAATGTCCCAGAAACATTTGCAGCCTGAAAGGAGCATTAACCCGCATCCTAGACCACTGAAATTCCCAAAAATAATTTTGACATGAAAAATGCATCCTACACCCCTGAAAGTTCAGAATATGTTAGCAGCCCAAAAAAGGCCTTAAAATGCCTTTTAGGCCCGCAAGAATGTTGAAAACTTTGGAGGCCCAAAAAAGGGGTTTACAGGCATCCTAGACCCCCTAAAGTCCAGAAAATGTTGGTTGCCCAAAAACTGTGCCAAAGAGCTCTGAATGTCCCAAAATCATTTGTAGCCAGAAAGGGGCATTAACCCACACCCTTGATGCCTGAAATTCCCAAAAATACTTTTGGCAGAAAAATGCATCCTACACCCCTGAAAGTTCAGAATATGTTAGCCGCCCAAAAAAGGCCTTAAAATGCATCTTAGGCCTGCAAAAATGTTGAAAACTTTGGAGGCCCAAAAAAGGGGTTTAGAGGCATCCTAGACCCCCTAAAGTCCAGAAAATGTTGGTTGACCAAAAACTGTGCCAGAGAGCTCTGAATGTCCCAAAATCATTTGTAGCCTAAAAGGGGCATTATCCCACACCCTTGACGCCTGAAATTCCCAAAAATATTTTTGACACAAAAATGCATCCTACACACCTGAACGTTCAGAATATGTTAGCAGCCCAAAAAAGGCCTTAAAATGCCTGTTATGTCTGGAAAAATGTTGAACACTTTGGAGGCCTAAAAAAGGGGTTTACAGGTATCCTAGACCCCCTAAAGTCCAGAAAATTTTGGTGGCCCAAAACTGTGCCAGAGAGCTCTGCATGTCCCAAAATCATTTGTAGCCTGAAAGGGGCATTAACCCGCATCCTAGACCACTGAAATTCGCAAAAATCGTTTTGGCAAGAAAAGTGCATCCTTCACACCTGACAGTTCAGAATATGTTAGCATCCCAAAAAAGGCCTTAAAATGCATCTTAGGCCTGCAAAAATGTTGAAAACTTTGGAGGCCCAAAAAAGCGGTTTACAGGCATCCTAGACCCCCTAAAGTCCAGAAAATGTTGGTTGACCAAAAACTGTGCCAGAGAGCTCTGAATGTCCCAAAATCATTTGTAGCCTAAAAGGGGCATTATCCCACACCCTTGACGCCTGAAATTCCCAAAAATATTTTTGGCACAAAAATGCATCCTACACCCCTGAAAGTTCAGAATATGTTAGCAGCCCAAAAAAGGCCTTAAAATGCATCTTAGTCCTGCAAAAATGTTGAAAACTTTGGAGGCCCAAAAAAGGGGTTTACAGGCATCCTAGACCCCCTAAAGTCCAGAAAATGTTGGTTGCCCAAAAACTGTGCTAAAGAGCTCTGAATGTCCCAAAATCATTTGTAGCCAGAAAGGGGCATTAACCCACACCCTTGATGCCTGAAATTCCTAAAAATACTTTTGGCAGAAAAATGCATCCTACACCCCTGAAAGTTCAGAATATGTTAGCAGCCCAAAAAAGGCCTTAAAATGCATCTTAGGCCTGCAAGAATGTTGAAAACTTTGGAGGCCTAAAAAAGGGGTTTACAGGCATCCTAGACCCCCTAAAGTCCAGAAAATGTTGGTGGCCAAAAACTGTGCCAGAGAGCTCTGCATGTCCCAAAATCATTTGTAGCCTGAAAGGGCATTAACCCGCATCCTAGACCACTGAAATTCCCAAAAATAGTTTTGGCAAGAAAAGTGCATCCTACACCCCTGAAAGTTCAGAATATGTTAGCAGCCCAAAAAAGGCCTTAAAATGCATCTTAGGCCTGCAAGAATGTTGAAAACTTTGGAGGCCTAAAAAAGGGGTTTACAGGCATCCTAGACCCCCTAAGGTCCAGAAAATGTTGGTGGCCAAAAACTGTGCCAGAGAGCTCTGAATGTCCCAGAAACATTTGCAGCCTGAAAGGAGCATTAACCCGCATCCTAGACCACTGAAATTCCCAAAAATAATTTTGACATGAAAAATGCATCCTACACCCCTGAAAGTTCAGAATATGTTAGCAGCCCAAAAAAGGCCTTAAAATGCATCTTAGGCCTGCAAGAATGTTGAAAACTTTGGAGGCCTAAAAAAGGGGTTTACAGGCATCCTAGACCCCCTAAAGTCCAGAAAATGTTGGTGGCCAAAAACTGTGCCAGAGAGCTCTGCATGTCCCAAAATCATTTGTAGCCTGAACGGGGCATTAACCCGCATCCTAGACCACTGAAATTCCCACAAATAGTTTTGGCAAGAAAAGTGCATCCTTCACACCTGACAGTTCAGAATATGTTAGCATCCCAAGAAAGGCCTTAAAATGCATCTTAGTCCTGCAAAAATGTTGAAAACTTTGGAGGCCCAAAAAAGGGGTTTACAGGCATCCTAGACCCCCTAAAGTCCAGAAAATGTTGGTTGACCAAAAACTGTGCCAGAGAGCTCTGAATGTCCCAAAATCATTTGTAGCCTAAAAGGGGCATTATCCCACACCCTTGACGCCTGAAATTCCCAAAAATATTTTTGACACAAAAATGCATCCTACACACCTGAACGTTCAGAATATGTTAGCAGCCCAAAAAAGGCCTTAAAATGCCTGTTATGTCTGGAAAAATGTTGAACACTTTGGAGGCCTAAAAAAGGGGTTTACAGGCATCCTAGACCCCCTAAAGTCCAGAAAATGTTGGTGGCCAAAAACTGTGCCAGAGAGCTCTGAATGTCCCAGAAACATTTGCAGCCTGAAAGGAGCATTAACCCGCATCCTAGACCACTGAAATTCCCAAAAATAATTTTGACATGAAAAATGCATCCTACACCCCTGAAAGTTCAGAATATGTTAGCAGCCCAAAAAAGGCCTTAAAATGCCTTTTAGGCCTGCAAGAATGTTGAAAACTTTGGAGGTCAAAAAAAGGGGTTTACAGGTATCCTAGACCCCCTAAAGTCCAGAAAATTTTGGTGGCCCAAAACTGTGCCAGAGAGCTCTGCATGTCCCAAAATCATTTGTAGCCTGAAAGGGGCATTAACCCGCATCCTAGACCACTGAAATTCGCAAAAATCGTTTTGGCAAGAAAAGTGCATCCTTCACACCTGACAGTTCAGAATATGTTAGCATCCCAAAAAAGGCCTTAAAATGCATCTTAGGCCTGCAAAAATGTTGAAAACTTTGGAGGCCCAAAAAAGGGGTTTACAGGCATCCCAGACCCCCTAAAGTCCAGAAAATGTTGGTTGACCAAAAACTGTGCCAGAGAGCTCTGAATGTCCCAAAATCATTTGTAGCCTAAAAGGGGCATTATCCCACACCCTTGACGCCTGAAATTCCCAAAAATATTTTTGGCACAAAAATGCATCCTACACCCCTGAAAGTTCAGAATATGTTAGCAGCCCAAAAAAGGCCTTAAAATGCATCTTAGTCTTGCAAAAATGTTGAAAACTTTGGAGGCCCAAAAAAGGGGTTTACAGGCATCCTAGACCCCCTAAAGTCCAGAAAATGTTGGTTGCCCAAAAACTGTGCCAAAGAGCTCTGAATGTCCCAAAATCATTTGTAGCCAGAAAGGGGCATTAACCCACACCCTTGATGCCTGAAATTCCTAAAAATACTTTTGGCAGAAAAATGCATCCTACACCCCTGAAAGTTCAGAATATGTTAGCAGCCCAAAAAAGGCCTTAAAATGCATCTTAGGCCTGCAAGAATGTTGAAAACTTTGGAGGCCTAAAAAAGGGGTTTACAGGCATCCTAGACCCCCTAAAGTCCAGAAAATGTTGGTGGCCAAAAACTGTGCCAGAGAGCTCTGCATGTCCCAAAATCATTTGTAGCCTGAAAGGGCATTAACCCGCATCCTAGACCACTGAAATTCCCAAAAATAGTTTTGGCAAGAAAAGTGCATCCTACACCCCTGAAAGTTCAGAATATGTTAGCAGCCCAAAAAAGGCCTTAAAATGCATCTTAGGCCTGCAAGAATGTTGAAAACTTTGGAGGCCTAAAAAAGGGGTTTACAGGCATCCTAGACCCCCTAAGGTCCAGAAAATGTTGGTGGCCAAAAACTGTGCCAGAGAGCTCTGAATGTCCCAGAAACATTTGCAGCCTGAAAGGAGCATTAACCCGCATCCTAGACCACTGAAATTCCCAAAAATAATTTTGACATGAAAAATGCATCCTACACCCCTGAAAGTTCAGAATATGTTAGCAGCCCAAAAAAGGCCTTAAAATGCATCTTAGGCCTGCAAGAATGTTGAAAACTTTGGAGCCCTAAAAAAGGGGTTTACAGGCATCCTAGACCCCCTAAAGTCCAGAAAATGTTGGTGGCCAAAAACTGTGCCAGAGAGCTCTGCATGTCCCAAAATCATTTGTAGCCTGAAAGGGGCATTAACCCGCATCCTAGACCACTGAAATTCCCACAAATAGTTTTGGCAAGAAAAGTGCATCCTTCACACCTGACAGTTCAGAATATGTTAGCATCCCAAGAAAGGCCTTAAAATGCATCTTAGTCCTGCAAAAATGTTGAAAACTTTGGAGGCCCAAAAAAGGGGTTTACAGGCATCCTAGACCCCCTAAAGTCCAGAAAATGTTGGGGGCCAAAAACTGTGCCAGAGAGCTCTGAATGTCCCAGAAACATTTGCAGCCTGAAAGGAGCATTAACCCGCATCCTAGACCACTAAAATTCCCAAAAATAATTTTGACATGAAAAATGCATCCTACACCCCTGAAAGTTCAGAATATGTTAGCAGCCCAAAAAAGGCCTTAAAATGCCTTTAAGCCTGCAAAAATGTTGAAAACTTTGGAGGCCCAAAAAAGGGGTTTACAGGCATCCTAGACCCCCTGAAGTCCAGAAAATGTTGGTTGCCCAAAAACTGTGCCAAAGAGCTCTGAATGTCCCAAAATCATTTGTAGCCTGAAAGGGGCATTAACCCGCATCCTAGACCACTGAAATTCCCAAAAATCGTTTTGGCAAGAAAAGTGCATCCTTCACACCTGACAGTTCAGAATATGTTAGCATCCCAAAAAAGGCCTTAAAATGCATCTTAGTCCTGCAAAAATGTTGAAAACTTTGGAGGCCCAAAAAAGGGGTTTACAGGCATCCTAGACCCCCTAAAGTCCAGAAAATGTTGGTTGCCCAAAAACTGTGCCAAAGAGCTCTGAATGTCCCAAAATCATTTGTAGCCAGAAAGGGGCATTAACCCACACCCTTGATGCCTGAAATTCCCAAAAATACTTTTGGCACAAAAATGCATCCTACACCCCTGAAAGTTCAGAATATGTTAGCCGCCCAAAAAAGGCCTTAAAATGCATCTTAGGCCTGCAAAAATGTTGAAAACTTTGGAGGCCCAAAAAAGGGGTTTACAGGCATCCTAGACCCCCTAAAGCCCAGAAAATGTTGGTTGACCAAAAACTGTGCCAGAGAGCTCTGAATGTCCCAACATCATTTGTAGCCTAAAAGGGGCATTATCCCACACCCTTGATGCCTGAAATTCCCAAAAATATTTTTGACACAAAAATGCATCCTACACACCTGAACGTTCAGAATATGTTAGCAGCCCAAAAAAGGCCTTAAAATGCCTGTTATGTCTGGAAAAATGTTGAACACTTTGGAGGCCTAAAAAAGGGGTTTACAGTCATCCTAGACCCCCTAAAGTCCAGAAAATGTTGGGGGCCAAAAACTGCCAGAGAGCTCTGAATGTCCCAGAAACATTTGCAGCCTGAAAGGAGCATTAACCCGCATCCTAGACCACTGAAATTCCCAAAAATAATTTTGACATGAAAAATGCATCCTACACCCCTGAAAGTTCAGAATATGTTAGCAGCCCAAAAAAGGCCTTAAAATGCCTTTTAGGCCTGCAAGAATGTTGAAAACTTTGGAGGTCCAAAAAAGGGGTTTACAGGCATCCTAGACCCCCTAAAGTCCAGAAAATATTGGTGGCCCAAAAACTGTGCCAGAGAGCTCTGGATGTCCCAAAATCATTTGTAGCCTGAAAGGGGCATTAACCCACACCCTTGATGCCCGAAATTCCGAAAAATGTTTTTGGCACAAAAATGCATCCTACACCCCTGAAAGTTCAGAATATGTTAGCAGCCCAAAAAAGGCCTTAAAATGCATCTTAGCCCTGCAAAAATGTTGAAAACTTTGGAGGCCTAAAAAAGGGGTTTACAGGCATCCTAGACCCCTAAGGTCCAGAAAATGTTGGTGGCCAAAAACTGTGCCAGAGAGCTCTGAATGTCCCAGAAACATTTGCAGCCTGAAAGGAGCATTAACCCGCATCCTAGACCACTGAAATTCCCAAAAATAATTTTGACATGAAAAATGCATCCTACACCCCTGAAAGTTCAGAATATGTTAGCAGCCCAAAAAAGGCCTTAAAATGCATCTTAGGCCTGCAAGAATGTTGAAAACTTTGGAGGCCTAAAAAAGGGGTTTACAGGCATCCTAGACCCCCTAAAGTCCAGAAAATGTTGGTGGCCAAAAACTGTGCCAGAGAGCTCTGCATGTCTCAAAATCATTTGTAGCCTGAAAGGGGCATTAACTCGCATCCTAGACCACTGAAATTCCCAAAAATAGTTTTGGCAAGAAAAGTGCATCCTTCACACCTGACAGTTCAGAATATGTTAGCATCCCAAAAAAGGTCTTAAAATGCATCTTAGTCCTGCAAAAATGTTGAAAACTTTGGAGGCCCAAAAAAGGGGTTTACAGGCATCCTAGACCCCCTAAAGTCCAGAAAATGTTGGTTGCCCAAAAACTGTGCCAAGGAGCTCTGAATGTCCCAAACTCATTTGTAGCCAGAAAGGGGCATTAACCCACACCCTTGATGCCTGAAATTCCCAAAAATACTTTTGGCACAAAAATGCATCCTACACCCCTGAAAGTTCAGAATATGTTAGCCGCCCAAAAAAGGCCTTAAAATGCATCTTAGGCCTGCAAAAATGTTGAAAACTTTGGAGGCCCAAAAAAGGGGTTTACAGGCATCCTAGACCCCCTAAAGTCCAGAAAATGTTGGTTGCCCAAAAACTGTGCCAAGGAGCTCTGAATGTCCCAAAATCATTTGTAGCCAGAAAGGGGCATTAACCCACACCCTTGATGCCTGAAATTCCCAAAAATACTTTTGGCACAAAAATGCATCCTACACCCCTGAAAGTTCAGAATATGTTAGCCGCCCAAAAAAGGCCTTAAAATGCATCTTAGGCCTGCAAAAATGTTGAAAACTTTGGAGGCCCAAAAAAGGGGTTTACAGGCATCCTAGACCCCCTAAAGTCCAGAAAATGTTGGTTGCCCAAAAACTGTGCCAAGGAGCTCTGAATGTCCCAAAATCATTTGTAGCCAGAAAGGGGCATTAACCCACACCCTTGATGCCTGAAATTCCCAAAAATACTTTTGGCAAAAAAATGCATCCTACACCCCTGAAAGTTCAGAATATGTTAGCCGCCCAAAAAAGACCTTAAAATGCATCTTAGGCCTGCAAAAATGTTGAAAACTTTGGAGGCCCAAAAAAGGGGTTTACAGGCATCCTAGACCCCCTAAAGTCCAGAAAATGTTGGTTGACCAAAAACTGTGTCAGAGAGCTCTGAATGTCCCAAAATCATTTGTAGCCTAAAAGGGGCATTATCCCACACCCTTGACGCCTGAAATTCCCAAAAATATTTTTGACACAAAAATACATCCTACACACCTGAACGTTCAGAATATGTTAGCAGCCCAAAAAAGGCCTTAAAATGCCTGTTATGTCTGGAACAATGTTGAACACTTTGGAGGCCTCAAAAAGGGGTTTACAGGCATCCTAGACCCCCTAAAGTCCAGAAAATGTTGGTGGCCAAAAACTGTGCCAGAGAGCTCTGCATGTCCCAAAATCATTTGTAGCCTGAAAGGGGCATTAACCCGCATCCTAGACCACTGAAATTCCCAAAAATAGTTTTGGCAAGAAAAGTGCATCCTTCACACCTGACAGTTCAGAATATGTTAGCATCCCAAGAAAGGCCTTAAAATGCATCTTAGTCCTGCAAAAATGTTGAAAACTTTGGAGGCCCAAAAAAGGGGTTTACAGGCATCCTAGACCCCCTAAAGTCCAGAAAATGTTGGGGGCCAAAAACTGTGCCAGAGAGCTCTGAATGTCCTAGAAACATTTGCAGCCTGAAAGGAGCATTAACCCGCATCCTAGACCACTGAAATTCCCAAAAATAGTTTTGGCAAGAAAAGTGCATCCTACACCCCTGAAAGTTCAGAATATGTTAGCCGCCCAAAAAAGACCTTAAAATGCATCTTAGGCCTGCAAAAATGTTGAAAACTTTGGAGGCCCAAAAAAGGGGTTTACAGGCATCCTAGACCCCCTAAAGTCCAGAAAATGTTGGTTGACCAAAAACTGTGTCAGAGAGCTCTGAATGTCCCAAAATCATTTGTAGCCTAAAAGGGGCATTATCCCACACCCTTGACGCCTGAAATTCCCAAAAATATTTTTGACACAAAAATGCATCCTACACACCTGAACGTTCAGAATATGTTAGCAGCCCAAAAAAGGCCTTAAAATGCCTGTTATGTCTGGAACAATGTTGAACACTTTGGAGGCCTCAAAAAGGGGTTTACAGGCATCCTAGACCCCCTAAAGTCCAGAAAATGTTGGTGGCCAAAAACTGTGCCAGAGAGCTCTGCATGTCCCAAAATCATTTGTAGCCTGAAAGGGGCATTAACCCGCATCCTAGACCACTGAAATTCCCAAAAATAGTTTTGGCAAGAAAAGTGCATCCTTCACACCTGACAGTTCAGAATATGTTAGCATCCCAAGAAAGGCCTTAAAATGCATCTTAGTCCTGCAAAAATGTTGAAAACTTTGGAGGCCCAAAAAAGGGGTTTACAGGCATCCTAGACCCCCTAAAGTCCAGAAAATGTTGGGGGCCAAAAACTGTGCCAGAGAGCTCTGAATGTCCTAGAAACATTTGCAGCCTGAAAGGAGCATTAACCCGCATCCTAGACCACTGAAATTCCCAAAAATAGTTTTGGCAAGAAAAGTGCATCCTTCACACCTGACAGTTCAGAATATGTTAGCATCCCAAGAAAGGCCTTAAAATGCATCTTAGTCCTGCAAAAATGTTGAAAACTTTGGAGGCCCAAAAAAGGGGTTTACAGGCATCCTAGACCCCCTAAAGTCCAGAAAATGTTGGGGGCCAAAAACTGTGCCAGAGAGTTCTGAATGTCCTAGAAACATTTGCAGCCTGAAAGGAGCATTAACCCGCATCCTAGACCACTGAAATTCCCAAAAATAATTTTGACATGAAAAATGCATCCTACACCCCTGAAAGTTCAGAATATGTTAGCAGCCCAAAAAAGGCCTTAAAATGCCTTTTAGGCCTGCAAGAATGTTGAAAACTTTGGAGGTCAAAAAAAGGGGTTTACAGGCATCCTAGACCCCCTAAAGTCCAGAAAATGTTGGTGGCCCAAAACTGTGCCAGAGAGCTCTGCATGTCCCAAAATCATCTGTAGCCTGAAAGGGGCATTAACCCGCATCCTAGACCACTGAAATTCCCAAAAATAGTTTTGGCAAGAAAAGTGCATCCTTCACACCTGACAGTTCAGAATATGTTAGCAGCCCAAAAAAGGCCTTAAAATGCATCCTAGTCCTGCAAAAATGTTGAAAACTTTGGAGGCCCAAAAAAGGGGTTTACAGGCATCCTAGACCCCCTAAAGTCCAGAAAATGTTGGTTGACCAAAAACTGTGCCAGAGAGCTCTGAATGTCCCAAAATCATTTGTAGCCTAAAAGGGGCATTATCCCACACCCTTGACGCCTGGAATTCCCAAAAATATTTTTGACACAAAAATGCATCCTACACACCTGAAAGTTCAGAATATGTTAGCAGCCCAGAAAAGGCCTTAAAATGCCTGTTTTGTCTGGAAAAATGTTGAACACTTTGGAGGCCAAAAAAAGGGGTTTACAGGCATCCTAGACCCCCTAATGTCCAGAAAATGTTGGTGGCCAAAAACTGTTCCAGAGAGCTCTGAATGTCCCAGAAACATTTGCAGCCTGAAAGGAGCAGTAACCCGCTTCCTAGACCACTGAAATTCCCAAAAATAAATTTGACATGAAAAATGCATCCTACACCCCTGAAAGTTCAGAATATGTTAGCAGCCCAAAAAAGGCCTTAAAATGCATCTTAGGCCTGCAAGAATGTTGAAAATTTTGGAGGTCAAAAAAAGGGGTTCACAGGCATCCTAGACCCCCTAAAGTTCAGAAAATGTTGGTTGCCCAAAAACTGTGCCAAGGAGCTCTGAATGTCCCAAAATCATTTGTAGCCTGAAAGGGGCATTAACCCACACCCTTGATGCCTGAAATTCCCAAAAATATTTTTGGCACAAAAATGCATCCTACACCCCTGAAAGTTCAGCATATGTAAGCCGCCCAAAAAAGGCCTTAAAATGCATCTTAGTCCTGCAAAAATGTTGAAAACTTTGGAGGCCCAAAAAAGGGGTTTACAGGCATCCTTGACCCCCTAAAGTCCAGAAAATGTTGGTTACCCAAAAACTGTGCCAAAGAGCTCTGGATGTCCCAAAATCATTTGTAGCCTGAAAGGGGCATTAACCCACACCCTTGATGCCTGAAATTCCCAAAAATATTTTTGGCACAAAAATGCATCCTACAACCCTGAAAGTTCAGCATATGTTAGCCGCCCAAAAAAGGCCTTAAAATGCCTGTTATGTCTGGAAAAATGTTGAACACTTTGGAGGCCTAAAAAAGGGGTTTACAGGCATCCTAGACCCCCTAAAGTCCAGAAAATGTTGGGGGCCAAAAACTGCCAGAGAGTTTGAATGTCCCAGAAACATTTGCAGCCTGAAAGGAGCATTAACCCGCATCCTAGACCATTGAAATTCCCAAAAATAATTTTGACATGAAAAATGCATCCTACACCCCTGAAAGTTCAGAATATGTTAGCAGCCCAAAAAAGGCCTTAAAATGCATCTTAGTCCTGCAAAAATGTTGAAAACTTTGGAGGCCCAAAAAAGGGGTTTACAGGCATCCTAGACCCCCTAAAGTCCAGAAAATGTTGGTTGCCCAAAAACTGTGCCAAAGAGCTCTGAATTTCCCAAAATCATTTGTAGCCTGAAAGGGGCATTAACCCACACCCTTGATGCCTGAAATTCCAAAAAAATGTTTTTGGCACAAAAATGCATCCTACACCCCTGAAAGTTCAGAATATGTTAGCAGCCCAAAAAAGGCCTTAAAATGCATCTTAGGCCTGCAAAAATGTTGAAAACTTTGGAGGCCTAAAAAAGGGGTTTACAGGCATCCTAGACCCCTAAGGTCCAGAAAATGTTGGTGGCCAAAAACTGTGCCAGAGAGCTCTGAATGTCCCAGAAACATTTGCAGCCTGAAAGGAGCATTAACCCACATCCTAGACCACTGAAATTCCCAAAAAATAGTTTTGGCAAGAAAAGTGCATCCTTCACACCTGACAGTTCAGAATATGTTAGCATCCCAAGAAAGGCCTTAAAATGCATCTTAGTCCTGCAAAAATGTTGAAAACTTTGGAGGCCCAAAAAAGGGGTTTACAGGCATCCTAGACCCTCTAAAGTCCAGAAAATGTTGGGGGCCAAAAACTGTGCCAGAGAGCTCTGAATGTCCCAGAAACATTTGCAGCCTGAAAGGAGCATTAACCCGCATCCTAGACCACTGAAATTCCCAAAAATAATTTTGACATGAAAAATGCATCCTACACCACTGAAAGTTCAGAATATGTTAGCAGCCCAAAAAAGGCCTTAAAATGCCTTTAAGCCTGCAAGAATGTTGAAAACTTTGGAGGTCAAAAAAAGGGGTTTACAGGTATCCTAGATCCCCTAAAGTCCAGAAAATTTTGGTGGGCCAAAACTGTGCCAGGGAGCTCTGCATGTCCCAAAATCATTTGTAGCCTGAAAGGGGCATTAACCCACATCCCAGACCACTGAAATTCCCAAAAATAGTTTTGGCAAGAAAAGTGCATCCTTCACACCTGACAGTTCAGAATATGTTAGCAGCCCAAAAAAGGCCTTACAATGCATCCTAGTCCTGCAAAAATGTTGAAAACTTTGGAGGCCCAAAAAAGGGGTTTACAGGCATCCTAGACCCCCTAAAGTCCAGAAAATGTTGGTTGCCCAAAAACTGTGCCAAAGAGCTCTGAATGTCCCAAAATCATTTGTAGCCTGAAAGGGGCATTAACCCGCATCCTAGACCACTGAAATTCCCAAAAATCGTTTTGGCAAGAAAAGTGCATCCTTCACACCTGACAGTTCAGAATATGTTAGCATCCCAAAAAAGGCCTTAAAATGCATCTTAGTCCTGCAAAAATGTTGAAAACTTTGGAGGCCCAAAAAAGGGGTTTACAGGCATCCTAGACCCCCTAAAGTCCAGAAAATGTTGGTTGCCCAAAAACTGTGCCAAAGAGCTCTGAATGTCCCAAAATCATTTGTAGCCAGAAAGGGGCATTAACCAACACCCTTGATGCCTGAAATTCACAAAAATACTTTTGGCACAAAAATGCATCCTACACCCCTGAAAGTTCAGAATATGTTAGCCGCCCAAAAAAGGCCTTAAAATGCATCTTAGGCCTGCAAAAATGTTGAAAACTTTGGAGGCCCAAAAAAGGGGTTTACAGGCATCCTAGACCCCCTAAAGTCCAGAAAATGTTGGTTGACCAAAAACTGTGCCAGAGAGCTCTGAATGTCCCAACATCATTTGTAGCCTAAAAGGGGCATTATCCCACACCCTTGACGCCTGAAATTCCCAAAAATATTTTTGACACAAAAATGCATCCTACACACCTGAACGTTCAGAATATGTTAGCAGCCCAAAAAAGGCCTTAAAATGCCTGTTATGTCTGGAAAAATGTTGAACACTTTGGAGGCCTAAAAAAGGGGTTTACAGGCATCCTAGACCCCCTAATGTCCAGAAAATGTTGGTGGCCAAAAACTGTTCCAGAGAGCTCTGAATGTCCCAGAAACATTTGCAGCCTGAAAGGAGCAGTAACCCGCTTCCTAGACCACTGAAATTCCCAAAAATAAATTTGACATGAAAAATGCATCCTACACCCCTGAAAGTTCAGAATATGTTAGCAGCCCAAAAAAGGCCTTAAAATGCATCTTAGGCCTGCAAGAATGTTGAAAATTTTGGAGGTCAAAAAAAGGGGTTCACAGGCATCCTAGACCCCCTAAAGTTCAGAAAATGTTGGTTGCCCAAAAACTGTGCCAAGGAGCTCTGAATGTCCCAAAATCATTTGTAGCCTGAAAGGGGCATTAACCCACACCCTTGATGCCTGAAATTCCCAAAAATATTTTTGGCACAAAAATGCATCCTACACCCCTGAAAGTTCAGCATATGTAAGCCGCCCAAAAAAGGCCTTAAAATGCATCTTAGTCCTGCAAAAATGTTGAAAACTTTGGAGGCCCAAAAAAGGGGTTTACAGGCATCCTTGACCCCCTAAAGTCCAGAAAATGTTGGTTACCCAAAAACTGTGCCAAAGAGCTCTGGATGTCCCAAAATCATTTGTAGCCTGAAAGGGGCATTAACCCACACCCTTGATGCCTGAAATTCCCAAAAATATTTTTGGCACAAAAATGCATCCTACAACCCTGAAAGTTCAGCATATGTTAGCCGCCCAAAAAAGGCCTTAAAATGCCTGTTATGTCTGGAAAAATGTTGAACACTTTGGAGGCCTAAAAAAGGGGTTTACAGGCATCCTAGACCCCCTAAAGTCCAGAAAATGTTGGGGGCCAAAAACTGCCAGAGAGTTTGAATGTCCCAGAAACATTTGCAGCCTGAAAGGAGCATTAACCCGCATCCTAGACCATTGAAATTCCCAAAAATAATTTTGACATGAAAAATGCATCCTACACCCCTGAAAGTTCAGAATATGTTAGCAGCCCAAAAAAGGCCTTAAAATGCATCTTAGTCCTGCAAAAATGTTGAAAACTTTGGAGGCCCAAAAAAGGGGTTTACAGGCATCATAGACCCCCTAAAGTCCAGAAAATGTTGGTTGCCTAAAAACTGTGCCAAAGAGCTCTGAATTTCCCAAAATCATTTGTAGCCTGAAAGGGGCATTAACCCACACCCTTGATGCCTGAAATTCCAAAAAAATGTTTTTGGCACAAAAATGCATCCTACACCCCTGAAAGTTCAGAATATGTTAGCAGCCCAAAAAAAGGCCTTAAAATGCATCTTAGGCCTGCAAGAATGTTGAAAACTTTGGAGGCCTAAAAAAGGGGTTTACAGGCATCCTAGACCCCCTAAAGTCCAGAAAATGTTGGTGGCCAAAAACTGTGCCAGAGAGCTCTGCATGTCCCAAAATCATTTGTAGCCTGAAAGGGGCATTAACCCGCATCCTAGACCACTGAAATTCCCAAAAATAGTTTTGGCAAGAAAAGTGCATCCTTCACACCTGACAGTTCAGAATATGTTAGCATCCCAAGAAAGGCCTTAAAATGCATCTTAGTCCTGCAAAAATGTTGAAAACTTTGGAGGCCCAAAAAAGGGGTTTACAGGCATCCTAGACCCCCTAAAGTCCAGAAAATGTTGGGGGCCAAAAACTGTGCCAGAGAGCTCTGAATGTCCCAGAAACATTTGCAGCCTGAAAGGAACATTAACCCGCATCCTAGACCACTGAAATTCCCAAAAATAATTTTGACATGAAAAATGCATCCTACACCACTGAAAGTTCAGAATATGTTAGCAGCCCAAAAAAGGCCTTAAAATGCCTTTAAGCCTGCAAGAATGTTGAAAACTTTGGAGGTCAAAAAAAGGGGTTTACAGGTATCCTAGATCCCCTAAAGTCCAGAAAATTTTGGTGGGCCAAAACTGTGCCAGGGAGCTCTGCATGTCCCAAAATCATTTGTAGCCTGAAAGGGGCATTAACCCACATCCCAGACCACTGAAATTCCCAAAAATAGTTTTGGCAAGAAAAGTGCATCCTTCACACCTGACAGTTCAGAATATGTTAGCAGCCCAAAAAAGGCCTTACAATGCATCTTAGTCCTGCAAAAATGTTGAAAACTTTGGAGGCCCAAAAAAGGGGTTTACAGGCATCCTAGACCCCCTAAAGTCCAGAAAATGTTGGTTGCCCAAAAACTGTGCCAAAGAGCTCTGAATGTCCCAAAATCATTTGTAGCCTGAAAGGGGCATTAACCCGCATCCTAGACCACTGAAATTCCCAAAAATCGTTTTGGCAAGAAAAGTGCATCCTTCACACCTGACAGTTCAGAATATGTTAGCATCCCAAAAAAGGCCTTAAAATGCATCTTAGTCCTGCAAAAATGTTGAAAACTTTGGAGGCCCAAAAAAGGGGTTTACAGGCATCCTAGACCCCCTAAAGTCCAGAAAATGTTGGTTGCCCAAAAACTGTGCCAAAGAGCTCTGAATGTCCCAAAATCATTTGTAGCCAGAAAGGGGCATTAACCAACACCCTTGATGCCTGAAATTCACAAAAATACTTTTGGCACAAAAATGCATCCTACACCCCTGAAAGTTCAGAATATGTTAGCCGCCCAAAAAAGGCCTTAAAATGCATCTTAGGCCTGCAAAAATGTTGAAAACTTTGGAGGCCCAAAAAAGGGGTTTACAGGCATCCTAGACCCCCTAAAGTCCAGAAAATGTTGGTTGACCAAAAACTGTGCCAGAGAGCTCTGAATGTCCCAACATCATTTGTAGCCTAAAAGGGGCATTATCCCACACCCTTGACGCCTGAAATTCCCAAAAATATTTTTGACACAAAAATGCATCCTACACACCTGAACGTTCAGAATATGTTAGCAGCCCAAAAAAGGCCTTAAAATGCCTGTTATGTCTGGAAAAATGTTGAACACTTTGGAGGCCTAAAAAAGGGGTTTACAGGCATCCTAGACCCCCTAAAGTCCAGAAAATGTTGGGGGCCAAAAACTGCCAGAGAGCTCTGAATGTCCCAGAAACATTTGCAGCCTGAAAGGAGCATTAACACGCATGCTAGACCATTGAAATTCCCAAAAATAATTTTGACATGAAAAATGCATCCTACACCCCTGAAAGTTCAGAATATGTTAGCAGCCCAAAAAAGGCCTTAAAATGCCTTTTAGGCCTGCAAGAATGTTGAAAACTTTGGAGGTCAAAAAAAGGGGTTTACAGGCATCCTAGACCCCCTAAAGTCCAGAAAATATTGGTGGCCCAAAAACTGTGCCAGAGAGCTCTGGATGTCCCAAAATCATTTGTAGCCTGAAAGGGGCATTAACCCACACCCTTGATGCCTGAAATTCCCAAAAATCGTTTTGGCAAGAAAAGTGCATCCTTCACACCTGACAGTTCAGAATATGTTTGTAGTGATACACGAAATTGCAGCCTTGCCAATCAGGGCTTTAGATGACAGCATTAGCCGCTGAAAGCCAATAGTGTATTCAAAGTATGTGCTAAAAATGCTGACAGTAGTCTGTTGTAGCACTTCCATTATGCAGTAGTGATCTACAAGGAATATGCAGGCCTAGTATGAAATAGGTCACATTATGCATTGTTGATAGACAGGCAGGGAGAGGGCCCCTAGCTCTGTAGCTAATAGGTATTTTTGGAGTGTTTGGAACATCATGGCACCTATATAGCGCTTAGATAGCCAGTCTTAAGCGCTATAAACACTAAGCTATGAGTGCATGCCTTTTAGAGCTTGCAGATGGGGTTAATACATCCCTGCTTCCCTTAGAATATTCAGCCTCACTAACGGTAGCCCTGGCTCCAAGCTAATCTTCCTTTTCTCTGGGAAGGTACTGATAAGACATTCCTCAGCCAGCGCAGATGGGAACCAGGGAGGGGTAGGAGCGAGCAGGGTGCCTCTCAGAGAGAGTTGGGTTTTTTCCATGAGCCAGTTGCACAGGGAAAGTTCTGGAACTGTGCGTCATGGTGACTGACAGCACGAGATTATAAAATATCCATGCACACATGACTCGGTGGGAGATCGTCCTGTGGACTTGATTCATGCACGGTCAAGTGCCCGGAATTGGCTCTCACGGTGTCCTCCAGCATTTGTTTTTCTGAGCGGGGCTTGTTTTTACAGCTAGCTTATGAAAAGCCAAGGTCTCCCAGTGCTGATTAAAGGGACGTAAGACTGTGTTTCTCTATGTTTCTCTATATTTCTCTATGTTTCTCTATGTTTATCTAAGTTCCATGTTTCACTATATTTTGCATTGTTCTAAGTTTATGCTTTGTAATATTCTTTAACTTGAATCCCAAATGTATATGAAATTCACTGCTTAGAATAAATATGCTAAAACTTTGAGGGTGTCATTTGTCACTAGCATGAGATCACTGCTCAGCACAATAGAACCTGTATTTTGGGCTGAATTGGGTATTTTTGCTCTCAAAGGGCTGGCCCCGAGGAAGATTTTGCCAATATCAAGACATTTGGTGGCAGCTTTGTGGGATTTGTGAAGAGCAGTGCCATGCTATGACATGACAAAGTGTGTGAGAGAACACAGTGTAGAGTGGGGAGCAGGCTGTCACATTTCCTTGATGGTCTCACTGCAGCTCTGAGACTTCAAAAGGCAGCAATGTTGTGTCGGCTTGCCGTGGCCGATAGCTTGTGTGGTTAAGACTCCCTTCAGTAAATCAGTCGTGACTGACTTATTGCTTGGGATGGTGCCAGGGAGTACAAGGCGATAAACGAGCGGGAAATGGCTTTGTTTAAAGCACTCCGATGAATGGTCAAGAAAGATGTATGCTCAATTAGAAAAGAATTTTATCATGCGGTTTCCCCAGTTTAAAGTTGTAATTTGGAATGCATAGTGAGACGGAGTTCTCATCTCTATTCTGTCATGAGGGCAGGGAAAAGAGAAAAATAATTGCAAGGATTTGACATGCAAATTGTGAATAGTGATTTAACCATTGACTCAGCCCCAGTGTGCTAGCGAGTGGGGGCTGTAATGTTCGGAGGCGAAGGTTCGCTTTTTTGATGTATGCTTTTGAGTGTTGGCATTCCTGAATAATGAGGAGCCATGCTTAGGAGAATGAGTAACATCTGTGCTGAGAGCCTAAAGGGGTTGTGTTTTTCTTTTGGCAACTGTAAAATTCCATGTGCTGGTGGTGGCGAATTCTGTTTTAAAGGAAACACACTAAAATGGTTATATTGCATTTTAAGCTGTGCCATGCTTTTAATGGGTGAGAGACTCACTTAAAAAGAAAGTGAGTGAATGTTATTTGGATTTTCGATTTTTGTTTATTGATTTGAATTTGCAGAATCAGTTTGCAATGGTTTGGGGGGAAAAACAATTTATATTTTTCTAAATTGCCCCTGGAGTATTTTTGACTGTCCCCATGCTATGCCATGGATTTGTGCTGTTGCCTTATAAGTGATGTATGATTTAGAAATAGTAACCTGTTGACTGTGATACATGATGAAAAAATGTTGTTGACACATTAAACAGCCCACAAGCAATATAGAGTGTGGGTTGCTCTTGCAGGAAAACGTGCAGGGAGCTGCACTAAACATTGGCATTTTTATTTTTTAAATGCACTGAACTGAGTGGTTATAGTTTGGCAATGGTACAACAGAATGAAAAATCTGTGTGCGATAAGATAGCACAAAGATTTAGTGGGTTGTGAGTTCTCTTGAAAGATCGCACATTACAAGAAAAGAAAACGTATGCTTTTAAATGGGACATTAATCAGGTTAAAACAGGCAAAAAAGACGCTTTGACATTTTGCAAAATTACATGGAGTAGAATCTGATGACAAGGAAAGTGCCTCTTTTGAAAATAAGAGTCTTGCTGTGTGTGCAGAGCTTGTGCCTTGAAGCTGTTTTGGGCGAGGTGCGCGAAAGGAAGGCAAACAAAAGCAGAAACAGTACAAGAAAGAGTTAATCTGGATGAACTGTCTGAAACGAGTGCCTTTCCATTGAAGCCGCCACAGTGTAAGAGTTATAGAGCAAAAAGAGATAAGCTGCGTGCTCATGGCGCTGCCAGGTGCACACGAAAGATAAACAATGCCTGCATTCCTGAGGAAGAAGGTGCAAAGACAGAGAGCTGTTCAGAAGTAAAGAATTTGCCCAGTGACACTGTGGTGGGAAACAAAGGCATGCAGGATGGCAGACGGGCACATCACATCTGAACATTTACATATGCATCTGTGAATGGGCCAAGAAAAGACAGCTGCCCATTCCAACAGACATTACTGTGCAAACCGCATTCCAATGTGATGTGATGTGATGTGAAGTGAAACGCTATTGCTGTGCAAGCTGCATTCCAATGCTCCATGTGATGTGAACTGAAGTAAAGCGCTGTGCACTGGAGAAGAAACCTCTAGGCGCTTTGAGAAGAGAAAATACACATCTGGCAAACTGCAAGCTACATTGCCAGGGATGGAGTAACTGACAAAGACATTATGGCATTCCAGATGGAAGCAAAACTGACAAAAGTGCTTAGCCGTTTTGCAAAAGACAACATGCAGAGCGGGGCTTTGAAGGACAACATGAACACTGCACATTAGCCATGATCCAGAAGCCTCATGGCTTAGTGCAAGAATGAATGATTTGTTGAAGCAACAAAGGAAACTGACTTAGACTATCGCACTCAAAGGGGTGGTCCAAGAAACAGCAAACCCCCTTTGAAAAAAAAATGACAAGTGAAAAAACCAGAGGCTTGAAAGACACTGCCTGTATGGAAAAGAAAAATAAACAGCTGCTTGTGCAACTGTAAGCGGTATTGGACTGAAAGACTTTACCTTTGAAAAATGGAGTGATGCCAGCAGGGCAAACTAAATCAAGATCATGGGACACTGGAAGCAAGTTGGCGCCTGGCATTGGTGATCGCTTTGGTGAAAAAAGAAAAGCATTGTGCGACCTGGGTACTTATTATATGGCTTTGTAAAAGCACAGATCAGTCTGAGGTACCATTGACCAACTATGATCGCATTGCACAAATGAGTTTGTGATTAGGCAGTTACACCCCGTATGGTTGAGTGTAAATAAGCCCCCAGAAACATGCAGAAGGGTGATAAATAATTGCAGTAGCAATGACAAAGTGTGTAGTTACCTGATGAGACTTTTTGAAGATGGGGGTGGTATTATGGGAAGGGGTGGATAACGCTGATATTGAAGTTTTGATGACATCCTAACATGAAGAATAATGATATTGAACTTTTGATGAAATCCTAACATTTCTGTTTGTATTTTGCCTAGGCAAATAACCAAGAAATAGATTGGGGGGTAGACGTGTGCAAATGCCGGGTGACACTGATCAAGGAAACAGACGCATTCTCAGACAAAGCGAGCCACTGCGACATGCTATTTCAACTTTAAACGTGCCCTGCACCGCACTCAATGCTGCAACCTGCGAAAAGTGTCCAACAGAGTAATAACTTCTGCTGAACTGGCACGGTGCAGACTTGGCTAATTATCAAATATTTGATGCTACACATTCAAATGATTCAGTTGCTGGAAATAACTTAAATGACATGTTTTGCCCTTTCTTGTTTAAAGGACTATGGACAATGAGTGGTGGACTGTAACATCAGGCACCACAAACAGCTGTGTGACACAGCAATTGAATGCTAACACATTGAAAAATGGTTTTTAAATGCACTGTTGAGATGAATCTGAAAAAAACGAAATGGTTTTACTCTTCCAACTGAATTGCTTTAACCAGAGATGTTTTGTTTTTGAAAAAAGAATATATACTCTACATTGCACGTAGGCAGGAAAATGATTTATGAATTGTTGGGGCAGCAGGATTATGCAAGCAGGAGTGTAATTTATTTTGAGATAAGATGAGTGCGCACATCAAAGTCACCTGTGCGTAGGTTAAGATTCTTAATTGAAGTAATGCTGCCAAGTGTGTGAGCTATAATTTGAAATGGTAATCTTTGAAACACTAGATGCTTTTACAGCCAGCTTAAGGCAGGTAAATGAAACCATGACTGACTTGATGTTTGATTTTATGACACAGAGTGTGACACGGTTTTTGTTAAACCAACCAGTTTCATGTTTTTGAGGGGACAGCTGTCTCCAGCACACTAATGCAAAGAGTCACCTTTTGATTGTAGACATTTGGAATAATTCTTTGGAAAAGCGCTACAAATGAGTATCCACATGGAATTGCTAGTGTACTGGCCTGGCACATTGTCAGGCATCTTTTGTCACTGAATGGATACGATTTGTTTAATTTGTTTAATGTGATGTTTTTCTGACCAAGAACTGCAGCGAGTGTTCTCGCCAAGATTTTATGGACTATAACTTGACTAATGCATTTTACCATGATGTGATGAAACAGCCACTGCCGGATAGTAGTATGGTGTTTGTGGCTAAAACTAATATTGTATATGGTAGATATCCCACTTGAAGAAGGGTATTCTCCAAGTCACAGAAGGTAGACACTGTGAACCTGTTAGATTTTCCAGTAGTAAGGCAACATGTAAATTGTAGGCTGGTAATGCACACCTCCATAATGACAGTGATACACTTAGACATAGATTTATCATGAGGCAATGTTTCCTTAGTACTACCAAGCTGCTACAAATGGAGTCCATTTGTATGGCCCATCGCTAGAGTGCGCGTAGCTAGGGAGCTAGATTCATTAATTGCAGGAGCTTTATATGCTTGTGACATAGAAACTGTGCACAATAAGCTAGCCACTATGGGTTCTGATGCCAGCTCTGCTATAGAACCTCTGGCCTAGTGGGGCCCATTGATACGCCCAACACTGCTACAAGTATTGACAACCACTGAAGATGGCAGAATTTTAGGTATGAAGACATTTTTGTCTGCCATAGGGCAGGTCAACAAGACTGCTAAATACACACGATGCATTGTATGGCAAACATTGTTTGATCAGCAGGTGTTGGCTTTTTACTGGGTGGGGGCGACCATCCTCCACACACTGGCACGCAGAGCTACAGTTACCAGCATACATATGGATTGAATTGCTTGCTTTTGATTGCTTGAATAACACATGCCATGCTTTGATGTAAATTAGTAGAATTGTTTTTATTTAGATAACCTGGTGCCCATGGGTTCACCTTGTTCACGAAATTAGATGGTTTCTGGTTGGGTTCCACCTACCTGGGGGAAGTGTCTAGTCACACAGCCCATAGTCACGCTTGAATGCCCTGGGATCAGGGGGAGGGTAGGCCCTTAGAGTGAAAGGCTGCCAGGTTTTAGAATTGGTAACCATAAATAAATGCAATAGTGCATTGTAGATTAGACTACACTGGATTGCCTTGACATTTTAACTGCATGCTGCTTTTTAACTGACAATCAGTTATACAAAATTGATTTAGGTATTTTTGTGTAGGCCAGGTTTTGGCTAGAGTAAATGTCCATGTTCACTTGGTGTAGGTATTTTTTTTTTTGTGTAGGCCAGGTTTTGGCTAGAGTAAATGCCCATGTTCACTTTGTGTAGATATTTTTGTGTAGGCCAGGTTTTGGCAAGGGTATATGTCACTGTTCACTTTGTGTACATTTTTGTTTAGGTAGTGTTTTACCTTGCATGCCACGCTAACTAACCGCTAGAAGATAGTTTGCTTAAACCTCTTGCAAAGCCCCTAGGTCTTTATCACTGCACTAAATACTATATTGATAGGTATTAGTCAGCATTTGTCGCACAAACGTTGAATAGGGGTGGAATGTAGTGATACACGAAATTGCAGCCTTGCCAATCAGGGCTTTAGATGACAGCATTAGCCGCTGAAAGCCAATAGTGTATTCAAAGTATGTGCTAAAAATGCTGACAGTAGTCTGTTGTAGCACTTCCATTATGCAGTAGTGAGCTACAAGGAATATGCAGGCCTAGTATGAAATAGGTCACATTATGCATTGTTGATAGACAGGCAGGGAGAGGGCCCCTAGCTCTGTAGCTAATAGGTATTTTTGGAGTGTTTGGAACATCATGGCACCTATATAGCGCTTAGATAGCCAGTCTTAAGCGCTATAAACACTAAGCTATGAGTGCATGCCTTTTAGAGCTTGCAGATGGGGTTAATACATCCCTGCTTCCCTTAGAATATTCAGCCTCACTAACGGTAGCCCTGGCTCCAAGCTAATCTTCCTTTTCTCTGGGAAGGTACTGATAAGACATTCCTCAGCCAGCGCAGATGGGAACCAGGGAGGGGTAGGAGCGAGCAGGGTGCCTCTCAGAGAGAGTTGGGTTTTTTCCATGAGCCAGTTGCACAGGGAAAGTTCTGGAACTGTGCGTCATGGTGACTGACAGCACGAGATTATAAAATATCCATGCACACATGACTCGGTGGGAGATCGTCCTGTGGACTTGATTCATGCACGGTCAAGTGCCCGGAATTGGCTCTCACGGTGTCCTCCAGCAGTTGTTTTTCTGAGCAGGGCTTGTTTTTACAGCTAGCTTATGAAAAGCCAAGGTCTCCCAGTGCTGATTAAAGGGACGTAAGACTGTGTTTCTCTATGTTTCTCTATATTTCTCTATGTTTCTCTATGTTTATCTAAGTTCCATGTTTCACTATATTTTGCATTGTTCTAAGTTTATGCTTTGTAATATTCTTTAACTTGAATCCCAAATGTATATGAAATTCACTGCTTAGAATAAATATGCTAAAACTTTGAGGGTGTCATTTGTCACTAGCATGAGATCACTGCTCAGCACAATAGAACCTGTATTTTGGGCTGAATTGGGTATTTTTGCTCTCAAAGGGCTGGCCCCGAGGAAGATTTTGCCCATATCAAGACAATGTTAGCAGCCCAAAAAAGGCCTTAAAATGCATCCTAGTCCTGCAAAAATGTTGAAAACTTTGGAGGCCCAAAAAAGGGGTTTACAGGCATCCTAGACCCCCTAAAGTCCAGAAAATGTTGGTTGACCAAAAACTGTGCCAGAGAGCTCTGAATGTCCCAAATACATTTGTAGCCTAAAAGGGGCATTATCCCACACCCTTGACTCCTGGAATTCCCAAAAATATTTTTGACACAAAAATGCATCCTACACACCTGAAAGTTCAGAATATGTTAGCAGCCCAGAAAAGGCCTTAAAATGCCTGTTTTGTCTGGAAAAATGTTGAACAGTTTGGAGGCCAAAAAAAGGGGTTTGCAGGCATCCTAGACCCCCTAATGTCCAGAAAATGTTGGTGGCCAAAAACTGTTCCAGAGAGCTCTGAATGTCCCAGAAACATTTGCAGCCTGAAAGCAGCAGTAACCCGCTTCCTAGACCACTGAAATTCCCAAAAATAAATTTGACATGAAAAATGCATCCTACACCCCTGAAAGTTCAGAATATGTTAGCAGCCCAAAAAAGGCCTTAAAATGCATCTTAGTCCTGCAAAAATGTTGAAAACTTTGGAGGCCCAAAAAAGGGGTTTACAGGCATCCTAGACCGCCTAAAGTCCAGAAAATGTTGGTTGCCCAAAAACTGTGCCAAAGAGCTCTGAATGTCCCAAAATCATTTGTAGCCAGAAAGGGGCATTAACCCACACCCTTGATGCCTGAAATTCCTAAAAATACTTTTGGCAGAAAAATGCATCCTACACCCCTGAAAGTTCAGAATATGTTAGCAGCCCAAAAAAGGCCTTAAAATGCATCTTAGGCCTGCAAGAATGTTGAAAACTTTGGAGGCCTAAAAAAGGGGTTTACAGGCATCCTAGACCCCCTAAAGTCCAGAAAATGTTGGTGGCCAAAAACTGTGCCAGAGAGCTCTGCATGTCCCAAAATCATTTGTAGCCTGAAAGGGCATTAACCCGCATCCTAGACCACTGAAATTCCCAAAAATAGTTTTGGCAAGAAAAGTGCATCCTACACCCCTGAAAGTTCAGAATATGTTAGCAGCCCAAAAAAGGCCTTAAAATGCATCTTAGGCCTGCAAGAATGTTGAAAACTTTGGAGGCCTAAAAAAGGGGTTTACAGGCATCCTAGACCCCCTAAGGTCCAGAAAATGTTGGTGGCCAAAAACTGTGCCAGAGAGCTCTGAATGTCCCAGAAACATTTGCAGCCTGAAAGGAGCATTAACCCGCATCCTAGACTACTGAAATTCCCAAAAATAATTTTGACATGAAAAATGCATCCTACACCCCTGAAAGTTCAGAATATCTTAGCAGCCCAAAAAAGGCCTTAAAATGCATCTTAGGCCTGCAAGAATGTTGAAAACTTTGGAGGCCTAAAAAAGGGGTTTACAGGCATCCTAGACCCCCTAAAGTCCAGAAAATGTTGGTGGCCAAAAACTGTGCCAGAGAGCTCTGCATGTCCCAAAATCATTTGTAGCCTGAAAGGGGCATTAACCCGCATCCTAGACCACTGAAATTCCCACAAATAGTTTTGGCAAGAAAAGTGCATCCTTCACACCTGACAGTTCAGAATATGTTAGCATCCCAAGAAAGGCCTTAAAATGCATCTTAGTCCTGCAAAAATGTTGAAAACTTTGGAGGCCCAAAAAAGGGGTTTACAGGCATCCTAGACCCCCTAAAGTCCAGAAAATGTTGGGGGCCAAAAACTGTGCCAGAGAGCTCTGAATGTCCCAGAAACATTTGCAGCCTGAAAGGAGCATTAACCCGCATCCTAGACCACTGAAATTCCCAAAAATAATTTTGACATGAAAAATGCATCCTACACCCCTGAAAGTTCAGAATATGTTAGCAGCCCAAAAAAGGCCTTAAAATGCCTTTAAGCCTGCAAAAATGTTGAAAACTTTGGAGGCCCAAAAAAGGGGTTTACAGGCATCCTAGACCCCCTGAAGTCCAGAAAATGTTGGTTGCCCAAAAACTGTGCCAAAGAGCTCTGAATGTCCCAAAATCATTTGTAGCCTGAAAGGGGCATTAACCCGCATCCTAGACCACTGAAATTCCCAAAAATCGTTTTGGCAAGAAAAGTGCATCCTTCACACCTCACAGTTCAGAATATGTTAGCATCCCAAAAAAGGCCTTAAAATGCATCTTAGTCCTGCAAAAATGTTGAAAACTTTGGAGGCCCAAAAAAGGGGTTTACAGGCATCCTAGACCCCCTAAAGTCCAGAAAATGTTGGTTGCCCAAAAACTGTGCCAAAGAGCTCTGAATGTCCCAAAATCATTTGTAGCCAGAAAGGGGCATTAACCCACACCCTTGATGCCTGAAATTCCCAAAAATACTTTTGGCACAAAAATGCATCCTACACCCCTGAAAGTTCAGAATATGTTAGCCGCCCAAAAAAGGCCTTAAAATGCATTTTAGGCCTGCAAAAATGTTGAAAACTTTGGAGGCCCAAAAAAGGGGTTTACAGGCATCCTAGACCCCCTAAAGCCCAGAAAATGTTGGTTGACCAAAAACTGTGCCAGAGAGCTCTGAATGTCCCAACATCATTTGTAGCCTAAAAGGGGCATTATCCCACACCCTTGACGCCTGAAATTCCCAAAAATATTTTTGACACAAAAATGCATCCTACACACCTGAACGTTCAGAATATGTTAGCAGCCCAAAAAAGGCCTTAAAATGCCTGTTATGTCTGGAAAAATGTTGAACACTTTGGAGGCCTAAAAACGGGGTTTACAGTCATCCTAGACCCCCTAAAGTCCAGAAAATGTTGGGGGCCAAAAACTGCCAGAGAGCTCTGAATGTCCCAGAAACATTTGCAGCCTGAAAGGAGCATTAACCCGCATCCTAGACCACTGAAATTCCCAAAAATAATTTTGACAAGAAAAATGCATCCTACACCCCTGAAAGTTCAGAATATGTTAGCAGCCCAAAAAAGGCCTTAAAATGCATCTTAGGCCTGCAAGAATGTTGAAAACTTTGGAGGCCTAAAAAAGGGGTTTACAGGCATCCTAGACCCCCTAAAGTCCAGAAAATGTTGGTGGCCAAAAACTGTGCCAGAGAGCTCTGCATGTCCCAAAATCATTTGTAGCCTGAAAGGGGCATTAACTCGCATCCTAGACCACTGAAATTCCCAAAAATAGTTTTGGCAAGAAAAGTGCATCCTTCACACCTGACAGTTCAGAATATGTTAGCATCCCAAAAAAGGCCTTAAAATGCATCTTAGTCCTGCAAAAATGTTGAAAACTTTGGAGGCCCAAAAAAGGGGTTTACAGGCATCCTAGACCCCCTAAAGTCCAGAAAATGTTGGTTGCCCAAAAACTGTGCCAAGGAGCTCTGAATGTCCCAGACTCATTTGTAGCCAGAAAGGGGCATTAACCCACACCCTTGATGCCTGAAATTCCCAAAAATACTTTTGGCACAAAAATGTATCCTACACCCCTGAAAGTTCAGAATATGTTAGCCGCCCAAAAAAGGCCTTAAAATGCATCTTAGGCCTGCAAAAATGTTGAAAACTTTGGAGGCCCAAAAAAGGGGTTTACAGGCATCCTAGACCCCCTAAAGTCCAGAAAATGTTGGTTGCCCAAAAACTGTGCCAAGGAGCTCTGAATGTCCCAAAATCATTTGTAGCCAGAAAGGGGCATTAACCCACACCCTTGATGCCTGAAATTCCCAAAAATACTTTTGGCAAAAAAATAGATCCTACACCCCTGAAAGTTCAGAATATGTTAGCCGCCCAAAAAAGACCTTAAAATGCATCTTAGGCCTGCAAAAATGTTGAAAACTTTGGAGGCCCAAAAAAGGGGTTTACAGGCATCCTAGACCCCCTAAAGTCCAGAAAATGTTGGTTGACCAAAAACTGTGCCAGAGAGCTCTGAATGTCCCAAAATCATTTGTAGCCTAAAAGGGGCATTATCCCACACCCTTGACGCCTGAAATTCCCAAAAATATTTTTGACACAAAAATGCATCCTATACACCTGAACGTTCAGAATATGTTAGCAGCCCAAAAAAGGCCTTAAAATGCCTGTTATGTCTGGAACAATGTTGAACACTTTGGAGGCCTCAAAAAGGGGTTTACAGGCATCCTAGACCCCCTAAAGTCCAGAAAATGTTGGTGGCCAAAAACTGTGCCAGAGAGCTCTGCATGTCCCAAAATCATTTGTAGCCTGAAAGGGGCATTAACCCGCATCCTAGACCACTGAAATTCCCAAAAATAGTTTTGGCAAGAAAAGTGCATCCTTCACACCTGACAGTTCAGAATATGTTAGCATCCCAAGAAAGGCCTTAAAATGCATCTTAGTCCTGCAAAAATGTTGAAAACTTTGGAGGCCCAAAAAAGGGGTTTACAGGCCTCCTAGACCCCCTAAAGTCCAGAAAATGTTGGGGGCCAAAAACTGTGCCAGAGAGCTCTGAATGTCCTAGAAACATTTGCAGCCTGAAAGGAGCATTAACCCGCATCCTAGACCACTGAAATTCCCAAAAATAGTTTTGGCAAGAAAAGTGCATCCTTCACACCTGACAGTTCAGAATATGTTAGCATCCCAAGAAAGGCCTTAAAATGCATCTTAGTCCTGCAAAAATGTTGAAAACTTTGGAGGCCCAAAAAAGGGGTTTACAGGCATCCTAGACCCCCTAAAGTCCAGAAAATGTTGGGGGCCAAAAACTGTGCCAGAGAGCTCTGAATGTCCTAGAAACATTTGCAGCCTGAAAGGAGCATTAACCCACATCCTAGACCACTGAAATTCCCAAAAATAATTTTGACATGAAAAATGCATCCTACACCCCTGAAAGTTCAGAATATGTTAGCAGCCCAAAAAAGGCCTTAAAATGCCTTTTAGGCCTGCAAGAATGTTGAAAACTTTGGAGGTCAAAAAAAGGGGTTTACAGGCATCCTAGACCCCCTAAAGTCCAGAAAATGTTGGTGGCCCAAAACTGTGCCAGAGAGCTCTGCATGTCCCAAAATCATTTGTAGCCTGAAAGGGGCATTAACCCGCATCCTAGACCACTGAAATTCCCAAAAATAGTTTTGGCAAGAAAAGTGCATCCTTCACACCTGACTGTTCAGAATATGTTAGCAGCCCAAAAAAGGCCTTAAAATGCATCCTAGTCCTGCAAAAATGTTGAAAACTTTAGAGGCCCAAAAAAGGGGTTTACAGGCATCCTAGACCCCCTAAAGTCCAGAAAATGTTGGTTGACCAAAAACTGTGCCAGAGAGCTCTGAATGTCCCAAAATCATTTGTAGCCTAAAAGGGGCATTATCCCACACCCTTGACGCCTGGAATTCCCAAAAATATTTTTGACACAAAAATGCATCCTACACACCTGAAAGTTCAGAATATGTTAGCAGCCCAGAAAAGGTCTTAAAATGCCTGTTTTGTCTGGAAAAATGTTGAACACTTTGGAGGCCAAAAAAAGGGGTTTACAGGCATCCTAGACCCCCTAATGTCCAGAAAATGTTGGTGGCCAAAAACTGTTCCAGAGAGCTCTGAATGTCCCAGAAACATTTGCAGCCCGAAAGGAGCAGTAACCCGCTTCCTAGACCACTGAAATTCCCAAAAATAAATTTGACATGAAAAATGCATCCTACACCCCTGAAAGTTCAGAATATGTTAGCAGCCCAAAAAAGGCCTTAAAATGCATCTTAGGCCTGCAAGAATGTTGAAAATTTTGGAGGTCAAAAAAAGGGGTTCACAGGCATCCTAGACCCCCTAAAGTTCAGAAAATGTTGGTTGCCCAAAAACTGTGCGAAGGAGCTCTGAATGTCCCAAAATCATTTGTAGCCTGAAAGGGGCATTAACCCACACCCTTGATGCCTGAAATTCCCAAAAATATTTTTGGCACAAAAATGCATCCTACACCCCTGAAAGTTCAGCATATGTAAGCCGCCCAAAAAAGGCCTTAAAATGCATCTTAGTCCTACAAAAATGTTGAAAACTTTGGAGGCCCAAAAAAGGGGTTTACAGGCATCCTTGACCCCCTAAAGTCCAGAAAATGTTGGTTACCCAAAAACTGTGCCAAAGAGCTCTGGATGTCCCAAAATCATTTGTAGCCTGAAAGGGGCATTAACCCACACCCTTGATGCCTGAAATTCCCAAAAATATTTTTGGCACAAAAATGCATCCTACAACCCTGAAAGTTCAGCATATGTTAGCCGCCCAAAAAAGGCCTTAAAATGCCTGTTATGTCTGGAAAAATGTTGAACACTTTGGAGGCCTAAAAAAGGGGTTTACAGGCATCCTAGACCCCCTAAAGTCCAGAAAATGTTGGGGGCCAAAAACTGCCAGAGAGTTTGAATGTCCCAGAAACATTTGCAGCCTGAAAGGAGCATTAACCCGCATCCTAGACCATTGAAATTCCCAAAAATAATTTTGACATGAAAAATGCATCCTACACCCCTGAAAGTTCAGAATATGTTAGCAGCCCAAAAAAGGCCTTAAAATGCATCTTAGTCCTGCAAAAATGTTGAAAACTTTGGAGGCCCAAAAAAGGGGTTTACAGGCATCCTAGACCCCCTAAAGTCCAGAAAATGTTGGTTGCCCAAAAACTGTGCCAAAGAGCTCTGAATTTCCCAAAATCATTTGTAGCCTGAAAGGGGCATTAACCCACACCCTTGATGCCTGAAATTCCAAAAAAATGTTTTTGGCACAAAAATGCATCCTACACCCCTGAAAGTTCAGAATATGTTAGCAGCCCAAAAAAAGGCCTTAAAATGCATCTTAGGCCTGCAAGAATGTTGAAAACTTTGGAGGCCTAAAAAAGGGGTTTACAGGCATCCTAGACCCCCTAAAGTCCAGAAAATGTTGGTGGCCAAAAACTGTGCCAGAGAGCTCTGCATGTCCCAAAATCATTTGTAGCCTGAAAGGGGCATTAACCCGCATCCTAGACCACTGAAATTCCCAAAAATAGTTTTGGCAAGAAAAGTGCATCCTTCACACCTGACAGTTCAGAATATGTTAGCATCCCAAGAAAGGCCTTAAAATGCATCTTAGTCCTGCAAAAATGTTGAAAACTTTGGAGGCCCAAAAAAGGGGTTTACAGGCATCCTAGACCCCCTAAAGTCCAGAAAATGTTGGGGGCCAAAAACTGTGCCAGAGAGCTCTGAATGTCCCAGAAACATTTGCAGCCTGAAAGGAGCATTAACCCGCATCCTAGACCACTGAAATTCCCAAAAATAATTTTGACATGAAAAATGCATCCTACACCACTGAAAGTTCAGAATATGTTAGCAGCCCAAAAAAGGCCTTAAAATGCCTTTAAGCCTGCAAGAATGTTGAAAACTTTGGAGGTCAAAAAAAGGGGTTTACAGGTATCCTAGATCCCCTAAAGTCCAGAAAATTTTGGAGGGCCAAAACTGTGCCAGGGAGCTCTGCATGTCCCAAAATCATTTGTAGCCTGAAAGGGGCATTAACCCACATCCCAGACCACTGAAATTCCCAAAAATAGTTTTGGCAAGAAAAGTGCATCCTTCACACCTGACAGTTCAGAATATGTTAGCAGCCCAAAAAAGGCCTTACAATGCATCTTAGTCCTGCAAAAATGTTGAAAACTTTGGAGGCCCAAAAAAGGGGTTTACAGGCATCCTAGACCCCCTAAAGTCCAGAAAATGTTGGTTGCCCAAAAACTGTGCCAAAGAGCTCTGAATGTCCCAAAATCATTTGTAGCCTGAAAGGGGCATTAACCCGCATCCTAGACCACTGAAATTCCCAAAAATCGTTTTGGCAAGAAAAGTGCATCCTTCACACCTGACAGTTCAGAATATGTTAGCATCCCAAAAAAGGCCTTAAAATGCATTTTAGTCCTGCAAAAATGTTGAAACCTTTGGAGGCCCAAAAAAGGGGTTTACAGGCATCCTAGACCCCCTAAAGTCCAGAAAATGTTGGTTGCCCAAAAACTGTGCCAAAGAGCTCTGAATGTCCCAAAATCATTTGTAGCCAGAAAGGGGCATTAACCAACACCCTTGATGCCTGAAATTCACAAAAATACTTTTGGCACAAAAATGCATCCTACACCCCTGAAAGTTCAGAATATGTTAGCCGCCCAAAAAAGGCCTTAAAATGCATCTTAGGCCTGCAAAAATGTTGAAAACTTTGGAGGCCCAAAAAAGGGGTTTACAGGCATCCTAGACCCCCTAAAGTCCAGAAAATGTTGGTTGACCAAAAACTGTGCCAGAGAGCTCTGAATGTCCCAACATCATTTGTAGCCTAAAAGGGGCATTATCCCACACCCTTGACGCCTGAAATTCCCAAAAATATTTTTGACACAAAAATGCATCCTACACACCTGAACGTTCAGAATATGTTAGCAGCCCAAAAAAGGCCTTAAAATGCCTGTTATGTCTGGAAAAATGTTGAACACTTTGGAGGCCTAAAAAAGGGGTTTACAGGCATCCTAGACCCCCTAAAGTCCAGAAAATGTTGGGGGCCAAAAACTGCCAGAGAGCTCTGAATGTCCCAGAAACATTTGCAGCCTGAAAGGAGCATTAACCCGCATCCTAGACCATTGAAATTCCCAAAAATAATTTTGACATGAAAAATGCATCCTACACCCCTGAAAGTTCAGAATATGTTAGCAGCCCAAAAAAGGCCTTAAAATGCCTTTTAGGCCTGCAAGAATGTTGAAAACTTTGGAGGTCCAAAAAAGGGGTTTACAGGCATCCTAGACCCCCTAAAGTCCAGAAAATATTGGTGGCCCAAAAACTGTGCCAGAGAGCTCTGGATGTCCCAAAATCATTTGTAGCCTGAAAGGGGCATTAACCCACACCCTTGATGCCTGAAATTCCCAAAAATAGATTTGGCAAGAAAAGTGCATCCTTCACACCTGACAGTTCAGAATATGTTAGCAGCCCAAAAAAGGCCTTACAATGCATCTTAGTCCTGCAAAAAATGTTGAAAACTTTGGAGGCCCAAAAAAGGAGTTTACAGGCATCCTAGACCCCCTAAAGTCCAGAAAATGTTGGTTGCCCAAAAACTGTGCCAAAGAGCTCTGAATGTCCCAAAATCATTTGTAGCCTGAAAGGGGCATTAACCCACACCCTTGATGCCTGAAATTCCGAAAAATGTTTTTGGCACAAAAATGCATCCTACACCCCTGAAAGTTCAGAATATGTTAGCAGCCCAAAAAAGGCCTTAAAATGCCTGTTATGTCTGGAAAAATGTTGAACACTTTGGAGGCCTAAAAAAGGGGTTTACAGGCATCCTTGACCCCCTAAAGTCCAGAAAATGTTGGTGGCCAAAAACTGTGCCAGAGAGCTCTGAATGTCCCAGAAACATTTGCAGCCTGAAAGGAGCATTAACCCGCATCCTAGACCACTGAAATTCCCAAAAATAATTTTGACATGAAAAATGCATCCTACACCCCTGAACGTTCAGAATATGTTAGCAGCCCAAAAAAGGCCTTAAAATGCCTTTTAGGCCTGCAAGAATGTTGAAAACTTTGGAGGCCCAAAAAAGGGGTTTACAGGCATCCTAGACCCCCTAAAGTCCAGAAAATGTTGGTGGCCAAAAACTGTGCCAGAGAGCTCTGAATGTCCTAGAAACATTTGCAGCCTGAAAGGAGCATTAACCCGCATCCTAGACCACTGAAATTCCCAAAAATAATTTTGACATGAAAAATGCATCCTACACCCCTGAAAGTTCAGAATATGTTAGCAGCCCAAAAAAGGCCTTAAAATGCCTTTTAGGCCTGCAAGAATGTTGAAAACTTTGGAGGTCAAAAAAAGGGGTTTACAGGCATCCTAGACCCCCTAAAGTCCAGAAAATGTTGGTGGCCCAAAACTGTGCCAGAGAGCTCTGCATGTCCCAAAATCATTTGTAGCCTGAAAGGGGCATTAACTCGCATCCTAGACCACTGAAATTCCCAAAAATAGTTTTGGCAAGAAAAGTGCATCCTTCACACCTGACAGTTCAGAATATGTTAGCAGCCCAAAAAAAGCCTTAAAATGCATCCTAGTCCTGCAAAAATGTTGAAAACTTTGGAGGCCCAAAAAAGGGGTTTACAGGCATCCTAGACCCCCTAAAGTCCAGAAAATGTTGGTTGACCAAAAACTGTGCCAGAGAGCTCTGAATGTCCCAAAATCATTTGTAGCCTAAAAGGGGCATTATCCCACACCCTTGACTCCTGGAATTCCCAAAAATATTTTTGACACAAAAATGCATACTACACACCTGAAAGTTCAGAATATGTTAGCCGCCCAGAAAAGGCCTTAAAATGCCTGTTTTGTCTGGAAAAATGTTGAACACTTTGGAGGCCAAAAAAAGGGGTTTACAGGCATCCTAGACCCCCTAATGTCCAGAAAATGTTGGTGGCCAAAAACTGTTCCAGAGAGCTCTGAATGTCCCAGAAACATTTGCAGCCTGAAAGGAGCAGTAACCCGCTTCCTAGACCACTGAAATTCCCAAAAATAAATTTGACATGAAAAATGCATCCTACACCCCTGAAAGTTCAGAATATGTTAGCAGCCCAAGAAAGGCCTTAAAATGCATCTTAGGCCTGCAAAAATGTTGAAAATTTTGGAGGTCAAAAAAAGGGGTTCACAGGCATCCTAGACCCCCTAAAGTTCAGAAAATGTTGGTTGCCCAAAAACTGTGCCAAAGAGCTCTGAATGTCCCAAAATCATTTGTAGCCTGAAAGGGGCATTAACCCACACCCTTGATGCCTGAAATTCCCAAAAATATTTTTGGCACAAAAATGCATCCTACACCCCTGAAAGTTCAGCATATGTAAGCCGCCCAAAAAAGGCCTTAAAATGCATCTTAGTCCTGCAAAAATGTTGAAAATTTTGGAGGCCCAAAAAAGGGGTTTACAGGCATCCTTCACCCCCTAAAGTCCAGAAAATGTTGGTTGCCCAAAAACTGTGCCAAGGAGCTCTGGATGTCCCAAAATCATTTGTAGCCTGAAAGGGCCATTAACCCACACCCTTGATGCCTGAAATTCCCAAAAATATTTTTGGCACAAAAATGCATCCTACAACCCTGAAAATTCAGCATATCTTAGCCGCCCAAAAAAGGCCTTAAAATGCCTGTTATGTCTGGAAAAATGTTGAACACTTTGGAGGCCTAAAAAAGGGGTTTACAGGCATCCTAGACCCCCTAAAGTCCAGAAAATGTTGGGGGCCAAAAACTGCCAGAGAGCTCTGAATGTCCCAGAAACATTTGCAGCCTGAAAGGAGCATTAACCCGCATCCTAGACCATTGAAATTCCCAAAAATAATTTTGGCAAGAAAAGTGCATCCTTCACACCTGACAGTTCAGAATATGTTAGCAGCCCAAAAAAGGCCTTAAAATGCATCTTAGTCCTGCAAAGATGTTGAAAACTTTGGAGGCCCAAAAAAGGGGTTTACAGGCATCCTTGACTCCCTAAAGTCCAGAAAATGTTGGTTGCCCAAAAACTGTGCCAGAGAGCTCTGGATGTCCCAAAATCATTTGTAGCCTGAAAGGGGCATTAACCCACACCCTTGATGCCTGAAATTCCCAAAAATATTTTTGGCACAAAAATGCATCCTACAACCCTGAAAGTTCAGCATATGTTAGCCGCCCAAAAAAGGCCTTAACATGCATCTTAGGCCTGCAAAAATGTTGAAAACTTTGGAGGCCCAAAAAAGGGGTTTACAGGCATCCTAGACCCCCTAAAGTCCAGAAAATGTTGGTTGACCAAAAACTGTGCCAGAGAGCTCTGAATGTCCCAAAATCATTTGTAGCCTAAAAGGGGCATTATCCAACACCCTTGACGCCTGAAATTCCCAAAAATATTTTTGACACAAAAATGCATCCTACACACCTGAACGTTCAGAATATGTTAGCAGCCCAAAAAAGGCCTTAAAATGCCTGTTATGTCTGGAAAAATGTTGAACACTTTGGAGGCCTAAAAAAGGGGTTTACAGGCATCCTAGACCCCCTAAAGTCGTCCAGAAAATGTTGGAGGCCAAAAACTGCCAGAGAGCTCTGAATGTCCCAGAAACATTTGCAGCCTGAAAGGAGCATTAACCCGCATCCTAGACCATTGAAATTCCCAAAAATAATTTTGACATGAAAAATGCATCCTACACCCCTGAAAGTTCAGAATATGTTAGCAGCCCAAAAAACGCCTTAAAATGCATCTTAGTCCTGCAAAAATGTTGAAAACTTTGGAGGCCCAAAAAAGGGGTTTACAGGCATCCTAGACCCCCTAAAGTCCAGAAAATGTTGGTTGCCCAAAAACTGTGCCAAAGAGCTCTGAATGTCCCAAAATCATTTGTAGCCTGAAAGGGGCATTAACCCACACCCTTGATGCCTGAAATTCCAAAAAAATGTTTTTGGCACAAAAATGCATCCTACACCCCTGAAAGTTCAGAATATGTTAGCAGCCCAAAAAAGGCCTTAAAATGCATCTTAGGCCTGCAAAAATGTTGAAAACTTTGGAGGCCTAAAAAAGGGGTTTACAGGCATCCTAGACCCCCTAAGGTCCAGAAAATGTTGGTGGCCAAAAACTGTGCCAGAGAGCTCTGAATGTCCCAGAAACATTTGCAGCCTGAAAGGAGCATTAACCCGCATCCTAGACCACTGAAATTCCCAAAAATAATTTTGACATGAAAAATGCATCCTACACCCCTGAAAGTTCAGAATATGTTAGCAGCCCAAAAAAGGCCTTAAAATGCATCTTAGGCCTGCAAGAATGTTGAAAATTTTGCAGGCCTAAAAAAGGGTTTACAGGCATCCTAGACCCCCTACAGTCCAGAAAATGTTGGTGGCCAAAAACTGTGCCAGAGAGCTCTGCATGTCCCAAAATCATTTGTAGCCTGAAAGGGGCATTAACCCGCATCCTAGACCACTGAAATTCCCAAAAATAGTTTTGGCAAGAAAAGTGCATCCTTCACACCTGACAGTTCAGAATATGTTAGCATCCCAAGAAAGGCCTTAAAATGCATCTTAGTCCTGCAAAAATGTTGAAAACTTTGGAGGCCCAAAAAAGGGGTTTACAGGCATCCTACACCCCCTAAAGTCCAGAAAATGTTGGGGGCCAAAAACTGTGCCAGAGAGCTCTGAATGTCCCAGAAACATTTGCAGCCTGAAAGGAGCATTAACCCGCATCCTAGACCACTGAAATTCCCAAAAATAATTTTGACATGAAAAATGCATCCTACACCCCTGAAAGTTCAGAATATGTTAGCAGCCCAAAAAAGGCCTTAAAATGCCTTTAAGCCTGCAAGAATGTTGAAAACCTTGGAGGTCAAAAAAAGGGGTTTACAGGTATCCTAGATCCCCTAAAGTCCAGAAAATGTTGGTGGGCCAAAACTGTGCCAGGGAGCTCTGCATGTCCCAAAATCATTTGTAGCCTGAAAGGGGCATTAACCCACATCCCAGACCACTGAAATTCCCAAAAATAGTTTTGGCAAGAAAAGTGCATCCTTCACACCTGACAGTTCAGAATATGTTAGCAGCCCAAAAAAGGCCTTACAATGCATCTTAGTCCTGCAGAAATGTTGAAAACTTTGGAGGCCCAAAAAAGGGGTTTACAGGCATCCTAGACCCCCTAAAGTCCAGAAAATGTTGGTTGCCCAAAAACTGTGCCAAAGAGCTCTGAATGTCCCAAAATCATTTGTAGCCTGAAAGGGGCATTAACCCGCATCCTAGACCACTGAAATTCCCAAAAATCGTTTTGGCAAGAAAAGTGCATCCTTCACACCTGACAGTTCAGAATATGTTAGCATCCCAAAAAAGGACTTAAAATGCATCTTAGTCCTGCAAAAATGTTGAAAACTTTGGAGGCCCAAAAAAGGGGTTTACAGGCATCCTAGACCCCCTAAAGTCCAGAAAATGTTGGTTGCCCAAAAACTGTGCCAAAGAGCTCTGAATGACCCAAAATCATGTGTAGCCAGAAAGGGGCATTAACCCACACCCTTGATGCCTGAAATTCCCAAAAATACTTTTGGCACAAAAATGCATCCTACACCCCTGAAAGTTCAGAATATGTTAGCCGCCCAAAAAAGGCCTTAAAATGCATCTTAGGCCTGCAAAAATGTTGAAAACTTTGGAGGCCCAAAAAAGGTGTTTACAGGCATCCTAGACCCCCTAAAGTCCAGAAAATGTTGGTTGACCAAAAACTGTGCCAGAGAGCTCTGAATGTCCCAACATCCTTTGTAGCCTAAAAGGGGCATTATCCCACACCCTTGACACCTGAAATTCCCAAAAATATTTTTGACACAAAAATGCATCCTACACACCTGAACGTTCAGAATATGTTAGCAGCCCAAAAAAGGCCTTAAAATGCCTGTTATGTCTGGAAAAATGTTGAACACTTTGGAGGCCTAAAAAAGGGGTTTACAGGCATCCTAGACCCCCTAAAGTCCAGAAAATGTTGGGGGCCAAAAACTGCCAGAGAGCTCTGAATGTCCCAGAAACATTTGCAGCCTGAAAGGAGCATTAACCCGCATCCTAGACCATTGAAATTCCCAAAAATAATTTTGACATGAAAAATGCATCCTACACCCCTGAAAGTTCAGAATATGTTAGCAGCCCAAAAAAGGCCTTAAAATGCCTTTTAGGCCTGCAAGAATGTTGAAAACTTTGGAGGTCCAAAAAAGGGGTTTACAGGCATCCTAGACCCCCTAAAGTCCAGAAAATATTGGTGGCCCAAAAACTGTGCCAGAGAGCTCTGGATGTCCCAAAATCATTTGTAGCCTGAAAGGGGCATTAACCCACACCCTTGATGCCTGAAATTCCCAAAAATAGATTTGGCAAGAAAAGTGCATCCTTCACACCTGACAGTTCAGAATATGTTAGCAGCCCAAAAAAGGCCTTACAATGCATCTTATTCCTGCAAAAATGTTGAAAACTTTGGAGGCCCAAAAAAGGGGTTTACAGGCACCCTAGACCCCCTAAAGTCCAGAAAATGTTGGTTGCCCAAAAACTGTGCCAAAGAGCTCTGAATGTCCCAAAATCATTTGTAGCCTGAAAGGGGCATTAACCCACACCCTTGATGCCTGAAATTCCGAAAAATGTTTTTGGCACAAAAATGCATCCTACACCCCTGAAAGTTCAGAATATGTTAGCAGCCCAAAAAAGGCCTTAAAATGCATCTTAGGCCTGCAAAAATGTTGAAAACTTTGGAGGCCTAAAAAAGGGGTTTACAGGCATCCTAGACCCCTAAGGTCCAGAAAATGTTGGTGGCCAAAAACTGTGCCAGAGAGCTCTGAATGTCCCAGAAACATTTGCAGCCTGAAAGGAGCATTAACCCACATCCTAGACCACTGAAATTCCCAAAAAAAATTTTGACATGAAAAATGCATCCTACACCCCTGAAAGTTCAGAATATGTTAGCAGCCCAAAAAGGCCTTAAAATGCATCTTAGGCCTGCAAGAATGTTGAAAACTTTGGAGGCCTAAAAAAGGGGTTTACAGGCATCCTAGACCCCCTAAAGTCCAGAAAATGTTGGTGGCCAAAAACTGTGCCAGAGAGCTCTGCATGTCCCAAAATCATTTGTAGCCTGAAAGGGGCATTAACCCGCATCCTAGACCACTGAAATTCCCAAAAATAGTTTTGGCAAGAAAAGTGCATCCTTCACACCTGACAGTTCAGAATATGTTAGCATCCCAAAAAAGGCCTTAAAATGCATCTTAGTCCTGCAAAAATGTTGAAAACGTTGGAGGCCCAAAAAAGGGGTTTACAGGCATCCTAGACCCCCTAAAGTCCAGAAAATGTTGGTTGCCCAAAAACTGTGCCAAGGAGCTCTGAATGTCCCAAAATCATTTGTAGCCAGAAAGGGGCATTAACCCACACCCTTGATGCCTGAAATTCCCCAAAATACTTTTGGCACAAAAATGCATCCTACACCCCTGAATGTTCAGAATATGTTAGCCGCCCAAAAAAGGCCTTAAAATGCATCTTAGGCCTGCAAGAATGTTGAAAACTTTGGCGGTCAAAAAAAGGGGTTTACAGGTATCCTAGACCCCCTAAAGTCCAGAAAATTTTGGTGGCCCAAAACTGTGCCAGGGAGCTCTGCATGTCCCAAAATCATTTGTAGCCTGAAAGGGGCATTAACCCACATCCCAGACCACTGAAATTCCCAAAAATAGTTTTGGCAAGAAAAGTGCATCCTTCACACCCGACAGTTCAGAATATGTTAGCAGCCCAAAAAAGGCCTTACAATGCATCTTAGTCCTGCAAAAATGTTGAAAACTTTGGAGGCCCAAAAAGGGGGTTTACAGGCATCCTAGACCTCCTAAAGTCCAGAAAATGTTGGTTGCCCAAAAACTGTGCCAAAGAGCTCTGAATGTCCCAAAATCATTTACAGCCTGAAAGGGGCATTAACCCACACCCTTTAGGCCTGAAATTCCCAAAAATATTTTTGGCACAAAAATGCATCCTACACCCCTGAAAGTTCAGAATATGTTAGCCGCCCAAAAAAGGCCTTAAAATGCATCTTAGTCCTGCAAAAATGTTGAAAACTTTGGAGGCCCAAAAAAGGGGTTTACAGGCATCCTAGACCCCCTAAAGTCCAGAAAATGTTGGTTGCCCAAAAACTGTGCCAAAGAGCTCTGAATGTCCCAAAATCATTTGTAGCCAGAAAGGGGCATTAACCCACACCCTTGATGCCTGAAATTCCCAAAAATAGTTTTGGCAAGAAAAGTGCATCCTTCACACCTGACAGTTCAGAATATGTTAGCAGCCCAAAAAAGGCCTTACAATGCATCTTAGTCCTGCAAAAATGTTGAAAACTTTGGAGGCCCAAAAAAGGGGTTTACAGGCATCCTAGACCCCCTAAAGTCCAGAAAATGTTGGGGGCCAAAAACTGTGCCAGAGAGCTCTGAATGTCCTAGAAACATTTGCAGCCTGAAAGGAGCATTAACCCGCATCCTAGACCACTGAAATTCCCAAAAATAGTTTTGGCAAGAAAAGTGCATCCTTCACACCTGACAGTTCAGAATATGTTAGCATCCCAAGAAAGGCCTTAAAATGCATCTTAGTCCTGCAAAAATGTTGAAAACTTTGGAGGCCCAAAAAAGGGGTTTACAGGCATCCTAGACCCCCTAAAGTCCAGAAAATGTTGGGGGCCAAAAACTGTGCCAGAGAGCTCTGAATGTCCTAGAAACATTTGCAGCCTGAAAGGAGCATTAACCCGCATCCTAGACCACTGAAATTCCCAAAAATAATTTTGACATGAAAAATGCATCCTACACCCCTGAAAGTTCAGAATATGTTAGCAGCCCAAAAAAGGCCTTAAAATGCCTTTTAGGCCTGCAAGAATGTTGAAAACTTTGGAGGTCAAAAAAAGGGGTTTACAGGCATCCTAGACCCCCTAAAGTCCAGAAAATGTTGGGGGCCAAAAACTGTGCCAGAGAGCTCTGAATGTCCTAGAAACATTTGCAGCCTGAAAGGAGCATTAACCCGCATCCTAGACCACTGAAATTCCCAAAAATAATTTTGACATGAAAAATGCATCCTACACCCCTGAAAGTTCAGAATATGTTAGCAGCCCAAAAAAGGCCTTAAAATGCCTTTTAGGCCTGCAAGAATGTTGAAAACTTTGGAGGTCATAAAAAGGGGTTTACAGGCATCCTAGACCCCCTAAAGTCCAGAAAATGTTGGTTGCCCAAAAACTGTGCCAAGGAGCTCTGAATGTCCCAAAATCATTTGTAGCCTGAAAGGGGCATTAACCCACACCCTTGATGCCTGAAATTCCCAAAAATATTTTTGGCACAAAAATGCATCCTACACCCCTGAAAGTTCAGCATATGTAAGCCGCCCAAAAAAGGCCTTAAATGCATCTTAGTCCTGCAAAAATGTTGAAAACTTTGGAGGCCCAAAAAAGGGGTTTACAGGCATCCTTGACCCCCTAAAGTCCAGAAAATGTTGGTTACCCAAAAACTGTGCCAAAGAGCTCTGGATGTCCCAAAATCATTTGTAGCCTGAAAGGGGCATTAACCCACACCCTTGATGCCTGAAATTCCCAAATTCCCAAAATATTTTTGGCACAAAAATGCATCCTACAACCCTGAAAGTTCAGCATATGTTAGCCGCCCAAAAAAGGCCTTAAAATGCCTGTTATGTCTGGAAAAATGTTGAACACTTTGGAGGCCTAAAAAAGGGGTTTACAGGCATCCTAGACCCCCTAAAGTCCAGAAAATGTTGGGGGCCAAAAACTGCCAGAGAGCTCTGAATGTCCCAGAAACATTTGCAGCCTGAAAGGAGCATTAACCCGCATCCTAGACCATTGAAATTCCCAAAAATAATTTTGACATGAAAAATGCATCCTACACCCCTGAAAGTTCAGAATATGTTAGCAGCCCAAAAAAGGCCTTAAAATGCCTTTTAGGCCTGCAAGAATGTTGAAAACTTTGGAGGTCCAAAAAAGGGGTTTACAGGCATCCTAGACCCCCTAAAGTCCAGAAAATATTGGATGGCCCATAAACTGTGCCAGAGAGCTCTGGATGTCCCAAAATCATTTGTAGCCTGAAAGGGGCATTAACCCGCATCCTAGACCACTGAAATTCCCAAAAATAGTTTTGGCAAGAAAAGTGCATCCTTCACACCTGACAGTTCAGAATATGTTAGCAGCCCAAAAAAGGCCTTAAAATGCATCCTAGTCCTGCAAAAATGTTGAAAACTTTGGAGGCCCAAAAAAGGGGTTTACAGGCATCCTAGACCCCCTAAAGTCCAGAAAATGTTGGTTGACCAAAAACTGTGCCAGAGAGCTCTGAATGTCCCAAAATCATTTGTAGCCTAAAAGGGGCATTATCCCACACCCTTGACTCCTGGAATTCCCAAAAATATTTTTGACACAAAAATGCATCCTACACACCTGAAAGTTCAGAATATGTTAGCAGCCCAGAAAAGGCCTTAAAGTGCCTGTTTTGTCTGGAAAAATGTTGAACACTTTGGAGGCCAAAAAAAGGGGTTTACAGGCATCCTAGACCCCCTAATGTCCAGAAAATGTTGGTGGCCAAAAACTGTTCCAGAGAGCTCTGAATGTCCCAGAAACATTTGCAGCCTGAAAGGAGCAGTAACCCGCTTCCTAGACCACTGAAATTCCCAAAAATAAATTTGACATGAAAAATGCATCCTACACCCCTGAAAGTTCAGAATATGTTAGCAGCCCAAGAAAGGCCTTAAAATGCATCTTAGGCCTGCAAGAATGTTGAAAATTTTGGAGGTCAAAAAAAGGGGTTCACAGGCATCCTAGACCCCCTAAAGTTCAGAAAATGTTGGTTGCCCAAAAACTGTGCCAAAGAGCTCTGAATGTCCCAAAATCATTTGTAGCCTAAAAGGGGCATTATCCCACACCCTTGACTCCTGGAATTCCCAAAAATATTTTTGACACAAAAATGCATCCTACACCCCTGAAAGTTCAGAATATGTTAGCAGCCCAAGAAAGGCCTTAAAATGCATCTTAGGCCTGCAAGAATGTTGAAAATTTTGGAGGTCAAAAAAAGGGGTTCACAGGCATCCTAGACCCCCTAAAGTTCAGAAAATGTTGGTTGCCCAAAAACTGTGCCAAAGAGCTCTGAATGTCCCAAAATCATTTGTAGCCTGAAAGGGGCATTAACCCACACCCTTGATGCCTGAAATTCCCAAAAATATTTTTGGCACAAAAATGCATCCTACACCCCTGAAAGTTCAGCATATGTAAGCCGCCCAAAAAAGGCCTTAAAATGCATCTTAGTCCTGCAAAAATGTTGAAAACTTTGGAGGCCCAAAAAAGGAGTTTACAGGCATCCTAGACCCCCTAAAGTCCAGAAAATGTTGGTTGCCCAAAAACTGTGCCAAAGAGCTCTGAATGTCCCAAAATCATTTGTAGCCTGAAAGGGGCATTAACCCACACCCTTGATGCCTGAAATTCCGAAAAATGTTTTTGGCACAAAAATGCATCCTACACCCCTGAAAGTTCAGAATATGTTAGCAGCCCAAAAAAGGCCTTAAAATGCCTGTTATGTCTGGAAAAATGTTGAACACTTTGGAGGCCTAAAAAAGGGGTTTACAGGCATCCTTGACCCCCTAAAGTCCAGAAAATGTTGGTGGCCAAAAACTGTGCCAGAGAGCTCTGAATGTCCCAGAAACATTTGCAGCCTGAAAGGAGCATTAACCCGCATCCTAGACCACTGAAATTCCCAAAAATAATTTTGACATGAAAAATGCATCCTACACCCCTGAAAGTTCAGAATATGTTAGCAGCCCAAAAAAGGCCTTAAAATGCCTTTTAGGCCTGCAAGAATGTTGAAAACTTTGGAGGCCCAAAAAAGGGGTTTACAGGCATCCTAGACCCCCTAAAGTCCAGAAAATGTTGGTGGCCAAAAACTGTGCCAGAGAGCTCTGAATGTCCTAGAAACATTTGCAGCCTGAAAGGAGCATTAACCCGCATCCTAGACCACTGAAATTCCCAAAAATAATTTTGACATGAAAAATGCATCCTACACCCCTGAAAGTTCAGAATATGTTAGCAGCCCAAAAAAGGCCTTAAAATGCCTTTTAGGCCTGCAAGAATGTTGAAAACTTTGGAGGTCAAAAAAAGGGGTTTACAGGCATCCTAGACCCCCTAAAGTCCAGAAAATGTTGGTGGCCCAAAACTGTGCCAGAGAGCTCTGCATGTCCCAAAATCATTTGTAGCCTGAAAGGGGCATTAACTCGCATCCTAGACCACTGAAATTCCCAAAAATAGTTTTGGCAAGAAAAGTGCATCCTTCACACCTGACAGTTCAGAATATGTTAGCAGCCCAAAAAAAGCCTTAAAATGCATCCTAGTCCTGCAAAAATGTTGAAAACTTTGGAGGCCCAAAAAAGGGGTTTACAGGCATCCTAGACCCCCTAAAGTCCAGAAAATGTTGGTTGACCAAAAACTGTGCCAGAGAGCTCTGAATGTCCCAAAATCATTTGTAGCCTAAAAGGGGCATTATCCCACACCCTTGACTCCTGGAATTCCCAAAAATATTTTTGACACAAAAATGCATACTACACACCTGAAAGTTCAGAATATGTTAGCCGCCCAGAAAAGGCCTTAAAATGCCTGTTTTGTCTGGAAAAATGTTGAACACTTTGGAGGCCAAAAAATGGGGTTTACAGGCATCCTAGACCCCCTAATGTCCAGAAAATGTTGTTGGCCAAAAACTGTTCCAGAGAGCTCTGAATGTCCCAGAAACATTTGCAGCCTGAAAGGAGCAGTAACCCGCTTCCTAGACCACTGAAATTCCCAAAAATGAATTTAACATGAAAAATGCATCCTACACCCCTGAAAGTTCAGAATATGTTAGCAGCCCAAGAAAGGCCTTAAAATGCATCTTAGGCCTGCAAAAATGTTGAAAATTTTGGAGGTCAAAAAAAGGGGTTCACAGGCATCCTAGACCCCCTAAAGTTCAGAAAATGTTGGTTGCCCAAAAACTGTGCCAAAGAGCTCTGAATGTCCCAAAATCATTTGTAGCCTGAAAGGGGCATTAACCCACACCCTTGATGCCTGAAATTCCCAAAAATATTTTTGGCACAAAAATGCATCCTACACCCCTGAAAGTTCAGCATATGTAAGCCGCCCAAAAAAGGCCTTAAAATGCATCTTAGTCCTGCAAAAATGTTGAAAATTTTGGAGGCCCAAAAAAGGGGTTTACAGGCATCCTTCACCCCCTAAAGTCCAGAAAATGTTGGTTGCCCAAAAACTGTGCCAAGGAGCTCTGGATGTCCCAAAATCATTTGTAGCCTGAAAGGGCCATTAACCCACACCCTTGATGCCTGAAATTCCCAAAAATATTTTTGGCACAAAAATGCATCCTACAACCCTGAAAGTTCAGCATATCTTAGCCGCCCAAAAAAGGCCTTAAAATGCCTGTTATGTCTGGAAAAATGTTGAACACTTTGGAGGCCTAAAAAAGGGGTTTACAGGCATCCTAGACCCCCTAAAGTCCAGAAAATGTTGGGGGCCAAAAACTGCCAGAGAGCTCTGAATGTCCCAGAAACATTTGCAGCCTGAAAGGAGCATTAACCCGCATCCTAGACCATTGAAATTCCCAAAAATAATTTTGGCAAGAAAAGTGCATCCTTCACACCTGACAGTTCAGAATATGTTAGCAGCCCAAAAAAGGCCTTAAAATGCATCCTAGTCCTGCAAAGATGTTGAAAACTTTGGAGGCCCAAAAAAGGGGTTTACAGGCATCCTAGACCCCCTAAAGTCCAGAAAATGTTGGTTGACCAAAAACTGTGCCAGAGAGCTCTGAATGTCCCAAAATCCTTTGTAGCCTAAAAGGGGCATTATCCCACACCCTTGACGCCTGGAATTCCCAAAAATATTTTTGACACAAAAATGCATCCTACACACCTGAAAGTTCAGAATATGTTAGCAGCCCAGAAAAGGCCTTAAAATGCCTGTTTTGTCTGGAAAAATGTTGAACACTTTGGAGGCCAAAAAAGGGGTTTACAGGCATCCTAAACCCCCTAATGTCCAGAAAATGTTGGTGGCCAAAAACTGTTCCAGAGAGCTCTGAATGTCCCAGAAACATTTGCAGCCTGAAAGGAGCAGTAACCCGCTTCCTAGACCACTGAAATTCCCAAAAATAAATTTGACATGAAAAATGCATCCTACACCCCTGAAAGTTCAGAATATGTTAGCAGCCCAAAAAAGGCCTTAAAATGCATTTTAGGCCTGCAAGAATGTTGAAAATTTTGGAGGTCAAAAAAAGGGGTTCACAGGCATCCTAGACCCCCTAAAGTTCAGAAAATGTTGGTTGCCCAAGAACTGTGCCAAAGAGCTCTGAATGTCCCAAAATCATTTGTAGACTGAAAGGGGCATTAACCCACACCCTTGATGCCTGAAATTCCCAAAAATATTTTTGGCACAAAAATGCATCCTACACCCCTGAAAGTTCAGCATATGTAAGCCGCCCAAAAAAGGCCTTAAAATGCATCTTAGTCCTGCAAAAATGTTGAAAACTTTGGAGGCCCAAAAAAGTGGTTTACAGGCATCCTTGACTCCCTAAAGTCCAGAAAATGTTGGTTGCCCAAAAACTGTGCCAGAGAGCTCTGGATGTCCCAAAATCATTTGTAGCCTGAAAGGGGCATTAACCCACACCCTTGATGCCTGAAATTCCCAAAAATATTTTTGGCACAAAAATGCATCCTACAACCCTGAAAGTTCAGCATATGTTAGCCGCCCAAAAAAGGCCTTAACATGCATCTTAGGCCTGCAAAAATGTTGAAAACTTTGGAGGCCCAAAAAAGGGGTTTACAGGCATCCTAGACCCCCTAAAGTCCAGAAAATGTTGGTTGACCAAAAACTGTGCCAGAGAGCTCTGAATGTCCCAAAATCATTTGTAGCCTAAAAGGGGCATTATCCAACACCCTTGACGCCTGAAATTCCCAAAAATATTTTTGACACAAAAATGCATCCTACACACCTGAACGTTCAGAATATGTTAGCAGCCCAAAAAAGGCCTTAAAATGCCTGTTATGTCTGGAAAAATGTTGAACACTTTGGAGGCCTAAAAAAGGGGTTTACAGGCATCCTAGACCCCCTAAAGTCGTCCAGAAAATGTTGGAGGCCAAAAACTGCCAGAGAGCTCTGAATGTCCCAGAAACATTTGCAGCCTGAAAGGAGCATTAACCCGCATCCTAGACCATTGAAATTCCCAAAAATAATTTTGACATGAAAAATGCATCCTACACCCCTGAAAGTTCAGAATATGTTAGCAGCCCAAAAAACGCCTTAAAATGCATCTTAGTCCTGCAAAAATGTTGAAAACTTTGGAGGCCCAAAAAAGGGGTTTACAGGCATCCTAGACCCCCTAAAGTCCAGAAAATGTTGGTTGCCCAAAAACTGTGCCAAAGAGCTCTGAATGTCCCAAAATCATTTGTAGCCTGAAAGGGGCATTAACCCACACCCTTGATGCCTGAAATTCCAAAAAAATGTTTTTGGCACAAAAATGCATCCTACACCCCTGAAAGTTCAGAATATGTTAGCAGCCCAAAAAAGGCCTTAAAATGCATCTTAGGCCTGCAAAAATGTTGAAAACTTTGGAGGCCTAAAAAAGGGGTTTACAGGCATCCTAGACCCCCTAAGGTCCAGAAAATGTTGGTGGCCAAAAACTGTGCCAGAGAGCTCTGAATGTCCCAGAAACATTTGCAGCCTGAAAGGAGCATTAACCCGCATCCTAGACCACTGAAATTCCCAAAAATAATTTTGACATGAAAAATGCATCCTACACCCCTGAAAGTTCAGAATATGTTAGCAGCCCAAAAAAGGCCTTAAAATGCATCTTAGGCCTGCAAGAATGTTGAAAACTTTGGAGGCCTAAAAAAGGGTTTACAGGCATCCTAGACCCCCTACAGTCCAGAAAATGTTGGTGGCCAAAAACTGTGCCAGAGAGCTCTGCATGTCCCAAAATCATTTGTAGCCTGAAAGGGGCATTAACCCGCATCCTAGACCACTGAAATTCCCAAAAATAGTTTTGGCAAGAAAAGTGCATCCTTCACACCTGACAGTTCAGAATATGTTAGCATCCCAAGAAAGGCCTTAAAATGCATCTTAGTCCTGCAAAAATGTTGAAAACTTTGGAGGCCCAAAAAAGGGGTTTACAGGCATCCTACACCCCCTAAAGTCCAGAAAATGTTGGGGGCCAAAAACTGTGCCAGAGAGCTCTGAATGTCCCAGAAACATTTGCAGCCTGAAAGGAGCATTAACCCGCATCCTAGACCACTGAAATTCCCAAAAATAATTTTGACATGAAAAATGCATCCTACACCCCTGAAAGTTCAGAATATGTTAGCAGCCCAAAAAAGGCCTTAAAATGCCTTTAAGCCTGCAAGAATGTTGAAAACCTTGGAGGTCAAAAAAAGGGGTTTACAGGTATCCTAGATCCCCTAAAGTCCAGAAAATGTTGGTGGGCCAAAACTGTGCCAGGGAGCTCTGCATGTCCCAAAATCATTTGTAGCCTGAAAGGGGCATTAACCCACATCCCAGACCACTGAAATTCCCAAAAATAGTTTTGGCAAGAAAAGTGCATCCTTCACACCTGACAGTTCAGAATATGTTAGCAGCCCAAAAAAGGCCTTACAATGCATCTTAGTCCTGCAGAAATGTTGAAAACTTTGGAGGCCCAAAAAAGGGGTTTACAGGCATCCTAGACCCCCTAAAGTCCAGAAAATGTTGGTTGCCCAAAAACTGTGCCAAAGAGCTCTGAATGTCCCAAAATCATTTGTAGCCTGAAAGGGGCATTAACCCGCATCCTAGACCACTGAAATTCCCAAAAATCGTTTTGGCAAGAAAAGTGCATCCTTCACACCTGACAGTTCAGAATATGTTAGCATCCCAAAAAAGGACTTAAAATGCATCTTAGTCCTGCAAAAATGTTGAAAACTTTGGAGGCCCAAAAAAGGGGTTTACAGGCATCCTAGACCCCCTAAAGTCCAGAAAATGTTGGTTGCCCAAAAACTGTGCCAAAGAGCTCTGAATGACCCAAAATCATTTGTAGACTGAAAGGGGCATTAACCCACACCCTTGATGCCTGAAATTCCCAAAAATATTTTTGGCACAAAAATGCATCCTACACCCCTGAAAGTTCAGCATATGTAAGCCGCCCAAAAAAGGCCTTAAAATGCATCTTAGTCCTGCAAAAATGTTGAAAACTTTGGAGGCCCAAAAAAGTGGTTTACAGGCATCCTTGACTCCCTAAAGTCCAGAAAATGTTGGTTGCCCAAAAACTGTGCCAGAGAGCTCTGGATGTCCCAAAATCATTTGTAGCCTGAAAGGGGCATTAACCCACACCCTTGATGCCTGAAATTCCCAAAAATATTTTTGGCACAAAAATGCATCCTACAACCCTGAAAGTTCAGCATATGTTAGCCGCCCAAAAAAGGCCTTAACATGCATCTTAGGCCTGCAAAAATGTTGAAAACTTTGGAGGCCCAAAAAAGGGGTTTACAGGCATCCTAGACCCCCTAAAGTCCAGAAAATGTTGGTTGCCCAAAAACTGTGCCAAAGAGCTCTGAATGTCCCAAAATCATTTGTAGACTGAAAGGGGCATTAACCCACACCCTTGATGCCTGAAATTCCCAAAAATATTTTTGGCACAAAAATGCATCCTACACCCCTGAAAGTTCAGCATATGTAAGCCGCCCAAAAAAGGCCTTAAAATGCATCTTAGTCCTGCAAAAATGTTGAAAACTTTGGAGGCCCAAAAAAGTGGTTTACAGGCATCCTTGACTCCCTAAAGTCCAGAAAATGTTGGTTGCCCAAAAACTGTGCCAGAGAGCTCTGGATGTCCCAAAATCATTTGTAGCCTGAAAGGGGCATTAACCCACACCCTTGATGCCTGAAATTCCCAAAAATATTTTTGGCACAAAAATGCATCCTACAACCCTGAAAGTTCAGCATATGTTAGCCGCCCAAAAAAGGCCTTAACATGCATCTTAGGCCTGCAAAAATGTTGAAAACTTTGGAGGCCCAAAAAAGGGGTTTACAGGCATCCTAGACCCCCTAAAGTCCAGAAAATGTTGGTTGACCAAAAACTGTGCCAGAGAGCTCTGAATGTCCCAAAATCATTTGTAGCCTAAAAGGGGCATTATCCAACACCCTTGACGCCTGAAATTCCCAAAAATATTTTTGACACAAAAATGCATCCTACACACCTGAACGTTCAGAATATGTTAGCAGCCCAAAAAAGGCCTTAAAATGCCTGTTATGTCTGGAAAAATGTTGAACACTTTGGAGGCCTAAAAAAGGGGTTTACAGGCATCCTAGACCCCCTAAAGTCGTCCAGAAAATGTTGGAGGCCAAAAACTGCCAGAGAGCTCTGAATGTCCCAGAAACATTTGCAGCCTGAAAGGAGCATTAACCCGCATCCTAGACCATTGAAATTCCCAAAAATAATTTTGACATGAAAAATGCATCCTACACCCCTGAAAGTTCAGAATATGTTAGCAGCCCAAAAAACGCCTTAAAATGCATCTTAGTCCTGCAAAAATGTTGAAAACTTTGGAGGCCCAAAAAAGGGGTTTACAGGCATCCTAGACCCCCTAAAGTCCAGAAAATGTTGGTTGCCCAAAAACTGTGCCAAAGAGCTCTGAATGTCCCAAAATCATTTGTAGCCTGAAAGGGGCATTAACCCACACCCTTGATGCCTGAAATTCCAAAAAAATGTTTTTGGCACAAAAATGCATCCTACACCCCTGAAAGTTCAGAATATGTTAGCAGCCCAAAAAAGGCCTTAAAATGCATCTTAGGCCTGCAAAAATGTTGAAAACTTTGGAGGCCTAAAAAAGGGGTTTACAGGCATCCTAGACCCCCTAAGGTCCAGAAAATGTTGGTGGCCAAAAACTGTGCCAGAGAGCTCTGAATGTCCCAGAAACATTTGCAGCCTGAAAGGAGCATTAACCCGCATCCTAGACCACTGAAATTCCCAAAAATAATTTTGACATGAAAAATGCATCCTACACCCCTGAAAGTTCAGAATATGTTAGCAGCCCAAAAAAGGCCTTAAAATGCATCTTAGGCCTGCAAGAATGTTGAAAACTTTGGAGGCCTAAAAAAGGGTTTACAGGCATCCTAGACCCCCTACAGTCCAGAAAATGTTGGTGGCCAAAAACTGTGCCAGAGAGCTCTGCATGTCCCAAAATCATTTGTAGCCTGAAAGGGGCATTAACCCGCATCCTAGACCACTGAAATTCCCAAAAATAGTTTTGGCAAGAAAAGTGCATCCTTCACACCTGACAGTTCAGAATATGTTAGCATCCCAAGAAAGGCCTTAAAATGCATCTTAGTCCTGCAAAAATGTTGAAAACTTTGGAGGCCCAAAAAAGGGGTTTACAGGCATCCTACACCCCCTAAAGTCCAGAAAATGTTGGGGGCCAAAAACTGTGCCAGAGAGCTCTGAATGTCCCAGAAACATTTGCAGCCTGAAAGGAGCATTAACCCGCATCCTAGACCACTGAAATTCCCAAAAATAATTTTGACATGAAAAATGCATCCTACACCCCTGAAAGTTCAGAATATGTTAGCAGCCCAAAAAAGGCCTTAAAATGCCTTTAAGCCTGCAAGAATGTTGAAAACCTTGGAGGTCAAAAAAAGGGGTTTACAGGTATCCTAGATCCCCTAAAGTCCAGAAAATGTTGGTGGGCCAAAACTGTGCCAGGGAGCTCTGCATGTCCCAAAATCATTTGTAGCCTGAAAGGGGCATTAACCCACATCCCAGACCACTGAAATTCCCAAAAATAGTTTTGGCAAGAAAAGTGCATCCTTCACACCTGACAGTTCAGAATATGTTAGCAGCCCAAAAAAGGCCTTACAATGCATCTTAGTCCTGCAGAAATGTTGAAAACTTTGGAGGCCCAAAAAAGGGGTTTACAGGCATCCTAGACCCCCTAAAGTCCAGAAAATGTTGGTTGCCCAAAAACTGTGCCAAAGAGCTCTGAATGTCCCAAAATCATTTGTAGCCTGAAAGGGGCATTAACCCGCATCCTAGACCACTGAAATTCCCAAAAATCGTTTTGGCAAGAAAAGTGCATCCTTCACACCTGACAGTTCAGAATATGTTAGCATCCCAAAAAAGGACTTAAAATGCATCTTAGTCCTGCAAAAATGTTGAAAACTTTGGAGGCCCAAAAAAGGGGTTTACAGGCATCCTAGACCCCCTAAAGTCCAGAAAATGTTGGTTGCCCAAAAACTGTGCCAAAGAGCTCTGAATGACCCAAAATCATTTGTAGACTGAAAGGGGCATTAACCCACACCCTTGATGCCTGAAATTCCCAAAAATATTTTTGGCACAAAAATGCATCCTACACCCCTGAAAGTTCAGCATATGTAAGCCGCCCAAAAAAGGCCTTAAAATGCATCTTAGTCCTGCAAAAATGTTGAAAACTTTGGAGGCCCAAAAAAGTGGTTTACAGGCATCCTTGACTCCCTAAAGTCCAGAAAATGTTGGTTGCCCAAAAACTGTGCCAGAGAGCTCTGGATGTCCCAAAATCATTTGTAGCCTGAAAGGGGCATTAACCCACACCCTTGATGCCTGAAATTCCCAAAAATATTTTTGGCACAAAAATGCATCCTACAACCCTGAAAGTTCAGCATATGTTAGCCGCCCAAAAAAGGCCTTAACATGCATCTTAGGCCTGCAAAAATGTTGAAAACTTTGGAGGCCCAAAAAAGGGGTTTACAGGCATCCTAGACCCCCTAAAGTCCAGAAAATGTTGGGGGCCAAAAACTGCCAGAGAGCTCTGAATGTCCCAGAAACATTTGCAGCCTGAAAGGAGCATTAACCCGCATCCTAGACCATTGAAATTCCCAAAAATAATTTTGACATGAAAAATGCATCCTACACCCCTGAAAGTTCAGAATATGTTAGCAGCCCAAAAAAGGCCTTAAAATGCCTTTTAGGCCTGCAAGAATGTTGAAAACTTTGGAGGTCCAAAAAAGGGGTTTACAGGCATCCTAGACCCCCTAAAGTCCAGAAAATATTGGTGGCCCAAAAACTGTGCCAGAGAGCTCTGGATGTCCCAAAATCATTTGTAGCCTGAAAGGGGCATTAACCCACACCCTTGATGCCTGAAATTCCCAAAAATAGATTTGGCAAGAAAAGTGCATCCTTCACACCTGACAGTTCAGAATATGTTAGCAGCCCAAAAAAGGCCTTACAATGCATCTTATTCCTGCAAAAATGTTGAAAACTTTGGAGGCCCAAAAAAGGGGTTTACAGGCATCCTAGACCCCCTAAAGTCCAGAAAATGTTGGTTGCCCAAAAACTGTGCCAAAGAGCTCTGAATGTCCCAAAATCATTTGTAGCCTGAAAGGGGCATTAACCCACACCCTTGATGCCTGAAATTCCGAAAAATGTTTTTGGCACAAAAATGCATCCTACACCCCTGAAAGTTCAGAATATGTTAGCAGCCCAAAAAAGGCCTTAAAATGCATCTTAGGCCTGCAAAAATGTTGAAAACTTTGGAGGCCTAAAAAAGGGGTTTACAGGCATCCTAGACCCCTAAGGTCCAGAAAATGTTGGTGGCCAAAAACTGTGCCAGAGAGCTCTGAATGTCCCAGAAACATTTGCAGCCTGAAAGGAGCATTAACCCACATCCTAGACCACTGAAATTCCCAAAAAAAATTTTGACATGAAAAATGCATCCTACACCCCTGAAAGTTCAGAATATGTTAGCAGCCCAAAAAGGCCTTAAAATGCATCTTAGGCCTGCAAGAATGTTGAAAACTTTGGAGGCCTAAAAAAGGGGTTTACAGGCATCCTAGACCCCCTAAAGTCCAGAAAATGTTGGTGGCCAAAAACTGTGCCAGAGAGCTCTGCATGTCCCAAAATCATTTGTAGCCTGAAAGGGGCATTAACCCGCATCCTAGACCACTGAAATTCCCAAAAATAGTTTTGGCAAGAAAAGTGCATCCTTCACACCTGACAGTTCAGAATATGTTAGCATCCCAAAAAAGGCCTTAAAATGCATCTTAGTCCTGCAAAAATGTTGAAAACGTTGGAGGCCCAAAAAAGGGGTTTACAGGCATCCTAGACCCCCTAAAGTCCAGAAAATGTTGGTTGCCCAAAAACTGTGCCAAGGAGCTCTGAATGTCCCAAAATCATTTGTAGCCAGAAAGGGGCATTAACCCACACCCTTGATGCCTGAAATTCCCCAAAATACTTTTGGCACAAAAATGCATCCTACACCCCTGAATGTTCAGAATATGTTAGCCGCCCAAAAAAGGCCTTAAAATGCATCTTAGGCCTGCAAGAATGTTGAAAACTTTGGCGGTCAAAAAAAGGGGTTTACAGGTATCCTAGACCCCCTAAAGTCCAGAAAATTTTGGTGGCCCAAAACTGTGCCAGGGAGCTCTGCATGTCCCAAAATCATTTGTAGCCTGAAAGGGGCATTAACCCACATCCCAGACCACTGAAATTCCCAAAAATAGTTTTGGCAAGAAAAGTGCATCCTTCACACCCGACAGTTCAGAATATGTTAGCAGCCCAAAAAAGGCCTTACAATGCATCTTAGTCCTGCAAAAATGTTGAAAACTTTGGAGGCCCAAAAAGGGGGTTTACAGGCATCCTAGACCTCCTAAAGTCCAGAAAATGTTGGTTGCCCAAAAACTGTGCCAAAGAGCTCTGAATGTCCCAAAATCATTTACAGCCTGAAAGGGGCATTAACCCACACCCTTTAGGCCTGAAATTCCCAAAAATATTTTTGGCACAAAAATGCATCCTACACCCCTGAAAGTTCAGAATATGTTAGCCGCCCAAAAAAGGCCTTAAAATGCATCTTAGTCCTGCAAAAATGTTGAAAACTTTGGAGGCCCAAAAAAGGGGTTTACAGGCATCCTAGACCCCCTAAAGTCCAGAAAATGTTGGTTGCCCAAAAACTGTGCCAAAGAGCTCTGAATGTCCCAAAATCATTTGTAGCCAGAAAGGGGCATTAACCCACACCCTTGATGCCTGAAATTCCCAAAAATAGTTTTGGCAAGAAAAGTGCATCCTTCACACCTGACAGTTCAGAATATGTTAGCAGCCCAAAAAAGGCCTTAAAATGCATCTTAGTCCTGCAAAAATGTTGAAAACTTTGGAGGCCCAAAAAAGGGGTTTACAGGCATCCTAGACCCCCTAAAGTCCAGAAAATGTTGGGGGCCAAAAACTGTGCCAGAGAGCTCTGAATGTCCTAGAAACATTTGCAGCCTGAAAGGAGCATTAACCCGCATCCTAGACCACTGAAATTCCCAAAAATAGTTTTGGCAAGAAAAGTGCATCCTTCACACCTGACAGTTCAGAATATGTTAGCATCCCAAGAAAGGCCTTAAAATGCATCTTAGTCCTGCAAAAATGTTGAAAACTTTGGAGGCCCAAAAAAGGGGTTTACAGGCATCCTAGACCCCCTAAAGTCCAGAAAATGTTGGGGGCCAAAAACTGTGCCAGAGAGCTCTGAATGTCCTAGAAACATTTGCAGCCTGAAAGGAGCATTAACCCGCATCCTAGACCACTGAAATTCCCAAAAATAATTTTGACATGAAAAATGCATCCTACACCCCTGAAAGTTCAGAATATGTTAGCAGCCCAAAAAAGGCCTTAAAATGCCTTTTAGGCCTGCAAGAATGTTGAAAACTTTGGAGGTCAAAAAAAGGGGTTTACAGGCATCCTAGACCCCCTAAAGTCCAGAAAATGTTGGGGGCCAAAAACTGTGCCAGAGAGCTCTGAATGTCCTAGAAACATTTGCAGCCTGAAAGGAGCATTAACCCGCATCCTAGACCACTGAAATTCCCAAAAATAATTTTGACATGAAAAATGCATCCTACACCCCTGAAGTTCAGCATATGTAAGCCGCCCAAAAAAGGCCTTAAAATGCATCTTAGTCCTGCAAAAATGTTGAAAACTTTGGAGGCCCAAAAAAGGGGTTTACAGGCATCCTTGACCCCCTAAAGTCCAGAAAATGTTGGTTACCCAAAAACTGTGCCAAAGAGCTCTGGATGTCCCAAAATCATTTGTAGCCTGAAAGGGGCATTAACCCACACCCTTGATGCCTGAAATTCCCAAATTCCCAAAAAATTTTTGGCACAAAAATGCATCCTACAACCCTGAAAGTTCAGCATATGTTAGCCGCCCAAAAAAGGCCTTAAAATGCCTGTTATGTCTCGAAAAATGTTGAACACTTTGGAGGCCTAAAAAAGGGGTTTACAGGCATCCTAGACCCCCTAAAGTCCAGAAAATGTTGGGGGCCAAAAACTGCCAGAGAGCTCTGAATGTCCCAGAAACATTTGCAGCCTGAAAGGAGCATTAACCCGCATCCTAGACCATTGAAATTCCCAAAAATAATTTTGACATGAAAAATGCATCCTACACCCCTGAAAGTTCAGAATATGTTAGCAGCCCAAAAAAGGCCTTAAAATGCCTTTTAGGCCTGCAAGAATGTTGAAAACTTTGGAGGTCCAAAAAAGGGGTTTACAGGCATCCTAGACCCCCTAAAGTCCAGAAAATATTGGATGGCCCATAAACTGTGCCAGAGAGCTCTGGATGTCCCAAAATCATTTGTAGCCTGAAAGGGGCATTAACCCGCATCCTAGACCACTGAAATTCCCAAAAATAGTTTTGGCAAGAAAAGTGCATCCTTCACACCTGACAGTTCAGAATATGTTAGCAGCCCAAAAAAGGCCTTAAAATGCATCCTAGTCCTGCAAAAATGTTGAAAACTTTGGAGGCCCAAAAAAGGGGTTTACAAGCATCCTAGACCCCCTAAAGTCCAGAAAATGTTGGTTGACCAAAAACTGTGCCAGAGAGCTCTGAATGTCCCAAAATCATTTGTAGCCTAAAAGGGGCATTATCCCACACCCTTGACTCCTGGAATTCCCAAAAATATTTTTGACACAAAAATGCATCCTACACACCTGAAAGTTCAGAATATGTTAGCAGCCCAGAAAAGGCCTTAAAGTGCCTGTTTTGTCTGGAAAAATGTTGAACACTTTGGAGGCCAAAAAAAGGGGTTTACAGGCATCCTAGACCCCCTAATGTCCAGAAAATGTTGGTGGCCAAAAACTGTTCCAGAGAGCTCTGAATGTCCCAGAAACATTTGCAGCCTGAAAGGAGCAGTAACCCGCTTCCTAGACCACTGAAATTCCCAAAAATAAATTTGACATGAAAAATGCATCCTACACCCCTGAAAGTTCAGAATATGTTAGCAGCCCAAGAAAGGCCTTAAAATGCATCTTAGGCCTGCAAGAATGTTGAAAATTTTGGAGGTCAAAAAAAGGGGTTCACAGGCATCCTAGACCCCCTAAAGTTCAGAAAATGTTGGTTGCCCAAAAACTGTGCCAAAGAGCTCTGAATGTCCCAAAATCATTTGTAGCCTAAAAGGGGCATTATCCCACACCCTTGACTCCTGGAATTCCCAAAAATATTTTTGACACAAAAATGCATCCTACACCCCTGAAAGTTCAGAATATGTTAGCAGCCCAAGAAAGGCCTTAAAATGCATCTTAGGCCTGCAAGAATGTTGAAAATTTTGGAGGTCAAAAAAAGGGGTTCACAGGCATCCTAGACCCCCTAAAGTTCAGAAAATGTTGGTTGCCCAAAAACTGTGCCAAAGAGCTCTGAATGTCCCAAAATCATTTGTAGCCTGAAAGGGGCATTAACCCACACCCTTGATGCCTGAAATTCCCAAAAATATTTTTGGCACAAAAATGCATCCTACACCCCTGAAAGTTCAGCATATGTAAGCCGCCCAAAAAAGGCCTTAAAATGCATCTTAGTCCTGCAAAAATGTTGAAAATTTTGAAGGCCCAAAAAAGGGGTTTACAGGCATCCTTGACCCCCTAAAGTCCAGAAAATGTTGGTTGCCCAAAAACTGTGCCAAGGAGCTCTGGATGTCCCAAAATCATTTGTAGCCTGAAAGGGGCATTAACCCACACCCTTGATGCCTGAAATTCCCAAAAATATTTTTGGCACAAAAATGCATCCTACAACCCTGAAAGTTCAGCATATCTTAGCCGCCCAAAAAAGGCCTTAAAATGCATCTTAGGCCTGCAAAAATGTTGAAAACTTTGGAGGCTCAAAAAAGGGGTTTACAGGCATCCTAGACCCCCTAAAGTCCAGAAAATGTTGGTTGACCAAAAACTGTGCCAGAGTGCTCTGAATGTCCCAAAATCATTTGTAGCCTAAAAGGGGCATTATCCCACACCCTTGATGCCTGAAATTCCCAAAAATACTTTTGACACAAAAATGCATCCTACACACCTGAACGTTCAGAATATGTTAGCAGCCCAAAAAAGGCCTTAAAATGCCTGTTATGTCTGGAAAAATGTTGAACACTTTGGAGGCCTAAAAAAGGGGTTTACAGGCATCCTAGACCCCCTAAAGTCCAGAAAATGTTGGGGGCCAAAAACTGCCAGAGAGCTCTGAATGTCCCAGAAACATTTGCAGCCTGAAAGGAGCATTAACCCGCATCCTAGACCATTGAAATTCCCAAAAATAATTTTGGCAAGAAAAGTGCATCCTTCACACCTGACAGTTCAGAATATGTTAGCAGCCCAAAAAAGGCCTTAAAATGCCTTTAAGCCTGCAAGAATGTTGAAAACTTTGGAGGTCAAAAAAAGGGGTTTACAGGTATCCTAGATCCCCTAAAGTCCAGAAAATGTTGGTGGGCCAAAACTGTGCCAGGGAGCTCTGCATGTCCCAAAATCATTTGTAGCCTGAAAGGGGCATTAACCCACATCCCAGACCACTGAAATTCCCAAAAATAGTTTTGGCAAGAAAAGTGCATCCTTCACACCTGACAGTTCAGAATATGTTAGCAGCCCAAAAAACGCCTTACAATGCATCTTAGTCCTGCAAAAATGTTGAAAACTTTGGAGGCCCAAAAAAGTGGTTTACAGGCATCCTAGACCCCCTAAAGTCCAGAAAATGTTGGTTGCCCAAAAACTGTGCCAAAGAGCTCTGAATGTCCCAAAATCATTTGTAGCCTGAAAGGGGCATTAACCCGCATCCTAGACCACTGAAATTCCCAAAAATCGTTTTGGCAAGAAAAGTGCATCCTTCACACCTGACAGTTCAGAATATGTTAGCATCCCAAAAAAGGCCTTAAAATGCATCTTAGTCCTGCAAAAATGTTGAAAACTTTGGAGGCCCAAAAAAGGGGTTTACAGGCATCCTAGACCCCCTAAAGTCCAGAAAATGTTGGTTGCCCAAAAACTGTGCCAAAGAGCTCTGAATGTCCCAAAATCATTTGTAGCCAGAAAGGGGCATTAACCAACACCCTTGATGCCTGAAATTCACAAAAATACTTTTGGCACAAAAATGCATCCTACACCCCTGAAGTTTCAGAATATGTTAGCCGCCCAAAAAAGGCCTTAAAATGCATCTTAGGCCTGCAAAAATGTTGAAAACTTTGGAGGCCCAAAAAAGGGGTTTACAGGCATCCTAGACCCCCTAAAGTCCAGAAAATGTTGGTTGACCAAAAACTGTGCCAGAGAGCTCTGAATGTCCCAACATCATTTGTAGCCTAAAAGGGGCATTATCCCACACCCTTGACGCCTGAAATTCCCAAAAATATTTTTGACACAAAAATGCATCCTACACACCTGAACGTTCAGAATATGTTAGCAGCCCAAAAAAGGCCTTAAAATGCCTGTTATGTCTGGAAAAATGTTGAACACTTTGGAGGCCTAAAAAAGGGATTTACAGGCATCCTAGACCCCCTAAAGTCCAGAAAATGTTGGTGGCCCAAAAACTGTGCCAGAGAGCTCTGGATGTCCCAAAATCATTTGTAGCCTGAAAGGGGCATTAACCCACACCCTTGCTGCCTGAAATTCCCAAAAATAGATTTGGCAAGAAAAGTGCATCCTTCACACCTGACAGTTCAGAATATGTTAGCAGCCCAAAAAAGGCCTTACAATGCATCTTTGTCCTGCAAAAATGTTGAAAACTTTGGAGGCCCAAAAAAGGAGTTTACAGGCATCCTAGACCCCCTAAAGTCCAGAAAATGTTGGTTGCCCAAAAACTGTGCCAAAGAGCTCTGAATGTCCCAAAATCATTTGTAGCCTGAAAGGGGCATTAACCCACACCCTTGATGCCTGAAATTCCGAAAAATGTTTTTGGCACAAAAATGCATCCTACACACCTGAACGTTCAGAATATGTTAGCAGCCCAAAAAAGGCCTTAAAATGCCTGTTATGTCTGGAAAAATGTTGAACACTTTGGAGGCCTAAAAAAGGGGTTTACAGGCATCCTTGACCCCCTAAAGTCCAGAAAATGTTGGTGGCCAAAAACTGTGCCAGAGAGCTCTGAATGTCCCAGAAACATTTGCAGCCTGAAAGGAGCATTAACCCGCATCCTAGACCACTGAAATTCCCAAAAATAATTTTGACATGAAAAATGCATCCTACACCCCTGAAAGTTCAGAATATGTTAGCAGCCCAAAAAAGGCCTTAAAATGCCTTTTAGGCCTGCAAGAATGTTGAAAACTTTGGAGGCCCAAAAAAGGGGTTTACAGGCATCCTAGACCCCCTAAAGTCCAGAAAATGTTGGGGGCCAAAAACTGTGCCAGAGAGCTCTGAATGTCCTAGAAACATTTGCAGCCTGAAAGGAGCATTAACCCGCATCCTAGACCACTGAAATTCCCAAAAATAATTTTGACATGAAAAATGCATCCTACACCCCTGAAAGTTCAGAATATGTTAGCAGCCCAAAAAAGGCCTTAAAATGCCTTTTAGGCCTGCAAGAATGTTGAAAACTTTGGAGGTCGAAAAAAGGGGTTTACAGGCATCCTAGACCCCCTAAAGTCCAGAAAATGTTGGTGGCCCAAAACTGTGCCAGAGAGCTCTGCATGTCCCAAAATCATTTGTAGCCTGAAAGGGGCATTAACCCGCATCCTAGACCACTGAAATTCCCAAAAATAGTTTTGGCAAGAAAAGTGCATCCTTCACACCTGACAGTTCAGAATATGTTAGCAGCCCAAAAAAGGCCTTAAAATGCATCCTAGTCCTGCAAAAATGTTGAAAACTTTGGAGGCCCAAAAAAGGGGTTTACAGGCATCCTAGACCCCCTAAAGTCCAGAAAATGTTGGTTGACCAAAAACTGTGCCAGAGAGCTCTGAATGTCCCAAAATCATTTATAGCCTAAAAGGGGCATTATCCCACACCCTTGATGCCTGAAATTCCCAAAAATACTTTTGACACAAAAATGCATCCTACACACCTGAACGTTCAGAATATGTTAGCAGCCCAAAAAAGGCCTTAAAATGCCTGTTATGTCTGGAAAAATGTTGAACACTTTGGAGGCCTAAAAAAGGGGTTTACAGGCATCCTAGACCCCCTAAAGTCCAGAAAATGTTGGGGGCCAAAAACTGCCAGAGAGCTCTGAATGTCCCAGAAACGTTTGCAGCCTGAAAGGAGCATTAACCCGCATCCTAGACCATTGAAATTCCCAAAAATAATTTTGGCAAGAAAAGTGCATCCTTCACACCTGACAGTTCAGAATATGTTAGCAGCCCAAAAAAGGCCTTAAAATGCATCCTAGTCCTGCAAAGATGTTGAAAACTTTGGAGGCCCAAAAAAGGGGTTTACAGGCATCCTAGACCCCCTAAAGTCCAGAAAATGTTGGTTGACCAAAAACTGTGCCAGAGAGCTCTGAATGTCCCAGAAACATTTGTAGTAAAAGGGGCATTATCCCACACCCTTGATGCCTGAAATTCCCAAAAAAACTTTTGACACAAAAATGCATCCTACACACCTGAAAGTTCAGAATATGTTAGCAGCCCAGAAAAGGCCTTAAAATGCCTGTTTTGTCTGGAAAAATGTTGAACACTTTGGAGGCCAAAAAAGGGGTTTACAGGCATCCTAGACCCCCTAATGTCCAGAAAATGTTGGTGGCCAAAAACTGTTCCAGAGAGCTCTGAATGTCCCAGAAACATTTGCAGCCTGAAAGGAGCAGTAACCCGCTTCCTAGACCACTGAAATTCCCAAAAATAAATTTGACATGAAAAATGCATCCTACACCCCTGAAAGTTCAGAATATGTTAGCAGCCCAAAAAAGGCCTTAAAATGCATTTTAGGCCTGCAAGAATGTTGAAAATTTTGGAGGTCAAAAAAAGGGGTTCACAGGCATCCTAGACCCCCTAAAGTTCAGAAAATGTTGGTTGCCCAAAAACTGTGCCAAAGAGCTCTGAATGTCCCAAAATCATTTGTAGCCTGAAAGGGGCATTAACCCACACCCTTGATGCCTGAAATTCCCAAAAATATTTTTGGCACAAAAATGCATCCTACACCCCTGAAAGTTCAGCATATGTAAGACGCCCAAAAAAGGCCTTAAAATGCATCTTAGTCCTGCAAAAATGTTGAAAACTTTGGAGGCCCAAAAAAGGGGTTACAGGCATCCTTGACCCCCTAAAGTCCAGAAAATGTTGGTTGCCCAAAAACTGTGGCAAAGAGCTCTGGATGTCCCAAAATCATTTGTAGCCTGAAAGGGGCATTAACCCACACCCTTGATGCCTGAAATTCCCAAAAATATTTTTGGCACAAAAATGCATCCTACAACCCTGAAAGTTCAGCATATGTTAGCCGCCCAAAAAAGGCCTTAACATGCATCTTAGGCCTGCAAAAATGTTGAAAACTTTGGAGGCCCAAAAAAGGGGTTTACAGGCATCCTAGACCCCCTAAAGTCCAGAAAATGTTGGTTGACCAAAAACTGTGCCAGAGTGCTCTGAATGTCCCAAAATCATTTGTAGCCTAAAAGGGGCATTATCCCACACCCTTGACGCCTGAAATTCCCAAAAATATTTTTGACACAAAAATGCATCCTACACACCTGAACGTTCAGAATATGTTAGCAGCCCAAAAAAGGCCTTAAAATGCCTGTTATGTCTGGAAAAATGTTGAACACTTTGGAGGCCTAAAAAAGGGGTTTACAGGCATCCTAGACCCCCTAAAGTCGTCCAGAAAATGTTGGAGGCCAAAAACTGCCAGAGAGCTCTGAATGTCCCAGAAACATTTGCAGCCTGAAAGGAGCATTAACCCGCATCCTAGACCATTGAAATTCCCAAAAATAATTTTGACATGAAAAATGCATCCTACACCCCTGAAAGTTCAGAATATGTTAGCAGCCCAAAAAACGCCTTAAAATGCATCTTAGTCCTGCAAAAATGTTGAAAACTTTGGAGGCCCAAAAAAGGGGTTTACAGGCATCCTAGACCCCCTAAAGTCCAGAAAATGTTGGTTGCCCAAAAACTGTGCCAAAGAGCTCTGAATGTCCCAAAATCATTTGTAGCCTGAAAGGGGCATTAACCCACACCCTTGATGCCTGAAATTCCAAAAAAATGTTTTTGGCACAAAAATGCATCCTACACCCCTGAAAGTTCAGAATATGTTAGCAGCCCAAAAAAGGCCTTAAAATGCATCTTAGGCCTGCAAAAATGTTGAAAACTTTGGAGGCCTAAAAAAGGGGTTTACAGGCATCCTAGACCCCCTAAGGTCCAGAAAATGTTGGTGGCCAAAAACTGTGCCAGAGAGCTCTGAATGTCCCAAAATCATTTGTAGCCTGAAAGGGGCATTAACCCACACCCTTGATGCCTGAAATTCCAAAAAAATGTTTTTGGCACAAAAATGCATCCTACACCCCTGAAAGTTCAGAATATGTTAGCAGCCCAAAAAAGGCCTTAAAATGCATCTTAGGCCTGCAAAAATGTTGAAAACTTTGGAGGCCTAAAAAAGGGGTTTACAGGAATCCTAGACCCCCTAAAGTCCAGAAAATATTGGTGGCCCAAAAACTGTGCCAAAGAGCTCTGAATGTCCCAAAATCATTTGTAGCCTGAAAGGGGCATTAACCCACACCCTTGATGCCTGAAATTCCGAAAAATGTTTTTGGCACAAAAATGCATCCTACACCCCTGAAAGTTCAGAATATGTTAGCAGCCCAAAAAAGGCCTTAAAATGCCTGTTATGTCTGGAAAAATGTTGAACACTTTGGAGGCCTAAAAAAGGGGTTTACAGGCATCCTTGACCCCCTAAAGTCCAGAAAATGTTGGTGGCCAAAAACTGTGCCAGAGAGCTCTGAATGTCACAGAAACATTTGCAGCCTGAAAGGAGCATTAACCCGCATCCTAGACCACTGAAATTCCCAAAAATAATTTTGACATGAAAAATGCATCCTACACCCCTGAAAGTTCAGAATATGTTAGCAGCCCAAAAAAGGCCTTAAAATGCCTTTTAGGCCTGCAAGAATGTTGAAAACTTTGGAGGCCCAAAAAAGGGCTTTACAGGCATCCTAGACCCCCTAAAGTCCAGAAAATGTTGGGGGCCAAAAACTGTGCCAGAGAGCTCTGAATGTCCTAGAAACATTTGCAGCCGGAAAGGAGCATTAACCCGCATCCTAGACCACTGAAATTCCCAAAAATAATTTTGACATGAAAAATGCATCCTACACCCCTGAAAGTTCAGAATATGTTAGCAGCCCAAAAAAGGCCTTAAAATGCCTTTTAGGCCTGCAAGAATGTTGAAAACTTTGGAGGTCGAAAAAAGGGGTTTACAGGCATCCTAGACCCCCTAAAGTCCAGAAAATGTTGGTGGCCCAAAACTGTGCCAGAGAGCTCTGCATGTCCCAAAATCATTTGTAGCCTGAAAGGGGCATTAACCCGCATCCTAGACCACTGAAATTCCCAAAAATAGTTTTGGCAAGAAAAGTGCATCCTTCGCACCTGACAGTTCAGAATATGTTAGCAGCCCAAGAAAGGCCTTAAAATGCATCCTAGTCCTGCAAAAATGTTGAAAACTTTGGAGGCCCAAAAAAGGGGTTTACAGGCATCCTAGACCCCCTAAAGTCCAGAAAATGTTGGTTGACCAAAAACTGTGCCAGAGAGCTCTGAATGTCCCAAAATCATTTGTAGCCTAAAAGGGGCATTATCCCACACCCTTGACTCCTGGAATTCCCAAAAATATTTTTGACACAAAAATGCATCCTACACACCTGAAAGTTCAGAATATGTTAGCAGCCCAGAAAAGGCCTTAAAGTGCCTGTTTTGTCTGGAAAAATGTTGAACACTTTGGAGGCCAAAAAAAGGGGTTTACAGGCATCCTAGACCCCCTAATGTCCAGAAAATGTTGGTGGCCAAAAACTGTTCCAGAGAGCTCTGAATGTCCCAGAAACATTTGCAGCCTGAAAGGAGCAGTAACCCGCTTCCTAGACCACTGAAATTCCCAAAAATAAATTTGACATGAAAAATGCATCCTACACCCCTGAAAGTTCAGAATATGTTAGCAGCCCAAGAAAGGCCTTAAAATGCATCTTAGGCCTGCAAGAATGTTGAAAATTTTGGAGGTCAAAAAAAGGGGTTCACAGGCATCCTAGACCCCCTAAAGTTCAGAAAATGTTGGTTGCCCAAAAACTGTGCCAAAGAGCTCTGAATGTCCCAAAATCATTTGTAGCCTGAAAGGGGCATTAACCCACACCCTTGATGCCTGAAATTCCCAAAAATATTTTTGGCACAAAAATGCATCCTACACCCCTGAAAGTTCAGCATATGTAAGCCGCCCAAAAAAGGCCTTAAAATGCATCTTAGTCCTGCAAAAATGTTGAAAATTTTGAAGGCCCAAAAAAGGGGTTTACAGGCATCCTTGACCCCCTAAAGTCCAGAAAATGTTGGTTGCCCAAAAACTGTGCCAAGGAGCTCTGGATGTCCCAAAATCATTTGTAGCCTGAAAGGGGCATTAACCCACACCCTTGATGCCTGAAATTCCCAAAAATATTTTTGGCACAAAAATGCATCCTACAACCCTGAAAGTTCAGCATATCTTAGACGCCCAAAAAAGGCCTTAAAATGCATCTTAGGCCTGCAAAAATGTTGAAAACTTTGGAGGCCCAAAAAAGGGGTTTACAGGCATCCTAGACCCCCTAAAGTCCAGAAAATGTTGGTTGACCAAAAACTGTGCCAGAGTGCTCTGAATGTCCCAAAATCATTTGTAGCCTAAAAGGGGCATTATCCCACACCCTTGATGCCTGAAATTCCCAAAAATATTTTTGACACAAAAATGCATCCTACACACCTGAACGTTCAGAATATGTTAGCAGCCCAAAAAAGGCCTTAAAATGCCTGTTATGTCTGGAAAAATGTTGAACACTTTGGAGGCCTAAAAAAGGGGTTTACAGGCATCCTAGACCCCCTAAAGTCCAGAAAATGTTGGGGGCCAAAAACTGCCAGAGAGCTCTGAATGTCCCAGAAACATTTGCAGCCTGAAAGGAGCATTAACCCGCATCCTAGACCATTGAAATTCCCAAAAATAATTTTGGCAAGAAAAGTGCATCCTTCACACCTGACAGTTCAGAATATGTTAGCCGCCCAAAAAAGGCCTTAAAATGCATCCTAGTCCTGCAAAGATGTTGAAAACTTTGGAGGCCCAAAAAAGGGGTTTACAGGCATCCTAGACCCCCTAAAGTCCAGAAAATGTTGGTTGACCAAAAACTGTGCCAGAGAGCTCTGAATGTCCCAAAATCATTTGTAGCCTAAAAGGGGCATTATCCCACACCCTTGACGCCTGGAATTCCCAAAAATATTTTTGACACAAAAATGCATCCTACACACCTGAAAGTTCAGAATATGTTAGCAGCCCAGAAAAGGCCTTAAAATGCCTGTTTTGTCTGGAAAAATGTTGAACACTTTGGAGGCCAAAAAAGGGGTTTACAGGCATCCTAGACCCCCTAATGTCAAGAAAATGTTGGTGGCCAAAAACTGTTCCAGAGAGCTCTGAATGTCCCAGAAACATTTGCAGCCTGAAAGGAGCAGTAACCCGCTTCCTAAACCACTGAAATTCCCAAAAATAAATTTGACATGAAAAATGCATCCTACACCCCTGAAAGTTCAGAATATGTTAGCAGCCCAAAAAAGGCCTTAAAATGCATTTTAGGCCTGCAAGAATGTTGAAAATTTTGGAGGTCAAAAAAAGGGGTTCACAGGCATCCTAGACCCCCTAAAGTTCAGAAAATGTTGCTTGCCCAAAAACTGTGCCAAAGAGCTCTGAATGTCCCAAAATCATTTGTAGCCTGAAAGGGGCATTAACCCACACCCTTGATGCCTGAAATTCCCAAAAATATTTTTGGCACAAAAATGCATCCTACACCCCTGAAAGTTCAGCATATGTAAGACGCCCAAAAAAGGCCTTAAAATGCATCTTAGTCCTGCAAAAATGTTGAAAACTTTGGAGGCCCAAAAAAGGGGTTACAGGCATCCTTGACCCCCTAAAGTCCAGAAAATGTTGGTTGCCCAAAAACTGTGGCAAAGAGCTCTGGATGTCCCAAAATCATTTGTAGCCTGAAAGGGGCATTAACCCACACCCTTGATGCCTGAAATTCCCAAAAATATTTTTGGCACAAAAATGCATCCTACAACCCTGAAAGTTCAGCATATGTTAGCCGCCCAAAAAAGGCCTTAACATGCATCTTAGGCCTGCAAAAATGTTGAAAACTTTGGAGGCCCAAAAAAGGGGTTTACAGGCATCCTAGACCCCCTAAAGTCCAGAAAATGTTGGTTGACCAAAAACTGTGCCAGAGTGCTCTGAATGTCCCAAAATCATTTGTAGCCTAAAAGGGGCATTATCCCACACCCTTGACGCCTGAAATTCCCAAAAATATTTTTGACACAAAAATGCATCCTACACACCTGAACGTTCAGAATATGTTAGCAGCCCAAAAAAGGCCTTAAAATGCCTGTTATGTCTGGAAAAATGTTGAACACTTTGGAGGCCTAAAAAAGGGGTTTACAGGCATCCTAGACCCCCTAAAGTCGTCCAGAAAATGTTGGAGGCCAAAAACTGCCAGAGAGCTCTGAATGTCCCAGAAACATTTGCAGCCTGAAAGGAGCATTAACCCGCATCCTAGACCATTGAAATTCCCAAAAATAGTTTTGACATGAAAAATGCATCCTACACCCCTGAAAGTTAAGAATATGTTAGCAGCCCAAAAAATGCCTTAAAATGCATCTTAGTCCTGCAAAAATGTTGAAAACTTTGGAGGCCCAAAAAAGGGGTTTACAGGCATCCTAGACCCCCTAAAGTCCAGAAAATGTTGGTTGCCCAAAAACTGTGCCAAAGAGCTCTGAATGTCCCAAAATCATTTGTAGCCTGAAAGGGGCATTAACCCACACCCTTGATGCCTGAAATTCCAAAAAAATGTTTTTGGCACAAAAATGCATCCTACACCCCTGAAAGTTCAGAATATGTTAGCAGCCCAAAAAAGGCCTTAAAATGCATCTTAGTCCTGCAAAAATGTTGAAAACTTTGGAGGCCCAAAAAAGGGGTTTACAGGCATCCTACATCCCGTAAAGTCCAGAAAATGTTGGTGGCCAAAAACTGTGCCAGAGAGCTCTGCATGTCCCCAAAATCATTTGTAGCCTGAAAGGGGCATTAACCCGCATCCTAGACCACTGAAATTCCCAAAAATAGTTTTGGCAAGAAAAGTGCATCCTTCACACCTGACAGTTCAGAATATGTTAGCATCCCAAGAAAGGCCTTAAAATGCATCTTAGTCCTGCAAAAATGTTGAAAACTTTGGAGGCCCAAAAAAGGGGTTTACAGGCATCCTACACCCCCTAAAGTCCAGAAAATGTTGGGGGCCAAAAACTGTGCCAGAGAGCTCTGAATGTCCCAGAAACATTTGCAGCCTGAAAGGAGCATTAACCCGCATCCTAGACCATTGAAATTCCCAAAAATAATTTTGACATGAAAAATGCATCCTACACCCCTGAAAGTTAAGAATATGTTAGCAGCCCAAAAAATGCCTTAAAATGCATCTTAGTCCTGCAAAAATGTTGAAAACTTTGGAGGCCCAAAAAAGGGGTTTACAGGCATCCTAGACCCCCTAAAGTCCAGAAAATGTTGGTTGCCCAAAAACTGTGCCAAAGAGCTCTGAATGTCCCAAAATCATTTGTAGCCTGAAAGGGGCATTAACCCACACCCTTGATGCCTGAAATTCCGAAAAATGTTTTTGGCACAAAAATGCATCCTACACCCCTGAAAGTTCACAATATGTTAGCAGCCCAAAAAAGGCCTTAAAATGCATCTTAGGCCTGCAAAAATGTTGAAAACTTTGGAGGCCTAAAAAAGGGGTTTACAGGCATCCTAGACCCCTAAGGTCCAGAAAATGTTGGTGGCCAAAAACTGTGCCAGAGAGCTCTGAATGTCCCAGAAACATTTGCAGCCTGAAAGGAGCATTAACCCGCATCCTAGACCACTGAAATTCCCAAAAATAATTTTGACATGAAAAATGCATCCTACACCCCTGAAAGTTCAGAATATGTTAGCAGCCCAAAAAAGGCCTTAAAATGCATATTAGTCCTGCAAAAATGTTGAAAACTTTGGAGGCCTAAAAAAGGGGTTTACAGGCATCCTAGACCCCTAAGGTCCAGAAAATCTTGGTGGCCAAAAACTGTGCCAGAGAGCTCTGAATGTCCCAAAATCATTTGTAGCCTGAAAGGGGCATTAACCCACACCCTTGATGCCTGAAATTCCGAAAAATGTTTTTGGCACAAAAATGCATCCTACACCCCTGAAAGTTCACAATATGTTAGCAGCCCAAAAAAGGCCTTAAAATGCATCTTAGGCCTGCAAAAATGTTGAAAACTTTGGAGGCCCAAAAAAGGGCTTTACAGGCATCCTAGACCCCCTAAAGTCCAGAAAATGTTGGTGGCCAAAAACTGTGCCAAGGAGCTCTGAATGTCCCAAAATCATTTGTAGCCTGAAAGGGGCATTGACCCGCATCCTAGACCACTGAAATTCCCAAAAATCGTTTTGGCAAGAAAAGTGCATCCTTCACACCTGACAGTTCAGAATATGTTAGCATCCCAAAAAAGGCCTTAAAATGCATCTTAGGCCTGCAATAATGTTGAAAACTTTGGAGGCCCAAAAAAGGGGTTTACAGGCATCCTAGACCCCTAAAGTCCAGAAAATGTTGGTTTACCAAAAACTGTGCCAGAGAGCTCTGAATGTCCCAAAATCATTTGTAGCCAGAAAGGGGCATTAACCCACACCCTTGATGCCTGAAATTCCCAAAAATACTTTTGGCAGAAAAATGCATCCTACACCCCGAAAGTTCAGAATATGTTAGCCGCCCAAAAAAGGCCTTAAAATGCATCTTAGGCCTGCAAAAATGTTGAAAACTTTGGAGGCCCAAAAAAGGGGTTTAGAGGCATCCTAGACCCCCTAAAGTCCAGAAAATGTTGGTTGACCAAAAACTGTGCCAGAGAGCTCTGAATGTCCCAAAATCATTTGTAGCCAGAAAGGGGCATTAACCCACACCCTTGATGCCTGAAATTCCCAAAAATATTTTTGACACAAAAATGCATCCTACACCCCGAAAGTTCAGAATATGTTAGCAGCCCAAAAAAGGCCTTAAAATGCCTGTTATGTCTGGAAAAATGTTGAACACTTTGGAGGCCTAAAAAAGGGGTTTACAGGCATCCTAGACCCCCTAAAGTCCAGAAAATGTTGGTGGCCAAAAACTGTGCCAGAGAGCTCTGAATGTCCCAGAAACATTTGCAGCCTGAAAGGAGCATTAACCCGCATCCTAGAGCACTGAAATTCCCAAAAATAATTTTGACATGAAAAATGCATCCTACACCCCTGAAAGTTCAGAATATGTTAGCAGCCCAAAAAAGGCCTTAAAATGCCTTTTAGGCCTGCAAGAATGTTGAAAACTTTGGAGGTCAAAAAAGGGGTTTACAGGTATCCTAGACCCCCTAAAGTCCAGAAAATTTTGGTGGCCCAAAACTGTGCCAGAGAGCTCTGCATGTCCCAAAATCATTTGTAGCCTGAAAGGGGCATTAACCCGCATCCTAGACCACTGAAATTCCCAAAAATCGTTTTGGCAAGAAAAGTGCATCCTTCACACCTGACAGTTCAGAATATGTTAGCATCCCAAAAAAGGCCTTAAAATGCATCTTAGGCCTGCAAAAATGTTGAAAACTTTGGAGGCCCAAAAAAGGGGTTTACAGGCATCCTAGACCCCCTAAAGTCCAGAAAATGTTGGTTGACCAAAAACTGTGCCAGAGAGCTCTGAATGTCCCAAAATCATTTGTAGCCTAAAAGGGGCATTATCCCACACCCTTGACGCCTGAAATTCCCAAAAATATTTTTGGCACAAAAATGCATCCTACACCCCTGAAAGTTCAGAATATGTCAGCAGCCCAAAAAAGGCCTTAAAATGCATCTTAGTCCTGCAAAAATGTTGAAAACTTTGGAGGCCCAAAAAAGGGGTTTACAGGCATCCTAGACCCCCTAAAGTCCAGAAAATGTTGGTTGCCCAAAAACTGTGCCAAAGAGCTCTGAATGTCCCAAAATCATTTGTAGCCAGAAAGGGGCATTAACCCACACCCTTGATGCCTGAAATTCCCAAAAATACTTTTGGCAGAAAAATGCATCCTACACCCCTGAAATTTCAGAATATGTTAGCCGCCCAAAAAAGGCCTTAAAATGCATCTTAGGCCTGCAAAAATGTTGAAAACTTTGGAGGCCCAAAAAAGGGGTTTAGAGGCATCCTAGACCCCCTAAAGTCCAGAAAATGTTGGTTGACCAAAAACTGTGCCAGAGAGCTCTGAATGTCCCAAAATCATTTGTAGCCAGAAAGGGGCATTAACCCACACCCTTGATGCCTGAAATTCCCAAAAATACTTTTGGCAGAAAAATGCATCCTACACCCCTGAAAGTTCAGAATATGTTAGCTGCCCAAAAAAGGCCTTAAAATGCATCTTAGGCCTGCAAAAATGTTGAAAACTTTGGAGGCCCAAAAAAGGGGTTTAGAGGCATCCTAGACCCCCTAAAGTCCAGAAAATGTTGGTTGACCAAAAACTGTGCCAGAGAGCTCTGAATGTCCCAAAATAATTTGTAGCCTAAAAGGGGCATTATCCCACACCCTTGATGCCTGAAATTCCCAAAAATATTTTTGACACAAAAATGCATCCTACACACCTGAACGTTCAGAATATGTTAGCAGCCCAAAAAAGGCCTTAAAATGCCTGTTATGTCTGGAAAAATGTTGAACACTTTGGAGGCCTAAAAAAGGGGTTTACAGGCATCCTAGACCCCCTAAAGTCCAGAAAATGTTGGTGGCCAAAAACTGTGCCAGAGAGCTCTGAATGTCCCAGAAACATTTGCAGCCTGAAAGGAGCATTAACCCGCATCCTAGACCACTGAAATTCCCAAAAATAATTTTGACATGAAAAATGCATCCTACACCCCTGAAAGTTCAGAATATGTTAGCAGCCCAAAAAAGGCCTTAAAATGCCTTTTAGGCCTGCAAGAATGTTGAAAACTTTGGAGGTCAAAAAAAGGGGTTTACAGGTATCCTAGACCCCCTAAAGTCCAGAAAATTTTGGTGGCCCAAAACTGTGCCAGAGAGCTCTGCATGTCCCAAAATCATTTGTAGCCTGAAAGGGGCATTAACCCGCATCCTAGAGCACTGAAATTCCCAAAAATCGTTTTGGCAAGAAAAGTGCATCCTTCACACCTGACAGTTCAGAATATGTTAGCATCCCAAAAAAGGCCTTAAAATGCATCTTAGGCCTGAAAAAATGTTGAAAACTTTGGAGGCCCAAAAAAGGGGTTTACAGGCATCCTAGACCCCCTAAAGTCCAGAAAATGTTGGTTGACCAAAAACTGTGCCAGAGAGCTCTGAATGTCCCAAAATCATTTGTAGCCTGAAAGGAGCATTAACCCGCATCCTAGACCACTGAAATTCCCAAAAATAATTTTGACATGAAAAATGCATCCTACACCCCTGAAAGTTCAGAATATGTTAGCAGCCCAAAAAAGGCCTTAAAATGCCTTTTAGGCCTGCAAGAATGTTGAAAACTTTGGAGGTCAAAAAAAGGGGTTTACAGGTATCCTAGACCCCCTAAAGTCCAGAAAATGTTGGTTGACCAAAAACTGTGCCAGAGAGCTCTGAATGTCCCAAAATCATTTGTAGCCTAAAAGGGGCATTATCCCACACCCTTGGCGCCTGAAATTCCCAAAAATATTTTTAGCACAAAAATGCATCCTACACCCCTGAAAGTTCAGAATATGTTAGCAGCCCAAAAAAGGCCTTAAAATGCATCTTAGTCCTGCAAAAATGTTGAAAACTTTGGAGGCCCAAAAAAGAGGTTTACAGGCATCCTAGACCCCCTAAAGTCCAGAAAATGTTGGTTGCCCAAAAACTGTGCCAAAGAGCTCTGAATGTCCCAAAATCATTTGTAGCCAGAAAGGGGCATTAACCCACACCCTTGATGCCTGAAATTCCCAAAAATACTTTTGGCAGAAAAATGCATCCTACACACCTGAAAGTTCAGAATATGTTAGCAGCCCAAAAAAGGCCTTAAAATGCATCTTAGGCCTGCAAAAATGTTGAAAACTTTGGAGGCCCAAAAAAGGGGTTTACAGGCATCCTAGACCCCCTAAAGTCCAGAAATTGTTGGTTGCCCAAAAACTGTGCCAAAGAGCTCTGAATGTCCCAAAATCATTTGTAGCCCTAAAGGGGCATTAACCCACACCCTTGATGCCTGAAATTCCCAAAAATACTTTTGGCAGAAAAATGCATCCTACACCCCTGAAAGTTCAGAATATGTTAGCCGCCCAAAAAAGGCCTTAAAATGCATCTTAGGCCTGCAAAAATGTTGAAAACTTTGGAGGCCCAAAAAAGGGGTTTAGAGGCATCCTAGACCCCCTAAAGTCCAGAAAATGTTGGTTGACCAAAGACTGTGCCAGAGAGCTCTGAATGTCCCAAAATCATTTGTAGCCTAAAAGGGGCATTATCCCACACCCTTGACGCCTGAAATTCCCAAAAATATTTTTGACACAAAAATGCATCCTACACACCTGAACGTTCAGAATATGTTAGCAGCCCAAAAAAGGCCTTAAAATGCCTGTTATGTCTGGAAAAATGTTGAACACTTTGGAGGCCTAAAAAAGGGGTTTACAGGCATCCTAGACCCCCTAAAGTCCAGAAAATGTTGGTGGCCAAAAACTGTGCCAGAGAGCTCTGAATGTCCCAGAAACATTTGCAGCCTGAAAGGAGCATTAACCCGCATCCTAGACCACTGAAATTCCCAAAAATAATTTTGACATGAAAAATGCATCCTACACCCCTGAACGTTCAGAATATGTTAGCAGCCCAAAAAAGGCCTTAAAATGCCTTTTAGGCCTGCAAGAATGTTGAAAATTTTGGAGGTCAAAAAAAGGGGTTTACAGGTATCCTAGACCCCCTAAAGTCCTGAAAATTTTGGTGGCCCAAAACTGTGCCAGAGAGCTCTGCATGTCCCAAAATCATGTGTAGCCTGAAAGGGGCATTAACCCGCATCCTAGACCACTGAAATTCCCAAAAATCGTTTTGGCAAGAAAAGTGCATCCTTCACACCTGACAGTTCAGAATATGTTAGCATCCCAAAAAAGGCCTTAAAATGCATCTTAGGCCTGAAAAAATGTTGAAAACTTTGGAGGCCCAAAAAAGGGGTTTACAGGCATCCTAGACCCCCTAAAGTCCAGAAAATGTTGGTTGACCAAAAACTGTGCCAGAGAGCTCTGAATGTCCCAAAATCATTTGTAGCCTAAAAGGGGCATTATCCCACACCCTTGACGCCTGAAATTCCCAAAAATATTTTTGGCACAAAAATGCATCCTACACCCCTGAAAGTTCAGAATATGTTAGCAGCCCAAAAAAGGCCTTAAAATGCATCTTAGTCCTGCAAAAATGTTGAAAACTTTGGAGGCCCAAAAAAGGGGTTTACAGGCATCCTAGACCCCTAAAGTCCAGAAAATGTTGGTTGCCCAAAAACTGTGCCAAAGAGCTCTGAATGTCCCAAAATCATTTGTAGCCAGAAAGGGGCATTAACCCACACCCTTGATGCCTGAAATTCCCAAAAATACTTTTGGCAGAAAAATGCATTCTACACCCCTGAAAGTTCAGAATATGTTAGCCGCCCATAAAAGGCCTTAAAATGCATCTTAGGCCTGCAAAAATGTTGAAAACTTTGGAGGCCCAAAAAAGGGGTTTACAGGCATCCTAGACCCCCTAAAGTCCAGAAAATGTTGGTTGACCAAAAACTGTGCCAGAGAGCTCTGAATGTCCCAAAATCATTTGTAGCCAGAAAGTGGCATTAACCCACACCCTTGATGCCTGAAATTCCCAAAAATACTTTTGGCAGAAAAATGCATCCTACACACCTGAACGTTCAGAATATGTTAGCAACCCAAAAAAGGCCTTAAAATGCCTGTTATGTCTGGAAAAATGTTGAACACTTTGGAGGCCTAAAAAAGGGGTTTACAGGCATCCTAGACCCCCTAAAGTCCAGAAAATGTTGGTGGCCAAAAACTGTGCCAGAGAGCTCTGAATGTCCCAGAAACATTTGCAGCCTGAAAGGAGCATTAACCCGCATCCTAGACCACTGAAATTCCCAAAAATAATTTTGACATGAAAAATGCATCCTACACCCCTGAAAGTTCAGAATATGTTAGCAGCCCAAAAAAGGCCTTAAAATGCCTTTTAGGCCTGCAAGAATGTTGAAAACTTTGGAGGTCAAAAAAAGGGGTTTACAGGTATCCTAGACCCCCTAAAGTCCAGAAAATTTTGGTGGCCCAAAACTGTGCCAGAGAGCTCTGCATGTCCCAAAATCATTTGTAGCCTGAAAGGGGCATTAACCTGCATCCTAGACCACTGAAATTCCCAAAAATCGTTTTGGCAAGAAAAGTGCATCCTTCACACCTGACAGTTCAGAATATGTTAGCATCCCAAAAAAGACATTAAAATGCATCTTAGGCCTGCAAAAATGTTGAAAACTTTGGAGGCCCAAAAAAGGGGTTTACAGGCATCCTAGACCCCCTAAAGTCCAGAAAATGTTGGTTGACCAAAAACTGTGCCAGAGAGCTCTGAATGTCCCAAAATCATTTGTAGCCTAAAAGGGGCATTATCCCACACCCTTGACGCCTGAAATTCCCAAAAATATTTTTGACACAAAAATGCATCCTACACACCTGAACGTTCAGAATATGTTAGCAGCCCAAAAAAGGCCTTAAAATGCCTGTTATGTCTGGAAAAATGTTGAACACTTTGGAGGCCTAAAAAAGGGGTTTACAGGCATCCTAGACCCCCTAAAGTCCAGAAAATGTTGGTGGCCAAAAACTGTGCCAGAGAGCTCTGAATGTCCCAGAAACATTTGCAGCCTGAAAGGAGCATTAACCCGCATCCTAGACCACTGAAATTCCCAAAAATAATTTTGACATGAAAAATGCATCCTACACCCCTGAAAGTTCAGAATATGTTAGCAGCCCAAAAAAGGCCTTAAAATGCCTTTTAGGCCTGCAAGAATGTTGAAAACTTTGGAGGTCAAAAAAAGGGGTTTACAGGTATCCTAGACCCCCTAAAGTCCAGAAAATTTTGGTGGCCCAAAACTGTGCCAGAGAGCTCTGCATGTCCCAAAATCATTTGTAGCCTGAAAGGGGCATTAACCCGCATCCTAGAGCACTGAAATTCCCAAAAATCGTTTTGGCAAGAAAAGTGCATCCTTCACACCTGACAGTTCAGAATATGTTAGCATCCCAAAAAAGGCCTTAAAATGCATCTTAGGCCTGAAAAAATGTTGAAAACTTTGGAGGCCCAAAAAAGGGGTTTACAGGCATCCTAGACCCCCTAAAGTCCAGAAAATGTTGGTTGACCAAAAACTGTGCCAGAGAGCTCTGAATGTCCCAAAATCATTTGTAGCCTGAAAGGAGCATTAACCCGCATCCTAGACCACTGAAATTCCCAAAAATAATTTTGACATGAAAAATGCATCCTACACCCCTGAAAGTTCAGAATATGTTAGCAGCCCAAAAAAGGCCTTAAAATGCCTTTTAGGCCTGCAAGAATGTTGAAAACTTTGGAGGTCAAAAAAAGGGGTTTACAGGTATCCTAGACCCCCTAAAGTCCAGAAAATGTTGGTTGACCAAAAACTGTGCCAGAGAGCTCTGAATGTCCCAAAATCATTTGTAGCCTAAAAGGGGCATTATCCCACACCCTTGGCGCCTGAAATTCCCAAAAATATTTTTAGCACAAAAATGCATCCTACACCCCTGAAAGTTCAGAATATGTTAGCAGCCCAAAAAAGGCCTTAAAATGCATCTTAGTCCTGCAAAAATGTTGAAAACTTTGGAGGCCCAAAAAAGAGGTTTACAGGCATCCTAGACCCCCTAAAGTCCAGAAAATGTTGGTTGCCCAAAAACTGTGCCAAAGAGCTCTGAATGTCCCAAAATCATTTGTAGCCAGAAAGGGGCATTAACCCACACCCTTGATGCCTGAAATTCCCAAAAATACTTTTGGCAGAAAAATGCATCCTACACACCTGAAAGTTCAGAATATGTTAGCAGCCCAAAAAAGGCCTTAAAATGCATCTTAGGCCTGCAAAAATGTTGAAAACTTTGGAGGCCCAAAAAAAGGGTTTACAGGCATCCTAGACCCCCTAAAGTCCAGAAATTGTTGGTTGCCCAAAAAATGTGCCAAAGAGCTCTGAATGTCCCAAAATCATTTGTAGCCCTAAAGGGGCATTAACCCACACCCTTGATGCCTGAAATTCCCAAAAATACTTTTGGCAGAAAAATGCATCCTACACCCCTGAAAGTTCAGAATATGTTAGCCGCCCAAAAAAGGCCTTAAAATGCATCTTAGGCCTGCAAAAATGTTGAAAACTTTGGAGGCCCAAAAAAGGGGTTTAGAGGCATCCTAGACCCCCTAAAGTCCAGAAAATGTTGGTTGACCAAAAACTGTGCCAGAGAGCTCTGAATGTCCCAAAATCATTTGTAGCCTAAAAGGGGCATTATCCCACACCCTTGACGCCTGAAATTCCCAAAAATATTTTTGACACAAAAATGCATCCTACACACCTGAACGTTCAGAATATGTTAGCAGCCCAAAAAAGGCCTTAAAATGCCTGTTATGTCTGGAAAAATGTTGAACACTTTGGAGGCCTAAAAAAGGGGTTTACAGGCATCCTAGACCCCCTAAAGTCCAGAAAATGTTGGTGGCCAAAAACTGTGCCAGAGAGCTCTGAATGTCCCAGAAACATTTGCAGCCTGAAAGGAGCATTAACCCGCATCCTAGACCACTGAAATTCCCAAAAATAATTTTGACATGAAAAATGCATCCTACACCCCTGAACGTTCAGAATATGTTAGCAGCCCAAAAAAGGCCTTAAAATGCCTTTTAGGCCTGCAAGAATGTTGAAAATTTTGGAGGTCAAAAAAAGGGGTTTACAGGTATCCTAGACCCCCTAAAGTCCTGAAAATTTTGGTGGCCCAAAACTGTGCCAGAGAGCTCTGCATGTCCCAAAATCATTTGTAGCCTGAAAGGGGCATTAACCCGCATCCTAGACCACTGAAATTCCCAAAAATCGTTTTGGCAAGAAAAGTGCATCCTTCACACCTGACAGTTCAGAATATGTTAGCATCCCAAAAAAGGCCTTAAAATGCATCTTAGGCCTGAAAAAATGTTGAAAACTTTGGAGGCCCAAAAAAGGGGTTTACAGGCATCCTAGACCCCCTAAAGTCCAGAAAATGTTGGTTGACCAAAAACTGTGCCAGAGAGCTCTGAATGTCCCAAAATCATTTGTAGCCTAAAAGGGGCATTATCCCACACCCTTGACGCCTGAAATTCCCAAAAATATTTTTGGCACAAAAATGCATCCTACACCCCTGAAAGTTCAGAATATGTTAGCAGCCCAAAAAAGGCCTTAAAATGCATCTTAGTCCTGCAAAAATGTTGAAAACTTTGGAGGCCCAAAAAAGGGGTTTACAGGCATCCTAGACCCCTAAAGTCCAGAAAATGTTGGTTGCCCAAAAACTGTGCCAAAGAGCTCTGAATGTCCCAAAATCATTTGTAGCCAGAAAGGGGCATTAACCCACACCCTTGATGCCTGAAATTCCCAAAAATACTTTTGGCAGAAAAATGCATTCTACACCCCTGAAAGTTCAGAATATGTTAGCCGCCCATAAAAGGCCTTAAAATGCATCTTAGGCCTGCAAAAATGTTGAAAACTTTGGAGGCCCAAAAAAGGGGTTTACAGGCATCCTAGACCCCCTAAAGTCCAGAAAATGTTGGTTGACCAAAAACTGTGCCAGAGAGCTCTGAATGTCCCAAAATCATTTGTAGCCAGAAAGTGGCATTAACCCACACCCTTGATGCCTGAAATTCCCAAAAATACTTTTGGCAGAAAAATGCATCCTACACACCTGAACGTTCAGAATATGTTAGCAACCCAAAAAAGGCCTTAAAATGCCTGTTATGTCTGGAAAAATGTTGAACACTTTGGAGGCCTAAAAAAGGGGTTTACAGGCATCCTAGACCCCCTAAAGTCCAGAAAATGTTGGTGGCCAAAAACTGTGCCAGAGAGCTCTGAATGTCCCAGAAACATTTGCAGCCTGAAAGGAGCATTAACCCGCATCCTAGACCACTGAAATTCCCAAAAATAATTTTGACATGAAAAATGCATCCTACACCCCTGAAAGTTCAGAATATGTTAGCAGCCCAAAAAAGGCCTTAAAATGCCTTTTAGGCCTGCAAGAATGTTGAAAACTTTGGAGGTCAAAAAAAGGGGTTTACAGGTATCCTAGACCCCCTAAAGTCCAGAAAATTTTGGTGGCCCAAAACTGTGCCAGAGAGCTCTGCATGTCCCAAAATCATTTGTAGCCTGAAAGGGGCATTAACCTGCATCCTAGACCACTGAAATTCCCAAAAATCGTTTTGGCAAGAAAAGTGCATCCTTCACACCTGACAGTTCAGAATATGTTAGCATCCCAAAAAAGACATTAAAATGCATCTTAGGCCTGCAAAAATGTTGAAAACTTTGGAGGCCCAAAAAAGGGGTTTACAGGCATCCTAGACCCCCTAAAGTCCAGAAAATGTTGGTTGACCAAAAACTGTGCCAGAGAGCTCTGAATGTCCCAAAATCATTTGTAGCCTAAAAGGGGCATTATCCCACACCCTTGACGCCTGAAATTCCCAAAAATATTTTTGACACAAAAATGCATCCTACACACCTGAACGTTCAGAATATGTTAGCAGCCCAAAAAAGGCCTTAAAATGCCTGTTATGTCTGGAAAAATGTTGAACACTTTGGAGGCCTAAAAAAGGGGTTTACAGGCATCCTAGACCCCCTAAAGTCCAGAAAATGTTGGTGGCCAAAAACTGTGCCAGAGAGCTCTGAATGTCCCAGAAACATTTGCAGCCTGAAAGGAGCATTAACCCGCATCCTAGACCACTGAAATTCCCAAAAATAATTTTGACATGAAAAATGCATCCTACACCCCTGAAAGTTCAGAATATGTTAGCAGCCCAAAAAAGGCCTTAAAATGCCTTTTAGGCCTGCAAGAATGTTGAAAACTTTGGAGGTCAAAAAAAGGGGTTTACAGGTATCCTAGACCCCCTAAAGTCCAGAAAATTTTGGTGGCCCAAAACTGTGCCAGAGAGCTCTGCATGTCCCAAAATCATTTGTAGCCTGAAAGGGGCATTAACCCGCATCCTAGAGCACTGAAATTCCCAAAAATCGTTTTGGCAAGAAAAGTGCATCCTTCACACCTGACAGTTCAGAATATGTTAGCATCCCAAAAAAGGCCTTAAAATGCATCTTAGGCCTGAAAAAATGTTGAAAACTTTGGAGGCCCAAAAAAGGGGTTTACAGGCATCCTAGACCCCCTAAAGTCCAGAAAATGTTGGTTGACCAAAAACTGTGCCAGAGAGCTCTGAATGTCCCAAAATCATTTGTAGCCTGAAAGGAGCATTAACCCGCATCCTAGACCACTGAAATTCCCAAAAATAATTTTGACATGAAAAATGCATCCTACACCCCTGAAAGTTCAGAATATGTTAGCAGCCCAAAAAAGGCCTTAAAATGCCTTTTAGGCCTGCAAGAATGTTGAAAACTTTGGAGGTCAAAAAAAGGGGTTTACAGGTATCCTAGACCCCCTAAAGTCCAGAAAATGTTGGTTGACCAAAAACTGTGCCAGAGAGCTCTGAATGTCCCAAAATCATTTGTAGCCTAAAAGGGGCATTATCCCACACCCTTGGCGCCTGAAATTCCCAAAAATATTTTTAGCACAAAAATGCATCCTACACCCCTGAAAGTTCAGAATATGTTAGCAGCCCAAAAAAGGCCTTAAAATGCATCTTAGTCCTGCAAAAATGTTGAAAACTTTGGAGGCCCAAAAAAGAGGTTTACAGGCATCCTAGACCCCCTAAAGTCCAGAAAATGTTGGTTGCCCAAAAACTGTGCCAAAGAGCTCTGAATGTCCCAAAATCATTTGTAGCCAGAAAGGGGCATTAACCCACACCCTTGATGCCTGAAATTCCCAAAAATACTTTTGGCAGAAAAATGCATCCTACACACCTGAAAGTTCAGAATATGTTAGCAGCCCAAAAAAGGCCTTAAAATGCATCTTAGGCCTGCAAAAATGTTGAAAACTTTGGAGGCCCAAAAAAAGGGTTTACAGGCATCCTAGACCCCCTAAAGTCCAGAAATTGTTGGTTGCCCAAAAAATGTGCCAAAGAGCTCTGAATGTCCCAAAATCATTTGTAGCCCTAAAGGGGCATTAACCCACACCCTTGATGCCTGAAATTCCCAAAAATACTTTTGGCAGAAAAATGCATCCTACACCCCTGAAAGTTCAGAATATGTTAGCCGCCCAAAAAAGGCCTTAAAATGCATCTTAGGCCTGCAAAAATGTTGAAAACTTTGGAGGCCCAAAAAAGGGGTTTAGAGGCATCCTAGACCCCCTAAAGTCCAGAAAATGTTGGTTGACCAAAAACTGTGCCAGAGAGCTCTGAATGTCCCAAAATCATTTGTAGCCTAAAAGGGGCATTATCCCACACCCTTGACGCCTGAAATTCCCAAAAATATTTTTGACACAAAAATGCATCCTACACACCTGAACGTTCAGAATATGTTAGCAGCCCAAAAAAGGCCTTAAAATGCCTGTTATGTCTGGAAAAATGTTGAACACTTTGGAGGCCTAAAAAAGGGGTTTACAGGCATCCTAGACCCCCTAAAGTCCAGAAAATGTTGGTGGCCAAAAACTGTGCCAGAGAGCTCTGAATGTCCCAGAAACATTTGCAGCCTGAAAGGAGCATTAACCCGCATCCTAGACCACTGAAATTCCCAAAAATAATTTTGACATGAAAAATGCATCCTACACCCCTGAACGTTCAGAATATGTTAGCAGCCCAAAAAAGGCCTTAAAATGCCTTTTAGGCCTGCAAGAATGTTGAAAATTTTGGAGGTCAAAAAAAGGGGTTTACAGGTATCCTAGACCCCCTAAAGTCCTGAAAATTTTGGTGGCCCAAAACTGTGCCAGAGAGCTCTGCATGTCCCAAAATCATTTGTAGCCTGAAAGGGGCATTAACCCGCATCCTAGACCACTGAAATTCCCAAAAATCGTTTTGGCAAGAAAAGTGCATCCTTCACACCTGACAGTTCAGAATATGTTAGCATCCCAAAAAAGGCCTTAAAATGCATCTTAGGCCTGAAAAAATGTTGAAAACTTTGGAGGCCCAAAAAAGGGGTTTACAGGCATCCTAGACCCCCTAAAGTCCAGAAAATGTTGGTTGACCAAAAACTGTGCCAGAGAGCTCTGAATGTCCCAAAATCATTTGTAGCCTAAAAGGGGCATTATCCCACACCCTTGACGCCTGAAATTCCCAAAAATATTTTTGGCACAAAAATGCATCCTACACCCCTGAAAGTTCAGAATATGTTAGCAGCCCAAAAAAGGCCTTAAAATGCATCTTAGTCCTGCAAAAATGTTGAAAACTTTGGAGGCCCAAAAAAGGGGTTTACAGGCATCCTAGACCCCTAAAGTCCAGAAAATGTTGGTTGCCCAAAAACTGTGCCAAAGAGCTCTGAATGTCCCAAAATCATTTGTAGCCAGAAAGGGGCATTAACCCACACCCTTGATGCCTGAAATTCCCAAAAATACTTTTGGCAGAAAAATGCATTCTACACCCCTGAAAGTTCAGAATATGTTAGCCGCCCATAAAAGGCCTTAAAATGCATCTTAGGCCTGCAAAAATGTTGAAAACTTTGGAGGCCCAAAAAAGGGGTTTACAGGCATCCTAGACCCCCTAAAGTCCAGAAAATGTTGGTTGACCAAAAACTGTGCCAGAGAGCTCTGAATGTCCCAAAATCATTTGTAGCCAGAAAGTGGCATTAACCCACACCCTTGATGCCTGAAATTCCCAAAAATACTTTTGGCAGAAAAATGCATCCTACACACCTGAACGTTCAGAATATGTTAGCAACCCAAAAAAGGCCTTAAAATGCCTGTTATGTCTGGAAAAATGTTGAACACTTTGGAGGCCTAAAAAAGGGGTTTACAGGCATCCTAGACCCCCTAAAGTCCAGAAAATGTTGGTGGCCAAAAACTGTGCCAGAGAGCTCTGAATGTCCCAGAAACATTTGCAGCCTGAAAGGAGCATTAACCCGCATCCTAGACCACTGAAATTCCCAAAAATAATTTTGACATGAAAAATGCATCCTACACCCCTGAAAGTTCAGAATATGTTAGCAGCCCAAAAAGGCCTTAAAATGCCTTTTAGGCCTGCAAGAATGTTGAAAACTTTGGAGGTCAAAAAAAGGGGTTTACAGGTATCCTAGACACCCTAAAGTCCAGAAAATTTTGGTGGCCCAAAACTGTGCCAGAGAGCTCTGCATGTCCCAAAATCATTTGTAGCCTGAAAGGGGCATTAACCTGCATCCTAGACCACTGAAATTCCCAAAAATCATTTTGGCAAGAAAAGTGCATCCTTCACACCTGACAGTTCAGAATATGTTAGCATCCCAAAAAAGACCTTAAAATGCATCTTAGGCCTGCAAAAATGTTGAAAACTTTGGAGGCCCAAAAAAGGGGTTTACAGGCATCCTAGACCCCCTAAAGTCCAGAAAATGTTGGTTGACCAAAAACTGTGCCAGAGAGCTCTGAATGTCCCAAAATCATTTGTAGCCTAAAAGGGGCATTATCCCACACCCTTGACGCCTGAAATTCCCAAAAATATTTTTGACACAAAAATGCATCCTACACACCTGAACGTTCAGAATATGTTAGCAGCCCAAAAAAGGCCTTAAAATGCCTGTTATGTCTGGAAAAATGTTGAACACTTTGGAGGCCTAAAAAAGGGGTTTACAGGCATCCTAGACCCCCTAAAGTCCAGAAAATGTTGGTTGACCAAAAACTGTGCCAGAGAGCTCTGAATGTCCCAGAAACATTTGCAGCCTGAAAGGAGCATTAACCCGCATCCTAGACCACTGAAATTCCCAAAAATATTTTTGACATGAAAAATGCATCCTACACCCCTGAAAGTTCAGAATATGTTAGCAGCCCAAAAAAGGCCTTAAAATGCCTTTTAGGCCTGCAAGAACGTTGAAAACTTTGGAGGTCAAAAAAAGGGGTTTACAGGTATCCTAGACCCCCTAAAGTCCAGAAAATCTTGGTGGCCCAAAACTGTGCCAGAGAGCTCTGCATGTCCCAAAATCCTTTGTAGCCTGAAAGGGGCATTAACCCGCATCCTAGACCACTGAAATTCCCAAAAATCGTTTTGGCAAGAAAAGTGCATCCTTCACACCTGACAGTTCAGAATATGTTAGCATCCCAAAAAAGGCCTTAAAATGCATCTTAGGCCTGCAAAAATGTTGAAAACTTTGGAGGCCCAAAAAAGGGGTTTACAGGCATCCTAGACCCCCTAAAGTCCAGAAAATGTTGGTTGACCAAAAACTGTGCCAGAGAGCTCTGAATGTCCCAAAATCATTTGTAGCCTGAAAGGAGCATTAACCCGCATCCTAGACCACTGAAATTCCCAAAAATAATTTTGACATGAAAAATGCATCCTACACCCCTGAAAGTTCAGAATATGTTAGCAGCCCAAAAAAGGCCTTAAAATGCCTTTTAGGCCTGCAAGAATGTTGAAAACTTTGGAGGTCAAAAAAAGGGGTTTACAGGTATCCTAGACCCCCTAAAGTCCAGAAAATGTTGGTTGACCAAAAACTGTGCCAGAGAGCTCTGAATGTCCCAAAATCATTTGTAGCCTAAAAGGGGCATTATCCCACACCCTTGACGCCTGAAATTCCCAAAAATATTTTTAGCACAAAAATGCATCCTACACCCCTGAAAGTTCAGAATATGTTAGCAGCCCAAAAAAGGCCTTAAAATGCATCTTAGTCCTGCAAAAATGTTGAAAACTTTGGAGGCCCAAAAAAGAGGTTTACAGGCATCCTAGACCCCCTAAAGTCCAGAAAATGTTGGTTGCCCAAAAACTGTGCCAAAGAGCTCTGAATGTCCCAAAATCATTTGTAGCCAGAAAGGGGCATTAACCCACACACTTGATGCCTGAAATTCCCAAAAATACTTTTGGCAGAAAAATGCATCCTACACACCTGAAAGTTCAGAATATGTTAGCAGCCCAAAAAAGGCCTTAAAATGCATCTTAGGCCTGCAAAAATGTTGAAAACTTTGGAGGCCCAAAAAAGGGGTTTACAGGCATCCTAGACCCCCTAAAGTCCAGAAATTGTTGGTTGCTCAAAAACTGTGCCAAAGAGCTCTGAATGTCCCAAAATCATTTGTAGCCCTAAAGGGGCATTAACCCACACCCTTGATGCCTGAAATTCCCAAAAATACTTTTGGCAGAAAAATGCATCCTACACCCCTGAAAGTTCAGAATATGTTAGCCGCCCAAAAAAGGCCTTAAAATGCATTTTAGGCCTGCAAAAATGTTGAAAACTTTGTAGGCCCAAAAAAGGGGTTTAGAGGCATCTTAGACCCCCTAAAGTCCAGAAAATGTTGGTTGACCAAAAACTGTGCCAGAGAGCTCTGAATGTCCCAAAATCATTTGTAGCCTAAAAGGGGCATTATCCCACACCCTTGACGCCTGAAATTCCCAAAAATAATTTTGACATGAAAAATGCATCCTACACCCCTGAACGTTCAGAATATGTTAGCAGCCCAAAAAAGGCCTTAAAATGCCTTTTAGGCCTGCAAGAATGTTGAAAATTTTGGAGGTCAAAAAAAGGGGTTTACAGGTATCCTAGACCCCCTAAAGTCCTGAAAATTTTGGTGGCCCAAAACTGTGCCAGAGAGCTCTGCATGTCCCAAAATCATTTGTAGCCTGAAAGGGGCATTAACCCGCATCCTAGACCACTGAAATTCCCAAAAATCGTTTTGGCAAGAAAAGTGCATCCTTCACACCTGACAGTTCAGAATATGTTAGCATCCCAAAAAAGGCCTTAAAATGCATCTTAGGCCTGAACAAATGTTGAAAACTTTGGAGGCCCAAAAAAGGGGTTTACAGGCATCCTAGACCCCCTAAAGTCCAGAAAATGTTGGTTGACCAAAAACTGTGCCAGAGAGCTCTGAATGTCCCAAAATCATTTGTAGCCTAAAAGGGGCATTATCCCACACCCTTGACGCCTGAAATTCCCAAAAATATTTTTGGCACAAAAATGCATCCTACACCCCTGAAAGTTCAGAATATGTTAGCAGCCCAAAAAAGGCCTTAAAATGCATCTTAGTCCTGCAAAAATGTTGAAAACTTTGGAGGCCCAAAAAAGGGGTTTACAGGCATCCTAGACCCCTAAAGTCCAGAAAATGTTGGTTGCCCAAAAACTGTGCCAAAGAGCTCTGAATGTCCCAAAATCATTTGTAGCCAGAAAGGGGCATTAACCCACACCCTTGATGCCTGAAATTCCCAAAAATACTTTTGGCAGAAAAATGCATTCTACACCCCTGAAAGTTCAGAATATGTTAGCCGCCCATAAAAGGCCTTAAAATGCATCTTAGGCCTGCAAAAATGTTGAAAACTTTGGAGGCCCAAAAAAGGGGTTTACAGGCATCCTAGACCCCCTAAAGTCCAGAAAATGTTGGTTGACCAAAAACTGTGCCAGAGAGCTCTGAATGTCCCAAAATCATTTGTAGCCAGAAAGTGGCATTAACCCACACCCTTGATGCCTGAAATTCCCAAAAATACTTTTGGCAGAAAAATGCATCCTACACACCTGAACGTTCAGAATATGTTAGCAACCCAAAAAAGGCCTTAAAATGCCTGTTATGTCTGGAAAAATGTTGAACACTTTGGAGGCCTAAAAAAGGGGTTTACAGGCATCCTAGACCCCCTAAAGTCCAGAAAATGTTGGTGGCCAAAAACTGTGCCAGAGAGCTCTGAATGTCCCAGAAACATTTGCAGCCTGAAAGGAGCATTAACCCGCATCCTAGACCACTGAAATTCCCAAAAATAATTTTGACATGAAAAATGCATCCTACACCCCTGAAAGTTCAGAATATGTTAGCAGCCCAGAAAAGGCCTTAAAATGCCTTTTAGGCCTGCAAGAATGTTGAAAACTTTGGAGGTCAAAAAAAGGGGTTTACAGGTATCCTAGACACCCTAAAGTCCAGAAAATGTTGGTTGACCAAAAACTGTGCCAGAGAGCTCTGAATGTCCCAAAATCATTTGTAGCCAGAAAGGGGCATTAACCCACACCCTTGATGCCTGAAATTCCCAAAAATATTTTTAGCACAAAAATGCATCCTACACCCCTGAAAGTTCAGAATATGTTAGCAGCCCAAAAAAGGCCTTAAAATGCATCTTAGTCCTGCAAAAATGTTGAAAACTTTGGAGGCCTAAAAAAGGGGTTTACAGGCATCCTAGACCCCCTAAAGTCCAGAAAATGTTGGTGGCCAAAAACTGTGCCAGAGAGCTCTGAATGTCCCAGAAACATTTGCAGCCTGAAAGGAGCATTAACCCGCATCCTAGACCACTGAAATTCCCAAAAATAATTTTGACATGAAAAATGCATCCTACACCCCTGAAAGTTCAGAATATGTTAGCAGCCCAAAAAAGGCCTTAAAATGCCTTTTAGGCCTGCAAGAATGTTGAAAACTTTGGAGGTCAAAAAAGGTGTTTACAGGTATCCTAGACCCCCTAAAGTCCAGAAACTTTTGGGGGCCCAAAACTGTGCTAGAGAGCTCTGCATGTCCCAAAATCATTTGTAGCCTGAAAGGGGCATTATCCCACACCCTTGACGCCTGAAATTCCCAAAAATATTTTTGACACAAAAATGCATCCTACACACCTGAACGTTCAGAATATGTTAGCAGCCCAAAAAAGGCCTTAAAATGCCTGTTATGTCTGGAAAAATGTTGAACACTTTGGAGGCCTAAAAAATGGGTTTACAGGCATCCTAGACCCCCTAAAGTCCAGAAAATGTTGGTGGCCAAAAACTGTGCCAGAGAGCTCTGAATGTCCCAGAAACATTTGCAGCCTGAAAGGAGCATTAACCCGCATCCTAGACCACTGAAATTCCCAAAAATAATTTTGACATGAAAAATGCATCCTACACCCCTGAAAGTTCAGAATATGTTAGCAGCCCAAAAAAGGCCTTAAAATGCCTTTTAGGCCTGCAAGAATGTTGAAAACTTTGGAGGTCAAAAAAAGGGGTTTACAGGTATCCTAGACCCCCTAAAGTCCAGAAAATGTTGGTTGACCAAAAACTGTGCCAGAGAGCTCTGAATGTCCCAAAATCATTTGTAGCCTAAAAGGGGCATTATCCCACACCCTTGACGCCTGAAATTCCCAAAAATATTTTTAGCACAAAAATGCATCCTACACCCCTGAAAGTTCAGAATATGTTAGCAGCCCAAAAAAGGCCTTAAAATGCATCTTAGTCCTGCAAAAATGTTGAAAACTTTGGAGGCCCAAAAAAGAGGTTTACAGGCATCCTAGACCCCCTAAAGTCCAGAAAATGTTGGTTGCCCAAAAACTGTGCCAAAGAGCTCTGAATGTCCCAAAATCATTTGTAGCCAGAAAGGGGCATTAACCCACACACTTGATGCCTGAAATTCCCAAAAATACTTTTGGCAGAAAAATGCATCCTACACACCTGAAAGTTCAGAATATGTTAGCAGCCCAAAAAAGGCCTTAAAATGCATCTTAGGCCTGCAAAAATGTTGAAAACTTTGGAGGCCCAAAAAAGGGGTTTACAGGCATCCTAGACCCCCTAAAGTCCAGAAATTGTTGGTTGCTCAAAAACTGTGCCAAAGAGCTCTGAATGTCCCAAAATCATTTGTAGCCCTAAAGGGGCATTAACCCACACCCTTGATGCCTGAAATTCCCAAAAATACTTTTGGCAGAAAAATGCATCCTACACCCCTGAAAGTTCAGAATATGTTAGCCGCCCAAAAAAGGCCTTAAAATGCATCTTAGGCCTGCAAAAATGTTGAAAACTTTGTAGGCCCAAAAAAGGGGTTTAGAGGCATCTTAGACCCCCTAAAGTCCAGAAAATGTTGGTTGACCAAAAACTGTGCCAGAGAGCTCTGAATGTCCCAAAATCATTTGTAGCCTAAAAGGGGCATTATCCCACACCCTTGACGCCTGAAATTCCCAAAAATATTTTTGACACAAAAATGCATCCTACACACCTGAACGTTCAGAATATGTTAGCAGCCCAAAAAAGGCCTTAAAATGCCTGTTATGTCTGGAAAAATGTTGAACACTTTGGAGGCCTAAAAAAGGGGTTTACAGGCATCCTAGACCCCCTAAAGTCCAGAAAATGTTGGTGGCCAAAAACTGTGCCAGAGAGCTCTGAATGTCCCAGAAACATTTGCAGCCTGAAAGGAGCATTAACCCACATCCTAGACCACTGAAATTCCCAAAAATAATTTTGACATGAAAAATGCATCCTACACCCCTGAACGTTCAGAATATGTTAGCAGCCCAAAAAAGGCCTTAAAATGCCTTTTAGGCCTGCAAGAATGTTGAAAATTTTGGAGGTCAAAAAAAAGGGGTTTACAGGTATCCTAGACCCCCTAAAGTCCTGAAAATTTTGGTGGCCCAAAACTGTGCCAGAGAGCTCTGCATGTCCCAAAATCATTTGTAGCCTGAAAGGGGCATTAACCCGCATCCTAGACCACTGAAATTCCCAAAAATCGTTTTGGCAAGAAAAGTGCATCCTTCACACCTGACAGTTCAGAATATGTTAGCATCCCAAAAAAGGCCTTAAAATGCATCTTAGGCCTGAAAAAATGTTGAAAACTTTGGAGGCCCAAAAAAGGGGTTTACAGGCATCCTAGACCCCCTAAAGTCCAGAAAATGTTGGTTGACCAAAAACTGTGCCAGAGAGCTCTGAATGTCCCAAAATCATTTGTAGCCTAAAAGGGGCATTATCCCACACCCTTGACGCCTGAAATTCCCAAAAATATTTTTGGCACAAAAATGCATCCTACACCCCTGAAAGTTCAGAATATGTTAGCAGCCCAAAAAAGGCCTTAAAATGCATCTTAGTCCTGCAAAAATATTGAAAACTTTGGAGGCCCAAAAAAGGGGTTTACAGGCATCCTAGACCCCTAAAGTCCAGAAAATGTTGGTTGCCCAAAAACTGTGCCAAAGAGCTCTGAATGTCCCAAAATCATTTGTAGCCAGAAAGGGGCATTAACCCACACCCTTGATGCCTGAAATTCCCAAAAATACTTTTGGCAGAAAAATGCATCCTACACCCCTGAAAGTTCAGAATATGTTAGCCGCCCAAAAAAGGCCTTAAAATGCATCTTAGGCCTGCAAAAATGTTGAAAACTTTGGAGGCCCAAAAAAGGGGTTTACAGGCATCCTAGACCCCCTAAAGTCCAGAAAATGTTGGTTGACCAAAAACTGTGCCAGAGAGCTCTAAATGTCCCAAAATCATTTGTAGCCTAAAAGGGGCATTATCCCACACCCTTGACGCCTGAAATTCCCAAAAATATTTTTGGCACAAAAATGCATCCTACACCCCTGAAAGTTCAGAATATGTTAGCAGCCCAAAAAAGGCCTTAAAATGCATCTTAGTCCTGCAAAAATGTTGAAAACTTTGGAAGCCCAAAAAGGGGTTTACAGGCATCCTAGACCCCCTAAAGTCCAGAAAATGTTGGTTGCCCAAAAACTGTGCCAAAGAGCTCTGAATGTCCCAAAATCATTTGTAGCCAGAAAGGGGCATTAACCCACACCCTTGATGCCTGAAATTCCCAAAAATACTTTTGGCAGAAAAATGCATCCTACACCCCTGAAAGTTCAGAATATGTTAGCCGCCCAAAAAAGGCCTTAAAATGCATCTTAGGCCTGCAAAAATGTTGAAAACTTTGGAGGCCCAAAAAAGGGGTTTAGAGTCATCCTAGACCCCCTAAAGTGCAGAAAATGTTGGTTGACCAAAAACTGTGCCAGAGAGCTCTGAATGTCCCAAAATCATTTGTAGCCTAAAAGGGGCATTATCCCACACCCTTGACGCCTGAAATTCCCCAAAATATTTTTGACACAAAAATGCATCCTACACACCTGAACGTTCAGAATATGTTAGCAGCCCAAAAAAGGCCTTAAAATGCCTGTTATGTCTGGAAAAATGTTGAACACTTTGGAGGCCTAAAAAAGGGGTTTACAGGCATCCTAGACCCCCTAAAGTTCAGAAAATGTTGGTGGTCAAAAACTGTGCCAGAGAGCTCTGAATGTCCCAGAAACATTTGCAGCCTGAAAGGAGCATTAACCCGCATCCTAGACCACTGAAATTCCCAAAAATAATTTTGACATGAAAAATGCATCCTACACCCCTGAAAGTTCAGAATATGTTAGCAGCCCAAAAAAGGCCTTAAAATGCCTTTTAGGCCTGCATGAATGTTGAAAACTTTGGAGGTCAAAAAAAGGGGTTTACAGGTATCCTAGACCCCCTAAAGTCCAGAAAATTTTGGTGGCCCAAAACTGTGCCAGAGAGCTCTGCATGTCCCAAAATCATTTGTAGCCTGAAAGGGGCATTAACCCGCATCCTAGACCACTGAAATTCCCAAAAATCGTTTTGGCAAGAAAAGTGCATCCTTCACACCTGACAGTTCAGAATATGTTAGCATCCCAAAAAAGGCCTTAAAATGCATCTTAGGCCTGCAAAAATGTTGAAAACTTTGGAGGCCCAAAAAAGGGGTTTACAGGCATCCTAGACCCCCTAAAGTCCGGAAAATGTTGGTTGACCAAAAACTGTGCCAGAGAGCTCTGAATGTCCCAAAATCATTTGTAGCCTGAAAGGGGCATTAACCCGCATCCTAGACCACTGAAATTCCCAAAAATCGTTTTGGCAAGAAAAGTGCATCCTTCACACCTGACAGTTCAGAATATGTTAGCATCCCAAAAAAGGCCTTAAAATGCATCTTAGGCCTGCAAAAATGTTGAAAACTTTGGAGGCCCAAAAAAGGGGTTTACAGGCATCCTAGACCCCCTAAAGTCCAGAAAATGTTGGTTGACCAAAAACTGTGCCAGAGAGCTCTGAATGTCCCAAAATCATTTGTAGCCTAAAAGGGGCATTATCCCACACCCTTGACGCCTGAAATTCCCAAAAATATTTTTGGCACAAAAATGCATCCTACACCCCTGAAAGTTCAGAATATGTTAGCAGCCCAAAAAAGGCCTTAAAATGCATCTTAGGCCTGCAAAAATGTTGAAAACTTTGGAGGCCCAAAAAAGGGGTTTAGAGGCATCCTAGACCCCCTAAAGTCCAGAAAATGTTGGTTGACCAAAAACTGTGCCAGAGAGCTCTGAATGTCCCAAAATCATTTGTAGCCTAAAAGGGGCATTATCCCACACCCTTGATGCCTGAAATTCCCAAAAATATTTTTGACACAAAAATGCATCCTACACACCTGAACGTTCAGAATATGTTAGCAGCCCAAAAAAGGCCTTAAAATGCCTGTTATGTCTGGAAAAATGTTGAACACTTTGGAGGCCTAAAAAAGGGGTTTACAGGCATCCTAGACCCCATAAAGTCCAGAAAATGTTGGTGGCCAAAAACTGTGCCAGAGAGCTCTGAATGTCCCAAAATCATTTGTAGCCTGAAAGGGGCATTAACCCACACCCTTGATGCCTGAAATTCCCAAAAATATTTTTGGCACAAAAATGCATCCTACACCCCTGAAAGTTCAGCATATGTAAGACGCCCAAAAAAGGCCTTAAAATGCATCTTAGTCCTGCAAAAATGTTGAAAACTTTGGAGGCCCAAAAAAGGGGTTACAGGCATCCTTGACCCCCTAAAGTCCAGAAAATGTTGGTTGCCCAAAAACTGTGGCAAAGAGCTCTGGATGTCCCAAAATCATTTGTAGCCTGAAAGGGGCATTAACCCACACCCTTGATGCCTGAAATTCCCAAAAATATTTTTGGCACAAAAATGCATCCTACAACCCTGAAAGTTCAGCATATGTTAGCCGCCCAAAAAAGGCCTTAACATGCATCTTAGGCCTGCAAAAATGTTGAAAACTTTGGAGGCCCAAAAAAGGGGTTTACAGGCATCCTAGACCCCCTAAAGTCCAGAAAATGTTGGTTGACCAAAAACTGTGCCAGAGTGCTCTGAATGTCCCAAAATCATTTGTAGCCTAAAAGGGGCATTATCCCACACCCTTGACGCCTGAAATTCCCAAAAATATTTTTGACACAAAAATGCATCCTACACACCTGAACGTTCAGAATATGTTAGCAGCCCAAAAAAGGCCTTAAAATGCCTGTTATGTCTGGAAAAATGTTGAACACTTTGGAGGCCTAAAAAAGGGGTTTACAGGCATCCTAGACCCCCTAAAGTCGTCCAGAAAATGTTGGAGGCCAAAAACTGCCAGAGAGCTCTGAATGTCCCAGAAACATTTGCAGCCTGAAAGGAGCATTAACCCGCATCCTAGACCATTGAAATTCCCAAAAATAATTTTGACATGAAAAATGCATCCTACACCCCTGAAAGTTAAGAATATGTTAGCAGCCCAAAAAATGCCTTAAAATGCATCTTAGTCCTGCAAAAATGTTGAAAACTTTGGAGGCCCAAAAAAGGGGTTTACAGGCATCCTAGACCCCCTAAAGTCCAGAAAATGTTGGTTGCCCAAAAACTGTGCCAAAGAGCTCTGAATGTCCCAAAATCATTTGTAGCCTGAAAGGGGCATTAACCCACACCCTTGATGCCTGAAATTCCAAAAAAATGTTTTTGGCACAAAAATGCATCCTACACCCCTGAAAGTTCAGAATATGTTAGCAGCCCAAAAAGGCCTTAAAATGCATCTTAGTCCTGCAAAAATGTTGAAAACTTTGGAGGCCCAAAAAAGGGGTTTACAGGCATCCTACATCCCGTAAAGTCCAGAAAATGTTGGTGGCCAAAAACTGTGCCAGAGAGCTCTGCATGTCCCAAAATCATTTGTAGCCTGAAAGGGGCATTAACCCGCATCCTAGACCACTGAAATTCCCAAAAATAGTTTTGGCAAGAAAAGTGCATCCTTCACACCTGACAGTTCAGAATATGTTAGCATCCCAAGAAAGGCCTTAAAATGCATCTTAGTCCTGCAAAAATGTTGAAAACTTTGGAGGCCCAAAAAAGGGGTTTACAGGCATCCTACACCCCCTAAAGTCCAGAAAATGTTGGGGGCCAAAAACTGTGCCAGAGAGCTCTGAATGTCCCAGAAACATTTGCAGCCTGAAAGGAGCATTAACCCGCATCCTAGACCACTGAAATTCCCAAAAATAATTTTGACATGAAAAATGCATCCTACACCCCTGAAAGTTCAGAATATGTTAGCAGCCCAAAAAAGGCCTTAAAATGCCTTTAAGCCTGCAAGAATGTTGAAAACTTTGGAGGTCAAAAAAAGGGGTTTACAGGTATCCTAGATCCCCTAAAGTCCAGAAAATGTTGGTGGGCCAAAACTGTGCCAGGGAGCTCTGCATGTCCCAAAATCATTTGTAGCCTGAAAGGGGCATTAACCCACATCCCAGACCACTGAAATTCCCAAAAATAGTTTTGGCAAGAAAAGTGCATCCTTCACACCTGACAGTTCAGAATATGTTAGCAGCCCAAAAAAGGCCTTACAATGCATCTTAGTCCTGCAGAAATGTTGAAAACTTTGGAGGCCCAAAAAAGGGGTTTACAGGCATCCTAGACCCCCTAAAGTCCAGAAAATGTTGGTTGCCCAAAAACTGTGCCAAAGAGCTCTGAATGTCCCAAAATTATTTGTAGCCTGAATGGGGCATTAACCCGCATCCTAGACCACTGAAATTCCCAAAAATCGTTTTGGCAAGAAAAGTGCATCCTTCACACCTGACAGTTCAGAATATGTTAGCATCCCAAAAAAGGCCTTAAAATGCATCTTAGTCCTGCAAAAATGTTGAAAACTTTGGAGGCCCAAAAAAGGGGTTTACAGGCATCCTAGACCCCCTAAAGTCCAGAAAATGTTGGTTGCCCAAAAACTGTGCCAAAGAGCTCTGAATGTCCCAAAATCATTTGTAGCCAGAAAGGGGCATTAACCTACACCCTTGATGCCTGAAATTCCCAAAAATACTTTTGGCAGAAAAATGCATCCTACACCCCTGAAAGTTCAGAATATGTTAGCCGCCCAAAAAAGGCCTTAAAATGCATCTTAGGACTGCAAAAATGTTGAAAACTTTGGAGGCCCAAAAAAGGTGTTTACAGGCATCCTAGACCCCCTAAAGTCCAGAAAATGTTGGTTGACCAAAAACTGTGCCAGAGAGCTCTGAATGTCCCAACATCCTTTGTAGCCTAAAAGGGGCATTATCCCACACCCTTGACACCTGAAATTCCCAAAAATATTTTTGACACAAAAATGCATCCTACACACCTGAACGTTCAGAATATGTTAGCAGCCCAAAAAAGGCCTTAAAATGCCTGTTATGTCTGGAAAAATGTTGAACACTTTGGAGGCCTAAAAAAGGGGTTTACAGGCATCCTAGACCCCCTAAAGTCCAGAAAATGTTGGGGGCCAAAAACTGCCAGAGAGCTCTGAATGTCCCAGAAACATTTGCAGCCTGAAAGGAGCATTAACCCGCATCCTAGACCATTGAAATTCCCAAAAATAATTTTGACATGAAAAATGCATCCTACACCCCTGAAAGTTCAGAATATGTTAGCAGCCCAAAAAAGGCCTTAAAATGCCTTTTAGGCCTGCAAGAATGTTGAAAACTTTGGAGGTCCAAAAAAGGGGTTTACAGGCATCCTAGACCCCCTAAAGTCCAGAAAATGTTGGTTGCCCAAAAACTGTGCCAAAGAGCTCTGAATGACCCAAAATCATGTGTAGCCAGAAAAGGGCATTAACCCACACCCTTGATGCCTGAAATTCCCAAAAATACTTTTGGCACAAAAATGCATCCTACACCCCTGAAAGTTCAGAATATGTTAGCCGCCCAAAAAAGGCCTTAAAATGCATCTTAGGACTGCAAAAATGTTGAAAACTTTGGAGGCCCAAAAAAGGTGTTTACAGGCATCCTAGACCCCCTAAAGTCCAGAAAATGTTGGTTGACCAAAAACTGTGCCAGAGAGCTCTGAATGTCCCAACATCCTTTGTAGCCTAAAAGGGGCATTATCCCACACCCTTGACACCTGAAATTCCCAAAAATATTTTTGACACAAAAATGCATCCTACACACCTGAACGTTCAGAATATGTTAGCAGCCCAAAAAAGGCCTTAAAATGCCTGTTATGTCTGGAAAAATGTTGAACACTTTGGAGGCCTAAAAAAGGGGTTTACAGGCATCCTAGACCCCCTAAAGTCCAGAAAATGTTGGGGGCCAAAAACTGCCAGAGAGCTCTGAATGTCCCAGAAACATTTGCAGCCTGAAAGGAGCATTAACCCGCATCCTAGACCATTGAAATTCCCAAAAATAATTTTGGCAAGAAAAGTGCATCCTTCACACCTGACAGTTCAGAATATGTTAGCAGCCCAAAAAAGGCCTTAAAATGCATCCTAGTCCTGCAAAGATGTTGAAAACTTTGGAGGCCCAAAAAAGGGGTTTACAGGCATCCTAGACCCCCTAAAGTCCAGAAAATGTTGGTTGACCAAAAACTGTGCCAGAGAGCTCTGAATGTCCCAAAATCATTTGTAGCCTAAAAGGGGCATTATCCCATACCCTTGACGCCTGGAATTCCCAAAAATATTTTTGACACAAAAATGCATCCTACACACCTGAAAGTTCAGAATATGTTAGCAGCCCAGAAAAGGCCTTAAAATGCCTGTTTTGTCTGGAAAAATGTTGAACACTTTGGAGGCCAAAAAAGGGGTTTACAGGCATCCTAGACCCCCTAATGTCAAGAAAATGTTGGTGGCCAAAAACTGTTCCAGAGAGCTCTGAATGTCCCAGAAACATTTGCAGCCTGAAAGGAGCAGTAACCCGCTTCCTAAACCACTGAAATTCCCAAAAATAAATTTGACATGAAAAATGCATCCTACACCCCTGAAAGTTCAGAATATGTTAGCAGCCCAAAAAAGGCCTTAAAATGCATTTTAGGCCTGCAAGAATGTTGAAAATTTTGGAGGTCAAAAAAAGGGGTTCACAGGCATCCTAGACCCCCTAAAGTTCAGAAAATGTTGGTTGCCCAAAAACTGTGCCAAAGAGCTCTGAATGTCCCAAAATCATTTGTAGCCTGAAAGGGGCATTAACCCACACCCTTGATGCCTGAAATTCCCAAAAATATTTTTGGCACAAAAATGCATCCTACACCCCTGAAAGTTCAGCATATGTAAGACGCCCAAAAAAGGCCTTAAAATGCATCTTAGTCCTGCAAAAATGTTGAAAACTTTGGAGGCCCAAAAAAGGGGTTTACAGGCATCCTACACCCCCTAAAGTCCAGAAAATGTTGGGGGCCAAAAACTGTGCCAGAGAGCTCTGAATGTCCCAGAAACATTTGCAGCCTGAAAGGAGCATTAACCCGCATCCTAGACCACTGAAATTCCCAAAAATAATTTTGACATGAAAAATGCATCCTACACCCCTGAAAGTTCAGAATATGTTAGCAGCCCAAAAAAGGCCTTAAAATGCCTTTAAGCCTGCAAGAATGTTGAAAACTTTGGAGGTCAAAAAAAGGGGTTTACAGGTATCCTAGATCCCCTAAAGTCCAGAAAATGTTGGTGGGCCAAAACTGTGCCAGGGAGCTCTGCATGTCCCAAAATCATTTGTAGCCTGAAAGGGGCATTAACCCACATCCCAGACCACTGAAATTCCCAAAAATAGTTTTGGCAAGAAAAGTGCATCCTTCACACCTGACAGTTCAGAATATGTTAGCAGCCCAAAAAAGGCCTTACAATGCATCTTAGTCCTGCAGAAATGTTGAAAACTTTGGAGGCCCAAAAAAGGGGTTTACAGGCATCCTAGACCCCCTAAAGTCCAGAAAATGTTGGTTGCCCAAAAACTGTGCCAAAGAGCTCTGAATGTCCCAAAATCATTTGTAGCCTGAAAGGGGCATTAACCCGCATCCTAGACCACTGAAATTCCCAAAAATCGTTTTGGCAAGAAAAGTGCATCCTTCACACCTGACAGTTCAGAATATGTTAGCATCCCAAAAAAGGCCTTAAAATGCATCTTAGTCCTGCAAAAATGTTGAAAACTTTGGAGGCCCAAAAAAGGGGTTTACAGGCATCCTAGACCCCCTAAAGTCCAGAAAATGTTGGTTGCCCAAAAACTGTGCCAAAGAGCTCTGAATGACCCAAAATCATGTGTAGCCAGAAAAGGGCATTAACCCACACCCTTGATGCCTGAAATTCCCAAAAATACTTTTGGCACAAAAATGCATCCTACACCCCTGAAAGTTCAGAATATGTTAGCCGCCCAAAAAAGGCCTTAAAATGCATCTTAGGACTGCAAAAATGTTGAAAACTTTGGAGGCCCAAAAAAGGTGTTTACAGGCATCCTAGACCCCCTAAAGTCCAGAAAATGTTGGTTGACCAAAAACTGTGCCAGAGAGCTCTGAATGTCCCAACATCCTTTGTAGCCTAAAATGGGCATTATCCCACACCCTTGACGCCTGAAATTCCCAAAAATATTTTTGACACAAAAATGCATCCTACACACCTGAACGTTCAGAATATGTTAGCAGCCCAAAAAAGGCCTTAAAATGCCTGTTATGTCTGGAAAAATGTTGAACACTTTGGAGGCCTAAAAAAGGGGTTTACAGGCATCCTAGACCCCCTAAAGTCCAGAAAATGTTGGGGGCCAAAAACTGCCAGAGAGCTCTGAATGTCCCAGAAACATTTGCAGCCTGAAAGGAGCATTAACCCGCATCCTAGACCATTGAAATTCCCAAAAATAATTTTGACATGAAAAATGCATCCTACACCCCTGAAAGTTCAGAATATGTTAGCAGCCCAAAAAAGGCCTTAAAATGCCTTTTAGGCCTGCAAGAATGTTGAAAACTTTGGAGGTCCAAAAAAGGGGTTTACAGGCATCCTAGACCCCCTAAAGTCCAGAAAATATTGGTGGCCCAAAAACTGTGCCAGAGAGCTCTGGATGTCCCAAAATCATTTGTAGCCTGAAAGGGGCATTAACCCACACCCTTGATGCCTGAAATTCCCAAAAATAGATTTGGCAAGAAAAGTGCATCCTTCACACCTGACAGTTCAGAATATGTTAGCAGCCCAAAAAAGGCCTTACAATGCATCTTAGTCCTGCAAAAATGTTGAAAACTTTGGAGGCCCAAAAAAGGGGTTTACAGGCATCCTAGACCCCCTAAAGTCCAGAAAATGTTGGTTGCCCAAAAACTGTGCCAAAGAGCTCTGAATGTCCCAAAATCATTTGTAGCCTGAAAGGGGCATTAACCCACACCCTTGATGCCTGAAATTCCGAAAAATGTTTTTGGCACAAAAATGCATCCTACACCCCTGAAAGTTCAGAATATGTTAGCAGCCCAAAAAAGGCCTTAAAATGCATCTTAGGCCTGCAAAAATGTTGAAAACTTTGGAGGCCTAAAAAAGGGGTTTACAGGCATCCTAGACCCCTAAGGTCCAGAAAATGTTGGTGGCCAAAAACTGTGCCAGAGAGCTCTGAATGTCCCAGAAACATTTGCAGCCTGAAAGGAGCATTAACCCACATCCTAGACCACTGAAATTCCCAAAAATAATTTTGACATGAAAAATGCATCCTACACCCCTGAAAGTTCAGAATATGTTAGCAGCCCAAAAAGGCCTTAAAATGCATCTTAGGCCTGCAAGAATGTTGAAAACTTTGGAGGCCTAAAAAAGGGGTTTACAGGCATCCAAGACCCCCTAAAGTCCAGAAAATGTTGGTGGCCAAAAACTGTGCCAGAGAGCTCTGCATGTCCCAAAATCATTTGTAGCCTGAAAGGGGCATTAACCCGCATCCTAGACCACTGAAATTCCCAAAAATAGTTTTGGCAAGAAAAGTGCATCCTTCACACCTGACAGTTCAGAATATGTTAGCATCCCAAAAAAGGCCTTAAAATGCATCTTAGTCCTGCAAAAATGTTGAAAACATTGGAGGCCCAAAAAAGGGGTTTACAGGCATCCTAGACCCCCTAAAGTTCAGAAAATGTTGGTTGCCCAAAAACTGTGCCAAAGAGCTCTGAATGTCCCAAAATCATTTGTAGCCTGAAAGGGGCATTAACCCACACCCTTGATGCCTGAAATTCCCAAAAATATTTTTGGCACAAAAATGCATCCTACACCCCTGAAAGTTCAGCATATGTAAGACGCCCAAAAAAGGCCTTAAAATGCATCTTAGTCCTGCAAAAATGTTGAAAACTTTGGAGGCCCAAAAAAGGGGTTTACAGGCATCCTACACCCCCTAAAGTCCAGAAAATGTTGGGGGCCAAAAACTGTGCCAGAGAGCTCTGAATGTCCCAGAAACATTTGCAGCCTGAAAGGAGCATTAACCCGCATCCTAGACCACTGAAATTCCCAAAAATAATTTTGACATGAAAAATGCATCCTACACCCCTGAAAGTTCAGAATATGTTAGCAGCCCAAAAAAGGCCTTAAAATGCCTTTAAGCCTGCAAGAATGTTGAAAACTTTGGAGGTCAAAAAAAGGGGTTTACAGGTATCCTAGATCCCCTAAAGTCCAGAAAATGTTGGTGGGCCAAAACTGTGCCAGGGAGCTCTGCATGTCCCAAAATCATTTGTAGCCTGAAAGGGGCATTAACCCACATCCCAGACCACTGAAATTCCCAAAAATAGTTTTGGCAAGAAAAGTGCATCCTTCACACCTGACAGTTCAGAATATGTTAGCAGCCCAAAAAAGGCCTTACAATGCATCTTAGTCCTGCAGAAATGTTGAAAACTTTGGAGGCCCAAAAAAGGGGTTTACAGGCATCCTAGACCCCCTAAAGTCCAGAAAATGTTGGTTGCCCAAAAACTGTGCCAAAGAGCTCTGAATGTCCCAAAATCATTTGTAGCCTGAAAGGGGCATTAACCCGCATCCTAGACCACTGAAATTCCCAAAAATCGTTTTGGCAAGAAAAGTGCATCCTTCACACCTGACAGTTCAGAATATGTTAGCATCCCAAAAAAGGCCTTAAAATGCATCTTAGTCCTGCAAAAATGTTGAAAACTTTGGAGGCCCAAAAAAGGGGTTTACAGGCATCCTAGACCCCCTAAAGTCCAGAAAATGTTGGTTGCCCAAAAACTGTGCCAAAGAGCTCTGAATGACCCAAAATCATGTGTAGCCAGAAAAGGGCATTAACCCACACCCTTGATGCCTGAAATTCCCAAAAATACTTTTGGCACAAAAATGCATCCTACACCCCTGAAAGTTCAGAATATGTTAGCCGCCCAAAAAAGGCCTTAAAATGCATCTTAGGACTGCAAAAATGTTGAAAACTTTGGAGGCCCAAAAAAGGTGTTTACAGGCATCCTAGACCCCCTAAAGTCCAGAAAATGTTGGTTGACCAAAAACTGTGCCAGAGAGCTCTGAATGTCCCAACATCCTTTGTAGCCTAAAAGGGGCATTATCCCACACCCTTGACACCTGAAATTCCCAAAAATATTTTTGACACAAAAATGCATCCTACACACCTGAACGTTCAGAATATGTTAGCAGCCCAAAAAAGGCCTTAAAATGCCTGTTATGTCTGGAAAAATGTTGAACACTTTGGAGGCCTAAAAAAGGGGTTTACAGGCATCCTAGACCCCCTAAAGTCCAGAAAATGTTGGGGGCCAAAAACTGCCAGAGAGCTCTGAATGTCCCAGAAACATTTGCAGCCTGAAAGGAGCATTAACCCGCATCCTAGACCATTGAAATTCCCAAAAATAATTTTGACATGAAAAATGCATCCTACACCCCTGAAAGTTCAGAATATGTTAGCAGCCCAAAAAAGGCCTTAAAATGCCTTTTAGGCCTGCAAGAATGTTGAAAACTTTGGAGGTCCAAAAAAGGGGTTTACAGGCATCCTAGACCCCCTAAAGTCCAGAAAATATTGGTGGCCCAAAAACTGTGCCAGAGAGCTCTGGATGTCCCAAAATCATTTGTAGCCTGAAAGGGGCATTAACCCACACCCTTGATGCCTGAAATTCCCAAAAACAGATTTGGCAAGAAAAGTGCATCCTTCACACCTGACAGTTCAGAATATGTTAGCAGCCCAAAAAAGGCCTTACAATGCATCTTAGTCCTGCAAAAATGTTGAAAACTTTGGAGGCCCAAAAAAGGGGTTTACAGGCATCCTAGACCCCCTAAAGTCCAGAAAATGTTGGTTGCCCAAAAACTGTGCCAAAGAGCTCTGAATGTCCCAAAATCATTTGTAGCCTGAAAGGGGCATTAACCCACACCCTTGATGCCTGAAATTCCGAAAAATGTTTTTGGCACAAAAATGCATCCTACACCCCTGAAAGTTCAGAATATGTTAGCAGCCCAAAAAAGGCCTTAAAATGCATCTTAGGCCTGCAAAAATGTTGAAAACTTTGGAGGCCTAAAAAAGGGGTTTACAGGCATCCTAGACCCCTAAGGTCCAGAAAATGTTGGTGGCCAAAAACTGTGCCAGAGAGCTCTGAATGTCCCAGAAACATTTGCAGCCTGAAAGGAGCATTAACCCACATCCTAGACCACTGAAATTCCCAAAAATAATTTTGACATGAAAAATGCATCCTACACCCCTGAAAGTTCAGAATATGTTAGCAGCCCAAAAAGGCCTTAAAATGCATCTTAGGCCTGCAAGAATGTTGAAAACTTTGGAGGCCTAAAAAAGGGGTTTACAGGCATCCAAGACCCCCTAAAGTCCAGAAAATGTTGGTGGCCAAAAACTGTGCCAGAGAGCTCTGCATGTCCCAAAATCATTTGTAGCCTGAAAGGGGCATTAACCCGCATCCTAGACCACTGAAATTCCCAAAAATAGTTTTGGCAAGAAAAGTGCATCCTTCACACCTGACAGTTCAGAATATGTTAGCATCCCAAAAAAGGCCTTAAAATGCATCTTAGTCCTGCAAAAATGTTGAAAACATTGGAGGCCCAAAAAAGGGGTTTACAGGCATCCTAGACCCCCTAAAGTCCAGAAAATGTTGGTTGCCCAAAAACTGTGCCAAGGAGCTCTGAATGTCCCAAAATCATTTGTAGCCAGAAAGGGGCATTAACCCACACCCTTGATGCCTGAAATTCCCCAAAATACTTTTGGCACAAAAATGCATCCTACACCCCTGAATGTTCAGAATATGTTAGCCGCCCAAAAAAGGCCTTAAAATGCATCTTAGGCCTGCAAGAATGTTGAAAAGTTTGGCGGTCGAAAAAAGGGGTTTACAGGTATCCTAGACCCCCTAAAGTCCAGAAAATTTTGGTGGCCCAAAACTGTGCCAGGGAGCTCTGCATGTCCCAAAATCATTTGTAGCCTGAAAGGGGCATTAACCCACATCCCAGACCACTGAAATTCCCAAAAATAGTTTTGGCAAGAAAAGTGCATCCTTCACACCTGACAGTTCAGAATATGTTAGCAGCCCAAAAAAGGCCTTACAATGCATCTTAGTCCTGCAAAAATGTTGAAAACTTTGGAGGCCCAAAAAGGGGGTTTACAGGCATCCTAGACCCCCTAAAGTCCAGAAAATGTTGGTTGACCAAAAACTGTGCCAGAGAGCTCTGAATGTCCCAAAATCATTTGTAGCCTAAAAGGGGCATTATCCCACACCCTTGACGCCTGGAATTCCCAAAAATATTTTTGACACAAAAATGCATCCTACACACCTGAAAGTTCAGAATATGTTAGCAGCCCAGAAAAGGCCTTAAAATGCCTGTTTTGTCTGGAAAAATGTTGAACACTTTGGAGGCCAAAAAAAGGGGTTTACAGGCATCCTAGACCCCCTAATGTCCAGAAAATGTTGGTGGCCAAAAACTGTTCCAGAGAGCTCTGAATGTCCCAGAAACATTTGCAGCCTGAAAGGAGCAGTAACCCGCTTCCTAGACCACTGAAATTCCCAAAAATAAATTTGACATGAAAAATGCATCCTACACCCCTGAAAGTTCAGAATATGTTAGCAGCCCAAAAAAGGCCTTAAAATGCATCTTAGGCCTGCAAGAATGTTGAAAATTTTGGAGGTCAAAAAAAGGGGTTCACAGGCATCCTAGACCCCCTAAAGTTCAGAAAATGTTGGTTGCCCAAAAACTGTGCCAAGGAGCTCTGAATGTCCCAAAATCATTTGTAGCCTGAAAGGGGCATTAACCCACACCCTTGATGCCTGAAATTCCCAAAAATATTTTTGGCACAAAAATGCATCCTACACCCCTGAAAGTTCAGCATATGTAAGCCGCCCAAAAAAGGCCTTAAAATGCATCTTAGTCCTGCAAAAATGTTGAAAACTTTGGAGGCCCAAAAAAGGGGTTCACAGGCATCCTTGACCCCCTAAAGTCCAGAAAATGTTGGTTACCCAAAAACTGTGCCAAAGAGCTCTGGATGTCCCAAAATCATTTGTAGCCTGAAAGGGGCATTAACCCACACCCTTGATGCCTGAAATTCCCAAAAATATTTTTGGCACAAAAATGCATCCTACAACCCTGAAAGTTCAGCATATGTTAGCCGCCCAAAAAAGGCCTTAAAATGCCTGTTATGTCTGGAAAAATGTTGAACACTTTGGAGGCCTAAAAAAGGGGTTTACAGGCATCCTAGACCCCCTAAAGTCCAGAAAATGTTGGGGGCCAAAAACTGCCAGAGAGTTTGAATGTCCCAGAAACATTTGCAGCCTGAAAGGAGCATTAACCCGCATCCTAGACCATTGAAATTCCCAAAAATAATTTTGACATGAAAAATGCATCCTACACCCCTGAAAGTTCAGAATATGTTAGCAGCCCAAAAAAGGCCTTAAAATGCATCTTAGTCCTGCAAAAATGTTGAAAACTTTGGAGGCCCAAAAAAGGGGTTTACAGGCATCCTAGACCCCCTAAAGTCCAGAAAATGTTGGTTGCCCAAAAACTGTGCCAAAGAGCTCTGAATTTCCCAAAATCATTTGTAGCCTGAAAGGGGCATTAACCCACACCCTTGATGCCTGAAATTCCAAAAAAATGTTTTTGGCACAAAAATGCATCCTACACCCCTGAAAGTTCAGAATATGTTAGCAGCCCAAAAAAAGGCCTTAAAATGCATCTTAGGCCTGCAAAAATGTTGAAAACTTTGGAGGCCTAAAAAAGGGGTTTACAGGCATCCTAGACCCCCTAAAGTCCATTAAATGTTGGTGGCCAAAAACTGTGCCAGAGAGCTCTGCATGTCCCAAAATCATTTGTAGCCTGAAAGGGGCATTAACCCGCATCCTAGACCACTGAAATTCCCAAAAATAGTTTTGGCAAGAAAAGTGCATCCTTCACACCTGACAGTTCAGAATATGTTAGCATCCCAAGAAAGGCCTTAAAATGCATCTTAGTCCTGCAAAAATGTTGAAAACTTTGGAGGCCCAAAAAAGGGGTTTACAGGCATCCTAGACCCCCTAAAGTCCAGAAAATGTTGGTTGCCCAAAAACTGTGCCAAAGAGCTCTGAATGTCCCAAAATCATTTGTAGCCAGAAAGGGGCATTAACCAACACCCTTGATGCCTGAAATTCACAAAAATACTTTTGGCACAAAAATGCATCCTACACCCCTGAAAGTTCAGAAAATGTTAGCCGCCCAAAAAAGGCCTTAAAATGCATCTTAGGCCTGCAAAAATGTTGAAAACTTTGGAGGCCCAAAAAAGGGGTTTACAGGCATCCTAGACCCCCTAAAGTCCAGAAAATGTTGGTTGACCAAAAACTGTGCCAGAGAGCTCTGAATGTCCCAACATCATTTGTAGCCTAAAAGGGGCATTATCCCACACCCTTGACGCCTGAAATTCCCAAAAATATTTTTGACACAAAAATGCATCCTACACACCTGAACGTTCAGAATATGTTAGCAGCCCAAAAAAGGCCTTAAAATGCCTGTTATGTCTGGAAAAATGTTGAACACTTTGGAGGCCTAAAAAAGGGATTTACAGGCATCCTAGACCCCCTAAAGTCCAGAAAATATTGGTGGCCCAAAAACTGTGCCAGAGAGCTCTGGATGTCCCAAAATCATTTGTAGCCTGAAAGGAGCATTAACCCGCATCCTAGACCATTGAAATTCCCAAAAATAATTTTGACATGAAAAATGCATCCTACACCCCTGAAAGTTCAGAATATGTTAGCAGCCCAAAAAAGGCCTTAAAATGCCTTTTAGGCCTGCAAGAATGTTGAAAACTTTGGAGGTCCAAAAAAGGGGTTTACAGGCATCCTAGACCCCCTAAAGTCCAGAAAATATTGGTGGCCCAAAAACTGTGCCAGAGAGCTCTGGATGTCCCAAAATCATTTGTAGCCTGAAAGGGGCATTAACCCACACCCTTGCTGCCTGAAATTCCCAAAAATAGATTTGGCAAGAAAAGTGCATCCTTCACACCTGACAGTTCAGAATATGTTAGCAGCCCAAAAAAGGCCTTACAATGCATCTTAGTCCTGCAAAAATGTTGAAAACTTTGGAGGCCCAAAAAAGGAGTTTACAGGCATCCTCGACCCCCTAAAGTCCAGAAAATGTTGGTTGCCCAAAAACTGTGCCAAAGAGCTCTGAATGTCCCAAAATCATTTGTAGCCTGAAAGGGGCATTAACCCACACCCTTGATGCCTGAAATTCCGAAAAATGTTTTTGGCACAAAAATGCATCCTACACCCCTGAAAGTTCAGAATATGTTAGCAGCCCAAAAAAGGCCTTAAAATGCCTGTTATGTCTGGAAAAATGTTGAACACTTTGGAGGCCTAAAAAAGGGGCTTACAGGCATCCTTGACCCCCTAAAGTCCAGAAAATGTTGGTGGCCAAAAACTGTGCCAGAGAGCTCTGAATGTCCCAGAAACATTTGCAGCCTGAAAGGAGCATTAACCCGCATCCTAGACCACTGAAATTCCCAAAAATAATTTTGACATGAAAAATGCATCCTACACCCCTGAAAGTTCAGAATATGTTAGCAGCCCAAAAAAGGCCTTAAAATGCCTTTTAGGCCTGCAAGAATGTTGAAAACTTTGGAGGCCCAAAAAAGGGGTTTACAGGCATCCTAGACCCCCTAAAGTCCAGAAAATGTTGGGGGCCAAAAACTGTGCCAGAGAGCTCTGAATGTCCTAGAAACATTTGCAGCCTGAAAGGAGCATTAACCCGCATCCTAGACCACTGAAATTCCCAAAAATAATTTTGACATGAAAAATGCATCCTACACCCCTGAAAGTTCAGAATATGTTATCAGCCCAAAAAAGGCCTTAAAATGCCTTTTAGGCCTGCAAGAATGTTGAAAACTTTGGAGGTCAAAAAAAGGGGTTTACAGGCATCCTAGACCCCCTAAAGTCCAGAAAATGTTGGTGGCCCAAAACTGTGCCAGAGAGCTCTGCATGTCCCAAAATCATTTGTAGCCTGAAAGGGGCATTAACCCGCATCCTAGACCACTGAAATTCCCAAAAATAGTTTTGGCAAGAAAAGTGCATCCTTCACACCTGACAGTTCAGAATATGTTAGCAGCCCAAAAAAGGCCTTAAAATGCATCCTAGTCCTGCAAAAATGTTGAAAACTTTGGAGGCCCAAAAAAGGGGTTCACAGGCATCCTTGACCCCCTAAAGTCCAGAAAATGTTGGTTGCCCAAAAACTGTGCCAAAGAGCTCTGGATGTCCCAAAATCATTTGTAGCCTGAAAGGGGCATTAACCCACACCCTTGATGCCTGAAATTCCCAAAAATATTTTTGGCACAAAAATGCATCCTACAACCCTGAAAGTTCAGCATATGTTAGCAGCCCAGAAAAGGCCTTAAAATGCCTGTTTTGTCTGGAAAAATGTTGAACACTTTGGAGGCCAAAAAAGGGGTTTACAGGCATCCTAGACCCCCTAATGTCCAGAAAATGTTGGTGGCCAAAAACTGTTCCAGAGAGCTCTGAATGTCCCAGAAACATTTGCAGCCTGAAAGGAGCAGTAACCCGCTTCCTAGACCACTGAAATTCCCAAAAATAAATTTGACATGAAAAATGCATCCTACACCCCTGAAAGTTCAGAATATGTTAGCAGCCCAAAAAAGGCCTTAAAATGCATTTTAGGCCTGCAAGAATGTTGAAAATTTTGGAGGTCAAAAAAAGGGGTTCACAGGCATCCTAGACCCTCTAAAGTTCAGAAAATGTTGGTTGCCCAAAAACTGTGCCAAAGAGCTCTGAATGTCCCAAAATCATTTGTAGCCTGAAAGGGACATTAACCCACACCCTTGATGCCTGAAATTCCCAAAAATATTTTTGGCACAAAAATGCATCCTACACCCCTGAAAGTTCAGCATATGTAAGCCGCCCAAAAAAGGCCTTAAAATGCATCTTAGTCCTGCAAAAATGTTGAAAACTTTGGAGGCCCAAAAAAGGGGTTTACAGGCATCCTTGACCCCCTAAAGTCCAGAAAATGTTGGTTGCCCAAAAACTGTGCCAAAGAGCTCTGGATGTCCCAAAATCATTTGTAGCCTGAAAGGGGCATTAACCCACACCCTTGATGCCTGAAATTCCCAAAAATATTTTTGGCACAAAAATGCATCCTACAACCCTGAAAGTTCAGCATATGTTAGCCGCCCAAAAAAGGCCTTAACATGCATCTTAGGCCTGCAAAAATGTTGAAAACTTTGGAGGCCCAAAAAAGGGGTTTACAGGCATCCTAGACCCCCTAAAGTCCAGAAAATGTTGGTTGACCAAAAACTGTGCCAGAGTGCTCTGAATGTCCCAAAATCATTTGTAGCCTAAAAGGGGCATTATCCCACACCCTTGACGCCTGAAATTCCCAAAAATATTTTTGACACAAAAATGCATCCTACACACCTGAACGTTCAGAATATGTTAGCAGCCCAAAAAAGGCCTTAAAATGCCTGTTATGTCTGGAAAAATGTTGAACACTTTGGAGGCCTAAAAAAGGGGTTTACAGGCATCCTAGACCCCCTAAAGTCGTCCAGAAAATGTTGGAGGCCAAAAACTGCCAGAGAGCTCTGAATGTCCCAGAAACATTTGCAGCCTGAAAGGAGCATTAACCCGCATCCTAGACCATTGAAATTCCCAAAAATAATTTTGACATGAAAAATGCATCCTACACCCCTGAAAGTTCAGAATATGTTAGCAGCCCAAAAAACGCCTTAAAATGCATCTTAGTCCTGCAAAAATGTTGAAAACTTTGGAGGCCCAAAAAAGGGGTTTACAGGCATCCTAGACCCCCTAAAGTCCAGAAAATGTTGGTTGCCCAAAAACTGTGCCAAAGAGCTCTGAATGTCCTAAAATCATTTGTAGCCTGAAAGGGGCATTAACCCACACCCTTGATGCCTGAAATTCCAAAAAAATGTTTTTGGCACAAAAATGCATCCTACACCCCTGAAAGTTCAGAATATGTTAGCAGCCCAAAAAAGGCCTTAAAATGCATCTTAGGCCTGCAAAAATGTTGAAAACTTTGGAGGCCTAAAAAAGGGGTTTACAGGCATCCTAGACCCCCTAAGGTCCAGAAAATGTTGGTGGCCAAAAACTGTGCCAGAGAGCTCTGAATGTCCCAGAAACATTTGCAGCCTGAAAGGAGCATTAACCCGCATCCTAGCCCACTGAAATTCCCAAAAATAATTTTGACATGAAAAATGCATCCTACACCCCTGAAAGTTCAGAATATGTTAGCAGCCCAAAAAAGGCCTTAAAATGCATCTTAGGCCTGCAAGAATGTTGAAAACTTTGGAGGCCTAAAAAAGGGTTTACAGGCATCCTAGACCCCCTACAGTCCAGAAAATGTTGGTGGCCAAAAACTGTGCCAGAGAGCTCTGCATGTCCCAAAATCATTTGTAGCCTGAAAGGGGCATTAACCCGCATCCTAGACCACTGAAATTCCCAAAAATAGTTTTGGCAAGAAAAGTGCATCCTTCACACCTGACAGTTCAGAATATGTTAGCATCCCAAGAAAGGCCTTAAAATTCATCTTAGTCCTGCAAAAATGTTGAAAACTTTGGAGGCCCAAAAAAGGGGTTTACAGGCATCCTATACCCCCTAAAGTCTAGAAAATGTTGGGGGCCCAAAAACTGTGCCAAAGAGCTCTGAATGACCCAAAATCATGTGTAGCCAGAAAGGGGCATTAACCCACACCCTTGATGCCTGAAATTCACAAAAATACTTTTGGCACAAAAATGCATCCTACACCCCTGAAAGTTCAGAATATGTTAGCCGCCCAAAAAAGGCCTTAAAATGCATCTTAGGCCTGCAAAAATGTTGAAAACTTTGGAGGCCCAAAAAAGGTGTTTACAGGCATCCTAGACCCCCTAAAGTCCAGAAAATGTTGGTTGACCAAAAACTGTGCCAGAGAGCTCTGAATGTCCCAACATCCTTTGTAGCCTAAAAGGGGCATTATCCCACACCCTTGACACCTGAAATTCCCAAAAATATTTTTGACACAAAAATGCATCCTACACACCTGAACGTTCAGAATATGTTAGCAGCCCAAAAAAGGCCTTAAAATGCCTGTTATGTCTGGAAAAATGTTGAACACTTTGGAGGCCTAAAAAAGGGGTTTACAGGCATCCTAGACCCCCTAAAGTCCAGAAAATGTTGGGGGCCAAAAACTGCCAGAGAGCTCTGAATGTCCCAGAAACATTTGCAGCCTGAAAGGAGCATTAACCCGCATCCTAGACCATTGAAATTCCCAAAAATAATTTTGACATGAAAAATGCATCCTACACCCCTGAAAGTTCAGAATATGTTAGCAGCCCAAAAAAGGCCTTAAAATGCCTTTTAGGCCTGCAAGAATGTTGAAAACTTTGGAGGTCCAAAAAAGGGGTTTACAGGCATCCTAGACCCCCTAAAGTCCAGAAAATATTGGTGGCCCAAAAACTGTGCCAGAGAGCTCTGGATGTCCCAAAATCATTTGTAGCCTGAAAGGGGCATTAACCCACACCCTTGATGCCTGAAATTCCCAAAAATAGATTTGGCAAGAAAAGTGCATCCTTCACACCTGACAGTTCAGAATATGTTAGCAGCCCAAAAAAGGCCTTAAAATGCCTTTAAGGCTGCAAGAATGTTGAAAACTTTGGAGGTCAAAAAAAGGGGTTTACAGGTATCCTAGATCCCCTAAAGTCCAGAAAATGTTGGTGGGCCAAAACTGTGCCAGGGAGCTCTGCATGTCCCAAAATCATTTGTAGCCTGAAAGGGGCATTAACCCACATCCCAGACCACTGAAATTCCCAAAAATAGTTTTGGCAAGAAAAGTGCATCCTACACCCCTGAAAGTTCAGAATATGTTAGCTGCCCAAAAAAGGCCTTAAAATGCCTTTAAGGCTGCAAGAATGTTGAAAACTTTGGAGGTCAAAAAAAGGGGTTTACAGGTATCCTAGATCCCCTAAAGTCCAGAAAATGTTGGTGGGCCAAAACTGTGCCAGGGAGCTCTGCATGTCCCAAAATCATTTGTAGCCTGAAAGGGGCATTAACCCACATCCCAGACCACTGAAATTCCCAAAAATAGTTTTGGCAAGAAAAGTGCATCCTTCACACCTGACAGTTCAGAATATGTTAGCAGCCCAAAAAAGGCCTTACAATGCATCTTAGTCCTGCAGAAATGTTGAAAACTTTGGAGGCCCAAAAAAGGGGTTTACAGGCATCCTAGACCCCCTAAAGTCCAGAAAATGTTGGTTGCCCAAAAACTGTGCCAAAGAGCTCTGAATGTCCCAAAATCATGTGTAGCCTGAAAGGGGCATTAACCCACATCCTAGACCACTGAAATTCCCAAAAATCGTTTTGGCAAGAAAAGTGCATCCTTCACACCTGACAGTTCAGAATATGTTAGCATCCCAAAAAAGGCCTTAAAATGCATCTTAGTCCTGCAAAAATGTTGAAAACTTTGGAGGCCCAAAAAAGGGGTTTACAGGCATCCTAGACCCCCTAAAGTCCAGAAAATGTTGGTTGCCCAAAAACTGTGCCAAAGAGCTCTGAATGACCCAAAATCATGTGTAGCCAGAAAGGGGCATTAACCCACACCCTTGATGCCTGAAATTCCCAAAAATACTTTTGGCACAAAAATGCATCCTACACCCCTGAAAGTTCAGAATATGTTAGCCGCCCAAAAAAGGCCTTAAAATGCATCTTAGGCCTGCAAAAATGTTGAAAACTTTGGAGGCCCAAAAAAGGTGTTTACAGGCATCCTAGACCCCCTAAAGTCCAGAAAATGTTGGTTGACCAAAAACTGTGCCAGAGAGCTCTGAATGTCCCAACATCCTTTGTAGCCTAAAAGGGGCATTATCCCACACCCTTGACACCTGAAATTCCCAAAAATATTTTTGACACAAAAATGCATCCTACACACCTGAACGTTCAGAATATGTTAGCAGCCCAAAAAAGGCCTTAAAATGCCTGTTATGTCTGGAAAAATGTTGAACACTTTGGAGGCCTAAAAAAGGGGTTTACAGGCATCCTAGACCCCCTAAAGTCCAGAAAATGTTGGGGGCCAAAAACTGCCAGAGAGCTCTGAATGTCCCAGAAACATTTGCAGCCTGAAAGGAGCATTAACCCGCATCCTAGACCATTGAAATTCCCAAAAATAATTTTGACATGAAAAATGCATCCTACACCCCTGAAAGTTCAGAATATGTTAGCAGCCCAAAAAAGGCCTTAAAATGCCTTTTAGGCCTGCAAGAATGTTGAAAACTTTGGAGGTCCAAAAAAGGGGTTTACAGGCATCCTAGACCCCCTAAAGTCCAGAAAATATTGGTGGCCCAAAAACTGTGCCAGAGAGCTCTGGATGTCCCAAAATCATTTGTAGCCTGAAAGGGGCATTAACCCACACCCTTGATGCCTGAAATTCCCAAAAATAGATTTGGCAAGAAAAGTGCATCCTTCACACCTGACAGTTCAGAATATGTTAGCAGCCCAAAAAAGGCCTTACAATGCATCTTAGTCCTGCAAAAATGTTGAAAACTTTGGAGGCCCAAAAAAGGGGTTTACAGGCATCCTAGACCCCCTAAAGTCCAGAAAATGTTGGTTGCCCAAAAACTGTGCCAAAGAGCTCTGAATGTCCCAAAATCATTTGTAGCCTGAAAGGGGCATTAACCCACACCCTTGATGCCTGAAATTCCGAAAAATGTTTTTGGCACAAAAATGCATCCTACACCCCTGAAAGTTCAGAATATGTTAGCAGCCCAAAAAAGGCCTTAAAATGCATCTTAGGCCTGCAAAAATGTTGAAAACTTTGGAGGCCTAAAAAAGGGGTTTACAGGCATCCTAGACCCCCTAAAGTCCAGAAAATGTTGGGGGCCAAAAACTGCCAGAGAGCTCTGAATGTCCCAGAAACATTTGCAGCCTGAAAGGAGCATTAACCCACATCCTAGACCACTGAAATTCCCAAAAATAATTTTGACATGAAAAATGCATCCTACACCCCTGAAAGTTCAGAATATGTTAGCAGCCCAAAAAGGCCTTAAAATGCATCTTAGGCCTGCAAGAATGTTGAAAACTTTGGAGGCCTAAAAAAGGGGTTTACAGGCATCCTAGACCCCCTAAAGTCCAGAAAATGTTGGTGGCCAAAAACTGTGCCAGAGAGCTCTGCATGTCCCAAAATCATTTGTAGCCTGAAAGGGGCATTAACCCGCATCCTAGACCACTGAAATTCCCAAAAATAGTTTTGGCAAGAAAAGTGCATCCTTCACACCTGACAGTTCAGAATATGTTAGCATCCCAAAAAAGGCCTTAAAATGCATCTTAGTCCTGCAAAAATGTTGAAAACGTTGGAGGCCCAAAAAAGGGGTTTACAGGCATCCTAGACCCCCTAAAGTCCAGAAAATGTTGGTTGCCCAAAAACTGTGCCAAGGAGCTCTGAATGTCCCAAAATCATTTGTAGCCAGAAAGGGGCATTAACCCACACCCTTGATGCCTGAAATTCCCCAAAATACTTTTGGCACAAAAATGCATCCTACACCCCTGAATGTTCAGAATATGTTAGCCGCCCAAAAAAGGCCTTAAAATGCATCTTAGGCCTGCAAGAATGTTGAAAACTTTGGAGGCCCAAAAAAGGGGTTTACAGGCATCCTAGACCCCCTAAAGTCCAGAAAATTTTGGTGGCCCAAAACTGTGCCAGGGAGCTCTGCATGTCCCAAAATCATTTGTAGCCTGAAAGGGGCATTAACCCACATCCCAGACCACTGAAATTCCCAAAAATAGTTTTGGCAAGAAAAGTGCATCCTTCACACCTGACAGTTCAGAATATGTTAGCAGCCCAAAAAAGGCCTTACAATGCATCTTAGTCCTGCAAAAATGTTGAAAACTTTGGAGGCCCAAAAAGGGGGTTTACAGGCATCCTAGACCTCCTAAAGTCCAGAAAATGTTGGTTGCCCAAAAACTGTGCCAAAGAGCTCTGAATGTCCCAAAATCATTTACAGCCTGAAAGGGGCATTAACCCACACCCTTTAGGCCTGAAATTCCCAAAAATATTTTTGGCACAAAAATGCATCCTACACCCCTGAAAGTTCAGAATATGTTAGCCGCCCAAAAAAGGCCTTAAAATGCATCTTAGTCCTGCAATAATGTTGAAAACTTTGGAGGCCCAAAAAAGGGGTTTACAGGCATCCTAGACCACCTAAAGTCCAGAAAATGTTGGTTGCCCAAAAACTGTGCCAAAGAGCTCTGAATGTCCCAAAATCATTTGTAGCCAGAAAGGGGCATTAACCCACACCCTTGATGCCTGAAATTCCCAAAAATACTTTTGGCACAAAAATGCATCCTACACCCCTGAAAGTTCAGAATATGTTAGCCGCCCAAAAAAGGCCTTAAAATGCATCATAGGCCTGCAAAAATGTTGAAAACTTTGGAGGCCCAAAAAAGGGGTTTACAGGCATCCTAGACCCCCTAAAGTCCAGAAAATGTTGGTTGACCAAAAACTGTGCCAGAGAGCTCTGAATGTCCCAAAATCATTTGTAGCCTAAAAGGGGCATTATCCCACACCCTTGACGCCTGAAATTCCCAAAAATATTTTTGACACAAAAATGCATCCTACACACCTGAACGTTCAGAATATGTTAGCAGCCCAAAAAAGGCCTTAAAATGCCTGTTATGTCTGGAACAATGTTGAACACTTTGGAGGCCTCAAAAAGGGGTTTACAGGCATCCTAGACCACCTAAAGTCCAGAAAATGTTGGTGGCCAAAAACTGTGCCAGAGAGCTCTGCATGTCCCAAAATCATTTGTGGCCTGAAAGGGGCATTAACCCGCATCCTAGACCACTGAAATTCCCAAAAATAGTTTTGGCAAGAAAAGTGCATCCTTCACACCTGACAGTTCAGAATATGTTAGCATCCCAAGAAAGGCCTTAAAATGCATCTTAGTCCTGCAAAAATGTTGAAAACTTTGGAGGCCCAAAAAAGGGGTTTACAGGCATCCTAGACCCCCTAAAGTCCAGAAAATGTTGGGGGCCAAAAACTGTGCCAGAGAGCTCTGAATGTCCTAGAAACATTTGCAGCCTGAAAGGAGCATTAACCCGCATTCTAGACCACTGAAATTCCCAAAAATAATTTTGACATGAAAAATGCATCCTACACCCCTGAAAGTTCAGAATATGTTAGCAGCCCAAAAAAGGCCTTAAAATGCCTTTTAGGCCTGCAAGAATGTTGAAAACTTTGGAGGCCTCAAAAAGGGGTTTACAGGCATCCTAGACCCCCTAAAGTCCAGAAAATGTTGGTTGACCAAAAACTGTGCCAGAGAGCTCTGAATGTCCCAAAATCATTTGTAGCCTAAAAGTGGCATTATCCCACACCCTTGACGCCTGAAATTCCCAAAAATATTTTTGACACAAAAATGCATCCTACACACCTGAACGTTCAGAATATGTTAGCAGCCCAAAAAAGGCCTTAAAATGCCTGTTATGTCTGGAACAATGTTGAACACTTTGGAGGCCTCAAAAAGGGGTTTACAGGCATCCTAGACCACCTAAAGTCCAGAAAATGTTGGTGGCCAAAAACTGTGCCAGAGAGCTCTGCATGTCCCAAAATCATTTGTGGCCTGAAAGGGGCATTAACCTTCATCCTAGACCACTGAAATTCCCAAAAATAGTTTTGGCAAGAAAAGTGCATCCTTCACACCTGACAGTTCAGAATATGTTAGCATCCCAAGAAAGGCCTTAAAATGCATCTTAGTCCTGCAAAAATGTTGAAAACTTTGGAGGCCCAAAAAAGGGGTTTACAGGCATCCTAGACCCCCTAAAGTCCAGAAAATGTTGGTTGCCCAAAAACTGTGCCAAAGAGCTCTGAATGTCCCAAAATCATTTGTAGCCAGAAAGGGGCATTAACCCACACCCTTGATGCCTGAAATTCCCAAAAATACTTTTGGCACAAAAATGCATCCTACACCCCTGAAAGTTCAGAATATGTTAGCAGCCCAAAAAAGGCCTTAAAATGCCTTTTAGGCCTGCAAGAATGTTGAAAACTTTGGAGGTCAAAAAAAGGGGTTTACAGGCATCCTAGACCCACTAAAGTCCAGAAAATGTTGGTGGCCCAAAACTGTGCCAGAGAGCTCTGCATGTCCCAAAATCATTTGTAGCCTGAAAGGGGCATTAACCCGCATCCTAGACCACTGAAATTCCCAAAAATAGTTTTGGCAAGAAAAGTGCATCCTTCACACCTGACAGTTCAGAATATGTTAGCAGCCCAAAAAAGGCCTTAAAATGCATCCTAGTCCTGCAAAAATGTTGAAAACTTTGGAGGCCCAAAAAAGGGGTTTACAGGCATCCTAGACCCCCTAAAGTCCAGAAAATGTTGGTTGCCCAAAAACTGTGCCAAGGAGCTCTGAATGTCCCAAAATCATTTGTAGCCAGAAAGGGGCATTAACCCACACCCTTGATGCCTGAAATTCCCAAAAATACTTTTGGCACAAAAATGCATCCTACACCCCTGAAAGTTCAGAATATGTTAGCCGCCCAAAAAAGGCCTTAAAATGCATCTTAGGCCTGCAAAAATGTTGAAAACTTTGGAGGCCCAAAAAAGGGGTTTACAGGCATCCTAGACCCCCTAAAGTCCAGAAAATGTTGGTTGACCAAAAACTGTGCCAGAGAGCTCTGAATGTCCCAAAATCATTTGTAGCCTAAAAGGGGCATTATCCCACACCCTTGACGCCTGAAATTCCCAAAAATATTTTTGACACAAAAATGCATCCTACACACCTGAACGTTCAGAATATGTTAGCAGCCCAAAAAAGGCCTTAAAATGCCTGTTATGTCTGGAACAATGTTGAACACTTTGGAGGCCTCAAAAAGGGGTTTACAGGCATCCTAGACCACCTAAAGTCCAGAAAATGTTGGTGGCCAAAAACTGTGCCAGAGAGCTCTGCATGTCCCAAAATCATTTGTGGCCTGAAAGGGGCATTAACCCGCATCCTAGACCACTGAAATTCCCAAAAATAGTTTTGGCAAGAAAAGTGCATCCTTCACACCTGACAGTTCAGAATATGTTAGCATCCCAAGAAAGGCCTTAAAATGCATCTTAGTCCTGCAAAAATGTTGAAAACTTTGGAGGCCCAAAAAAGGGGTTTACAGGCATCCTAGACCCCCTAAAGTCCAGAAAATGTTGGGGGCCAAAAACTGTGCCAGAGAGCTCTGAATGTCCTAGAAACATTTGCAGCCTGAAAGGAGCATTAACCCGCATTCTAGACCACTGAAATTCCCAAAAATAATTTTGACATGAAAAATGCATCCTACACCCCTGAAAGTTCAGAATATGTTAGCAGCCCAAAAAAGGCCTTAAAATGCCTTTTAGGCCTGCAAGAATGTTGAAAACTTTGGAGGCCTCAAAAAGGGGTTTACAGGCATCCTAGACCCCCTAAAGTCCAGAAAATGTTGGTTGACCAAAAACTGTGCCAGAGAGCTCTGAATGTCCCAAAATCATTTGTAGCCTAAAAGTGGCATTATCCCACACCCTTGACGCCTGAAATTCCCAAAAATATTTTTGACACAAAAATGCATCCTACACACCTGAACGTTCAGAATATGTTAGCAGCCCAAAAAAGGCCTTAAAATGCCTGTTATGTCTGGAACAATGTTGAACACTTTGGAGGCCTCAAAAAGGGGTTTACAGGCATCCTAGACCACCTAAAGTCCAGAAAATGTTGGTGGCCAAAAACTGTGCCAGAGAGCTCTGCATGTCCCAAAATCATTTGTGGCCTGAAAGGGGCATTAACCTTCATCCTAGACCACTGAAATTCCCAAAAATAGTTTTGGCAAGAAAAGTGCATCCTTCACACCTGACAGTTCAGAATATGTTAGCATCCCAAGAAAGGCCTTAAAATGCATCTTAGTCCTGCAAAAATGTTGAAAACTTTGGAGGCCCAAAAAAGGGGTTTACAGGCATCCTAGACCCCCTAAAGTCCAGAAAATGTTGGGGGCCAAAAACTGTGCCAGAGAGCTCTGAATGTCCTAGAAACATTTGCAGCCTGAAAGGAGCATTAACCCGCATTCTAGACCACTGAAATTCCCAAAAATAATTTTGACATGAAAAATGCATCCTACACCCCTGAAAGTTCAGAATATGTTAGCAGCCCAAAAAAGGCCTTAAAATGCCTTTTAGGCCTGCAAGAATGTTGAAAACTTTGGAGGTCAAAAAAAGGGGTTTACAGGCATCCTAGACCCACTAAAGTCCAGAAAATGTTGGTGGCCCAAAACTGTGCCAGAGAGCTCTGCATGTCCCAAAATCATTTGTAGCCTGAAAGGGGCATTAACCCGCATCCTAGACCACTGAAATTCCCAAAAATAGTTTTGGCAAGAAAAGTGCATCCTTCACACCTGACAGTTCAGAATATGTTAGCAGCCCAAAAAAGGCCTTAAAATGCCTGTTATGTCTGGAACAATGTTGAACACTTTGGAGGCCTCAAAAAGGGGTTTACAGGCATCCTAGACCACCTAAAGTCCAGAAAATGTTGGTGGCCAAAAACTGTGCCAGAGAGCTCTGCATGTCCCAAAATCATTTGTGGCCTGAAAGGGGCATTAACCCGCATCCTAGACCACTGAAATTCCCAAAAATAGTTTTGGCAAGAAAAGTGCATCCTTCACACCTGACAGTTCAGAATATGTTAGCATCCCAAGAAAGGCCTTAAAATGCATCTTAGTCCTGCAAAAATGTTGAAAACTTTGGAGGCCCAAAAAAGGGGTTTACAGGCATCCTAGACCCCCTAAAGTCCAGAAAATGTTGGGGGCCAAAAACTGTGCCAGAGAGCTCTGAATGTCCTAGAAACATTTGCAGCCTGAAAGGAGCATTAACCCGCATTCTAGACCACTGAAATTCCCAAAAATAATTTTGACATGAAAAATGCATCCTACACCCCTGAAAGTTCAGAATATGTTAGCAGCCCAAAAAAGGCCTTAAAATGCCTTTTAGGCCTGCAAGAATGTTGAAAACTTTGGAGGTCAAAAAAGGGGTTTACAGGCATCCTAGACCCACTAAAGTCCAGAAAATGTTGGTGACCCAAAACTGTGCCAGAGAGCTCTGCATGTCCCAAAATCATTTGTAGCCTGAAAGGGGCATTAACCCGCATCCTAGACCACTGAAATTCCCAAAAATAGTTTTGGCAAGAAAAGTGCATCCTTCACACCTGACAGTTCAGAATATGTTAGCATCCCAAGAAAGGCCTTAAAATGCATCTTAGTCCTGCAAAAATGTTGAAAACTTTGGAGGCCCAAAAAAGGGGTTTACAGGCATCCTATACCCCCTAAAGTCCAGAAAATGTTGGGGGCCAAAAACTGTGCCAGAGAGCTCTGAATGTCCCAGAAACATTTGCAGCTTGAAAGGAGCATTAACCCGCACCCTAGACCACTGAAATTCCCAAAAATAATTTTGACATGAAAAATGCATCCTACACCCCTGAAAGTTCAGAATATGTTAGCAGCCCAAAAAAGGCCTTAAAATGCCTTTAAGGCTGCAAGAATGTTGAAAACTTTGGAGGTCAAAAAAAGGGGTTTACAGGTATCCTAGATCCCCTAAAGTCCAGAAAATGTTGGTGGGCCAAAACTGTGCCAGGGAGCTCTGCATGTCCCAAAATCATTTGTAGCCTGAAAGGGGCATTAACCCACATCCCAGACCACTGAAATTCCCAAAAATAGTTTTGGCAAGAAAAGTGCATCCTTCACACCTGACAGTTCAGAATATGTTAGCAGCCCAAAAAAGGCCTTACAATGCATCTTAGTCCTGCAGAAATGTTGAAAACTTTGGAGGCCCAAAAAAGGGGTTTACAGGCATCCTAGACCCCCTAAAGTCCAGAAAATGTTGGTTGCCCAAAAACTGTGCCAAAGAGCTCTGAATGTCCCAAAATCATGTGTAGCCTGAAAGGGGCATTAACCCGCATCCTAGACCACTGAAATTCCCAAAAATCGTTTTGGCAAGAAAAGTGCATCCTTCACACCTGACAGTTCAGAATATGTTAGCATCCCAAAAAAGGCCTTAAAATGCATCTTAGTCCTGCAAAAATGTTGAAAACTTTGGAGGCCCAAAAAAGGGGTTTACAGGCATCCTAGACCCCCTAAAGTCCAGAAAATGTTGGTTGCCCAAAAACTGTGCCAAAGAGCTCTGAATGACCCAAAATCATGTGTAGCCAGAAAGGGGCATTAACCCACACCCTTGATGCCTGAAATTCCCAAAAATACTTTTGGCACAAAAATGCATCCTACACCCCTGAAAGTTCAGAATATGTTAGCCGCCCAAAAAAGGCCTTAAAATGCATCTTAGGCCTGCAAAAATGTTGAAAACTTTGGAGGCCCAAAAAAGGTGTTTACAGGCATCCTAGACCCCCTAAAGTCCAGAAAATGTTGGTTGACCAAAAACTGTGCCAGAGAGCTCTGAATGTCCCAACATCCTTTGTAGCCTAAAAGGGGCATTATCCCACACCCTTGACACCTGAAATTCCCAAAAATATTTTTGACACAAAAATGCATCCTACACACCTGAACGTTCAGAATATGTTAGCAGCCCAAAAAAGGCCTTACAATGCCTGTTATGTCTGGAAAAATGTTGAACACTTTGGAGGCCTAAAAAAGGGGTTTACAGGCATCCTAGACCCCCTAAAGTCCAGAAAATGTTGGGGGCCAAAAACTGCCAGAGAGCTCTGAATGTCCCAGAAACATTTGCAGCCTGAAAGGAGCATTAACCCGCATCCTAGACCATTGAAATTCCCAAAAATAATTTTGACATGAAAAATGCATCCTACACCCCTGAAAGTTCAGAATATGTTAGCAGCCCAAAAAAGGCCTTAAAATGCCTTTTAGGCCTGCAAGAATGTTGAAAACTTTGGAGGTCCAAAAAAGGGGTTTACAGGCATCCTAGACCCCCTAAAGTCCAGAAAATATTGGTGGCCCAAAAACTGTGCCAGAGAGCTCTGGATGTCCCAAAATCATTTGTAGCCTGAAAGGGGCATTAACCCACACCCTTGATGCCTGAAATTCCCAAAAATAGATTTGGCAAGAAAAGTGCATCCTTCACACCTGACAGTTCAGAATATGTTAGCAGCCCAAAAAAGGCCTTACAATGCATCTTAGTCCTGCAAAAATGTTGAAAACTTTGGAGGCCCAAAAAAGGGGTTTACAGGCATCCTAGACCCCCTAAAGTCCAGAAAATGTTGGTTGCCCAAAAACTGTGCCAAAGAGCTCTGAATGTCCCAAAATCATTTGTAGCCTGAAAGGGGCATTAACCCACACCCTTGATGCCTGAAATTCCGAAAAATGTTTTTGGCACAAAAATGCATCCTACACCCCTGAAAGTTCAGAATATGTTAGCAGCCCAAAAAAGGCCTTAAAATGCATCTTAGGCCTGCAAAAATGTTGAAAACTTTGGAGGCCTAAAAAAGGGGTTTACAGGCATCCTAGACCCCTAAGGTCCAGAAAATGTTGGTGGCCAAAAACTGTGCCAGAGAGCTCTGAATGTCCCAGAAACATTTGCAGCCTGAAAGGAGCATTAACCCACATCCTAGACCACTGAAATTCCCAAAAATAATTTTGACATGAAAAATGCATCCTACACCCCTGAAAGTTCAGAATATGTTAGCAGCCCAAAAAGGCCTTAAAATGCATTTTAGGCCTGCAAGAATGTTGAAAACTTTGGAGGCCTAAAAAAGGGGTTTACAGGCATCCTAGACCCCCTAAAGTCCAGAAAATGTTGGTGGCCAAAAACTGTGCCAGAGAGCTCTGCATGTCCCAAAATCATTTGTAGCCTGAAAGGGGCATTAACCCACACCCTTGATGCCTGAAATTCCCCAAAATACTTTTGGCACAAAAATGCATCCTACACCCCTGAATGTTCAGAATATGTTAGCCGCCCAAAAAAGGCCTTAAAATGCATCTTAGGCCTGCAAGAATGTTGAAAACTTTGGCGGTCAAAAAAAGGGGTTTACAGGTATCCTAGACCCCCTAAAGTCCAGAAAATTTTGGTGGCCCAAAACTGTGCCAGGGAGCTCTGCATGTCCCAAAATCATTTGTAGCCTGAAAGGGGCATTAACCCACATCCCAGACCACTGAAATTCCCAAAAATAGTTTTGGCAAGAAAAGTGCATCCTTCACACCTGACAGTTCAGAATATGTTAGCAGCCCAAAAAAGGCCTTACAATGCATCTTAGTCCTGCAAAAATGTTGAAAACTTTGGAGGCCCAAAAAGGGGGTTTACAGGCATCCTAGACCTCCTAAAGTCCAGAAAATGTTGGTTGCCCAAAAACTGTGCCAAAGAGCTCTGAATGTCCCAAAATCATTTACAGCCTGAAAGGGGCATTAACCCACACCCTTTAGGCCTGAAATTCCCAAAAATATTTTTGGCACAAAAATGCATCCTACACCCCTGAAAGTTCAGAATATGTTAGCCGCCCAAAAAAGGCCTTAAAATGCATCTTAGTCCTGCAAAAATGTTGAAAACTTTGGAGGCCCAAAAAAGGGGTTTACAGGCATCCTAGACCCCCTAAAGTCCAGAAAATGTTGGTTGCCCAAAAACTGTGCCAAAGAGCTCTGAATGTCCCAAAATCATTTGTAGCCAGAAAGGGGCATTAACCCACACCCTTGATGCCTGAAATTCCCAAAAATACTTTTGGCACAAAAATGCATCCTACACCCCTGAAAGTTCAGAATATGTTAGCCGCCCAAAAAAGGCCTTAAAATGCATCTTAGGCCTGCAAAAATGTTGAAAACTTTGGAGGCCCAAAAAAGGGGTTTACAGGCATCCTAAACCCCCTAAAGTCCAGAAAATGTTGGTTGACCAAAAACTGTGCCAGAGAGCTCTGAATGTCCCAAAATCATTTGTAGCCTAAAAGGGGCATTATCCCACACCCTTGACGCCAGAAATTCCCAAAAATATTTTTGACACAAAAATGCATCCTACACACCTGAACGTTCAGAATATGTTAGCAGCCCAAAAAAGGCCTTAAAATGCCTGTTATGTCTGGAACAATGTTGAACACTTTGGAGGCCTCAAAAAGGGGTTTACAGGCATCCTAGACCACCTAAAGTCCAGAAAATGTTGGTGGCCAAAAACTGTGCCAGAGAGCTCTGCATGTCCCAGAAACATTTGCAGCCTGAAAGGAGCATTAACCCACATCCTAGACCACTGAAATTCCCAAAAATAATTTTGACATGAAAAATGCATCCTACACCCCTGAAAGTTCAGAATATGTTAGCAGCCCAAAAAGGCCTTAAAATGCATCTTAGGCCTGCAAGAATGTTGAAAACTTTGGAGGCCTAAAAAAGGGGTTTACAGGCATCCTAGACCCCCTAAAGTCCAGAAAATGTTGGTGGCCAAAAACTGTGCCAGAGAGCTCTGCATGTCCCAAAATCATTTGTAGCCTGAAAGGGGCATTAACCCACACCCTTGATGCCTGAAATTCCCCAAAATACTTTTGGCACAAAAATGCATCCTACACCCCTGAATGTTCAGAATATGTTAGCCGCCCAAAAAAGGCCTTAAAATGCATCTTAGGCCTGCAAGAATGTTGAAAACTTTGGCGGTCAAAAAAAGGGGTTTACAGGTATCCTAGACCCCCTAAAGTCCAGAAAATTTTGGTGGCCCAAAACTGTGCCAGGGAGCTCTGCATGTCCCAAAATCATTTGTAGCCTGAAAGGGGCATTAACCCACATCCCAGACCACTGAAATTCCCAAAAATAGTTTTGGCAAGAAAAGTGCATCCTTCACACCTGACAGTTCAGAATATGTTAGCAGCCCAAAAAAGGCCTTACAATGCATCTTAGTCCTGCAAAAATGTTGAAAACTTTGGAGGCCCAAAAAGGGGGTTTACAGGCATCCTAGACCTCCTAAAGTCCAGAAAATGTTGGTTGCCCAAAAACTGTGCCAAAGAGCTCTGAATGTCCCAAAATCATTTACAGCCTGAAAGGGGCATTAACCCACACCCTTGATGCCTGAAATTCCCAAAAATACTTTTGGCACAAAAATGCATCCTACACCCCTGAAAGTTCAGAATATGTTAGCCGCCCAAAAAAGGCCTTAAAATGCATCTTAGGCCTGCAAAAATGTTGAAAACTTTGGAGGCCCAAAAAAGGGGTTTACAGGCATCCTAGACCCCCTAAAGTCCAGAAAATGTTGGTTGACCAAAAACTGTGCCAGAGAGCTCTGAATGTCCCAAAATCATTTGTAGCCTAAAAGGGGCATTATCCCACACCCTTGACGCCAGAAATTCCCAAAAATATTTTTGACACAAAAATGCATCCTACACACCTGAACGTTCAGAATATGTTAGCAGCCCAAAAAAGGCCTTAAAATGCCTGTTATGTCTGGAACAATGTTGAACACTTTGGAGGCCTCAAAAAGGGGTTTACAGGCATCCTAGACCACCTAAAGTCCAGAAAATGTTGGTGGCCAAAAACTGTGCCAGAGAGCTCTGCATGTCCCAAAATCATTTGTGGCCTGAAAGGGTCATTAACCCGCATCCTAGACCACTGAAATTCCCAAAAATAGTTTTGGCAAGAAAAGTGCATCCTTCACACCTGACAGTTCAGAATATGTTAGCATCCCAGGAAAGGCCTTAAAATGCATCTTAGTCCTGCAAAAATGTTGAAAACTTTGGAGGCACAAAAAAGGGGTTTACAGGCATCCTAGACCCCCTAAAGTCCAGAAAATGTTGGGGGCCAAAAACTGTGCCAGAGAGCTCTGAATGTCCTAGAAACATTTGCAGCCTGAAAGGAGCATTAACCCGCATCCTAGACCATTGAAATTCCCAAAAATAATTTTGACATGAAAAATGCATCCTACACCCCTGAAAGTTCAGAATATGTTAGCAGCCCAAAAAAGGCCTTAAAATGCATCTTAGGCCTGCAAAAATGTTGAAAACTTTGGAGGCCCAAAAAAGGGGTTTACAGGCATCCTAGACCCCCTAAAGTCCAGAAAATGTTGGTTGACCAAAAACTGTGCCAGAGAGCTCTGAATGTCCCAAAATCATTTGTAGCCTAAAAGGGGCATTATCCCACACCCTTGACGCCTGAAATTCCCAAAAATATTTTTGACACAAAAAAGCATCCTACACACCTGAACGTTCAGAATATGTTAGCAGCCCAAAAAAGGCCTTAAAATGCCTGTTATGTCTGGAACAATGTTGAACACTTTGGAGGCCTCAAAAAGGGGTTTACAGGCATCCTAGACCACCTAAAGTCCAGAAAATGTTGGTGGCCAAAAACTGTGCCAGAGAGCTCTGCATGTCCCAAAATCATTTGTGGCCTGAAAGGGGCATTAACCCGCATCCTAGACCACTGAAATTCCCAAAAATAGTTTTGGCAAGAAAAGTGCATCCTTCACACCTGACAGTTCAGAATATGTTAGCATCCCAAGAAAGGCCTTAAAATGCCTTTTAGGCCTGCAAAAATGTTGAAAACTTTGGAGGCCCAAAAAAGGGGTTTACAGGCATCCTAGACCCACTAAAGTCCAGAAAATGTTGGGGGCCAAAAACTGTGCCAGAGAGCTCTGCATGTCCCAAAATCATTTGTAGCCTGAAAGGGGCATTAACCCGCATCCTAGACCACTGAAATTCCCAAAAATAGTTTTGGCAAGAAAAGTGCATCCTTCACACCTGACAGTTCAGAATATGTTAGCAGCCCAAAAAAGGCCTTAAAATGCATCCTAGTCCTGCAAAAATGTTGAAAACTTTGGAGGCCCAAAAAAGGGGTTTACAGGCATCCTAGACCCCCTAAAGTCCAGAAAATGTTCGTTGCCCAAAAACTGTGCCAAAGAACTCTGAATGTCCCAAAATCATTTGTAGCCTGAAAGGGGCATTAACCCACACCCTTGATGCCTGAAATTCCCAAAAATATTTTTGGCACAAAAATGCATCCTACACCCTTGAAAGTTCAGCATATGTAAGCTGCCCAAAAAAGGCCTTAAAATGCATCTTAGTCCTGCAAAAATGTTGAAAACTTTGCAGGCCCAAAAAAGGGGTTTACAGGCATCCTTGACCCCCTAAAGTCCAGAAAATGTTGGTTGCCCAAAAACTGTGCCAAAGAGCTCTGGATGTCCCAAAATCATTTGTAGCCTGAAAGGGGCATTAACCCACACCCTTGATGCCTGAAATTCCCAAAAATACTTTTGGCACAAAAATGCATCCTACAACCCTGAAAGTTCAGCATATGTTAGCCGCCCAAAAAAGGCCTTAAAATGCATCTTAGGCCTGCAAAAATGTTGAAAACTTTGGAGGCCCAAAAAAGGGGTTTACAGGCATCCTAGACCCCCTAAAGTCCAGAAAATGTTGGTTGACCAAAAACTGTGCCAGAGTGCTCTGAATGTCCCAAAATCATTTGTAGCCTAAAAGGGGCATTATCCCACACCCTTGACGCCTGAAATTCCCAAAAATATTTTTGACACAAAAATGCATCCTACACACCTGAACGTTCAGAATATGTTAGCAGCCCAAAAAAGGCCTTAAAATGCCTGTTATGTCTGGAAAAATGTTGAACACTTTGGAGACCTAAAAAAGGGGTTTACAGGCATCCTAGACCCCCTAAAGTCCAGAAAATGTTGGGGGCCAAAAACTGCCAGAGAGCTCTGAATGTCCCAGAAACATTTGCAGCCTGAAAGGAGCATTAACCCGCATCCTAGACCATTGAAATTCCCAAAAATAATTTTGACATGAAAAATGCATCCTACACCCCTGAAAGTTCAGAATATGTTAGCAGCCCAAAAAAGGCCTTAAAATGCATCTTAGTCCTGCAAAAATGTTGAAAACTTTGGAGGCCCAAAAAAGGGGTTTACAGGCATCCTAGACCCCCTAAAGTCCAGAAAATGTTGGTTGCCCAAAAACTGTGCCAAAGAGCTCTGAATGTCCCAAAATCATTTGTAGCCTGAAAGGGACATTAACCCACACCCTTGATGCCTGAAATTCCAAAAAAATGTTTTTGGCACAAAAATGCATCCTATACCCCTGAAAGTTCAGAATAGGTTAGCAGCCCAAAAAAGGCCTTAAATGCATCTTAGGCCTGCAAAAATGTTGAAAACTTTGGAGGCCTAAAAAAGGGGTTTACAGGCATCCTAGACCCCCTAAGGTCCAGAAAATGTTGGTGGCCAAAAACTGTGCCAGAGAGCTCTGAATGTCCCAGAAACATTTGCAGCCTGAAAGGAGCATTAACCCGCATCCTAGACCACTGAAATTCCCAAAAATAATTTTGGCATGAAAAATGCATCCTACACCCCTGAAAGTTCAGAATATGTTAGCAGCCCAAAAAAGGCCTTAAAATGCATCTTAGGCCTGCAAGAATGTTGAAAACTTTGGAGGCCTAAAAAAGGGGTTTACAGGCATCCTAGACCCCCTAAAGTCCAGAAAATGTTGGTGGCCAAAAACTGTGCCAGAGAGCTCTGCATGTCCCAAAATCATTTGTAGCCTGAAAGGGGCATTAACCCGCATCCTAGACCACTGAAATTCCCAAAAATAGTTTTGGCAAGAAAAGTGCATCCTTCACACCTGACAGTTCAGAATATGTTAGCATCCCAAGAAAGGCCTTAAAATGCATCTTAGTCCTGCAAAAATGTTGAAAGCTTTGGAGGCCCAAAAAAGGGGTTTACAGGCATCCTAGACCCCCTAAAGTCCAGAAAATGTTGGGGGCCAAAAACTGTGCCAGAGAGCTCTGAATGTCCCAGAAACATTTGCAGCCTGAAAGGAGCATTAACCCGCATCCTAGACCACTGAAAGTCCCAAAAATAATTTTGACATGAAAAATGCATCCTACACCCCTGAAAGTTCAGAATATGTTAGCAGCCCAAAAAAGGCCTTAAAATGCCTTTAAGCCTGCAAGAATGTTGAAAACTTTCGAGGTCAAAAAAAGGGGTTAACAGGTATCCTAGATCCCCTAAAGTCCAGAAAATGTTGGTGGGCCAAAACTGTGCCAGGGAGCTCTGCATGTCCCAAAATCATTTGTAGCCTGAAAGGGACATTAACCCACATCCTAGACCACTGAAATTCCCAAAAATAGTTTTGGCAAGTAAAGTGCATCCTTCACACCTGACAGTTCAGAAAATGTTAGCATCCCAAAAAAGGCCTTAAAATGCATCTTAGTCCTGCAAAAATGCTGAAAACTTTGGAGGCCCAAAAAAGGGGTTTACAGGCATCCTAGACCCCCTAAAGTCCAGAAAATGTTGGTTGCCCAAAAACTGTGCCAAAGAGCTCTGAATGTCCCAAAATCATTTGTAGCCAGAAAGGGGCATTAACCCACACCCTTGATGCCTGAAATTCCCAAAAATACTTTTGGCACAAAAATGCATCCTACACCCCTGAAAGTTCAGAATATGTTAGCCGCCCAAAAAAGGCCTTAAAATGCATCTTAGGCCTGCAAAAATGTTGAAAACTTTGGAGGCCCAAAAAAGGGGTTTACAGGCATCCTAGACCCCCTAAAGTCCAGAAAATGTTGGTTGACCAAAAACTGTGCCAGAGAGCTCTGAATGTCCCAACATCATTTGTAGCCTAAAAGGGGCATTATCCCACACCCTTGACGCCTGAAATTCCCAAAAATATTTTTGACATGAAAAATGCATCCTACACCCCTGAAAGTTCAGAATATGTTAGCAGCCCAAAAAAGGCCTTAAAATGCTTTTTAGGCCTGCAAGAATGTTGAAAACTTTGGAGGTCAAAAAAAGGGGTTTACAGGTATCCTAGACCCCCTAAAGTCCAGAAAATTTTGGTGGCCCAAAACTGTGCCAGAGAGCTCTGCATGTCCCAAAATCATTTGTAGCCTGAAAGGGGCATTTACCCACACCCTTGATGCCTGAAATTCCCAAAAATAGATTTGGCAAGAAAAGTGCATCCTTCACACCTGACAGTTCAGAATATGTAGCAGCCCAAAAAAGGCCTTACAATGCATCTTAGTCCTGCAAAAATGTTGAAAACTTTGGAGGCCCAAAAAAGGGGTTTACAGGCATCCTAGACCCCCTAAAGTCCAGAAAATGTTGGTTGCCCAAAAACTGTGCCAAAGAGCTCTGAATGTCCCAAAATCATTTGTAGCCTGAAAGGGGCATTAACCCACACCCTTGATGCCTGAAATTCCGAAAAATGTTTTTGGCACAAAAATGCATCCTACACCCCTGAAAGTTCAGAATATGTTAGCAGCCCAAAAAAGGCCTTAAAATGCATCTTAGGCCTGCAAAAATGTTGAAAACTTTGGAGGCCTAAAAAAGGGGTTTACAGGCATCCTAGACCCCTAAGGTCCAGAAAATGTTGGTGGCCAAAAACTGTGCCAGAGAGCTCTGAATGTCCCAGAAACATTTGCAGCCTGAAAGGAGCATTAACCCACATCCTAGACCACTGAAATTCCCAAAAATAATTTTGACATGAAAAATCCATCCTACACCCCTGAAAGTTCAGAATATGTTAGCAGCCCAAAAAAGGCCTTAAAATGCATCTTAGGCCTGCAAGAATGTTAAAAACTTTGGAGGCCTAAAAAAGGGGTTTACAGGCATCCTAGACCCCCTAAAGTCCAGAAAATGTTGGTGGCCAAAAACTGTGCCAGAGAGCTCTGCATGTCCCAAAATCATTTGTAGCCTGAAAGGGGCATTAACCCGCATCCTAGACCACTGAAATTCCCAAAAATAGTTTTGGCAAGAAAAGTGCATCCTTCACACCTGACAGTTCAGAATATGTTAGCATCCCAAAAAAGGCCTTAAAAAGCATCTTAGTCCTGCAAAAATGTTGAAAACTTTGGAGGCCCAAAAAAGGGGTTTACAGGCATCCTAGACCCCCTAAAGTCCAGAAAATGTTGGTTGCCCAAAAACTGTGCCAAGGAGCTCTGAATGTCCCAAAATCATTTGTAGCCAGAAAGGGGCATTAACCCACACCCTTGATGCCTGAAATTCCCAAAAATACTTTTGGCACAAAAATGCATCCTACACCCCTGAATGTTCAGAATATGTTAGCCGCCCAAAAAAGGCCTTAAAATGCATCTTAGGCCTGCAAGAATGTTGAAAACTTTGGCGGTCAAAAAAAGGGGTTTACAGGTATCCTAGACCCCCTAAAGTCCAGAAAATTTTGGTGGCCCAAAACTGTGCCAGGGAGCTCTGCATGTCCCAAAATCATTTGTAGCCTGAAAGGGGCATTAACCCACATCCCAGACCACTGAAATTCCCCAAAATAGTTTTGGCAAGAAAAGTGCATCCTACACACCTGACAGTTCAGAATATGTTAGCAGCCCAAAAAAGGCCTTACAATGCATCTTAGTCCTGCAAAAATGTTGAAAACTTTGGAGGCCCAAAAAAGGGGTTTACAGGCATCCTAGACCCCCTAAAGTCCAGAAAATGTTGGGGGCCAAAAACTGTGCCAGAGAGCTCTGAATGTCCTAGAAACATTTGCAGCCTGAAAGGAGCATTAACCCGCATCCTAGACCACTGAAATTCCCAAAAATAATTTTGACATGAAAAATGCATCCCACACCCCTGAAAGCTCAGAATATGTTAGCAGCCCAAAAAAGGCCTTAAAATGCCTTTTAGGCCTGCAAGAATGGCGAAAACTTTGGAGGTCAAAAAAAGGGGTTTACAGGCATCCTAGACCCCCTAAAGTCCAGAAAATGTTGGTGGCCCAAAACTGTGCCAGAGAGCTCTGCATGTCCCAAAATCATTTGTAGCCTGAAAGGGGCATTAACCCGCATCCTAGACCACTGAAATTCCCAAAAATATTTTTGGCACAAAAATGCATCCTACAACCCTGAAAGTTCAGCATATGTTAGCCGCCCAAAAAAGGCCTTAAAATGCATCTTAGGCCTGCAAAAATGTTGAAAACTTTGGAGGCCCAAAAAAGGGGTTTACAGGCATCCTAGACCCCCTAAAGTCCAGAAAATGTTGGTTGACCAAAAACTGTTCCAGAGTGCTCTGAATGTCCCAAAATCATTTGTAGCCTAAAAGGGGCATTATCCCACACCCTTGACGCCTGAAATTCCCAAAAATATTTTTGACACAAAAATGCATCCTACACACCTGAACGTTCAGAATATGTTAGCAGCCCAAAAAAGGCCTTAAAATGCCTGTTATGTCTGGAAAAATGTTGAACACTTTGGAGGCCTAAAAAAGGGGTTTACAGGCATCCTAGACCCCCTAAAGTCCAGAAAATGTTGGGGGCCAAAAACTGCCAGAGAGCTCTGAATGTCCCAGAAATATTTGCAGCCTGAAAGGAGCATTAACCCGCATCCTAGACCATTGAAATTCCCAAAAATAATTTTGACATGAAAAATGCATCCTACACCCCTGAAAGTTCAGAATATGTTAGCAGCCCAAAAAAGGCCTTAAAATGCATCTTAGTCCTGCAAAAATGTTGAAAACTTTGGAGGCCCAAAAAAGGGGTTTACAGGCATCCTAGACCCCCTAAAGTCCAGAAAATGTTGGTTGCCCAAAAACTGTGCCAAAGAGCTCTGAATGTCCCAAAATCGTTTGTAGCCTGAAAGGGGCATTAACCCACACCCTTGATGCCTGAAATTCCAAAAAATATTTTTGACACAAAAATGCATCCTACACACCTGAACGTTCAGAATATGTTAGCAGCCCAAAAAAGGCCTTAAAATGCCTGTTATGTCTGGAAAAATGTTGAACACTTTGGAGGCCTAAAAAAGGGGTTTACAGGCATCCTTGACCCCCTAAAGTCCAGAAGATGTTGGGGGCCAAAAAATGCCAGAGAGCTCTGAATGTCCCAGAAACATTTGCAGCCTGAAAGGAGCATTAACCCGCATCCTAGACCATTGAAATTCCCAAAAATAATTTTGACATGAAAAATGCATCCTACACCCCTGAAAGTTCAGAATATGTTAGCAGCCCAAAAAAGGCCTTACAATGCATCTTAGTCCTGCAAAAATGTTGAAAACTTTGGAGGCCCAAAAAAGGGGTTTACAGGCATCCTAGACCCCCTAAAGTCCAGAAAATGTTGGTTGCCCAAAAACTGTGCCAAAGAGCTCTGAATGTCCCAAAATCATGTGTAGCCTGAAAGGGGCATTAACCCACACCCTTGATGCCTGAAATTCCGAAAAATGTTTTTGGCACAAAAATGCATCCTACACCCCTGAAAGTTCAGAATATGTTAGCAGCCCAAAAAAGGCCTTAAAATGCATCTTAGGCCTGCAAAAATGTTGAAAACTTTGGAGGCCTAAAAAAGGGGTTTACAGGCATCCTAGACCCCCTAAAGTCCAGAAAATGTTGGTGGCCAAAAACTGTGCCAGAGAGCTCTGCATGTCCCAAAATCATTTGTAGCCTGAAAGGGGCATTAACCCGCATCCTAGACCACTGAAATTCCCAAAAATAGTTTTGGCAAGAAAAGTGCATCCTTCACACCTGACAGTTCAGAATATGTTAGCATCCCAAAAAAGGCCTTAAAATGCATCTTAGTCCTGCAAAAATGTTGAAAACTTTGGAGGCCCAAAAAAGGGGTTTACAGGCATCCTAGACCCCCTAAAGTCCAGAAAATGTTGGTTGCCCAAAAACTGTGCCAAGGAGCTCTGAATGTCCCAAAATCATTTGTAGCCAGAAAGGGGCATTAACCCACACCCTTGATGCCTGAAATTCCCAAAAATACTTTTAGCACAAAAATGCATCCTACACCCCTGAAAGTTCAGAATATGTTAGCCGCCCAAAAAAGGCCTTAAAATGCATTTTAGGCCTGCAAAAATGTTGAAAACTTTGGAGGCCCAAAAAAGGGGTTTACAGGCATCCTAGACCCCCTAAAGTCCAGAAAATGTTGGTTGACCAAAAACTGTGCCAGAGAGCTCTGAATGTCCCAAAATCACTTGTAGCCTAAAAGGGGCATTATCCCACACCCTTGATGCCTGAAATTCCCAAAAATATTTTTGACACAAAAATGCATCCTACACACCTGAACGTTCAGAATATGTTAGCAGCCCAAAAAAGGCCTTAAAATGCCTGTTATGTCTGGAAAAATGCTGAACACTTTGGAGGCCTAAAAAAAGGGGTTTACAGGCATGCTAGACCCCCTAAAGACCAGAAAATGTTGGTGGCCAAAAACTGTGCCAGAGAGCTCTGCATGTCCCAAAATCATTTGTAGCCTGAAAGGGGCATTAACCCGCATCCTAGACCACTGAAATTCCCAAAAATAGTTTTGGCAAGAAAAGTGCATCCTTCACACCTGACAGTTCAGAATATGTTAGCATCCCAAGAAAGGCCTTAAAATGCATCTTAGTCCTGCAAAAATGTTGAAAACTTTGGAGGCCCGAAAAAGGGGTGTACAGGCATCCTAGACCCCCTAAAGTCCAGAAAATGTTGGGGGCCAAAAACTGTGCCAGAGAGCTCTGAATGTCCCAGAAACATTTGCAGCCTGAAAGGAGCATTAACCCGCATCCTAGACCACTGAAATTCCCAAAAATAATTTTGACATGAAAAATGCATCCTACACCCCTGAAAGTTCAGAATATGTTAGCAGCCCAAAAAAGGCCTTAAAATGCATTTTAGGCCTGCAAGAATGTTGAAAACTTTGGAGGTCAAAAAAAGGGGTTTACAGGTATCCTAGACCGCCTAAAGTTCAGAAAATTTTGGTGGCCCAAAACTGTGCCAGGGAGCTCTGCATGTCCCAAAATCATTTGTAGCCTGAAAGGGGCATTAACCCACATCCCAGACCATTGAAATTCCCAAAAATAGTTTCGGCAAGAAAAGTGCATCCTTCACACCTGACAGTTCAGAATATGTTAGCAGCCCAAAAAAGGCCTTACAATGCATCTTAGTCCTGCAAAAATGTTGGAAACTTTGGAGGCCCAAAAAAGGGGTTTACAGGCATCCTAGACCCCCTAAAGTCCAGAAAATGTTGGTTGCCCAAAAACTGTGCCAAAGAGCTCTGAATGTCCCAAAATCATTTGCAGCCTGAAAGGGGCATTAACCCACACCCTTTATGCCTGAAATTCCCAAAAATACTTTTGGCACAAAAATGCATCCTACACCCCTGAAAGTTCAGAATATGTTAGCAGCCCAAAAAATGCCTTAAAATGCATCTTAGTCCTGCAAAAATGTTGAAAACTTTGGAGGCCCAAAAAAGGGGTTTACAGGCATCCTAGACCCCCTAAAGTCCAGAAAATGTTGGTTGCCCAAAAACTGTGCCAAAGAGCTCTGAATGTCCCAAAATCATTTGTAGCCAGAAAGGGGCATTAACCCACACCCTTGATGCCTGAAATTCCCAAAAATACTTTTGGCGCAAAAATGCATCCTACACCCCTGAAAGTTCAGAATATGTTAGCCGCCCAAAAAAGGCCTTAAAATGCATCTTAGGCCTGCAAAAATGTTGAAAATTTTGGAGGCCCAAAAAAGGGGTTTACAGGCATCCTAGACCCCCTAAAGTCCAGAAAATGTTGGTTGACCAAAAACTGTGCCAGAGAGCTCTGAATGTCCCAAAATCATTTGGAGCCTAAAAGGGGCATTATCCCACACCCTTGACGCCTGAAATTCCCAAAAATATTTTTGACACAAAAATGCATCCTACACACCTGAACGTTCAGAATATGTTAGCAGCCCAAAAAAGGCCTTAAAAGGCCTCTTATGTCTGGAAAAATGTTGAACACTTTGGAGGCCTAAAAAAAGGGGTTTACAGGCATGCTAGACCCCCTAAAATCCAGAAAATGTTGGTGGCCAAAAACTGTGCCATAGAGCTCTGCATGTCCCAAAATCATTTGTAGCCTGAAAGGGGCATTAACCCGCATCCTAGACCACTGAAATTCCCAAAAATAGTTTTGGCAAGAAAAGTGCATCCTTCACACCTGACAGTTCAGAATATGTTAGCATCCCAAGAAAGGCCTTAAAATGCATCTTAGTCCTGCAAAAATGTTGAAAACTTTGGAGGCCCAAAAAAGGGGTTTACAGGGATCCTAGACCCTCTAAAGTCCAGAAAATGTTGGGGGCCAAAAACTGTGCCAGAGAGCTCTGAATGTCCCAGAAACATTTGCAGCCTGAAAGGAGCATTAACCCGCATCCTAGACCACTGAAATTCCCAAAAATAATTTTGACATGAAAAATGCATCCTACACCCCTGAAAGTTCAGAATATGTTAGCAGCCCAAAAAAGGCCTTAAAATGCCTATTAGGCCTGCAAGAATGTTGAAAACTTTAGAGGTCAAAAAAAGGGGTTTACAGGTATCCTAGACCCCCTAAAGTCCAGAAAATTTTGGTGGCCCAAAACTGTGCCAGGGAGCTCTGCATGTCCCAAAATCATTTGTAGCCTGAAAGGGGCATTAACCCACATCCCAGACCACTGAAATTCCCAAAAATAGTTTTGGCAAAAAAAGTGCATCCTTCACACCTGACAGTTCAGAATATGTTAGCAGCCCAAAAAAGGCCTTACAATGCATCTTAGTCCTGCAAAAATGTTGAAAACTTTGGAGGCCCAAAAAAGGGGTTTACAGGCATCCTAGACCCCCTAAAGTCCAGAAAATGTTGGTTGCCCAGAAACTGCCAAAGAGCTCTGAATGTCCCAAAATCATTTGCAGCCTGAAAGGGGCATTAACCCACACCCTTTATGCCTGAAATTCCCAAAAATATTTTTGGCACAAAAATGCATCCTACACCCCTGAAAGTTCAGAATATGTTAGCAGCCCAAAAAAATGCCTTAAAATGCATCTTAGTCCTGCAAAAATGTTGAAAACTTTGGAGGCCCAAAAAAGGGGTTTACAGGCATCCTAGACCCCCTAAAGTCCAGAAAATGTTGGTTGCCCAAAAACTGTGCCAAAGAGCTCTGAATGTCCCAAAATCATTTGTAGCCAGAAAGGGGCATTAACCCACACCCTTTATGCCTGAAATTCCCAAAAATATTTTTGGCACAAAAACGCATCCTACACCCCTGAAAGTTCAGAATATGTTAGCAGCCCAAAAAAGGCCTTAAAATGCATCTTAGTCCTGCAAAAATGTTGAAAACTTTAGAGGCCCAAAAAAGGGGTTTACAGGCATCCTAGACCCCCTAAAGTCCAGAAAATGTTGGTTGCCCAAAAACTGTGCCAAAGAGCTCTGAATGTCCAAAAATCATTTGTAGCCAGAAAGGGGCATTAACCCACACCCTTGACGCCTGAAATTCCCAAAAATATTTTTGACACAAAAATGCATCCTACACACCTGAACGTTCAGAATATGTTAGCAGCCCAAAAAAGGCCCTAAAATGCCTGTTATGTCTGGAAAAATGTTGAACACTTTGGAGGCCTAAAAAAAGGGGTTTACAGGCATGCTAGACCCCCTAAAGTCCAGAAAATGTTGGTGGCCAAAAACTGTGCCAGAGAGCTCTGCATGTCCCAAAATCATTTGTAGCCTGAAAGGGGCATTAACCCGCATCCTAGAACACTGAAATTCCCAAAAATAGTTTTGGCAAGAAAAGTGCATCCTTCACACCTGACAGTTCAGAATATGTTAGCATCCCAAGAAAGGCCTTAAAATGCATCTTAGTCCTGCAAAAATGTTGAAAACTTTGGAGGCCCAAAAAAGGGGTTTACAGGCATCCTAGACCCCCTAAAGTCCAGAAAATGTTGGGGGCCAAAAACTGTGCCAGAGAGCTCTGAATGTCCCAGAAACATTTGCAGCCTGAAAGGAGCATTAACCCGCATCCTAGACCACTGAAATTCCCAAAAATAATTTTGACACGAAAAATGCATCCTACACCCCTGAAAGTTCAGAATATGTTAGCAGCCCAAAAAAGGCCTTAAAATGCCTTTTAGGCCTGCAAGAATGTTGAAAACTTAGGAGGTCAAAAAAAGGGGTTTACAGGTATCCTAGACCCCCTAAAGTCCAGAAAATTTTGGTGGCCCAAAACTGTGCCAGGGAGCTCTGCATGTCCCAAAATCATTTGTAGCCTGAAAGGGGCATTAACCCACATCCCAGACCACTGAAATTCCCAAAAATAGTTTTGGCAAGAAAAGTGCATCCTTCACACCTGACAGTTCAGAATATGTTAGCAGCCCAGAAAAGGCCTTACAATGCATCTTAGTCCTGCAAAAATGTTGAAAACTTTGGAGGCCCAAAAAAGGGGTTTACAGGCATCCTAGACCCCCTAAAGTCCAGAAAATGTTGGTTGCCCAAAAACTGTGCCAAAGAGCTCTGAATGTCCCAAAATCATTTGCAGCCTGAAAGTGGCATTAACCCACACCCTTTATGCCTGAAATTCCCAAAAATATTTTTGGCACAAAAACGCATCCTACACCCCTGAAAGTTCAGAATATGTTAGCAGCCCAAAAAAGGCCTTGAAATGCATCTTATTCCTGCAAAAATGTTGAAAACTTTGGAGGCCCAAAAAAGGGGTTTACAGGCATCCTAGACCCCCTAAAGTCCTGAAAATGTTGGTTGCCCAAAAACTGTGCCAAGGAGCTCTGAATGTCCCAAAATCATTTGTAGCCAGAAAGGGGCATTAACCCACACCCTTGATGCCTGAAATTCCCAAAAATACTTTTGGCACAAAAATGCATCCTACACCCCTGAAAGTTCAGAATATGTTAGCCGCCCAAAAAAGGCCTTAAAATGCATCTTAGGCCTGCAAAAATGTTGAAAACTTTGGAGGCCCAAAAAAGGGGTTTACAGGCATCCTAGACCCCCTAAAGTCCAGAAAATGTTGGTTGACCAAAAACTGTGCCAGAGAGCTCTGAATGTCCCAAAATCATTTGTAGCCTAAAAGGGGCATTATCCCACACCCTTGACGCCTGAAATTCCCAAAAATATTTTTGACACAAAAATGCATCCTACACACCTGAACGTTCAGAATATGTTAGCAGCCCAAAAAAGGCCTTAAAATGCCTGTTATGTCTGGAAAAATGCTGAACACTTTGGAGGCCTAAAAAAAGGGGTTTACAGGCATGCTAGACCCCCTAAAGACCAGAAAATGTTGGTGGCCAAAAACTGTGCCAGAGAGCTCTGCATGTCCCAAAATCATTTGTAGCCTGAAAGGGGCATTAACCCGCATCCTAGACCACTGAAATTCCCAAAAATAGTTTTGGCAAGAAAAGTGCATCCTTCACACCTGACAGTTCAGAATATGTTAGCATCCCAAGAAAGGCCTTAAAATGCATCTTAGTCCTGCAAAAATGTTGAAAACTTTGGAGGCCCAAAAAAGGGGTTTACAGGCATCCTAGACCCCCTAAAGTCCAGAAAATGTTGGGGGCCAAAAACTGTGCCAGAGAGCTCTGAATGTCCCAGAAACATTTGCAGCCTGAAAGGAGCATTAACCCGCATCCTAGACCACTGAAATTCCCAAAAATAATTTTGACATGAAAAATGCATCCTACACCCCTGAAAGTTGTGAATATGTTAGCAGCCCAAAAAAGGCCTTAAAATGCCTTTTAGGCCTGCAAGAATGTTGAAAACTTTGGAGGTCAAAAAAAGGGGTTTACAGGTATCCTAGACCCCCTAAAGTCCAGAAAATTTTGGTGGCCCAAAACTGTGCCAGGGAGCTCTGCATGTCCCAAAATCATGTGTAGCCTGAAAGGGGCATTAACCCACATCCCAGACCATTGAAATTCCCAAAAATAGTTTCGGCAAGAAAAGTGCATCCTTCACACCTGACAGTTCAGAATATGTTAGCAGCCCATAAAAGGCCTTACAATGCATCTTAGTCCTGCAAAAATGTTGGAAACTTTGGAGGCCCAAAAAAGGGGTTTACAGGCATCCTAGACCCCCTAAAGTCCAGAAAATGTTGGTTGCCCAAAAACTGTGCCAAAGAGCTCTGAATGTCCCAAAATCATTTGCAGCCTGAAAGGGGCATTAACCCACACCCTTTATGCCTGAAATTCCCAAAAATATTTTTGGCACAAAAATGCATCCTACACCCCTGAAAGTTCAGAATATGTTAGCAGCCCAAAAAATGCCTTAAAATGCATCTTAGTCCTGCAAAAATGTTGAAAACTTTGGAGGCCCAAAAAAGGGGTTTACAGGCATCCTAGACCCCCTAAAGTCCAGAAAATGTTGGTTGCCCAAAAACTGTGCCAAAGAGCTCTGAATGTCCCAAAATCATTTGTAGCCAGAAAGGGGCATTAACCCACACCCTTGATGCCTGAAATTCCCAAAAATACTTTTGGCACAAAAATGCATCCTACACCCCTGAAAGTTCAGAATATGTTAGCCGCCCAAAAAAGGCCTTAAAATGCATCTCAGGCCTGCAAAAATGTTGAAAACTTTGGAGGCCCAAAAAAGGGGTTTACAGGCATCCTAGACCCCCTAAAGTCCAGAAAATGTTGGTTGACCAAAAACTGTGCCAGAGAGCTCTGAATGTCCCAAAATCACTTGTAGCCTAAAAGGGGCATTATCCCACACCCTTGACGCCTGAAATTCCCAAAAATATCTTTGACACAAAAATGCATCCTACACACCTGAACAATCAGAATATGTTAGCAGCCCAAAAAAGGCCTTAAAATGCCTGTTATGTCTGGAAAAATGTTGAACACTTTGGAGGCCTAAAAAAAGGGGTTTACAGGCATGCTAGACCCCCTAAAGTCCAGAAAATGTTGGTGGCCAAAAACTGTGCCAGAGAGCTCTGCATGTCCCAAAATCATTTGTAGCCTGAAAGGGGCATTAACCCGCATCCTAGACCACTGAAATTCCCAAAAATAGTTTTGGCAAGAAAAGTGCATCCTTCACACCTGACAGTTCAGAATATGTTAGCATCCCAGGAAAGGCCTTAAAATGCATCTTAGTCCTGCAAAAATATTGAAAACTTTGGAGGCCCAAAAAAGGGGTTTACAGGCATCCTAGACCCCCTAAAGTCCAGAAAATGTTGGGGGCCAAAAACTGTGCCAGAGAGCTCTGAATGTCCCAGAAACATTTGCAGCCTGAAAGGAGCATTAACCCGCATCCTAGACCACTGAAATTCCCAAAAATAATTTTGACATGAAAAATGCATCCTACACCCCTGAAAGTTCAGAATATGTTAGCAGCCCAAAAAAGGCCTTAAAATGCCTTTTAGGCCTGCAAGAATGTTGAAAACTTTGGAGGTCAAAAAAAGGGGTTTACAGGTATCCTAGACCCCCTAAAGTCCAGAAAATTTTGGTGGCCCAAAACTGTGCCAGGGAGCTCTGCATGTCCCAAAATCATTTGTAGCCTAAAAGGGGCATTAACCCACATCCCAGACCACTGAAATTCCCAAAAATAGTTTTGGCAAGAAAAGTGCATCCTTCACACCTGACAGTTCAGAATATGTTAGCAGCCCAAAAAAGGCCTTACAATGCATCTTAGTCCTGCAAAAATGTTGAAAACTTTGGAGGCCCAAAAAAGGGGTTTACAGGCATCCTAGACCCCCTAAAGTCCAGAAAATGTTGGTTGCCCAGAAACTGTGCCAAAGAGCTCTGAATGTCCCAAAATCATTTGCAGCCTGAAAGGGGCATTAACCCACACCCTTTATGCCTGAAATTCCCAAAAATATTTTTGGCACAAAAATGCATCCTACACCCCTGAAAGTTCAGAATATGTTAGCAGCCCAAAAAAATGCCTTAAAATGCATCTTAGTCCTGCAAAAATGTTGAAAACTTTGGAGGCCCAAAAAAGGGGTTTACAGGCATCCTAGACCCCCTAAAGTCCAGAAAATGTTGGTTGCCCAAAAACTGTGCCAAAGAGCTCTGAATGTCCCAAAATCATTTGTAGCCAGAAAGGGGCATTAACCCACACCCTTTATGCCTGAAATTCCCAAAAATATTTTTGGCACAAAAACGCATCCTACACCCCTGAAAGTTCAGAATATGTTAGCAGCCCAAAAAAGGCCTTAAAATGCATCTTAGTCCTGCAAAAATGTTGAAAACTTTAGAGGCCCAAAAAAGGGGTTTACAGGCATCCTAGACCCCCTAAAGTCCAGAAAATGTTGGTTGCCCAAAAACTGTGCCAAAGAGCTCTGAATGTCCAAAAATCATTTGTAGCCAGAAAGGGGCATTAACCCACACCCTTGACGCCTGAAATTCCCAAAAATATTTTTGACACAAAAATGCATCCTACACACCTGAACGTTCAGAATATGTTAGCAGCCCAAAAAAGGCCCTAAAATGCCTGTTATGTCTGGAAAAATGTTGAACACTTTGGAGGCCTAAAAAAAGGGGTTTACAGGCATGCTAGACCCCCTAAAGTCCAGAAAATGTTGGTGGCCAAAAACTGTGCCAGAGAGCTCTGCATGTCCCAAAATCATTTGTAGCCTGAAAGGGGCATTAACCCGCATCCTAGAACACTGAAATTCCCAAAAATAGTTTTGGCAAGAAAAGTGCATCCTTCACACCTGACAGTTCAGAATATGTTAGCATCCCAAGAAAGGCCTTAAAATGCATCTTAGTCCTGCAAAAATGTTGAAAACTTTGGAGGCCCAAAAAAGGGGTTTACAGGCATCCTAGACCCCCTAAAGTCCAGAAAATGTTGGGGGCCAAAAACTGTGCCAGAGAGCTCTGAATGTCCCGGAAACATTTGCAGCCTGAAAGGAGCATTAACCCGCATCCTAGACCACTGAAATTCCCAAAAATAATTTTGACACGAAAAATGCATCCTACACCCCTGAAAGTTCAGAATATGTTAGCAGCCCAAAAAAGGCCTTAAAATGCCTTTTAGGCCTGCAAGAATGTTGAAAACTTAGGAGGTCAAAAAAAGGGGTTTACAGGTATCCTAGACCCCCTAAAGTCCAGAAAATTTTGGTGGCCCAAAACTGTGCCAGGGAGCTCTGCATGTCCCAAAATCATTTGTAGCCTGAAAGGGGCATTAACCCACATCCCAGACCACTGAAATTCCCAAAAATAGTTTTGGCAAGAAAAGTGCATCCTTCACACCTGACAGTTCAGAATATGTTAGCAGCCCAGAAAAGGCCTTACAAAGCATCTTAGTCCTGCAAAAATGTTGAAAACTTTGGAGGCCCAAAAAAGGGGTTTACAGGCATCCTAGACCCCCTAAAGTCCAGAAAATGTTGGTTGCCCAAAAACTGTGCCAAAGAGCTCTGAATGTCCCAAAATCATTTGCAGCCTGAAAGGGGCATTAACCCACACCCTTTATGCCTGAAATTCCCAAAAATATTTTTGGCACAAAAACGCATCCTACACCCCTGAAAGTTCAGAATATGTTAGCAGCCCAAAAAAGGCCTTGAAATGCATCTTATTCCTGCAAAAATGTTGAAAACTTTGGAGGCCCAAAAAAGGGGTTTACAGGCATCCTAGACCCCCTAAAGTCCTGAAAATGTTGGTTGCCCAAAAACTGTGCCAAGGAGCTCTGAATGTCCCAAAATCATTTGTAGCCAGAAAGGGGCATTAACCCACACCCTTGATGCCTGAAATTCCCAAAAATACTTTTGGCACAAAAATGCATCCTACACCCCTGAAAGTTCAGAATATGTTAGCCGCCCAAAAAAGGCCTTAAAATGCATCTTAGGCCTGCAAAAATGTTGAAAACTTTGGAGGCCCAAAAAAGGGGTTTACAGGCATCCTAGACCCCCTAAAGTCCAGAAAATGTTGGTTGACCAAAAACTGTGCCAGAGAGCTCTGAATGTCCCAAAATCACTTGTAGCCTAAAAGGGGCATTATCCCACACCCTTGACGCCTGAAATTCCCAAAAATATTTTTGACATAAAAATGCATCCTACACACCTGAACAATCAGAATATGTTAGCAGCCCAAAAAAGGCCTTAAAATGCCTGTTATGTCTGGAAAAATGTTGAACACTTTGGAGGCCTAAAAAAAGGGGTTTACAGGCATGCTAGACCCCCTAAAGTCCAGAAAATGTTGGTGGCCAAAAACTGTGCCAGAGAGCTCTGCATGTCCCAAAATCATTTGTAGCCTGAAAGGGGCATTAACCCGCATCCTAGACCACTGAAATTCCCAAAAATAGTTTTGGCAAGAAAAGTGCATCCTTCACACCTGACAGTTCAGAATATGTTAGCATCCCAGGAAAGGCCTTAAAATGCATCTTAGTCCTGCAAAAATGTTGAAAACTTTGGAGGCCCAAAAAAGGGGTTTACAGGCATCCTAGACCCCCTAAAGTCCAGAAAATGTTGGGGGCCAAAAACTGTGCCAGAGAGCTCTGAATGTCCCAGAAACATTTGCAGCCTGAAAGGAGCATTAACCCGCATCCTAGACCACTGAAATTCCCAAAAATAATTTTGACATGAAAAATGCATCCTACACCCCTGAAAGTTCAGAATATGTTAGCAGCCCAAAAAAGGCCTTAAAATGCCTTTTAGGCCTGCAAGAATGTTGAAAACTTTGGAGGTCAAAAAAAGGGGTTTACAGGTATCCTAGACCCCCTAAAGTCCAGAAAATTTTGGTGGCCCAAAACTGTGCCAGGGAGCTCTGCATGTCCCAAAATCATTTGTAGCCTAAAAGGGGCATTAACCCACATCCCAGACCACTGAAATTCCCAAAAATAGTTTTGGCAAGAAAAGTGCATCCTTCACACCTGACAGTTCAGAATATGTTAGCAGCCCAAAAAAGGCCTTACAATGCATCTTAGTCCTGCAAAAATGTTGAAAACTTTGGAGGCCCAAAAAAGGGGTTTACAGGCATCCTAGACCTCATAAAGTCCAGAAAATGTTGGTTGCCCAAAAACTGTGCCAAAGAGCTCTGAATGTCCCAAAATCATTTGCAGCCTGAAAGGGGCATTATCCCACACCCTTGACACCTGAAATTCCCAAAAATATTTTTGACACAAAAATGCATCCTACACACCTGAACGTTCAGAATATGTTAGCAGCCCAAAAAAGGCCTTAAAATGCCTGTTATGTCTGGAAAAATGTTGAACACTTTGGAGGCCTAAAAAAAGGGGTTTACAGGCATGCTAGACCCCCTAAAGTCCAGAAAATGTTGGTGGCCAAAAACTGTGCCAGAGAGCTCTGCATGTCCCAAAATCATTTGTAGCCTGAAAGGGGCATTAACCCGCATCCTAGACCACTGAAATTCCCAAAAATAGTTTTGGCAAGAAAAGTGCATCCTTCACACCTGACAGTTCAGAATATGTTAGCATCCCAAGAAAGGCCTTAAAATGCATCTTAGTCCTGCAAAAATGTTGAAAACTTTGGAGGCCCAAAAAAGGGGTTTACAGGCATCCTAGACCCCCTAAAGTCCAGAAAATGTTGGGGGCCAAAAACTGTGCCAGAGAGCTCTGAATGTCCCAGAAACATTTGCAGCCTGAAAGGAGCATTAACCCGCATCCTAGACCACTGAAATTCCCAAAAATAATTTTGACATGAAAAATGCATCCTACACCCCTGAAAGTTCAGAATATGTTAGCAGCCCAAAAAAGGCCTTAAAATGCCTTTTAGGCCTGCAAGAATGTTGAAAACTTTGGAGGTCAAAAAAAGGGGTTTACAGGTATCCTAGACCGCCTAAAGTCCAGAAAATTTTGGTGGCCCAAAACTGTGCCAGGGAGCTCTGCATGTCCCAAAATCATTTGTAGCCTGAAAGGGGCATTAACCCACATCCCAGACCATTGAAATTCCCAAAAATAGTTTCGGCAAGAAAAGTGCATCCTTCACACCTGACAGTTCAGAATATGTTAGCAGCCCAAAAAGGCCTTACAATGCATCTTAGTCCTGCAAAAATGTTGGAAACTTTGGAGGCCCAAAAAAGGGGTTTACAGGCATCCTAGACCCCCTAAAGTCCAGAAAATGTTGGTTGCCCAAAAACTGTGCCAAAGAGCTCTGAATGTCCCAAAATCATTTGCAGCCTGAAAGGGGCATTAACCCACACCCTTTATGCCTGAAATTCCCAAAAATACTTTTGGCACAAAAATGCATCCTACACCCCTGAAAGTTCAGAATATGTTAGCAGCCCAAAAAATGCCTTAAAATGCATCTTAGTCCTGCAAAAATGTTGAAAACTTTGGAGGCCCAAAAAAGGGGTTTACAGGCATCCTAGACCCCCTAAAGTCCAGAAAATGTTGGTTGCCCAAAAACTGTGCCAAAGAGCTCTGAATGTCCCAAAATCATTTGTAGCCAGAAAGGGGCATTAACCCACACCCTTGATGCCTGAAATTCCCAAAAATACTTTTGGCGCAAAAATGCATCCTACACCCCTGAAAGTTCAGAATATGTTAGCCGCCCAAAAAAGGCCTTAAAATGCATCTTAGGCCTGCAAAAATGTTGAAAATTTTGGAGGCCCAAAAAAGGGGTTTACAGGCATCCTAGACCCCCTAAAGTCCAGAAAATGTTGGTTGACCAAAAACTGTGCCAGAGAGCTCTGAATGTCCAAAAATCATTTGTAGCCAGAAAGGGGCATTAACCCACACCCTTGACGCCTGAAATTCCCAAAAATATTTTTGACACAAAAATGCATCCTACACACCTGAACGTTCAGAATATGTTAGCAGCCCAAAAAAGGCCCTAAAATGCCTGTTATGTCTGGAAAAATGTTGAACACTTTGGAGGCCTAAAAAAAGGGGTTTACAGGCATGCTAGACCCCCTAAAGTCCAGAAAATGTTGGTGGCCAAAAACTGTGCCAGAGAGCTCTGCATGTCCCAAAATCATTTGGAGCCTGAAAGGGGCATTAACCCGCATCCTAGAACACTGAAATTCCCAAAAATAGTTTTGGCAAGAAAAGTGCATCCTTCACACCTGACAGTTCAGAATATGTTAGCATCCCAAGAAAGGCCTTAAAATGCATCTTAGTCCTGCAAAAATGTTGAAAACTTTGGAGGCCCAAAAAAGGGGTTTACAGGCATCCTAGACCCCCTAAAGTCCAGAAAATGTTGGGGGCCAAAAACTGTGCCAGAGAGCTCTGAATGTCCCAGAAACATTTGCAGCCTGAAAGGAGCATTAACCCGCATCCTAGACCACTGAAATTCCCAAAAATAATTTTGACACGAAAAATGCATCCTACACCCCTGAAAGTTCAGAATATGTTAGCAGCCCAAAAAAGGCCTTAAAATGCCTTTTAGGCCTGCAAGAATGTTGAAAACTTTGGAGGTCAAAAAAAGGGGTTTACAGGTATCCTAGACCCCCTAAAGTCCAGAAAATTTTGGTGGCCCAAAACTGAGCCAGGGAGCTCTGCATGTCCCAAAATCATTTGTAGCCTGAAAGGGGCATTAACCCACATCCCAGACCACTGAAATTCCCAAAAATAGTTTTGGCAAGAAAAGTGCATCCTTCACACCTGACAGTTCAGAATATGTTAGCAGCCCAGAAAAGGCCTTACAATGCATTTTAGTCCTGCAAAAATGATGAAAACTTTGGAGGCCCAAAAAAGGGGTTTACAGGCATCCTAGACCCCCTAAAGTCCAGAAAATGTTGGTTGCCCAAAAACTGTGCCAAAGAGCTCTGAATGTCCCAAAATCATTTGCAGCCTGAAAGGGGCATTAACCCACACCCTTTATGCCTGAAATTCCCAAAAATATTTTTGGCACAAAAACGCATCCTACACCCCTGAAAGTTCAGAATATGTTAGCAGCCCAAAAAAGGCCTTAAAATGCATCTTAGTCCTGCAAAAATGTTGAAAACTTTGGAGGCCCAAAAAAGGGGTTTACAGGCATCCTAGACCCCCTAAAGTCCAGAAAATGTTGGTTGCCCAAAAACTGTGCCAAGGAGCTCTGAATGTCCCAAAATCATTTGTAGCCAGAAAGGGGCATTAACCCACACCCTTGATGCCTGAAATTCCCAAAAATACTTTTGGCACGAAAAATGCATCCTACACCCCTGAAAGTTCAGAATATGTTAGCAGCCCAAAAAAGGCCTTAAAATGCCTTTTAGGCCTGCAAGAATGTTGAAAACTTTGGAGGTCAAAAAAAGGGGTTTACAGGTATCCTAGACCCCCTAAAGTCCAGAAAATTTTGGTGGCCCAAAACTGTGCCAGGGAGCTCTGCATGTCCCAAAATCATTTGTAGCCTGAAAGGGGCATTAACCCACATCCCAGACCATTGAAATTCCCAAAAATAGTTTCGGCAAGAAAAGTGCATCCTTCACACCTGACAGTTCAGAATATGTTAGCAGCCCAAAAAAGGCCTTAAAATGCATCTTAGGCCTGCAAAAATGTTGAAAACTTTGGAGGCCCAAAAAAGGGGTTTACAGGCATCCTAGACCCCCTAAAGTCCAGAAAATGTTGGTTGACCAAAAACTGTGCCAGAGAGCTCTGAATGTCCCAAAATCATTTGTAGCCTAAAAGGGGCATTATCCCACACCCTTGACGCCTGAAATTCCCAAAAATATTTTTGACACAAAAATGCATCCTACACACCTGAACGTTCAGAATATGTTAGCAGCCCAAAAAAGGCCTTAAAATGCCTGTTATGTCTGGAAAAATGCTGAACACTTTGGAGGCCTAAAAAAAGGGGTTTACAGGCATGCTAGACCCCCTAAAGACCAGAAAATGTTGGTGGCCAAAAACTGTGCCAGAGAGCTCTGCATGTCCCAAAATCATTTGTAGCCTGAAAGGGGCATTAACCCGCATCCTAGACCACTGAAATTCCCAAAAATAGTTTTGGCAAGAAAAGTGCATCCTTCACACCTGACAGTTCAGAATATGTTAGCATCCCAAGAAAGGCCTTAAAATGCATCTTAGTCCTGCAAAAATGTTGAAAACTTTGGAGGCCCAAAAAAGGGGTTTACAGGCATCCTAGACCCCCTAAAGTCCAGAAAATGTTGGGGGCCAAAAACTGTGCCAGAGAGCTCTGAATGTCCCAGAAACATTTGCAGCCTGAAAGGAGCATTAACCCGCATCCTAGACCACTGAAATTCCCAAAAATAATTTTGACATGAAAAATGCATCCTACACCCCTGAAAGTTCAGAATATGTTAGCAGCCCAAAAAAGGCCTTAAAATGCCTTTTAGGCCTGCAAGAATGTTGAAAACTTTGGAGGTCAAAAAAAGGGGTTTACAGGTATCCTAGACCCCCTAAAGTCCAGAAAATGTTGGTGGCCCAAAACTGTGCCAGGGAGCTCTGCATGTCCCAAAATCATTTGTAGCCTGAAAGGGGCATTAACCCACATCCCAGACCATTGAAATTCCCAAAAATAGTTTCGGCAAGAAAAGTGCATCCTTCACACCTGACAGTTCAGAATATGTTAGCAGCCCATAAAAGGCCTTACAATGCATCTTAGTCCTGCAAAAATGTTGGAAACTTTGGAGGCCCAAAAAAGGGGTTTACAGGCATCCTAGACCCCCTAAAGTCCAGAAAATGTTGGTTGCCCAAAAACTGTGCCAAAGAGCTCTGAATGTCCCAAAAACATTTGCAGCCTGAAAGGGGCATTAACCCACACCCTTTATGCCTGAAATTCCCAAAAATATTTTTGGCACAAAAATGCATCCTACACCCCTGAAAGTTCAGAATATGTTAGCAGCCCAAAAAATGCCTTAAAATGCATCTTAGTCCTGCAAAAATGTTGAAAACTTTGGAGGCCCAAAAAAGGGGTTTACAGGCATCCTAGACCCCCTAAAGTCCAGAAAATGTTGGTTGCCCAAAAACTGTGCCAAAGAGCTCTGAATGTCCCAAAATCATTTGTAGCCAGAAAGGGGCATTAACCCACACCCTTGATGCCTGAAATTCCCAAAAATACTTTTGGCACAAAAATGCATCCTACACCCCTGAAAGTTCAGAATATGTTAGGCTCCCAAAAAAGGCCTTAAAATGCATCTCAGGCCTGCAAAAATGTTGAAAACTTTGGAGGCGCAAAAAAGGGGTTTACAGGCATCCTAGACCCCCTAAAGTCCAGAAAATGTTGGTGGCCCAAAACTGTGCCAGGGAGCTCTGCATGTCCCAAAATCATTTGTAGCCTAAAAGGGGCATTAACCCACATCCCAGACCACTGAAATTCCCAAAAATAGTTTTGGCAAGAAAAGTGCATCCTTCACACCTGACAGTTCAGAATATGTTAGCAGCCCAAAAAAGGCCTTACAATGCATCTTAGTCCTGCAAAAATGTTGAAAACTTTGGAGGCCCAAAAAAGGGGTTTACAGGCATCCTAGACCTCATAAAGTCCAGAAAATGTTGGTTGCCCAAAAACTGTGCCAAAGAGCTCTGAATGTCCCAAAATCATTTGCAGCCTGAAAGGGGCATTAGCCCACACCCTTTATGCCTGAAATTCCCAAAAATATATTTGGCACAAAAATGCATCCTACACCCCTGAAAGTTCAGAATATGTTAGCAGCCCAAAAAATGCCTTAAAATGCATCTTAGTCCTGCAAAAATGTTGAAAACTTTGGAGGCCCAAAAAAGGGGTTTACAGGCATACTGGACCCCCTAAAGTCCAGAAAATGTTGGTTGACCAAAAACTGTGCCAGAGAGCTCTGAATGTCCCAAAATCATTTGTAGCCTAAAAGGGGCATTATCCCACACCCTTGACACCTGAAATTCCCAAAAATATTTTTGACACAAAAATGCATCCTACACACCTGAACGTTCAGAATATGTTAGCAGCCCAAAAAAGGCCTTAAAATGCCTGTTATGTCTGGAAAAATGTTGAACACTTTGGAGGCCTAAAAAAAGGGGTTTACAGGCATGCTAGACCCCCTAAAGTCCAGAAAATGTTGGTGGCCAAAAACTGTGCCAGAGAGCTCTGCATGTCCCAAAATCATTTGTAGCCTGAAAGGGGCATTAACCCGCATCCTAGACCACTGAAATTCCCAAAAATAGTTTTGGCAAGAAAAGTGCATCCTTCACACCTGACAGTTCAGAATATGTTAGCATCCCAAGAAAGGCCTTAAAATGCATCTTAGTCCTGCAAAAATGTTGAAAACTTTGGAGGCCCAAAAAAGGGGTTTACAGGCATCCTAGACCCCCTAAAGTCCAGAAAATGTTGGGGGCCAAAAGCTGTGCCAGAGAGCTCTGAATGTCCCAGAAACATTTGCAGCCTGAAAGGAGCATTAACCCGCATCCTAGACCACTGAAAATCCCAAAAATAATTTTGACATGAAAAATGCATCCTACACCCCTGAAAGTTCAGAATATGTTAGCAGCCCAAAAAAGGCCTTAAAATGCCTTTTAGGCCTGCAAGAATGTTGAAAACTTTGGAGGTCAAAAAAAGGGGTTTACAGGTATCCTAGACCGCCTAAAGTCCAGAAAATTTTGGTGGCCCAAAACTGTGCCAGGGAGCTCTGCATGTCCCAAAATCATTTGTAGCCTGAAAGGGGCATTAACCCACATCCCAGACCATTGAAATTCCCAAAAATAGTTTCGGCAAGAAAAGTGCATCCTTCACACCTGACAGTTCAGAATATGTTAGCAGCCCAAAAAAGGCCTTACAATGCATCTTAGTCCTGCAAAAATGTTGGAAACTTTGGAGGCCCAAAAAAGGGGTTTACAGGCATCCTAGACCCCCTAAAGTCCAGAAAATGTTGGTTGCCCAAAAACTGTGCCAAAGAGCTCTGAATGTCCCAAAATCATTTGCAGCCTGAAAGGGGCATTAACCCACACCCTTTATGCCTGAAATTCCCAAAAATACTTTTGGCACAAAAATGCATCCTACACCCCTGAAAGTTCAGAATATGTTAGCAGCCCAAAAAATGCCTTAAAATGCATCTTAGTCCTGCAAAAATGTTGAAAACTTTGGAGGCCCAAAAAAGGGGTTTACAGGCATCCTAGACCCCCTAAAGTCCAGAAAATGTTGGTTGCCCAAAAACTGTGCCAAAGAGCTCTGAATGTCCCAAAATCATTTGTAGCCAGAAAGGGGCATTAACCCACACCCTTGATGCCTGAAATTCCCAAAAATACTTTTGGCACAAAAATGCATCCTACACCCCTGAAAGTTCAGAATATGTTAGCCGCCCAAAAAAGGCCTTAAAATGCATCTTAGGCCTGCAAAAATGTTGAAAATTTTGGAGGCCCAAAAAAGGGGTTTACAGGCATCCTAGACCCCCTAAAGTCCAGAAAATGTTGGTTGACCAAAAACTGTGCCAGAGAGCTCTGAATGTCCCAAAATCATTTGGAGCCTAAAAGGGGCATTATCCCACACCCTTGACGCCTGAAATTCCCAAAAATATTTTTGACACAAAAATGCATCCTACACACCTGAACGTTCAGAATATGTTAGCAGCCCAAAAAAGGCCTTAAAATGCCTGTTATGTCTGGAAAAATGTTGAACACTTTGGAGGCCTAAAAAAAGGGGTTTACAGGCATGCTAGACCCCCTAAAATCCAGAAAATGTTGGTGGCCAAAAACTGTGCCAGAGAGCTCTGAATGTCCCAAAATCATTTGTAGCCTGAAAGGGGCATTAACCCGCATCCTAGACCACTGAAATTCCCAAAAATAGTTTTGGCAAGAAAAGTGCATCCTTCACACCTGACAGTTCAGAATATGTTAGCATCCCAAGAAAGGCCTTAAAATGCATCTTAGTCCTGCAAAAATGTTGAAAACTTTGGAGGCCCAAAAAAGGGGTTTACAGGCATCCTAGACCCTCTAAAGTCCAGAAAATGTTGGGGGCCAAAAACTGTGCCAGAGAGCTCTGAATGTCCCAGAAACATTTGCAGCCTGAAAGGAGCATTAACCCGCATCCTAGACCACTGAAATTCCCAAAAATAATTTTGACATGAAAAATGCATCCTACACCCCTGAAAGTTCAGAATATGTTAGCAGCCCAAAAAAGGCCTTAAAATGCCTATTAGGCCTGCAAGAATGTTGAAAACTTTAGAGGTCAAAAAAAGGGGTTTACAGGTATCCTAGACCCCCTAAAGTCCAGAAAATTTTGGTGGCCCAAAACTGTGCCAGGGAGCTCTGCATGTCCCAAAATCATTTGTAGCCTGAAAGGGGCATTAACCCACATCCCAGACCACTGAAATTCCCAAAAATAGTTTTGGCAAAAAAAGTGCATCCTTCACACCTGACAGTTCAGAATATGTTAGCAGCCCAAAAAAGGCCTTACAATGCATCTTAGTCCTGCAAAAATGTTGAAAACTTTGGAGGCCCAAAAAAGGGGTTTACAGGCATCCTAGACCCCCTAAAGTCCAGAAAATGTTGGTTGCCCAGAAACTGTGCCAAAGAGCTCTGAATGTCCCAAAATCATTTGCAGCCTGAAAGGGGCATTAACCCACACCCTTTATGCCTGAAATTCCCAAAAATATTTTTGGCACAAAAATGCATCCTACACCCCTGAAAGTTCAGAATATGTTAGCAGCCCAAAAAAATGCCTTAAAATGCATCTTAGTCCTGCAAAAATGTTGAAAACTTTGGAGGCCCAAAAAAGGGGTTTACAGGCATCCTAGACCCCCTAAAGTCCAGAAAATGTTGGTTGCCCAAAAACTGTGCCAAAGAGCTCTGAATATCCCAAAATCATTTGTAGCCAGAAATGGGCATTAACCCACACCCTTTATGCCTGAAATTCCCAAAAATATTTTTGGCACAAAAACGCATCCTACACCCCTGAAAGTTCAGAATATGTTAGCAGCCCAAAAAAGGCCTTAAAATGCATCTTAGTCCTGCAAAAATGTTGAAAACTTTGGAGGCCCAAAAAAGGGGTTTACAGGCATCCTAGACCCCCTAAAGTCCAGAAAATGTTGGTTGCCCAAAAACTGTGCCAAAGAGCTCTGAATGTCCAAAAATCATTTGTAGCCAGAAAGGGGCATTAACCCACACCCTTGACGCCTGAAATTCCCAAAAATATTTTTGACACAAAAATGCATCCTACACACCTGAACGTTCAGAATATGTTAGCAGCCCAAAAAAGGCCTTAAAATGCCTGTTATGTCTGGAAAAATGTTGAACACTTTGGAGGCCTAAAAAAAGGGGTTTACAGGCATGCAAGACCCCCTAAAGTCCAGAAAATGTTGGTGGCCAAAAACTGTGCCAGAGAGCTCTGCATGTCCCAAAATCATTTGTAGCCTGAAAGGGGCATTAACCCGCATCCTAGAACACTGAAATTCCCAAAAATAGTTTTGGCAAGAAAAGTGCATCCTTCACACCTGACAGTTCAGAATATGTTAGCATCCCAAGAAAGGCCTTAAAATGCATCTTAGTCCTGCAAAAATGTTGAAAACTTTGGAGGCCCAAAAAAGGGGTTTACAGGCATCCTAGACCCCCTAAAGTCCAGAAAATGTTGGGGGCCAAAAACTGTGCCAGAGAGCTCTGAATGTCCCAGAAACATTTGCAGCCTGAAAGGAGCATTAACCCGCATCCTAGACCACTGAAATTCCCAAAAATAATTTTGACACGAAAAATGCATCCTACACCCCTGAAAGTTCAGAATATGTTAGCAGCCCAAAAAAGGCCTTAAAATGCCTTTTAGGCCTGCAAGAATGTTGAAAACTTTGGAGGTCAAAAAAAGGGGTTTACAGGTATCCTAGACCCCCTAAAGTCCAGAAAATTTTGGTGGCCCAAAACTGAGCCAGGGAGCTCTGCATGTCCCAAAATCATTTGTAGCCTGAAAGGGGCATTAGCCCACATCCCAGACCACTGAAATTCCCAAAAATAGTTTTGGCAAGAAAAGTGCATCCTTCACACCTGACAGTTCAGAATATGTTAGCAGCCCAGAAAAGGCCTTACAATGCATCTTAGTCCTGCAAAAATGATGAAAACTTTGGAGGCCCAAAAAAGGGGTTTACAGGCATCCTAGACCCCCTAAAGTCCAGAAAATGTTGGTTGCCCAAAAACTGTGCCAAAGAGCTCTGAATGTCCCAAAATCATTTGCAGCCTGAAAGGGGCATTAACCCACACCCTTTATGCCTGAAATTCCCAAAAATATTTTTGGCACAAAAACGCATCCTACACCCCTGAAAGTTCAGAATATGTTAGCAGCCCAAAAAAGGCCTTAAAATGCATCTTAGTCCTGCAAAAATGTTGAAAACTTTGGAGGCCCAAAAAAGGGGTTTACAGGCATCCTAGACCCCCTAAAGTCCAGAAAATGTTGGTTGCCCAAAAACTGTGCCAAGGAGCTCTGAATGTCCCAAAATCATTTGTAGCCAGAAAGGGGCATTAACCCACACCCTTGATGCCTGAAATTCCCAAAAATACTTTTGGCACAAAAATGCATCCTACACCCCTGAAAGTTCAGAATATGTTAGCCGCCAAAAAAAGGCCTTAAAATGCATCTTAGGCCTGCAAAAATGTTGAAAACTTTGGAGGCCCAAAAAAGGGGTTTACAGGCATCCTAGACCCCCTAAAGTCCAGAAAATGTTGGTTGACCAAAAACTGTGCCAGAGAGCTCTGAATGTCCCAAAATCATTTGTAGCCTAAAAGGGGCATTATCCCACACCCTTGACGCCTGAAATTCCCAAAAATATTTTTGACACAAAAATGCATCCTACACACCTGAACGTTCAGAATATGTTAGCAGCCCAAAAAAGGCCTTAAAATGCCGGTTATGTCTGGAAAAATGCTGAACACTTTGGAGGCCTAAAAAAAGGGGTTTACAGGCATGCTAGACCCCCTAAAGACCAGAAAATGTTGGTGGCCAAAAACTGTGCCAGAGAGCTCTGCATGTCCCAAAATCATTTGTAGCCTGAAAGGGGCATTAACCCGCATCCTAGACCACTGAAATTCCCAAAAATAGTTTTGGCAAGAAAAGTGCATCCTTCACACCTGACAGTTCAGAATATGTTAGCATCCCAAGAAAGGCCTTAAAATGCATCTTAGTCCTGCAAAAATGTTGAAAACTTTGGAGGCCCAAAAAAGGGGTTTACAGGCATCCTAGACCCCCTAAAGTCCAGAAAATGTTGGGGGCCAAAAACTGTGCCAGAGAGCTCTGAATGTCCCAGAAACATTTGCAGCCTGAAAGGAGCATTAACCCGCATCCTAGACCACTGAAATTCCCAAAAATAATTTTGACATGAAAAATGCATCCTACACCCCTGAAAGTTCAGAATATGTTAGCAGCCCAAAAAAGGCCTTAAAATGCCTTTTAGGCCTGCAAGAATGTTGAAAACTTTGGAGGTCAAAAAAAGGGGTTTACAGGTATCCTAGACCCCCTAAAGTCCAGAAAATTTTGGTGGCCCAAAACTGTGCCAGGGAGCTCTGCATGTCCCAAAATCATTTGTAGCCTGAAAGGGGCATTAACCCACATCCCAGACCATTGAAATTCCCAAAAATAGTTTCGGCAAGAAAAGTGCATCCTTCACACCTGACAGTTCAGAATATGTTAGCAGCCCATAAAAGGCCTTACAATGCATCTTAGTCCTGCAAAAATGTTGGAAACTTTGGAGGCCCAAAAAAGGGGTTTACAGGCATCCTAGACCCCCTAAAGTCCAGAAAATGTTGGTTGCCCAAAAACTGTGCCAAAGAGCTCTGAATGTCCCAAAATCATTTGCAGCCTGAAAGGGGCATTAAGCCACACCCTTTATGCCTGAAATTCCCAAAAATATTTTTGGCACAAAAATGCATCCTACACCCCTGAAAGTTCAGAATATGTTAGCAGCCCAAAAAATGCCTTAAAATGCATCTTAGTCCTGCAAAAATGTTGAAAACTTTGGAGGCCCAAAAAAGGGGTTTACAGGCATCCTAGACCCCCTAAAGTCCAGAAAATGTTGGTTGCCCAAAAACTGTGCCAAAGAGCTCTGAATGTCCCAAAATCATTTGTAGCCAGAAAGGGGCATTAACCCACACCCTTGATGCCTGAAATTCCCAAAAATACTTTTGGCACAAAAATGCATCCTACACCCCTGAAAGTTCAGAATATGTTAGCCGCCCAAAAAAGGCCTTAAAATGCATCTCAGGCCTGCAAAAATGTTGAAAACTTTGGAGGCCCAAAAAAGGGGTTTACAGGCATCCTAGACCCCCTAAAGTCCAGAAAATGTTGGTTGACCACAAACTGTGCCAGAGAGCTCTGAATGTCCCAAAATCACTTGTAGCCTAAAAGGGGCATTATCCCACACCCTTGACGCCTGAAATTCCCAAAAATATTTTTGACACAAAAATGCATCCTACACACCTGAACAATCAGAATATGTTAGCAGCCCAAAAAAGGCCTTAAAATGCCTGTTATGTCTGGAAAAATGTTGAACACTTTGGAGGCCTAAAAAAAGGGGTTTACAGGCATGCTAGACCCCCTAAAGTCCAGAAAATGTTGGTGGCCAAAAACTGTGCCAGAGAGCTCTGCATGTCCCAAAATCATTTGTAGCCTGAAAGGGGCATTAACCCGCATCCTAGACCACTGAAATTCCCAAAAATAGTTTTGGCAAGAAAAGTGCATCCTTCACACCTGACAGTTCAGAATATGTTAGCATCCCAGGAAAGGCCTTAAAATGCATCTTAGTCCTGCAAAAATGTTGAAAACTTTGGAGGCCCAAAAAAGGGGTTTACAGGCATCCTAGACCCCCTAAAGTCCAGAAAATGTTGGGGGCCAAAAACTGTGCCAGAGAGCTCTGAATGTCCCAAAATCATTTGTAGCCTAAAAGGGGCATTAACCCACATCCCAGACCACTGAAATTCCCAAAAATAGTTTTGGCAAGAAAAGTGCATCCTTCACACCTGACAGTTCAGAATATGTTAGCATCCCAGGAAAGGCCTTAAAATGCATCTTAGTCCTGCAAAAATGTTGAAAACTTTGGAGGCCCAAAAAAGGGGTTTACAGGCATCCTAGACCTCATAAAGTCCAGAAAATGTTGGTTGCCCAAAAACTGTGCCAAAGAGCTCTGAATGTCCCAAAATCATTTGCAGCCTGAAAGGGGCATTAGCCCACACCCTTTATGCCTGAAATTCCCAAAAATATATTTGGCACAAAAATGCATCCTACACCCCTGAAAGTTCAGAATATGTTAGCAGCCCAAAAAATGCCTTAAAATGCATCTTAGTCCTGCAAAAATGTTGAAAACTTTGGAGGCCCAAAAAAGGGGTTTACAGGCATCCTGGACCCCCTAAAGTCCAGAAAATGTTGGTTGACCAAAAACTGTGCCAGAGAGCTCTGCATGTCCCAAAATCATTTGTAGCCTGAAAGGAGAATTAACCCGCAACCTAGACCACTGAAATTCCCAAAAATCGTTTTGGCAAGAAAAGTGCATCCTTCACACCTGACAGTTCAGAATATGTTAGCATCCCAAAAAAGGCCTTAAAATGCATCTTAGGCCTGCAAAAATGTTGAAAACTTTGGAGGCCCAAAAAAGGGGTTCAGAGGCATCCTATACCCCCTAAAGTCCAGAAAATGTTGGTTGACCAAAAACTGTGCCAGAGAGCTCTGAATGTCCCAAAATCATTTGTAGCCTAAAAGGGGCATTATCCCACACCCTTGACGCCTGAAATTCCCAAAAATATTTTTGACACAAAAATGCATCCTACACACCTGAACGTTCAGAATATGTTAGCAGCCCAAAAAAGGCCTTAAAATGCCTGTTATGTCTGGAAAAATGTTGAACACTTTGGAGGCCTAAAAAAGGGGTTTACAGGCATCCTAGACCCCCTAAAGTCCAGAAAATGTTGGTGGCCAAAAACTGTGCCAGAGAGCTCTGAATGTCCCAGAAACATTTGCAGCCTGAAAGGAGCATTAACCCGCATCCTAGACCACTGAAATTCCCAAAAATAATTTTGACATGAAAAATGCATCCTACACCCCTGAAAGTTCAGAATATGTTAGCAGCCCAAAAAAGGCCTTAAAATGCCTTTTAGGCCTGCAAGAATGTTGAAAACTTTGGAGGTCAAAAAAAGGGGTTTACAGGTATCCTAGACCCCCTAAAGTCCAGAAAATTTTGGTGGCCCAAAACTGTGCCAGAGAGCTCTGCATGTCCCAAAATCATTTGTAGCCTGAAAGGGGCATTAACCCGCATCCTAGACCACTGAAATTCCCAAAAATCGTTTTGGCAAGAAAAGTGCATCCTTCACACCTGACAGTTCAGAATATGTTAGCATCCCAAAAAAGGCCTTAAAATGCATCTTAGGCCTGCAAAAATGTTGAAAACTTTGGAGGCCCAAAAAAGGGGTTTACAGGCATCCTAGACCCCCTAAAGTCCAGAAAATGTTGGTTGACCAAAAACTGTGCCAGAGAGCTCTGAATGTCCCAAAATCATTTGTAGCCTAAAAGGGGCATTATCCCACACCCTTGACGCCTGAAATTCCCAAAAATATTTTTGGCACAAAAATGCATCCTACACACCTGAACGTTCAGAATATGTTAGCAGCCCAAAAAAGGCCTTAAAATGCCTGTTATGTCTGGAAAAATGTTGAACACTTTGGAGGCCTAAAAAAGGGGTTTACAGGCATCCTAGACCCCCTAAAGTCCAGAAAATGTTGGTGGCCAAGAACTGTGCCAGAGAGCTCTGAATGTCCCAGAAACATTTGCAGCCTGAAAGGAGCATTAACCCGCATCCTAGACCACTGAAATTCCCAAAAATAATTTTGACATGAAAAATGCATCCTACACCCCTGAAAGTTCAGAATATGTTAGCAGCCCAAAAAAGGCCTTAAAATGCCTTTTAGGCCTGCAAGAATGTTGAAAACTTTGGAGGTCAAAAAAAGGGGTTTACAGGTATCCTAGAGCCCCTAAAGTCCAGAAAATTTTGGTGGCCCAAAACTGTGCCAGAGAGCTCTGCATGTCCCAAAATCATTTGTAGCCTGAAAGGGGCATTAACCCGCATCCTAGACCACTGAAATTCCCAAAAATCGTTTTGGCAAGAAAAGTGCATCCTTCACACCTGACAGTTCAGAATATGTTAGCATCCCAAAAAAGGCCTTAAAATGCATCTTAGGCCTGCAAAAATGTTGAAAACTTTGGAGGCCCAAAAAAGGGGTTTACAGGCATCCTAGACCCCCTAAAGTCCAGAAAATGTTGGTTGACCAAAAACTGTGCCAGAGAGCTCTGAATGTCCCAAAATCATTTGTAGCCTAAAAGGGGCATTATCCCACACCCTTGACGCCTGAAATTCCCAAAGATATTTTTGACACAAAAATGCATCCTACACACCTGAACGTTCAGAATATGTTAGCAGCCCAAAAAAGGCCTTAAAATGCCTGTTATGTCTGGAAAAATGTTGAACACTTTGGAGGCCTAAAAAAGGGGTTTACAGGCATCCTAGACCCCTAAGGTCCAGAAAATGTTGGTGGCCAAAAACTGTGCCAGAGAGCTCTGAATGTCCCAGAAACATTTGCAGCCTGAAAGGAGCATTAACCCGCATCCTAGACCACTGAAATTCCCAAAAATAATTTTGACATGAAAAATGCATCCTACACCCCTGAAAGTTCAGAATATGTTAGCAGCCCAAAAAAGGCCTTAAAATGCATATTAGGCCTGCAAAAATGTTGAAAACTTTGGAGGCCTAAAAAAGGGGTTTACAGGCATCCTAGACCCCTAAGGTCCAGAAAATGTTGGTGGCCAAAAACTGTGCCAGAGAGCTCTGAATGTCCCAAAATCATTTGTAGCCTGAAAGGGGCATTAACCCACACCCTTGATGCCTGAAATTCCGAAAAATGTTTTTGGCACAAAAGTGCATCCTACACCCCTGAAAGTTCACAATATGTTAGCAGCCCAAAAAAGGCCTTAAAATGCATCTTAGGCCTGCAAAAATGTTGAAAACTTTGGAGGCCCAAAAAAGGGCTTTACAGGCATCCTAGACCCCCTAAAGTCCAGAAAATGTTGGTGGCCAAAAACTGTGCCAAGGAGCTCTGAATGTCCCAAAATCATTTGTAGCCAGAAAGGGGCATTAACCCACACCCTTGATGCCTGAAATTCCCAAAAATATTTTTGGCACAAAAATGCATCCTACACCCCTGAAAGTTCAGAATATGTTAGCAGCCCAAAAAAGGCCTTAAAATGCATCTTAGTCCTGCAAAAATGTTGAAAACTTTGGAGGCCCAAAAAAGGGGTTTACAGGCATCCTAGACCCCCTAAAGTCCAGAAAATGTTGGTTGCCCAAAAACTGTGCCAAAGAGCTCTGAATGTCCCAAAATCATTTGTAGCCAGAAAGGGGCATTAACCCACACCCTTGATGCCTGAAATTCCCAAAAATACTTTTGGCAGAAAAATGCATCCTACACCCCTGAAAGTTCAGAATATGTTAGCCGCCCAAAAAAGGCCTTAAAATGCATCTTAGGCCTGCAAAAATGTTGAAAACTTTGGAGGCCCAAAAAAGGGGTTTAGAGGCATCCTAGACCCCTAAAGTCCAGAAAATGTTGGTTTACCAAAAACTGTGCCAGAGAGCTCTGAATTTCCCAAAATCATTTGTAGCCTAAAAGGGGCATTATCCCACACCCTTGACGCCTGAAATTCCCAAAGATATTTTTGACACAAAAATGCATCCTACACACCTGAACGTTCAGAATATGTTAGCAGCCCAAAAAAGGCCTTAAAATGCCTGTTATGTCTGGAAAAATGTTGAACACTTTGGAGGCCTAAAAAAGGGGTTTACAGGCATCCTAGACCCCCTAAAGTCCAGAAAATGTTGGTGGCCAAAAACTGTGCCAGAGAGCTCTGAATGTCCCAGAAACATTTGCAGCCTGAAAGGAGCATTAACCCGCATCCTAGACCACTGAAATTCCCAAAAATAATTTTGACATGAAAAATGCATCCTACACCCCTGAAAGTTCAGAATATGTTAGCAGCCCAAAAAAGGCCTTAAAATGCCTTTTAGGCCTGCAAGAATGTTGAAAACTTTGGAGGTCAAAAAAAGGGGTTTACAGGTATCCTAGACCCCCTAAAGTCCAGAAAATGTTGGTGGCCCAAAACTGTGCCAGAGAGCTCTGCATGTCCCAAAATCATTTGTAGCCTGAAAGGGGCATTGACCCGCATCCTAGACCACTGAAATTCCCAAAAATCGTTTTGGCAAGAAAAGTGCATCCTTCACACCTGACAGTTCAGAATATGTTAGCATCCCAAAAAAGGCCTTAAAATGCATCTTAGGCCTGCAATAATGTTGAAAACTTTGGAGGCCCAAAAAAGGGGTTTACAGGCATCCTAGACCCCTAAAGTCCAGAAAATGTTGGTTTACCAAAAACTGTGCCAGAGAGCTCTGAATGTCCCAAAATCATTTGTAGCCAGAAAGGGGCATTAACCCACACCCTTGATGCCTGAAATTCCCAAAAATACTTTTGGCAGAAAAATGCATCCTACACCCCGAAAGTTCAGAATATGTTAGCCGCCCAAAAAAGGCCTTAAAATGCATCTTAGGCCTGCAAAAATGTTGAAAACTTTGGAGGCCCAAAAAAGGGGTTTAGAGGCATCCTAGACCCCCTAAAGTCCAGAAAATGTTGGTTGACCAAAAACTGTGCCAGAGAGCTCTGAATGTCCCAAAATCATTTGTAGCCTAAAAGGGGCATTATCCCACACCCTTGACGCCTGAAATTCCCAAAAATATTTTTGACACAAAAATGCATCCTACACACCTGAACGTTCAGAATATGTTAGCAGCCCAAAAAAGGCCTTAAAATGCCTGTTATGTCTGGAAAAATGTTGAACACTTTGGAGGCCTAAAAAAGGGGTTTACAGGCATCCTAGACCCCCTAAAGTCCAGAAAATGTTGGTGGCCAAAAACTGTGCCAGAGAGCTCTGAATGTCCCAGAAACATTTGCAGCCTGAAAGGAGCATTAACCCGCATCCTAAAACACTGAAATTCCCAAAAATAATTTTGACATGAAAAATGCATCCTACACCCCTGAAAGTTCAGAATATGTTAGCAGCCCAAAAAAGGCCTTAAAATGCCTTTTAGGCCTGCAAGAATGTTGAAAACTTTGGAGGTCAAAAAAGGGGTTTACAGGTATCCTAGACCCCCTAAAGTCCAGAAAATTTTGGTGGCCCAAAACTGTGCCAGAGAGCTCTGCATGTCCCAAAATCATTTGTAGCCTGAAAGGGGCATTAACCCGCATCCTAGACCACTGAAATTCCCAAAAATCGTTTTGGCAAGAAAAGTGCATCCTTCACACCTGACAGTTCAGAATATGTTAGCATCCCAAAAAAGGCCTTAAAATGCATCTTAGGCCTGCAAAAATGTTGAAAACTTTGGAGGCCCAAAAAAGGGGTTTACAGGCATCCTAGACCCCCTAAAGTCCAGAAAATGTTGGTTGACCAAAAACTGTGCCAGAGAGCTCTGAATGTCCCAAAATCATTTGTAGCCTAAAAGGGGCATTATCCCACACCCTTGACGCCTGAAATTCCCAAAAATATTTTTGGCACAAAAATGCATCCTACACCCCTGAAAGTTCAGAATATGTTAGCAGCCCAAAAAAGGCCTTAAAATGCATCTTAGTCCTGCAAAAATGTTGAAAACTTTGGAGGCCCAAAAAAGGGGTTTACAGGCATCCTAGACCCCCTAAAGTCCAGAAAATGTTGGTTGCCCAAAAACTGTGCCAAAGAGCTCTGAATGTCCCAAAATCATTTGTAGCCAGAAAGGGGCATTAACCCACACCCTTGATGCCTGAAATTCCCAAAAATACTTTTGGCAGAAAAATGCATCCTACACCCCTGAAATTTCAGAATATGTTAGCCGCCCAAAAAAGGCCTTAAAATGCATCTTAGGCCTGCAAAAATGTTGAAAACTTTGGAGGCCCAAAAAAGGGGTTTAGAGGCATCCTAGACCCCCTAAAGTCCAGAAAATGTTGGTTGACCAAAAACTGTGCCAGAGAGCTCTGAATGTCCCAAAATCATTTGTAGCCAGAAAGGGGCATTAACCCACACCCTTGATGCCTGAAATTCCCAAAAATACTTTTGGCAGAAAAATGCATCCTACACCCCTGAAAGTTCAGAATATGTTAGCTGCCCAAAAAAGGCCTTAAAATGCATCTTAGTCCTGCAAAAATGTTGAAAACTTTGGAGGCCCAAAAAAGGGGTTTACAGGCATCCTAGACCTCATAAAGTCCAGAAAATGTTGGTTGCCCAAAAACTGTGCCAAAGAGCTCTGAATGTCCCAAAATCATTTGCAGCCTGAAAGGGGCATTAGCCCACACCCTTTATGCCTGAAATTCCCAAAAATATATTTGGCACAAAAATGCATCCTACACCCCTGAAAGTTCAGAATATGTTAGCAGCCCAAAAAATGCCTTAAAATGCATCTTAGTCCTGCAAAAATGTTGAAAACTTTGGAGGCCCAAAAAAGGGGTTTACAGGCATCCTGGACCCCCTAAAGTCCAGAAAATGTTGGTTGACCAAAAACTGTGCCAGAGAGCTCTGCATGTCCCAAAATCATTTGTAGCCTGAAAGGAGAATTAACCCGCAACCTAGACCACTGAAATTCCCAAAAATCGTTTTGGCAAGAAAAGTGCATCCTTCACACCTGACAGTTCAGAATATGTTAGCATCCCAAAAAAGGCCTTAAAATGCATCTTAGGCCTGCAAAAATGTTGAAAACTTTGGAGGCCCAAAAAAGGGGTTCAGAGGCATCCTATACCCCCTAAAGTCCAGAAAATGTTGGTTGACCAAAAACTGTGCCAGAGAGCTCTGAATGTCCCAAAATCATTTGTAGCCTAAAAGGGGCATTATCCCACACCCTTGACGCCTGAAATTCCCAAAAATATTTTTGACACAAAAATGCATCCTACACACCTGAACGTTCAGAATATGTTAGCAGCCCAAAAAAGGCCTTAAAATGCCTGTTATGTCTGGAAAAATGTTGAACACTTTGGAGGCCTAAAAAAGGGGTTTACAGGCATCCTAGACCCCCTAAAGTCCAGAAAATGTTGGTGGCCAAAAACTGTGCCAGAGAGCTCTGAATGTCCCAGAAACATTTGCAGCCTGAAAGGAGCATTAACCCGCATCCTAGACCACTGAAATTCCCAAAAATAATTTTGACATGAAAAATGCATCCTACACCCCTGAAAGTTCAGAATATGTTAGCAGCCCAAAAAAGGCCTTAAAATGCCTTTTAGGCCTGCAAGAATGTTGAAAACTTTGGAGGTCAAAAAAAGGGGTTTACAGGTATCCTAGACCCCCTAAAGTCCAGAAAATTTTGGTGGCCCAAAACTGTGCCAGAGAGCTCTGCATGTCCCAAAATCATTTGTAGCCTGAAAGGGGCATTAACCCGCATCCTAGACCACTGAAATTCCCAAAAATCGTTTTGGCAAGAAAAGTGCATCCTTCACACCTGACAGTTCAGAATATGTTAGCATCCCAAAAAAGGCCTTAAAATGCATCTTAGGCCTGCAAAAATGTTGAAAACTTTGGAGGCCCAAAAAAGGGGTTTACAGGCATCCTAGACCCCCTAAAGTCCAGAAAATGTTGGTTGACCAAAAACTGTGCCAGAGAGCTCTGAATGTCCCAAAATCATTTGTAGCCTAAAAGGGGCATTATCCCACACCCTTGACGCCTGAAATTCCCAAAAATATTTTTGGCACAAAAATGCATCCTACACACCTGAACGTTCAGAATATGTTAGCAGCCCAAAAAAGGCCTTAAAATGCCTGTTATGTCTGGAAAAATGTTGAACACTTTGGAGGCCTAAAAAAGGGGTTTACAGGCATCCTAGACCCCCTAAAGTCCAGAAAATGTTGGTGGCCAAGAACTGTGCCAGAGAGCTCTGAATGTCCCAGAAACATTTGCAGCCTGAAAGGAGCATTAACCCGCATCCTAGACCACTGAAATTCCCAAAAATAATTTTGACATGAAAAATGCATCCTACACCCCTGAAAGTTCAGAATATGTTAGCAGCCCAAAAAAGGCCTTAAAATGCCTTTTAGGCCTGCAAGAATGTTGAAAACTTTGGAGGTCAAAAAAAGGGGTTTACAGGTATCCTAGAGCCCCTAAAGTCCAGAAAATTTTGGTGGCCCAAAACTGTGCCAGAGAGCTCTGCATGTCCCAAAATCATTTGTAGCCTGAAAGGGGCATTAACCCGCATCCTAGACCACTGAAATTCCCAAAAATCGTTTTGGCAAGAAAAGTGCATCCTTCACACCTGACAGTTCAGAATATGTTAGCATCCCAAAAAAGGCCTTAAAATGCATCTTAGGCCTGCAAAAATGTTGAAAACTTTGGAGGCCCAAAAAAGGGGTTTACAGGCATCCTAGACCCCCTAAAGTCCAGAAAATGTTGGTTGACCAAAAACTGTGCCAGAGAGCTCTGAATGTCCCAAAATCATTTGTAGCCTAAAAGGGGCATTATCCCACACCCTTGACGCCTGAAATTCCCAAAGATATTTTTGACACAAAAATGCATCCTACACACCTGAACGTTCAGAATATGTTAGCAGCCCAAAAAAGGCCTTAAAATGCCTGTTATGTCTGGAAAAATGTTGAACACTTTGGAGGCCTAAAAAAGGGGTTTACAGGCATCCTAGACCCCTAAGGTCCAGAAAATGTTGGTGGCCAAAAACTGTGCCAGAGAGCTCTGAATGTCCCAGAAACATTTGCAGCCTGAAAGGAGCATTAACCCGCATCCTAGACCACTGAAATTCCCAAAAATAATTTTGACATGAAAAATGCATCCTACACCCCTGAAAGTTCAGAATATGTTAGCAGCCCAAAAAAGGCCTTAAAATGCATATTAGGCCTGCAAAAATGTTGAAAACTTTGGAGGCCTAAAAAAGGGGTTTACAGGCATCCTAGACCCCTAAGGTCCAGAAAATGTTGGTGGCCAAAAACTGTGCCAGAGAGCTCTGAATGTCCCAAAATCATTTGTAGCCTGAAAGGGGCATTAACCCACACCCTTGATGCCTGAAATTCCGAAAAATGTTTTTGGCACAAAAGTGCATCCTACACCCCTGAAAGTTCACAATATGTTAGCAGCCCAAAAAAGGCCTTAAAATGCATCTTAGGCCTGCAAAAATGTTGAAAACTTTGGAGGCCCAAAAAAGGGCTTTACAGGCATCCTAGACCCCCTAAAGTCCAGAAAATGTTGGTGGCCAAAAACTGTGCCAAGGAGCTCTGAATGTCCCAAAATCATTTGTAGCCAGAAAGGGGCATTAACCCACACCCTTGATGCCTGAAATTCCCAAAAATATTTTTGGCACAAAAATGCATCCTACACCCCTGAAAGTTCAGAATATGTTAGCAGCCCAAAAAAGGCCTTAAAATGCATCTTAGTCCTGCAAAAATGTTGAAAACTTTGGAGGCCCAAAAAAGGGGTTTACAGGCATCCTAGACCCCCTAAAGTCCAGAAAATGTTGGTTGCCCAAAAACTGTGCCAAAGAGCTCTGAATGTCCCAAAATCATTTGTAGCCAGAAAGGGGCATTAACCCACACCCTTGATGCCTGAAATTCCCAAAAATACTTTTGGCAGAAAAATGCATCCTACACCCCTGAAAGTTCAGAATATGTTAGCCGCCCAAAAAAGGCCTTAAAATGCATCTTAGGCCTGCAAAAATGTTGAAAACTTTGGAGGCCCAAAAAAGGGGTTTAGAGGCATCCTAGACCCCTAAAGTCCAGAAAATGTTGGTTTACCAAAAACTGTGCCAGAGAGCTCTGAATTTCCCAAAATCATTTGTAGCCTAAAAGGGGCATTATCCCACACCCTTGACGCCTGAAATTCCCAAAGATATTTTTGACACAAAAATGCATCCTACACACCTGAACGTTCAGAATATGTTAGCAGCCCAAAAAAGGCCTTAAAATGCCTGTTATGTCTGGAAAAATGTTGAACACTTTGGAGGCCTAAAAAAGGGGTTTACAGGCATCCTAGACCCCCTAAAGTCCAGAAAATGTTGGTGGCCAAAAACTGTGCCAGAGAGCTCTGAATGTCCCAGAAACATTTGCAGCCTGAAAGGAGCATTAACCCGCATCCTAGACCACTGAAATTCCCAAAAATAATTTTGACATGAAAAATGCATCCTACACCCCTGAAAGTTCAGAATATGTTAGCAGCCCAAAAAAGGCCTTAAAATGCCTTTTAGGCCTGCAAGAATGTTGAAAACTTTGGAGGTCAAAAAAAGGGGTTTACAGGTATCCTAGACCCCCTAAAGTCCAGAAAATGTTGGTGGCCCAAAACTGTGCCAGAGAGCTCTGCATGTCCCAAAATCATTTGTAGCCTGAAAGGGGCATTGACCCGCATCCTAGACCACTGAAATTCCCAAAAATCGTTTTGGCAAGAAAAGTGCATCCTTCACACCTGACAGTTCAGAATATGTTAGCATCCCAAAAAAGGCCTTAAAATGCATCTTAGGCCTGCAATAATGTTGAAAACTTTGGAGGCCCAAAAAAGGGGTTTACAGGCATCCTAGACCCCTAAAGTCCAGAAAATGTTGGTTTACCAAAAACTGTGCCAGAGAGCTCTGAATGTCCCAAAATCATTTGTAGCCAGAAAGGGGCATTAACCCACACCCTTGATGCCTGAAATTCCCAAAAATACTTTTGGCAGAAAAATGCATCCTACACCCCGAAAGTTCAGAATATGTTAGCCGCCCAAAAAAGGCCTTAAAATGCATCTTAGGCCTGCAAAAATGTTGAAAACTTTGGAGGCCCAAAAAAGGGGTTTAGAGGCATCCTAGACCCCCTAAAGTCCAGAAAATGTTGGTTGACCAAAAACTGTGCCAGAGAGCTCTGAATGTCCCAAAATCATTTGTAGCCTAAAAGGGGCATTATCCCACACCCTTGACGCCTGAAATTCCCAAAAATATTTTTGACACAAAAATGCATCCTACACACCTGAACGTTCAGAATATGTTAGCAGCCCAAAAAAGGCCTTAAAATGCCTGTTATGTCTGGAAAAATGTTGAACACTTTGGAGGCCTAAAAAAGGGGTTTACAGGCATCCTAGACCCCCTAAAGTCCAGAAAATGTTGGTGGCCAAAAACTGTGCCAGAGAGCTCTGAATGTCCCAGAAACATTTGCAGCCTGAAAGGAGCATTAACCCGCATCCTAAAACACTGAAATTCCCAAAAATAATTTTGACATGAAAAATGCATCCTACACCCCTGAAAGTTCAGAATATGTTAGCAGCCCAAAAAAGGCCTTAAAATGCCTTTTAGGCCTGCAAGAATGTTGAAAACTTTGGAGGTCAAAAAAGGGGTTTACAGGTATCCTAGACCCCCTAAAGTCCAGAAAATTTTGGTGGCCCAAAACTGTGCCAGAGAGCTCTGCATGTCCCAAAATCATTTGTAGCCTGAAAGGGGCATTAACCCGCATCCTAGACCACTGAAATTCCCAAAAATCGTTTTGGCAAGAAAAGTGCATCCTTCACACCTGACAGTTCAGAATATGTTAGCATCCCAAAAAAGGCCTTAAAATGCATCTTAGGCCTGCAAAAATGTTGAAAACTTTGGAGGCCCAAAAAAGGGGTTTACAGGCATCCTAGACCCCCTAAAGTCCAGAAAATGTTGGTTGACCAAAAACTGTGCCAGAGAGCTCTGAATGTCCCAAAATCATTTGTAGCCTAAAAGGGGCATTATCCCACACCCTTGACGCCTGAAATTCCCAAAAATATTTTTGGCACAAAAATGCATCCTACACCCCTGAAAGTTCAGAATATGTTAGCAGCCCAAAAAAGGCCTTAAAATGCATCTTAGTCCTGCAAAAATGTTGAAAACTTTGGAGGCCCAAAAAAGGGGTTTACAGGCATCCTAGACCCCCTAAAGTCCAGAAAATGTTGGTTGCCCAAAAACTGTGCCAAAGAGCTCTGAATGTCCCAAAATCATTTGTAGCCAGAAAGGGGCATTAACCCACACCCTTGATGCCTGAAATTCCCAAAAATACTTTTGGCAGAAAAATGCATCCTACACCCCTGAAATTTCAGAATATGTTAGCCGCCCAAAAAAGGCCTTAAAATGCATCTTAGGCCTGCAAAAATGTTGAAAACTTTGGAGGCCCAAAAAAGGGGTTTAGAGGCATCCTAGACCCCCTAAAGTCCAGAAAATGTTGGTTGACCAAAAACTGTGCCAGAGAGCTCTGAATGTCCCAAAATCATTTGTAGCCAGAAAGGGGCATTAACCCACACCCTTGATGCCTGAAATTCCCAAAAATACTTTTGGCAGAAAAATGCATCCTACACCCCTGAAAGTTCAGAATATGTTAGCTGCCCAAAAAAGGCCTTAAAATGCATCTTAGGCCTGCAAAAATGTTGAAAACTTTGGAGGCCCAAAAAAGGGGTTTAGAGGCATCCTAGACCCCCTAAAGTCCAGAAAATGTTGGTTGACCAAAAACTGTGCCAGAGAGCTCTGAATGTCCCAAAATAATTTGTAGCCTAAAAGGGGCATTATCCCACACCCTTGATGCCTGAAATTCCCAAAAATATTTTTGACACAAAAATGCATCCTACACACCTGAACGTTCAGAATATGTTAGCAGCCCAAAAAAGGCCTTAAAATGCCTGTTATGTCTGGAAAAATGTTGAACACTTTGGAGGCCTAAAAAAGGGGTTTACAGGCATCCTAGACCCCCTAAAGTCCAGAAAATGTTGGTGGCCAAAAACTGTGCCAGAGAGCTCTGAATGTCCCAGAAACATTTGCAGCCTGAAAGGAGCATTAACCCGCATCCTAGACCACTGAAATTCCCAAAAATCGTTTTGGCAAGAAAAGTGCATCCTTCACACCTGACAGTTCAGAATATGTTAGCATCCCAAAAAAGGCCTTAAAATGCATCTTAGGCCTGCAAAAATGTTGAAAACTTTGGAGGCCCAAAAAAGGGGTTTACAGACATCCTAGACCCCCTAAAGTCCAGAAAATGTTGGTTGACCAAAAACTGTGCCAGAGAGCTCTGAATGTCCCAAAACCATTTGTAGCCTAAAAGGGGCATTATCCCACACCCTTGACGCCTGAAATTGCCAAAAATATTTTTGGCACAAAAATGCATCCTACACCCCTGAAAGTTCAGAATATGTTAGCAGCCCAAAAAAGGCCTTAAAATGCATCTTAGTCCTGCAAAAATGTTACAAACTTTGGAGGCCCAAAAAAGGGGTTTACAGGCATCCTAGACCCCCTAAAGTCCAGAAAATGTTGGTTGCCCAAAAACTGTGCCAAAGAGCTCTGAATGTCCCAAAATCATTTGTAGCCAGAAACGGGCATTAACCCACACCCTTGATGCCTGAAATTCCCAAAAATACTTTTGGCAGAAAAATGCATCCTACACCCCTGAAAGTTCAGAATATGTTAGCCGCCCAAAAAAGGCCTTAAAATGCATCTTAGGCCTGCAAAAATGTTGAAAACTTTGGAGGCCCAAAAAAGGGGTTTAGAGGCATCCTAGACCCCCTAAAGTCCAGAAAATGTTGGTTGACCAAAAACTGTGCCAAAGAGCTCGGAATGTCCCAAAATCATTTGTAGCCTAAAAGGGGCATTATCCCACACCCTTGACGCCTGAAATTCCCAAAAATATTTTTGACACAAAAATGCATCCTACACACCTGAACGTTCAGAATATGTTAGCAGCCCAAAAAAGGCCTTAAAATGCCTGTTATGTCTGGAAAAATGTTGAACACTTTGGAGGCCTAAAAAAGGGGTTTACAGGCATCCTAGACCCCCTAAAGTCCAGAAAATGTTGGTTGACCAAAAACTGTGCCAAAGAGCTCTGAATGTCCCAAAATCATTTGTAGCCTAAAAGGGGCATTATCCCACACCCTTGACGCCTGAAATTCCCAAAAATATTTTTGGCACAAAAATGCATCCTACACCCCTGAAAGTTCAGAATATGTTAGCAGCCCAAAAAAGGCCTTAAAATGCCTGTTATGTCTGGAAAAATGTTGAACACTTTGGAGGCCTAAAAAAGGGGTTTACAGGCATCCTAGACCCCGTAAAGTCCAGAAAATGTTGGTGGCCAAAAACTGTGCCAGAGAGCTCTGAATGTCCCAGAAACATTTGCAGCCTGAAAGGAGCATTAACCCGCATCCTAGACCACTGCAATTCCCAAAAATCGTTTTGGCAAGAAAAGTGCATCCTTCACACCTGACAGTTCAGAATATGTTAGCATCCCAAAAAAGGCCTTAAAATGCATCTTAGGCCTGCAAAAATGTTGAAAACTTTGGAGGCCCAAAAAAGGGGTTTACAGGCATCCTAGACCCCCTAAAATCCAGAAAATGTTGGTTGACCAAAAACTGTGCCAGAGAGCTCTGAATGTCCCAAAATCATTTGTAGCCTAAAAGGGGCATTATCCCACACCCTTGATGCCTGAAATTCCCAAAAATATTTTTGACACAAAAATGCATCCTACACACCTGAACGTTCAGAATATGTTAGCAGCCCAAAAAAGGCCTTAAAATGCCTGTTATGTCTGGAAAAATGTTGAACACTTTGGAGGCCTAAAAAAGGGGTTTACAGGCATCCTAGACCCCGTAAAGTCCAGAAAATGTTGGTGGCCAAAAACTGTGCCAGAGAGCTCTGAATGTCCCAGAAACATTTGCAGCCTGAAAGGAGCATTAACCCGCATCCTAGACCACTGCAATTCCCAAAAATCGTTTTGGCAAGAAAAGTGCATCCTTCACACCTGACAGTTCAGAATATGTTAGCATCCCAAAAAAGGCCTTAAAATGCATCTTAGGCCTGCAAAAATGTTGAAAACTTTGGAGGCCCAAAAAAGGGGTTTACAGGCATCCTAGACCCCCTAAAATCCAGAAAATGTTGGTTGACCAAAAACTGTGCCAGAGAGCTCTGAATGTCCCAAAATCATTTGTAGCCTAAAAGGGGCATTATCCCACACCCTTGACGCCTGAAATTCCCAAAAATATTTTTGGCACAAAAATGCATCCTACACCCCTGAAAGTTCAGAATATGTTAGCAGCCCAAAAAAGGCCTTAAAATGCATCTTAGGCCTGCAAAAATGTTGAAAACTTTGGAGGCCCAAAAAAGGGGTTTAGAGGCATCCTAGACCCCCTAAAGTCCAGAAAATGTTGGTTGACCAAAAACTGTGCCAAAGAGCTCTGAATGTCCCAAAATCATTTGTAGCCTAAAAGGGGCATTATCCCACACCCTTGACGCCTGAAATTCCCAAAAATATTTTTGGCACAAAAATGCATCCTACACCCCTGAAAGTTCAGAATATGTTAGCAGCCCAAAAAAGGCCTTAAAATGCATCTTAGTCCTGCAAAAATGTTGAAAACTTTGGAGGCCCAAAAAAGGGGTTTACAGGCATCCTAGACCCCCTAAAGTCCAGAAAATGTTGGTTGACCAAAAACTGTGCCAGAGAGCTCTGAATGTCCCAAAATCATTTGTAGCCTAAAAGGGGCATTATCCCACACCCTTGACGCCTGAAATTCCCAAAAATATTTTTGGCACAAAAATGCATCCTACACCCCTGAAAGTTCAGAATATGTTAGCAGCCCAAAAAAGGCCTTAAAATGCATCTTAGGCCTGCAAAAATGTTGAAAACTTTGGAGGCCCAAAAAAGGGGTTTAGAGGCATCCTAGACCCCCTAAAGTCCAGAAAATGTTGGTTGACCAAAAACTGTGCCAAAGAGCTCTGAATGTCCCAAAATCATTTGTAGCCTAAAAGGGGCATTATCCCACACCCTTGACGCCTGAAATTCCCAAAAATATTTTTGGCACAAAAATGCATCCTACACCCCTGAAAGTTCAGAATATGTTAGCAGCCCAAAAAAGGCCTTAAAATGCATCTTAGTCCTGCAAAAATGTTGAAAACTTTGGAGGCCCAAAAAAGGGGTTTACAGGCATCCTAGACCCCCTAAAGTCCAGAAAATGTTGGTTGACCAAAAACTGTGCCAGAGAGCTCTGCATGTCCCAAAATCATTTGTAGCCTAAAAGGGGCATTATCCCACACCCTTGATGCCTGAAATTCCCAAAAATATTTTTGACACAAAAATGCATCCTACACACCTGAACGTTCAGAATATGTTAGCAGCCCAAAAAAGGCCTTAAAATGCCTGTTATGTCTGGAAAAATGTTGAACACTTTGGAGGCCTAAAAAAGGGGTTTACAGGCATCCTAGACCCCGTAAAGTCCAGAAAATGTTGGTGGCCAAAAACTGTGCCAGAGAGCTCTGAATGTCCCAGAAACATTTGCAGCCTGAAAGGAGCATTAACCCGCATCCTAGACCATTGCAATTCCCAAAAATCGTTTTGGCAAGAAAAGTGCATCCTTCACACCTGACAGTTCAGAATATGTTAGCATCCCAAAAAAGGCCTTAAAATGCATCTTAGGCCTGCAAAAATGTTGAAAACTTTGGAGGCCCAAAAAAGGGGTTTACAGGCATCCTAGACCCCCTAAAATCCAGAAAATGTTGGTTGACCAAAAACTGTGCCAGAGAGCTCTGAATGTCCCAAAATCATTTGTAGCCTAAAAGGGGCATTATCCCACACCCTTGACGCCTGAAATTCCCAAAAATATTTTTGGCACAAAAATGCATCCTACACCCCTGAAAGTTCAGAATATGTTAGCAGCCCAAAAAAGGCCTTAAAATGCATCTTAGTCCTGCAAAAATGTTGAAAACTTTGGAGGCCCAAAAAAGGGGTTTACAGGCATCCTAGACCCCCTAAAGTCCAGAAAATGTTGGTTGCCCAAAAACTGTGCCAAAGAGCTCTGAATGTCCCAAAATCATTTGTAGCCAGAAAGGGGCATTGACCCACACCCTTGATGCCTGAAATTCCCAAAAATACTTTTGGCAGAAAAATGCATCCTACACCCCTGAAAGTTCAGAATATGTTAGCAGCCCAAAAAAGGCCTTAAAATGCCTTTTAGGCCTGCAAGAATGTTGAAAACTTAGGAGGTCAAAAAAAGGGGTTTACAGGTATCCTAGACCCCCTAAAGTCCAGAAAATTTTGGTGGCCCAAAACTGTGCCAGGGAGCTCTGCATGTCCCAAAATCATTTGTAGCCTGAAAGGGGCATTAACCCACATCCCAGACCACTGAAATTCCCAAAAATAGTTTTGGCAAGAAAAGTGCATCCTTCACACCTGACAGTTCAGAATATGTTAGCAGCCCAGAAAAGGCCTTACAAAGCATCTTAGTCCTGCAAAAATGTTGAAAACTTTGGAGGCCCAAAAAAGGGGTTTACAGGCATCCTAGACCCCCTAAAGTCCAGAAAATGTTGGTTGCCCAAAAACTGTGCCAAAGAGCTCTGAATGTCCCAAAATCATTTGCAGCCTGAAAGGGGCATTAACCCACACCCTTTATGCCTGAAATTCCCAAAAATATTTTTGGCACAAAAACGCATCCTACACCCCTGAAAGTTCAGAATATGTTAGCAGCCCAAAAAAGGCCTTGAACTGCATCTTATTCCTGCAAAAATGTTGAAAACTTTGGAGGCCCAAAAAAGGGGTTTACAGGCATCCTAGACCCCCTAAAGTCCTGAAAATGTTGGTTGCCCAAAAACTGTGCCAAGGAGCTCTGAATGTCCCAAAATCATTTGTAGCCAGAAAGGGGCATTAACCCACACCCTTGATGCCTGAAATTCCCAAAAATACTTTTGGCACAAAAATGCATCCTACACCCCTGAAAGTTCAGAATATGTTAGCCGCCCAAAAAAGGCCTTAAAATGCATCTTAGGCCTGCAAAAATGTTGAAAACTTTGGAGGCCCAAAAAAGGGGTTTACAGGCATCCTAGACCCCCTAAAGTCCAGAAAATGTTGGTTGACCAAAAACTGTGCCAGAGAGCTCTGAATGTCCCAAAATCACTTGTAGCCTAAAAGGGGCATTATCCCACACCCTTGACGCCTGAAATTCCCAAAAATATTTTTGACATAAAAATGCATCCTACACACCTGAACAATCAGAATATGTTAGCAGCCCAAAAAAGGCCTTAAAATGCCTGTTATGTCTGGAAAAATGTTGAACACTTTGGAGGCCTAAAAAAAGGGGTTTACAGGCATGCTAGACCCCCTAAAGTCCAGAAAATGTTGGTGGCCAAAAACTGTGCCAGAGAGCTCTGCATGTCCCAAAATCATTTGTAGCCTGAAAGGGGCATTAACCCGCATCCTAGACCACTGAAATTCCCAAAAATAGTTTTGGCAAGAAAAGTGCATCCTTCACACCTGACAGTTCAGAATATGTTAGCATCCCAGGAAAGGCCTTAAAATGCATCTTAGTCCTGCAAAAATGTTGAAAACTTTGGAGGCCCAAAAAAGGGGTTTACAGGCATCCTAGACCCCCTAAAGTCCAGAAAATGTTGGGGGCCAAAAACTGTGCCAGAGAGCTCTGAATGTCCCAGAAACATTTGCAGCCTGAAAGGAGCATTAACCCGCATCCTAGACCACTGAAATTCCCAAAAATAATTTTGACATGAAAAATGCATCCTACACCCCTGAAAGTTCAGAATATGTTAGCAGCCCAAAAAAGGCCTTAAAATGCCTTTTAGGCCTGCAAGAATGTTGAAAACTTTGGAGGTCAAAAAAAGGGGTTTACAGGTATCCTAGACCCCCTAAAGTCCAGAAAATTTTGGTGGCCCAAAACTGTGCCAGGGAGCTCTGCATGTCCCAAAATCATTTGTAGCCTAAAAGGGGCATTAACCCACATCCCAGACCACTGAAATTCCCAAAAATAGTTTTGGCAAGAAAAGTGCATCCTTCACACCTGACAGTTCAGAATATGTTAGCAGCCCAAAAAAGGCCTTACAATGCATCTTAGTCCTGCAAAAATGTTGAAAACTTTGGAGGCCCAAAAAAGGGGTTTACAGGCATCCTAGACCTCATAAAGTCCAGAAAATGTTGGTTGCCCAAAAACTGTGCCAAAGAGCTCTGAATGTCCCAAAATCATTTGCAGCCTGAAAGGGGCATTAGCCCACACCCTTTATGCCTGAAATTCCCAAAAATATATTTGGCACAAAAATGCATCCTACACCCCTGAAAGTTCAGAATATGTTAGCAGCCCAAAAAATGCCTTAAAATGCATCTTAGTCCTGCAAAAATGTTGAAAACTTTGGAGGCCCAAAAAAGGGGTTTACAGGCATCCTGGACCCCCTAAAGTCCAGAAAATGTTGGTTGACCAAAAACTGTGCCAGAGAGCTCTGAATGTCCCAAAATCATTTGTAGCCTAAAAGGGGCATTATCCCACACCCTTGACACCTGAAATTCCCAAAAATATTTTTGACACAAAAATGCATCCTACACACCTGAACGTTCAGAATATGTTAGCAGCCCAAAAAAGGCCTTAAAATGCCTGTTATGTCTGGAAAAATGTTGAACACTTTGGAGGCCTAAAAAAAGGGGTTTACAGGCATGCTAGACCCCCTAAAGTCCAGAAAATGTTGGTGGCCAAAAACTGTGCCAGAGAGCTCTGCATGTCCCAAAATCATTTGTAGCCTGAAAGGGGCATTAACCCGCATCCTAGACCACTGAAATTCCCAAAAATAGTTTTGGCAAGAAAAGTGCATCCTTCACACCTGACAGTTCAGAATATGTTAGCATCCCAAGAAAGGCCTTAAAATGCATCTTAGTCCTGCAAAAATGTTGAAAACTTTGGAGGCCCAAAAAAGGGGTTTACAGGCATCCTAGACCCCCTAAAGTCCAGAAAATGTTGGGGGCCAAAAACTGTGCCAGAGAGCTCTGAATGTCCCAGAAACATTTGCAGCCTGAAAGGAGCATTAACCCGCATCCTAGACCACTGAAATTCCCAAAAATAATTTTGACATGAAAAATGCATCCTACACCCCTGAAAGTTCAGAATATGTTAGCAGCCCAAAAAAGGCCTTAAAATGCCTTTTAGGCCTGCAAGAATGTTGAAAACTTTGGAGGTCAAAAAAAGGGGTTTACAGGTATCCTAGACCGCCTAAAGTCCAGAAAATTTTGGTGGCCCAAAACTGTGCCAGGGAGCTCTGCATGTCCCAAAATCATTTGTAGCCTGAAAGGGGCATTAACCCACATCCCAGACCATTGAAATTCCCAAAAATAGTTTCGGCAAGAAAAGTGCATCCTTCACACCTGACAGTTCAGAATATGTTAGCAGCCCAAAAAAGGCCTTACAATGCATCTTAGTCCTGCAAAAATGTTGGAAACTTTGGAGGCCCAAAAAAGGGGTTTACAGGCATCCTAGACCCCCTAAAGTCCAGAAAATGTTGGTTGCCCAAAAACTGTACCAAAGAGCTCTGAATGTCCCAAAATCATTTGCAGCCTGAAAGGGGCATTAACCCACACCCTTTATGCCTGAAATTCCCAAAAATACTTTTGGCACAAAAATGCATCCTACACCCCTGAAAGTTCAGAATATGTTAGCAGCCCAAAAAATGCCTTAAAATGCATCTTAGTCCTGCAAAAATGTTGAAAACTTTGGAGGCCCAAAAAAGGGGTTTACAGGCATCCTAGACCCCCTAAAGTCCAGAAAATGTTGGTTGCCCAAAAACTGTGCCAAAGAGCTCTGAATGTCCCAAAATCATTTGTAGCCAGAAAGGGGCATTAACCCACACCCTTGATGCCTGAAATTCCCAAAAATACTTTTGGCGCAAAAATGCATCCTACACCCCTGAAAGTTCAGAATATGTTAGCCGCCCAAAAAAGGCCTTAAAATGCATCTTAGGCCTGCAAAAATGTTGAAAATTTTGGAGGCCCAAAAAAGGGGTTTACAGGCATCCTAGACCCCCTAAAGTCCAGAAAATGTTGGTTGACCAAAAACTGTGCCAGAGAGCTCTGAATGTCCCAAAATCATTTGGAGCCTAAAAGGGGCATTATCCCACACCCTTGACGCCTGAAATTCCCAAAAATATTTTTGACACAAAAATGCATCCTACACACCTGAACGTTCAGAATATGTTAGCAGCCCAAAAAAGGCCTTAAAATGCCTGTTATGTCTGGAAAAATGTTGAACACTTTGGAGGCCTAAAAAAAGGGGTTTACAGGCATGCTAGACCCCCTAAAATCCAGAAAATGTTGGTGGCCAAAAACTGTGCCAGAGAGCTCTGCATGTCCCAAAATCATTTGTAGCCTGAAAGGGGCATTAACCCGCATCCTAGACCACTGAAATTCCCAAAAATAGTTTTGGCAAGAAAAGTGCATCCTTCACACCTGACAGTTCAGAATATGTTAGCATCCCAAGAAAGGCCTTAAAATGCATCTTAGTCCTGCAAAAATGTTGAAAACTTTGGAGGCCCAAAAAAGGGGTTTACAGGCATCCTAGACCCTCTAAAGTCCAGAAAATGTTGGGGGCCAAAAACTGTGCCAGAGAGCTCTGAATGTCCCAGAAACATTTGCAGCCTGAAAGGAGCATTAACCCGCATCCTAGACCACTGAAATTCCCAAAAATAATTTTGACATGAAAAATGCATCCTACACCCCTGAAAGTTCAGAATATGTTAGCAGCCCAAAAAAGGCCTTAAAATGCCTATTAGGCCTGCAAGAATGTTGAAAACTTTAGAGGTCAAAAAAAGGGGTTTACAGGTATCCTAGACCCCCTAAAGTCCAGAAAATTTTGGTGGCCCAAAACTGTGCCAGGGAGCTCTGCATGTCCCAATATCATTTGTAGCCTGAAAGGGGCATTAACCCACATCCCAGACCACTGAAATTCCCAAAAATAGTTTTGGCAAGAAAAGTGCATCCTTCACACCTGACAGTTCAGAATATGTTAGCAGCCCAAAAAAGGCCTTACAATGCATCTTAGTCCTGCAAAAATGTTGAAAACTTTGGAGGCCCAAAAAAGGGGTTTACAGGCATCCTAGACCCCCTAAAGTCCAGAAAATGTTGGTTGCCCAGAAACTGTGCCAAAGAGCTCTGAATGTCCCAAAATCATTTGCAGCCTGAAAGGGGCATTAACCCACACCCTTTATGCCTGAAATTCCCAAAAATATTTTTGGCACAAAAATGCATCCTACACCCCTGAAAGTTCAGAATATGTTAGCAGCCCAAAAAAATGCCTTAAAATGCATCTTAGTCCTGCAAAAATGTTGAAAACTTTGGAGGCCCAAAAAAGGGGTTTACAGGCATCCTAGACCCCCTAAAGTCCAGAAAATGTTGGTTGCCCAAAAACAGTGCCAAAGAGCTCTGAATATCCCAAAATCATTTGTAGCCAGAAAGGGGCATTAACCCACACCCTTTATGCCTGAAATTCCCAAAAATATTTTTGGCACAAAAACGCATCCTACACCCCTGAAAGTTCAGAATATGTTAGCAGCCCAAAAAAGGCCTTAAAATGCATCTTAGTCCTGCAAAAATGTTGAAAACTTTGGAGGCCCAAAAAAGGGGTTTACAGGCATCCTAGACCCCCTAAAGTCCAGAAAATGTTGGTTGCCCAAAAACTGTGCCAAAGAGCTCTGAATGTCCAAAAATCATTTGTAGCCAGAAAGGGGCATTAACCCACACCCTTGACGCCTGAAATTCCCAAAAATATTTTTGACACAAAAATGCATCCTACACACCTGAACGTTCAGAATATGTTAGCAGCCCAAAAAAGGCCGTAAAATGCCTGTTATGTCTGGAAAAATGTTGAACACTTTGGAGGCCTAAAAAAAGGGGTTTACAGGCATGCTAGACCCCCTAAAGTCCAGAAAATGTTGGTGGCCAAAAACTGTGCCAGAGAGCTCTGCATGTCCCAAAATCATTTGGAGCCTGAAAGGGGCATTAACCCGCATCCTAGAACACTGAAATTCCCAAAAATAGTTTTGGCAAGAAAAGTGCATCCTTCACACCTGACAGTTCAGAATATGTTAGCATCCCAAGAAAGGCCTTAAAATGCATCTTAGTCCTGCAAAAATGTTGAAAACTTTGGAGGCCCAAAAAAGGGGTTTACAGGCATCCTAGACCCCCTAAAGTCCAGAAAATGTTGGGGGCCAAAAACTGTGCCAGAGAGCTCTGAATGTCCCAGAAACATTTGCAGCCTGAAAGGAGCATTAACCCGCATCCTAGACCACTGAAATTCCCAAAAATAATTTTGACACGAAAAATGCATCCTACACCCCTGAAAGTTCAGAATATGTTAGCAGCCCAAAAAAGGCCTTAAAATGCCTTTTAGGCCTGCAAGAATGTCGAAAACTTTGGAGGTCAAAAAAAGGGGTTTACAGGTATCCTAGACCCCCTAAAGTCCAGAAAATTTTGGTGGCCCAAAACTGAGCCAGGGAGCTCTGCATGTCCCAAAATCATTTGTAGCCTGAAAGGGGCATTAACCCACATCCCAGACCACTGAAATTCCCAAAAATAGTTTTGGCAAGAAAAGTGCATCCTTCACACCTGACAGTTCAGAATATGTTAGCAGCCCAGAAAAGGCCTTACAATGCATTTTAGTCCTGCAAAAATGATGAAAACTTTGGAGGCCCAAAAAAGGGGTTTACAGGCATCCTAGACCCCCTAAAGTCCAGAAAATGTTGGTTGCCCAGAAACTGTGCCAAAGAGCTCTGAATGTCCCAAAATCATTTGCAGCCTGAAAGGGGCATTAACCCACACCCTTTATGCCTGAAATTCCCAAAAATATTTTTGGCACAAAAATGCATCCTACACCCCTGAAAGTTCAGAATATGTTAGCAGCCCAAAAAAATGCCTTAAAATGCATCTTAGTCCTGCAAAAATGTTGAAAACTTTGGAGGCCCAAAAAAGGGGTTTACAGGCATCCTAGACCCCCTAAAGTCCAGAAAATGTTGGTTGCCCAAAAACTGTGCCAAAGAGCTCTGAATGTCCAAAAATCATTTGTAGCCAGAAAGGGGCATTAACCCACACCCTTGACGCCTGAAATTCCCAAAAATATTTTTGACACAAAAATGCATCCTACACACCTGAACGTTCAGAATATGTTAGCAGCCCAAAAAAGGCCTTAAAATGCCTGTTATGTCTGGAAAAATGTTGAACACTTTGGAGGCCTAAAAAAAGGGGTTTACAGGCATGCAAGACCCCCTAAAGTCCAGAAAATGTTGGTGGCCAAAAACTGTGCCAGAGAGCTCTGCATGTCCCAAAATCATTTGTAGCCTGAAAGGGGCATTAACCCGCATCCTAGAACACTGAAATTCCCAAAAATAGTTTTGGCAAGAAAAGTGCATCCTTCACACCTGACAGTTCAGAATATGTTAGCATCCCAAGAAAGGCCTTAAAATGCATCTTAGTCCTGCAAAAATGTTGAAAACTTTGGAGGCCCAAAAAAGGGGTTTACAGGCATCCTAGACCCCCTAAAGTCCAGAAAATGTTGGGGGCCAAAAACTGTGCCAGAGAGCTCTGAATGTCCCAGAAACATTTGCAGCCTGAAAGGAGCATTAACCCGCATCCTAGACCACTGAAATTCCCAAAAATAATTTTGACACGAAAAATGCATCCTACACCCCTGAAAGTTCAGAATATGTTAGCAGCCCAAAAAAGGCCTTAAAATGCCTTTTAGGCCTGCAAGAATGTTGAAAACTTTGGAGGTCAAAAAAAGGGGTTTACAGGTATCCTAGACCCCCTAAAGTCCAGAAAATTTTGGTGGCCCAAAACTGAGCCAGGGAGCTCTGCATGTCCCAAAATCATTTGTAGCCTGAAAGGGGCATTAACCCACATCCCAGACCACTGAAATTCCCAAAAAATAGTTTTGGCAAGAAAAGTGCATCCTTCACACCTGACAGTTCAGAATATGTTAGCAGCCCAGAAAAGGCCTTACAATGCATCTTAGTCCTGCAAAAATGATGAAAACTTTGGAGGCCCAAAAAAGGGGTTTACAGGCATCCTAGACCCCCTAAAGTCCAGAAAATGTTGGTTGCCCAAAAACTGTGCCAAAGAGCTCTGAATGTCCCAAAATCATTTGCAGCCTGAAAGGGGCATTAACCCACACCCTTTATGCCTGAAATTCCCAAAAATATTTTTGGCACAAAAACGCATCCTACACCCCTGAAAGTTCAGAATATGTTAGCAGCCCAAAAAAGGCCTTAAAATGCATCTTAGTCCTGCAAAAATGTTGAAAACTTTGGAGGCCCAAAAAAGGGCTTTACAATCATCCTAGACCCCCTAAAGTCCAGAAAATGTTGGTTGCCCAAAAACTGTGCCAAGGAGCTCTGAATGTCCCAAAATCATTTGTAGCCAGAAAGGGGCATTAACCCACACCCTTGATGCCTGAAATTCCCAAAAATACTTTTGGCACAAAAATGCATCCTACACCCCTGAAAGTTCAGAATATGTTAGCCGCCAAAAAAAGGCCTTAAAATGCATCTTAGGCCTGCAAAAATGTTGAAAACTTTGGAGGCCCAAAAAAGGGCTTTACAGGCATCCTAGACCCCCTAAAGTCCAGAAAATGTTGGTTGACCAAAAACTGTGCCAGAGAGCTCTGAATGTCCCAAAATCATTTGTAGCCTAAAAGGGGCATTATCCCACACCCTTGACGCCTGAAATTCCCAAAAATATTTTTGACACAAAAATGCATCCTACACACCTGAACGTTCAGAATATGTTAGCAGCCCAAAAAAGGCCTTAAAATGCCGGTTATGTCTGGAAAAATGCTGAACACTTTGGAGGCCTAAAAAAAGGGGTTTACAGGCATGCTAGACCCCCTAAAGACCAGAAAATGTTGGTGGCCAAAAACTGTGCCAGAGAGCTCTGCATGTCCCAAAATCATTTGTAGCCTGAAAGGGGCATTAACCCGCATCCTAGACCACTGAAATTCCCAAAAATAGTTTTGGCAAGAAAAGTGCATCCTTCACACCTGACAGTTCAGAATATGTTAGCATCCCAAGAAAGGCCTTAAAATGCATCTTAGTCCTGCAAAAATGTTGAAAACTTTGGAGGCCCAAAAAAGGGGTTTACAGGCATCCTAGACCCCCTAAAGTCCAGAAAATGTTGGGGGCCAAAAACTGTGCCAGAGAGCTCTGAATGTCCCAGAAACATTTGCAGCCTGAAAGGAGCATTAACCCGCATCCTAGACCACTGAAATTCCCAAAAATAATTTTGACATGAAAAATGCATCCTACACCCCTGAAAGTTCAGAATATGTTAGCAGCCCAAAAAAGGCCTTAAAATGCCTTTTAGGCCTGCAAGAATGTTGAAAACTTTGGAGGTCAAAAAAAGGGGTTTACAGGTATCCTAGACCCCCTAAAGTCCAGAAAATTTTGGTGGCCCAAAACTGTGCCAGGGAGCTCTGCATGTCCCAAAATCATTTGTAGCCTGAAAGGGGCATTAACCCACATCCCAGACCATTGAAATTCCCAAAAATAGTTTCGGCAAGAAAAGTGCATCCTTCACACCTGACAGTTCAGAATATGTTAGCAGCCCATAAAAGGCCTTACAATGCATCTTAGTCCTGCAAAAATGTTGGAAACTTTGGAGGCCCAAAAAAGGGGTTTACAGGCATCCCAGACCCCCTAAAGTCCAGAAAATGTTGGTTGCCCAAAAACTGTGCCAAAGAGCTCTGAATGTCCCAAAATCATTTGCAGCCTGAAAGGGGCATTAACCCACACCCTTTATGCCTGAAATTCCCAAAAATATTTTTGGCACAAAAATGCATCCTACACCCCTGAAAGTTCAGAATATGTTAGCAGCCCAAAAAATGCCTTAAAATGCATCTTAGTCCTGCAAAAATGTTGAAAACTTTGGAGGCCCAAAAAAGGGGTTTACAGGCATCCTAGACCCCCTAAAGTCCAGAAAATGTTGGTTGCCCAAAAACTGTGCCAAAGAGCTCTGAATGTCCCAAAATCATTTGTAGCCAGAAAGGGGCATTAACCCACACCCTTGATGCCTGAAATTCCCAAAAATACTTTTGGCACAAAAATGCATCCTACACCCCTGAAAGTTCAGAATATGTTAGCCGCCCAAAAAAGGCCTTAAAATGCATCTCAGGCCTGCAAAAATGTTGAAAACTTTGGAGGCCCAAAAAAGGGGTTTACAGGCATCCTAGACCCCCTAAAGTCCAGAAAATGTTGGTTGACCACAAACTGTGCCAGAGAGCTCTGAATGTCCCAAAATCACTTGTAGCCTAAAAGGGGCATTATCCCACACCCTTGACGCCTGAAATTCCCAAAAATATTTTTGACACAAAAATGCATCCTACACACCTGAACAATCAGAATATGTTAGCAGCCCAAAAAAGGCCTTAAAATGCCTGTTATGTCTGGAAAAATGTTGAACACTTTGGAGGCCTAAAAAAAGGGGTTTACAGGCATGCTAGACCCCCTAAAGTCCAGAAAATGTTGGTGGCCAAAAACTGTGCCAGAGAGCTCTGCATGTCCCAAAATCATTTGTAGCCTGAAAGGGGCATTAACCCGCATCCTAGACCACTGAAATTCCCAAAAATAGTTTTGGCAAGAAAAGTGCATCCTTCACACCTGACAGTTCAGAATATGTTAGCATCCCAGGAAAGGCCTTAAAATGCATCTTAGTCCTGCAAAAATGTTGAAAACTTTGGAGGCCCAAAAAAGGGGTTTACAGGCATCCTAGACCCCCTAAAGTCCAGAAAATGTTGGGGGCCAAAAACTGTGCCAGAGAGCTCTGAATGTCCCAAAATCATTTGTAGCCTAAAAGGGGCATTAACCCACATCCCAGACCACTGAAATTCCCAAAAATAGTTTTGGCAAGAAAAGTGCATCCTTCACACCTGACAGTTCAGAATATGTTAGCAGCCCAAAAAAGGCCTTACAATGCATCTTAGTCCTGCAAAAATGTTGAAAACTTTGGAGGCCCAAAAAAGGGGTTTACAGGCATCCTAGACCTCATAAAGTCCAGAAAATGTTGGTTGCCCAAAAACTGTGCCAAAGAGCTCTGAATGTCCCAAAATCATTTGCAGCCTGAAAGGGGCATTAGCCCACACCCTTTATGCCTGAAATTCCCAAAAATATATTTGGCACAAAAATGCATCCTACACCCCTGAAAGTTCAGAATATGTTAGCAGCCCAAAAAATGCCTTAAAATGCATCTTAGTCCTGCAAAAATGTTGAAAACTTTGGAGGCCCAAAAAAGGGGTTTACAGGCATCCTGGACCCCCTAAAGTCCAGAAAATGTTGGTTGACCAAAAACTGTGCCAGAGAGCTCTGCATGTCCCAAAATCATTTGTAGCCTGAAAGGGGAATTAACCCGCAACCTAGACCACTGAAATTCCCAAAAATCGTTTTGGCAAGAAAAGTGCATCCTTCACACCTGACAGTTCAGAATATGTTAGCATCCCAAAAAAGGCCTTAAAATGCATCTTAGGCCTGCAAAAATGTTGAAAACTTTGGAGGCCCAAAAAAGGGGTTCAGAGGCATCCTATACCCCCTAAAGTCCAGAAAATGTTGGTTGACCAAAAACTGTGCCAGAGAGCTCTGAATGTCCCAAAATCATTTGTAGCCTAAAAGGGGCATTATCCCACACCCTTGACGCCTGAAATTCCCAAAAATATTTTTGACACAAAAATGCATCCTACACACCTGAACGTTCAGAATATGTTAGCAGCCCAAAAAAGGCCTTAAAATGCCTGTTATGTCTGGAAAAATGTTGAACACTTTGGAGGCCTAAAAAAGGGGTTTACAGGCATCCTAGACCCCCTAAAGTCCAGAAAATGTTGGTGGCCAAAAACTGTGCCAGAGAGCTCTGAATGTCCCAGAAACATTTGCAGCCTGAAAGGAGCATTAACCCGCATCCTAGACCACTGAAATTCCCAAAAATAATTTTGACATGAAAAATGCATCCTACACCCCTGAAAGTTCAGAATATGTTAGCAGCCCAAAAAAGGCCTTAAAATGCCTTTTAGGCCTGCAAGAATGTTGAAAACTTTGGAGGTCAAAAAAAGGGGTTTACAGGTATCCTAGACCCCCTAAAGTCCAGAAAATTTTGGTGGCCCAAAACTGTGCCAGAGAGCTCTGCATGTCCCAAAATCATTTGTAGCCTGAAAGGGGCATTAACCCGCATCCTAGACCACTGAAATTCCCAAAAATCGTTTTGGCAAGAAAAGTGCATCCTTCACACCTGACAGTTCAGAATATGTTAGCATCCCAAAAAAGGCCTTAAAATGCATCTTAGGCCTGCAAAAATGTTGAAAACTTTGGAGGCCCAAAAAAGGGGTTTACAGGCATCCTAGACCCCCTAAAGTCCAGAAAATGTTGGTTGACCAAAAACTGTGCCAGAGAGCTCTGAATGTCCCAAAATCATTTGTAGCCTAAAAGGGGCATTATCCCACACCCTTGACGCCTGAAATTCCCAAAAATAATTTTGACATGAAAAATGCATCCTACACCCCTGAAAGTTCAGAATATGTTAGCAGCCCAAAAAAGGCCTTAAAATGCCTTTTAGGCCTGCAAGAATTTTGAAAACTTTGGAGGTCAAAAAAAGGGGTTTACAGGTATCCTAGAGCCCCTAAAGTCCAGAAAATTTTGGTGGCCCAAAACTGTGCCAGAGAGCTCTGCATGTCCCAAAATCATTTGTAGCCTGAAAGGGGCATTAACCCGCATCCTAGACCACTGAAATTCCCAAAAATCGTTTTGGCAAGAAAAGTGCATCCTTCACACCTGACAGTTCAGAATATGTTAGCATCCCAAAAAAGGCCTTAAAATGCATCTTAGGCCTGCAAAAATGTTGAAAACTTTGGAGGCCCAAAAAAGGGGTTTACAGGCATCCTAGACCCCCTAAAGTCCAGAAAATGTTGGTTGACCAAAAACTGTGCCAGAGAGCTCTGAATGTCCCAAAATCATTTGTAGCCTAAAAGGGGCATTATCCCACACCCTTGACGCCTGAAATTCCCAAAGATATTTTTGACACAAAAATGCATCCTACACACCTGAACGTTCAGAATATGTTAGCAGCCCAAAAAAGGCCTTAAAATGCCTGTTATGTCTGGAAAAATGTTGAACACTTTGGAGGCCTAAAAAAGGGGTTTACAGGCATCCTAGACCCCTAAGGTCCAGAAAATGTTGGTGGCCAAAAACTGTGCCAGAGAGCTCTGAATGTCCCAGAAACATTTGCAGCCTGAAAGGAGCATTAACCCGCATCCTAGACCACTGAAATTCCCAAAAATAATTTTGACATGAAAAATGCATCCTACACCCCTGAAAGTTCAGAATATGTTAGCAGCCCAAAAAAGGCCTTAAAATGCATATTAGGCCTGCAAAAATGTTGAAAACTTTGGAGGCCTAAAAAAGGGGTTTACAGGCATCCTAGACCCCTAAGGTCCAGAAAATGTTGGTGGCCAAAAACTGTGCCAGAGAGCTCTGAATGTCCCAAAATCATTTGTAGCCTGAAAGGGGCATTAACCCACACCCTTGATGCCTGAAATTCCGAAAAATGTTTTTGGCACAAAAATGCATCCTACACCCCTGAAAGTTCACAATATGTTAGCAGCCCAAAAAAGGCCTTAAAATGCATCTTAGGCCTGCAAAAATGTTGAAAACTTTGGAGGCCCAAAAAAGGGCTTTACAGGCATCCTAGACCCCCTAAAGTCCAGAAAATGTTGGTGGCCAAAAACTGTGCCAAGGAGCTCTGAATGTCCCAAAATCATTTGTAGCCAGAAAGGGGCATTAACCCACACCCTTGATGCCTGAAATTCCCAAAAATATTTTTGGCACAAAAATGCATCCTACACCCCTGAAAGTTCAGAATATGTTAGCAGCCCAAAAAAGGCCTTAAAATGCATCTTAGTCCTGCAAAAATGTTGAAAACTTTGGAGGCCCAAAAAAGGGGTTTACAGGCATCCTAGACCCCCTAAAGTCCAGAAAATGTTGGTTGCCCAAAAACTGTGCCAAAGAGCTCTGAATGTCCCAAAATCATTTGTAGCCAGAAAGGGGCATTAACCCACACCCTTGATGCCTGAAATTCCCAAAAATACTTTTGGCAGAAAAATGCATCCTACACCCCTGAAAGTTCAGAATATGTTAGCCGCCCAAAAAAGGCCTTAAAATGCATCTTAGGCCTGCAAAAATGTTGAAAACTTTGGAGGCCCAAAAAAGGGGTTTAGAGGCATCCTAGACCCCTAAAGTCCAGAAAATGTTGGTTTACCAAAAACTGTGCCAGAGAGCTCTGAATTTCCCAAAATCATTTGTAGCCTAAAAGGGGCATTATCCCACACCCTTGACGCCTGAAATTCCCAAAGATATTTTTGACACAAAAATGCATCCTACACACCTGAACGTTCAGAATATGTTAGCAGCCCAAAAAAGGCCTTAAAATGCCTGTTATGTCTGGAAAAATGTTGAACACTTTGGAGGCCTAAAAAAGGGGTTTACAGGCATCCTAGACCCCCTAAAGTCCAGAAAATGTTGGTGGCCAAAAACTGTGCCAGAGAGCTCTGAATGTCCCAGAAACATTTGCAGCCTGAAAGGAGCATTAACCCGCATCCTAGACCACTGAAATTCCCAAAAATAATTTTGACATGAAAAATGCATCCTACACCCCTGAAAGTTCAGAATATGTTAGCAGCCCAAAAAAGGCCTTAAAATGCCTTTTAGGCCTGCAAGAATGTTGAAAACTTTGGAGGTCAAAAAAAGGGGTTTACAGGTATCCTAGACCCCCTAAAGTCCAGAAAATGTTGGTGGCCCAAAACTGTGCCAGAGAGCTCTGCATGTCCCAAAATCATTTGTAGCCTGAAAGGGGCATTGACCCGCATCCTAGACCACTGAAATTCCCAAAAATCGTTTTGGCAAGAAAAGTGCATCCTTCACACCTGACAGTTCAGAATATGTTAGCATCCCAAAAAAGGCCTTAAAATGCATCTTAGGCCTGCAATAATGTTGAAAACTTTGGAGGCCCAAAAAAGGGGTTTACAGGCATCCTAGACCCCTAAAGCCAGAAAATGTTGGTTTACCAAAAACTGTGCCAGAGAGCTCTGAATGTCCCAAAATCATTTGTAGCCAGAAAGGGGCATTAACCCACACCCTTGATGCCTGAAATTCCCAAAAATACTTTTGGCAGAAAAATGCATCCTACACCCCGAAAGTTCAGAATATGTTAGCCGCCCAAAAAAGGCCTTAAAATGCATCTTAGGCCTGCAAAAATGTTGAAAACTTTGGAGGCCCAAAAAAGGGGTTTAGAGGCATCCTAGACCCCCTAAAGTCCAGAAAATGTTGGTTGACCAAAAACTGTGCCAGAGAGCTCTGAATGTCCCAAAATCATTTGTAGCCTAAAAGGGGCATTATCCCACACCCTTGACGCCTGAAATTCCCAAAAATATTTTTGACACAAAAATGCATCCTACACACCTGAACGTTCAGAATATGTTAGCAGCCCAAAAAAGGCCTTAAAATGCCTGTTATGTCTGGAAAAATGTTGAACACTTTGGAGGCCTAAAAAAGGGGTTTACAGGCATCCTAGACCCCCTAAAGTCCAGAAAATGTTGGTGGCCAAAAACTGTGCCAGAGAGCTCTGAATGTCCCAGAAACATTTGCAGCCTGAAAGGAGCATTAACCCGCATCCTAGACCACTGAAATTCCCAAAAATAATTTTGACATGAAAAATGCATCCTACACCCCTGAAAGTTCAGAATATGTTAGCAGCCCAAAAAAGGCCTTAAAATGCCTTTTAGGCCTGCAAGAATGTTGAAAACTTTGGAGGTCAAAAAAGGGGTTTACAGGTATCCTAGACCCCCTAAAGTCCAGAAAATTTTGGTGGCCCAAAACTGTGCCAGAGAGCTCTGCATGTCCCAAAATCATTTGTAGCCTGAAAGGGGCATTAACCCGCATCCTAGACCACTGAAATTCCCAAAAATCGTTTTGGCAAGAAAAGTGCATCCTTCACACCTGACAGTTCAGAATATGTTAGCATCCCAAAAAAGGCCTTAAAATGCATCTTAGGCCTGCAAAAATGTTGAAAACTTTGGAGGCCCAAAAAAGGGGTTTACAGGCATCCTAGACCCCCTAAAGTCCAGAAAATGTTGGTTGCCCAAAAACTGTGCCAAAGAGCTCTGAATGTCCCAAAATCATTTGTAGCCAGAAAGGGGCATTAACCCACACCCTTGATGCCTGAAATTCCCAAAAATACTTTTGGCAGAAAAATGCATCCTACACCCCTGAAATTTCAGAATATGTTAGCCGCCCAAAAAAGGCCTTAAAATGCATCTTAGGCCTGCAAAAATGTTGAAAACTTTGGAGGCCCAAAAAAGGGGTTTAGAGGCATCCTAGACCCCCTAAAGTCCAGAAAATGTTGGTTGACCAAAAACTGTGCCAGAGAGCTCTGAATGTCCCAAAATCATTTGTAGCCAGAAAGGGGCATTAACCCACACCCTTGATGCCTGAAATTCCCAAAAATACTTTTGGCAGAAAAATGCATCCTACACCCCTGAAAGTTCAGAATATGTTAGCTGCCCAAAAAAGGCCTTAAAATGCATCTTAGGCCTGCAAAAATGTTGAAAACTTTGGAGGCCCAAAAAAGGGGTTTAGAGGCATCCTAGACCCCCTAAAGTCCAGAAAATGTTGGTTGACCAAAAACTGTGCCAGAGAGCTCTGAATGTCCCAAAATAATTTGTAGCCTAAAAGGGGCATTATCCCACACCCTTGATGCCTGAAATTCCCAAAAATATTTTTGACACAAAAATGCATCCTACACACCTGAACGTTCAGAATATGTTAGCAGCCCAAAAAAGGCCTTAAAATGCCTGTTATGTCTGGAAAAATGTTGAACACTTTGGAGGCCTAAAAAAGGGGTTTACAGGCATCCTAGACCCCCTAAAGTCCAGAAAATGTTGGTGGCCAAAAACTGTGCCAGAGAGCTCTGAATGTCCCAGAAACATTTGCAGCCTGAAAGGAGCATTAACCCGCATCCTAGACCACTGAAATTCCCAAAAATCGTTTTGGCAAGAAAAGTGCATCCTTCACACCTGACAGTTCAGAATATGTTAGCATCCCAAAAAAGGCCTTAAAATGCATCTTAGGCCTGCAAAAATGTTGAAAACTTTGGAGGCCCAAAAAAGGGGTTTACAGGCATCCTAGACCCCCTAAAGTCCAGAAAATTTTGGTTGACCAAAAACTTTGCCAGAGAGCTCTGAATGTCCCAAAATCATTTGTAGCCTAAAAGGGGCATTATCCCACACCCTTGACGCCTGAAATTCCCAAAAATATTTTTGGCACAAAAATGCATCCTACACCCCTGAAAGTTCAGAATATGTTAGCAGCCCAAAAAAGGCCTTAAAATGCATCTTAGGCCTGCAAAAATGTTGAAAACTTTTGAGGCCCAAAAAAGGGGTTTAGAGGCATCCTAGACCCCCTAAAGTCCAGAAAATGTTGGTTGACCAAAAACTGTGCCAGAGAGCTCTGAATGTCCCAAAATCATTTGTAGCCTAAAAGGGGCATTATCCCACACCCTTGACGCCTGAAATTGCCAAAGATATTTTTGGCACAAAAATGCATCCTACACCCCTGAAAGTTCAGAATATGTTAGCAGCCCAAAAAAGGCCTTAAAATGCATCTTAGTCCTGCAAAAATGTTACAAACTTTGGAGGCCCAAAAAAGGGGTTTACAGGCATCCTAGACCCCCTAAAGTCCAGAAAATGTTGGTTGCCCAAAAACTGTGCCAAAGAGCTCTGAATGTCCCAAAATCATTTGTAGCCAGAAACGGGCATTAACCCACACCCTTGATGCCTGAAATTCCCAAAAATACTTTTGGCAGAAAAATGCATCCTACACCCCTGAAAGTTCAGAATATGTTAGCCGCCCAAAAAAGGCCTTAAAATGCATCTTAGGCCTGCAAAAATGTTGAAAACTTTGGAGGCCCAAAAAAGGGGTTTAGAGGCATCCTAGACCCCCTAAAGTCCAGAAAATGTTGGTTGACCAAAAACTGTGCCAAAGAGCTCGGAATGTCCCAAAATCATTTGTAGCCTAAAAGGGGCATTATCCCACACCCTTGACGCCTGAAATTCCCAAAAATATTTTTGACACAAAAATGCATCCTACACACCTGAACGTTCAGAATATGTTAGCAGCCCAAAAAAGGCCTTAAAATGCCTGTTATGTCTGGAAAAATGTTGAACACTTTGGAGGCCTAAAAAAGGGGTTTACAGGCATCCTAGACCCCCTAAAGTCCAGAAAATGTTGGTTGACCAAAAACTGTGCCAAAGAGCTCTGAATGTCCCAAAATCATTTGTAGCCTAAAAGGGGCATTATCCCACACCCTTGACGCCTGAAATTCCCAAAAATATTTTTGGCACAAAAATGCATCCTACACCCCTGAAAGTTCAGAATATGTTAGCAGCCCAAAAAAGGCCTTAAAATGCATCTTAGTCCTGCAAAAATGTTGAAAACTTTGGAGGCCCAAAAAAGGGGTTTACAGGCATCCTAGACCCCCTAAAGTCCAGAAAATGTTGGTTGACCAAAAACTGTGCCAGAGAGCTCTGCATGTCCCAAAATCATTTGTAGCCTAAAAGGGGCATTATCCCACACCCTTGATGCCTGAAATTCCCAAAAATATTTTTGACACAAAAATGCATCCTACACACCTGAACGTTCAGAATATGTTAGCAGCCCAAAAAAGGCCTTAAAATGCCTGTTATGTCTGGAAAAATGTTGAACACTTTGGAGGCCTAAAAAAGGGGTTTACAGGCATCCTAGACCCCGTAAAGTCCAGAAAATGTTGGTGGCCAAAAACTGTGCCAGAGAGCTCTGAATGTCCCAGAAACATTTGCAGCCTGAAAGGAGCATTAACCCGCATCCTAGACCACTGCAATTCCCAAAAATCGTTTTGGCAAGAAAAGTGCATCCTTCACACCTGACAGTTCAGAATATGTTAGCATCCCAAAAAAGGCCTTAAAATGCATCTTAGGCCTGCAAAAATGTTGAAAACTTTGGAGGCCCAAAAAAGGGGTTTACAGGCATCCTAGACCCCCTAAAATCCAGAAAATGTTGGTTGACCAAAAACTGTGCCAGAGAGCTCTGAATGTCCCAAAATCATTTGTAGCCTAAAAGGGGCATTATCCCACACCCTTGACGCCTGAAATTCCCAAAAATATTTTTGGCACAAAAATGCATCCTACACCCCTGAAAGTTCAGAATATGTTAGCAGCCCAAAAAAGGCCTTAAAATGCATCTTAGTCCTGCAAAAATGTTGAAAACTTTGGAGGCCCAAAAAAGGGGTTTACAGGCATCCTAGACCCCCTAAAGTCCAGAAAATGTTGGTTGCCCAAAAACTGTGCCAAAGAGCTCTGAATGTCCCAAAATCATTTGTAGCCAGAAAGGGGCATTGACCCACACCCTTGATGCCTGAAATTCCCAAAAATACTTTTGGCAGAAAAATGCATCCTACACCCCTGAAAGTTCAGAATATGTTAGCTGCCCAAAAAAGGCCTTAAAATGCATCTTAGGCCTGCAAAAATGTTGAAAACTTTGGAGGCCCAAAAAAGGGGTTTAGAGGCATCCTAGACCCCCTAAAGTCCAGAAAATGTTGGTTGCCCAAAAACTGTGCCAAAGAGCTCTGAATGTCCAAAAATCATTTGTAGCCAGAAAGGGGCATTAACCCACACCCTTGACGCCTGAAATTCCCAAAAATATTTTTGACACAAAAATGCATCCTACACACCTGAACGTTCAGAATATGTTAGCAGCCCAAAAAAGGCCCTAAAATGCCTGTTATGTCTGGAAAAATGTTGAACACTTTGGAGGCCTAAAAAAAGGGGTTTACAGGCATGCTAGACCCCCTAAAGTCCAGAAAATGTTAGTGGCCAAAAACTGTGCCAGAGAGCTCTGCATGTCCCAAAATCATTTGTAGCCTGAAAGGGGCATTAACCCGCATCCTAGAACACTGAAATTCCCAAAAATAGTTTTGGCAAGAAAAGTGCATCCTTCACACCTGACAGTTCAGAATATGTTAGCATCCCAAGAAAGGCCTTAAAATGCATCTTAGTCCTGCAAAAATGTTGAAAACTTTGGAGGCCCAAAAAAGGGGTTTACAGGCATCCTAGACCCCCTAAAGTCCAGAAAATGTTGGGGGCCAAAAACTGTGCCAGAGAGCTCTGAATGTCCCGGAAACATTTGCAGCCTGAAAGGAGCATTAACCCGCATCCTAGACCACTGAAATTCCCAAAAATAATTTTGACACGAAAAATGCATCCTACACCCCTGAAAGTTCAGAATATGTTAGCAGCCCAAAAAAGGCCTTAAAATGCCTTTTAGGCCTGCAAGAATGTTGAAAACTTAGGAGGTCAAAAAAAGGGGTTTACAGGTATCCTAGACCCCCTAAAGTCCAGAAAATTTTGGTGGCCCAAAACTGTGCCAGGGAGCTCTGCATGTCCCAAAATCATTTGTAGCCTGAAAGGGGCATTAACCCACATCCCAGACCACTGAAATTCCCAAAAATAGTTTTGGCAAGAAAAGTGCATCCTTCACACCTGACAGTTCAGAATATGTTAGCAGCCCAGAAAAGGCCTTACAAAGCATCTTAGTCCTGCAAAAATGTTGAAAACTTTGGAGGCCCAAAAAAGGGGTTTACAGGCATCCTAGACCCCCTAAAGTCCAGAAAATGTTGGTTGCCCAAAAACTGTGCCAAAGAGCTCTGAATGTCCCAAAATCATTTGCAGCCTGAAAGGGGCATTAACCCACACCCTTTATGCCTGAAATTCCCAAAAATATTTTTGGCACAAAAACGCATCCTACACCCCTGAAAGTTCAGAATATGTTAGCAGCCCAAAAAAGGCCTTGAAATGCATCTTATTCCTGCAAAAATGTTGAAAACTTTGGAGGCCCAAAAAAGGGGTTTACAGGCATCCTAGACCCCCTAAAGTCCTGAAAAGGTTGGTTGCCCAAAAACTGTGCCAAGGAGCTCTGAATGTCCCAAAATCATTTGTAGCCAGAAAGGGGCATTAACCCACACCCTTGATGCCTGAAATTCCCAAAAATACTTTTGGCACAAAAATGCATCCTACACCCCTGAAAGTTCAGAATATGTTAGCCGCCCAAAAAAGGCCTTAAAATGCATCTTAGGCCTGCAAAAATGTTGAAAACTTTGGAGGCCCAAAAAAGGGGTTTACAGGCATCCTAGACCCCCTAAAGTCCAGAAAATGTTGGTTGACCAAAAACTGTGCCAGAGAGCTCTGAATGTCCCAAAATCACTTGTAGCCTAAAAGGGGCATTATCCCACACCCTTGACGCCTGAAATTCCCAAAAATATTTTTGACATAAAAATGCATCCTACACACCTGAACAATCAGAATATGTTAGCAGCCCAAAAAAGGCCTTAAAATGCCTGTTATGTCTGGAAAAATGTTGAACACTTTGGAGGCCTAAAAAAAGGGGTTTACAGGCATGCTAGACCCCCTAAAGTCCAGAAAATGTTGGTGGCCAAAAACTGTGCCAGAGAGCTCTGCATGTCCCAAAATCATTTGTAGCCTGAAAGGGGCATTAACCCGCATCCTAGACCACTGAAATTCCCAAAAATAGTTTTGGCAAGAAAAGTGCATCCTTCACACCTGACAGTTCAGAATATGTTAGCATCCCAGGAAAGGCCTTAAAATGCATCTTAGTCCTGCAAAAATGTTGAAAACTTTGGAGGCCCAAAAAAGGGGTTTACAGGCATCCTAGACCCCCTAAAGTCCAGAAAATGTTGGGGGCCAAAAACTGTGCCAGAGAGCTCTGAATGTCCCAGAAACATTTGCAGCCTGAAAGGAGCATTAACCCGCATCCTAGACCACTGAAATTCCCAAAAATAATTTTGACATGAAAAATGCATCCTACACCCCTGAAAGTTCAGAATATGTTAGCAGCCCAAAAAAGGCCTTAAAATGCCTTTTAGGCCTGCAAGAATGTTGAAAACTTTGGAGGTCAAAAAAAGGGGTTTACAGGTATCCTAGACCCCCTAAAGTCCAGAAAATTTTGGTGGCCCAAAACTGTGCCAGGGAGCTCTGCATGTCCCAAAATCATTTGTAGCCTAAAAGGGGCATTAACCCACATCCCAGACCACTGAAATTCCCAAAAATAGTTTTGGCAAGAAAAGTGCATCCTTCACACCTGACAGTTCAGAATATGTTAGCAGCCCAAAAAAGGCCTTACAATGCATCTTAGTCCTGCAAAAATGTTGAAAACTTTGGAGGCCCAAAAAAGGGGTTTACAGGCATCCTAGACCTCATAAAGTCCAGAAAATGTTGGTTGCCCAAAAACTGTGCCAAAGAGCTCTGAATGTCCCAAAATCATTTGCAGCCTGAAAGGGGCATTAGCCCACACCCTTTATGCCTGAAATTCCCAAAAATATATTTGGCACAAAAATGCATCCTACACCCCTGAAAGTTCAGAATATGTTAGCAGCCCAAAGAATGCCTTAAAATGCATCTTAGTCCTGCAAAAATGTTGAAAACTTTGGAGGCCCAAAAAAGGGGTTTACAGGCATCCTGGACCCCCTAAAGTCCAGAAAATGTTGGTTGACCAAAAACTGTGCCAGAGAGCTCTGAATGTCCCAAAATCATTTGTAGCCTAAAAGGGGCATTATCCCACACCCTTGACACCTGAAATTCCCAAAAATATTTTTGACACAAAAATGCATCCTACACACCTGAACGTTCAGAATATGTTAGCAGCCCAAAAAAGGCCTTAAAATGCCTGTTATGTCTGGAAAAATGTTGAACACTTTGGAGGCCTAAAAAAAGGGGTTTACAGGCATGCTAGACCCCCTAAAGTCCAGAAAATGTTGGTGGCCAAAAACTGTGCCAGAGAGCTCTGCATGTCCCAAAATCATTTGTAGCCTGAAAGGGGCATTAACCCGCATCCTAGACCACTGAAATTCCCAAAAATAGTTTTGGCAAGAAAAGTGCATCCTTCACACCTGACAGTTCAGAATATGTTAGCATCCCAAGAAAGGCCTTAAAATGCATCTTAGTCCTGCAAAAATGTTGAAAACTTTGGAGGCCCAAAAAAGGGGTTTACAGGCATCCTAGACCCCCTAAAGTCCAGAAAATGTTGGGGGCCAAAAACTGTGCCAGAGAGCTCTGAATGTCCCAGAAACATTTGCAGCCTGAAAGGAGCATTAACCCGCATCCTAGACCACTGAAATTCCCAAAAATAATTTTGACATGAAAAATGCATCCTACACCCCTGAAAGTTCAGAATATGTTAGCAGCCCAAAAAAGGCCTTAAAATGCCTTTTAGGCCTGCAAGAATGTTGAAAACTTTGGAGGTCAAAAAAAGGGGTTTACAGGTATCCTAGACCGCCTAAAGTCCAGAAAATTTTGGTGGCCCAAAACTGTGCCAGGGAGCTCTGCATGTCCCAAAATCATTTGTAGCCTGAAAGGGGCATTAACCCACATCCCAGACCATTGAAATTCCCAAAAATAGTTTCGGCAAGAAAAGTGCATCCTTCACACCTGACAGTTCAGAATATGTTAGCAGCCCAAAAAAGGCCTTACAATGCATCTTAGTCCTGCAAAAATGTTGGAAACTTTGGAGGCCCAAAAAAGGGGTTTACAGGCATCCTAGACCCCCTAAAGTCCAGAAAATGTTGGTTGCCCAAAAACTGTGCCAAAGAGCTCTGAATGTCCCAAAATCATTTGCAGCCTGAAAGGGGCATTAACCCACACCCTTTATGCCTGAAATTCCCAAAAATACTTTTGGCACAAAAATGCATCCTACACCCCTGAAAGTTCAGAATATGTTAGCAGCCCAAAAAATGCCTTAAAATGCATCTTAGTCCTGCAAAAATGTTGAAAACTTTGGAGGCCCAAAAAAGGGGTTTACAGGCATCCTAGACCCCCTAAAGTCCAGAAAATGTTGGTTGCCCAAAAACTGTGCCAAAGAGCTCTGAATGTCCCAAAATCATTTGTAGCCAGAAAGGGGCATTAACCCACACCCTTGATGCCTGAAATTCCCAAAAATACTTTTGGCGCAAAAATGCATCCTACACCCCTGAAAGTTCAGAATATGTTAGCCGCCCAAAAAAGGCCTTAAAATGCATCTTAGGCCTGCAAAAATGTTGAAAATTTTGGAGGCCCAAAAAAGGGGTTTACAGGCATCCTAGACCCCCTAAAGTCCAGAAAATGTTGGTTGACCAAAAACTGTGCCAGAGAGCTCTGAATGTCCCAAAATCATTTGGAGCCTAAAAGGGGCATTATCCCACACCCTTGACGCCTGAAATTCCCAAAAATATTTTTGACACAAAAATGCATCCTACACACCTGAACGTTCAGAATATGTTAGCAGCCCAAAAAAGGCCTTAAAATGCCTGTTATGTCTGGAAAAATGTTGAACACTTTGGAGGCCTAAAAAAAGGGGTTTACAGGCATGCTAGACCCCCTAAAATCCAGAAAATGTTGGTGGCCAAAAACTGTGCCAGAGAGCTCTGCATGTCCCAAAATCATTTGTAGCCTGAAAGGGGCATTAACCCGCATCCTAGACCACTGAAATTCCCAAAAATAGTTTTGGCAAGAAAAGTGCATCCTTCACACCTGACAGTTCAGAATATGTTAGCATCCCAAGAAAGGCCTTAAAATGCATCTTAGTCCTGCAAAAATGTTGAAAACTTTGGAGGCCCAAAAAAGGGGTTTACAGGCATCCTAGACCCTCTAAAGTCCAGAAAATGTTGGGGGCCAAAAACTGTGCCAGAGAGCTCTGAATGTCCCAGAAACATTTGCAGCCTGAAAGGAGCATTAACCCGCATCCTAGACCACTGAAATTCCCAAAAATAATTTTGACATGAAAAATGCATCCTACACCCCTGAAAGTTCAGAATATGTTAGCAGCCCAAAAAAGGCCTTAAAATGCCTATTAGGCCTGCAAGAATGTTGAAAACTTTAGAGGTCAAAAAAAGGGGTTTACAGGTATCCTAGACCCCCTAAAGTCCAGAAAATTTTGGTGGCCCAAAACTGTGCCAGGGAGCTCTGCATGTCCCAAAATCATTTGTAGCCTGAAAGGGGCATTAACCCACATCCCAGACCACTGAAATTCCCAAAAATACTTTTGGCAAAAAAAGTGCATCCTTCACACCTGACAGTTCAGAATATGTTAGCAGCCCAAAAAAGGCCTTACAATGCATCTTAGTCCTGCAAAAATGTTGAAAACTTTGGAGGCCCAAAAAAGGGGTTTACAGGCATCCTAGACCCCCTAAAGTCCAGAAAATGTTGGTTGCCCAGAAACTGTGCCAAAGAGCTCTGAATGTCCCAAAATCATTTGCAGCCTGAAAGGGGCATTAACCCACACCCTTTATGCCTGAAATTCCCAAAAATATTTTTGGCACAAAAATGCATCCTACACCCCTGAAAGTTCAGAATATGTTAGCAGCCCAAAAAAATGCCTTAAAATGCATCTTAGTCCTGCAAAAATGTTGAAAACTTTGGAGGCCCAAAAAAGGGGTTTACAGGCATCCTAGACCCCCTAAAGTCCAGAAAATGTTGGTTGCCCAAAAACAGTGCCAAAGAGCTCTGAATATCCCAAAATCATTTGTAGCCAGAAAGGGGCATTAACCCACACCCTTTATGCCTGAAATTCCCAAAAATATTTTTGGCACAAAAACGCATCCTACACCCCTGAAAGTTCAGAATATGTTAGCAGCCCAAAAAAGGCCTTAAAATGCATCTTAGTCCTGCAAAAATGTTGAAAACTTTGGAGGCCCAAAAAAGGGGTTTACAGGCATCCTAGACCCCCTAAAGTCCAGAAAATGTTGGTTGCCCAAAAACTGTGCCAAAGAGCTCTGAATGTCCAAAAATCATTTGTAGCCAGAAAGGGGCATTAACCCACACCCTTGACGCCTGAAATTCCCAAAAATATTTTTGACACAAAAATGCATCCTACACACCTGAACGTTCAGAATATGTTAGCAGCCCAAAAAAGGCCCTAAAATGCCTGTTATGTCTGGAAAAATGTTGAACACTTTGGAGGCCTAAAAAAAGGGGTTTACAGGCATGCTAGACCCCCTAAAGTCCAGAAAATGTTGGTGGCCAAAAACTGTGCCAGAGAGCTCTGCATGTCCCAAAATCATTTGGAGCCTGAAAGGGGCATTAACCCGCATCCTAGAACACTGAAATTCCCAAAAATAGTTTTGGCAAGAAAAGTGCATCCTTCACACCTGACAGTTCAGAATATGTTAGCATCCCAAGAAAGGCCTTAAAATGCATCTTAGTCCTGCAAAAATGTTGAAAACTTTGGAGGCCCAAAAAAGGGGTTTACAGGCATCCTAGACCCCCTAAAGTCCAGAAAATGTTGGGGGCCAAAAACTGTGCCAGAGAGCTCTGAATGTCCCAGAAACATTTGCAGCCTGAAAGGAGCATTAACCCGCATCCTAGACCACTGAAATTCCCAAAAATAATTTTGACACGAAAAATGCATCCTACACCCCTGAAAGTTCAGAATATGTTAGCAGCCCAAAAAAGGCCTTAAAATGCCTTTTAGGCCTGCAAGAATGTTGAAAACTTTGGAGGTCAAAAAAAGGGGTTTACAGGTATCCTAGACCCCCTAAAGTCCAGAAAATTTTGGTGGCCCAAAACTGAGCCAGGGAGCTCTGCATGTCCCAAAATCATTTGTAGCCTGAAAGGGGCATTAACCCACATCCCAGACCACTGAAATTCCCAAAAATAGTTTTGGCAAGAAAAGTGCATCCTTCACACCTGACAGTTCAGAATATGTTAGCAGCCCAGAAAAGGCCTTACAATGCATTTTAGTCCTGCAAAAATGATGAAAACTTTGGAGGCCCAAAAAAGGGGTTTACAGGCATCCTAGACCCCCTAAAGTCCAGAAAATGTTGGTTGCCCAGAAACTGTGCCAAAGAGCTCTGAATGTCCCAAAATCATTTGCAGCCTGAAAGGGGCATTAACCCACACCCTTTATGCCTGAAATTCCCAAAAATATTTTTGGCACAAAAATGCATCCTACACCCCTGAAAGTTCAGAATATGTTAGCAGCCCAAAAAAATGCCTTAAAATGCATCTTAGTCCTGCAAAAATGTTGAAAACTTTGGAGGCCCAAAAAAGGGGTTTACAGGCATCCTAGACCCCCTAAAGTCCAGAAAATGTTGGTTGCCCAAAAACTGTGCCAAAGAGCTCTGAATATCCCAAAATCATTTGTAGCCAGAAAGGGGCATTAACCCACACCCTTTATGCCTGAAATTCCCAAAAATATTTTTGGCACAAAAACGCATCCTACACCCCTGAAAGTTCAGAATATGTTAGCAGCCCAAAAAAGGCCTTAAAATGCATCTTAGTCCTGCAAAAATGTTGAAAACTTTGGAGGCCCAAAAAAGGGGTTTACAGGCATCCTAGACCCCCTAAAGTCCAGAAAATGTTGGTTGCCCAAAAACTGTGCCAAAGAGCTCTGAATGTCCAAAAATCATTTGTAGCCAGAAAGGGGCATTAACCCACACCCTTGACGCCTGAAATTCCCAAAAATATTTTTGACACAAAAATGCATCCTACACACCTGAACGTTCAGAATATGTTAGCAGCCCAAAAAAGGCCTTAAAATGCCTGTTATGTCTGGAAAAATGTTGAACACTTTGGAGGCCTAAAAAAAGGGGTTTACAGGCATGCAAGACCCCCTAAAGTCCAGAAAATGTTGGTGGCCAAAAACTGTGCCAGAGAGCTCTGCATGTCCCAAAATCATTTGTAGCCTGAAAGGGGCATTAACCCGCATCCTAGAACACTGAAATTCCCAAAAATAGTTTTGGCAAGAAAAGTGCATCCTTCACACCTGACAGTTCAGAATATGTTAGCATCCCAAGAAAGGCCTTAAAATGCATCTTAGTCCTGCAAAAATGTTGAAAACTTTGGAGGCCCAAAAAAGGGGTTTACAGGCATCCTAGACCCCCTAAAGTCCAGAAAATGTTGGGGGCCAAAAACTGTGCCAGAGAGCTCTGAATGTCCCAGAAACATTTGCAGCCTGAAAGGAGCATTAACCCGCATCCTAGACCACTGAAATTCCCAAAAATAATTTTGACACAAAAAATGCATCCTACACCCCTGAAAGTTCAGAATATGTTAGCAGCCCAAAAAAGGCCTTAAAATGCCTTTTAGGCCTGCAAGAATGTTGAAAACTTTGGAGGTCAAAAAAAGGGGTTTACAGGTATCCTAGACCCCCTAAAGTCCAGAAAATTTTGGTGGCCCAAAACTGAGCCAGGGAGCTCTGCATGTCCCAAAATCATTTGTAGCCTGAAAGGGGCATTAACCCACATCCCAGACCACTGAAATTCCCAAAAATAGTTTTGGCAAGAAAAGTGCATCCTTCACACCTGACAGTTCAGAATATGTTAGCAGCCCAGAAAAGGCCTTACAATGCATCTTAGTCCTGCAAAAATGATGAAAACTTTGGAGGCCCAAAAAAGGGGTTTACAGGCATCCTAGACCCCCTAAAGTCCAGAAAATGTTGGTTGCCCAAAAACTGTGCCAAAGAGCTCTGAATGTCCCAAAATCATTTGCAGCCTGAAAGGGGCATTAACCCACACCCTTTATGCCTGAAATTCCCAAAAATATTTTTGGCACAAAAACGCATCCTACACCCCTGAAAGTTCAGAATATGTTAGCAGCCCAAAAAAGGCCTTAAAATGCATCTTAGTCCTGCAAAAATGTTGAAAACTTTGGAGGCCCAAAAAAGGGGTTTACAGGCATCCTAGACCCCCTAAAGTCCAGAAAATGTTGGTTGCCCAAAAACTGTGCCAAGGAGCTCTGAATGTCCCAAAATCATTTGTAGCCAGAAAGGGGCATTAACCCACACCCTTGATGCCTGAAATTCCCAAAAATACTTTTGGCACAAAAATGCATCCTACACCCCTGAAAGTTCAGAATATGTTAGCCGCCAAAAAAAGGCCTTAAAATGCATCTTAGGCCTGCAAAAATGTTGAAAACTTTGGAGGCCCAAAAAAGGGGTTTACAGGCATCCTAGACCCCCTAAAGTCCAGAAAATGTTGGTTGACCAAAAACTGTGCCAGAGAGCTCTGAATGTCCCAAAATCATTTGTAGCCTAAAAGGGGCATTATCCCACACCCTTGACGCCTGAAATTCCCAAAAATATTTTTGACACAAAAATGCATCCTACACACCTGAACGTTCAGAATATGTTAGCAGCCCAAAAAAGGCCTTAAAATGCCGGTTATGTCTGGAAAAATGCTGAACACTTTGGAGGCCTAAAAAAAGGGGTTTACAGGCATGCTAGACCCCCTAAAGACCAGAAAATGTTGGTGGCCAAAAACTGTGCCAGAGAGCTCTGCATGTCCCAAAATCATTTGTAGCCTGAAAGGGGCATTAACCCGCATCCTAGACCACTGAAATTCCCAAAAATAGTTTTGGCAAGAAAAGTGCATCCTTCACACCTGACAGTTCAGAATATGTTAGCAGCCCAAAAAAGGCCTTACAATGCATCTTAGTCCTGCAAAAATGTTGAAAACTTTGGAGGCCCAAAAAAGGGGTTTACAGGCATCCTAGACCTCATAAAGTCCAGAAAATGTTGGTTGCCCAAAAACTGTGCCAAAGAGCTCTGAATGTCCCAAAATCATTTGCAGCCTGAAAGGGGCATTAGCCCACACCCTTTATGCCTGAAATTCCCAAAAATATATTTGGCACAAAAATGCATCCTACACCCCTGAAAGTTCAGAATATGTTAGCAGCCCAAAGAATGCCTTAAAATGCATCTTAGTCCTGCAAAAATGTTGAAAACTTTGGAGGCCCAAAAAAGGGGTTTACAGGCATCCTGGACCCCCTAAAGTCCAGAAAATGTTGGTTGACCAAAAACTGTGCCAGAGAGCTCTGAATGTCCCAAAATCATTTGTAGCCTAAAAGGGGCATTATCCCACACCCTTGACACCTGAAATTCCCAAAAATATTTTTGACACAAAAATGCATCCTACACACCTGAACGTTCAGAATATGTTAGCAGCCCAAAAAAGGCCTTAAAATGCCTGTTATGTCTGGAAAAATGTTGAACACTTTGGAGGCCTAAAAAAAGGGGTTTACAGGCATGCTAGACCCCCTAAAGTCCAGAAAATGTTGGTGGCCAAAAACTGTGCCAGAGAGCTCTGCATGTCCCAAAATCATTTGTAGCCTGAAAGGGGCATTAACCCGCATCCTAGACCACTGAAATTCCCAAAAATAGTTTTGGCAAGAAAAGTGCATCCTTCACACCTGACAGTTCAGAATATGTTAGCATCCCAAGAAAGGCCTTAAAATGCATCTTAGTCCTGCAAAAATGTTGAAAACTTTGGAGGCCCAAAAAAGGGGTTTACAGGCATCCTAGACCCCCTAAAGTCCAGAAAATGTTGGGGGCCAAAAACTGTGCCAGAGAGCTCTGAATGTCCCAGAAACATTTGCAGCCTGAAAGGAGCATTAACCCGCATCCTAGACCACTGAAATTCCCAAAAATAATTTTGACATGAAAAATGCATCCTACACCCCTGAAAGTTCAGAATATGTTAGCAGCCCAAAAAAGGCCTTAAAATGCCTTTTAGGCCTGCAAGAATGTTGAAAACTTTGGAGGTCAAAAAAAGGGGTTTACAGGTATCCTAGACCGCCTAAAGTCCAGAAAATTTTGGTGGCCCAAAACTGTGCCAGGGAGCTCTGCATGTCCCAAAATCATTTGTAGCCTGAAAGGGGCATTAACCCACATCCCAGACCATTGAAATTCCCAAAAATAGTTTCGGCAAGAAAAGTGCATCCTTCACACCTGACAGTTCAGAATATGTTAGCAGCCCAAAAAAGGCCTTACAATGCATCTTAGTCCTGCAAAAATGTTGGAAACTTTGGAGGCCCAAAAAAGGGGTTTACAGGCATCCTAGACCCCCTAAAGTCCAGAAAATGTTGGTTGCCCAAAAACTGTGCCAAAGAGCTCTGAATGTCCCAAAATCATTTGCAGCCTGAAAGGGGCATTAACCCACACCCTTTATGCCTGAAATTCCCAAAAATACTTTTGGCACAAAAATGCATCCTACACCCCTGAAAGTTCAGAATATGTTAGCAGCCCAAAAAATGCCTTAAAATGCATCTTAGTCCTGCAAAAATGTTGAAAACTTTGGAGGCCCAAAAAAGGGGTTTACAGGCATCCTAGACCCCCTAAAGTCCAGAAAATGTTGGTTGCCCAAAAACTGTGCCAAAGAGCTCTGAATGTCCCAAAATCATTTGTAGCCAGAAAGGGGCATTAACCCACACCCTTGATGCCTGAAATTCCCAAAAATACTTTTGGCGCAAAAATGCATCCTACACCCCTGAAAGTTCAGAATATGTTAGCCGCCCAAAAAAGGCCTTAAAATGCATCTTAGGCCTGCAAAAATGTTGAAAATTTTGGAGGCCCAAAAAAGGGGTTTACAGGCATCCTAGACCCCCTAAAGTCCAGAAAATGTTGGTTGACCAAAAACTGTGCCAGAGAGCTCTGAATGTCCCAAAATCATTTGGAGCCTAAAAGGGGCATTATCCCACACCCTTGACGCCTGAAATTCCCAAAAATATTTTTGACACAAAAATGCATCCTACACACCTGAACGTTCAGAATATGTTAGCAGCCCAAAAAAGGCCTTAAAATGCCTGTTATGTCTGGAAAAATGTTGAACACTTTGGAGGCCTAAAAAAAGGGGTTTACAGGCATGCTAGACCCCCTAAAATCCAGAAAATGTTGGTGGCCAAAAACTGTGCCAGAGAGCTCTGCATGTCCCAAAATCATTTGTAGCCTGAAAGGGGCATTAACCCGCATCCTAGACCACTGAAATTCCCAAAAATAGTTTTGGCAAGAAAAGTGCATCCTTCACACCTGACAGTTCAGAATATGTTAGCATCCCAAGAAAGGCCTTAAAATGCATCTTAGTCCTGCAAAAATGTTGAAAACTTTGGAGGCCCAAAAAAGGGGTTTACAGGCATCCTAGACCCTCTAAAGTCCAGAAAATGTTGGGGGCCAAAAACTGTGCCAGAGAGCTCTGAATGTCCCAGAAACATTTGCAGCCTGAAAGGAGCATTAACCCGCATCCTAGACCACTGAAATTCCCAAAAATAATTTTGACATGAAAAATGCATCCTACACCCCTGAAAGTTCAGAATATGTTAGCAGCCCAAAAAAGGCCTTAAAATGCCTATTAGGCCTGCAAGAATGTTGAAAACTTTAGAGGTCAAAAAAAGGGGTTTACAGGTATCCTAGACCCCCTAAAGTCCAGAAAATTTTGGTGGCCCAAAACTGTGCCAGGGAGCTCTGCATGTCCCAAAATCATTTGTAGCCTGAAAGGGGCATTAACCCACATCCCAGACCACTGAAATTCCCAAAAATACTTTTGGCAAAAAAAGTGCATCCTTCACACCTGACAGTTCAGAATATGTTAGCAGCCCAAAAAAGGCCTTACAATGCATCTTAGTCCTGCAAAAATGTTGAAAACTTTGGAGGCCCAAAAAAGGGGTTTACAGGCATCCTAGACCCCCTAAAGTCCAGAAAATGTTGGTTGCCCAGAAACTGTGCCAAAGAGCTCTGAATGTCCCAAAATCATTTGCAGCCTGAAAGGGGCATTAACCCACACCCTTTATGCCTGAAATTCCCAAAAATATTTTTGGCACAAAAATGCATCCTACACCCCTGAAAGTTCAGAATATGTTAGCAGCCCAAAAAAATGCCTTAAAATGCATCTTAGTCCTGCAAAAATGTTGAAAACTTTGGAGGCCCAAAAAAGGGGTTTACAGGCATCCTAGACCCCCTAAAGTCCAGAAAATGTTGGTTGCCCAAAAACAGTGCCAAAGAGCTCTGAATATCCCAAAATCATTTGTAGCCAGAAAGGGGCATTAACCCACACCCTTTATGCCTGAAATTCCCAAAAATATTTTTGGCACAAAAACGCATCCTACACCCCTGAAAGTTCAGAATATGTTAGCAGCCCAAAAAAGGCCTTAAAATGCATCTTAGTCCTGCAAAAATGTTGAAAACTTTGGAGGCCCAAAAAAGGGGTTTACAGGCATCCTAGACCCCCTAAAGTCCAGAAAATGTTGGTTGCCCAAAAACTGTGCCAAAGAGCTCTGAATGTCCAAAAATCATTTGTAGCCAGAAAGGGGCATTAACCCACACCCTTGACGCCTGAAATTCCCAAAAATATTTTTGACACAAAAATGCATCCTACACACCTGAACGTTCAGAATATGTTAGCAGCCCAAAAAAGGCCCTAAAATGCCTGTTATGTCTGGAAAAATGTTGAACACTTTGGAGGCCTAAAAAAAGGGGTTTACAGGCATGCTAGACCCCCTAAAGTCCAGAAAATGTTGGTGGCCAAAAACTGTGCCAGAGAGCTCTGCATGTCCCAAAATCATTTGGAGCCTGAAAGGGGCATTAACCCGCATCCTAGAACACTGAAATTCCCAAAAATAGTTTTGGCAAGAAAAGTGCATCCTTCACACCTGACAGTTCAGAATATGTTAGCATCCCAAGAAAGGCCTTAAAATGCATCTTAGTCCTGCAAAAATGTTGAAAACTTTGGAGGCCCAAAAAAGGGGTTTACAGGCATCCTAGACCCCCTAAAGTCCAGAAAATGTTGGGGGCCAAAAACTGTGCCAGAGAGCTCTGAATGTCCCAGAAACATTTGCAGCCTGAAAGGAGCATTAACCCGCATCCTAGACCACTGAAATTCCCAAAAATAATTTTGACACGAAAAATGCATCCTACACCCCTGAAAGTTCAGAATATGTTAGCAGCCCAAAAAAGGCCTTAAAATGCCTTTTAGGCCTGCAAGAATGTTGAAAACTTTGGAGGTCAAAAAAAGGGGTTTACAGGTATCCTAGACCCCCTAAAGTCCAGAAAATTTTGGTGGCCCAAAACTGAGCCAGGGAGCTCTGCATGTCCCAAAATCATTTGTAGCCTGAAAGGGGCATTAACCCACATCCCAGACCACTGAAATTCCCAAAAATAGTTTTGGCAAGAAAAGTGCATCCTTCACACCTGACAGTTCAGAATATGTTAGCAGCCCAGAAAAGGCCTTACAATGCATTTTAGTCCTGCAAAAATGATGAAAACTTTGGAGGCCCAAAAAAGGGGTTTACAGGCATCCTAGACCCCCTAAAGTCCAGAAAATGTTGGTTGCCCAGAAACTGTGCCAAAGAGCTCTGAATGTCCCAAAATCATTTGCAGCCTGAAAGGGGCATTAACCCACACCCTTTATGCCTGAAATTCCCAAAAATATTTTTGGCACAAAAATGCATCCTACACCCCTGAAAGTTCAGAATATGTTAGCAGCCCAAAAAAATGCCTTAAAATGCATCTTAGTCCTGCAAAAATGTTGAAAACTTTGGAGGCCCAAAAAAGGGGTTTACAGGCATCCTAGACCCCCTAAAGTCCAGAAAATGTTGGTTGCCCAAAAACTGTGCCAAAGAGCTCTGAATATCCCAAAATCATTTGTAGCCAGAAAGGGGCATTAACCCACACCCTTTATGCCTGAAATTCCCAAAAATATTTTTGGCACAAAAACGCATCCTACACCCCTGAAAGTTCAGAATATGTTAGCAGCCCAAAAAAGGCCTTAAAATGCATCTTAGTCCTGCAAAAATGTTGAAAACTTTGGAGGCCCAAAAAAGGGGTTTACAGGCATCCTAGACCCCCTAAAGTCCAGAAAATGTTGGTTGCCCAAAAACTGTGCCAAAGAGCTCTGAATGTCCAAAAATCATTTGTAGCCAGAAAGGGGCATTAACCCACACCCTTGACGCCTGAAATTCCCAAAAATATTTTTGACACAAAAATGCATCCTACACACCTGAACGTTCAGAATATGTTAGCAGCCCAAAAAAGGCCTTAAAATGCCTGTTATGTCTGGAAAAATGTTGAACACTTTGGAGGCCTAAAAAAAGGGGTTTACAGGCATGCAAGACCCCCTAAAGTCCAGAAAATGTTGGTGGCCAAAAACTGTGCCAGAGAGCTCTGCATGTCCCAAAATCATTTGTAGCCTGAAAGGGGCATTAACCCGCATCCTAGAACACTGAAATTCCCAAAAATAGTTTTGGCAAGAAAAGTGCATCCTTCACACCTGACAGTTCAGAATATGTTAGCATCCCAAGAAAGGCCTTAAAATGCATCTTAGTCCTGCAAAAATGTTGAAAACTTTGGAGGCCCAAAAAAGGGGTTTACAGGCATCCTAGACCCCCTAAAGTCCAGAAAATGTTGGGGGCCAAAAACTGTGCCAGAGAGCTCTGAATGTCCCAGAAACATTTGCAGCCTGAAAGGAGCATTAACCCGCATCCTAGACCACTGAAATTCCCAAAAATAATTTTGACACAAAAAATGCATCCTACACCCCTGAAAGTTCAGAATATGTTAGCAGCCCAAAAAAGGCCTTAAAATGCCTTTTAGGCCTGCAAGAATGTTGAAAACTTTGGAGGTCAAAAAAAGGGGTTTACAGGTATCCTAGACCCCCTAAAGTCCAGAAAATTTTGGTGGCCCAAAACTGAGCCAGGGAGCTCTGCATGTCCCAAAATCATTTGTAGCCTGAAAGGGGCATTAACCCACATCCCAGACCACTGAAATTCCCAAAAATAGTTTTGGCAAGAAAAGTGCATCCTTCACACCTGACAGTTCAGAATATGTTAGCAGCCCAGAAAAGGCCTTACAATGCATCTTAGTCCTGCAAAAATGATGAAAACTTTGGAGGCCCAAAAAAGGGGTTTACAGGCATCCTAGACCCCCTAAAGTCCAGAAAATGTTGGTTGCCCAAAAACTGTGCCAAAGAGCTCTGAATGTCCCAAAATCATTTGCAGCCTGAAAGAGGCATTAACCCACACCCTTTATGCCTGAAATTCCCAAAAATATTTTTGGCACAAAAACGCATCCTACACCCCTGAAAGTTCAGAATATGTTAGCAGCCCAAAAAAGGCCTTAAAATGCATCTTAGTCCTGCAAAAATGTTGAAAACTTTGGAGGCCCAAAAAAGGGGTTTACAGGCATCCTAGACCCCCTAAAGTCCAGAAAATGTTGGTTGCCCAAAAACTGTGCCAAGGAGCTCTGAATGTCCCAAAATCATTTGTAGCCAGAAAGGGGCATTAACCCACACCCTTGATGCCTGAAATTCCCAAAAATACTTTTGGCACAAAAATGCATCCTACACCCCTGAAAGTTCAGAATATGTTAGCCGCCAAAAAAAGGCCTTAAAATGCATCTTAGGCCTGCAAAAATGTTGAAAACTTTGGAGGCCCAAAAAAGGGGTTTACAGGCATCCTAGACCCCCTAAAGTCCAGAAAATGTTGGTTGACCAAAAACTGTGCCAGAGAGCTCTGAATGTCCCAAAATCATTTGTAGCCTAAAAGGGGCATTATCCCACACCCTTGACGCCTGAAATTCCCAAAAATATTTTTGACACAAAAATGCATCCTACACACCTGAACGTTCAGAATATGTTAGCAGCCCAAAAAAGGCCTTAAAATGCCGGTTATGTCTGGAAAAATGCTGAACACTTTGGAGGCCTAAAAAAAGGGGTTTACAGGCATGCTAGACCCCCTAAAGACCAGAAAATGTTGGTGGCCAAAAACTGTGCCAGAGAGCTCTGCATGTCCCAAAATCATTTGTAGCCTGAAAGGGGCATTAACCCGCATCCTAGACCACTGAAATTCCCAAAAATAGTTTTGGCAAGAAAAGTGCATCCTTCACACCTGACAGTTCAGAATATGTTAGCATCCCAAGAAAGGCCTTAAAATGCATCTTAGTCCTGCAAAAATGTTGAAAACTTTGGAGGCCCAAAAAAGGGGTTTACAGGCATCCTAGACCCCCTAAAGTCCAGAAAATGTTGGGGGCCAAAAACTGTGCCAGAGAGCTCTGAATGTCCCAGAAACATTTGCAGCCTGAAAGGAGCATTAACCCGCATCCTAGACCACTGAAATTCCCAAAAATAATTTTGACATGAAAAATGCATCCTACACCCCTGAAAGTTCAGAATATGTTAGCAGCCCAAAAAAGGCCTTAAAATGCCTTTTAGGCCTGCAAGAATGTTGAAAACTTTGGAGGTCAAAAAAAGGGGTTTACAGGTATCCTAGACCCCCTAAAGTCCAGAAAATTTTGGTGGCCCAAAACTGTGCCAGGGAGCTCTGCATGTCCCAAAATCATTTGTAGCCTGAAAGGGGCATTAACCCACATCCCAGACCATTGAAATTCCCAAAAATAGTTTCGGCAAGAAAAGTGCATCCTTCACACCTGACAGTTCAGAATATGTTAGCAGCCCATAAAAGGCCTTACAATGCATCTTAGTCCTGCAAAAATGTTGGAAACTTTGGAGGCCCAAAAAAGGGGTTCACAGGCATCCTAGACCCCCTAAAGTCCAGAAAATGTTGGTTGCCCAAAAACTGTGCCAAAGAGCTCTGAATGTCCCAAAATCATTTGCAGCCTGAAAGGGGCATTAACCCACACCCTTTATGCCTGAAATTCCCAAAAATATTTTTGGCACAAAAATGCATCCTACACCCCTGAAAGTTCAGAATATGTTAGCAGCCCAAAAAATGCCTTAAAATGCATCTTAGTCCTGCAAAAATGTTGAAAACTTTGGAGGCCCAAAAAAGGGGTTTACAGGCATCCTAGACCCCCTAAAGTCCAGAAAATGTTGGTTGCCCAAAAACTGTGCCAAAGAGCTCTGAATGTCCCAAAATCATTTGTAGCCAGAAAGGGGCATTAACCCACACCCTTGATGCCTGAAATTCCCAAAAATACTTTTGGCACAAAAATGCATCCTACACCCCTGAAAGTTCAGAATATGTTAGCCGCCCAAAAAAGGCCTTAAAATGCATCTCAGGCCTGCAAAAATGTTGAAAACTTTGGAGGCCCAAAAAAGGGGTTTACAGGCATCCTAGACCCCCTAAAGTCCAGAAAATGTTGGTTGACCACAAACTGTGCCAGAGAGCTCTGAATGTCCCAAAATCACTTGTAGCCTAAAAGGGGCATTATCCCACACCCTTGATGCCTGAAATTCCCAAAAATATTTTTGACACAAAAATGCATCCTACACACCTGAACAATCAGAATATGTTAGCAGCCCAAAAAAGGCCTTAAAATGCCTGTTATGTCTGGAAAAATGTTGAACACTTTGGAGGCCTAAAAAAAGGGGTTTACAGGCATGCTAGACCCCCTAAAGTCCAGAAAATGTTGGTGGCCAAAAACTGTGCCAGAGAGCTCTGCATGTCCCAAAATCATTTGTAGCCTGAAAGGGGCATTAACCCGCATCCTAGACCACTGAAATTCCCAAAAATAGTTTTGGCAAGAAAAGTGCATCCTACACCCCTGAAAGTTCAGAATATGTTAGCCGCCCAAAAAAGGCCTTAAAATGCATCTTAGGCCTGCAAAAATGTTGAAAACTTTGGAGGCCCAAAAAAGGGGTTTAGAGGCATCCTAGACCCCCTAAAGTCCAGAAAATGTTGGTTGACCAAAAACTGTGCCAGAGAGCTCTGAATGTCCCAAAATCATTTGTAGCCTAAAAGGGGCATTATCCCACACCCTTGACGCCTGAAATTCCCAAAAATATTTTTGACACAAAAATGCATCCTACACACCTGAACGTTCAGAATATGTTAGCAGCCCAAAAAAGGCCTTAAAATGCCTGTTATGTCTGGAAAAATGTTGAACACTTTGGAGGCCTAAAAAAGGGGTTTACAGGCATCCTAGACCCCCTAAAGTCCAGAAAATGTTGGTGGCCAAAAACTGTGCCAGAGAGCTCTGAATGTCCCAGAAACATTTGCAGCCTGAAAGGAGCATTAACCCGCATCCTAGACCACTGAAATTCCCAAAAATAATTTTGACATGAAAAATGCATCCTACACCCCTGAAAGTTCAGAATATGTTAGCAGCCCAAAAAAGGCCTTAAAATGCCTTTTAGGCCTGCAAGAATGTTGAAAACTTTGGAGGTCAAAAAAGGGGTTTACAGGTATCCTAGACCCCCTAAAGTCCAGAAAATTTTGGTGGCCCAAAACTGTGCCAGAGAGCTCTGCATGTCCCAAAATCATTTGTAGCCTGAAAGGGGCATTAACCCGCATCCTAGACCACTGAAATTCCCAAAAATCGTTTTGGCAAGAAAAGTGCATCCTTCACACCTGACAGTTCAGAATATGTTAGCATCCCAAAAAAGGCCTTAAAATGCATCTTAGGCCTGCAAAAATGTTGAAAACTTTGGAGGCCCAAAAAAGGGGTTTACAGGCATCCTAGACCCCCTAAAGTCCAGAAAATGTTGGTTGACCAAAAACTGTGCCAGAGAGCTCTGAATGTCCCAAAATCATTTGTAGCCTAAAAGGGGCATTATCCCACACCCTTGACGCCTGAAATTCCCAAAAATATTTTTGGCACAAAAATGCATCCTACACCCCTGAAAGCTCAGAATATGTTAGCAGCCCAAAAAAGGCCTTAAAATGCATCTTAGTCCTGCAAAAATGTTGAAAACTTTGGAGGCCCAAAAAAGGGGTTTACAGGCATCCTAGACCCCCTAAAGTCCAGAAAATGTTGGTTGCCCAAAAACCGTGCCAAAGAGCTCTGAATGTCCCAAAATCATTTGTAGCCAGAAAGGGGCATTAACCCACACCCTTGATGCCTGAAATTCCCAAAAATACTTTTGGCAGAAAAATGCATCCTACACCCCTGAAAGTTCAGAATATGTTAGCCGCCCAAAAAAGGCCTTAAAATGCATCTTAGGCCTGCAAAAATGTTGAAAACTTTGGAGGCCCAAAAAAGGGGTTTAGAGGCATCCTAGACCCCCTAAAGTCCAGAAAATGTTGGTTGACCAAAAACTGTGCCAGAGAGCTCTGAATGTCCCAAAATCATTTGTAGCCTAAAAGGGGCATTATCCCACACCATTGACGCCTGAAATTCCCAAAAATATTTTTGACACAAAAATGCATCCTACACACCTGAACGTTCAGAATATGTTAGCAGCCCAAAAAAGGCCTTAAAATGCCTGTTATGTCTGGAAAAATGTTGAACACTTTGGAGGCCTAAAAAAGGGGTTTACAGGCATCCTAGACCCCCTAAAGTCCAGAAAATGTTGGTGGCCAAGAACTGTGCCAGAGAGCTCTGAATGTCCCAGAAACATTTGCAGCCTGAAAAGAGCATTAACCCGCATCCTAGACCACTGAAATTCCCAAAAATAATTTTGACATGAAAAATGCATCCTACACCCCTGAAAGTTCAGAATATGTTAGCAGCCCAAAAAAGGCCTTAAAATGCATCTTAGGCCTGCAAGAATGTTGAAAACTTTGGAGGCCCAAAAAAGGGCTTTACAGGCATCCTAGACCCCCTAAAGTCCAGAAAATGTTGGTGGCCAAAAACTGTGCCAAGGAGCTCTGAATGTCCCAAAATCATTTGTAGCCAGAAAGGGGCATTAACCCACACCCTTGATGCCTGAAATTCCCAAAAATATTTTTGGCACAAAAATGCATCCTACACCCCTGAAAGTTCAGAATATGTTAGCAGCCCAAAAAAGGCCTTAAAATGCATCTTAGTCCTGCAAAAATGTTGAAAAGTTTGGAGGCCCAAAAAAGGGGTTTACAGGCATCCTAGACCCCCTAAAGTCCAGAAAATGTTGGTTGCCCAAAAACTGTGCCAAAGAGCTCTGAATGTCCCAAAATCATTTGTAGCCAGAAAGGGGCATTAACCCACACCCTTGATGCCTGAAATTCCCAAAAATACTTTTGGCAGAAAAATGCATCCTACACCCCTGAAAGTTCAGAATATGTTAGCCGCCCAAAAAAGGCCTTAAAATGCATCTTAGGCCTGCAAAAATGTTGAAAACTTTGGAGGCCCAAAAAAGGGGTTTAGAGGCATCCTAGACCCCTAAAGTCCAGAAAATGTTGGTTTACCAAAAACTGTGCCAGAGAGCTCTGAATGTCCCAAAATCATTTGTAGCCTAAAGGGGGCATTATCCCACACCCTTGACGCCTGAAATTCCCAAAGATATTTTTGACACAAAAATGCATCCTACACACCTGAACGTTCAGAATATGTTAGCAGCCCAAAAAAGGCCTTAAAATGCCTGTTATGTCTGGAAAAATGTTGAACACTTTGGAGGCCTAAAAAAGGGGTTTACAGGCATCCTAGACCCCCTAAAGTCCAGAAAATGTTGGTGGCCAAAAACTGTGCCAGAGAGCTCTGAATGTCCCAGAAACATTTGCAGCCTGAAAGGAGCATTAACCCGCATCCTAGACCACTGAAATTCCCAAAAATAATTTTGACATGAAAAATGCATCCTACACCCCTGAAAGTTCAGAATATGTTAGCAGCCCAAAAAAGGCCTTAAAATGCCTTTTAGGCCTGCAAGAATGTTGAAAACTTTGGAGGTCAAAAAAAGGGGTTTACAGGTATCCTAGACCCCCTAAAGTCCAGAAAATGTTGGTGGCCCAAAACTGTGCCAGAGAGCTCTGCATGTCCCAAAATCATTTGTAGCCTGAAAGGGGCATTGACCCGCATCCTAGACCACTGAAATTCCCAAAAATCGTTTTGGCAAGAAAAGTGCATCCTTCACACCTGACAGTTCAGAATATGTTAGCATCCCAAAAAAGGCCTTAAAATGCATCTTAGGCCTGCAATAATGTTGAAAACTTTGGAGGCCCAAAAAAGGGGTTTAGAGGCATCCTAGACCCCCTAAAGTCCAGAAAATGTTGGTTGACCAAAAACTGTGCCAGAGAGCTCTGAATGTCCCAAAATCATTTGTAGCCAGAAAGGGGCATTAACCCACACCCTTGATGCCTGAAATTCCCAAAAATACTTTTGGCAGAAAAATGCATCCTACACCCCTGAAAGTTCAGAATATGTTAGCTGCCCAAAAAAGGCCTTAAAATGCATCTTAGGCCTGCAAAAATGTTGAAAACTTTGGAGGCCCAAAAAAGGGGTTTAGAGGCATCCTAGACCCCCTAAAGTCCAGAAAATGTTGGTTGACCAAAACCTGTGCCAGAGAGCTCTGAATGTCCCAAAATAATTTGTAGCCTAAAAGGGGCATTATCCCACACCCTTGATGCCTGAAATTCCCAAAAATATTTTTGACACAAAAATGCATCCTACACACCTGAACGTTCAGAATATGTTAGCAGCCCAAAAAAGGCCTTAAAATGCCTGTTATGTCTGGAAAAATGTTGAACACTTTGGAGGCCTAAAAAAGGGGTTTACAGGCATCCTAGACCCCCTAAAGTCCAGAAAATGTTGGTGGCCAAAAACTGTACCAGAGAGCTCTGAATGTCCCAGAAACATTTGCAGCCTGAAAGGAGCATTAACCCGCATCCTAGACCACTGAAATTCCCAAAAATAATTTTGACATGAAAAATGCATCCTACACCCCTGAAAGTTCAGAATATGTTAGCAGCCCAAAAAAGGCCTTAAAATGCCTTTTAGGCCTGCAAGAATGTTGAAAACTTTGGAGGTCAAAAAAAGGGGTTTACAGGTATCCTAGACCCCCTAAAGTCCAGAAAAGTTTGGTGGCCCAAAACTGTGCCAGAGAGCTCTGCATGTCCCATAATCATTTGTAGCCTGTAAGGGGCATTAACCCGCATCCTAGACCACTGAAATTCCCAAAAATCGTTTTGGCAAGAAAAGTGCATCCTTCACACCTGACAGTTCAGAATATGTTAGCATCCCAAAAAAGGCCTTAAAATGCATCTTAGGCCTGCAAAAATGTTGAAAACTTTGGAGGCCCAAAAAAGGGGTTTACAGGCATCCTAGACCCCCTAAAGTCCAGAAAATGTTGGTTGACCAAAAACTTTGCCAGAGAGCTCTGAATGTCCCAAAATCATTTGTAGCCTAAAAGGGGCATTATCCCACACCCTTGACGCCTGAAATTCCCAAAAATATTTTTGGCACAAAAATGCATCCTACACCCCTGAAAGTTCAGAATATGTTAGCAGCCCAAAAAAGGCCTTAAAATGCATCTTAGGCCTGCAAAAATGTTGAAATCTTTTGAGGCCCAAAAAAGGGGTTTAGAGGCATCCTAGACCCCCTAAAGTCCAGAAAATGTTGGTTGACCAAAAACTGTGCCAGAGAGCTCTGAATGTCCCAAAATCATTTGTAGCCTAAAAGGGGCATTATCCCACACCCTTGACGCCTGAAATTCCCAAAAATATTTTTGGCACAAAAATGCATCCTACACCCCTGAAAGTTCAGAATATGTTAGCAGCCCAAAAAAGGCCTTAAAATGCATCTTAGTCCTGCAAAAATGTTACAAACTTTGGAGGCCCAAAAAAGGGGTTTACAGGCATCCTAGACCCCCTAAAGTCCAGAAAATGTTGGTTGCCCAAAAACTGTGCCAAAGAGCTCTGAATGTCCCAAAATCATTTGTAGCCAGAAACGGGCATTAACCCACACCCTTGATGCCTGAAATTCCCAAAAATACTTTTGGCAGAAAAATGCATCCTACACCCCTGAAAGTTCAGAATATGTTAGCCGCCCAAAAAAGGCCTTAAAATGCATCTTAGGCCTGCAAAAATGTTGAAAACTTTGGAGGCCCAAAAAAGGGGTTTAGAGGCATCCTAGACCCCCTAAAGTCCAGAAAATGTTGGTTGACCAAAAACTGTGCCAAAGAGCTCGGAATGTCCCAAAATCATTTGTAGCCTAAAAGGGGCATTATCCCACACCCTTGACGCCTGAAATTCCCAAAAATATTTTTGACACAAAAATGCATCCTACACACCTGAACATTCAGAATATGTTAGCAGCCCAAAAAAGGCCTTAAAATGCCTGTTATGTCTGGAAAAATGTTGAACACTTTGGAGGCCTAAAAAAGGGGTTTACAGGCATCCTAGACCCCCTAAAGTCCAGAAAATGTTGGTTGCCCAAAAACTGTGCCAAAGAGCTCTGAATGTCCCAAAATCATTTGTTGCCAGAAAGGGGCATTAACCCACACCCTTGATGCCTGAAATTCCCAAAAATACTTTTGGCAGAAAAATGCATCCTACACCCCTGAAAGTTCAGAATATGTTAGCCGCCCAAAAAAGGCCTTAAAATGCATCTTAGGCCTGCAAAAATGTTGAAAACTTTGGAGGCCCAAAAAAGGGGTTTAGAGGCATCCTAGACCCCCTAAAGTCCAGAAAATGTTGGTTGACCAAAAACTGTGCCAAAGAGCTCTGAATGTCCCAAAATCATTTGTAGCCTAAAAGGGGCATTATCCCACACCCTTGACGCCTGAAATTCCCAAAAATATTTTTGGCACAAAAATGCATCCTACACCCCTGAAAGTTCAGAATATGTTAGCAGCCCAAAAAAGGCCTTAAAATGCATCTTAGTCCTGCAAAAATGTTGAAAACTTTGGAGGCCCAAAAAAGGGGTTTACAGGCATCCTAGACCCCCTAAAGTCCAGAAAATGTTGGTTGACCAAAAACTGTGCCAGAGAGCTCTGCATGTCCCAAAATCATTTGTAGCCTAAAATGGGCATTATCCCACACCCTTGATGCCTGAAATTCCCAAAAATATTTTTGACACAAAAATGCATCCTACACACCTGAACGTTCAGAATATGTTAGCAGCCCAAAAAAGGCCTTAAAATGCCTGTTATGTCTGGAAAAATGTTGAACACTTTGGAGGCCTAAAAAAGGGGTTTACAGGCATCCTAGACCCCGTAAAGTCCAGAAAATGTTGGTGGCCAAAAACTGTGCCAGAGAGCTCTGAATGTCCCAGAAACATTTGCAGCCTGAAAGGAGCATTAACCCGCATCCTAGAACACTGCAATTCCCAAAAATCGTTTTGGCAAGAAAAGTGCATCCTTCACACCTGACAGTTCAGAATATGTTAGCATCCCAAAAAAGGCCTTAAAATGCATCTTAGGCCTGCAAAAATGTTGAAAACTTTGGAGGCCCAAAAAAGGGGTTTACAGGCATCCTAGACCCCCTAAAGTCCAGAAAATGTTGGTTGACCAAAAACTGTGCCAGAGAGCTCTGAATGTCCCAAAATCATTTGTAGCCTAAAAGGGGCATTATCCCACACCCTTGACGCCTGAAATTCCCAAAGATATTTTTGACACAAAAATGCATCCTACACACCTGAACGTTCAGAATATGTTAGCAGCCCAAAAAAGGCCTTAAAATGCCTGTTATGTCTGGAAAAATGTTGAACACTTTGGAGGCCTAAAAAAGGGGTTTACAGGCATCCTAGACCCCCTAAAGTCCAGAAAATGTTGGTGGCCAAAAACTGTGCCAGAGAGCTCTGAATGTCCCAGAAACATTTGCAGCCTGAAAGGAGCATTAACCCGCATCCTAGACCACTGAAATTCCCAAAAATAATTTTGACATGAAAAATGCATCCTACACCCCTGAAAGTTCAGAATATGTTAGCAGCCCAAAAAAGGCCTTAAAATGCCTATTAGGCCTGCAAAAATGTTGAAAACTTTGGAGGCCCAAAAAAGGGGTTTACAGGCATCCTAGACCCCCTAAAGTCCAGAAAATGTTGGTGGCCCAAAAACTGTGCCAAAGAGCTCTGAATGTCCCAAAATCATTTGTAGCCTGAAAGGGGCATTAACCCACACCCTTGATGCCTGAAATTCCGAAAAATGTTTTTGGCACAAAAATGCATCCTACACCCCTGAAAGTTCACAATATGTTAGCAGCCCAAAAAAGGCCTTAAAATGCATCTTAGGCCTGCAAAAATGTTGAAAACTTTGGAGGCCTAAAAAAGGGGTTTACAGGCATCCTAGACCCCTAAGGCCCAGAAAATGTTGGTGGCCAAAAACTGTGCCAGAGAGCTCTGAATGTCCCAGAAACATTTGCAGCCTGAAAGGAGCATTAACCCGCATCCTAGACCACTGAAATTCCCAAAAATAATTTTGACATGAAAAATGCATCCTACACCCCTGAAAGTTCAGAATATGTTAGCAGCCCAAAAAAGGCCTTAAAATGCATATTAGGCCTGCAAAAATGTTGAAAACTTTGGAGGCCTAAAAAAGGGGTTTACAGGCATCCTAGATCCCTAAGGTCCAGAAAATGTTGGTGGCCAAAAACTGTGCCAGAGAGCTCTGAATGTCCCAGAAACATTTGCAGCCTGAAAGGAGCATTAACCCGCATCCTAGACCACTGAAATTCCCAAAAATAATTTTGACATGAAAAATGCATCCTACACCCCTGAAAGTTCAGAATATGTTAGCAGCCCAAAAAAGGCCTTAAAATGCATCTTAGGCCTGCAAGAATGTTGAAAACTTTGGAGGCCCAAAAAAGGGCTTTACAGGCATCCTAGACCCCCTAAAGTCCAGAAAATGTTGGTGGCCAAAAACTGTGCCAAGGAGCTCTGAATGTCCCAAAATCATTTGTAGCCAGAAAGGGGCATTAACCCACACCCTTGATGCCTGAAATTCCCAAAAATATTTTTGGCACAAAAATGCATCCTACACCCCTGAAAGTTCAGAATATGTTAGCAGCCCAAAAAAGGCCTTAAAATGCATCTTAGTCCTGCAAAAATGTTGAAAAGTTTGGAGGCCCAAAAAAGGGGTTTACAGGCATCCTAGACCCCCTAAAGTCCAGAAAATGTTGGTGGCCAAAAACTGTGCCAGAGAGCTCTGCATGTCCCAAAATCATTTGTAGCCTGAAAGGGGCATTGACCCGCATCCTAGACCACTGAAATTCCCAAAAATCGTTTTGGCAAGAAAAGTGCATCCTTCACACCTGACAGTTCAGAATATGTTAGCATCCCAAAAAAGGCCTTAAAATGCATCTTAGGCCTGCAATAATGTTGAAAACTTTGGAGGCCCAAAAAAGGGGTTTACAGGCATCCTAGACCCCTAAAGTCCAGAAAATGTTGGTTTACCAAAAACTGTGCCAGAGAGCTCTGAATGTCCCAAAATCATTTGTAGCCAGAAAGGGGCATTAACCCACACCCTTGATGCCTGAAATTCCCAAAAATACTTTTGGCAGAAAAATGCATCCTACACCCCTGAAAGTTCAGAATATGTTAGCCGCCCAAAAAAGGCCTTAAAATGCATCTTAGGCCTGCAAAAATGTTGAAAACTTTGGAGGCCCAAAAAAGGGGTTTAGAGGCATCCTAGACCCCCTAAAGTCCAGAAAATGTTGGTTGACCAAAAACTGTGCCAGAGAGCTCTGAATGTCCCAAAATCATTTGTAGCCTAAAAGGGGCATTATCCCACACCCTTGACGCCTGAAATTCCCAAAAATATTTTTGACACAAAAATGCATCCTACACACCTGAACGTTCAGAATATGTTAGCAGCCCAAAAAAGGCCTTAAAATGCCTGTTATGTCTGGAAAAATGTTGAACACTTTGGAGGCCTAAAAAAGGGGTTTACAGGCATCCTAGACCCCCTAAAGTCCAGAAAATGTTGGTGGCCAAAAACTGTGCCAGCGAGCTCTGAATGTCCCAGAAACATTTGCAGCCTGAAAGGAGCATTAACCCGCATCCTAGACCACTGAAATTCCCAAAAATAATTTTGACATGAAAAATGCATCCTACACCCCTGAAAGTTCAGAATATGTTAGCAGCCCAAAAAAGGCCTTAAAATGCCTTTTAGGCCTGCAAGAATGTTGAAAACTTTGGAGGTCAAAAAAGGGGTTTACAGGTATCCTAGACCCCCTAAAGTCCAGAAAATTTTGGTGGCCCAAAACTGTGCCAGAGAGCTCTGCATGTCCCAAAATCATTTGTAGCCTGAAAGGGGCATTAACCCGCATCCTAGACCACTGAAATTCCCAAAAATCGTTTTGGCAAGAAAAGTGCATCCTTCACACCTGACAGTTCAGAATATGTTAGCATCCCAAAAAAGGCCTTAAAATGCATCTTAGGCCTGCAAAAATGTTGAAAACTTTGGAGGCCCAAAAAAGGGGTTTACAGGCATCCTAGACCCCCTAAAGTCCAGAAAATGTTGGTTGACCAAAAACTGTGCCAGAGAGCTCTGAATGTCCCAAAATCATTTGTAGCCTAAAAGGGGCATTATCCCACACCCTTGACGCCTGAAATTCCCAAAAATATTTTTGGCACAAAAATGCATCCTACACCCCTGAAAGTTCAGAATATGTTAGCAGCCCAAAAAAGGCCTTAAAATGCATCTTAGTCCTGCAAAAATGTTGAAAACTTTGGAGGCCCAAAAAAGGGGTTTACAGGCATCCTAGACCCCCTAAAGTCCAGAAAATGTTGGTTGCCCAAAAACTGTGCCAAAGAGCTCTGAATGTCCCAAAATCATTTGTAGCCAGAACGGGGCATTAACCCACACCCTTGATGCCTGAAATTCCCAAAAATACTTTTGGCAGAAAAATGCATCCTACACCCCTGAAATTTCAGAATATGTTAGCCGCCCAAAAAAGGCCTTAAAATGCATCTTAGGCCTGCAAAAATGTTGAAAACTTTGGAGGCCCAAAAAAGGGGTTTAGAGGCATCCTAGACCCCCTAAAGTCCAGAAAATGTTGGTTGACCAAAAACTGTGCCAGAGAGCTCTGAATGTCCCAAAATCATTTGTAGCCTAAAAGGGGCATTATCCCACACCCTTGACGCCTGAAATTCCCAAAAATATTTTTGACACAAAAATGCATCCTACACACCTGAACGTTCAGAATATGTTAGCAGCCCAAAAAAGGCCTTAAAATGCCTGTTATGTATGGAAAAATGTTGAACACTTTGGAGGCCTAAAAAAGGGGTTTACAGGCATCCTAGACCCCCTAAAGTCCAGAAAATGTTGGTGGCCAAAAACTGTGCCAGAGAGCTCTGAATGTCCCAGAAACATTTGCAGCCTGAAAGGAGCATTAACCCGCATCCTAGACCACTGAAATTCCCAAAAATAATTTTGACATGAAAAATGCATCCTACACCCCTGAAAGTTCAGAATATGTTAGCAGCCCATAAAAGGCCTTAAAATGCATATTAGGCCTGCAAAAATGTTGAAAACTTTGGAGGCCTAAAAAAGGGGTTTACAGGCATCCTAGACCCCTAAGGTCCAGAAAATGTTGGTGGCCAAAAACTGTGCCAGAGAGCTCTGAATGTCCCAGAAACATTTGCAGCCTGAAAGGAGCATTAACCCGCATCCTAGACCACTGAAATTCCCAAAAATAATTTTGACATGAAAAATGCATCCTACACCCCTGAAAGTTCAGAATATGTTAGCAGCCCAAAAAAGGCCTTAAAATGCATCTTAGGCCTGCAAGAATTTTGAAAACTTTGGAGGCCCAAAAAAGGGCTTTACAGGCATCCTAGACCCCCTAAAGTCCAGAAAATGTTGGTGGCCAAAAACTGTGCCAAGGAGCTCTGAATGTCCCAAAATCATTTGTAGCCAGAAAGGGGCATTAACCCACACCCTTGATGCCTGAAATTCCCAAAAATATTTTTGGCACAAAAATGCATCCTACACCCCTGAAAGTTCAGAATATGTTAGCAGCCCAAAAAAGGCCTTAAAATGCATCTTAGTCCTGCAAAAATGTTGAAAAGTTTGGAGGCCCAAAAAAAGGGGTTTACAGGCATCCTAGACCCCCTAAAGTCCAGAAAATGTTGGTTGCCCAAAAACTGTGCCAAAGAGCTCTGAATGTCCCAAAATCATTTGTAGCCAGAAAGGGGCATTAACCCACACCCTTGATGCCTGAAATTCCCAAAAATACTTTTGGCAGAAAAATGCATCCTACACCCCTGAAAGTTCAGAATATGTTAGCCGCCCAAAAAAGGCCTTAAAATGCATCTTAGGCCTGCAAAAATGTTGAAAACTTTGGAGGCCCAAAAAAGGGGTTTAGAGGCATCCTAGACCCCTAAAGTCCAGAAAATGTTGGTTTACCAAAAACTGTGCCAGAGAGCTCTGAATGTCCCAAAATCATTTGTAGCCTAAAAGGGGCATTATCCCACACCCTTGACGCCTGAAATTCCCAAAGATATTTTTGACACAAAAATGCATCCTACACACCTGAACGTTCAGAATATGTTAGCAGCCCAAAAAAGGCCTTAAAATGCCTTTTAGGCCTGCAAGAATGTTGAAAACTTTGGAGGTCAAAAAAAGGGGTTTACAGGTATCCTAGACCCCCTAAAGTCCAGAAAATGTTGGTGGCCCAAAACTGTGCCAGAGAGCTCTGCATGTCCCAAAATCATTTGTAGCCTGAAAGGGGCATTGACCCGCATCCTAGACCACTGAAATTCCCAAAAATCGTTTTGGCAAGAAAAGTGCATCCTTCACACCTGACAGGTCAGAATATGTTAGCATCCCAAAAAAGGCCTTAAAATGCATCTTAGGCCTGCAATAATGTTGAAAACTTTGGAGGCCCAGAAAAGGGGTTTACAGGCATCCTAGACACCTAAAGTCCAGAAAATGTTGGTTTACCAAAAACTGTGCCAGAGAGCTCTGAATGTCCCAAAATCATTTGTAGCCAGAAAGGGGCATTAACCCACACCCTTGATGCCTGAAATTCCCAAAAATACTTTTGGCAGAAAAATGCATCCTACACCCCTGAAAGTTCAGAATATGTTAGCTGCCCAAAAAAGGCCTTAAAATGCATCTTAGGCCTGCAAAAATGTTGAAAACTTTGGAGGCCCAAAAAAGGGGTTTAGAGGCATTCTAGACCCCCTAAAGTCCAGAAAATGTTGGTTGACCAAAAACTGTGCCAGAGAGCTCTGAATGTCCCAAAATCATTTGTAGCCTAAAAGGGGCATTATCCCACACCCTTGATGCCTGAAATTCCCAAAAATATTTTTGACACAAAAATGCATCCTACACACCTGAACGTTCAGAATATGTTAGCAGCCCAAAAAAGGCCTTAAAATGCCTGTTATGTCTGGAAAAATGTTGAACACTTTGGAGGCCTAAAAAAGGGGTTTACAGGCATCCTAGACCCCCTAAAGTCCAGAAAATGTTGGTGGCCAAAAACTGTGCCAGAGAGCTCTGAATGTCCCAGAAACATTTGCAGCCTGAAAGGAGCATTAACCCGCATCCTAGACCACTGAAATTCCCAAAAATAATTTTGACATGAAAAATGCATCCTACACCCCTGAAAGTTCAGAATATGTTAGCAGCCCAAAAAAGGCCTTAAAATGCCTTTTAGGCCTGCAAGAATGTTGAAAACTTTGGAGGTCAAAAAAAGGGGTTTACAGGTATCCTAGAACCCCTAAAGTCCAGAAAATGTTGGTGGCCCAAAACTGTGCCAGAGAGCTCTGCATGTCCCAAAATCATTTGTAGCCTGAAAGGGGCATTGACCCGCATCCTAGACCACTGAAATTCCCAAAAATCGTTTTGGCAAGAAAAGTGCATCCTTCACACCTGACAGGTCAGAATATGTTAGCATCCCAAAAAAGGCCTTAAAATGCATCTTAGGCCTGCAATAATGTTGAAAACTTTGGAGGCCCAAAAAAGGGGTTTACAGGCATCCTAGACCCCTAAAGTCCAGAAAATGTTGGTTTACCAAAAACTGTGCCAGAGAGCTCTGAATGTCCCAAAATCATTTGTAGCCAGAAAGGGGCATTAACCCACACCCTTGATGCCTGAAATTCCCAAAAATACTTTTGGCAGAAAAATGCATCCTACACCCCTGAAAGTTCAGAATATGTTAGCTGCCCAAAAAAGGCCTTAAAATGCATCTTAGGCCTGCAAAAATGTTGAAAACTTTGGAGGCCCAAAAAGGGGGTTTAGAGGCATCCTAGACCCACTAAAGTCCAGAAAATGTTGGTTGACCAAAAACTGTGCCAGAGAGCTCTGAATGTCCCAAAATCATTTGTAGCCTAAAAGGGGCATTATCCCACACCCTTGATGCCTGAAATTCCCAAAAATATTTTTGACACAAAAATGCATCCTACACACCTGAACGTTCAGAATATGTTAGCAGCCCAAAAAAGGCCTTAAAATGCCTGTTATGTCTGGAAAAATGTTGAACACTTTGGAGGCCTAAAAAAGGGGTTTACAGGCATCCTAGACCCCCTAAAGTCCAGAAAATGTTGGTGGCCAAAAACTGTACCAGAGAGCTCTGAATGTCCCAGAAACATTTGCAGCCTGAAAGGAGCATTAACCCGCATCCTAGACTACTGAAATTCCCAAAAATAATTTTGACATGAAAAATGCATCCTACACCCCTGAAAGTTCAGAATATGTTAGCAGCCCAAAAAAGGCCTTAAAATGCCTTTTAGGCCTGCAAGAATGTTGAAAACTTTGGAGGTCAAAAAAGGGGTTTACAGGTATCCTAGACCCCCTAAAGTCCAGAAAATTTTGGTGGCCCAAAACTGTGCCAGAGAGCTCTGCATGTCCCAAAATCATTTGTAGCCTGAAAGGGGCATTAACCCGCATCCTAGACCACTGAAATTCCCAAAAATCGTTTTGGCAAGAAAAGTGCATCCTTCACACCTGACAGTTCAGAATATGTTAGCATCCCAAAAAAGGCCTTAAAATGCATCTTAGGCCTGCAAAAATGTTGAAAACTTTGGAGGCCCAAAAAAGGGGTTTACAGGCATCCTAGACCCCCTAAAGTCCAGAAAATGTTGGTTGACCAAAAACTGTGCCAGAGAGCTCTGAATGTCCCAAAATCATTTGTAGCCTAAAAGGGGCATTATCCCACACCCTTGACGCCTGAAATTCCCAAAAATAATTTTGGCACAAAAATGCATCCTACACCCCTGAAAGTTCAGAATATGTTAGCAGCCCAAAAAAGGCCTTAAAATGCATCTTAGTCCTGCAAAAATGTTGAAAACTTTGGAGGCCCAAAAAAGGGGTTTACAGGCATCCTAGACCCCCTAAAGTCCAGAAAATGTTGGTTGCCCAAAAACTGTGCCAAAGAGCTCTGAATGTCCCAAAATCATTTGTAGCCAGAACGGGGCATTAACCCACACCCTTGATGCCTGAAATTCCCAAAAATACTTTTGGCAGAAAAATGCATCCTACACCCCTGAAATTTCAGAATATGTTAGCCGCCCAAAAAAGGCCTTAAAATGCATCTTAGGCCTGCAAAAATGTTGAAAACTTTGGAGGCCCAAAAAAGGGGTTTAGAGGCATCCTAGACCCCCTAAAGTCCAGAAAATGTTGGTTGACCAAAAACTGTGCCAGAGAGCTCTGAATGTCCCAAAATCATTTGTAGCCTAAAAGGGGCATTATCCCACACCCTTGACGCCTGAAATTCCCAAAAATATTTTTGACACAAAAATGCATCCTACACACCTGAACGTTCAGAATATGTTAGCAGCCCAAAAAAGGCCTTAAAATGCCTGTTATGTATGGAAAAATGTTGAACACTTTGGAGGCCTAAAAAAGGGGTTTACAGGCATCCTAGACCCCCTAAAGTCCAGAAAATGTTGGTGGCCAAAAACTGTGCCAGAGAGCTCTGAATGTCCCAGAAACATTTGCAGCCTGAAAGGAGCATTAACCCGCATCCTAGACCACTGAAATTCCCAAAAATAATTTTGACATGAAAAATGCATCCTACACCCCTGAAAGTTCAGAATATGTTAGCAGCCCAAAAAAGGCCTTAAAATGCATATTAGGCCTGCAAAAATGTTGAAAACTTTGGAGGCCTAAAAAAGGGGTTTACAGGCATCCTAGACCCCTAAGGTCCAGAAAATGTTGGTGGCCAAAAACTGTGCCAGAGAGCTCTGAATGTCCCAGAAACATTTGCAGCCTGAAAGGAGCATTAACCCGCATCCTAGACCACTGAAATTCCCAAAAATAATTTTGACATGAAAAATGCATCCTACACCCCTGAAAGTTCAGAATATGTTAGCAGCCCAAAAAAGGCCTTAAAATGCATCTTAGGCCTGCAAGAATTTTGAAAACTTTGGAGGCCCAAAAAAGGGCTTTACAGGCATCCTAGACCCCCTAAAGTCCAGAAAATGTTGGTGGCCAAAAACTGTGCCAAGGAGCTCTGAATGTCCCAAAATCATTTGTAGCCAGAAAGGGGCATTAACCCACACCCTTGATGCCTGAAATTCCCAAAAATATTTTTGGCACAAAAATGCATCCTACACCCCTGAAAGTTCAGAATATGTTAGCAGCCCAAAAAAGGCCTTAAAATGCATCTTAGTCCTGCAAAAATGTTGAAAAGTTTGGAGGCCCAAAAAAGGGGTTTACAGGCATCCTAGACCCCCTAAAGTCCAGAAAATGTTGGTTGCCCAAAAACTGTGCCAAAGAGCTCTGAATGTCCCAAAATCATTTGTAGCCAGAAAGGGGCATTAACCCACACCCTTGATGCCTGAAATTCCCAAAAATACTTTTGGCAGAAAAATGCATCCTACACCCCTGAAAGTTCAGAATATGTTAGCCGCCCAAAAAAGGCCTTAAAATGCATCTTAGGCCTGCAAAAATGTTGAAAACTTTGGAGGCCCAAAAAAGGGGTTTAGAGGCATCCTAGACCCCTAAAGTCCAGAAAATGTTGGTTTACCAAAAACTGTGCCAGAGAGCTCTGAATGTCCCAAAATCATTTGTAGCCTAAAAGGGGCATTATCCCACACCCTTGACGCCTGAAATTCCCAAAGATATTTTTGACACAAAAATGCATCCTACACACCTGAACGTTCAGAATATGTTAGCAGCCCAAAAAAGGCCTTAAAATGCCTTTTAGGCCTGCAAGAATGTTGAAAACTTTGGAGGTCAAAAAAAGGGGTTTACAGGTATCCTAGACCCCCTAAAGTCCAGAAAATGTTGGTGGCCCAAAACTGTGCCAGAGAGCTCTGCATGTCCCAAAATCATTTGTAGCCTGAAAGGGGCATTGACCCGCATCCTAGACCACTGAAATTCCCAAAAATCGTTTTGGCAAGAAAAGTGCATCCTTCACACCTGACAGGTCAGAATATGTTAGCATCCCAAAAAAGGCCTTAAAATGCATCTTAGGCCTGCAATAATGTTGAAAACTTTGGAGGCCCAAAAAAGGGGTTTACAGGCATCCTAGACACCTAAAGTCCAGAAAATGTTGGTTTACCAAAAACTGTGCCAGAGAGCTCTGAATGTCCCAAAATCATTTGTAGCCAGAAAGGGGCATTAACCCACACCCTTGATGCCTGAAATTCCCAAAAATACTTTTGGCAGAAAAATGCATCCTACACCCCTGAAAGTTCAGAATATGTTAGCTGCCCAAAAAAGGCCTTAAAATGCATCTTAGGCCTGCAAAAATGTTGAAAACTTTGGAGGCCCAAAAAAGGGGTTTAGAGGCATTCTAGACCCCCTAAAGTCCAGAAAATGTTGGTTGACCAAAAACTGTGCCAGAGAGCTCTGAATGTCCCAAAATCATTTGTAGCCTAAAAGGGGCATTATCCCACACCCTTGATGCCTGAAATTCCCAAAAATATTTTTGACACAAAAATGCATCCTACACACCTGAACGTTCAGAATATGTTAGCAGCCCAAAAAAGGCCTTAAAATGCCTGTTATGTCTGGAAAAATGTTGAACACTTTGGAGGCCTAAAAAAGGGGTTTACAGGCATCCTAGACCCCCTAAAGTCCAGAAAATGTTGGTGGCCAAAAACTGTGCCAGAGAGCTCTGAATGTCCCAGAAACATTTGCAGCCTGAAAGGAGCATTAACCCGCATCCTAGACCACTGAAATTCCCAAAAATAATTTTGACATGAAAAATGCATCCTACACCCCTGAAAGTTCAGAATATGTTAGCAGCCCAAAAAAGGCCTTAAAATGCCTTTTAGGCCTGCAAGAATGTTGAAAACTTTGGAGGTCAAAAAAAGGGGTTTACAGGTATCCTAGAACCCCTAAAGTCCAGAAAATGTTGGTGGCCCAAAACTGTGCCAGAGAGCTCTGCATGTCCCAAAATCATTTGTAGCCTGAAAGGGGCATTGACCCGCATCCTAGACCACTGAAATTCCCAAAAATCGTTTTGGCAAGAAAAGTGCATCCTTCACACCTGACAGGTCAGAATATGTTAGCATCCCAAAAAAGGCCTTAAAATGCATCTTAGGCCTGCAATAATGTTGAAAACTTTGGAGGCCCAAAAAAGGGGTTTACAGGCATCCTAGACCCCTAAAGTCCAGAAAATGTTGGTTTACCAAAAACTGTGCCAGAGAGCTCTGAATGTCCCAAAATCATTTGTAGCCAGAAAGGGGCATTAACCCACACCCTTGATGCCTGAAATTCCCAAAAATACTTTTGGCAGAAAAATGCATCCTACACCCCTGAAAGTTCAGAATATGTTAGCTGCCCAAAAAAGGCCTTAAAATGCATCTTAGGCCTGCAAAAATGTTGAAAACTTTGGAGGCCCAAAAAGGGGGTTTAGAGGCATCCTAGACCCCCTAAAGTCCAGAAAATGTTGGTTGACCAAAAACTGTGCCAGAGAGCTCTGAATGTCCCAAAATCATTTGTAGCCTAAAAGGGGCATTATCCCACACCCTTGATGCCTGAAATTCCCAAAAATATTTTTGACACAAAAATGCATCCTACACACCTGAACGTTCAGAATATGTTAGCAGCCCAAAAAAGGCCTTAAAATGCCTGTTATGTCTGGAAAAATGTTGAACACTTTGGAGGCCTAAAAAAGGGGTTTACAGGCATCCTAGACCCCCTAAAGTCCAGAAAATGTTGGTGGCCAAAAACTGTACCAGAGAGCTCTGAATGTCCCAGAAACATTTGCAGCCTGAAAGGAGCATTAACCCGCATCCTAGACTACTGAAATTCCCAAAAATAATTTTGACATGAAAAATGCATCCTACACCCCTGAAAGTTCAGAATATGTTAGCAGCCCAAAAAAGGCCTTAAAATGCCTTTTAGGCCTGCAAGAATGTTGAAAACTTTGGAGGTCAAAAAAGGGGTTTACAGGTATCCTAGACCCCCTAAAGTCCAGAAAAGTTTGGTGGCCCAAAACTGTGCCAGAGAGCTCTGCATGTCCCATAATCATTTGTAGCCTGTAAGGGGCATTAACCCGCATCCTAGACCACTGAAATTCCCAAAAATCGTTTTGGCAAGAAAAGTGCATCCTACACCCCTGAAAGTTCAGAATATGTTAGCCGCCCAAAAAAGGCCTTAAAATGCATCTTAGGCCTGCAAAAATGTTGAAAACTTTGGAGGCCCAAAAAAGGGGTTTAGAGGCATCCTAGACCCCCTAAAGTCCAGAAAATGTTGGTTGACCAAAAACTGTGCCAGAGAGCTCTGAATGTCCCAAAATCATTTGTAGCCTAAAAGGGGCATTATCCCACACCCTTGACGCCTGAAATTCCCAAAAATATTTTTGACACAAAAATGCATCCTACACACCTGAACGTTCAGAATATGTTAGCAGCCCAAAAAAGGCCTTAAAATGCCTGTTATGTCTGGAAAAATGTTGAACACTTTGGAGGCCTAAAAAAGGGGTTTACAGGCATCCTAGACCCCCTAAAGTCCAGAAAATGTTGGTGGCCAAAAACTGTGCCAGAGAGCTCTGAATGTCCCAGAAACATTTGCAGCCTGAAAGGAGCATTAACCCGCATCCTAGACCACTGAAATTCCCAAAAATAATTTTGACATGAAAAATGCATCCTACACCCCTGAAAGTTCAGAATATGTTAGCAGCCCAAAAAAGGCCTTAAAATGCCTTTTAGGCCTGCAAGAATGTTGAAAACTTTGGAGGTCAAAAAAGGGGTTTACAGGTATCCTAGACCCCCTAAAGTCCAGAAAATTTTGGTGGCCCAAAACTGTGCCAGAGAGCTCTGCATGTCCCAAAATCATTTGTAGCCTGAAAGGGGCATTAACCCGCATCCTAGACCACTGAAATTCCCAAAAATCGTTTTGGCAAGAAAAGTGCATCCTTCACACCTGACAGTTCAGAATATGTTAGCATCCCAAAAAAGGCCTTAAAATGCATCTTAGGCCTGCAAAAATGTTGAAAACTTTGGGGGCCCAAAAAAGGGGTTTACAGGCATCCTAGACCCCCTAAAGTCCAGAAAATGTTGGTTGACCAAAAACTGTGCCAGAGAGCTCTGAATGTCCCAAAATCATTTGTAGCCTAAAAGGGGCATTATCCCACACCCTTGACGCCTGAAATTCCCAAAAATATTTTTGGCACAAAAATGCATCCTACACCCCTGAAAGCTCAGAATATGTTAGCAGCCCAAAAAAGGCCTTAAAATGCATCTTAGTCCTGCAAAAATGTTGAAAACTTTGGAGGCCCAAAAAAGGGGTTTACAGGCATCCTAGACCCCCTAAAGTCCAGAAAATGTTGGTTGCCCAAAAACCGTGCCAAAGAGCTCTGAATGTCCCAAAATCATTTGTAGCCAGAAAGGGGCATTAACCCACACCCTTGATGCCTGAAATTCCCAAAAATACTTTTGGCAGAAAAATGCATCCTACACCCCTGAAAGTTCAGAATATGTTAGCCGCCCAAAAAAGGCCTTAAAATGCATCTTAGGCCTGCAAAAATGTTGAAAACTTTGGAGGCCCAAAAAAGGGGTTTAGAGGCATCCTAGACCCCCTAAAGTCCAGAAAATGTTGGTTGACCAAAAACTGTGCCAGAGAGCTCTGAATGTCCCAAAATCATTTGTAGCCTAAAAGGGGCATTATCCCACACCATTGACGCCTGAAATTCCCAAAAATATTTTTGACACAAAAATGCATCCTACACACCTGAACGTTCAGAATATGTTAGCAGCCCAAAAAAGGCCTTAAAATGCCTGTTATGTCTGGAAAAATGTTGAACACTTTGGAGGCCTAAAAAAGGGGTTTACAGGCATCCTAGACCCCCTAAAGTCCAGAAAATGTTGGTGGCCAAGAACTGTGCCAGAGAGCTCTGAATGTCCCAGAAACATTTGCAGCCTGAAAAGAGCATTAACCCGCATCCTAGACCACTGAAATTCCCAAAAATAATTTTGACATGAAAAATGCATCCTACACCCCTGAAAGTTCAGAATATGTTAGCAGCCCAAAAAAGGCCTTAAAATGCCTTTTAGGCCTGCAAGAATGTTGAAAACTTTGGAGGTCAAAAAAAGGGGTTTACAGGTATCCTAGAGCCCCTAAAGTCCAGAAAATTTTGGTGGCCCAAAACTGTGCCAGAGAGCTCTGCATGTCCCAAAATCATTTGTAGCCTGAAAGGGCCATTAACCCGCATCCTAGACCACTGAAATTCCCAAAAATCGTTTTGGCAAGAAAAGTGCATCCTTCACACCTGACAGTTCAGAATATGTTAGCATCCCAAAAAAGGCCTTAAAATGCATCTTAGGCCTGCAAAAATGTTGAAAACTTTGGAGGCCCAAAAAAGGGGTTTACAGGCATCCTTGTCCCCCTAAAGTCCAGAAAATGTTGGTTGACCAAAAACTGTGCCAGAGAGCTCTGAATGTCCCAAAATCATTTGTAGCCTAAAAGGGGCATTATCCCACACCCTTGACGCCTGAAATTCCCAAAGATATTTTTGACACAAAAATGCATCCTACACACCTGAACGTTCAGAATATGTTAGCAGCCCAAAAAAGGCCTTAAAATGCCTGTTATGTCTGGAAAAATGTTGAACACTTTGGAGGCCTAAAAAAGGGGTTTACAGGCATCCTAGACCCCCTAAAGTCCAGAAAATGTTGGTGGCCAAAAACTGTGCCAGAGAGCTCTGAATGTCCCAGAAACATTTGCAGCCTGAAAGGAGCATTAACCCGCATCCTAGACCACTGAAATTCCCAAAAATAATTTTGACATGAAAAATGCATCCTACACCCCTGAAAGTTCAGAATATGTTAGCAGCCCAAAAAAGGCCTTAAAATGCCTTTTAGGCCTGCAAAAATGTTGAAAACTTTGGAGGCCCAAAAAAGGGGTTTACAGGCATCCTAGACCCCCTAAAGTCCAGAAAATGTTGGTTGCCCAAAAACTGTGCCAAAGAGCTCTGAATGTCCCAAAATCATTTGTAGCCTGAAAGGGGCATTAACCCACACCTTTAATGCCTGAAATTCCGAAAAATGTGTTTGGCACAAAAATGCATCCTACACCCCTGAAAGTTCACAATATGTTAGCAGCCCAAAAAAGGCCTTAAAATGCATCTTAGGCCTGCAAAAATGTTGAAAACTTTGGAGGCCTAAAAAAGGGGTTTACAGGCATCCTAGACCCCTAAGGTCCAGAAAATGTTGGTGGCCAAAAACTGTGCCAGAGAGCTCTGAATGTCCCAGAAACATTTGCAGCCTGAAAGGAGCATTAACCCGCATCCTAGACCACTGAAATTCCCAAAAATAATTTTGACATGAAAAATGCATCCTACACCCCTGAAAGTTCAGAATATGTTAGCAGCCCAAAAAAGGCCTTAAAATGCATATTAGGCCTGCAAAAATGTTGAAAACTTTGGAGGCCTAAAAAAGGGGTTTACAGGCATCCTTGACCCCTAAGGTCCAGAAAATGTTGGTGGCCAAAAACTGTGCCAGAGAGCTCTGAATGTCCCAGAAACATTTGCAGCCTGAAAGGAGCATTAACCCGCATCCTAGACCACTGAAATTCCCAAAAATAATTTTGACATGAAAAATGCATCCTACACCCCTGAAAGTTCAGAATATGTTAGCAGCCCAAAAAAGGCCTTAAAATGCATCTTAGGCCTGCAAGAATGTTGAAAACTTTGGAGGCCCAAAAAAGGGCTTTACAGGCATCCTAGACCCCCTAAAGTCCAGAAAATGTTGGTGGCCAAAAACTGTGCCAAGGAGCTCTGAATGTCCCAAAATCATTTGTAGCCAGAAAGGGGCATTAACCCACACCCTTGATGCCTGAAATTCCCAAAAATATTTTTGGCACAAAAATGCATCCTACACCCCTGAAAGTTCAGAATATGTTAGCAGCCCAAAAAAGGCCTTAAAATGCATCTTAGTCCTGCAAAAATGTTGAAAAGTTTGGAGGCCCAAAAAAGGGGTTTACAGGCATCCTAGACCCCCTAAAGTCCAGAAAATGTTGGTTGCCCAAAAACTGTGCCAAAGAGCTCTGAATGTCCCAAAATCATTTGTAGCCAGAAAGGGGCATTAACCCACACCCTTGATGCCTGAAATTCCCAAAAATACTTTTGGCAGAAAAATGCATCCTACACCCCTGAAAGTTCAGAATATGTTAGCCGCCCAAAAAAGGCCTTAAAATGCATCTTAGGCCTGCAAAAATGTTGAAAACTTTGGAGGCCCAAAAAAGGGGTTTAGAGGCATCCTAGACCCCTAAAGTCCAGAAAATGTTGGTTTACCAAAAACTGTGCCAGAGAGCTCTGAATGTCCCAAAATCATTTGTAGCCTAAAGGGGGCATTATCCCACACCCTTGACGCCTGAAATTCCCAAAGATATTTTTGACACAAAAATGCATCCTACACACCTGAACGTTCAGAATATGTTAGCAGCCCAAAAAAGGCCTTAAAATGCCTGTTATGTCTGGAAAAATGTTGAACACTTTGGAGGCCTAAAAAAGGGGTTTACAGGCATCCTAGACCCCCTAAAGTCCAGAAAATGTTGGTGGCCAAAAACTGTGCCAGAGAGCTCTGAATGTCCCAGAAACATTTGCAGCCTGAAAGGAGCATTAACCCGCATCCTAGACCACTGAAATTCCCAAAAATAATTTTGACATGAAAAATGCATCCTACACCCCTGAAAGTTCAGAATATGTTAGCAGCCCAAAAAAGGCCTTAAAATGCCTTTTAGGCCTGCAAGAATGTTGAAAACTTTGGAGGTCAAAAAAAGGGGTTTACAGGTATCCTAGACCCCCTAAAGTCCAGAAAATGTTGGTGGCCCAAAACTGTGCCAGAGAGCTCTGCATGTCCCAAAATCATTTGTAGCCTGAAAGGGGCATTGACCCGCATCCTAGACCACTGAAATTCCCAAAAATCGTTTTGGCAAGAAAAGTGCATCCTTCACACCTGACAGTTCAGAATATGTTAGCATCCCAAAAAAGGCCTTAAAATGCATCTTAGGCCTGCAATAATGTTGAAAACTTTGGAGGCCCAAAAAAGGGGTTTACAGGCATCCTAGACCCCTAAAGTCCAGAAAATGTTGGTTTACCAAAAACTGTGCCAGAGAGCTCTGAATGTCCCAAAATCATTTGTAGCCAGAAAGGGGCATTAACCCACACCCTTGATGCCTGAAATTCCCAAAAATACTTTTGGCAGAAAAATGCATCCTACACCCCTGAAAGTTCAGAATATGTTAGCCGCCCAAAAAAGGCCTTAAAATGCATCTTAGGCCTGCAAAAATGTTGAAAACTTTGGAGGCCCAAAAAAGGGGTTTAGAGGCATCCTAGACCCCCTAAAGTCCAGAAAATGTTGGTTGACCAAAAACTGTGCCAGAGAGCTCTGAATGTCCCAAAATCATTTGTAGCCTAAAAGGGGCATTATCCCACACCCTTGACGCCTGAAATTCCCAAAAATATTTTTGACACAAAAATGCATCCTACACACCTGAACGTTCAGAATATGTTAGCAGCCCAAAAAAGGCCTTAAAATGCCTGTTATGTCTGGAAAAATGTTGCACACTTTGGAGGCCTAAAAAAGGGGTTTACAGGCATCCTAGACCCCCTAAAGTCCAGAAAATGTTGGTGGCCAAAAACTGTGCCAGAGAGCTCTGAATGTCCCAGAAACATTTGCAGCCTGAAAGGAGCATTAACCCGCATCCTAGACCACTGAAATTCCCAAAAATAATTTTGACATGAAAAATGCATCCTACACCCCTGAAAGTTCAGAATATGTTAGCAGCCCAAAAAAGGCCTTAAAATGCCTTTTAGGCCTGCAAGAATGTTGAAAACTTTGGAGGTCAAAAAAGGGGTTTACAGGTATCCTAGACCCCCTAAAGTCCAGAAAATTTTGGTGGCCCAAAACTGTGCCAGAGAGCTCTGCATGTCCCAAAATCATTTGTAGCCTGAAAGGGGCATTAACCCGCATCCTAGACCACTGAAATTCCCAAAAATCGTTTTGGCAAGAAAAGTGCATCCTTCACACCTGACAGTTCAGAATATGTTAGCATCCCAAAAAAGGCCTTAAAATGCATCTTAGGCCTGCAAAAATGTTGAAAACTTTGGAGGCCCAAAAAAGGGGTTTACAGGCATCCTAGACCCCCTAAAGTCCAGAAAATGTTGGTTGACCGAAAACTGTGCCAGAGAGCTCTGAATGTCCCAAAATCATTTGTAGCCTAAAAGGGGCATTATCCCACACCCTTGACGCCTGAAATTCCCAAAAATATTTTTGGCACAAAAATGCATCCTACACCCCTGAAAGTTCAGAATATGTTAGCAGCCCAAAAAAGGCCTTAAAATGCATCTTAGTCCTGCAAAAATGTTGAAAACTTTGGAGGCCCAAAAAAGGGGTTTACAGGCATCCTAGACCCCCTAAAGTCCAGAAAATGTTGGTTGCCCAAAAACTGTGCCAAAGAGCTCTGAATGTCCCAAAATCATTTGTAGCCAGAAAGGGGCATTAACCCACACCCTTGATGCCTGAAATTCCCAAAAATACTTTTGGCAGAAAAATGCATCCTACACCCCTGAAATTTCAGAATATGTTAGCCGCCCAAAAAAGGCCTTAAAATGCATCTTAGGCCTGCAAAAATGTTGAAAACTTTGGAGGCCCAAAAAAGGGGTTTAGAGGCATCCTAGACCCCCTAAAGTCCAGAAAATGTTGGTTGACCAAAAACTGTGCCAGAGAGCTCTGAATGTCCCAAAATCATTTGTAGCCAGAAAGGGGCATTAACCCACACCCTTGATGCCTGAAATTCCCAAAAATACTTTTGGCAGAAAAATGCATCCTACACCCCTGAAAGTTCAGAATATGTTAGCTGCCCAAAAAAGGCCTTAAAATGCATCTTAGGCCTGCAAAAATGTTGAAAACTTTGGAGGCCCAAAAAAGGGGTTTAGAGGCATCCTAGACCCCCTAAAGTCCAGAAAATGTTGGTTGACCAAAAACTGTGCCAGAGAGCTCTGAATGTCCCAAAATAATTTGTAGCCTAAAAGGGGCATTATCCCACACCCTTGATGCCTGAAATTCCCAAAAATATTTTTGACACAAAAATGCATCCTACACACCTGAACGTTCAGAATATGTTAGCAGCCCAAAAAAGGCCTTAAAATGCCTGTTATGTCTGGAAAAATGTTGAACACTTTGGAGGCCTAAAAAAGGGGTTTACAGGCATCCTAGACCCCCTAAAGTCCAGAAAATGTTGGTGGCCAAAACTGTACCAGAGAGCTCTGAATGTCCCAGAAACATTTGCAGCCTGAAAGGAGCATTAACCCGCATCCTAGACCACTGAAATTCCCAAAAATAATTTTGACATGAAAAATGCATCCTACACCCCTGAAAGTTCAGAATATGTTAGCAGCCCAAAAAAGGCCTTAAAATGCCTTTTAGGCCTGCAAGAATGTTGAAAACTTTGGAGGTCAAAAAAAGGGGTTTACAGGTATCCTAGACCCCCTAAAGTCCAGAAAAGTTTGGTGGCCCAAAACTGTGCCAGAGAGCTCTGCATGTCCCATAATCATTTGTAGCCTGTAAGGGGCATTAACCCGCATCCTAGACCACTGAAATTCCCAAAAATCGTTTTGGCAAGAAAAGTGCATCCTTCACACCTGACAGTTCAGAATATGTTAGCATCCCAAAAAAGGCCTTAAAATGCATCTTAGGCCTGCAAAAATGTTGAAAACTTTGGAGGCCCAAAAAAGGGGTTTACAGGCATCCTAGACCCCCTAAAGTCCAGAAAATGTTGGTTGACCAAAAACTTTGCCAGAGAGCTCTGAATGTCCCAAAATCATTTGTAGCCTAAAAGGGGCATTATCCCACACCCTTGACGCCTGAAATTCCCAAAAATATTTTTGGCACAAAAATGCATCCTACACCCCTGAAAGTTCAGAATATGTTAGCAGCCCAAAAAAGGCCTTAAAATGCATCTTAGGCCTGCAAAAATGTTGAAATCTTTTGAGGCCCAAAAAAGGGGTTTAGAGGCATCCTAGACCCCCTAAAGTCCAGAAAATGTTGGTTGACCAAAAACTGTGCCAGAGAGCTCTGAATGTCCCAAAATCATTTGTAGCCTAAAAGGGGCATTATCCCACACCCTTGACGCCTGAAATTCCCAAAAATATTTTTGGCACAAAAATGCATCCTACACCCCTGAAAGTTCAGAATATGTTAGCAGCCCAAAAAAGGCCTTAAAATGCATCTTAGTCCTGCAAAAATGTTACAAACTTTGGAGGCCCAAAAAAGGGGTTTACAGGCATCCTAGACCCCCTAAAGTCCAGAAAATGTTGGTTGCCCAAAAACTGTGCCAAAGAGCTCTGAATGTCCCAAAATCATTTGTAGCCAGAAACGGGCATTAACCCACACCCTTGATGCCTGAAATTCCCAAAAATACTTTTGGCAGAAAAATGCATCCTACACCCCTGAAAGTTCAGAATATGTTAGCCGCCCAAAAAAGGCCTTAAAATGCATCTTAGGCCTGCAAAAATGTTGAAAACTTTGGAGGCCCAAAAAAGGGGTTTAGAGGCATCCTAGACCCCCTAAAGTCCAGAAAATGTTGGTTGACCAAAAACTGTGCCAAAGAGCTCGGAATGTCCCAAAATCATTTGTAGCCTAAAAGGGGCATTATCCCACACCCTTGACGCCTGAAATTCCCAAAAATATTTTTGACACAAAAATGCATCCTACACACCTGAACATTCAGAATATGTTAGCAGCCCAAAAAAGGCCTTAAAATGCCTGTTATGTCTGGAAAAATGTTGAACACTTTGGAGGCCTAAAAAAGGGGTTTACAGGCATCCTAGACCCCGTAAAGTCCAGAAAATGTTGGTGGCCAAAAACTGTGCCAGAGAGCTCTGAATGTCCCAGAAACATTTGCAGCCTGAAAGGAGCATTAACCCGCATCCTAGAACACTGCAATTCCCAAAAATCGTTTTGGCAAGAAAAGTGCATCCTTCACACCTGACAGTTCAGAATATGTTAGCATCCCAAAAAAGGCCTTAAAATGCATCTTAGGCCTGCAAAAATGTTGAAAACTTTGGAGGCCCAAAAAAGGGGTTTACAGGCATCCTAGACCCCCTAAAATCCAGAAAATGTTGGTTGACCAAAAACTGTGCCAGAGAGCTCTGAATGTCCCAAAATCATTTGTAGCCTAAAAGGGGCATTATCCCACACCCTTGACGCCTGAAATTCCCAAAAATATTTTTGGCACAAAAATGCATCCTACACCCCTGAAAGTTCAGAATATGTTAGCAGCCCAAAAAAGGCCTTAAAATGCATCTTAGTCCTGCAAAAATGTTGAAAACTTTGGAGGCCCAAAAAAGGGGTTTACAGGCATCCTAGACCCCCTAAAGTCCAGAAAATGTTGGTTGCCCAAAAACTGTGCCAAAGAGCTCTGAATGTCCCAAAATCATTTGTAGCCAGAAAGGGGCATTGACCCACACCCTTGATGCCTGAAATTCCCAAAAATACTTTTGGCAGAAAAATGCATCCTACACCCCTGAAAGTTCAGAATATGTTAGCCGCCCAAAAAAGGCCTTAAAATGCATCTTAGGCCTGCAAAAATGTTGAAAACTTTGGAGGCCCAAAAAAGGGGTTTAGAGGCATCCTAGACCCCCTAAAGTCCAGAAAATGTTGGTTGACCAAAAACTGTGCCAGAGAGCTCTGAATGTCCCAAAATCATTTGTAGCCTAAAAGGGGCATTATCCCACACCCTTGACGCCTGAAATTCCCAAAAATATTTTTGACACAAAAATGCATCCTACACACCTGAACGTTCAGAATATGTTAGCAGCCCAAAAAAGGCCTTAAAATGCCTGTTATGTCTGGAAAAATGTTGAACACTTTGGAGGCCTAAAAAAGGGGTTTACAGGCATCCTAGACCCCCTAAAGTCCAGAAAATGTTGGTGGCCAAAAACTGTGCCAGAGAGCTCTGAATGTCCCAGAAACATTTGCAGCCTGAAAGGAGCATTAACCCGCATCCTAGACCACTGAAATTCCCAAAAATAATTTTGACATGAAAAATGCATCCTACACCCCTGAAAGTTCAGAATATGTTAGCAGCCCAAAAAAGGCCTTAAAATGCCTTTTAGGCCTGCAAGAATGTTGAAAACTTTGGAGGTCAAAAAAGGGGTTTACAGGTATCCTAGACCCCCTAAAGTCCAGAAAATTTTGGTGGCCCAAAACTGTGCCAGAGAGCTCTGCATGTCCCAAAATCATTTGTAGCCTGAAAGGGGCATTAACCCGCATCCTAGACCACTGAAATTCCCAAAAATCGTTTTGGCAAGAAAAGTGCATCCTTCACACCTGACAGTTCAGAATATGTTAGCATCCCAAAAAAGGCCTTAAAATGCATCTTAGGCCTGCAAAAATGTTGAAAACTTTGGAGGCCCAAAAAAGGGGTTTACAGGCATCCTAGACCCCCTAAAGTCCAGAAAATGTTGGTTGACCAAAAACTGTGCCAGAGAGCTCTGAATGTCCCAAAATCATTTGTAGCCTAAAAGGGGCATTATCCCACACCCTTGACGCCTGAAATTCCCAAAAATATTTTTGGCACAAAAATGCATCCTACACCCCTGAAAGTTCAGAATATGTTAGCAGCCCAAAAAAGGCCTTAAAATGCATCTTAGTCCTGCAAAAATGTTGAAAACTTTGGAGGCCCAAAAAAGGGGTTTACAGGCATCCTAGACCCCCTAAAGTCCAGAAAATGTTGGTTGCCCAAAAACTGTGCCAAAGAGCTCTGAATGTCCCAAAATCATTTGTAGCCAGAAAGGGGCATTAACCCACACCCTTGATGCCTGAAATTCCCAAAAATACTTTTGGCAGAAAAATGCATCCTACACCCCTGAAAGTTCAGAATATGTTAGCCGCCCAAAAAAGGCCTTAAAATGCATCTTAGGCCTGCAAAAATGTTGAAAACTTTGGAGGCCCAAAAAAGGGGTTTAGAGGCATCCTAGACCCCCTAAAGTCCAGAAAATGTTGGTTGACCAAAAACTGTGCCAGAGAGCTCTGAATGTCCCAAAATCATTTGTAGCCTAAAAGGGGCATTATCCCACACCATTGACGCCTGAAATTCCCAAAAATATTTTTGACACAAAAATGCATCCTACACACCTGAACGTTCAGAATATGTTAGCAGCCCAAAAAAGGCCTTAAAATGCCTGTTATGTCTGGAAAAATGTTGAACACTTTGGAGGCCTAAAAAAGGGGTTTACAGGCATCCTAGACCCCCTAAAGTCCAGAAAATGTTGGTGGCCAAAAACTGTGCCAGAGAGCTCTGAATGTCCCAGAAACATTTGCAGCCTGAAAGGAGCATTAACCCGCATCCTAGACCACTGAAATTCCCAAAAATAATTTTGACATGAAAAATGCATCCTACACCCCTGAAAGTTCAGAATATGTTAGCAGCCCAAAAAAGGCCTTCAAATGCCTTTTAGGCCTGCAAGAATGTTGAAAACTTTGGAGGTCAAAAAAAGGGGTTTACAGGTATCCTAGACCCCCTAAAGTCCAGAAAATTTTGGTGGCCCAAAACTGTGCCAGAGAGCTCTGCATGTCCCAAAATCATTTGTAGCCTGAAAGGGGCATTAACCCGCATCCTAGACCACTGAAATTCCCAAAAATCGTTTTGGCAAGAAAAGTGCATCCTTCACACCTGACAGTTCAGAATATGTTAGCATCCCAAAAAAGGCCTTAAAATGCATCTTAGGCCTGCAAAAATGTTGAAAACTTTGGAGGCCCAAAAAAGGGGTTTACAGGCATCCTAGACCCCCTAAAGTCCAGAAAATGTTGGTTGACCGAAAACTGTGCCAGAGAGCTCTGAATGTCCCAAAATCATTTGTAGCCTAAAAGGGGCATTATCCCACACCCTTGACGCCTGAAATTCCCAAAAATATTTTTGGCACAAAAATGCATCCTACACCCCTGAAAGTTCAGAATATGTTAGCAGCCCAAAAAAGGCCTTAAAATGCATCTTAGTCCTGCAAAAATGTTGAAAACTTTGGAGGCCCAAAAAAGGGGTTTACAGGCATCCTAGACCCCCTAAAGTCCAGAAAATGTTGGTTGCCCAAAAACTGTGCCAAAGAGCTCTGAATGTCCCAAAATCATTTGTAGCCAGAAAGGGGCATTAACCCACACCCTTGATGCCTGAAATTCCCAAAAATACTTTTGGCAGAAAAATGCATCCTACACCCCTGAAAGTTCAGAATATGTTAGCTGCCCAAAAAAGGCCTTAAAATGCATCTTAGGCCTGCAAAAATGTTGAAAACTTTGGAGGCCCAAAAAAGGGGTTTAGAGGCATCCTAGACCCCCTAAAGTCCAGAAAATGTTGGTTGACCAAAAACTGTGCCAGAGAGCTCTGAATGTCCCAAAATAATTTGTAGCCTAAAAGGGGCATTATCCCACACCCTTGATGCCTGAAATTCCCAAAAATATTTTTGACACAAAAATGCATCCTACACACCTGAACGTTCAGAATATGTTAGCAGCCCAAAAAAGGCCTTAAAATGCCTGTTATGTCTGGAAAAATGTTGAACACTTTGGAGGCCTAAAAAAGGGGTTTACAGGCATCCTAGACCCCCTAAAGTCCAGAAAATGTTGGTGGCCAAAACTGTACCAGAGAGCTCTGAATGTCCCAGAAACATTTGCAGCCTGAAAGGAGCATTAACCCGCATCCTAGACCACTGAAATTCCCAAAAATAATTTTGACATGAAAAATGCATCCTACACCCCTGAAAGTTCAGAATATGTTAGCAGCCCAAAAAAGGCCTTAAAATGCCTTTTAGGCCTGCAAGAATGTTGAAAACTTTGGAGGTCAAAAAAAGGGGTTTACAGGTATCCTAGACCCCCTAAAGTCCAGAAAAGTTTGGTGGCCCAAAACTGTGCCAGAGAGCTCTGCATGTCCCATAATCATTTGTAGCCTGTAAGGGGCATTAACCCGCATCCTAGACCACTGAAATTCCCAAAAATCGTTTTGGCAAGAAAAGTGCATCCTTCACACCTGACAGTTCAGAATATGTTAGCATCCCAAAAAAGGCCTTAAAATGCATCTTAGGCCTGCAAAAATGTTGAAAACTTTGGAGGCCCAAAAAAGGGGTTTACAGGCATCCTAGACCCCCTAAAGTCCAGAAAATGTTGGTTGACCAAAAACTGTGCCAGAGAGCTCTGAATGTCCCAAAATCATTTATAGCCTAAAAGGGGCATTATCCCACACCCTTGACGCCTGAAATTCCCAAAAATATTTTTGACACAAAAATGCATCCTACACACCTGAACGTTCAGAATATGTTAGCAGCCCAAAAAAGGCCTTAAAATGCCTGTTATGTCTGGAAAAATGTTGAACACTTTGGAGGCCTAAAAAAGGGGTTTACAGGCATCCTAGACCCCCTAAAGTCCAGAAAATGTTGGTGGCCAAGAACTGTGCCAGAGAGCTCTGAATGTCCCAGAAACATTTGCAGCCTGAAAGGAGCATTAACCCGCATCCTAGACCACTGAAATTCCCAAAAATAATTTTGACATGAAAAATGCATCCTACACCCCTGAAAGTTCAGAATATGTTAGCAGCCCAAAAAAGGCCTTAAAATGCCTTTTAGGCCTGCAAGAATGTTGAAAACTTTGGAGGTCAAAAAAAGGGGTTTACAGGTATCCTAGAGCCCCTAAAGTCCAGAAAATTTTGGTGGCCCAAAACTGTGCCAGAGAGCTCTGCATGTCCCAAAATCATTTGTAGCCTGAAAGGGGCATTAACCCGCATCCTAGACCACTGAAATTCCCAAAAATCGTTTTGGCAAGAAAAGTGCATCCTTCACACCTGACAGTTCAGAATATGTTAGCATCCCAAAAAAGGCCTTAAAATGCATCTTAGGCCTGCAAAAATGTTGAAAACTTTGGAGGCCCAAAAAAGGGGTTTACAGGCATCCTAGACCCCCTAAAGTCCAGAAAATGTTGGTTGACCAAAAACTGTGCCAGAGAGCTCTGAATGTCCCAAAATCATTTGTAGCCTAAAAGGGGCATTATCCCACACCCTTGACGCCTGAAATTCCCAAAGATATTTTTGACACAAAAATGCATCCTACACACCTGAACGTTCAGAATATGTTAGCAGCCCAAAAAAGGCCTTAAAATGCCTGTTATGTCTGGAAAAATGTTGAACACTTTGGAGGCCTAAAAAAGGGGTTTACAGGCATCCTAGACCCCCTAAAGTCCAGAAAATGTTGGTGGCCAAAAACTGTGCCAGAGAGCTCTGAATGTCCCAGAAACATTTGCAGCCTGAAAGGAGCATTAACCCGCATCCTAGACCACTGAAATTCCCAAAAATAATTTTGACATGAAAAATGCATCCTACACCCCTGAAAGTTCAGAATATGTTAGCAGCCCAAAAAAGGCCTTAAAATGCCTTTTAGGCCTGCAAGAATGTTGAAAACTTTGGAGGTCAAAAAAGGGGTTTACAGGTATCCTAGACCCCCTAAAGTCCAGAAAATTTTGGTGGCCCAAAACTGTGCCAGAGAGCTCTGCATGTCCCAAAATCATTTGTAGCCTGAAAGGGGCATTAACCCGCATCCTAGACCACTGAAATTCCCAAAAATCGTTTTGGCAAGAAAAGTGCATCCTTCACACCTGACAGTTCAGAATATGTTAGCATCCCAAAAAAGGCCTTAAAATGCATCTTAGGCCTGCAAAAATGTTGAAAACTTTGGAGGCCCAAAAAAGGGGTTTACAGGCATCCTAGACCCCCTAAAGTCCAGAAAATGTTGGTTGACCAAAAACTGTGCCAGAGAGCTCTGAATGTCCCAAAATCATTTGTAGCCTAAAAGGGGCATTATCCCACACCCTTGACGCCTGAAATTCCCAAAAATATTTTTGGCACAAAAATGCATCCTACACCCCTGAAAGTTCAGAATATGTTAGCAGCCCAAAAAAGGCCTTAAAATGCATCTTAGTCCTGCAAAAATGTTGAAAACTTTGGAGGCCCAAAAAAGGGGTTTACAGGCATCCTAGACCCCCTAAAGTCCAGAAAATGTTGGTTGCCCAAAAACTGTGCCAAAGAGCTCTGAATGTCCCAAAATCATTTGTAGCCAGAAAGGGGCATTAACCCACACCCTTGATGCCTGAAATTCCCAAAAATACTTTTGGCAGAAAAATGCATCCTACACCCCTGAAAGTTCAGAATATGTTAGCCGCCCAAAAAAGGCCTTAAAATGCATCTTAGGCCTGCAAAAATGTTGAAAACTTTGGAGGCCCAAAAAAGGGGTTTAGAGGCATCCTAGACCCCCTAAAGTCCAGAAAATGTTGGTTGACCAAAAACTGTGCCAGAGAGCTCTGAATGTCCCAAAATCATTTGTAGCCTAAAAGGGGCATTATCCCACACCATTGACGCCTGAAATTCCCAAAAATATTTTTGACACAAAAATGCATCCTACACACCTGAACGTTCAGAATATGTTAGCAGCCCAAAAAAGGCCTTAAAATGCCTGTTATGTCTGGAAAAATGTTGAACACTTTGGAGGCCTAAAAAAGGGGTTTACAGGCATCCTAGACCCCCTAAAGTCCAGAAAATGTTGGTGGCCAAAAACTGTGCCAGAGAGCTCTGAATGTCCCAGAAACATTTGCAGCCTGAAAGGAGCATTAACCCGCATCCTAGACCACTGAAATTCCCAAAAATAATTTTGACATGAAAAATGCATCCTACACCCCTGAAAGTTCAGAATATGTTAGCAGCCCAAAAAAGGCCTTCAAATGCCTTTTAGGCCTGCAAGAATGTTGAAAACTTTGGAGGTCAAAAAAAGGGGTTTACAGGTATCCTAGACCCCCTAAAGTCCAGAAACTTTTGGTGGCCCAAAACTGTGCCAGAGAGCTCTGCATGTCCCAAAATCATTTGTAGCCTGAAAGGGGCATTAACCCGCATCCTAGACCACTGAAATTCCCAAAAATCGTTTTGGCAAGAAAAGTGCATCCTTCACACCTGACAGTTCAGAATATGTTAGCATCCCAAAAAAGGCCTTAAAATGCATCTTAGGCCTGCAAAAATGTTGAAAACTTTGGAGGCCCAAAAAAGGGGTTTACAGGCATCCTAGACCCCCTAAAGTCCAGAAAATGTTGGTTGACCAAAAACTGTGCCAGAGAGCTCTGAATGTCCCAAAATCATTTGTAGCCTAAAAGGGGCATTATCCCACACCCTTGACGCCTGAAATTCCCAAAAATATTTTTGGCACAAAAATGCATCCTACACCCCTGAAAGTTCAGAATATGTTAGCAGCCCAAAAAAGGACTTAAAATGCATCTTAGTCCTGCAAAAATGTTGAAAACTTTGGAGGCCCAAAAAAGGGGTTTACAGGCATCCTAGACCCCCTAAAGTCCAGAAAATGTTGGTTGCCCAAAAACTGTGCCAAAGAGCTCTGAATGTCCCAAAATCATTTGTAGCCAGAAAGGGGCATTAACCCACACCCTTGATGCCTGAAATTCCCAAAAATACTTTTGGCAGAAAAATGCATCCTACACCCCTGAAAGTTCAGAATATGTTAGCTGCCCAAAAAAGGCCTTAAAATGCATATTAGGCCTGCAAAAATGTTGAAAACTTTGGAGGCCCAAAAAAGGGGTTTAGAGGCATCCTAGACCCCCTAAAGTCCAGAAAATGTTGGTTGGCCAAAAACTGTGCCAGAGAGCTCTGAATGTCCCAAAATCATTTGTAGCCTAAAAGGGGCATTATCCCACACCCTTGACGCCTGAAATTCCCAAAGATATTTTTGACACAAAAATGCATCCTACACACCTGAACGTTCAGAATATGTTAGCAGCCCAAAAAAGGCCTTAAAATGCCTGTTATGTCTGGAAAAATGTTGAACACTTTGGAGGCCTAAAAAAGGGGTTTACAGGCATCCTAGACCCCCTAAAGTCCAGAAAATGTTGGTTGCCCAAAAACTGTGCCAAAGAGCTCTGAATGTCCCAAAATCATTTGTAGCCAGAAAGGGGCATTAACCCACACCCTTGATGCCTGAAATTCCCAAAAATACTTTTGGCAGAAAAATGCATCCTACACCCCTGAAAGTTCAGAATATGTTAGCCGCCCAAAAAAGGCCTTAAAATGCATATTAGGCCTGCAAAAATGTTGAAAACTTTGGAGGCCCAAAAAAGGGGTTTAGAGGCATCCTAGACCCCCTAAAGTCCAGAAAATGTTGGTTGGCCAAAAACTGTGCCAGAGAGCTCTGAATGTCCCAAAATCATTTGTAGCCTAAAAGGGGCATTATCCCACACCCTTGACGCCTGAAATTCCCAAAAATATTTTTGACACAAAAATGCATCCTACACACCTGAACGTTCAGAATATGTTAGCAGCCCAAAAAAGGCCTTAAAATGCCTGTTATGTCTGGAAAAATGTTGAACACTTTGGAGGCCTAAAAAAGGGGTTTACAGGCATCCTAGACCCCCTAAAGTCCAGAAAATGTTGGTGGCCAAAAACTGTGCCAGAGAGCTCTGAATGTCCCAGAAACATTTGCAGCCTGAAAGGAGCATTAACCCGCATCCTAGACCACTGAAATTCCCAAAAATAATATTGACATGAAAAATGCATCCTACACCCCTGAAAGTTCAGAATATGTTAGCAGCCCAAAAAAGGCCTTCAAATGCCTTTTAGGACTGCAAGAATGTTGAAAACTTTGGAGGTCAAAAAAAGGGGTTTACAGGTATCCTAGACCCCCTAAAGTCCAGAAAATTTTGGTGGCCCAAAACTGTGCCAGAGAGCTCTGCATGTCCCAAAATCATTTGTAGCCTGAAAGGGGCATTAACCCGCATCCTAGACCACTGAAATTCCCAAAAATTGTTTTGGCAAGAAAAGTGCATCCTTCACACCTGACAGTTCAGAATATGTTAGCATCCCAAAAAAGGCCTTAAAATGCATCTTAGGCCTGCAAAAATGTTGAAAACTTTGGAGGCCCAAAAAAGGGGTTTACAGGCATCCTAGACCCCCTAAAGTCCAGAAAATGTTGGTTGACCAAAAACTGTGCCAGAGAGCTCTGAATGTCCCAAAATCATTTGTAGCCTAAAAGGGGCATTATCCCACACCCTTGACGCCTGAAATTCCCAAAGATATTTTTGACACAAAAATGCATCCTACACACCTGAACGTTCAGAATATGTTAGCAGCCCAAAAAAGGCCTTAAAATGCCTGTTATGTCTGGAAAAATGTTGAACACTTTGGAGGCCTAAAAAAGGGGTTTACAGGCATCCTAGACCCCCTAAAGTCCAGAAAATGTTGGTGGCCAAAAACTGTGCCAGAGAGCTCTGAATGTCCCAGAAACATTTGCAGCCTGAAAGGAGCATTAACCCGCATCCTAGACCACTGAAATTCCCAAAAATAATTTTGACATGAAAAATGCATCCTACACCCCTGAAAGTTCAGAATATGTTAGCAGCCCAAAAAAGGCCTTAAAATGCCTTTTAGGCCTGCAAAAATGTTGAAAACTTTGGAGGCCCAAAAAAGGGGTTTACAGGCATCCTAGACCCCCTAAAGTCCAGAAAATGTTGGTTGCCCAAAAACTGTGCCAAAGAGCTCTGAATGTCCCAAAATCATTTGTAGCCTGAAAGGGGCATTAACCCACACCCTTGATGCCTGAAATTCCGAAAAATGTTTTTGGCACAAAAATGCATCCTACACCCCTGAAAGTTCACAATATGTTAGCAGCCCAAAAAAGGCCTTAAAATGCATCTTAGGCCTGCAAAAATGTTGAAATCTTTGGAGGCCTAAAAAAGGGGTTTACAGGCATCCTAGACCCCTAAGGTCCAGAAAATGTTGGTGGCCAAAAACTGTGCCAGAGAGCTCTGAATGTCCCAGAAACATTTGCAGCCTGAAAGGAGCATTAACCCGCATCCTAGACCACTGAAATTCCCAAAAATAATTTTGACATGAAAAATGCATCCTACACCCCTGAAAGTTCAGAATATGTTAGCAGCCCAAAAAAGGCCTTAAAATGCATATTAGGCCTGCAAAAATGTTGAAAACTTTGGAGGCCTAAAAAAGGGTTTTACAGGCATCCTAGACCCCTAAGGTCCAGAAAATGTTTGTGGCCAAAAACTGTGCCAGAGAGCTCTGAATGTCCCAGAAACATTTGCAGCCTGAAAGGAGCATTAACCCGCATCCTAGACCACTGAAATTCCCAAAAATAATTTTGACATGAAAAATGCATCCTACACCCCTGAAAGTTCAGAATATGTTAGCAGCCCAAAAAAGGCCTTAAAATGCATCTTAGGCCTGCAAGAATGTTGAAAACTTTGGAGGCCCAAAAAAGGGCTTTACAGGCATCCTAGACCCCCTAAAGTCCAGAAAATGTTGGTGGCCAAAAACTGTGCCAAGGAGCTCTGAATGTCCCAAAATCATTTGTAGCCAGAAAGGGGCATTAACCCACACCCTTGATGCCTGAAATTCCCAAAAATATTTTTGGCACAAAAATGCATCCTACACCCCTGAAAGTTCAGAATATGTTAGCAGCCCAAAAAAGGCCTTAAAATGCATCTTAGTCCTGCAAAAATGTTGAAAAGTTTGGAGGCCCAAAAAAGGGGTTTACAGGCATCCTAGACCCCCTAAAGTCCAGAAAATGTTGGTTGCCCAAAAACTGTGCCAGAGCTCTGAATGTCCCAAAATCATTTGTAGCCAGAAAGGGGCATTAACCCACACCCTTGATGCCTGAAATTCCCAAAAATACTTTTGGCAGAAAAATGCATCCTACACCCCTGAAAGTTCAGAATATGTTAGCCGCCCAAAAAAGGCCTTAAAATGCATCTTAGGCCTGCAAAAATGTTGAAAACTTTGGAGGCCCAAAAAAGGGGTTTAGAGGCATCCTAGACCCCTAAAGTCCAGAAAATGTTGGTTTACCAAAAACTGTGCCAGAGAGCTCTGAATGTCCCAAAATCATTTGTAGCCTAAAAGGGGCATTATCCCACACCCTTGACGCCTGAAATTCCCAAAGATATTTTTGACACAAAAATGCATCCTACACACCTGAACGTTCAGAATATGTTAGCAGCCCAAAAAAGGCCTTAAAATGCCTGTTATGTCTGTCTGGAAAAATGTTGAACACTTTGGAGGCCTAAAAAAGGGGTTTACAGGCATCCTAGACCCCCTAAAGTCCAGAAAATGTTGGTGGCCAAAAACTGTGCCAGAGAGCTCTGAATGTCCCAGAAACATTTGCAGCCTGAAAGGAGCATTAACCCGCATCCTAGACCACTGAAATTCCCAAAAATAATTTTGACATGAAAAATGCATCCTACACCCCTGAAAGTTCAGAATATGTTAGCAGCCCAAAAAAGGCCTTAAAATGCATCTTAGGCCTGCAAGAATGTTGAAAACTTTGGAGGCCCAAAAAAGGGCTTTACAGGCATCCTAGACCCCCTAAAGTCCAGAAAATGTTGGTGGCCAAAAACTGTGCCAAGGAGCTCTGAATGTCCCAAAATCATTTGTAGCCAGAAAGGGGCATTAACCCACACCCTTGATGCCTGAAATTCCCAAAAATATTTTTGGCACAAAAATGCATCCTACACCCCTGAAAGTTCAGAATATGTTAGCAGCCCAAAAAAGGCCTTAAAATGCATCTTAGTCCTGCAAAAATGTTGAAAAGTTTGGAGGCCCAAAAAAGGGGTTTACAGGCATCCTAGACCCCCTAAAGTCCAGAAAATGTTGGTTGCCCAAAAACTGTGCCAGAGCTCTGAATGTCCCAAAATCATTTGTAGCCAGAAAGGGGCATTAACCCACACCCTTGATGCCTGAAATTCCCAAAAATACTTTTGGCAGAAAAATGCATCCTACACCCCTGAAAGTTCAGAATATGTTAGCCGCCCAAAAAAGGCCTTAAAATGCATCTTAGGCCTGCAAAAATGTTGAAAACTTTGGAGGCCCAAAAAAGGGGTTTAGAGGCATCCTAGACCCCTAAAGTCCAGAAAATGTTGGTTTACCAAAAACTGTGCCAGAGAGCTCTGAATGTCCCAAAATCATTTGTAGCCTAAAAGGGGCATTATCCCACACCCTTGACGCCTGAAATTCCCAAAGATATTTTTGACACAAAAATGCATCCTACACACCTGAACGTTCAGAATATGTTAGCAGCCCAAAAAAGGCCTTAAAATGCCTGTTATGTCTGTCTGGAAAAATGTTGAACACTTTGGAGGCCTAAAAAAGGGGTTTACAGGCATCCTAGACCCCCTAAAGTCCAGAAAATGTTGGTGGCCAAAAACTGTGCCAGAGAGCTCTGAATGTCCCAGAAACATTTGCAGCCTGAAAGGAGCATTAACCCGCATCCTAGACCACTGAAATTCCCAAAAATAATTTTGACATGAAAAATGCATCCTACACCCCTGAAAGTTCAGAATATGTTAGCAGCCCAAAAAAGGCCTTAAAATGCCTTTTAGGCCTGCAAGAATGTTGAAAACTTTGGAGGTCAAAAAAAGGGGTTTACAGGTATCCTAGACCCCGTAAAGTCCAGAAAATGTTGGTGGCCCAAAACTGTGCCAGAGAGCTCTGCATGTCCCAAAATCATTTGTAGCCTGAAAGGGGCATTGACCCGCATCCTAGACCACTGAAATTCCCAAAAATCGTTTTGGCAAGAAAAGTGCATCCTTCACACCTGACAGTTCAGAATATGTTAGCATCCCAAAAAAGGCCTTAAAATGCATCTTAGGCCTGCAATAATGTTGAAAACTTTGGAGGCCCAAAAAAGGGGTTTACAGGCATCCTAGACCCCTAAAGTCCAGAAAATGTTGGTTTACCAAAAACTGTGCCAGAGAGCTCTGAATGTCCCAAAATCATTTGTAGCCAGAAAGGGGCATTAACCCACACCCTTGATGCCTGAAATTCCCAAAAATACTTTTGGCAGAAAAATGCATCCTACACCCCTGAAAGTTCAGAATATGTTAGCCGCCCAAAAAAGGCCTTAAAATGCATCTTAGGCCTGCAAAAATGTTGAAAACTTTGGAGGCCCAAAAAAGGGGTTTAGAGGCATCCTAGACCCCCTAAAGTCCAGAAAATGTTGGTTGACCAAAAACTGTGCCAGAGAGCTCTGAATGTCCCAAAATCATTTGTAGCCTAAAAGGGGCATTATCCCACACCCTTGACGCCTGAAATTCCCAAAAATATTTTTGACACAAAAATGCATCCTACACACCTGAACGTTCAGAATATGTTAGCAGCCCAAAAAAGGCCTTAAAATGCCTGTTATGTCTGGAAAAATGTTGAACACTTTGGAGGCCTAAAAAAGGGGTTTACAGGCATCCTAGACCCCCTAAAGTCCAGAAAATGTTGGTTGCCCAAAAACTGTGCCAAAGAGCTCTGAATGTCCCAAAATCATTTGTTGCCAGAAAGGGGCATTAACCCACACCCTTAATGCCTGAAATTCCCAAAAATACTTTTGGCAGAAAAATGCATCCTACACCCCTGAAAGTTCAGAATATGTTAGCCGCCCAAAAAAGGCCTTAAAATGCATCTTAGGCCTGCAAAAATGTTGAAAACTTTGGAGGCCCAAAAAAGGGGTTTAGAGGCATCCTAGACCCCTTAAAGTCCAGAAAATGTTGGTTGACCAAAAACTGTGCCAAAGAGCTCTGAATGTCCCAAAATCATTTGTAGCCTAAAAGGGGCATTATCCCACACCCTTGACGCCTGAAATTCCCAAAAATATTTTTGGCACAAAAATGCATCCTACACCCCTGAAAGTTCAGAATATGTTAGCAGCCCAAAAAAGGCCTTAAAATGAATCTTAGTCCTGCAAAAATGTTGAAAACTTTGGAGGCCCAAAAAAGGGGTTTACAGGCATCCTAGACCCCCTAAAGTCCAGAAAATGTTGGTTGACCAAAAACTGTGCCAGAGAGCTCTGCATGTCCCAAAATCATTTGTAGCCTAAAAGGGGCATTATCCCACACCCTTGATGCCTGAAATTCCCAAAAATATTTTTGACACAAAAATGCATCCTACACACCTGAACGTTCAGAATATGTTAGCAGCCCAAAAAAGGCCTTAAAATGCCTGTTATGTCTGGAAAAATGTTGAACACTTTGGAGGCCTAAAAAAGGGGTTTACAGGCATCCTAGACCCCGTAAAGTCCAGAAAATGTTGGTGGCCAAAAACTGTGCCAGAGAGCTCTGAATGTCCCAGAAACATTTGCAGCCTGAAAGGAGCATTAACCCGCATCCTAGACCACTGCAATTCCCAAAAATCGTTTTGGCAAGAAAAGTGCATCCTTCACACCTGACAGTTCAGAATATGTTAGCATCCCAAAAAAGGCCTTAAAATGCATCTTAGGCCTGCAAAAATGTTGAAAACTTTGGAGGCCCAAAAAAGGGGTTTACAGGCATCCTAGACCCCCTAAAATCCAGAAAATGTTGGTTGACCAAAAACTGTGCCAGAGAGCTCTGAATGTCCCAAAATCATTTGTAGCCTAAAAGGGGCATTATCCCACACCCTTGACGCCTGAAATTCCCAAAAATATTTTTGGCACAAAAATGCATCCTACACCCCTGAAAGTTCAGAATATGTTAGCAGCCCAAAAAAGGCCTTAAAATGCATCTTAGTCCTGCAAAAATGTTGAAAACTTTGGAGGCCCAAAAAAGGGGTTTACAGGCATCCTAGACCCCCTAAAGTCCAGAAAATGTTGGTTGACCAAAAACTGTGCCAGAGAGCTCTGCATGTCCCAAAATCATTTGTAGCCTAAAAGGGGCATTATCCCACACCCTTGATGCCTGAAATTCCCAAAAATATTTTTGACACAAAAATGCATCCTACACACCTGAACGTTCAGAATATGTTAGCAGCCCAAAAAAGGCCTTAAAATGCCTGTTATGTCTGGAAAAATGTTGAACACTTTGGAGGCCTAAAAAAGGGGTTTACAGGCATCCTAGACCCCGTAAAGTCCAGAAAATGTTGGTGGCCAAAAACTGTGCCAGAGAGCTCTGAATGTCCCAGAAACATTTGCAGCCTGAAAGGAGCATTAACCCGCATCCTAGACCACTGCAATTCCCAAAAATCGTTTTGGCAAGAAAAGTGCATCCTTCACACCTGACAGTTCAGAATATGTTAGCATCCCAAAAAAGGCCTTAAAATGCATCTTAGGCCTGCAAAAATGTTGAAAACTTTGGAGGCCCAAAAAAGGGGTTTACAGGCATCCTAGACCCCCTAAAATCCAGAAAATGTTGGTTGACCAAAAACTGTGCCAGAGAGCTCTGAATGTCCCAAAATCATTTGTAGCCTAAAAGGGGCATTATCCCACACCCTTGACGCCTGAAATTCCCAAAAATATTTTTGGCACAAAAATGCATCCTACACCCCTGAAAGTTCAGAATATGTTAGCAGCCCAAAAAAGGCCTTAAAATGCATCTTAGTCCTGCAAAAATGTTGAAAACTTTGGAGGCCCAAAAAAGGGGTTTACAGGCATCCTAGACCCCCTAAAGTCCAGAAAATGTTGGTTGCCCAAAAATTGTGCCAAAGAGCTCTGAATGTCCCAAAATCATTTGTAGCCAGAAAGGGGCATTGACCCACACCCTTGATGCCTGAAATTCCCAAAAATACTTTTGGCAGAAAAATGCATCCTACACCCCTGAAAGTTCAGAATATGTTAGCCGCCCAAAAAAGGCCTTAAAATGCATCTTAGGCCTGCAAAAATGTTGAAAACTTTGGAGGCCCAAAAAAGGGGTTTAGAGGCATCCTAGACCCCCTAAAGTCCAGAAAATGTTGGTTGACCAAAAACTGTGCCAGAGAGCTCTGAATGTCCCAAAATCATTTATAGCCTAAAAGGGGCATTATCCCACACCCTTGACGCCTGAAATTCCCAAAAATATTTTTGACACAAAAATGCATCCTACACACCTGAACGTTCAGAATATGTTAGCAGCCCAAAAAAGGCCTTAAAATGCCTGTTATGTCTGGAAAAATGTTGAACACTTTGGAGGCCTAAAAAAGGGGTTTACAGGCATCCTAGACCCCCTAAAGTCCAGAAAATGTTGGTGGCCAAGAACTGTGCCAGAGAGCTCTGAATGTCCCAGAAACATTTGCAGCCTGAAAGGAGCATTAACCCGCATCCTAGACCACTGAAATTCCCAAAAATAATTTTGACATGAAAAATGCATCCTACACCCCTGAAAGTTCAGAATATGTTAGCAGCCCAAAAAAGGCCTTAAAATACCTTTTAGGCCTGCAAGAATGTTGAAAACTTTGGAGGTCAAAAAAAGGGGTTTACAGGTATCCTAGAGCCCCTAAAGTCCAGAAAATTTTGGTGGCCCAAAACTGTGCCAGAGAGCTCTGCATGTCCCAAAATCATTTGTAGCCTGAAAGGGGCATTAACCCGCATCCTAGACCACTGAAATTCCCAAAAATCGTTTTGGCAAGAAAAGTGCATCCTTCACACCTGACAGTTCAGAATATGTTAGCATCCCAAAAAAGGCCTTAAAATGCATCTTAGGCCTGCAAAAATGTTGAAAACTTTGGAGGCCCAAAAAAGGGGTTTACAGGCATCCTAGACCCCCTAAAGTCCAGAAAATGTTGGTTGACCAAAAACTGTGCCAGAGAGCTCTGAATGTCCCAAAATCATTTGTAGCCTAAAAGGGGCATTATCCCACACCCTTGACGCCTGAAATTCCCAAAGATATTTTTGACACAAAAATGCATCCTACACACCTGAACGTTCAGAATATGTTAGCAGCCCAAAAAAGGCCTTAAAATGCCTGTTATGTCTGGAAAAATGTTGAACACTTTGGAGGCCTAAAAAAGGGGTTTACAGGCATCCTAGACCCCCTAAAGTCCAGAAAATGTTGGTGGCCAAAAACTGTGCCAGAGAGCTCTGAATGTCCCAGAAACATTTGCAGCCTGAAAGGAGCATTAACCCGCATCCTAGACCACTGAAATTCCCAAAAATAATTTTGACATGAAAAATGCATCCTACACCCCTGAAAGTTCAGAATATGTTAGCAGCCCAAAAAAGGCCTTAAAATGCCTTTTAGGCCTGCAAGAATGTTGAAAACTTTGGAGGTCAAAAAAGGGGTTTACAGGTATCCTAGACCCCCTAAAGTCCAGAAAATTTTGGTGGCCCAAAACTGTGCCAGAGAGCTCTGCATGTCCCAAAATCATTTGTAGCCTGAAAGGGGCATTAACCCGCATCCTAGACCACTGAAATTCCCAAAAATCGTTTTGGCAAGAAAAGTGCATCCTTCACACCTGACAGTTCAGAATATGTTAGCATCCCAAAAAAGGCCTTAAAATGCATCTTAGGCCTGCAAAAATGTTGAAAACTTTGGAGGCCCAAAAAAGGGGTTTACAGGCATCCTAGACCCCCTAAAGTCCAGAAAATGTTGGTTGACCAAAAACTGTGCCAGAGAGCTCTGAATGTCCCAAAATCATTTGTAGCCTAAAAGGGGCATTATCCCACACCCTTGACGCCTGAAATTCCCAAAAATATTTTTGGCACAAAAATGCATCCTACACCCCTGAAAGTTCAGAATATGTTAGCAGCCCAAAAAAGGCCTTAAAATGCATCTTAGTCCTGCAAAAATGTTGAAAACTTTGGAGGCCCAAAAAAGGGGTTTACAGGCATCCTAGACCCCCTAAAGTCCAGAAAATGTTGGTTGCCCAAAAACTGTGCCAAAGAGCTCTGAATGTCCCAAAATCATTTGTAGCCAGAAAGGGGCATTAACCCACACCCTTGATGCCTGAAATTCCCAAAAATACTTTTGGCAGAAAAATGCATCCTACACCCCTGAAAGTTCAGAATATGTTAGCCGCCCAAAAAAGGCCTTAAAATGCATCTTAGGCCTGCAAAAATGTTGAAAACTTTGGAGGCCCAAAAAAGGGGTTTAGAGGCATCCTAGCCCCCCTAAAGTCCAGAAAATGTTGGTTGACCAAAAACTGTGCCAGAGAGCTCTGAATGTCCCAAAATCATTTGTAGCCTAAAAGGGGCATTATCCCACACCATTGACGCCTGAAATTCCCAAAAATATTTTTGACACAAAAATGCATCCTACACACCTGAACGTTCAGAATATGTTAGCAGCCCAAAAAAGACCTTAAAATGCCTGTTATGTCTGGAAAAAAGTTGAACACTTTGGAGGCCTAAAAAAGGGGTTTACAGGCATCCTAGACCCCCTAAAGTCCAGAAAATGTTGGTGGCCAAAAACTGTGCCAGAGAGCTCTGAATGTCCCAGAAACATTTGCAGCCTGAAAGGAGCATTAACCCGCATCCTAGACCACTGAAATTCCCAAAAATAATTTTGACATGAAAAATGCATCCTACACCCCTGAAAGTTCAGAATATGTTAGCAGCCCAAAAAAGGCCTTCAAATGCCTTTTAGGCCTGCAAGAATGTTGAAAACTTTGGAGGTCAAAAAAAGGGGTTTACAGGTATCCTAGACCCCCTAAAGTCCAGAAAATTTTGGTGGCCCAAAACTGTGCCAGAGAGCTCTGCATGTCCCAAAATCATTTGTAGCCTGAAAGGGGCATTAACCCGCATCCTAGACCACTGAAATTCCCAAAAATCGTTTTGGCAAGAAAAGTGCATCCTTCACACCTGACAGTTCAGAATATGTTAGCATCCCAAAAAAGGCCTTAAAATGCATCTTAGGCCTGCAAAAATGTTGAAAACTTTGGAGGCCCAAAAAAGGGGTTTACAGGCATCCTAGACCCCCTAAAGTCCAGAAAATGTTGGTTGACCAAAAACTGTGCCAGAGAGCTCTGAATGTCCCAAAATCATTTGTAGCCTAAAAGGGGCATTATCCCACACCCTTGACGCCTGAAATTCCCAAAAATATTTTTGACACAAAAATGCATCCTACACACCTGAACGTTCAGAATATGTTAGCAGCCCAAAAAAGGCCTTAAAATGCCTGTTATGTCTGGAAAAATGTTGAACACTTTGGAGGCCTAAAAAAGGGGTTTACAGGCATCCTAGACCCCCTAAAGTCCAGAAAATGTTGGTGGCCAAAAACTGTGCCAGAGAGCTCTGAATGTCCCAGAAACATTTGCAGCCTGAAAGGAGCATTAACCCGCATCCTAGACCACTGAAATTCCCAAAAATAATATTGACATGAAAAATGCATCCTACACCCCTGAAAGTTCAGAATATGTTAGCAGCCCAAAAAAGGCCTTCAAATGCCTTTTAGGCCTGCAAGAATGTTGAAAACTTTGGAGGTCAAAAAAAGGGGTTTACAGGTATCCTAGACCCCCTAAAGTCCAGAAAATTTTGGTGGCCCAAAACTGTGCCAGAGAGCTCTGCATGTCCCAAAATCATTTGTAGCCTGAAAGGGGCATTAACCCGCATCCTAGACCACTGAAATTCCCAAAAATCGTTTTGGCAAGAAAAGTGCATCCTTCACACCTGACAGTTCAGAATATGTTAGCATCCCAAAAAAGGCCTTAAAATGCATCTTAGGCCTGCAAAAATGTTGAAAACTTTGGAGGCCCAAAAAAGGGGTTTACAGGCATCCTAGACCCCCTAAAGTCCAGAAAATGTTGGTTGACCAAAAACTGTGCCAGAGAGCTCTGAATGTCCCAAAATCATTTGTAGCCTAAAAGGGGCATTATCCCACACCCTTGACGCCTGAAATTCCCAAAGATATTTTTGACACAAAAATGCATCCTACACACCTGAACGTTCAGAATATGTTAGCAGCCCAAAAAAGGCCTTAAAATGCCTGTTATGTCTGGAAAAATGTTGAACACTTTGGAGGCCTAAAAAAGGGGTTTACAGGCATCCTAGACCCCCTAAAGTCCAGAAAATGTTGGTTGCCCAAAAACTGTGCCAAAGAGCTCTGAATGTCCCAAAATCATTTGTAGCCAGAAAGGGGCATTAACCCACACCCTTGATGCCTGAAATTCCCAAAAATACTTTTGGCAGAAAAATGCATCCTACACCCCTGAAAGTTCAGAATATGTTAGCCGCCCAAAAAAGGCCTTAAAATGCATATTAGGCCTGCAAAAATGTTGAAAACTTTGGAGGCCCAAAAAAGGGGTTTAGAGGCATCCTAGACCCCCTAAAGTCCAGAAAATGTTGGTTGGCCAAAAACTGTGCCAGAGAGCTCTGAATGTCCCAAAATCATTTGTAGCCTAAAAGGGGCATTATCCCACACCCTTGACGCCTGAAATTCCCAAAAATATTTTTGACACAAAAATGCATCCTACACACCTGAACGTTCAGAATATGTTAGCAGCCCAAAAAAGGCCTTAAAATGCCTGTTATGTCTGGAAAAATGTTGAACACTTTGGAGGCCTAAAAAAGGGGTTTACAGGCATCCTAGACCCCCTAAAGTCCAGAAAATGTTGGTGGCCAAAAACTGTGCCAGAGAGCTCTGAATGTCCCAGAAACATTTGCAGCCTGAAAGGAGCATTAACCCGCATCCTAGACCACTGAAATTCCCAAAAATAATATTGACATGAAAAATGCATCCTACACCCCTGAAAGTTCAGAATATGTTAGCAGCCCAAAAAAGGCCTTCAAATGCCTTTTAGGACTGCAAGAATGTTGAAAACTTTGGAGGTCAAAAAAAGGGGTTTACAGGTATCCTAGACACCCTAAAGTCCAGAAAATTTTGGTGGCCCAAAACTGTGCCAGAGAGCTCTGCATGTCCCAAAATCATGTGTAGCCTGAAAGGGGCATTAACCCGCATCCTAGACCACTGAAATTCCCAAAAATCGTTTTGGCAAGAAAAGTGCATCCTTCACACCTGACAGTTCAGAATATGTTAGCATCCCAAAAAAGGCCTTAAAATGCATCTTAGGCCTGCAAAAATGTTGAAAACTTTGGAGGCCCAAAAAAGGGGTTTACAGGCATCCTAGACCCCCTAAAGTCCAGAAAATGTTGGTTGACCAAAAACTGTGCCAGAGAGCTCTGAATGTCCCAAAATCATTTGTAGCCTAAAAGGGGCATTATCCCACACCCTTGACGCCTGAAATTCCCAAAGATATTTTTGACACAAAAATGCATCCTACACACCTGAACGTTCAGAATATGTTAGCAGCCCAAAAAAGGCCTTAAAATGCCTGTTATGTCTGGAAAAATGTTGAACACTTTGGAGGCCTAAAAAAGGGGTTTACAGGCATCCTAGACCCCCTAAAGTCCAGAAAATGTTGGTGGCCAAAAACTGTGCCAGAGAGCTCTGAATGTCCCAGAAACATTTGCAGCCTGAAAGGAGCATTAACCCGCATCCTAGACCACTGAAATTCCCAAAAATAATTTTGACATGAAAAATGCATCCTACACCCCTGAAAGTTCAGAATATGTTAGCAGCCCCAAAAAGGCCTTAAAATGCCTTTTAGGCCTGCAAAAATGTTGAAAACTTTGGAGGCCCAAAAAAGGGGTTTACAGGCATCCTAGACCCCCTAAAGTCCAGAAAATGTTGGTTGCCCAAAAACTGTGCCAAAGAGCTCTGAATGTCCCAAAATCATTTGTAGCCTGAAAGGGGCATTAACCCACACCCTTGATGCCTGAAATTCCGAAAAATGTTTTTGGCACAAAAATGCATCCTACACCCCTGAAAGTTCACAATATGTTAGCAGCCCAAAAAAGGCCTTAAAATGCATCTTAGGCCTGCAAAAATGTTGAAAACTTTGGAGGCCTAAAAAAGGGGTTTACAGGCATCCTAGACCCCTAATGTCCAGAAAATGTTGGTGGCCAAAAACTGTGCCAGAGAGCTCTGAATGTCCCAGAAACATTTGCAGCCTGAAAGGAGCATTAACCCGCATCCTAGACCACTGAAATTCCCAAAAATAATTTTGACATGAAAAATGCATCCTACACCCCTGAAAGTTCAGAATATGTTAGCAGCCCAAAAAAGGCCTTAAAATGCATATTAGGCCTGCAAAAATGTTGAAAACTTTGGAGGCCTAAAAAAGGGGTTTACAGGCATCCTAGACCCCTAAGGTCCAGAAAATGTTTGTGGCCAAAAACTGTGCCAGAGAGCTCTGAATGTCCCAGAAACATTTGCAGCCTGAAAGGAGCATTAACCCGCATCCTAGACCACTGAAATTCCCAAAAATAATTTTGACATGAAAAATGCATCCTACACCCCTGAAAGTTCAGAATATGTTAGCAGCCCAAAAAAGGCCTTAAAATGCATCTTAGGCCTGCAAGAATGTTGAAAACTTTGGAGGCCCAAAAAAGGGCTTTACAGGCATCCTAGACCCCCTAAAGTCCAGAAAATGTTGGTTGCCCAAAAACTGTGCCAGAGCTCTGAATGTCCCAAAATCATTTGTAGCCAGAAAGGGGCATTAACCCACACCCTTGATGCCTGAAATTCCCAAAAATACTTTTGGCAGAAAAATGCATCCTACACCCCTGAAAGTTCAGAATATGTTAGCCGCCCAAAAAAGGCCTTCAAATGCATCTTAGGCCTGCAAAAATGTTGAAAACTTTGGAGGCCCAAAAAAGGGGTTTAGAGGCATCCTAGACCCCTAAAGTCCAGAAAATGTTGGTTTACCAAAAACTGTGCCAGAGAGCTCTGAATGTCCCAAAATCATTTGTAGCCTAAAAGGGGCATTATCCCACACCCTTGACGCCTGAAATTCCCAAAGATATTTTGGACACAAAAATGCATCCTACACACCTGAACGTTCAGAATATGTTAGCAGCCCAAAAAAGGCCTTAAAATGCCTGTTATGTCTGGAAAAATGTTGAACACTTTGGAGGCCTAAAAAAGGGGTTTACAGGCATCCTAGACCCCCTAAAGTCCAGAAAATGTTGGTGGCCAAAAACTGTGCCAGAGAGCTCTGAATGTCCCAGAAACATTTGCAGCCTGAAAGGAGCATTAACCCGCATCCTAGACCACTGAAATTCCCAAAAATCGTTTTGGCAAGAAAAGTGCATCCTTCACACCTGACAGTTCAGAATATGTTAGCATCCCAAAAAAGGCCTTAAAATGCATCTTAGGCCTGCAATAATGTTGAAAACTTTGGAGGCCCAAAAAAGGGGTTTACAGGCATCCTAGACCCCTAAAGTCCAGAAAATGTTGGTTTACCAAAAACTGTGCCAGAGAGCTCTGAATGTCCCAAAATCATTTGTAGCCTAAAAGGGGCATTATCCCACACCCTTGACGCCTGAAATTCCCAAAAATATTTTTGACACAAAAATGCATCCTACACACCTGAACGTTCAGAATATGTTAGCAGCCCAAAAAAGGCCTTAAAATGCCTGTTATGTCTGGAAAAATGTTGAACACTTTGGAGGCCTAAAAAAGGGGTTTGCAGGCATCCTAGACCCCCTAAAGTCCAGAAAATGTTGGTGGCCAAGAACTGTGCCAGAGAGCTCTGAATGTCCCAGAAACATTTGCAGCCTGAAAGGAGCATTAACCCGCATCCTAGACCACTGAAATTCCCAAAAATAATTTTGACATGAAAAATGCATCCTACACCCCTGAAAGTTCAGAATATGTTAGCAGCCCAAAAAAGGCCTTAAAATGCCTTTTAGGCCTGCAAGAATGTTGAAAACTTTGGAGGTCAAAAAAAGGGGTTTACAGGTATCCTAGAGCCCCTAAAGTCCAGAAAATTTTGGTGGCCCAAAACTGTGCCAGAGAGCTCTGCATGTCCCAAAATCATTTGTAGCCTGAAAGGGGCATTAACCCGCATCCTAGACCACTGAAATTCCCAAAAATCGTTTTGGCAAGAAAAGTGCATCCTTCACACCTGACAGTTCAGAATATGTTAGCATCCCAAAAAAGGCCTTAAAATGCATCTTAGGCCTGCAAAAATGTTGAAAACTTTGGAGGCCCAAAAAAGGGGTTTACAGGCATCCTAGACCCCCTAAAGTCCAGAAAATGTTGGTTGACCAAAAACTGTGCCAGAGAGCTCTGAATGTCCCAAAATCATTTGTAGCCTAAAAGGGGCATTATCCCACACCCTTGACGCCTGAAATTCCCAAAAATATTTTTGACACAAAAATGCATCCTACACACCTGAACGTTCAGAATATGTTAGCAGCCCAAAAAAGGCCTTCAAATGCCTTTTAGGCCTGCAAGAATGTTGAAAACTTTGGAGGTCAAAAAAAGGGGTTTACAGGTATCCTAGACCCCCTAAAGTCCAGAAAATTTTGGTGGCCCAAAACTGTGCCAGAGAGCTCTGCATGTCCCAAAATCATTTGTAGCCTGAAAGGGGCATTGACCCGCATCCTAGACCACTGAAATTCCCAAAAATCATTTTGGCAAGAAAAGTGCATCCTTCACACCTGACAGTTCAGAATATGTTAGCATCCCAAAAAAGGCCTTAAAATTCATCTTAGGCCTGCAATAATGTTGAAAACTTTGGAGGCCCAAAAAAGGGGTTTACAGGCATCCTAGACCCCTAAAGTCCAGAAAATGTTGGTTTACCAAAAACTGTGCCAGAGAGCTCTGAATGTCCCAAAATCATTTGTAGCCAGAAAGGGGCATTAACCCACACCCTTGATGCCTGAAATTCCCAAAAATACTTTTGGCAGAAAAATGCATCCTACACCCCTGAAAGTTCAGAATATGTTAGCCGCCCAAAAAAGGCCTTAAAATGCATCTTAGGCCTGCAAAAATGTTGAAAACTTTGGAGGCCCAAAAAAGGGGTTTAGAGGCATCCTAGACCCCCTAAAGTCCAGAAAATGTTGGTTGACCAAAAACTGTGCCAAAGAGCTCTGAATGTCCCAAAATCATTTGTAGCCAGAAAGGGGCATTAACCCACACCCTTGATGCCTGAAATTCCCAAAAATACTTTTGGCAGAAAAATGCATCCTACACCCCTGAAAGTTCAGAATATGTTAGCCGCCCAAAAAAGGCCTTAAAATGCATATTAGGCCTGCAAAAATGTTGAAAACTTTGGAGGCCCAAAAAAGGGGTTTAGAGGCATCCTAGACCCCCTAAAGTCCAGAAAATGTTGGTTGGCCAAAAACTGTGCCAGAGAGCTCTGAATGTCCCAAAATCATTTGTAGCCTAAAAGGGGCATTATCCCTCACCCTTGACGCCTGAAATTCCCAAAAATATTTTTGACACAAAAATGCATCCTACACACCTGAACGTTCAGAATATGTTAGCAGCCCAAAAAAGGCCTTAAAATGCCTGTTATGTCTGGAAAAATGTTGAACACTTTGGAGGCCTAAAAAAGGGGTTTACAGGCATCCTAGACCCCCTAAAGTCCAGAAAATGTTGGTGGCCAAAAACTGTGCCAGAGAGCTCTGAATGTCCCAGAAACATTTGCAGCCTGAAAGGAGCATTAACCCGCATCCTAGACCACTGAAATTCCCAAAAATAATATTGACATGAAAAATGCATCCTACACCCCTGAAAGTTCAGAATATGTTAGCAGCCCAAAAAAGGCCTTCAAATGCCTTTTAGGACTGCAAGAATGTTGAAAACTTTGGAGGTCAAAAAAAGGGGTTTACAGGTATCCTAGACCCCCTAAAGTCCAGAAAATGTTGGTGGCCCAAAACTGTGCCAGAGAGCTCTGCATGTCCCAAAATCATTTGTAGCCTGAAAGGGGCATTGACCCGCATCCTAGACCACTGAAATTCCCAAAAATCATTTTGGCAAGAAAAGTGCATCCTTCACACCTGACAGTTCAGAATATGTTAGCATCCCAAAAAAGGCCTTAAAATGCATCTTAGGCCTGCAATAATGTTGAAAACTTTGGAGGCCCAAAAAAGGGGTTTACAGGCATCCTAGACCCCTAAAGTCCAGAAAATGTTGGTTTACCAAAAACTGTGCCAGAGAGCTCTGAATGTCCCAAAATCATTTGTAGCCAGAAAGGGGCATTAACCCACACCCTTGATGCCTGAAATTCCCAAAAATACTTTTGGCAGAAAAATGCATCCTACACCCCTGAAAGTTCAGAATATGTTAGCCGCCCAAAAAAGGCCTTAAAATGCATCTTAGGCCTGCAAAAATGTTGAAAACTTTGGAGGCCCAAAAAAGGGGTTTAGAGGCATCCTAGACCCCCTAAAGTCCAGAAAATGTTGGTTGACCAAAAACTGTGCCAGAGAGCTCTGAATGTCCCAAAATCATTTGTAGCCTAAAAGGGGCATTATCCCACACCCTTGACGCCTGAAATTCCCAAAAATATTTTTGACACAAAAATGCATCCTACACACCTGAACGTTCAGAATATGTTAGCAGCCCAAAAAAGGCCTTAAAATGCCTGTTATGTCTGGAAAAATGTTGAACACTTTGGAGGCCTAAAAAAGGGGTTTACAGGCATCCTAGACCCCCTAAAGTCCAGAAAATGTTGGTGGCCAAGAACTGTGCCAGAGAGCTCTGAATGTCCCAGAAACATTTGCAGCCTGAAAGGAGCATTAACCCGCATCCTAGACCACTGAAATTCCCAAAAATAATTTTGACATGAAAAATGCATCCTACACCCCTGAAAGTTCAGAATATGTTAGCAGCCCAAAAAAGGCCTTAAAATGCCTTTTAGGCCTGCAAGAATGTTGAAAACTTTGGAGGTCAAAAAAAGGGGTTTACAGGTATCCTAGAGCCCCTAAAGTCCAGAAAATTTTGGTGGCCCAAAACTGTGCCAGAGAGCTCTGCATGTCCCAAAATCATTTGTAGCCTGAAAGGGGCATTAACCCGCATCCTAGACCACTGAAATTCCCAAAAATCGTTTTGGCAAGAAAAGTGCATCCTTCACACCTGACAGTTCAGAATATGTTAGCATCCCAAAAAAGGCCTTAAAATGCATCTTAGGCCTGCAAAAATGTTGAAAACTTTGGAGGCCCAAAAAAGGGGTTTACAGGCATCCTAGACCCCCTAAAGTCCAGAAAATGTTGGTTGACCAAAAACTGTGCCAGAGAGCTCTGAATGTCCCAAAATCATTTGTAGCCTAAAAGGGGCATTATCCCACACCCTTGACGCCTGAAATTCCCAAAAATATTTTTGACACAAAAATGCATCCTACACACCTGAACGTTCAGAATATGTTAGCAGCCCAAAAAAGGCCTTAAAATGCCTTTTAGGCCTGCAAGAATGTTGAAAACTTTGGAGGTCAAAAAAAGGGGTTTACAGGTATCCTAGACCCCCTAAAGTCCAGAAAATGTTGGTGGCCCAAAACTGTGCCAGAGAGCTCTGCATGTCCCAAAATCATTTGTAGCCTGAAAGGGGCATTGACCCGCATCCTAGACCACTGAAATTCCCAAAAATCATTTTGGCAAGAAAAGTGCATCCTTCACACCTGACAGTTCAGAATATGTTAGCATCCCAAAAAAGGCCTTAAAATGCATCTTAGGCCTGCAATAATGTTGAAAACTTTGGAGGCCCAAAAAAGGGGTTTACAGGCATCCTAGACCCCTAAAGTCCAGAAAATGTTGGTTTACCAAAAACTGTGCCAGAGAGCTCTGAATGTCCCAAAATCATTTGTAGCCAGAAAGGGGCATTAACCCACACCCTTGATGCCTGAAATTCCCAAAAATACTTTTGGCAGAAAAATGCATCCTACACCCCTGAAAGTTCAGAATATGTTAGCCGCCCAAAAAAGGCCTTAAAATGCATCTTAGGCCTGCAAAAATGTTGAAAACTTAGGAGGCCCAAAAAAGGGGTTTAGAGGCATCCTAGACCCCCTAAAGTCCAGAAAATGTTGGTTGACCAAAAACTGTGCCAAAGAGCTCTGAATGTCCCAAAATCATTTGTAGCCAGAAAGGGGCATTAACCCACACCCTTGATGCCTGAAATTCCCAAAAATACTTTTGGCAGAAAAATGCATCCTACACCCCTGAAAGTTCAGAATATGTTAGCCGCCCAAAAAAGGCCTTAAAATGCATATTAGGCCTGCAAAAATGTTGAAAACTTTGGAGGCCCAAAAAAGGGGTTTAGAGGCATCCTAGACCCCCTAAAGTCCAGAAAATGTTGGTTGGCCAAAAACTGTGCCAGAGAGCTCTGAATGTCCCAAAATCATTTGTAGCCTAAAAGGGGCATTATCCCTCACCCTTGACGCCTGAAATTCCCAAAAATATTTTTGACACAAAAATGCATCCTACACACCTGAACGTTCAGAATATGTTAGCAGCCCAAAAAAGGCCTTAAAATGCCTGTTATGTCTGGAAAAATGTTGAACACTTTGGAGGCCTAAAAAAGGGGTTTACAGGCATCCTAGACCCCCTAAAGTCCAGAAAATGTTGGTGGCCAAAAACTGTGCCAGAGAGCTCTGAATGTCCCAGAAACATTTGCAGCCTGAAAGGAGCATTAACCCGCATCCTAGACCACTGAAATTCCCAAAAATAATATTGACATGAAAAATGCATCCTACACCCCTGAAAGTTCAGAATATGTTAGCAGCCCAAAAAAGGCCTTCAAATGCCTTTTAGGACTGCAAGAATGTTGAAAACTTTGGAGGTCAAAAAAAGGGGTTTACAGGTATCCTAGACCCCCTAAAGTCCAGAAAATGTTGGTGGCCCAAAACTGTGCCAGAGAGCTCTGCATGTCCCAAAATCATTTGTAGCCTGAAAGGGGCATTGACCCGCATCCTAGACCACTGAAATTCCCAAAAATCATTTTGGCAAGAAAAGTGCATCCTTCACACCTGACAGTTCAGAATATGTTAGCATCCCAAAAAAGGCCTTAAAATGCATCTTAGGCCTGCAATAATGTTGAAAACTTTGGAGGCCCAAAAAAGGGGTTTACAGGCATCCTAGACCCCTAAAGTCCAGAAAATGTTGGTTTACCAAAAACTGTGCCAGAGAGCTCTGAATGTCCCAAAATCATTTGTAGCCAGAAAGGGGCATTAACCCACACCCTTGATGCCTGAAATTCCCAAAAATACTTTTGGCAGAAAAATGCATCCTACACCCCTGAAAGTTCAGAATATGTTAGCCGCCCAAAAAAGGCCTTAAAATGCATCTTAGGCCTGCAAAAATGTTGAAAACTTTGGAGGCCCAAAAAAGGGGTTTAGAGGCATCCTAGACCCCCTAAAGTCCAGAAAATGTTGGTTGACCAAAAACTGTGCCAGAGAGCTCTGAATGTCCCAAAATCATTTGTAGCCTAAAAGGGGCATTATCCCACACCCTTGACGCCTGAAATTCCCAAAAATATTTTTGACACAAAAATGCATCCTACACACCTGAACGTTCAGAATATGTTAGCAGCCCAAAAAAGGCCTTAAAATGCCTGTTATGTCTGGAAAAATGTTGAACACTTTGGAGGCCTAAAAAAGGGGTTTACAGGCATCCTAGACCCCCTAAAGTCCAGAAAATGTTGGTGGCCAAGAACTGTGCCAGAGAGCTCTGAATGTCCCAGAAACATTTGCAGCCTGAAAGGAGCATTAACCCGCATCCTAGACCACTGAAATTCCCAAAAATAATTTTGACATGAAAAATGCATCCTACACCCCTGAAAGTTCAGAATATGTTAGCAGCCCAAAAAAGGCCTTAAAATGCCTTTTAGGCCTGCAAGAATGTTGAAAACTTTGGAGGTCAAAAAAAGGGGTTTACAGGTATCCTAGAGCCCCTAAAGTCCAGAAAATTTTGGTGGCCCAAAACTGTGCCAGAGAGCTCTGCATGTCCCAAAATCATTTGTAGCCTGAAAGGGGCATTAACCCGCATCCTAGACCACTGAAATTCCCAAAAATCGTTTTGGCAAGAAAAGTGCATCCTTCACACCTGACAGTTCAGAATATGTTAGCATCCCAAAAAAGGCCTTAAAATGCATCTTAGGCCTGCAAAAATGTTGAAAACTTTGGAGGCCCAAAAAAGGGGTTTACAGGCATCCTAGACCCCCTAAAGTCCAGAAAATGTTGGTTGACCAAAAACTGTGCCAGAGAGCTCTGAATGTCCCAAAATCATTTGTAGCCTAAAAGGGGCATTATCCCACACCCTTGACGCCTGAAATTCCCAAAAATATTTTTGACACAAAAATGCATCCTACACACCTGAACGTTCAGAATATGTTAGCAGCCCAAAAAAGGCCTTAAAATGCCTTTTAGGCCTGCAAGAATGTTGAAAACTTTGGAGGTCAAAAAAAGGGGTTTACAGGTATCCTAGACCCCCTAAAGTCCAGAAAATGTTGGTGGCCCAAAACTGTGCCAGAGAGCTCTGCATGTCCCAAAATCATTTGTAGCCTGAAAGGGGCATTGACCCGCATCCTAGACCACTGAAATTCCCAAAAATCATTTTGGCAAGAAAAGTGCATCCTTCACACCTGACAGTTCAGAATATGTTAGCATCCCAAAAAAGGCCTTAAAATGCATCTTAGGCCTGCAATAATGTTGAAAACTTTGGAGGCCCAAAAAAGGGGTTTACAGGCATCCTAGACCCCTAAAGTCCAGAAAATGTTGGTTTACCAAAAACTGTGCCAGAGAGCTCTGAATGTCCCAAAATCATTTGTAGCCAGAAAGGGGCATTAACCCACACCCTTGATGCCTGAAATTCCCAAAAATACTTTTGGCAGAAAAATGCATCCTACACCCCTGAAAGTTCAGAATATGTTAGCCGCCCAAAAAAGGCCTTAAAATGCATCTTAGGCCTGCAAAAATGTTGAAAACTTTGGAGGCCCAAAAAAGGGGTTTAGAGGCATCCTAGACCCCCTAAAGTCCAGAAAATGTTGGTTGACCAAAAACTGTGCCAAAGAGCTCTGAATGTCCCAAAATCATTTGTAGCCAGAAAGGGGCATTAACCCACACCCTTGATGCCTGAAATTCCCAAAAATACTTTTGGCAGAAAAATGCATCCTACACCCCTGAAAGTTCAGAATATGTTAGCCGCCCAAAAAAGGCCTTAAAATGCATATTAGGCCTGCAAAAATGTTGAAAACTTTGGAGGCCCAAAAAAGGGGTTTAGAGGCATCCTAGACCCCCTAAAGTCCAGAAAATGTTGGTTGGCCAAAAACTGTGCCAGAGAGCTCTGAATGTCCCAAAATCATTTGTAGCCTAAAAGGGGCATTATCCCTCACCCTTGACGCCTGAAATTCCCAAAAATATTTTTGACACAAAAATGCATCCTACACACCTGAACGTTCAGAATATGTTAGCAGCCCAAAAAAGGCCTTAAAATGCCTGTTATGTCTGGAAAAATGTTGAACACTTTGGAGGCCTAAAAAAGGGGTTTACAGGCATCCTAGACCCCCTAAAGTCCAGAAAATGTTGGTGGCCAAAAACTGTGCCAGAGAGCTCTGAATGTCCCAGAAACATTTGCAGCCTGAAAGGAGCATTAACCCGCATCCTAGACCACTGAAATTCCCAAAAATAATATTGACATGAAAAATGCATCCTACACCCCTGAAAGTTCAGAATATGTTAGCAGCCCAAAAAAGGCCTTCAAATGCCTTTTAGGACTGCAAGAATGTTGAAAACTTTGGAGGTCAAAAAAAGGGGTTTACAGGTATCCTAGACCCCCTAAAGTCCAGAAAATGTTGGTGGCCCAAAACTGTGCCAGAGAGCTCTGCATGTCCCAAAATCATTTGTAGCCTGAAAGGGGCATTGACCCGCATCCTAGACCACTGAAATTCCCAAAAATCATTTTGGCAAGAAAAGTGCATCCTTCACACCTGACAGTTCAGAATATGTTAGCATCCCAAAAAAGGCCTTAAAATGCATCTTAGGCCTGCAATAATGTTGAAAACTTTGGAGGCCCAAAAAAGGGGTTTACAGGCATCCTAGACCCCTAAAGTCCAGAAAATGTTGGTTTACCAAAAACTGTGCCAGAGAGCTCTGAATGTCCCAAAATCATTTGTAGCCAGAAAGGGGCATTAACCCACACCCTTGATGCCTGAAATTCCCAAAAATACTTTTGGCAGAAAAATGCATCCTACACCCCTGAAAGTTCAGAATATGTTAGCCGCCCAAAAAAGGCCTTAAAATGCATCTTAGGCCTGCAAAAATGTTGAAAACTTTGGAGGCCCAAAAAAGGGGTTTAGAGGCATCCTAGACCCCCTAAAGTCCAGAAAATGTTGGTTGACCAAAAACTGTGCCAGAGAGCTCTGAATGTCCCAAAATCATTTGTAGCCTAAAAGGGGCATTATCCCACACCCTTGACGCCTGAAATTCCCAAAAATATTTTTGACACAAAAATGCATCCTACACACCTGAACGTTCAGAATATGTTAGCAGCCCAAAAAAGGCCTTAAAATGCCTGTTATGTCTGGAAAAATGTTGAACACTTTGGAGGCCTAAAAAAGGGGTTTACAGGCATCCTAGACCCCCTAAAGTCCAGAAAATGTTGGTGGCCAAGAACTGTGCCAGAGAGCTCTGAATGTCCCAGAAACATTTGCAGCCTGAAAGGAGCATTAACCCGCATCCTAGACCACTGAAATTCCCAAAAATAATTTTGACATGAAAAATGCATCCTACACCCCTGAAAGTTCAGAATATGTTAGCAGCCCAAAAAAGGCCTTAAAATGCCTTTTAGGCCTGCAAGAATGTTGAAAACTTTGGAGGTCAAAAAAAGGGGTTTACAGGTATCCTAGAGCCCCTAAAGTCCAGAAAATTTTGGTGGCCCAAAACTGTGCCAGAGAGCTCTGCATGTCCCAAAATCATTTGTAGCCTGAAAGGGGCATTAACCCGCATCCTAGACCACTGAAATTCCCAAAAATCGTTTTGGCAAGAAAAGTGCATCCTTCACACCTGACAGTTCAGAATATGTTAGCATCCCAAAAAAGGCCTTAAAATGCATCTTAGGCCTGCAAAAATGTTGAAAACTTTGGAGGCCCAAAAAAGGGGTTTACAGGCATCCTAGACCCCCTAAAGTCCAGAAAATGTTGGTTGACCAAAAACTGTGCCAGAGAGCTCTGAATGTCCCAAAATCATTTGTAGCCTAAAAGGGGCATTATCCCACACCCTTGACGCCTGAAATTCCCAAAAATATTTTTGACACAAAAATGCATCCTACACACCTGAACGTTCAGAATATGTTAGCAGCCCAAAAAAGGCCTTAAAATGCCTTTTAGGCCTGCAAGAATGTTGAAAACTTTGGAGGTCAAAAAAAGGGGTTTACAGGTATCCTAGACCCCCTAAAGTCCAGAAAATGTTGGTGGCCCAAAACTGTGCCAGAGAGCTCTGCATGTCCCAAAATCATTTGTAGCCTGAAAGGGGCATTGACCCGCATCCTAGACCACTGAAATTCCCAAAAATCATTTTGGCAAGAAAAGTGCATCCTTCACACCTGACAGTTCAGAATATGTTAGCATCCCAAAAAAGGCCTTAAAATGCATCTTAGGCCTGCAATAATGTTGAAAACTTTGGAGGCCCAAAAAAGGGGTTTACAGGCATCCTAGACCCCTAAAGTCCAGAAAATGTTGGTTTACCAAAAACTGTGCCAGAGAGCTCTGAATGTCCCAAAATCATTTGTAGCCAGAAAGGGGCATTAACCCACACCCTTGATGCCTGAAATTCCCAAAAATACTTTTGGCAGAAAAATGCATCCTACACCCCTGAAAGTTCAGAATATGTTAGCCGCCCAAAAAAGGCCTTAAAATGCATCTTAGGCCTGCAAAAATGTTGAAAACTTTGGAGGCCCAAAAAAGGGGTTTAGAGGCATCCTAGACCCCCTAAAGTCCAGAAAATGTTGGTTGACCAAAAACTGTGCCAAAGAGCTCTGAATGTCCCAAAATCATTTGTAGCCAGAAAGGGGCATTAACCCACACCCTTGATGCCTGAAATTCCCAAAAATACTTTTGGCAGAAAAATGCATCCTACACCCCTGAAAGTTCAGAATATGTTAGCCGCCCAAAAAAGGCCTTAAAATGCATATTAGGCCTGCAAAAATGTTGAAAACTTTGGAGGCCCAAAAAAGGGGTTTAGAGGCATCCTAGACCCCCTAAAGTCCAGAAAATGTTGGTTGGCCAAAAACTGTGCCAGAGAGCTCTGAATGTCCCAAAATCATTTGTAGCCTAAAAGGGGCATTATCCCTCACCCTTGACGCCTGAAATTCCCAAAAATATTTTTGACACAAAAATGCATCCTACACACCTGAACGTTCAGAATATGTTAGCAGCCCAAAAAAGGCCTTACAATGCCTGTTATGTCTGGAAAAATGTTGAACACTTTGGAGGCCTAAAAAAGGGGTTTACAGGCATCCTAGACCCCCTAAAGTCCAGAAAATGTTGGTGGCCAAAAACTGTGCCAGAGAGCTCTGAATGTCCCAGAAACATGTGCAGCCTGAAAGGAGCATTAACCCGCATCCTAGACCACTGAAATTCCCAAAAATAATATTGACATGAAAAATGCATCCTACACCCCTGAAAGTTCAGAATATGTTAGCAGCCCAAAAAAGGCCTTCAAATGCCTTTTAGGACTGCAAGAATGTTGAAAACTTTGGAGGTCAAAAAAAGGGGTTTACAGGTATCCTAGACCCCCTAAAGTCCAGAAAATGTTGGTGGCCCAAAACTGTGCCAGAGAGCTCTGCATGTCCCAAAATCATTTGTAGCCTGAAAGGGGCATTGACCCGCATCCTAGACCACTGAAATTCCCAAAAATCATTTTGGCAAGAAAAGTGCATCCTTCACACCTGACAGTTCAGAATATGTTAGCATCCCAAAAAAGGCCTTAAAATGCATCTTAGGCCTGCAATAATGTTGAAAACTTTGGAGGCCCAAAAAAGGGGTTTACAGGCATCCTAGACCCCTAAAGTCCAGAAAATGTTGGTTTACCAAAAACTGTGCCAGAGAGCTCTGAATGTCCCAAAATCATTTGTAGCCAGAAAGGGGCATTAACCCACACCCTTGATGCCTGAAATTCCCAAAAATACTTTTGGCAGAAAAATGCATCCTACACCCCTGAAAGTTCAGAATATGTTAGCCGCCCAAAAAAGGCCTTAAAATGCATCTTAGGCCTGCAAAAATGTTGAAAACTTTGGAGGCCCAAAAAAGGGGTTTAGAGGCATCCTAGACCCCCTAAAGTCCAGAAAATGTTGGTTGACCAAAAACTGTGCCAGAGAGCTCTGAATGTCCCAAAATCATTTGTAGCCTAAAAGGGGCATTATCCCACACCCTTGACGCCTGAAATTCCCAAAAATATTTTTGACACAAAAATGCATCCTACACACCTGAACGTTCAGAATATGTTAGCAGCCCAAAAAAGGCCTTAAAATGCCTGTTATGTCTGGAAAAATGTTGAACACTTTGGAGGCCTAAAAAAGGGGTTTACAGGCATCCTAGACCCCCTAAAGTCCAGAAAATGTTGGTGGCCAAGAACTGTGCCAGAGAGCTCTGAATGTCCCAGAAACATTTGCAGCCTGAAAGGAGCATTAACCCGCATCCTAGACCACTGAAATTCCCAAAAATAATTTTGACATGAAAAATGCATCCTACACCCCTGAAAGTTCAGAATATGTTAGCAGCCCAAAAAAGGCCTTAAAATGCCTTTTAGGCCTGCAAGAATGTTGAAAACTTTGGAGGTCAAAAAAAGGGGTTTACAGGTATCCTAGAGCCCCTAAAGTCCAGAAAATTTTGGTGGCCCAAAACTGTGCCAGAGAGCTCTGCATGTCCCAAAATCATTTGTAGCCTGAAAGGGGCATTAACCCGCATCCTAGACCACTGAAATTCCCAAAAATCGTTTTGGCAAGAAAAGTGCATCCTTCACACCTGACAGTTCAGAATATGTTAGCATCCCAAAAAAGGCCTTAAAATGCATCTTAGGCCTGCAAAAATGTTGAAAACTTTGGAGGCCCAAAAAAGGGGTTTACAGGCATCCTAGACCCCCTAAAGTCCAGAAAATGTTGGTTGACCAAAAACTGTGCCAGAGAGCTCTGAATGTCCCAAAATCATTTGTAGCCTAAAAGGGGCATTATCCCACACCCTTGACGCCTGAAATTCCCAAAAATATTTTTGACACAAAAATGCATCCTACACACCTGAACGTTCAGAATATGTTAGCAGCCCAAAAAAGGCCTTAAAATGCCTTTTAGGCCTGCAAGAATGTTGAAAACTTTGGAGGTCAAAAAAAGGGGTTTACAGGTATCCTAGACCCCCTAAAGTCCAGAAAATGTTGGTGGCCCAAAACTGTGCCAGAGAGCTCTGCATGTCCCAAAATCATTTGTAGCCTGAAAGGGGCATTGACCCGCATCCTAGACCACTGAAATTCCCAAAAATCATTTTGGCAAGAAAAGTGCATCCTTCACACCTGACAGTTCAGAATATGTTAGCATCCCAAAAAAGGCCTTAAAATGCATCTTAGGCCTGCAATAATGTTGAAAACTTTGGAGGCCCAAAAAAGGGGTTTACAGGCATCCTAGACCCCTAAAGTCCAGAAAATGTTGGTTTACCAAAAACTGTGCCAGAGAGCTCTGAATGTCCCAAAATCATTTGTAGCCAGAAAGGGGCATTAACCCACACCCTTGATGCCTGAAATTCCCAAAAATACTTTTGGCAGAAAAATGCATCCTACACCCCTGAAAGTTCAGAATATGTTAGCCGCCCAAAAAAGGCCTTAAAATGCATCTTAGGCCTGCAAAAATGTTGAAAACTTTTGAGGCCCAAAAAAGGGGTTTAGAGGCATCCTAGACCCCCTAAAGTCCAGAAAATGTTGGTTGACCAAAAACTGTGCCAAAGAGCTCTGAATGTCCCAAAATCATTTGTAGCCAGAAAGGGGCATTAACCCACACCCTTGATGCCTGAAATTCCCAAAAATACTTTTGGCAGAAAAATGCATCCTACACCCCTGAAAGTTCAGAATATGTTAGCCGCCCAAAAAAGGCCTTAAAATGCATATTAGGCCTGCAAAAATGTTGAAAACTTTGGAGGCCCAAAAAAGGGGTTTAGAGGCATCCTAGACCCCCTAAAGTCCAGAAAATGTTGGTTGGCCAAAAACTGTGCCAGAGAGCTCTGAATGTCCCAAAATCATTTGTAGCCTAAAAGGGGCATTATCCCTCACCCTTGACGCCTGAAATTCCCAAAAATATTTTTGACACAAAAATGCATCCTACACACCTGAACGTTCAGAATATGTTAGCAGCCCAAAAAAGGCCTTAAAATGCCTGTTATGTCTGGAAAAATGTTGAACACTTTGGAGGCCTAAAAAAGGGGTTTACAGGCATCCTAGACCCCCTAAAGTCCAGAAAATGTTGGTGGCCAAAAACTGTGCCAGAGAGCTCTGAATGTCCCAGAAACATTTGCAGCCTGAAAGGAGCATTAACCCGCATCCTAGACCACTGAAATTCCCAAAAATAATATTGACATGAAAAATGCATCCTACACCCCTGAAAGTTCAGAATATGTTAGCAGCCCAAAAAAGGCCTTCAAATGCCTTTTAGGACTGCAAGAATGTTGAAAACTTTGGAGGTCAAAAAAAGGGGTTTACAGGTATCCTAGACCCCCTAAAGTCCAGAAAATGTTGGTGGCCCAAAACTGTGCCAGAGAGCTCTGCATGTCCCAAAATCATTTGTAGCCTGAAAGGGGCATTGACCCGCATCCTAGACCACTGAAATTCCCAAAAATCATTTTGGCAAGAAAAGTGCATCCTTCACACCTGACAGTTCAGAATATGTTAGCATCCCAAAAAAGGCCTTAAAATGCATCTTAGGCCTGCAATAATGTTGAAAACTTTGGAGGCCCAAAAAAGGGGTTTACAGGCATCCTAGACCCCTAAAGTCCAGAAAATGTTGGTTTACCAAAAACTGTGCCAGAGAGCTCTGAATGTCCCAAAATCATTTGTAGCCAGAAAGGGGCATTAACCCACACCCTTGATGCCTGAAATTCCCAAAAATACTTTTGGCAGAAAAATGCATCCTACACCCCTGAAAGTTCAGAATATGTTAGCCGCCCAAAAAAGGCCTTAAAATGCATCTTAGGCCTGCAAAAATGTTGAAAACTTTGGAGGCCCAAAAAAGGGGTTTAGAGGCATCCTAGACCCCCTAAAGTCCAGAAAATGTTGGTTGACCAAAAACTGTGCCAGAGAGCTCTGAATGTCCCAAAATCATTTGTAGCCTAAAAGGGGCATTATCCCACACCCTTGACGCCTGAAATTCCCAAAAATATTTTTGACACAAAAATGCATCCTACACACCTGAACGTTCAGAATATGTTAGCAGCCCAAAAAAGGCCTTAAAATGCCTGTTATGTCTGGAAAAATGTTGAACACTTTGGAGGCCTAAAAAAGGGGTTTACAGGCATCCTAGACCCCCTAAAGTCCAGAAAATGTTGGTGGCCAAGAACTGTGCCAGAGAGCTCTGAATGTCCCAGAAACATTTGCAGCCTGAAAGGAGCATTAACCCGCATCCTAGACCACTGAAATTCCCAAAAATAATTTTGACATGAAAAATGCATCCTACACCCCTGAAAGTTCAGAATATGTTAGCAGCCCAAAAAAGGCCTTAAAATGCCTTTTAGGCCTGCAAGAATGTTGAAAACTTTGGAGGTCAAAAAAAGGGGTTTACAGGTATCCTAGAGCCCCTAAAGTCCAGAAAATTTTGGTGGCCCAAAACTGTGCCAGAGAGCTCTGCATGTCCCAAAATCATTTGTAGCCTGAAAGGGGCATTAACCCGCATCCTAGACCACTGAAATTCCCAAAAATCGTTTTGGCAAGAAAAGTGCATCCTTCACACCTGACAGTTCAGAATATGTTAGCATCCCAAAAAAGGCCTTAAAATGCATCTTAGGCCTGCAAAAATGTTGAAAACTTTGGAGGCCCAAAAAAGGGGTTTACAGGCATCCTAGACCCCCTAAAGTCCAGAAAATGTTGGTTGACCAAAAACTGTGCCAGAGAGCTCTGAATGTCCCAAAATCATTTGTAGCCTAAAAGGGGCATTATCCCACACCCTTGACGCCTGAAATTCCCAAAAATATTTTTGACACAAAAATGCATCCTACACACCTGAACGTTCAGAATATGTTAGCAGCCCAAAAAAGGCCTTAAAATGCCTTTTAGGCCTGCAAGAATGTTGAAAACTTTGGAGGTCAAAAAAAGGGGTTTACAGGTATCCTAGACCCCCTAAAGTCCAGAAAATGTTGGTGGCCCAAAACTGTGCCAGAGAGCTCTGCATGTCCCAAAATCATTTGTAGCCTGAAAGGGGCATTGACCCGCATCCTAGACCACTGAAATTCCCAAAAATCATTTTGGCAAGAAAAGTGCATCCTTCACACCTGACAGTTCAGAATATGTTAGCATCCCAAAAAAGGCCTTAAAATGCATCTTAGGCCTGCAATAATGTTGAAAACTTTGGAGGCCCAAAAAAGGGGTTTACAGGCATCCTAGACCCCTAAAGTCCAGAAAATGTTGGTTTACCAAAAACTGTGCCAGAGAGCTCTGAATGTCCCAAAATCATTTGTAGCCAGAAAGGGGCATTAACCCACACCCTTGATGCCTGAAATTCCCAAAAATACTTTTGGCAGAAAAATGCATCCTACACCCCTGAAAGTTCAGAATATGTTAGCCGCCCAAAAAAGGCCTTAAAATGCATCTTAGGCCTGCAAAAATGTTGAAAACTTTGGAGGCCCAAAAAAGGGGTTTAGAGGCATCCTAGACCCCCTAAAGTCCAGAAAATGTTGGTTGACCAAAAACTGTGCCAAAGAGCTCTGAATGTCCCAAAATCATTTGTAGCCAGAAAGGGGCATTAACCCACACCCTTGATGCCTGAAATTCCCAAAAATACTTTTGGCAGAAAAATGCATCCTACACCCCTGAAAGTTCAGAATATGTTAGCCGCCCAAAAAAGGCCTTAAAATGCATATTAGGCCTGCAAAAATGTTGAAAACTTTGGAGGCCCAAAAAAGGGGTTTAGAGGCATCCTAGACCCCCTAAAGTCCAGAAAATGTTGGTTGGCCAAAAACTGTGCCAGAGAGCTCTGAATGTCCCAAAATCATTTGTAGCCTAAAAGGGGCATTATCCCTCACCCTTGACGCCTGAAATTCCCAAAAATATTTTTGACACAAAAATGCATCCTACACACCTGAACGTTCAGAATATGTTAGCAGCCCAAAAAAGGCCTTAAAATGCCTGTTATGTCTGGAAAAATGTTGAACACTTTGGAGGCCTAAAAAAGGGGTTTACAGGCATCCTAGACCCCCTAAAGTCCAGAAAATGTTGGTGGCCAAAAACTGTGCCAGAGAGCTCTGAATGTCCCAGAAACATTTGCAGCCTGAAAGGAGCATTAACCCGCATCCTAGACCACTGAAATTCCCAAAAATAATATTGACATGAAAAATGCATCCTACACCCCTGAAAGTTCAGAATATGTTAGCAGCCCAAAAAAGGCCTTCAAATGCCTTTTAGGACTGCAAGAATGTTGAAAACTTTGGAGGTCAAAAAAAGGGGTTTACAGGTATCCTAGACCCCCTAAAGTCCAGAAAATGTTGGTGGCCCAAAACTGTGCCAGAGAGCTCTGCATGTCCCAAAATCATTTGTAGCCTGAAAGGGGCATTGACCCGCATCCTAGACCACTGAAATTCCCAAAAATCATTTTGGCAAGAAAAGTGCATCCTTCACACCTGACAGTTCAGAATATGTTAGCATCCCAAAAAAGGCCTTAAAATGCATCTTAGGCCTGCAATAATGTTGAAAACTTTGGAGGCCCAAAAAAGGGGTTTACAGGCATCCTAGACCCCTAAAGTCCAGAAAATGTTGGTTTACCAAAAACTGTGCCAGAGAGCTCTGAATGTCCCAAAATCATTTGTAGCCAGAAAGGGGCATTAACCCACACCCTTGATGCCTGAAATTCCCAAAAATACTTTTGGCAGAAAAATGCATCCTACACCCCTGAAAGTTCAGAATATGTTAGCCGCCCAAAAAAGGCCTTAAAATGCATCTTAGGCCTGCAAAAATGTTGAAAACTTTGGAGGCCCAAAAAAGGGGTTTAGAGGCATCCTAGACCCCCTAAAGTCCAGAAAATGTTGGTTGACCAAAAACTGTGCCAGAGAGCTCTGAATGTCCCAAAATCATTTGTAGCCTAAAAGGGGCATTATCCCACACCCTTGACGCCTGAAATTCCCAAAAATATTTTTGACACAAAAATGCATCCTACACACCTGAACGTTCAGAATATGTTAGCAGCCCAAAAAAGGCCTTAAAATGCCTGTTATGTCTGGAAAAATGTTGAACACTTTGGAGGCCTAAAAAAGGGGTTTACAGGCATCCTAGACCCCCTAAAGTCCAGAAAATGTTGGTGGCCAAGAACTGTGCCAGAGAGCTCTGAATGTCCCAGAAACATTTGCAGCCTGAAAGGAGCATTAACCCGCATCCTAGACCACTGAAATTCCCAAAAATAATTTTGACATGAAAAATGCATCCTACACCCCTGAAAGTTCAGAATATGTTAGCAGCCCAAAAAAGGCCTTAAAATGCCTTTTAGGCCTGCAAGAATGTTGAAAACTTTGGAGGTCAAAAAAAGGGGTTTACAGGTATCCTAGAGCCCCTAAAGTCCAGAAAATTTTGGTGGCCCAAAACTGTGCCAGAGAGCTCTGCATGTCCCAAAATCATTTGTAGCCTGAAAGGGGCATTAACCCGCATCCTAGACCACTGAAATTCCCAAAAATCGTTTTGGCAAGAAAAGTGCATCCTTCACACCTGACAGTTCAGAATATGTTAGCATCCCAAAAAAGGCCTTAAAATGCATCTTAGGCCTGCAAAAATGTTGAAAACTTTGGAGGCCCAAAAAAGGGGTTTACAGGCATCCTAGACCCCCTAAAGTCCAGAAAATGTTGGTTGACCAAAAACTGTGCCAGAGAGCTCTGAATGTCCCAAAATCATTTGTAGCCTAAAAGGGGCATTATCCCACACCCTTGACGCCTGAAATTCCCAAAAATATTTTTGACACAAAAATGCATCCTACACACCTGAACGTTCAGAATATGTTAGCAGCCCAAAAAAGGCCTTAAAATGCCTTTTAGGCCTGCAAGAATGTTGAAAACTTTGGAGGTCAAAAAAAGGGGTTTACAGGTATCCTAGACCCCCTAAAGTCCAGAAAATGTTGGTGGCCCAAAACTGTGCCAGAGAGCTCTGCATGTCCCAAAATCATTTGTAGCCTGAAAGGGGCATTGACCCACACCCTTGATGCCTGAAATTCCCAAAAATACTTTTGGCAGAAAAATGCATCCTACACCCCTGAAAGTTCAGAATATGTTAGCCGCCCAAAAAAGGCCTTAAAATGCATATTAGGCCTGCAAAAATGTTGAAAACTTTGGAGGCCCAAAAAAGGGGTTTAGAGGCATCCTAGACCCCCTAAAGTCCAGAAAATGTTGGTTGGCCAAAAACTGTGCCAGAGAGCTCTGAATGTCCCAAAATCATTTGTAGCCTAAAAGGGGCATTATCCCTCACCCTTGACGCCTGAAATTCCCAAAAATATTTTTGACACAAAAATGCATCCTACACACCTGAACGTTCAGAATATGTTAGCAGCCCAAAAAAGGCCTTAAAATGCCTGTTATGTCTGGAAAAATGTTGAACACTTTGGAGGCCTAAAAAAGGGGTTTACAGGCATCCTAGACCCCCTAAAGTCCAGAAAATGTTGGTGGCCAAAAACTGTGCCAGAGAGCTCTGAATGTCCCAGAAACATTTGCAGCCTGAAAGGAGCATTAACCCGCATCCTAGACCACTGAAATTCCCAAAAATAATATTGACATGAAAAATGCATCCTACACCCCTGAAAGTTCAGAATATGTTAGCAGCCCAAAAAAGGCCTTCAAATGCCTTTTAGGACTGCAAGAATGTTGAAAACTTTGGAGGTCAAAAAAAGGGGTTTACAGGTATCCTAGACCCCCTAAAGTCCAGAAAATGTTGGTGGCCCAAAACTGTGCCAGAGAGCTCTGCATGTCCCAAAATCATTTGTAGCCTGAAAGGGGCATTGACCCGCATCCTAGACCACTGAAATTCCCAAAAATCATTTTGGCAAGAAAAGTGCATCCTTCACACCTGACAGTTCAGAATATGTTAGCATCCCAAAAAAGGCCTTAAAATGCATCTTAGGCCTGCAATAATGTTGAAAACTTTGGAGGCCCAAAAAAGGGGTTTACAGGCATCCTAGACCCCTAAAGTCCAGAAAATGTTGGTTTACCAAAAACTGTGCCAGAGAGCTCTGAATGTCCCAAAATCATTTGTAGCCAGAAAGGGGCATTAACCCACACCCTTGATGCCTGAAATTCCCAAAAATACTTTTGGCAGAAAAATGCATCCTACACCCCTGAAAGTTCAGAATATGTTAGCCGCCCAAAAAAGGCCTTAAAATGCATCTTAGGCCTGCAAAAATGTTGAAAACTTTGGAGGCCCAAAAAAGGGGTTTAGAGGCATCCTAGACCCCCTAAAGTCCAGAAAATGTTGGTTGACCAAAAACTGTGCCAGAGAGCTCTGAATGTCCCAAAATCATTTGTAGCCTAAAAGGGGCATTATCCCACACCCTTGACGCCTGAAATTCCCAAAAATATTTTTGACACAAAAATGCATCCTACACACCTGAACGTTCAGAATATGTTAGCAGCCCAAAAAAGGCCTTAAAATGCCTGTTATGTCTGGAAAAATGTTGAACACTTTGGAGGCCTAAAAAAGGGGTTTACAGGCATCCTAGACCCCCTAAAGTCCAGAAAATGTTGGTGGCCAAGAACTGTGCCAGAGAGCTCTGAATGTCCCAGAAACATTTGCAGCCTGAAAGGAGCATTAACCCGCATCCTAGACCACTGAAATTCCCAAAAATAATTTTGACATGAAAAATGCATCCTACACCCCTGAAAGTTCAGAATATGTTAGCAGCCCAAAAAAGGCCTTAAAATGCCTTTTAGGCCTGCAAGAATGTTGAAAACTTTGGAGGTCAAAAAAAGGGGTTTACAGGTATCCTAGAGCCCCTAAAGTCCAGAAAATTTTGGTGGCCCAAAACTGTGCCAGAGAGCTCTGCATGTCCCAAAATCATTTGTAGCCTGAAAGGGGCATTAACCCGCATCCTAGACCACTGAAATTCCCAAAAATCGTTTTGGCAAGAAAAGTGCATCCTTCACACCTGACAGTTCAGAATATGTTAGCATCCCAAAAAAGGCCTTAAAATGCATCTTAGGCCTGCAAAAATGTTGAAAACTTTGGAGGCCCAAAAAAGGGGTTTACAGGCATCCTAGACCCCCTAAAGTCCAGAAAATGTTGGTTGACCAAAAACTGTGCCAGAGAGCTCTGAATGTCCCAAAATCATTTGTAGCCTAAAAGGGGCATTATCCCACACCCTTGATGCCTGAAATTCCCAAAAATATTTTTGACACAAAAATGCATCCTACACACCTGAACGTTCAGAATATGTTAGCAGCCCAAAAAAGGCCTTAAAATGCCTTTTAGGCCTGCAAGAATGTTGAAAACTTTGGAGGTCAAAAAAAGGGGTTTACAGGTATCCTAGACCCCCTAAAGTCCAGAAAATGTTGGTGGCCCAAAACTGTGCCAGAGAGCTCTGCATGTCCCAAAATCATTTGTAGCCTGAAAGGGGCATTGACCCGCATCCTAGACCACTGAAATTCCCAAAAATCATTTTGGCAAGAAAAGTGCATCCTTCACACCTGACAGTTCAGAATATGTTAGCATCCCAAAAAAGGCCTTAAAATGCATCTTAGGCCTGCAATAATGTTGAAAACTTTGGAGGCCCAAAAAAGGGGTTTACAGGCATCCTAGACCCCTAAAGTCCAGAAAATGTTGGTTTACCAAAAACTGTGCCAGAGAGCTCTGAATGTCCCAAAATCATTTGTAGCCAGAAAGGGGCATTAACCCACACCCTTGATGCCTGAAATTCCCAAAAATACTTTTGGCAGAAAAATGCATCCTACACCCCTGAAAGTTCAGAATATGTTAGCCGCCCAAAAAAGGCCTTAAAATGCATCTTAGGCCTGCAAAAATGTTGAAAACTTTGGAGGCCCAAAAAAGGGGTTTAGAGGCATCCTAGACCCCCTAAAGTCCAGAAAATGTTGGTTGACCAAAAACTGTGCCAAAGAGCTCTGAATGTCCCAAAATCATTTGTAGCCAGAAAGGGGCATTAACCCACACCCTTGATGCCTGAAATTCCCAAAAATACTTTTGGCAGAAAAATGCATCCTACACCCCTGAAAGTTCAGAATATGTTAGCCGCCCAAAAAAGGCCTTAAAATGCATATTAGGCCTGCAAAAATGTTGAAAACTTTGGAGGCCCAAAAAAGGGGTTTAGAGGCATCCTAGACCCCCTAAAGTCCAGAAAATGTTGGTTGGCCAAAAACTGTGCCAGAGAGCTCTGAATGTCCCAAAATCATTTGTAGCCTAAAAGGGGCATTATCCCTCACCCTTGACGCCTGAAATTCCCAAAAATATTTTTGACACAAAAATGCATCCTACACACCTGAACGTTCAGAATATGTTAGCAGCCGAAAAAAGGCCTTAAAATGCCTGTTATGTCTGGAAAAATGTTGAACACTTTGGAGGCCTAAAAAAGGGGTTTACAGGCATCCTAGACCCCCTAAAGTCCAGAAAATGTTGGTGGCCAAAAACTGTGCCAGAGAGCTCTGAATGTCCCAGAAACATTTGCAGCCTGAAAGGAGCATTAACCCGCATCCTAGACCACTGAAATTCCCAAAAATAATATTGACATGAAAAATGCATCCTACACCCCTGAAAGTTCAGAATATGTTAGCAGCCCAAAAAAGGCCTTCAAATGCCTTTTAGGACTGCAAGAATGTTGAAAACTTTGGAGGTCAAAAAAAGGGGTTTACAGGTATCCTAGACCCCCTAAAGTCCAGAAAATGTTGGTGGCCCAAAACTGTGCCAGAGAGCTCTGCATGTCCCAAAATCATTTGTAGCCTGAAAGGGGCATTGACCCGCATCCTAGACCACTGAAATTCCCAAAAATCATTTTGGCAAGAAAAGTGCATCCTTCACACCTGACAGTTCAGAATATGTTAGCATCCCAAAAAAGGCCTTAAAATGCATCTTAGGCCTGCAATAATGTTGAAAACTTTGGAGGCCCAAAAAAGGGGTTTACAGGCATCCTAGACCCCTAAAGTCCAGAAAATGTTGGTTTACCAAAAACTGTGCCAGAGAGCTCTGAATGTCCCAAAATCATTTGTAGCCAGAAAGGGGCATTAACCCACACCCTTGATGCCTGAAATTCCCAAAAATAATTTTGGCAGAAAAATGCATCCTACACCCCTGAAAGTTCAGAATATGTTAGCCGCCCAAAAAAGGCCTTAAAATGCATCTTAGGCCTGCAAAAATGTTGAAAACTTTGGAGGCCCAAAAAAGGGGTTTAGAGGCATCCTAGACCCCCTAAAGTCCAGAAAATGTTGGTTGACCAAAAACTGTGCCAGAGAGCTCTGAATGTCCCAAAATCATTTGTAGCCTAAAAGGGGCATTATCCCACACCCTTGACGCCTGAAATTCCCAAAAATATTTTTGACACAAAAATGCATCCTACACACCTGAACGTTCAGAATATGTTAGCAGCCCAAAAAAGGCCTTAAAATGCCTGTTATGTCTGGAAAAATGTTGAACACTTTGGAGGCCTAAAAAAGGGGTTTACAGGCATCCTAGACCCCCTAAAGTCCAGAAAATGTTGGTGGCCAAGAACTGTGCCAGAGAGCTCTGAATGTCCCAGAAACATTTGCAGCCTGAAAGGAGCATTAACCCGCATCCTAGACCACTGAAATTCCCAAAAATAATTTTGACATGAAAAATGCATCCTACACCCCTGAAAGTTCAGAATATGTTAGCAGCCCAAAAAAGGCCTTAAAATGCCTTTTAGGCCTGCAAGAATGTTGAAAACTTTGGAGGTCAAAAAAAGGGGTTTACAGGTATCCTAGAGCCCCTAAAGTCCAGAAAATTTTGGTGGCCCAAAACTGTGCCAGAGAGCTCTGCATGTCCCAAAATCATTTGTAGCCTGAAAGGGGCATTAACCCGCATCCTAGACCACTGAAATTCCCAAAAATCGTTTTGGCAAGAAAAGTGCATCCTTCACACCTGACAGTTCAGAATATGTTAGCATCCCAAAAAAGGCCTTAAAATGCATCTTAGGCCTGCAAAAATGTTGAAAACTTTGGAGGCCCAAAAAAGGGGTTTACAGGCATCCTAGACCCCCTAAAGTCCAGAAAATGTTGGTTGACCAAAAACTGTGCCAGAGAGCTCTGAATGTCCCAAAATCATTTGTAGCCTAAAAGGGGCATTATCCCACACCCTTGACGCCTGAAAGTCCCAAAAATATTTTTGACACAAAAATGCATCCTACACACCTGAACGTTCAGAATATGTTAGCAGCCCAAAAAAGGCCTTAAAATGCCTTTTAGGCCTGCAAGAATGTTGAAAACTTTGGAGGTCAAAAAAAGGGGTTTACAGGTATCCTAGACCCCCTAAAGTCCAGAAAATGTTGGTGGCCCAAAACTGTGCCAGAGAGCTCTGCATGTCCCAAAATCATTTGTAGCCTGAAAGGGGCATTGACCCGCATCCTAGACCACTGAAATTCCCAAAAATCATTTTGGCAAGAAAAGTGCATCCTTCACACCTGACAGTTCAGAATATGTTAGCATCCCAAAAAAGGCCTTAAAATGCATCTTAGGCCTGCAATAATGTTGAAAACTTTGGAGGCCCAAAAAAGGGGTTTACAGGCATCCTAGACCCCTAAAGTCCAGAAAATGTTGGTTTACCAAAAACTGTGCCAGAGAGCTCTGAATGTCCCAAAATCATTTGTAGCCAGAAAGGGGCATTAACCCACACCCTTGATGCCTGAAATTCCCAAAAATACTTTTGGCAGAAAAATGCATCCTACACCCCTGAAAGTTCAGAATATGTTAGCCGCCCAAAAAAGGCCTTAAAATGCATCTTAGGCCTGCAAAAATGTTGAAAACTTTGGAGGCCCAAAAAAGGGGTTTAGAGGCATCCTAGACCCCCTAAAGTCCAGAAAATGTTGGTTGACCAAAAACTGTGCCAAAGAGCTCTGAATGTCCCAAAATCATTTGTAGCCAGAAAGGGGCATTAACCCACACCCTTGATGCCTGAAATTCCCAAAAATACTTTTGGCAGAAAAATGCATCCTACACCCCTGAAAGTTCAGAATATGTTAGCCGCCCAAAAAAGGCCTTAAAATGCATATTAGGCCTGCAAAAATGTTGAAAACTTTGGAGGCCCAAAAAAGGGGTTTAGAGGCATCCTAGACCCCCTAAAGTCCAGAAAATGTTGGTTGGCCAAAAACTGTGCCAGAGAGCTCTGAATGTCCCAAAATCATTTGTAGCCTAAAAGGGGCATTATCCCTCACCCTTGACGCCTGAAATTCCCAAAAATATTTTTGACACAAAAATGCATCCTACACACCTGAACGTTCAGAATATGTTAGCAGCCCAAAAAAGGCCTTAAAATGCCTGTTATGTCTGGAAAAATGTTGAACACTTTGGAGGCCTAAAAAAGGGGTTTACAGGCATCCTAGACCCCCTAAAGTCCAGAAAATGTTGGTGGCCAAAAACTGTGCCAGAGAGCTCTGAATGTCCCAGAAACATTTGCAGCCTGAAAGGAGCATTAACCCGCATCCTAGACCACTGAAATTCCCAAAAATAATATTGACATGAAAAATGCATCCTACACCCCTGAAAGTTCAGAATATGTTAGCAGCCCAAAAAAGGCCTTCAAATGCCTTTTAGGGCTGCAAGAATGTTGAAAACTTTGGAGGTCAAAAAAAGGGGTTTACAGGTATCCTAGAACCCCTAAAGTCCAGAAAATGTTGGTGGCCCAAAACTGTGCCAGAGAGCTCTGCATGTCCCAAAATCATTTGTAGCCTGAAAGGGGCATTGACCCGCATCCTAGACCACTGAAATTCCCAAAAATCATTTTGGCAAGAAAAGTGCATCCTTCACACCTGACAGTTCAGAATATGTTAGCATCCCAAAAAAGGCCTTAAAATGCATCTTAGGCCTGCAATAATGTTGAAAACTTTGGAGGCCCAAAAAAGGGGTTTATAGGCATCCTAGACCCCTAAAGTCCAGAAAATGTTGGTTTACCAAAAACTGTGCCAGAGAGCTCTGAATGTCCCAAAATCATTTGTAGCCAGAAAGGGGCATTAACCCACACCCTTGATGCCTGAAATTCCCAAAAATACTTTTGGCAGAAAAATGCATCCTACACCCCTGAAAGTTCAGAATATGTTAGCCGCCCAAAAAAGGCCTTAAAATGCATCTTAGGCCTGCAAAAATGTTGAAAACTTTGGAGGCCCAAAAAAGGGGTTTAGAGGCATCCTAGACCCCCTAAAGTCCAGAAAATGTTGGTTGACCAAAAACTGTGCCAGAGAGCTCTGAATGTCCCAAAATCATTTGTAGCCTAAAAGGGGCATTATCCCACACCCTTCACGCCTGAAATTCCCAAAAATATTTTTGACACAAAAATGCATCCTACACACCTGAACGTTCAGAATATGTTAGCAGCCCAAAAAAGGCCTTAAAATGCCTGTTATGTCTGGAAAAATGTTGAACACTTTGGAGGCCTACAAAAGGGGTTTACAGGCATCCTAGACCCCCTAAAGTCCAGAAAATGTTGGTGGCCAAGAACTGTGCCAGAGAGCTCTGAATGTCCCAGAAACATTTGCAGCCTGAAAGGAGCATTAACCCGCATCCTAGACCACTGAAATTCCCAAAAATAATTTTGACATGAAAAATGCATCCTACACCCCTGAAAGTTCAGAATATGTTAGCAGCCCAAAAAAGGCCTTAAAATGCCTTTTAGGCCTGCAAGAATGTTGAAAACTTTGGAGGTCAAAAAAAGGGGTTTACAGGTATCCTAGAGCCCCTAAAGTCCAGAAAATTTTGGTGGCCCAAAACTGTGCCAGAGAGCTCTGCATGTCCCAAAATCATTTGTAGCCTGAAAGGGGCATTAACCCGCATCCTAGACCACTGAAATTCCCAAAAATCGTTTTGGCAAGAAAAGTGCATCCTTCACACCTGACAGTTCAGAATATGTTAGCATCCCAAAAAAGGCCTTAAAATGCATCTTAGGCCTGCAAAAATGTTGAAAACTTTGGAGGCCCAAAAAAGGGGTTTACAGGCATCCTAGACCCCCTAAAGTCCAGAAAATGTTGGTTGACCAAAAACTGTGCCAGAGAGCTCTGAATGTCCCAAAATCATTTGTAGCCTAAAAGGGGCATTATCCCACACCCTTGACGCCTGAAATTCCCAAAAATATTTTTGACACAAAAATGCATCCTACACACCTGAACGTTCAGAATATGTTAGCAGCCCAAAAAAGGCCTTAAAATGCCTTTTAGGCCTGCAAGAATGTTGAAAACTTTGGAGGTCAAAAAAAGGGGTTTACAGGTATCCTAGACCCCCTAAAGTCCAGAAAATGTTGGTGGCCCAAAACTGTGCCAGAGAGCTCTGCATGTCCCAAAATCATTTGTAGCCTGAAAGGGGCATTGACCCGCATCCTAGACCACTGAAATTCCCAAAAATCATTTTGGCAAGAAAAGTGCATCCTTCACACCTGACAGTTCAGAATATGTTAGCATCCCAAAAAAGGCCTTAAAATGCATCTTAGGCCTGCAATAATGTTGAAAACTTTGGAGGCCCAAAAAAGGGGTTTACAGGCATCCTAGACCCCTAAAGTCCAGAAAATGTTGGTTTACCAAAAACTGTGCCAGAGAGCTCTGAATGTCCCAAAATCATTTGTAGCCAGAAAGGGGCATTAACCCACACCCTTGATGCCTGAAATTCCCAAAAATACTTTTGGCAGAAAAATGCATCCTACACCCCTGAAAGTTCAGAATATGTTAGCCGCCCAAAAAAGGCCTTAAAATGCATCTTAGGCCTGCAAAAATGTTGAAAACTTTGGAGGCCCAAAAAAGGGGTTTAGAGGCATCCTAGACCCCCTAAAGTCCAGAAAATGTTGGTTGACCAAAAACTGTGCCAAAGAGCTCTGAATGTCCCAAAATCATTTGTAGCCAGAAAGGGGCATTAACCCACACCCTTGATGCCTGAAATTCCCAAAAATACTTTTGGCAGAAAAATGCATCCTACACCCCTGAAAGTTCAGAATATGTTAGCCGCCCAAAAAAGGCCTTAAAATGCATATTAGGCCTGCAAAAATGTTGAAAACTTTGGAGGCCCAAAAAAGGGGTTTAGAGGCATCCTAGACCCCCTAAAGTCCAGAAAATGTTGGTTGGCCAAAAACTGTGCCAGAGAGCTCTGAATGTCCCAAAATCATTTGTAGCCTAAAAGGGGCATTATCCCTCACCCTTGACGCCTGAAATTCCCAAAAATATTTTTGACACAAAAATGCATCCTACACACCTGAACGTTCAGAATATGTTAGCAGCCGAAAAAAGGCCTTAAAATGCCTGCTATGTCTGGAAAAATGTTGAACACTTTGGAGGCCTAAAAAAGGGGTTTACAGGCATCCTAGACCCCCTAAAGTCCAGAAAATGTTGGTGGCCAAAAACTGTGCCAGAGAGCTCTGAATGTCCCAGAAACATTTGCAGCCTGAAAGGAGCATTAACCCGCATCCTAGACCACTGAAATTCCCAAAAATAATATTGACATGAAAAATGCATCCTACACCCCTGAAAGTTCAGAATATGTTAGCAGCCCAAAAAAGGCCTTCAAATGCCTTTTAGGACTGCAAGAATGTTGAAAACTTTGGAGGTCAAAAAAAGGGGTTTACAGGTATCCTAGACCCCCTAAAGTCCAGAAAATGTTGGTGGCCCAAAACTGTGCCAGAGAGCTCTGCATGTCCCAAAATCATTTGTAGCCTGAAAGGGGCATTGACCCGCATCCTAGACCACTGAAATTCCCAAAAATCATTTTGGCAAGAAAAGTGCATCCTTCACACCTGACAGTTCAGAATATGTTAGCATCCCAAAAAAGGCCTTAAAATGCATCTTAGGCCTGCAATAATGTTGAAAACTTTGGAGGCCCAAAAAAGGGGTTTACAGGCATCCTAGACCCCTAAAGTCCAGAAAATGTTGGTTTACCAAAAACTGTGCCAGAGAGCTCTGAATGTCCCAAAATCATTTGTAGCCAGAAAGGGGCATTAACCCACACCCTTGATGCCTGAAATTCCCAAAAATACTTTTGGCAGAAAAATGCATCCTACACCCCTGAAAGTTCAGAATATGTTAGCCGCCCAAAAAAGGCCTTAAAATGCATCTTAGGCCTGCAAAAATGTTGAAAACTTTGGAGGCCCAAAAAAGGGGTTTAGAGGCATCCTAGACCCCCTAAAGTCCAGAAAATGTTGGTTGACCAAAAACTGTGCCAGAGAGCTCTGAATGTCCCAAAATCATTTGTAGCCTAAAAGGGGCATTATCCCACACCCTTGACGCCTGAAATTCCCAAAAATATTTTTGACACAAAAATGCATCCTACACACCTGAACGTTCAGAATATGTTAGCAGCCCAAAAAAGGCCTTAAAATGCCTGTTATGTCTGGAAAAATGTTGAACACTTTGGAGGCCTAAAAAAGGGGTTTACAGGCATCCTAGACCCCCTAAAGTCCAGAAAATGTTGGTGGCCAAGAACTGTGCCAGAGAGCTCTGAATGTCCCAGAAACATTTGCAGCCTGAAAGGAGCATTAACCCGCATCCTAGACCACTGAAATTCCCAAAAATAATTTTGACATGAAAAATGCATCCTACACCCCTGAAAGTTCAGAATATGTTAGCAGCCCAAAAAAGGCCTTAAAATGCCTTTTAGGCCTGCAAGAATGTTGAAAACTTTGGAGGTCAAAAAAAGGGGTTTACAGGTATCCTAGAGCCCCTAAAGTCCAGAAAATTTTGGTGGCCCAAAACTGTGCCAGAGAGCTCTGCATGTCCCAAAATCATTTGTAGCCTGAAAGGGGCATTAACCCGCATCCTAGACCACTGAAATTCCCAAAAATCGTTTTGGCAAGAAAAGTGCATCCTTCACACCTGACAGTTCAGAATATGTTAGCATCCCAAAAAAGGCCTTAAAATGCATCTTAGGCCTGCAAAAATGTTGAAAACTTTGGAGGCCCAAAAAAGGGGTTTACAGGCATCCTAGACCCCCTAAAGTCCAGAAAATGTTGGTTGACCAAAAACTGTGCCAGAGAGCTCTGAATGTCCCAAAATCATTTGTAGCCTAAAAGGGGCATTATCCCACACCCTTGACGCCTGAAATTCCCAAAAATATTTTTGACACAAAAATGCATCCTACACACCTGAACGTTCAGAATATGTTAGCAGCCCAAAAAAGGCCTTAAAATGCCTTTTAGGCCTGCAAGAATGTTGAAAACTTTGGAGGTCAAAAAAAGGGGTTTACAGGTATCCTAGACCCCCTAAAGTCCAGAAAATGTTGGTGGCCCAAAACTGTGCCAGAGAGCTCTGCATGTCCCAAAATCATTTGTAGCCTGAAAGGGGCATTGACCCGCATCCTAGACCACTGAAATTCCCAAAAATCATTTTGGCAAGAAAAGTGCATCCTTCACACCTGACAGTTCAGAATATGTTAGCATCCCAAAAAAGGCCTTAAAATGCATCTTAGGCCTGCAATAATGTTGAAAACTTTGGAGGCCCAAAAAAGGGGTTTACAGGCATCCTAGACCCCTAAAGTCCAGAAAATGTTGGTTTACCAAAAACTGTGCCAGAGAGCTCTGAATGTCCCAAAATCATTTGTAGCCAGAAAGGGGCATTAACCCACACCCTTGATGCCTGAAATTCCCAAAAATACTTTTGGCAGAAAAATGCATCCTACACCCCTGAAAGTTCAGAATATGTTAGCCGCCCAAAAAAGGCCTTAAAATGCATCTTAGGCCTGCAAAAATGTTGAAAACTTTGGAGGCCCAAAAAAGGGGTTTAGAGGCATCCTAGACCCCCTAAAGTCCAGAAAATGTTGGTTGACCAAAAACTGTGCCAAAGAGCTCTGAATGTCCCAAAATCATTTGTAGCCAGAAAGGGGCATTAACCCACACCCTTGATGCCTGAAATTCCCAAAAATACTTTTGGCAGAAAAATGCATCCTACACCCCTGAAAGTTCAGAATATGTTAGCCGCCCAAAAAAGGCCTTAAAATGCATATTAGGCCTGCAAAAATGTTGAAAACTTTGGAGGCCCAAAAAAGGGGTTTAGAGGCATCCTAGACCCCCTAAAGTCCAGAAAATGTTGGTTGGCCAAAAACTGTGCCAGAGAGCTCTGAATGTCCCAAAATCATTTGTAGCCTAAAAGGGGCATTATCCCTCACCCTTGACGCCTGAAATTCCCAAAAATATTTTTGACACAAAAATGCATCCTACACACCTGAACGTTCAGAATATGTTAGCAGCCCAAAAAAGGCCTTAAAATGCCTGTTATGTCTGGAAAAATGTTGAACACTTTGGAGGCCTAAAAAAGGGGTTTACAGGCATCCTAGACCCCCTAAAGTCCAGAAAATGTTGGTGGCCAAAAACTGTGCCAGAGAGCTCTGAATGTCCCAGAAACATTTGCAGCCTGAAAGGAGCATTAACCCGCATCCTAGACCACTGAAATTCCCAAAAATAATATTGACATGAAAAATGCATCCTACACCCCTGAAAGTTCAGAATATGTTAGCAGCCCAAAAAAGGCCTTCAAATGCCTTTTAGGACTGCAAGAATGTTGAAAACTTTGGAGGTCAAAAAAAGGGGTTTACAGGTATCCTAGACCCCCTAAAGTCCAGAAAATGTTGGTGGCCCAAAACTGTGCCAGAGAGCTCTGCATGTCCCAAAATCATTTGTAGCCTGAAAGGGGCATTGACCCGCATCCTAGACCACTGAAATTCCCAAAAATCATTTTGGCAAGAAAAGTGCATCCTTCACACCTGACAGTTCAGAATATGTTAGCATCCCAAAAAAGGCCTTAAAATGCATCTTAGGCCTGCAATAATGTTGAAAACTTTGGAGGCCCAAAAAAGGGGTTTACAGGCATCCTAGACCCCTAAAGTCCAGAAAATGTTGGTTTACCAAAAACTGTGCCAGAGAGCTCTGAATGTCCCAAAATCATTTGTAGCCAGAAAGGGGCATTAACCCACACCCTTGATGCCTGAAATTCCCAAAAATACTTTTGGCAGAAAAATGCATCCTACACCCCTGAAAGTTCAGAATATGTTAGCCGCCCAAAAAAGGCCTTAAAATGCATCTTAGGCCTGCAAAAATGTTGAAAACTTTGGAGGCCCAAAAAAGGGGTTTAGAGGCATCCTAGACCCCCTAAAGTCCAGAAAATGTTGGTTGACCAAAAACTGTGCCAGAGAGCTCTGAATGTCCCAAAATCATTTGTAGCCTAAAAGGGGCATTATCCCACACCCTTGACGCCTGAAATTCCCAAAAATATTTTTGACACAAAAATGCATCCTACACACCTGAACGTTCAGAATATGTTAGCAGCCCAAAAAAGGCCTTAAAATGCCTGTTATGTCTGGAAAAATGTTGAACACTTTGGAGGCCTAAAAAAGGGGTTTACAGGCATCCTAGACCCCCTAAAGTCCAGAAAATGTTGGTGGCCAAGAACTGTGCCAGAGAGCTCTGAATGTCCCAGAAACATTTGCAGCCTGAAAGGAGCATTAACCCGCATCCTAGACCACTGAAATTCCCAAAAATAATTTTGACATGAAAAATGCATCCTACACCCCTGAAAGTTCAGAATATGTTAGCAGCCCAAAAAAGGCCTTAAAATGCCTTTTAGGCCTGCAAGAATGTTGAAAACTTTGGAGGTCAAAAAAAGGGGTTTACAGGTATCCTAGAGCCCCTAAAGTCCAGAAAATTTTGGTGGCCCAAAACTGTGCCAGAGAGCTCTGCATGTCCCAAAATCATTTGTAGCCTGAAAGGGGCATTAACCCGCATCCTAGACCACTGAAATTCCCAAAAATCGTTTTGGCAAGAAAAGTGCATCCTTCACACCTGACAGTTCAGAATATGTTAGCATCCCAAAAAAGGCCTTAAAATGCATCTTAGGCCTGCAAAAATGTTGAAAACTTTGGAGGCCCAAAAAAGGGGTTTACAGGCATCCTAGACCCCCTAAAGTCCAGAAAATGTTGGTTGACCAAAAACTGTGCCAGAGAGCTCTGAATGTCCCAAAATCATTTGTAGCCTAAAAGGGGCATTATCCCACACCCTTGACGCCTGAAATTCCCAAAAATATTTTTGACACAAAAATGCATCCTACACACCTGAACGTTCAGAATATGTTAGCAGCCCAAAAAAGGCCTTAAAATGCCTTTTAGGCCTGCAAGAATGTTGAAAACTTTGGAGGTCAAAAAAAGGGGTTTACAGGTATCCTAGACCCCCTAAAGTCCAGAAAATGTTGGTGGCCCAAAACTGTGCCAGAGAGCTCTGCATGTCCCAAAATCATTTGTAGCCTGAAAGGGGCATTGACCCGCATCCTAGACCACTGAAATTCCCAAAAATCATTTTGGCAAGAAAAGTGCATCCTTCACACCTGACAGTTCAGAATATGTTAGCATCCCAAAAAAGGCCTTAAAATGCATCTTAGGCCTGCAATAATGTTGAAAACTTTGGAGGCCCAAAAAAGGGGTTTACAGGCATCCTAGACCCCTAAAGTCCAGAAAATGTTGGTTTACCAAAAACTGTGCCAGAGAGCTCTGAATGTCCCAAAATCATTTGTAGCCAGAAAGGGGCATTAACCCACACCCTTGATGCCTGAAATTCCCAAAAATACTTTTGGCAGAAAAATGCATCCTACACCCCTGAAAGTTCAGAATATGTTAGCCGCCCAAAAAAGGCCTTAAAATGCATCTTAGGCCTGCAAAAATGTTGAAAACTTTGGAGGCCCAAAAAAGGGGTTTAGAGGCATCCTAGACCCCCTAAAGTCCAGAAAATGTTGGTTGACCAAAAACTGTGCCAGAGAGCTCTGAATGTCCCAAAATCATTTGTAGCCTAAAAGGGGCATTATCCCTCACCCTTGACGCCTGAAATTCCCAAAAATATTTTTGACACAAAAATGCATCCTACACACCTGAACGTTCAGAATATGTTAGCAGCCCAAAAAAGGCCTTAAAATGCCTGTTATGTCTGGAAAAATGTTGAACACTTTGGAGGCCTAAAAAAGGGGTTTACAGGCATCCTAGACCCCCTAAAGTCCAGAAAATGTTGGTGGCCAAAAACTGTGCCAGAGAGCTCTGAATGTCCCAGAAACATTTGCAGCCTGAAAGGAGCATTAACCCGCATCCTAGACCACTGAAATTCCCAAAAATAATATTGACATGAAAAATGCATCCTACACCCCTGAAAGTTCAGAATATGTTAGCAGCCCAAAAAAGGCCTTCAAATGCCTTTTAGGACTGCAAGAATGTTGAAAACATTGGAGGTCAAAAAAAGGGGTTTACAGGTATCCTAGACCCCCTAAAGTCCAGAAAATGTTGGTGGCCCAAAACTGTGCCAGAGAGCTCTGCATGTCCCAAAATCATTTGTAGCCTGAAAGGGGCATTGACCCGCATCCTAGACCACTGAAATTCCCAAAAATCATTTTGGCAAGAAAAGTGCATCCTTCACACCTGACAGTTCAGAATATGTTAGCATCCCAAAAAAGGCCTTAAAATGCATCTTAGGCCTGCAATAATGTTGAAAACTTTGGAGGCCCAAAAAAGGGGTTTACAGGCATCCTAGACCCCTAAAGTCCAGAAAATGTTGGTTTACCAAAAACTGTGCCAGAGAGCTCTGAATGTCCCAAAATCATTTGTAGCCAGAAAGGGGCATTAACCCACACCCTTGATGCCTGAAATTCCCAAAAATACTTTTGGCAGAAAAATGCATCCTACACCCCTGAAAGTTCAGAATATGTTAGCCGCCCAAAAAAGGCCTTAAAATGCATCTTAGGCCTGCAAAAATGTTGAAAACTTTGGAGGCCCAAAAAAGGGGTTTAGAGGCATCCTAGACCCCCTAAAGTCCAGAAAATGTTGGTTGACCAAAAACTGTGCCAGAGAGCTCTGAATGTCCCAAAATCATTTGTAGCCTAAAAGGGGCATTATCCCACACCCTTGACGCCTGAAATTCCCAAAAATATTTTTGACACAAAAATGCATCCTACACACCTGAACGTTCAGAATATGTTAGCAGCCCAAAAAAGGCCTTAAAATGCCTGTTATGTCTGGAAAAATGTTGAACACTTTGGAGGCCTAAAAAAGGGGTTTACAGGCATCCTAGACCCCCTAAAGTCCAGAAAATGTTGGTGGCCAAGAACTGTGCCAGAGAGCTCTGAATGTCCCAGAAACATTTGCAGCCTGAAAGGAGCATTAACCCGCATCCTAGACCACTGAAATTCCCAAAAATAATTTTGACATGAAAAATGCATCCTACACCCCTGAAAGTTCAGAATATGTTAGCAGCCCAAAAAAGGCCTTAAAATGCCTTTTAGGCCTGCAAGAATGTTGAAAACTTTGGAGGTCAAAAAAAGGGGTTTACAGGTATCCTAGAGCCCCTAAAGTCCAGAAAATTTTGGTGGCCCAAAACTGTGCCAGAGAGCTCTGCATGTCCCAAAATCATTTGTAGCCTGAAAGGGGCATTAACCCGCATCCTAGACCACTGAAATTCCCAAAAATCGTTTTGGCAAGAAAAGTGCATCCTTCACACCTGACAGTTCAGAATATGTTAGCATCCCAAAAAAGGCCTTAAAATGCATCTTAGGCCTGCAAAAATGTTGAAAACTTTGGAGGCCCAAAAAAGGGGTTTACAGGCATCCTAGACCCCCTAAAGTCCAGAAAATGTTGGTTGACCAAAAACTGTGCCAGAGAGCTCTGAATGTCCCAAAATCATTTGTAGCCTAAAAGGGGCATTATCCCACACCCTTGACGCCTGAAATTCCCAAAAATATTTTTGACACAAAAATGCATCCTACACACCTGAACGTTCAGAATATGTTAGCAGCCCAAAAAAGGCCTTAAAATGCCTTTTAGGCCTGCAAGAATGTTGAAAACTTTGGAGGTCAAAAAAAGGGGTTTACAGGTATCCTAGACCCCCTAAAGTCCAGAAAATGTTGGTGGCCCAAAACTGTGCCAGAGAGCTCTGCATGTCCCAAAATCATTTGTAGCCTGAAAGGGGCATTGACCCGCATCCTAGACCACTGAAATTCCCAAAAATCATTTTGGCAAGAAAAGTGCATCCTTCACACCTGACAGTTCAGAATATGTTAGCATCCCAAAAAAGGCCTTAAAATGCATCTTAGGCCTGCAATAATGTTGAAAACTTTGGAGGCCCAAAAAAGGGGTTTACAGGCATCCTAGACCCCTAAAGTCCAGAAAATGTTGGTTTACCAAAAACTGTGCCAGAGAGCTCTGAATGTCCCAAAATCATTTGTAGCCAGAAAGGGGCATTAACCCACACCCTTGATGCCTGAAATTCCCAAAAATACTTTTGGCAGAAAAATGCATCCTACACCCCTGAAAGTTCAGAATATGTTAGCCGCCCAAAAAAGGCCTTAAAATGCATCTTAGGCCTGCAAAAATGTTGAAAACTTTGGAGGCCCAAAAAAGGGGTTTAGAGGCATCCTAGACCCCCTAAAGTCCAGAAAATGTTGGTTGACCAAAAACTGTGCCAAAGAGCTCTGAATGTCCCAAAATCATTTGTAGCCAGAAAGGGGCATTAACCCACACCCTTGATGCCTGAAATTCCCAAAAATACTTTTGGCAGAAAAATGCATCCTACACCCCTGAAAGTTCAGAATATGTTAGCCGCCCAAAAAAGGCCTTAAATGCATATTAGGCCTGCAAAAATGTTGAAAACTTTGGAGGCCCAAAAAAGGGGTTTAGAGGCATCCTAGACCCCCTAAAGTCCAGAAAATGTTGGTTGGCCAAAAACTGTGCCAGAGAGCTCTGAATGTCCCAAAATCATTTGTAGCCTAAAAGGGGCATTATCCCTCACCCTTGACGCCTGAAATTCCCAAAAATATTTTTGACACAAAAATGCATCCTACACACCTGAACGTTCAGAATATGTTAGCAGCCCAAAAAAGGCCTTAAAATGCCTGTTATGTCTGGAAAAATGTTGAACACTTTGGAGGCCTAAAAAAGGGGTTTACAGGCATCCTAGACCCCCTAAAGTCCAGAAAATGTTGGTGGCCAAAAACTGTGCCAGAGAGCTCTGAATGTCCCAGAAACATTTGCAGCCTGAAAGGAGCATTAACCCGCATCCTAGACCACTGAAATTCCCAAAAATAATATTGACATGAAAAATGCATCCTACACCCCTGAAAGTTCAGAATATGTTAGCAGCCCAAAAAAGGCCTTCAAATGCCTTTTAGGACTGCAAGAATGTTGAAAACTTTGGAGGTCAAAAAAAGGGGTTTACAGGTATCCTAGACCCCCTAAAGTCCAGAAAATGTTGGTGGCCCAAAACTGTGCCAGAGAGCTCTGCATGTCCCAAAATCATTTGTAGCCTGAAAGGGGCATTGACCCGCATCCTAGACCACTGAAATTCCCAAAAATCATTTTGGCAAGAAAAGTGCATCCTTCACACCTGACAGTTCAGAATATGTTAGCATCCCAAAAAAGGCCTTAAAATGCATCTTAGGCCTGCAATAATGTTGAAAACTTTGGAGGCCCAAAAAAGGGGTTTACAGGCATCCTAGACCCCTAAAGTCCAGAAAATGTTGGTTTACCAAAAACTGTGCCAGAGAGCTCTGAATGTCCCAAAATCATTTGTAGCCAGAAAGGGGCATTAACCCACACCCTTGATGCCTGAAATTCCCAAAAATACTTTTGGCAGAAAAATGCATCCTACACCCCTGAAAGTTCAGAATATGTTAGCCGCCCAAAAAAGGCCTTAAAATGCATCTTAGGCCTGCAAAAATGTTGAAAACTTTGGAGGCCCAAAAAAGGGGTTTAGAGGCATCTTAGACCCCCTAAAGTCCAGAAAATGTTGGTTGACCAAAAACTGTGCCAGAGAGCTCTGAATGTCCCAAAATCATTTGTAGCCTAAAAGGGGCATTATCCCACACCCTTGACGCCTGAAATTCCCAAAAATATTTTTGACACAAAAATGCATCCTACACACCTGAACGTTCAGAATATGTTAGCAGCCCAAAAAAGGCCTTAAAATGCCTGTTATGTCTGGAAAAATGTTGAACACTTTGGAGGCCTAAAAAAGGGGTTTACAGGCATCCTAGACCCCCTAAAGTCCAGAAAATGTTGGTGGCCAAGAACTGTGCCAGAGAGCTCTGAATGTCCCAGAAACATTTGCAGCCTGAAAGGAGCATTAACCCGCATCCTAGACCACTGAAATTCCCAAAAATAATTTTGACATGAAAAATGCATCCTACACCCCTGAAAGTTCAGAATATGTTAGCAGCCCAAAAAAGGCCTTAAAATGCCTTTTAGGCCTGCAAGAATGTTGAAAACTTTGGAGGTCAAAAAAAGGGGTTTACAGGTATCCTAGAGCCCCTAAAGTCCAGAAAATTTTGGTGGCCCAAAACTGTGCCAGAGAGCTCTGCATGTCCCAAAATCATTTGTAGCCTGAAAGGGGCATTAACCCGCATCCTAGACCACTGAAATTCCCAAAAATCGTTTTGGCAAGAAAAGTGCATCCTTCACACCTGACAGTTCAGAATATGTTAGCATCCCAAAAAAGGCCTTAAAATGCATCTTAGGCCTGCAAAAATGTTGAAAACTTTGGAGGCCCAAAAAAGGGGTTTACAGGCATCCTAGACCCCCTAAAGTCCAGAAAATGTTGGTTGACCAAAAACTGTGCCAGAGAGCTCTGAATGTCCCAAAATCATTTGTAGCCTAAAAGGGGCATTATCCCACACCCTTGACGCCTGAAATTCCCAAAAATATTTTTGATACAAAAATGCATCCTACACACCTGAACGTTCAGAATATGTTAGCAGCCCAAAAAAGGCCTTAAAATGCCTTTTAGGCCTGCAAGAATGTTGAAAACTTTGGAGGTCAAAAAAAGGGGTTTACAGGTATCCTAGACCCCCTAAAGTCCAGAAAATGTTGGTGGCCCAAAACTGTGCCAGAGAGCTCTGCATGTCCCAAAATCATTTGTAGCCTGAAAGGGGCATTGACCCGCATCCTAGACCACTGAAATTCCCAAAAATCATTTTGGCAAGAAAAGTGCATCCTTCACACCTGACAGTTCAGAATATGTTAGCATCCCAAAAAAGGCCTTAAAATGCATCTTAGGCCTGCAATAATGTTGAAAACTTTGGAGGCCCAAAAAAGGGGTTTACAGGCATCCTAGACCCCTAAAGTCCAGAAAATGTTGGTTTACCAAAAACTGTGCCAGAGAGCTCTGAATGTCCCAAAATCATTTGTAGCCAGAAAGGGGCATTAACCCACACCCTTGATGCCTGAAATTCCCAAAAATACTTTTGGCAGAAAAATGCATCCTACACCCCTGAAAGTTCAGAATATGTTAGCCGCCCAAAAAAGGCCTTAAAATGCATCTTAGGCCTGCAAAAATGTTGAAAACTTTGGAGGCCCAAAAAAGGGGTTTAGAGGCATCCTAGACCCCCTAAAGTCCAGAAAATGTTGGTTGACCAAAAACTGTGCCAAAGAGCTCTGAATGTCCCAAAATCATTTGTAGCCAGAAAGGGGCATTAACCCACACCCGTGATGCCTGAAATTCCCAAAAATACTTTTGGCAGAAAAATGCATCCTACACCCCTGAAAGTTCAGAATATGTTAGCCGCCCAAAAAAGGCCTTAAAATGCATATTAGGCCTGCAAAAATGTTGAAAACTTTGGAGGCCCAAAAAAGGGGTTTAGAGGCATCCTAGACCCCCTAAAGTACAGAAAATGTTGGTTGGCCAAAAACTGTGCCAGAGAGCTCTGAATGTCCCAAAATCATTTGTAGCCTAAAAGGGGCATTATCCCTCACCCTTGACGCCTGAAATTCCCAAAAATATTTTTGACACAAAAATGCATCCTACACACCTGAACGTTCAGAATATGTTAGCAGCCCAAAAAAGGCCTTAAAATGCCTTTTAGGCCTGCAAGAATGTTGAAAACTTTGGAGGTCAAAAAAAGGGGTTTACAGGTATCCTAGACCCCCTAAAGTCCAGAAAATGTTGGTGGCCCAAAACTGTGCCAGAGAGCTCTGCATGTCCCAAAATCATTTGTAGCCTGAAAGGGGCATTGACCCGCATCCTAGACCACTGAAATTCCCAAAAATCATTTTGGCAAGAAAAGTGCATCCTTCACACCTGACAGTTCAGAATATGTTAGCATCCCAAAAAAGGCCTTAAAATGCATCTTAGGCCTGCAATAATGTTGAAAACTTTGGAGGCCCAAAAAAGGGGTTTACAGGCATCCTAGACCCCTAAAGTCCAGAAAATGTTGGTTTACCAAAAACTGTGCCAGAGAGCTCTGAATGTCCCAAAATCATTTGTAGCCAGAAAGGGGCATTAACCCACACCCTTGATGCCTGAAATTCCCAAAAATACTTTTGGCAGAAAAATGCATCCTACACCCCTGAAAGTTCAGAATATGTTAGCCGCCCAAAAAAGGCCTTAAAATGCATCTTAGGCCTGCAAAAATGTTGAAAACTTTGGAGGCCCAAAAAAGGGGTTTAGAGGCATCCTAGACCCCCTAAAGTCCAGAAAATGTTGGTTGACCAAAAACTGTGCCAAAGAGCTCTGAATGTCCCAAAATCATTTGTAGCCAGAAAGGGGCATTAACCCACACCCTTGATGCCTGAAATTCCCAAAAATACTTTTGGCAGAAAAATGCATCCTACACCCCTGAAAGTTCAGAATATGTTAGCCGCCCAAAAAAGGCCTTAAAATGCATATTAGGCCTGCAAAAATGTTGAAAACTTTGGAGGCCCAAAAAAGGGGTTTAGAGGCATCCTAGACCCCCTAAAGTCCAGAAAATGTTGGTTGGCCAAAAACTGTGCCAGAGAGCTCTGAATGTCCCAAAATCATTTGTAGCCTAAAAGGGGCATTATCCCTCACCCTTGACGCCTGAAATTCCCAAAAATATTTTTGACACAAAAATGCATCCTACACACCTGAACGTTCAGAATATGTTAGCAGCCCAAAAAAGGCCTTAAAATGCCTGTTATGTCTGGAAAAATGTTGAACACTTTGGAGGCCTAAAAAAGGGGTTTACAGGCATCCTAGACCCCCTAAAGTCCAGAAAATGTTGGTGGCCAAAAACTGTGCCAGAGAGCTCTGAATGTCCCAGAAACATTTGCAGCCTGAAAGGAGCATTAACCCGCATCCTAGACCACTGAAATTCCCAAAAATAATATTGACATGAAAAATGCATCCTACACCCCTGAAAGTTCAGAATATGTTAGCAGCCCAAAAAAGGCCTTCAAATGCCTTTTAGGACTGCAAGAATGTTGAAAACTTTGGAGGTCAAAAAAAGGGGTTTACAGGTATCCTAGACCCCCTAAAGTCCAGAAAATGTTGGTGGCCCAAAACTGTGCCAGAGAGCTCTGCATGTCCCAAAATCATTTGTAGCCTGAAAGGGGCATTGACCCGCATCCTAGACCACTGAAATTCCCAAAAATCATTTTGGCAAGAAAAGTGCATCCTTCACACCTGACAGTTCAGAATATGTTAGCATCCCAAAAAAGGCCTTAAAATGCATCTTAGGCCTGCAATAATGTTGAAAACTTTGGAGGCCCAAAAAAGGGGTTTACAGGCATCCTAGACCCCTAAAGTCCAGAAAATGTTGGTTTACCAAAAACTGTGCCAGAGAGCTCTGAATGTCCCAAAATCATTTGTAGCCAGAAAGGGGCATTAACCCACACCCTTGATGCCTGAAATTCCCAAAAATACTTTTGGCAGAAAAATGCATCCTACACCCCTGAAAGTTCAGAATATGTTAGCCGCCCAAAAAAGGCCTTAAAATGCATCTTAGGCCTGCAAAAATGTTGAAAACTTTGGAGGCCCAAAAAAGGGGTTTAGAGGCATCTTAGACCCCCTAAAGTCCAGAAAATGTTGGTTGACCAAAAACTGTGCCAGAGAGCTCTGAATGTCCCAAAATCATTTGTAGCCTAAAAGGGGCATTATCCCACACCCTTGACGCCTGAAATTCCCAAAAATATTTTTGACACAAAAATGCATCCTACACACCTGAACGTTCAGAATATGTTAGCAGCCCAAAAAAGGCCTTAAAATGCCTGTTATGTCTGGAAAAATGTTGAACACTTTGGAGGCCTAAAAAAGGGGTTTACAGGCATCCTAGACCCCCTAAAGTCCAGAAAATGTTGGTGGCCAAGAACTGTGCCAGAGAGCTCTGAATGTCCCAGAAACATTTGCAGCCTGAAAGGAGCATTAACCCGCATCCTAGACCACTGAAATTCCCAAAAATAATTTTGACATGAAAAATGCATCCTACACCCCTGAAAGTTCAGAATATGTTAGCAGCCCAAAAAAGGCCTTAAAATGCCTTTTAGGCCTGCAAGAATGTTGAAAACTTTGGAGGTCAAAAAAAGGGGTTTACAGGTATCCTAGAGCCCCTAAAGTCCAGAAAATTTTGGTGGCCCAAAACTGTGCCAGAGAGCTCTGCATGTCCCAAAATCATTTGTAGCCTGAAAGGGGCATTAACCCGCATCCTAGACCACTGAAATTCCCAAAAATCGTTTTGGCAAGAAAAGTGCATCCTTCACACCTGACAGTTCAGAATATGTTAGCATCCCAAAAAAGGCCTTAAAATGCATCTTAGGCCTGCAAAAATGTTGAAAACTTTGGAGGCCCAAAAAAGGGGTTTACAGGCATCCTAGACCCCCTAAAGTCCAGAAAATGTTGGTTGACCAAAAACTGTGCCAGAGAGCTCTGAATGTCCCAAAATCATTTGTAGCCTAAAAGGGGCATTATCCCACACCCTTGACGCCTGAAATTCCCAAAAATATTTTTGATACAAAAATGCATCCTACACACCTGAACGTTCAGAATATGTTAGCAGCCCAAAAAAGGCCTTAAAATGCCTTTTAGGCCTGCAAGAATGTTGAAAACTTTGGAGGTCAAAAAAAGGGGTTTACAGGTATCCTAGACCCCCTAAAGTCCAGAAAATGTTGGTGGCCCAAAACTGTGCCAGAGAGCTCTGCATGTCCCAAAATCATTTGTAGCCTGAAAGGGGCATTGACCCGCATCCTAGACCACTGAAATTCCCAAAAATCATTTTGGCAAGAAAAGTGCATCCTTCACACCTGACAGTTCAGAATATGTTAGCATCCCAAAAAAGGCCTTAAAATGCATCTTAGGCCTGCAATAATGTTGAAAACTTTGGAGGCCCAAAAAAGGGGTTTACAGGCATCCTAGACCCCTAAAGTCCAGAAAATGTTGGTTTACCAAAAACTGTGCCAGAGAGCTCTGAATGTCCCAAAATCATTTGTAGCCAGAAAGGGGCATTAACCCACACCCTTGATGCCTGAAATTCCCAAAAATACTTTTGGCAGAAAAATGCATCCTACACCCCTGAAAGTTCAGAATATGTTAGCCGCCCAAAAAAGGCCTTAAAATGCATCTTAGGCCTGCAAAAATGTTGAAAACTTTGGAGGCCCAAAAAAGGGGTTTAGAGGCATCCTAGACCCCCTAAAGTCCAGAAAATGTTGGTTGACCAAAAACTGTGCCAAAGAGCTCTGAATGTCCCAAAATCATTTGTAGCCAGAAAGGGGCATTAACCCACACCCTTGATGCCTGAAATTCCCAAAAATACTTTTGGCAGAAAAATGCATCCTACACCCCTGAAAGTTCAGAATATGTTAGCCGCCCAAAAAAGGCCTTAAAATGCATATTAGGCCTGCAAAAATGTTGAAAACTTTGGAGGCCCAAAAAAGGGGTTTAGAGGCATCCTAGACCCCCTAAAGTCCAGAAAATGTTGGTTGGCCAAAAACTGTGCCAGAGAGCTCTGAATGTCCCAAAATCATTTGTAGCCTAAAAGGGGCATTATCCCTCACCCTTGACGCCTGAAATTCCCAAAAATATTTTTGACACAAAAATGCATCCTACACACCTGAACGTTCAGAATATGTTAGCAGCCCAAAAAAGGCCTTAAAATGCCTGTTATGTCTGGAAAAATGTTGAACACTTTGGAGGCCTAAAAAAGGGGTTTACAGGCATCCTAGACCCCCTAAAGTCCAGAAAATGTTGGTGGCCAAAAACTGTGCCAGAGAGCTCTGAATGTCCCAGAAACATTTGCAGCCTGAAAGGAGCATTAACCCGCATCCTAGACCACTGAAATTCCCAAAAATAATATTGACATGAAAAATGCATCCTACACCCCTGAAAGTTCAGAATATGTTAGCAGCCCAAAAAAGGCCTTCAAATGCCTTTTAGGACTGCAAGAATGTTGAAAACTTTGGAGGTCAAAAAAAGGGGTTTACAGGTATCCTAGACCCCCTAAAGTCCAGAAAATGTTGGTGGCCCAAAACTGTGCCAGAGAGCTCTGCATGTCCCAAAATCATTTGTAGCCTGAAAGGGGCATTGACCCGCATCCTAGACCACTGAAATTCCCAAAAATCATTTTGGCAAGAAAAGTGCATCCTTCACACCTGACAGTTCAGAATATGTTAGCATCCCAAAAAAGGCCTTAAAATGCATCTTAGGCCTGCAATAATGTTGAAAACTTTGGAGGCCCAAAAAAGGGGTTTACAGGCATCCTAGACCCCTAAAGTCCAGAAAATGTTGGTTTACCAAAAACTGTGCCAGAGAGCTCTGAATGTCCAAAAATCATTTGTAGCCAGAAAGGGGCATTAACCCACACCCTTGATGCCTGAAATTCCCAAAAATACTTTTGGCAGAAAAATGCATCCTACACCCCTGAAAGTTCAGAATATGTTAGCCGCCCAAAAAAGGCCTTAAAATGCCTGTTATGTCTGGAAAAATGTTGAACACTTTGGAGGCCCAAAAAAGGGGTTTACAGGCATCCTAGACCCCCTAAAGTCCAGAAAATGTTGGTGGCCAAGAACTGTGCCAGAGAGCTCTGAATGTCCCAGAAACATTTGCAGCCTGAAAGGAGCATTAACCCGCATCCTAGACCACTGAAATTCCCAAAAATAATTTTGACATGAAAAATGCATCCTACACCCCTGAAAGTTCAGAATATGTTAGCAGCCCAAAAAAGGCCTTAAAATGCCTTTTAGGCCTGCAAGAATGTTGAAAACTTTGGAGGTCAAAAAAAGGGGTTTACAGGTATCCTAGAGCCCCTAAAGTCCAGAAAATTTTGGTGGCCCAAAACTGTGCCAGAGAGCTCTGCATGTCCCAAAATCATTTGTAGCCTGAAAGGGGCATTAACCCGCATCCTAGACCACTGAAATTCCCAAAAATCGTTTTGGCAAGAAAAGTGCATCCTTCACACCTGACAGTTCAGAATATGTTAGCATCCCAAAAAAGGCCTTAAAATGCATCTTAGGCCTGCAAAAATGTTGAAAACTTTGGAGGCCCAAAAAAGGGGTTTACAGGCATCCTAGACCCCCTAAAGTCCAGAAAATGTTGGTTGACCAAAAACTGTGCCAGAGAGCTCTGAATGTCCCAAAATCATTTGTAGCCTAAAAGGGGCATTATCCCACACCCTTGACGCCTGAAATTCCCAAAAATATTTTTGACACAAAAATGCATCCTACACACCTGAACGTTCAGAATATGTTAGCAGCCCAAAAAAGGCCTTAAAATGCCTTTTAGGCCTGCAAGAATGTTGAAAACTTTGGAGGTCAAAAAAAGGGGTTTACAGGTATCCTAGACCCCCTAAAGTCCAGAAAATGTTGGTGGCCCAAAACTGTGCCAGAGAGCTCTGCATGTCCCAAAATCATTTGTAGCCTGAAAGGGGCATTGACCCACATCCTAGACCACTGAAATTCCCAAAAATCATTTTGGCAAGAAAAGTGCATCCTTCACACCTGACAGTTCAGAATATGTTAGCATCCCAAAAAAGGCCTTAAAATGCATCTTAGGCCTGCAATAATGTTGAAAACTTTGGAGGCCCAAAAAAGGGGTTTACAGGCATCCTAGACCCCTAAAGTCCAGAAAATGTTGGTTTACCAAAAACTGTGCCAGAGAGCTCTGAATGTCCCAAAATCATTTGTAGCCAGAAAGGGGCATTAACCCACACCCTTGATGCCTGAAATTCCCAAAAATACTTTTGGCAGAAAAATGCATCCTACACCCCTGAAAGTTCAGAATATGTTAGCCGCCCAAAAAAGGCCTTAAAATGCATCTTAGGCCTGCAAAAATGTTGAAAACTTTGGAGGCCCAAAAAAGGGGTTTAGAGGCATCCTAGACCCCCTAAAGTCCAGAAAATGTTGGTTGACCAAAAACTGTGCCAAAGAGCTCTGAACGTCCCAAAATCATTTGTATCCAGAAAGGGGCAGTAACCCACACCCTTGATGCCTGAAATTCCCAAAAATACTTTTGGCAGAAAAATGCATCCTACACCCCTGAAAGTTCAGTATATGTTAGCCGCCCAAAAAAGGCCTTAAAATGCATATTAGGCCTGCAAAAATGTTGAAAACTTTGGAGGCCCAAAAAAGGGGTTTAGAGGCATCCTAGACCCCCTAAAGTCCAGAAAATGTTGGTTGGCCAAAAACTGTGCCAGAGAGCTCTGAATGTCCCAAAATCATTTGTAGCCTAAAAGGGGCATTATCCCTCACCCTTGACGCCTGAAATTCCCAAAAATATTTTTGACACAAAAATGCATCCTACACACCTGAACGTTCAGAATATGTTAGCAGCCCAAAAAAGGCCTTAAAATGCCTGTTATGTCTGGAAAAATGTTGAACACTTTGGAGGCCTAAAAAAGGGGTTTACAGGCATCCTAGACCCCCTAAAGTCCAGAAAATGTTGGTGGCCAAAAACTGTGCCAGAGAGCTCTGAATGTCCCAGAAACATTTGCAGCCTGAAAGGAGCATTAACCCGCATCCTAGACCACTGAAATTCCCAAAAATAATATTGACATGAAAAATGCATCCTACACCCCTGAAAGTTCAGAATATGTTAGCAGCCCAAAAAAGGCCTTCAAATGCCTTTTAGGACTGCAAGAATGTTGAAAACTTTGGAGGTCAAAAAAAGGGGTTTACAGGTATCCTAGACCCCCTAAAGTCCAGAAAATGTTGGTGGCCCAAAACTGTGCCAGAGAGCTCTGCATGTCCCAAAATCATTTGTAGCCTGAAAGGGGCATTGACCCGCATCCTAGACCACTGAAATTCCCAAAAATCATTTTGGCAAGAAAAGTGCATCCTTCACACCTGACAGTTCAGAATATGTTAGCATCCCAAAAAAGGCCTTAAAATGCATCTTAGGCCTGCAATAATGTTGAAAACTTTGGAGGCCCAAAAAAGGGGTTTACAGGCATCCTAGACCCCTAAAGTCCAGAAAATGTTGGTTTACCAAAAACTGTGCCAGAGAGCTCTGAATGTCCCAAAATCATTTGTAGCCAGAAAGGGGCATTAACCCACACCCTTGATGCCTGAAATTCCCAAAAATACTTTTGGCAGAAAAATGCATCCTACACCCCTGAAAGTTCAGAATATGTTAGCCGCCCAAAAAAGGCCTTAAAATGCATCTTAGGCCTGCAAAAATGTTGAAAACTTTGGAGGCCCAAAAAAGGGGTTTAGAGGCATCCTAGACCCCCTAAAGTCCAGAAAATGTTGGTTGGCCAAAAACTGTGCCAGAGAGCTCTGAATGTCCCAAAATCATTTGTAGCCTAAAAGGGGCATTATCCCACACCCTTGACGCCTGAAATTCCCAAAAATATTTTTGACACAAAAATGCATCCTACACACCTGAACGTTCAGAATATGTTAGCAGCCCAAAAAAGGCCTTAAAATGCCTGTTATGTCTGGAAAAATGTTGAACACTTTGGAGGCCTAAAAAAGGGGTTTACAGGCATCCTAGACCCCCTAAAGTCCAGAAAATGTTGGTGGCCAAGAACTGTGCCAGAGAGCTCTGAATGTCCCAGAAACATTTGCAGCCTGAAAGGAGCATTAACCCGCATCCTAGACCACTGAAATTCCCAAAAATAATTTTGACATGAAAAATGCATCCTACACCCCTGAAAGTTCAGAATATGTTAGCAGCCCAAAAAAGGCCTTAAAATGCCTTTTAGGCCTGCAAGAATGTTGAAAACTTTGGAGGTCAAAAAAAGGGGTTTACAGGTATCCTAGAGCCCCTAAAGTCCAGAAAATTTTGGTGGCCCAAAACTGTGCCAGAGAGCTCTGCATGTCCCAAAATCATTTGTAGCCTGAAAGGGGCATTAACCCGCATCCTAGACCACTGAAATTCCCAAAAATCGTTTTGGCAAGAAAAGTGCATCCTTCACACCTGACAGTTCAGAATATGTTAGCATCCCAAAAAAGGCCTTAAAATGCATCTTAGGCCTGCAAAAATGTTGAAAACTTTGGAGGCCCAAAAAAGGGGTTTACAGGCATCCTAGACCCCCTAAAGTCCAGAAAATGTTGGTTGACCAAAAACTGTGCCAGAGAGCTCTGAATGTCCCAAAATCATTTGTAGCCTAAAAGGGGCATTATCCCACACCCTTGACGCCTGAAATTCCCAAAAATATTTTTGACACAAAAATGCATCCTACACACCTGAACGTTCAGAATATGTTAGCAGCCCAAAAAAGGCCTTAAAATGCCTGTTATGTCTGGAAAAATGTTGAACACTTTGGAGGCCTAAAAAAGGGGTTTACAGGCATCCTAGACCCCCTAAAGTCCAGAAAATGTTGGTGGCCAAGAACTGTGCCAGAGAGCTCTGAATGTCCCAGAAACATTTGCAGCCTGAAAGGAGCATTAACCCGCATCCTAGACCACTGAAATTCCCAAAAATAATTTTGACATGAAAAATGCATCCTACACCCCTGAAAGTTCAGAATATGTTAGCAGCCCAAAAAAGGCCTTAAAATGCCTTTTAGGCCTGCAAGAATGTTGAAAACTTTGGAGGTCAAAAAAAGGGGTTTACAGGTATCCTAGAGCCCCTAAAGTCCAGAAAATTTTGGTGGCCCAAAACTGTGCCAGAGAGCTCTGCATGTCCCAAAATCATTTGTAGCCTGAAAGGGGCATTAACCCGCATCCTAGACCACTGAAATTCCCAAAAATCGTTTTGGCAAGAAAAGTGCATCCTTCACACCTGACAGTTCAGAATATGTTAGCATCCCAAAAAAGGCCTTAAAATGCATCTTAGGCCTGCAAAAATGTTGAAAACTTTGGAGGCCCAAAAAAGGGGTTTACAGGCATCCTAGACCCCCTAAAGTCCAGAAAATGTTGGTTGACCAAAAACTGTGCCAGAGAGCTCTGAATGTCCCAAAATCATTTGTAGCCTAAAAGGGGCATTATCCCACACCCTTGACGCCTGAAATTCCCAAAAATATTTTTGACACAAAAATGCATCCTACACACCTGAACGTTCAGAATATGTTAGCAGCCCAAAAAAGGCCTTAAAATGCCTTTTAGGCCTGCAAGAATGTTGAAAACTTTGGAGGTCAAAAAAAGGGGTTTACAGGTATCCTAGACCCCCTAAAGTCCAGAAAATGTTGGTGGCCCAAAACTGTGCCAGAGAGCTCTGCATGTCCCAAAATCATTTGTAGCCTGAAAGGGGCATTGACCCGCATCCTAGACCACTGAAATTCCCAAAAATCATTTTGGCAAGAAAAGTGCATCCTTCACACCTGACAGTTCAGAATATGTTAGCATCCCAAAAAAGGCCTTAAAATGCATCTTAGGCCTGCAATAATGTTGAAAACTTTGGAGGCCCAAAAAAGGGGTTTACAGGCATCCTAGACCCCCTAAAGTCCAGAAAATGTTGGTTGACCAAAAACTGTGCCAAAGAGCTCTGAATGTCCCAAAATCATTTGTAGCCAGAAAGGGGCATTAACCCACACCCTTGATGCCTGAAATTCCCAAAAATACTTTTGGCAGAAAAATGCATCCTACACCCCTGAAAGTTCAGAATATGTTAGCCGCCCAAAAAAGGCCTTAAAATGCATATTAGGCCTGCAAAAATGTTGAAAACTTTGGAGGCCCAAAAAAGGGGTTTAGAGGCATCCTAGACCCCCTAAAGTCCAGAAAATGTTGGTTGGCCAAAAACTGTGCCAGAGAGCTCTGAATGTCCCAAAATCATTTGTAGCCTAAAAGGGGCATTATCCCTCACCCTTGACGCCTGAAATTCCCAAAAATATTTTTGACACAAAAATGCATCCTACACACCTGAACGTTCAGAATATGTTAGCAGCCCAAAAAAGGCCTTAAAATGCCTGTTATGTCTGGAAAAATGTTGAACACTTTGGAGGCCTAAAAAAGGGGTTTACAGGCATCCTAGACCCCCTAAAGTCCAGAAAATGTTGGTGGCCAAAAACTGTGCCAGAGAGCTCTGAATGTCCCAGAAACATTTGCAGCCTGAAAGGAGCATTAACCCGCATCCTAGACCACTGAAATTCCCAAAAATAATATTGACATGAAAAATGCATCCTACACCCCTGAAAGTTCAGAATATGTTAGCAGCCCAAAAAAGGCCTTCAAATGCCTTTTAGGACTGCAAGAATGTTGAAAACTTTGGAGGTCAAAAAAAGGGGTTTACAGGTATCCTAGACCCCCTAAAGTCCAGAAAATGTTGGTGGCCCAAAACTGTGCCAGAGAGCTCTGCATGTCCCAAAATCATTTGTAGCCTGAAAGGGGCATTGACCCGCATCCTAGACCACTGAAATTCCCAAAAATCATTTTGGCAAGAAAAGTGCATCCTTCACACCTGACAGTTCAGAATATGTTAGCATCCCAAAAAAGGCCTTAAAATGCATCTTAGGCCTGCAATAATGTTGAAAACTTTGGAGGCCCAAAAAAGGGGTTTACAGGCATCCTAGACCCCTAAAGTCCAGAAAATGTTGGTTTACCAAAAACTGTGCCAGAGAGCTCTGAATGTCCCAAAATCATTTGTAGCCAGAAAGGGGCATTAACCCACACCCTTGATGCCTGAAATTCCCAAAAATACTTTTGGCAGAAAAATGCATCCTACACCCCTGAAAGTTCAGAATATGTTAGCCGCCCAAAAAAGGCCTTAAAATGCATCTTAGGCCTGCAAAAATGTTGAAAACTTTGGAGGCCCAAAAAAGGGGTTTAGAGGCATCCTAGACCCCCTAAAGTCCAGAAAATGTTGGTTGACCAAAAACTGTGCCAGAGAGCTCTGAATGTCCCAAAATCATTTGTAGCCTAAAAGGGGCATTATCCCACACCCTTGACGCCTGAAATTCCCAAAAATATTTTTGACACAAAAATGCATCCTACACACCTGAACGTTCAGAATATGTTAGCAGCCCAAAAAAGGCCTTAAAATGCCTGTTATGTCTGGAAAAATGTTGAACACTTTGGAGGCCTAAAAAAGGGGTTTACAGGCATCCTAGACCCCCTAAAGTCCAGAAAATGTTGGTGGCCAAGAACTGTGCCAGAGAGCTCTGAATGTCCCAGAAACATTTGCAGCCTGAAAGGAGCATTAACCCGCATCCTAGACCACTGAAATTCCCAAAAATAATTTTGACATGAAAAATGCATCCTACACCCCTGAAAGTTCAGAATATGTTAGCAGCCCAAAAAAGGCCTTAAAATGCCTTTTAGGCCTGCAAGAATGTTGAAAACTTTGGAGGTCAAAAAAAGGGGTTTACAGGTATCCTAGAGCCCCTAAAGTCCAGAAAATTTTGGTGGCCCAAAACTGTGCCAGAGAGCTCTGCATGTCCCAAAATCATTTGTAGCCTGAAAGGGGCATTAACCCGCATCCTAGACCACTGAAATTCCCAAAAATCGTTTTGGCAAGAAAAGTGCATCCTTCACACCTGACAGTTCAGAATATGTTAGCATCCCAAAAAAGGCCTTAAAATGCATCTTAGGCCTGCAAAAATGTTGAAAACTTTGGAGGCCCAAAAAAGGGGTTTACAGGCATCCTAGACCCCCTAAAGTCCAGAAAATGTTGGTTGACCAAAAACTGTGCCAGAGAGCTCTGAATGTCCCAAAATCATTTGTAGCCTAAAAGGGGCATTATCCCACACCCTTGACGCCTGAAATTCCCAAAAATATTTTTGACACAAAAATGCATCCTACACACCTGAACGTTCAGAATATGTTAGCAGCCCAAAAAAGGCCTTAAAATGCCTTTTAGGCCTGCAAAAATGTTGAAAACTTTGGAGGTCAAAAAAAGGTGTTTACAGGTATCCTAGACCCCCTAAAGTCCAGAAAATGTTGGTGGCCCAAAACTGTGCCAGAGAGCTCTGCATGTCCCAAAATCATTTGTAGCCTGAAAGGGGCATTGACCCGCATCCTAGACCACTGAAATTCCCAAAAATCATTTTGGCAAGAAAAGTGCATCCTTCACACCTGACAGTTCAGAATATGTTAGCATCCCAAAAAAGGCCTTAAAATGCATCTTAGGCCTGCAATAATGTTGAAAACTTTGGAGGCCCAAAAAAGGGGTTTACAGGCATCCTAGACCCCTAAAGTCCAGAAAATGTTGGTTTACCAAAAACTGTGCCAGAGAGCTCTGAATGTCCCAAAATCATTTGTAGCCAGAAAGGGGCATTAACCCACACCCTTGATGCCTGAAATTCCCAAAAATACTTTTGGCAGAAAAATGCATCCTACACCCCTGAAAGTTCAGAATATGTTAGCCGCCCAAAAAAGGCCTTAAAATGCATCTTAGGCCTGCAAAAATGTTGAAAACTTTGGAGGCCCAAAAAAGGGGTTTAGAGGCATCCTAGACCCCCTAAAGTCCAGAAAATGTTGGTTGACCAAAAACTGTGCCAAAGAGCTCTGAATGTCCCAAAATCATTTGTAGCCAGAAAGGGGCATTAACCCACACCCTTGATGCCTGAAATTCCCAAAAATACTTTTGGCAGAAAAATGCATCCTACACCCCTGAAAGTTCAGAATATGTTAGCCGCCCAAAAAAGGCCTTAAAATGCATATTAAGCCTGCAAAAATGTTGAAAACTTTGGAGGCCCAAAAAAGGGGTTTAGAGGCATCCTAGACCCCCTAAAGTCCAGAAAATGTTGGTTGGCCAAAAACTGTGCCAGAGAGCTCTGAATGTCCCAAAATCATTTGTAGCCTAAAAGGGGCATTATCCCTCACCCTTGACGCCTGAAATTCCCAAAAATATTTTTGACACAAAAATGCATCCTACACACCTGAACGTTCACTAATATGTTAGCAGCCCAAAAAAGGCCTTAAAATGCCTGTTATGTCTGGAAAAATGTTGAACACTTTGGAGGCCTAAAAAAGGGGTTTACAGGCATCCTAGACCCCCTAAAGTCCAGAAAATGTTGGTGGCCAAAAACTGTGCCAGAGAGCTCTGAATGTCCCAGAAACATTTGCAGCCTGAAAGGAGCATTAACCCGCATCCTAGACCACTGAAATTCCCAAAAATAATATTGACATGAAAAATGCATCCTACACCCCTGAAAGTTCAGAATATGTTAGCAGCCCAAAAAAGGCCTTCAAATGCCTTTTAGGACTGCAAGAATGTTGAAAACTTTGGAGGTCAAAAAAAGGGGTTTACAGGTATCCTAGACCCCCTAAAGTCCAGAAAATGTTGGTGGCCCAAAACTGTGCCAGAGAGCTCTGCATGTCCCAAAATCATTTGTAGCCTGAAAGGGGCATTGACCCGCATCCTAGACCACTGAAATTCCCAAAAATCATTTTGGCAAGAAAAGTGCATCCTTCACACCTGACAGTTCAGAATATGTTAGCATCCCAAAAAAGGCCTTAAAATGCATCTTAGGCCTGCAATAATGTTGAAAACTTTGGAGGCCCAAAAAAGGGGTTTACAGGCATCCTAGACCCCTAAAGTCCAGAAAATGTTGGTTTACCAAAAACTGTGCCAGAGAGCTCTGAATGTCCCAAAATCATTTGTAGCCAGAAAGGGGCATTAACCCACACCCTTGATGCCTGAAATTCCCAAAAATACTTTTGGCAGAAAAATGCATCCTACACCCCTGAAAGTTCAGAATATGTTAGCCGCCCAAAAAAGGCCTTAAAATGCATCTTAGGCCTGCAAAAATGTTGAAAACTTTGGAGGCCCAAAAAAGGGGTTTAGAGGCATCCTAGACCCCCTAAAGTCCAGAAAATGTTGGTTGACCAAAAACTGTGCCAGAGAGCTCTGAATGTCCCAAAATCATTTGTAGCCTAAAAGGGGCATTATCCCACACCCTTGACGCCTGAAATTCCCAAAAATATTTTTGACACAAAAATGCATCCTACACACCTGAACGTTCAGAATATGTTAGCAGCCCAAAAAAGGCCTTAAAATGCCTGTTATGTCTGGAAAAATGTTGAACACTTTGGAGGCCTAAAAAAGGGGTTAGGCATCCTAGACCCCCTAAAGTCCAGAAAATGTTGGTGGCCAAGAACTGTGCCAGAGAGCTCTGAATGTCCCAGAAACATTTGCAGCCTGAAAGGAGCATTAACCCGCATCCTAGACCACTGAAATTCCCAAAAATAATTTTGACATGAAAAATGCATCCTACACCCCTGAAAGTTCAGAATATGTTAGCAGCCCAAAAAAGGCCTTAAAATGCCTTTTAGGCCTGCAAGAATGTTGAAAACTTTGGAGGTCAAAAAAAGGGGTTTACAGGTATCCTAGAGCCCCTAAAGTCCAGAAAATTTTGGTGGCCCAAAACTGTGCCAGAGAGCTCTGCATGTCCCAAAATCATTTGTAGCCTGAAAGGGGCATTAACCCGCATCCTAGACCACTGAAATTCCCAAAAATCGTTTTGGCAAGAAAAGTGCATCCTTCACACCTGACAGTTCAGAATATGTTAGCATCCCAAAAAAGGCCTTAAAATGCATCTTAGGCCTGCAAAAATGTTGAAAACTTTGGAGGCCCAAAAAAGGGGTTTACAGGCATCCTAGACCCCCTAAAGTCCAGAAAATGTTGGTTGACCAAAAACTGTGCCAGAGAGCTCTGAATGTCCCAAAATCATTTGTAGCCTAAAAGGGGCATTATCCCACACCCTTGACGCCTGAAATTCCCAAAAATATTTTTGACACAAAAATGCATCCTACACACCTGAACGTTCAGAATATGTTAGCAGCCCAAAAAAGGCCTTAAAATGCCTTTTAGGCCTGCAAGAATGTTGAAAACTTTGGAGGTCAAAAAAAGGGGTTTACAGGTATCCTAGACCCCCTAAAGTCCAGAAAATGTTGGTGGCCCAAAACTGTGCCAGAGAGCTCTGCATGTCCCAAAATCATTTGTAGCCTGAAAGGGGCATTGACCCGCATCCTAGACCACTGAAATTCCCAAAAATCATTTTGGCAAGAAAAGTGCATCCTTCACACCTGACAGTTCAGAATATGTTAGCATCCCAAAAAAGGCCTTAAAATGCATCTTAGGCCTGCAATAATGTTGAAAACTTTGGAGGCCCAAAAAAGGGGTTTACAGGCATCCTAGACCCCTAAAGCCCAGAAAATGTTGGTTTACCAAAAACTGTGCCAGAGAGCTCTGAATGTCCCAAAATCATTTGTAGCCAGAAAGGGGCATTAACCCACACCCTTGATGCCTGAAATTCCCAAAAATACTTTTGGCAGAAAAATGCATCCTACACCCCTGAAAGTTCAGAATATGTTAGCCGCCCAAAAAAGGCCTTAAAATGCATCTTAGGCCTGCAAAAATGTTGAAAACTTTGGAGGCCCAAAAAAGGGGTTTAGAGGCATCCTAGACCCCCTAAAGTCCAGAAAATGTTGGTTGACCAAAAACTGTGCCAAAGAGCTCTGAATGTCCCAAAATCATTTGTAGCCAGAAAGGGGCATTAACCCACACCCTTGATGCCTGAAATTCCCAAAAATACTTTTGGCAGAAAAATGCATCCTACACCCCTGAAAGTTCAGAATATGTTAGCCGCCCAAAAAAGGCCTTAAAATGCATATTAGGCCTGCAAAAATGTTGAAAACTTTGGAGGCCCAAAAAAGGGGTTTAGAGGCATCCTAGACCCCCTAAAGTCCAGAAAATGTTGGTTGGCCAAAAACTGTGCCAGAGAGCTCTGAATGTCCCAAAATCATTTGTAGCCTAAAAGGGGCATTATCCCACACCCTTGACGCCTGAAATTCCCAAAAATATTTTTGACACAAAAATGCATCCTACACACCTGAACGTTCAGAATATGTTAGCAGCCCAAAAAAGGCCTTAAAATGCCTGTTATGTCTGGAAAAATGTTGAACACTTTGGAGGCCTAAAAAAGGGGTTTACAGGCATCCTAGACCCCCTAAAGTCCAGAAAATGTTGGTGGCCAAAAACTGTGCCAGAGAGCTCTGAATGTTCCAGAAACATTTGCAGCCTGAAAGGAGCATTAACCCGCATCCTAGACCACTGAAATTCCCAAAAATAATATTGACATGAAAAATGCATCCTACACCCCTGAAAGTTCAGAATATGTTAGCAGCCCAAAAAAGGCCTTCAAATGCCTTTTAGGACTGCAAGAATGTTGAAAACTTTGGAGGTCAAAAAAAGGGGTTTACAGGTATCCTAGACCCCCTAAAGTCCAGAAAATGTTGGTGGCCCAAAACTGTGCCAGAGAGCTCTGCATGTCCCAAAATCATTTGTAGCCTGAAAGGGGCATTGACCCGCATCCTAGACCACTGAAATTCCCAAAAATCATTTTGGCAAGAAAAGTGCATCCTTCACACCTGACAGTTCAGAATATGTTAGCATCCCAAAAAAGGCCTTAAAATGCATCTTAGGCCTGCAATAATGTTGAAAACTTTGGAGGCCCAAAAAAGGGGTTTACAGGCATCCTAGACCCCTAAAGTCCAGAAAATGTTGGTTTACCAAAAACTGTGCCAGAGAGCTCTGAGTGTCCCAAAATCATTTGTAGCCAGAAAGGGGCATTAACCCACACCCTTGATGCCTGAAATTCCCAAAAATACTTTTGGCAGAAAAATGCATCCTACACCCCTGAAAGTTCAGAATATGTTAGCCGCCCAAAAAAGGCCTTAAAATGCATCTTAGGCCTGCAAAAATGTTGAAAACTTTGGAGGCCCAAAAAAGGGGTTTAGAGGCATCCTAGACCCCCTAAAGTCCAGAAAATGTTGGTTGACCAAAAACTGTGCCAGAGAGCTCTGAATGTCCCAAAATCATTTGTAGCCTAAAAGGGGCATTATCCCACACCCTTGACGCCTGAAATTCCCAAAAATATTTTTGACACAAAAATGCATCCTACACACCTGAACGTTCAGAATATGTTAGCAGCCCAAAAAAGGCCTTAAAATGCCTGTTATGTCTGGAAAAATGTTGAACACTTTGGAGGCCTAAAAAAGGGGTTTACAGGCATCCTAGACCCCCTAAAGTCCAGAAAATGTTGGTGGCCAAGAACTGTGCCAGAGAGCTCTGAATGTCCCAGAAACATTTGCAGCCTGAAAGGAGCATTAACCCGCATCCTAGACCACTGAAATTCCCAAAAATAATTTTGACATGAAAAATGCATCCTACACCCCTGAAAGTTCAGAATATGTTAGCAGCCCAAAAAAGGCCTTAAAATGCCTTTTAGGCCTGCAAGAATGTTGAAAACTTTGGAGGTCAAAAAAAGGGGTTTACAGGTATCCTAGAGCCCCTAAAGTCCAGAAAATTTTGGTGGCCCAAAACTGTGCCAGAGAGCTCTGCATGTCCCAAAATCATTTGTAGCCTGAAAGGGGCATTAACCCGCATCCTAGACCACTGAAATTCCCAAAAATCGTTTTGGCAAGAAAAGTGCATCCTTCACACCTGACAGTTCAGAATATGTTAGCATCCCAAAAAAGGCCTTAAAATGCATCTTAGGCCTGCAAAAATGTTGAAAACTTTGGAGGCCCAAAAAAGGGGTTTACAGGCATCCTAGACCCCCTAAAGTCCAGAAAATGTTGGTTGACCAAAAACTGTGCCAGAGAGCTCTGAATGTCCCAAAATCATTTGTAGCCTAAAAGGGGCATTATCCCACACCCTTGACGCCTGAAATTCCCAAAAATATTTTTGACACAAAAATGCATCCTACACACCTGAACGTTCAGAATATGTTAGCAGCCCAAAAAAGGCCTTAAAATGCCTTTTAGGCCTGCAAGAATGTTGAAAACTTTGGAGGTCAAAAAAAGGGGTTTACAGGTATCCTAGACCCCCTAAAGTCCAGAAAATGTTGGTGGCCCAAAACTGTGCCAGAGAGCTCTGCATGTCCCAAAATCATTTGTAGCCTGAAAGGGGCATTGACCCGCATCCTAGACCACTGAAATTCCCAAAAATCATTTTGGCAAGAAAAGTGCATCCTTCACACCTGACAGTTCAGAATATGTTAGCATCCCAAAAAAGGCCTTAAAATGCATCTTAGGCCTGCAATAATGTTGAAAACTTTGGAGGCCCAAAAAAGGGGTTTACAGGCATCCTAGACCCCTAAAGTCCAGAAAATGTTGGTTTACCAAAAACTGTGCCAGAGAGCTCTGAATGTCCCAAAATCATTTGTAGCCAGAAAGGGGCATTAACCCACACCCTTGATGCCTGAAATTCCCAAAAATACTTTTGGCAGAAAAATGCATCCTACACCCCTGAAAGTTCAGAATATGTTAGCCACCCAAAAAAGGCCTTAAAATGCATCTTAGGCCTGCAAAAATGTTGAAAACTTTGGAGGCCCAAAAAAGGGGTTTAGAGGCATCCTAGACCCCCTAAAGTCCAGAAAATGTTGGTTGACCAAAAACTGTGCCAGAGAGCTCTGCATGTCCCAAAATCATTTGTAGCCTGAAAGGGGCATTAACCCGCATCCTAGACCACTGAAATTCCCAAAAATCGTTTTGGCAAGAAAAGTGCATCCTTCACACCTGACAGTTCAGAATATGTTAGCATCCCAAAAAAGGCCTTAAAATGCATCTTAGGCCTGCAAAAATGTTGAAAACTTTGGAGGCCCAAAAAAGGGGTTTACAGGCATCCTAGACCCCCTAAAGTCCAGAAAATGTTGGTTGACCAAAAACTGTGCCAGAGAGCTCTGAATGTCCCAAAATCATTTGTAGCCTAAAAGGGGCATTATCCCACACCCTTGACGCCTGAAATTCCCAAAAATATTTTTGACACAAAAATGCATCCTACACACCTGAACGTTCAGAATATGTTAGCAGCCCAAAAAAGGCCTTAAAATGCCTTTTAGGCCTGCAAGAATGTTGAAAACTTTGGAGGTCAAAAAAAGGGGTTTACAGGTATCCTAGACCCCCTAAAGTCCAGAAAATGTTGGTGGCCCAAAACTGTGCCAGAGAGCTCTGCATGTCCCAAAATCATTTGTAGCCTGAAAGGGGCATTGACCCGCATCCTAGACCACTGAAATTCCCAAAAATCATTTTGGCAAGAAAAGTGCATCCTTCACACCTGACAGTTCAGAATATGTTAGCATCCCAAAAAAGGCCTTAAAATGCATCTTAGGCCTGCAATAATGTTGAAAACTTTGGAGGCCCAAAAAAGGGGTTTACAGGCATCCTAGACCCCTAAAGTCCAGAAAATGTTGGTTTACCAAAAACTGTGCCAGAGAGCTCTGAATGTCCCAAAATCATTTGTAGCCAGAAAGGGGCATTAACCCACACCCTTGATGCCTGAAATTCCCAAAAATACTTTTGGCAGAAAAATGCATCCTACACCCCTGAAAGTTCAGAATATGTTAGCCGCCCAAAAAAGGCCTTAAAATGCATCTTAGGCCTGCAAAAATGTTGAAAACTTTGGAGGCCCAAAAAAGGGGTTTAGAGGCATCCTAGACCCCCTAAAGTCCAGAAAATGTTGGTTGACCAAAAACTGTGCCAAAGAGCTCTGAATGTCCCAAAATCATTTGTAGCCAGAAAGGGGCAGTAACCCACACCCTTGATGCCTGAAATTCCCAAAAATACTTTTGGCAGAAAAATGCATCCTACACCCCTGAAAGTTCAGTATATGTTAGCCGCCCAAAAAAGGCCTTAAAATGCATATTAGGCCTGCAAAAATGTTGAAAACTTTGGAGGCCCAAAAAAGGGGTTTAGAGGCATCCTAGACCCCCTAAAGTCCAGAAAATGTTGGTTGGCCAAAAACTGTGCCAGAGAGCTCTGAATGTCCCAAAATCATTTGTAGCCTAAAAGGGGCATTATCCCTCACCCTTGACGCCTGAAATTCCCAAAAATATTTTTGACACAAAAATGCATCCTACACACCTGAACGTTCAGAATATGTTAGCAGCCCAAAAAAGGCCTTAAAATGCCTGTTATGTCTGGAAAAATGTTGAACACTTTGGAGGCCTAAAAAAGGGGTTTACAGGCATCCTAGACCCCCTAAAGTCCAGAAAATGTTGGTGGCCAAAAACTGTGCCAGAGAGCTCTGAATGTCCCAGAAACATTTGCAGCCTGAAAGGAGCATTAACCCGCATCCTAGACCACTGAAATTCCCAAAAATAATATTGACATGAAAAATGCATCCTACACCCCTGAAAGTTCAGAATATGTTAGCAGCCCAAAAAAGGCCTTCAAATGCCTTTTAGGACTGCAAGAATGTTGAAAACTTTGGAGGTCAAAAAAAGGGGTTTACAGGTATCCTAGACCCCCTAAAGTCCAGAAAATGTTGGTGGCCCAAAACTGTGCCAGAGAGCTCTGCATGTCCCAAAATCATTTGTAGCCTGAAAGGGGCATTGACCCGCATCCTAGACCACTGAAATTCCCAAAAATCATTTTGGCAAGAAAAGTGCATCCTTCACACCTGACAGTTCAGAATATGTTAGCATCCCAAAAAAGGCCTTAAAATGCATCTTAGGCCTGCAATAATGTTGAAAACTTTGGAGGCCCAAAAAAGGGGTTTACAGGCATCCTAGACCCCTAAAGTCCAGAAAATGTTGGTTTACCAAAAACTGTGCCAGAGAGCTCTGAATGTCCCAAAATCATTTGTAGCCAGAAAGGGGCATTAACCCACACCCTTGATGCCTGAAATTCCCAAAAATACTTTTGGCAGAAAAATGCATCCTACACCCCTGAAAGTTCAGAATATGTTAGCCGCCCAAAAAAGGCCTTAAAATGCATCTTAGGCCTGCAAAAATGTTGAAAACTTTGGAGGCCCAAAAAAGGGGTTTAGAGGCATCCTAGACCCCCTAAAGTCCAGAAAATGTTGGTTGGCCAAAAACTGTGCCAGAGAGCTCTGAATGTCCCAAAATCATTTGTAGCCTAAAAGGGGCATTATCCCACACCCTTGACGCCTGAAATTCCCAAAAATATTTTTGACACAAAAATGCATCCTACACACCTGAACGTTCAGAATATGTTAGCAGCCCAAAAAAGGCCTTAAAATGCCTGTTATGTCTGGAAAAATGTTGAACACTTTGGAGGCCTAAAAAAGGGGTTTACAGGCATCCTAGACCCCCTAAAGTCCAGAAAATGTTGGTGGCCAAGAACTGTGCCAGAGAGCTCTGAATGTCCCAGAAACATTTGCAGCCTGAAAGGAGCATTAACCCGCATCCTAGACCACTGAAATTCCCAAAAATAATTTTGACATGAAAAATGCATCCTACACCCCTGAAAGTTCAGAATATGTTAGCAGCCCAAAAAAGGCCTTAAAATGCCTTTTAGGCCTGCAAGAATGTTGAAAACTTTGGAGGTCAAAAAAAGGGGTTTACAGGTATCCTAGAGCCCCTAAAGTCCAGAAAATTTTGGTGGCCCAAAACTGTGCCAGAGAGCTCTGCATGTCCCAAAATCATTTGTAGCCTGAAAGGGGCATTAACCCGCATCCTAGACCACTGAAATTCCCAAAAATCGTTTTGGCAAGAAAAGTGCATCCTTCACACCTGACAGTTCAGAATATGTTAGCATCCCAAAAAAGGCCTTAAAATGCATCTTAGGCCTGCAAAAATGTTGAAAACTTTGGAGGCCCAAAAAAGGGGTTTACAGGCATCCTAGACCCCCTAAAGTCCAGAAAATGTTGGTTGACCAAAAACTGTGCCAGAGAGCTCTGAATGTCCCAAAATCATTTGTAGCCTAAAAGGGGCATTATCCCACACCCTTGACGCCTGAAATTCCCAAAAATATTTTTGACACAAAAATGCATCCTACACACCTGAACGTTCAGAATATGTTAGCAGCCCAAAAAAGGCCTTAAAATGCCTTTTAGGCCTGCAAGAATGTTGAAAACTTTGGAGGTCAAAAAAAGGGGTTTACAGGTATCCTAGACCCCCTAAAGTCCAGAAAATGTTGGTGGCCCAAAACTGTGCCAGAGAGCTCTGCATGTCCCAAAATCATTTGTAGCCTGAAAGGGGCATTGACCCGCATCCTAGACCACTGAAATTCCCAAAAACCATTTTGGCAAGAAAAGTGCATCCTTCACACCTGACAGTTCAGAATATGTTAGCATCCCAAAAAAGGCCTTAAAATGCATCTTAGGCCTGCAATAATGTTGAAAACTTTGGAGGCCCAAAAAAGGGGTTTACAGGCATCCTAGACCCCTAAAGTCCAGAAAATGTTGGTTTACCAAAAACTGTGCCAGAGAGCTCTGAATGTCCCAAAATCATTTGTAGCCAGAAAGGGGCATTAACCCACACCCTTGATGCCTGAAATTCCCAAAAATACTTTTGGCAGAAAAATGCATCCTACACCCCTGAAAGTTCAGAATATGTTAGCCGCCCAAAAAAGGCCTTAAAATGCATCTTAGGCCTGCAAAAATGTTGAAAACTTTGGAGGCCCAAAAAAGGGGTTTAGAGGCATCCTAGACCCCCTAAAGTCCAGAAAATGTTGGTTGACCAAAAACTGTGCCAAAGAGCTCTGAATGTCCCAAAATCATTTGTAGCCAGAAAGGGGCATTAACCCACACCCTTGATGCCTGAAATTCCCAAAAATACTTTTGGCAGAAAAATGCATCCTACACCCCTGAAAGTTCAGAATATGTTAGCCGCCCAAAAAAGGCCTTAAAATGCATATTAGGCCTGCAAAAATGTTGAAAACTTTGGAGGCCCAAAAAAGGGGTTTAGAGGCATCCTAGACCCCCTAAAGTCCAGAAAATGTTGGTTGGCCAAAAACTGTGCCAGAGAGCTCTGAATGTCCCAAAATCATTTGTAGCCTAAAAGGGGCATTATCCCTCACCCTTGACGCCTGAAATTCCCAAAAATATTTTTGACACAAAAATGCATCCTACACACCTGAACGTTCAGAATATGTTAGCAGCCCAAAAAAGGCCTTAAAATGCCTGTTATGTCTGGAAAAATGTTGAACACTTTGGAGGCCTAAAAAAGGGGTTTACAGGCATCCTAGACCCCCTAAAGTCCAGAAAATGTTGGTGGCCAAAAACTGTGCCAGAGAGCTCTGAATGTCCCAGAAACATTTGCAGCCTGAAAGGAGCATTAACCCGCATCCTAGACCACTGAAATTCCCAAAAATAATATTGACATGAAAAATGCATCCTACACCCCTGAAAGTTCAGAATATGTTAGCAGCCCAAAAAAGGCCTTCAAATGCCTTTTAGGACTGCAAGAATGTTGAAAACTTTGGAGGTCAAAAAAAGGGGTTTACAGGTATCCTAGACCCCCTAAAGTCCAGAAAATGTTGGTGGCCCAAAACTGTGCCAGAGAGCTCTGCATGTCCCAAAATCATTTGTAGCCTGAAAGGGGCATTGACCCGCATCCTAGACCACTGAAATTCCCAAAAATCATTTTGGCAAGAAAAGTGCATCCTTCACACCTGACAGTTCAGAATATGTTAGCATCCCAAAAAAGGCCTTAAAATGCATCTTAGGCCTGCAATAATGTTGAAAACTTTGGAGGCCCAAAAAAGGGGTTTACAGGCATCCTAGACCCCTAAAGTCCAGAAAATGTTGGTTTACCAAAAACTGTGCCAGAGAGCTCTGAATGTCCCAAAATCATTTGTAGCCAGAAAGGGGCATTAACCCACACCCTTGATGCCTGAAATTCCCAAAAATACTTTTGGCAGAAAAATGCATCCTACACCCCTGAAAGTTCAGAATATGTTAGCCGCCCAAAAAAGGCCTTAAAATGCATCTTAGGCCTGCAAAAATGTTGAAAACTTTGGAGGCCCAAAAAAGGGGTTTAGAGGCATCCTAGACCCCCTAAAGTCCAGAAAATGTTGGTTGACCAAAAACTGTGCCAGAGAGCTCTGAATGTCCCAAAATCATTTGTAGCCTAAAAGGGGCATTATCCCACACCCTTGACGCCTGAAATTCCCAAAAATATTTTTGACACAAAAATGCATCCTACACACCTGAACGTTCAGAATATGTTAGCAGCCCAAAAAAGGCCTTAAAATGCCTGTTATGTCTGGAAAAATGTTGAACACTTTGGAGGCCTAAAAAAGGGGTTTACAGGCATCCTAGACCCCCTAAAGTCCAGAAAATGTTGGTGGCCAAGAACTGTGCCAGAGAGCTCTGAATGTCCCAGAAACATTTGCAGCCTGAAAGGAGCATTAACCCGCATCCTAGACCACTGAAATTCCCAAAAATAATTTTGACATGAAAAATGCATCCTACACCCCTGAAAGTTCAGAATATGTTAGCAGCCCAAAAAAGGCCTTAAAATGCCTTTTAGGCCTGCAAGAATGTTGAAAACTTTGGAGGTCAAAAAAAGGGGTTTACAGGTATCCTAGAGCCCCTAAAGTCCAGAAAATTTTGGTGGCCCAAAACTGTGCCAGAGAGCTCTGCATGTCCCAAAATCATTTGTAGCCTGAAAGGGGCATTAACCCGCATCCTAGACCACTGAAATTCCCAAAAATCGTTTTGGCAAGAAAAGTGCATCCTTCACACCTGACAGTTCAGAATATGTTAGCATCCCAAAAAAGGCCTTAAAATGCATCTTAGGCCTGCAAAAATGTTGAAAACTTTGGAGGCCCAAAAAAGGGGTTTACAGGCATCCTAGACCCCCTAAAGTCCAGAAAATGTTGGTTGACCAAAAACTGTGCCAGAGAGCTCTGAATGTCCCAAAATCATTTGTAGCCTAAAAGGGGCATTATCCCACACCCTTGACGCCTGAAATTCCCAAAAATATTTTTGACACAAAAATGCATCCTACACACCTGAACGTTCAGAATATGTTAGCAGCCCAAAAAAGGCCTTAAAATGCCTTTTAGGCCTGCAAAAATGTTGAAAACTTTGGAGGTCAAAAAAAGGTGTTTACAGGTATCCTAGACCCCCTAAAGTCCAGAAAATGTTGGTGGCCCAAAACTGTGCCAGAGAGCTCTGCATGTCCCAAAATCATTTGTAGCCTGAAAGGGGCATTGACCCGCATCCTAGACCACTGAAATTCCCAAAAATCATTTTGGCAAGAAAAGTGCATCCTTCACACCTGACAGTTCAGAATATGTTAGCATCCCAAAAAAGGCCTTAAAATGCATCTTAGGCCTGCAATAATGTTGAAAACTTTGGAGGCCCAAAAAAGGGGTTTACAGGCATCCTAGACCCCTAAAGTCCAGAAAATGTTGGTTTACCAAAAACTGTGCCAGAGAGCTCTGAATGTCCCAAAATCATTTGTAGCCAGAAAGGGGCATTAACCCACACCCTTGATGCCTGAAATTCCCAAAAATACTTTTGGCAGAAAAATGCATCCTACACCCCTGAAAGTTCAGAATATGTTAGCCGCCCAAAAAAGGCCTTAAAATGCATCTTAGGCCTGCAAAAATGTTGAAAACTTTGGAGGCCCAAAAAAGGGGTTTAGAGGCATCCTAGACCCCCTAAAGTCCAGAAAATGTTGGTTGACCAAAAACTGTGCCAAAGAGCTCTGAATGTCCCAAAATCATTTGTAGCCAGAAAGGGGCATTAACCCACACCCTTGATGCCTGAAATTCCCAAAAATACTTTTGGCAGAAAAATGCATCCTACACCCCTGAAAGTTCAGAATATGTTAGCCGCCCAAAAAAGGCCTTAAAATGCATATTAAGCCTGCAAAAATGTTGAAAACTTTGGAGGCCCAAAAAAGGGGTTTAGAGGCATCCTAGACCCCCTAAAGTCCAGAAAATGTTGGTTGGCCAAAAACTGTGCCAGAGAGCTCTGAATGTCCCAAAATCATTTGTAGCCTAAAAGGGGCATTATCCCTCACCCTTGACGCCTGAAATTCCCAAAAATATTTTTGACACAAAAATGCATCCTACACACCTGAACGTTCAGAATATGTTAGCAGCCCAAAAAAGGCCTTAAAATGCCTGTTATGTCTGGAAAAATGTTGAACACTTTGGAGGCCTAAAAAAGGGGTTTACAGGCATCCTAGACCCCCTAAAGTCCAGAAAATGTTGGTGGCCAAAAACTGTGCCAGAGAGCTCTGAATGTCCCAGAAACATTTGCAGCCTGAAAGGAGCATTAACCCGCATCCTAGACCACTGAAATTCCCAAAAATAATATTGACATGAAAAATGCATCCTACACCCCTGAAAGTTCAGAATATGTTAGCAGCCCAAAAAAGGCCTTCAAATGCCTTTTAGGACTGCAAGAATGTTGAAAACTTTGGAGGTCAAAAAAAGGGGTTTACAGGTATCCTAGACCCCCTAAAGTCCAGAAAATGTTGGTGGCCCAAAACTGTGCCAGAGAGCTCTGCATGTCCCAAAATCATTTGTAGCCTGAAAGGGGCATTGACCCGCATCCTAGACCACTGAAATTCCCAAAAATCATTTTGGCAAGAAAAGTGCATCCTTCACACCTGACAGTTCAGAATATGTTAGCATCCCAAAAAAGGCCTTAAAATGCATCTTAGGCCTGCAATAATGTTGAAAACTTTGGAGGCCCAAAAAAGGGGTTTACAGGCATCCTAGACCCCTAAAGTCCAGAAAATGTTGGTTTACCAAAAACTGTGCCAGAGAGCTCTGAATGTCCCAAAATCATTTGTAGCCAGAAAGGGGCATTAACCCACACCCTTGATGCCTGAAATTCCCAAAAATACTTTTGGCAGAAAAATGCATCCTACACCCCTGAAAGTTCAGAATATGTTAGCCGCCCAAAAAAGGCCTTAAAATGCATCTTAGGCCTGCAAAAATGTTGAAAACTTTGGAGGCCCAAAAAAGGGGTTTAGAGGCATCCTAGGCCCCCTAAAGTCCAGAAAATGTTGGTTGACCAAAAACTGTGCCAGAGAGCTCTGAATGTCCCAAAATCATTTGTAGCCTAAAAGGGGCATTATCCCACACCCTTGACGCCTGAAATTCCCAAAAATATTTTTGACACAAAAATGCATCCTACACACCTGAACGTTCAGAATATGTTAGCAGCCCAAAAAAGGCCTTAAAATGCCTGTTATGTCTGGAAAAATGTTGAACACTTTGGAGGCCTAAAAAAGGGGTTAGGCATCCTAGACCCCCTAAAGTCCAGAAAATGTTGGTGGCCAAGAACTGTGCCAGAGAGCTCTGAATGTCCCAGAAACATTTGCAGCCTGAAAGGAGCATTAACCCGCATCCTAGACCACTGAAATTCCCAAAAATAATTTTGACATGAAAAATGCATCCTACACCCCTGAAAGTTCAGAATATGTTAGCAGCCCAAAAAAGGCCTTAAAATGCCTTTTAGGCCTGCAAGAATGTTGAAAACTTTGGAGGTCAAAAAAAGGGGTTTACAGGTATCCTAGAGCCCCTAAAGTCCAGAAAATTTTGGTGGCCCAAAACTGTGCCAGAGAGCTCTGCATGTCCCAAAATCATTTGTAGCCTGAAAGGGGCATTAACCCGCATCCTAGACCACTGAAATTCCCAAAAATCGTTTTGGCAAGAAAAGTGCATCCTTCACACCTGACAGTTCAGAATATGTTAGCATCCCAAAAAAGGCCTTAAAATGCATCTTAGGCCTGCAAAAATGTTGAAAACTTTGGAGGCCCAAAAAAGGGGTTTACAGGCATCCTAGACCCCCTAAAGTCCAGAAAATGTTGGTTGACCAAAAACTGTGCCAGAGAGCTCTGAATGTCCCAAAATCATTTGTAGCCTAAAAGGGGCATTATCCCACACCCTTGACGCCTGAAATTCCCAAAAATATTTTTGACACAAAAATGCATCCTACACACCTGAACGTTCAGAATATGTTAGCAGCCCAAAAAAGGCCTTAAAATGCCTTTTAGGCCTGCAAGAATGTTGAAAACTTTGGAGGTCAAAAAAAGGGGTTTACAGGTATCCTAGACCCCCTAAAGTCCAGAAAATGTTGGTGGCCCAAAACTGTGCCAGAGAGCTCTGCATGTCCCAAAATCATTTGTAGCCTGAAAGGGGCATTGACCCGCATCCTAGACCACTGAAATTCCCAAAAATCATTTTGGCAAGAAAAGTGCATCCTTCACACCTGACAGTTCAGAATATGTTAGCATCCCAAAAAAGGCCTTAAAATGCATCTTAGGCCTGCAATAATGTTGAAAACTTTGGAGGCCCAAAAAAGGGGTTTACAGGCATCCTAGACCCCTAAAGCCCAGAAAATGTTGGTTTACCAAAAACTGTGCCAGAGAGCTCTGAATGTCCCAAAATCATTTGTAGCCTAAAAGGGGCATTATCCCACACCCTTGACGCCTGAAATTCCCAAAAATATTTTTGGCACAAAAATGCATCCTACACCCCTGAAAGTTCAGAATATGTTAGCAGCCCAAAAAAGGCCTTAAAATGCATCTTAGTCCTGCAAAAATGTTGAAAACTTTGGAGGCCCAAAAAAGGGGTTTAGAGGCATCCTAGACCCCCTAAAGTCCAGAAAATGTTGGTTGACCAAAAACTGTGCCAGAGAGCTCTGAATGTCCCAAAATCATTTGTAGCCTAAAAGGGGCATTATCCCACACCCTTGACGCCTGAAATTCCCAAAAATATTTTTGACACAAAAATGCATCCTACACACCTGAACGTTCAGAATATGTTAGCAGCCCAAAAAAGGCCTTAAAATGCCTGTTATGTCTGGAAAAATGTTGAACACTTTGGAGGCCTAAAAAAGGGGTTTACAGGCATCCTAGACCCCCTAAAGTCCAGAAAATGTTGGTGGCCAAAAACTGTGCCAGAGAGCTCTGAATGTCCCAGAAACATTTGCAGCCTGAAAGGAGCATTAACCCGCATCCTAGACCACTGAAATTCCCAAAAATAATTTTGACATGAAAAATGCATCCTACACCCCGGAAAGTTCAGAATATGTTAGCAGCCCAAAAAAGGCCTTAAAATGCATCTTAGTCCTGCAAAAATGTTGAAAACTTTGGAGGCCCAAAAAAGGGGTTTACAGGCATCCTAGACCCCCTAAAGTCCAGAAAATGTTGGTTGCCCAAAAACTGTGCCAAAGAGCTCTGAATGTCCCAAAATCATTTGTAGCCAGAAAGGGGCATTAACCCACACCCTTGATGCCTGAAATTCCCAAAAATACTTTTGGCAGAAAAATGCATCCTACACTCCTGAAAGTTCAGAATATGTTAGCCGCCCAAAAAAGGCCTTAAAATGCATCTTAGGCCTGCAAAAATGTTGAAAACTTTGGAGGCCCAAAAAAGGGGTTTAGAGGCATCCTAGACCCCCTAAAGTCCAGAAAATGTTGGTTGACCAAAAACTGTGCCAGAGAGCTCTGAATGTCCCAGAAACATTTGCAGCATGAAAGAAGCATTAACCCGCATCCTAGACCACTGAAATTCCCAAGAATAATTTTGACATGAAAAATGCATCCTACACCCCTGAAAGTTCAGAATATGTTAGCAGCCCAAAAAAGGCCTTAAAATGCCTTTTAGGCCTGCAAGAATGTTGAAAACTTTGGAGGTCAAAAAAAGGGGTTTACAGGTATCCTAGACCCCCTAAAGTCCAGAAAATGTTGGTTGCCCAAAAACTGTGCCAAAGAGCTCTGAATGTCCCAAAATCATGTGTAGCCTGAAAGGGGCATTAACCCACACCCTTGATGCCTGAAATTCCCAAAAATACTTTTGGCAGAAAAATGCATCCTACACCCCTGAAAGTTCAGAATATGTTAGCCGCCCAAAAAAGGCCTTAAAATGCATCTTAGGCCTGCAAAAATGTTGAAAACTTTGGAGGCCCAAAAAAGGGGTTTAGAGGCATCCTAGACCCCCTAAAGTCCAGAAAATGTTGGTTGACCAAAAACTGTGCCAGAGAGCTCTGAATGTCCCAAAATCATTTGTAGCCTAAAAGGGGCATTATCCCACACCCTTGACGCCTGAAATTCCCAAAAATATTTTTGACACAAAAATGCATCCTACACACCTGAACGTTCAGAATATGTCAGCATCCCAAAAAAGGCCTTAAAATGCCTTTTAGGCCTGCAAGAATGTTGAAAACTTTGGAGGTCAAAAAAAGGGGTTTACAGGTATCCTAGACCCCCTAAAGTCCAGAAATGTTTGGTGGCCCAAAACTGTGCCAGAGAGCTCTGCATGTCCCAAAATCATTTGTAGCCTGAAAGGGGCATTAACCCGCATCTTAGACCACTGAAATTCCAAAAATCGTTTTGGCAAGAAAAGTGCATCCTTCACACCTGACAGTTCAGAATATGTTAGCATCCCAAAAAAGGCCTTAAAATGCATCTTAGGCCTGCAAAAATGTTGAAAACTTTGGAGGCCCAAAAAAGGGGTTTACAGGCATCCTAGACCCCCTAAAGTCCGGAAAATGTTGGTTGACCAAAAACTGTGCCAGAGAGCTCTGAATGTCCCAAAATCATTTGTAGCCTAAAAGGGGCATTATCCCACACCCTTGACGCCTGAAATTCCCAAAAATATTTTTGGCACAAAAATGCATCCTACACCCCTGAAAGTTCAGAATATGTTAGCAGCCCAAAAAAGGCCTTAAAATGCATCTTAGTCCTGCAAAAATGTTGAAAACTTTGGAGGCCCAAAAAAGGGGTTTACAGGCATCCTAGACCCCTAAAGTCCAGAAAATGTTGGTTGCCCAAAAACTGTGCCAAAGAGCTCTGAATGTCCCAAAATCATTTGTAGCCAGAAAGGGGCATTAACCCACACCCTTGATGCCTGAAATTTCCAAAAATACTTTTGGCAGAAAAATGCATTCTACACCCCTGAAAGTTCAGAATATGTTAGCCGCCCATAAAAGGCCTTAAAATGCATCTTAGGCCTGCAAAAATGTTGAAAACTTTGGAGGCCCAAAAAAGGGTTTACAGGCATCCTAGACCCCCTAAAGTCCAGAAAATGTTGGTTGACCAAAAACTGTGCCAGAGAGCTCTGAATGTCCCAAAATCATTTGTAGCCAGAAAGGGGCATTAACCCACACCCTTGATGCCTGAAATTCCCAAAAATACTTTTGGCAGAAAAATGCATCCTACACACCTGAACGTTCAGAATATGTTAGCAACCCAAAAAAGGCCTTAAAATGCCTGTTATGTCTGGAAAAATGTTGAACACTTTGGAGGCCTAAAAAAGGGGTTTACAGGCATCCTAGACCCCCTAAAGTCCAGAAAATGTTGGTGGCCAAAAACTGTGCCAGAGAGCTCTGAATGTCCCAGAAACATTTGCAGCCTGAAAGGAGCATTAACCCGCATCCTAGACCACTGAAATTCCCAAAAATAATTTTGACATGAAAAATGCATCCTACACCCCTGAAAGTTCAGAATATGTTAGCATCCCAAAAAAGGCCTTAAAATGCCTTTTAGGCCTGCAAGAATGTTGAAAACTTTGGAGGTCAAAAAAAGGGGTTTACAGGTATCCTAGACCCCCTAAAGTCCAGAAAATGTTGGTGGCCCAAAACTGTGCCAGAGAGCTCTGCATGTCCCAAAATCATTTGTAGCCTGAAAGGGGCATTAACCTGCATCCTAGACCACTGAAATTCCCAAAAATCGTTTTGGCAAGAAAAGTGCATCCTTCACACCTGACAGTTCAGAATATGTTAGCATCCCAAAAAAGACCTTAAAATGCATCTTAGGCCTGCAAAAATGTTGAAAACTTTGGAGGCCCAAAAAAGGGGTTTACAGGCATCCTAGACCCCCTAAAGTCCAGAAAATGTTGGTTGACCAAAAACTGTGCCAGAGAGCTCTGAATGTCCCAAAATCATTTGTAGCCTAAAAGGGGCATTATCCCACACCCTTGACGCCTGAAATTCCCAAAAAAATTTTTGACACAAAAATGCATCCTACACACCTGAACGTTCAGAATATGTTAGCAGCCCAAAAAAGGCCTTAAAATGCCTGTTATGTCTGGAAAAATGTTGAACACTTTGGAGGCCTAAAAAAGGGGTTTACAGGCATCCTAGACCCCCTAAAGTCCAGAAAATGTTGGTGGCCAAAAACTGTGCCAGAGAGCTCTGAATGTCCCAGAAACATTTGCAGCATGAAAGAAGCATTAACCCGCATCCTAGACCACTGAAATTCCCAAGAATAATTTTGACATGAAAAATGCATCCTACACCCCTGAAAGTTCAGAATATGTTAGCAGCCCAAAAAAGGCCTTAAAATGCCTTTTAGGCCTGCAAGAATGTTGAAAACTTTGGAGGTCAAAAAAATGGGTTTACAGGTATCCTAGACCCCCTAAAGTCCAGAAAATGTTGGTTGCCCAAAAACTGTGCCAAAGAGCTCTGAATGTCCCAAAATCATGTGTAGCCTGAAAGGGGCATTAACCCACACCCTTGATGCCTGAAATTCCCAAAAATACTTTTGGCAGAAAAATGCATCCTACACCCCTGAAAGTTCAGAATATGTTAGCCGCCCAAAAAAGGCCTTAAAATGCATCTTAGGCCTGCAAAAATGTTGAAAACTTTGGAGGCCCAAAAAAGGGGTTTAGAGGCATCCTAGACCCCCTAAAGTCCAGAAAATGTTGGTTGACCAAAAACTGTGCCAGAGAGCTCTGAATGTCCCAAAATCATTTGTAGCCTAAAAGGGGCATTATCCCACACCCTTGACGCCTGAAATTCCCAAAAATATTTTTGACACAAAAATGCATCCTACACACCTGAACGTTCAGAATATGTCAGCATCCCAAAAAAGGCCTTAAAATGCCTTTTAGGCCTGCAAGAATGTTGAAAACTTTGGAGGTCAAAAAAAGGGGTTTACAGGTATCCTAGACCCCCTAAAGTCCAGAAATGTTTGGTGGCCCAAAACTGTGCCAGAGAGCTCTGCATGTCCCAAAATCATTTGTAGCCTGAAAGGGGCATTAACCCGCATCTTAGACCACTGAAATTCCAAAAATCGTTTTGGCAAGAAAAGTGCATCCTTCACACCTGACAGTTCAGAATATGTTAGCATCCCAAAAAAGGCCTTAAAATGCATCTTAGGCCTGCAAAAATGTTGAAAACTTTGGAGGCCCAAAAAAGGGGTTTACAGGCATCCTAGACCCCCTAAAGTCCGGAAAATGTTGGTTGACCAAAAACTGTGCCAGAGAGCTCTGAATGTCCCAAAATCATTTGTAGCCTAAAAGGGGCATTATCCCACACCCTTGACGCCTGAAATTCCCAAAAATATTTTTGGCAGAAAAATGCATCCTACACCCCTGAAAGTTCAGAATATGTTAGCAGCCCAAAAAAGGCCTTAAAATGCATCTTAGTCCTGCAAAAATGTTGAAAACTTTGGAGGCCCAAAAAAGGGGTTTACAGGCATCCTAGACCCCTAAAGTCCAGAAAATGTTGGTTGCCCAAAAACTGTGCCAAAGAGCTCTGAATGTCCCAAAATCATTTGTAGCCAGAAAGGGGCATTAACCCACACCCTTGATGCCTGAAATTTCCAAAAATACTTTTGGCAGAAAAATGCATTCTACACCCCTGAAAGTTCAGAATATGTTAGCCGCCCATAAAAGGCCTTAAAATGCATCTTAGGCCTGCAAAAATGTTGAAAACTTTGGAGGCCCAAAAAAGGGTTTACAGGCATCCTAGACCCCCTAAAGTCCAGAAAATGTTGGTTGACCAAAAACTGTGCCAGAGAGCTCTGAATGTCCCAAAATCATTTGTAGCCAGAAAGGGGCATTAACCCACACCCTTGATGCCTGAAATTCCCAAAAATACTTTTGGCAGAAAAATGCATCCTACACACCTGAACGTTCAGAATATGTTAGCAACCCAAAAAAGGCCTTAAAATGCCTGTTATGTCTGGAAAAATGTTGAACACTTTGGAGGCCTAAAAAAGGGGTTTACAGGCATCCTAGACCCCCTAAAGTCCAGAAAATGTTGGTGGCCAAAAACTGTGCCAGAGAGCTCTGAATGTCCCAGAAACATTTGCAGCCTGAAAGGAGCATTAACCCGCATCCTAGACCACTGAAATTCCCAAAAATAATTTTGACATGAAAAATGCATCCTACACCCCTGAAAGTTCAGAATATGTTAGCATCCCAAAAAAGGCCTTAAAATGCCTTTTAGGCCTGCAAGAATGTTGAAAACTTTGGAGGTCAAAAAAAGGGGTTTACAGGTATCCTAGACCCCCTAAAGTCCAGAAAATGTTGGTGGCCCAAAACTGTGCCAGAGAGCTCTGCATGTCCCAAAATCATTTGTAGCCTGAAAGGGGCATTAACCTGCATCCTAGACCACTGAAATTCCCAAAAATCGTTTTGGCAAGAAAAGTGCATCCTTCACACCTGACAGTTCAGAATATGTTAGCATCCCAAAAAAGACCTTAAAATGCATCTTAGGCCTGCAAAAATGTTGAAAACATTGGAGGCCCAAAAAAGGGGTTTACAGGCATCCTAGACCCCCTAAAGTCCAGAAAATGTTGGTTGACCAAAAACTGTGCCAGAGAGCTCTGAATGTCCCAAAATCATTTGTAGCCTAAAAGGGGCATTATCCCACACCCTTGACGCCTGAAATTCCCAAAAAAATTTTTGGCACAAAAATGCATCCTACACCCCTGAAAGTTCAGAATATGTTAGCCGCCCAAAAAAGGCCTTAAAATGCATCTTAGGCCTGAAAAAATGTTGAAAACTTTGGAGGCCCAAAAAAGGGGTTTAGAGGCATCCTAGACCCCCTAAAGTCCAGAAAATGTTGGTTGACCAAAAACTGTGCCAGAGAGCTCTGAATGTCCCAGAAACATTTGCAGCATGAAAGAAGCATTAACCCGCATCCTAGACCACTGAAATTCCCAAGAATAATTTTGACATGAAAAATGCATCCTACACCCCTGAAAGTTCAGAATATGTTAGCAGCCCAAAAAAGGCCTTAAAATGCCTTTTAGGCCTGCAAGAATGTTGAAAACTTTGGAGGTCAAAAAAAGGGGTTTACAGGTATCCTAGACCCCCTAAAGTCCAGAAGCTTTTGGTGGCCCAAAACTGCGCCAGAGAGCTCTGCATGTCCCAAAATCATGTGTAGCCTGAAAGGGGCATTAACCCGCATCCTAGACCACTGAAATTCCCAAAAATCGTTTTGGCAAGAAAAGTGCATCCTTCACACCTGACAGTTCAGAATATGTTAGCATCCCAAAAAAGGCCTTAAAATGCATCTTAGGCCTGCAAAAATGTTGAAAACTTTGGAGGCCCAAAAAAGGGGTTTACAGGCATCCTAGACCCCCTAAAGTCCGGAAAATGTTGGTTGACCAAAAACTGTGCCAGAGAGCTCTGAATGTCCCAAAATCATTTGTAGCCTAAAAGGGGCATTATCCCACACCCTTGACGCCTGAAATTCCCAAAAATATTTTTGGCACAAAAATGCATCCTACACCCCTGAAAGTTCAGAATATGTTAGCCGCCCAAAAAAGGCCTTAAAATGCATCTTAGGCCTGCAAAAATGTTGAAAACTTTGGAGGCCCAAAAAAGGGGTTTAGAGGCATCCTAGACCCCCTAAAGTCCAGAAAATGTTGGTTGACCAAAAACTGTGCCAGAGAGCTCTGAATGTCCCAAAATCATTTGTAGCCTAAAAGGGGCATTATCCCACAGCCTTGACGCCTGAAATTCCCAAAAATATTTTTGACACAAAAATGCATCCTACACACCTGAACGTTCAGAATATGTTAGCAGCCCAAAAAAGGCCTTAAAATGCCTGTTATGTCTGGAAAAATGTTGAACACTTTGGAGGCCTAAAAAAGGGGTTTACAGGCATCCTAGACCCCCTAAAGTCCAGAAAATGTTGGTGGCCAAAAACTGTGCCAGAGAGCTCTGAATGTCCCAGAAACATTTGCAGCCTGAAAGAAGCATTAACCCGCATCCTAGACCACTGAAATTCCCAAAAATAATTTTGACATGAAAAATGCATCCTACACCCCTGAAAGTTCAGAATATGTTAGCAGCCCAAAAAAGGCCTTAAAATGCCTTTTAGGCCTGCAAGAATGTTGAAAACTTTGGAGGTCAAAAAAAGGGGTTTACAGGTATCCTAGACCCCCTAAAGTCCAGAAGCTTTTGGTGGCCCAAAACTGCGCCAGAGAGCTCTGCATGTCCCAAAATCATGTGTAGCCTGAAAGGGGCATTAACCCGCATCCTAGACCACTGAAATTCCCAAAAATCGTTTTGGCAAGAAAAGTGCATCCTTCACACCTGACAGTTCAGAATATGTTAGCATCCCAAAAAAGGCCTTAAAATGCATCTTAGGCCTGCAAAAATGTTGAAAACTTTGGAGGCCCAAAAAAGGGGTTTACAGGCATCCTAGACCCCCTAAAGTCCGGAAAATGTTGGTTGACCAAAAACTGTGCCAGAGAGCTCTGAATGTCCCAAAATCATTTGTAGCCTAAAAGGGGCATTATCCCACACCCTTGACGCCTGAAATTCCCAAAAATATTTTTGGCACAAAAATGCATCCTACACCCCTGAAAGTTCAGAATATGTTAGCCGCCCAAAAAAGGCCTTAAAATGCATCTTAGGCCTGCAAAAATGTTGAAAACTTTGGAGGCCCAAAAAAGGGGTTTAGAGGCATCCTAGACCCCCTAAAGTCCAGAAAATGTTGGTTGACCAAAAACTGTGCCAGAGAGCTCTGAATGTCCCAGAAACATTTGCAGCATGAAAGAAGCATTAACCCGCATCCTAGACCACTGAAATTCCCAAGAATAATTTTGACATGAAAAATGCATCCTACACCCCTGAAAGTTCAGAATATGTTAGCAGCCCAAAAAAGGCCTTAAAATGCCTTTTAGGCCTGCAAGAATGTTGAAAACTTTGGAGGTCAAAAAAAGGGGTTTACAGGTATCCTAGACCCCCTAAAGTCCAGAAGCTTTTGGTGGCCCAAAACTGCGCCAGAGAGCTCTGCATGTCCCAAAATCATGTGTAGCCTGAAAGGGGCATTAACCCGCATCCTAGACCACTGAAATTCCCAAAAATCGTTTTGGCAAGAAAAGTGCATCCTTCACACCTGACAGTTCAGAATATGTTAGCATCCCAAAAAAGGCCTTAAAATGCATCTTAGGCCTGCAAAAATGTTGAAAACTTTGGAGGCCCAAAAAAGGGGTTTACAGGCATCTTAGACCCCCTAAAGTCCGGAAAATGTTGGTTGACCAAAAACTGTGCCAGAGAGCTCTGAATGTCCCAAAATCATTTGTAGCCTAAAAGGGGCATTATCCCACACCCTTGACGCCTGAAATTCCCAAAAATATTTTTGGCACAAAAATGCATCCTACACCCCTGAAAGTTCAGAATATGTTAGCCGCCCAAAAAAGGCCTTAAAATGCATCTTAGGCCTGCAAAAATGTTGAAAACTTTGGAGGCCCAAAAAAGGGGTTTAGAGGCATCCTAGACCCCCTAAAGTCCAGAAAATGTTGGTTGACCAAAAACTGTGCCAGAGAGCTCTGAATGTCCCAGAAACATTTGCAGCATGAAAGAAGCATTAACCCGCATCCTAGACCACTGAAATTCCCAAGAATAATTTTGACATGAAAAATGCATCCTACACCCCTGAAAGTTCAGAATATGTTAGCAGCCCAAAAAAGGCCTTAAAATGCCTTTTAGGCCTGCAAGAATGTTGAAAACTTTGGAGGTCAAAAAAAGGGGTTTACAGGTATCCTAGACCCCCTAAAGTCCAGAAAATGTTGGTTGCCCAAAAACTGTGCCAAAGAGCTCTGAATGTCCCAAAATCATGTGTAGCCTGAAAGGGGCATTAACCCACACCCTTGATGCCTGAAATTCCCAAAAATACTTTTGGCAGAAAAATGCATCCTACACCCCTGAAAGTTCAGAATATGTTAGCCGCCCAAAAAAGGCCTTAAAATGCATCTTAGGCCTGCAAAAATGTTGAAAACTTTGGAGGCCCAAAAAAGGGGTTTAGAGGCATCCTAGACCCCCTAAAGTCCAGAAAATGTTGGTTGACCAAAAACTGTGCCAGAGAGCTCTGAATGTCCCAAAATCATTTGTAGCCTAAAAGGGGCATTATCCCACACCCTTGACGCCTGAAATTCCCAAAAATATTTTTGACACAAAAATGCATCCTACACACCTGAACGTTCAGAATATGTCAGCATCCCAAAAAAGGCCTTAAAATGCCTTTTAGGCCTGCAAGAATGTTGAAAACTTTGGAGGTCAAAAAAAGGGGTTTACAGGTATCCTAGACCCCCTAAAGTCCAGAAATGTTTGGTGGCCCAAAACTGTGCCAGAGAGCTCTGCATGTCCCAAAATCATTTGTAGCCTGAAAGGGGCATTAACCCGCATCTTAGACCACTGAAATTCCAAAAATCGTTTTGGCAAGAAAAGTGCATCCTTCACACCTGACAGTTCAGAATATGTTAGCATCCCAAAAAAGGCCTTAAAATGCATCTTAGGCCTGCAAAAATGTTGAAAACTTTGGAGGCCCAAAAAAGGGGTTTACAGGCATCCTAGACCCCCTAAAGTCCGGAAAATGTTGGTTGACCAAAAACTGTGCCAGAGAGCTCTGAATGTCCCAAAATCATTTGTAGCCTAAAAGGGGCATTATCCCACACCCTTGACGCCTGAAATTCCCAAAAATATTTTTGGCACAAAAATGCATCCTACACCCCTGAAAGTTCAGAATATGTTAGCAGCCCAAAAAAGGCCTTAAAATGCATCTTAGTCCTGCAAAAATGTTGAAAACTTTGGAGGCCCAAAAAAGGGGTTTACAGGCATCCTAGACCCCTAAAGTCCAGAAAATGTTGGTTGCCCAAAAACTGTGCCAAAGAGCTCTGAATGTCCCAAAATCATTTGTAGCCAGAAAGGGGCATTAACCCACACCCTTGATGCCTGAAATTTCCAAAAATACTTTTGGCAGAAAAATGCATTCTACACCCCTGAAAGTTCAGAATATGTTAGCCGCCCATAAAAGGCCTTAAAATGCATCTTAGGCCTGCAAAAATGTTGAAAACTTTGGAGGCCCAAAAAAGGGTTTACAGGCATCCTAGACCCCCTAAAGTCCAGAAAATGTTGGTTGACCAAAAACTGTGCCAGAGAGCTCTGAATGTCCCAAAATCATTTGTAGCCAGAAAGGGGCATTAACCCACACCCTTGATGCCTGAAATTCCCAAAAATACTTTTGGCAGAAAAATGCATCCTACACACCTGAACGTTCAGAATATGTTAGCAACCCAAAAAAGGCCTTAAAATGCCTGTTATGTCTGGAAAAATGTTGAACACTTTGGAGGCCTAAAAAAGGGGTTTACAGGCATCCTAGACCCCCTAAAGTCCAGAAAATGTTGGTGGCCAAAAACTGTGCCAGAGAGCTCTGAATGTCCCAGAAACATTTGCAGCCTGAAAGGAGCATTAACCCGCATCCTAGACCACTGAAATTCCCAAAAATAATTTTGACATGAAAAATGCATCCTACACCCCTGAAAGTTCAGAATATGTTAGCATCCCAAAAAAGGCCTTAAAATGCCTTTTAGGCCTGCAAGAATGTTGAAAACTTTGGAGGTCAAAAAAAGGGGTTTACAGGTATCCTAGACCCCCTAAAGTCCAGAAAATGTTGGTGGCCCAAAACTGTGCCAGAGAGCTCTGCATGTCCCAAAATCATTTGTAGCCTGAAAGGGGCATTAACCTGCATCCTAGACCACTGAAATTCCCAAAAATCGTTTTGGCAAGAAAAGTGCATCCTTCACACCTGACAGTTCAGAATATGTTAGCATCCCAAAAAAGACCTTAAAATGCATCTTAGGCCTGCAAAAATGTTGAAAACTTTGGAGGCCCAAAAAAGGGGTTTACAGGCATCCTAGACCCCCTAAAGTCCAGAAAATGTTGGTTGACCAAAAACTGTGCCAGAGAGCTCTGAATGTCCCAAAATCATTTGTAGCCTAAAAGGGGCATTATCCCACACCCTTGACGCCTGAAATTCCCAAAAAAAATTTTGACACAAAAATGCATCCTACACACCTGAACGTTCAGAATATGTTAGCAGCCCAAAAAAGGCCTTAAAATGCCTGTTATGTCTGGAAAAATGTTGAACACTTTGGAGGCCTAAAAAAGGGGTTTACAGGCATCCTAGACCCCCTAAAGTCCAGAAAATGTTGGTGGCCAAAAACTGTGCCAGAGAGCTCTGAATGTCCCAGAAACATTTGCAGCATGAAAGAAGCATTAACCCGCATCCTAGACCACTGAAATTCCCAAGAATAATTTTGACATGAAAAATGCATCCTACACCCCTGAAAGTTCAGAATATGTTAGCAGCCCAAAAAAGGCCTTAAAATGCCTTTTAGGCCTGCAAGAATGTTGAAAACTTTGGAGGTCAAAAAAAGGGGTTTACAGGTATCCTAGACCCCCTAAAGTCCAGAAAATGTTGGTTGCCCAAAAACTGTGCCAAAGAGCTCTGAATGTCCCAAAATCATGTGTAGCCTGAAAGGGGCATTAACCCACACCCTTGATGCCTGAAATTCCCAAAAATACTTTTGGCAGAAAAATGCATCCTACACCCCTGAAAGTTCAGAATATGTTAGCCGCCCAAAAAAGGCCTTAAAATGCATCTTAGGCCTGCAAAAATGTTGAAAACTTTGGAGGCCCAAAAAAGGGGTTTAGAGGCATCCTAGACCCCCTAAAGTCCAGAAAATGTTGGTTGACCAAAAACTGTGCCAGAGAGCTCTGAATGTCCCAAAATCATTTGTAGCCTAAAAGGGGCATTATCCCACACCCTTGACGCCTGAAATTCCCAAAAATATTTTTGACACAAAAATGCATCCTACACACCTGAACGTTCAGAATATGTCAGCATCCCAAAAAAGGCCTTAAAATGCCTTTTAGGCCTGCAAGAATGTTGAAAACTTTGGAGGTCAAAAAAAGGGGTTTACAGGTATCCTAGACCCCCTAAAGTCCAGAAATGTTTGGTGGCCCAAAACTGTGCCAGAGAGCTCTGCATGTCCCAAAATCATTTGTAGCCTGAAAGGGGCATTAACCCGCATCTTAGACCACTGAAATTCCAAAAATCGTTTTGGCAAGAAAAGTGCATCCTTCACACCTGACAGTTCAGAATATGTTAGCATCCCAAAAAAGGCCTTAAAATGCATCTTAGGCCTGCAAAAATGTTGAAAACTTTGGAGGCCCAAAAAAGGGGTTTACAGGCATCCTAGACCCCCTAAAGTCCGGAAAATGTTGGTTGACCAAAAACTGTGCCAGAGAGCTCTGAATGTCCCAAAATCATTTGTAGCCTAAAAGGGGCATTATCCCACACCCTTGACGCCTGAAATTCCCAAAAATATTTTTGGCAGAAAAATGCATCCTACACCCCTGAAAGTTCAGAATATGTTAGCAGCCCAAAAAAGGCCTTAAAATGCATCTTAGTCCTGCAAAAATGTTGAAAACTTTGGAGGCCCAAAAAAGGGGTTTACAGGCATCCTAGACCCCTAAAGTCCAGAAAATGTTGGTTGCCCAAAAACTGTGCCAAAGAGCTCTGAATGTCCCAAAATCATTTGTAGCCAGAAAGGGGCATTAACCCACACCCTTGATGCCTGAAATTTCCAAAAATACTTTTGGCAGAAAAATGCATTCTACACCCCTGAAAGTTCAGAATATGTTAGCCGCCCATAAAAGGCCTTAAAATGCATCTTAGGCCTGCAAAAATGTTGAAAACTTTGGAGGCCCAAAAAAGGGTTTACAGGCATCCTAGACCCCCTAAAGTCCAGAAAATGTTGGTTGACCAAAAACTGTGCCAGAGAGCTCTGAATGTCCCAAAATCATTTGTAGCCAGAAAGGTGCATTAACCCACACCCTTGATGCCTGAAATTCCCAAAAATACTTTTGGCAGAAAAATGCATCCTACACACCTGAACGTTCAGAATATGTTAGCAACCCAAAAAAGGCCTTAAAATGCCTGTTATGTCTGGAAAAATGTTGAACACTTTGGAGGCCTAAAAAAGGGGTTTACAGGCATCCTAGACCCCCTAAAGTCCAGAAAATGTTGGTGGCCAAAAACTGTGCCAGAGAGCTCTGAATGTCCCAGAAACATTTGCAGCCTGAAAGGAGCATTAACCCGCATCCTAGACCACTGAAATTCCCAAAAATAATTTTGACATGAAAAATGCATCCTACACCCCTGAAAGTTCAGAATATGTTAGCATCCCAAAAAAGGCCTTAAAATGCCTTTTAGGCCTGCAAGAATGTTGAAAACTTTGGAGGTCAAAAAAAGGGGTTTACAGGTATCCTAGACCCCCTAAAGTCCAGAAAATGTTGGTGGCCCAAAACTGTGCCAGAGAGCTCTGCATGTCCCAAAATCATTTGTAGCCTGAAAGGGGCATTAACCTGCATCCTAGACCACTGAAATTCCCAAAAATCGTTTTGGCAAGAAAAGTGCATCCTTCACACCTGACAGTTCAGAATATGTTAGCATCCCAAAAAAGACCTTAAAATGCATCTTAGGCCTGCAAAAATGTTGAAAACTTTGGAGGCCCAAAAAAGGGGTTTACAGGCATCCTAGACCCCCTAAAGTCCAGAAAATGTTGGTTGACCAAAAACTGTGCCAGAGAGCTCTGAATGTCCCAAAATCATTTGTAGCCTAAAAGGGGCATTATCCCACACCCTTGACGCCTGAAATTCCCAAAAAAATTTTTGGCACAAAAATGCATCCTACACCCCTGAAAGTTCAGAATATGTTAGCCGCCCAAAAAAGGCCTTAAAATGCATCTTAGGCCTGAAAAAATGTTGAAAACATTGGAGGCCCAAAAAAGGGGTTTAGAGGCATCCTAGACCCCCTAAAGTCCAGAAAATGTTGGTTGACCAAAAACTGTGCCAGAGAGCTCTGAATGTCCCAGAAACATTTGCAGCATGAAAGAAGCATTAACCCGCATCCTAGACCACTGAAATTCCCAAGAATAATTTTGACATGAAAAATGCATCCTACACCCCTGAAAGTTCAGAATATGTTAGCAGCCCAAAAAAGGCCTTAAAATGCCTTTTAGGCCTGCAAGAATGTTGAAAACTTTGGAGGTCAAAAAAAGGGGTTTACAGGTATCCTAGACCCCCTAAAGTCCAGAAGCTTTTGGTGGCCCAAAACTGCGCCAGAGAGCTCTGCATGTCCCAAAATCATGTGTAGCCTGAAAGGGGCATTAACCCGCATCCTAGACCACTGAAATTCCCAAAAATCGTTTTGGCAAGAAAAGTGCATCCTTCACACCTGACAGTTCAGAATATGTTAGCATCCCAAAAAAGGCCTTAAAATGCATCTTAGGCCTGCAAAAATGTTGAAAACTTTGGAGGCCCAAAAAAGGGGTTTACAGGCATCCTAGACCCCCTAAAGTCCGGAAAATGTTGGTTGACCAAAAACTGTGCCAGAGAGCTCTGAATGTCCCAAAATCATTTGTAGCCTAAAAGGGGCATTATCCCACACCCTTGACGCCTGAAATTCCCAAAAATATTTTTGGCACAAAAATGCATCCTACACCCCTGAAAGTTCAGAATATGTTAGCCGCCCAAAAAAGGCCTTAAAATGCATCTTAGGCCTGCAAAAATGTTGAAAACTTTGGAGGCCCAAAAAAGGGGTTTAGAGGCATCCTAGACCCCCTAAAGTCCAGAAAATGTTGGTTGACCAAAAACTGTGCCAGAGAGCTCTGAATGTCCCAAAATCATTTGTAGCCTAAAAGGGGCATTATCCCACAGCCTTGACGCCTGAAATTCCCAAAAATATTTTTGACACAAAAATGCATCCTACACACCTGAACGTTCAGAATATGTTAGCAGCCCAAAAAAGGCCTTAAAATGCCTGTTATGTCTGGAAAAATGTTGAACACTTTGGAGGCCTAAAAAAGGGGTTTACAGGCATCCTAGACCCCCTAAAGTCCAGAAAATGTTGGTGGCCAAAAACTGTGCCAGAGAGCTCTGAATGTCCCAGAAACATTTGCAGCCTGAAAGAAGCATTAACCCGCATCCTAGACCACTGAAATTCCCAAAAATAATTTTGACATGAAAAATGCATCCTACACCCCTGAAAGTTCAGAATATGTTAGCAGCCCAAAAAAGGCCTTAAAATGCCTTTTAGGCCTGCAAGAATGTTGAAAACTTTGGAGGTCAAAAAAAGGGGTTTACAGGTATCCTAGACCCCCTAAAGTCCAGAAGCTTTTGGTGGCCCAAAACTGCGCCAGAGAGCTCTGCATGTCCCAAAATCATGTGTAGCCTGAAAGGGGCATTAACCCGCATCCTAGACCACTGAAATTCCCAAAAATCGTTTTGGCAAGAAAAGTGCATCCTTCACACCTGACAGTTCAGAATATGTTAGCATCCCAAAAAAGGCCTTAAAATGCATCTTAGGCCTGCAAAAATGTTGAAAACTTTGGAGGCCCAAAAAAGGGGTTTACAGGCATCCTAGACCCCCTAAAGTCCGGAAAATGTTGGTTGACCAAAAACTGTGCCAGAGAGCTCTGAATGTCCCAAAATCATTTGTAGCCTAAAAGGGGCATTATCCCACACCCTTGACGCCTGAAATTCCCAAAAATATTTTTGGCACAAAAATGCATCCTACACCCCTGAAAGTTCAGAATATGTTAGCCGCCCAAAAAAGGCCTTAAAATGCATCTTAGGCCTGCAAAAATGTTGAAAACTTTGGAGGCCCAAAAAAGGGGTTTAGAGGCATCCTAGACCCCCTAAAGTCCAGAAAATGTTGGTTGACCAAAAACTGTGCCAGAGAGCTCTGAATGTCCCAGAAACATTTGCAGCATGAAAGAAGCATTAACCCGCATCCTAGACCACTGAAATTCCCAAGAATAATTTTGACATGAAAAATGCATCCTACACCCCTGAAAGTTCAGAATATGTTAGCAGCCCAAAAAAGGCCTTAAAATGCCTTTTAGGCCTGCAAGAATGTTGAAAACTTTGGAGGTCAAAAAAAGGGGTTTACAGGTATCCTAGACCCCCTAAAGTCCAGAAGCTTTGGGTGGCCCAAAACTGCGCCAGAGAGCTCTGCATGTCCCAAAATCATGTGTAGCCTGAAAGGGGCATTAACCCGCATCCTAGACCACTGAAATTCCCAAAAATCGTTTTGGCAAGAAAAGTGCATCCTTCACACCTGACAGTTCAGAATATGTTAGCATCCCAAAAAAGGCCTTAAAATGCATCTTAGGCCTGCAAAAATGTTGAAAACTTTGGAGGCCCAAAAAAGGGGTTTACAGGCATCTTAGACCCCCTAAAGTCCGGAAAATGTTGGTTGACCAAAAACTGTGCCAGAGAGCTCTGAATGTCCCAAAATCATTTGTAGCCTAAAAGGGGCATTATCCCACACCCTTGACGCCTGAAATTCCCAAAAATATTTTTGGCACAAAAATGCATCCTACACCCCTGAAAGTTCAGAATATGTTAGCCGCCCAAAAAAGGCCTTAAAATGCATCTTAGGCCTGCAAAAATGTTGAAAACTTTGGAGGCCCAAAAAAGGGGTTTAGAGGCATCCTAGACCCCCTAAAGTCCAGAAAATGTTGGTTGACCAAAAACTGTGCCAGAGAGCTCTGAATGTCCCAGAAACATTTGCAGCATGAAAGAAGCATTAACCCGCATCCTAGACCACTGAAATTCCCAAGAATAATTTTGACATGAAAAATGCATCCTACACCCCTGAAAGTTCAGAATATGTTAGCAGCCCAAAAAAGGCCTTAAAATGCCTTTTAGGCCTGCAAGAATGTTGAAAACTTTGGAGGTCAAAAAAAGGGGTTTACAGGTATCCTAGACCCCCTAAAGTCCAGAAAATGTTGGTTGCCCAAAAACTGTGCCAAAGAGCTCTGAATGTCCCAAAATCATGTGTAGCCTGAAAGGGGCATTAACCCACACCCTTGATGCCTGAAATTCCCAAAAATACTTTTGGCAGAAAAATGCATCCTACACCCCTGAAAGTTCAGAATATGTTAGCCGCCCAAAAAAGGCCTTAAAATGCATCTTAGGCCTGCAAAAATGTTGAAAACTTTGGAGGCCCAAAAAAGGGGTTTAGAGGCATCCTAGACCCCCTAAAGTCCAGAAAATGTTGGTTGACCAAAAACTGTGCCAGAGAGCTCTGAATGTCCCAAAATCATTTGTAGCCTAAAAGGGGCATTATCCCACACCCTTGACGCCTGAAATTCCCAAAAATATTTTTGACACAAAAATGCATCCTACACACCTGAACGTTCAGAATATGTCAGCATCCCAAAAAAGGCCTTAAAATGCCTTTTAGGCCTGCAAGAATGTTGAAAACTTTGGAGGTCAAAAAAAGGGGTTTACAGGTATCCTAGACCCCCTAAAGTCCAGAAATGTTTGGTGGCCCAAAACTGTGCCAGAGAGCTCTGCATGTCCCAAAATCATTTGTAGCCTGAAAGGGGCATTAACCCGCATCTTAGACCACTGAAATTCCAAAAATCGTTTTGGCAAGAAAAGTGCATCCTTCACACCTGACAGTTCAGAATATGTTAGCATCCCAAAAAAGGCCTTAAAATGCATCTTAGGCCTGCAAAAATGTTGAAAACTTTGGAGGCCCAAAAAAGGGGTTTACAGGCATCCTAGACCCCCTAAAGTCCGGAAAATGTTGGTTGACCAAAAACTGTGCCAGAGAGCTCTGAATGTCCCAAAATCATTTGTAGCCTAAAAGGGGCATTATCCCACACCCTTGACGCCTGAAATTCCCAAAAATATTTTTGGCACAAAAATGCATCCTACACCCCTGAAAGTTCAGAATATGTTAGCAGCCCAAAAAAGGCCTTAAAATGCATCTTAGTCCTGCAAAAATGTTGAAAACTTTGGAGGCCCAAAAAAGGGGTTTACAGGCATCCTAGACCCCTAAAGTCCAGAAAATGTTGGTTGCCCAAAAACTGTGCCAAAGAGCTCTGAATGTCCCAAAATCATTTGTAGCCAGAAAGGGGCATTAACCCACACCCTTGATGCCTGAAATTTCCAAAAATACTTTTGGCAGAAAAATGCATTCTACACCCCTGAAAGTTCAGAATATGTTAGCCGCCCATAAAAGGCCTTAAAATGCATCTTAGGCCTGCAAAAATGTTGAAAACTTTGGAGGCCCAAAAAAGGGTTTACAGGCATCCTAGACCCCCTAAAGTCCAGAAAATGTTGGTTGACCAAAAACTGTGCCAGAGAGCTCTGAATGTCCCAAAATCATTTGTAGCCAGAAAGGGGCATTAACCCACACCCTTGATGCCTGAAATTCCCAAAAATACTTTTGGCAGAAAAATGCATCCTACACACCTGAACGTTCAGAATATGTTAGCAACCCAAAAAAGGCCTTAAAATGCCTGTTATGTCTGGAAAAATGTTGAACACTTTGGAGGCCTAAAAAAGGGGTTTACAGGCATCCTAGACCCCCTAAAGTCCAGAAAATGTTGGTGGCCAAAAACTGTGCCAGAGAGCTCTGAATGTCCCAGAAACATTTGCAGCCTGAAAGGAGCATTAACCCGCATCCTAGACCACTGAAATTCCCAAAAATAATTTTGACATGAAAAATGCATCCTACACCCCTGAAAGTTCAGAATATGTTAGCATCCCAAAAAAGGCCTTAAAATGCCTTTTAGGCCTGCAAGAATGTTGAAAACTTTGGAGGTCAAAAAAAGGGGTTTACAGGTATCCTAGACCCCCTAAAGTCCAGAAAATGTTGGTGGCCCAAAACTGTGCCAGAGAGCTCTGCATGTCCCAAAATCATTTGTAGCCTGAAAGGGGCATTAACCTGCATCCTAGACCACTGAAATTCCCAAAAATCGTTTTGGCAAGAAAAGTGCATCCTTCACACCTGACAGTTCAGAATATGTTAGCATCCCAAAAAAGACCTTAAAATGCATCTTAGGCCTGCAAAAATGTTGAAAACTTTGGAGGCCCAAAAAAGGGGTTTACAGGCATCCTAGACCCCCTAAAGTCCAGAAAATGTTGGTTGACCAAAAACTGTGCCAGAGAGCTCTGAATGTCCCAAAATCATTTGTAGCCTAAAAGGGGCATTATCCCACACCCTTGACGCCTGAAATTCCCAAAAAAATGTTTGACACAAAAATGCATCCTACACACCTGAACGTTCAGAATATGTTAGCAGCCCAAAAAAGGCCTTAAAATGCCTGTTATGTCTGGAAAAATGTTGAACACTTTGGAGGCCTAAAAAAGGGGTTTACAGGCATCCTAGACCCCCTAAAGTCCAGAAAATGTTGGTGGCCAAAAACTGTGCCAGAGAGCTCTGAATGTCCCAGAAACATTTGCAGCATGAAAGAAGCATTAACCCGCATCCTAGACCACTGAAATTCCCAAGAATAATTTTGACATGAAAAATGCATCCTACACCCCTGAAAGTTCAGAATATGTTAGCAGCCCAAAAAAGGCCTTAAAATGCCTTTTAGGCCTGCAAGAATGTTGAAAACTTTGGAGGTCAAAAAAAGGGGTTTACAGGTATCCTAGACCCCCTAAAGTCCAGAAAATGTTGGTTGCCCAAAAACTGTGCCAAAGAGCTCTGAATGTCCCAAAATCATGTGTAGCCTGAAAGGGGCATTAACCCACACCCTTGATGCCTGAAATTCCCAAAAATACTTTTGGCAGAAAAATGCATCCTACACCCCTGAAAGTTCAGAATATGTTAGCCGCCCAAAAAAGGCCTTAAAATGCATCTTAGGCCTGCAAAAATGTTGAAAACTTTGGAGGCCCAAAAAAGGGGTTTAGAGGCATCCTAGACCCCCTAAAGTCCAGAAAATGTTGGTTGACCAAAAACTGTGCCAGAGAGCTCTGAATGTCCCAAAATCATTTGTAGCCTAAAAGGGGCATTATCCCACACCCTTGACGCCTGAAATTCCCAAAAATATTTTTGACACAAAAATGCATCCTACACACCTGAACGTTCAGAATATGTCAGCATCCCAAAAAAGGCCTTAAAATGCCTTTTAGGCCTGCAAGAATGTTGAAAACTTTGGAGGTCAAAAAAAGGGGTTTACAGGTATCCTAGACCCCCTAAAGTCCAGAAATGTTTGGTGGCCCAAAACTGTGCCAGAGAGCTCTGCATGTCCCAAAATCATTTGTAGCCTGAAAGGGGCATTAACCCGCATCTTAGACCACTGAAATTCCAAAAATCGTTTTGGCAAGAAAAGTGCATCCTTCACACCTGACAGTTCAGAATATGTTAGCATCCCAAAAAAGGCCTTAAAATGCATCTTAGGCCTGCAAAAATGTTGAAAACTTTGGAGGCCCAAAAAAGGGGTTTACAGGCATCCTAGACCCCCTAAAGTCCGGAAAATGTTGGTTGACCAAAAACTGTGCCAGAGAGCTCTGAATGTCCCAAAATCATTTGTAGCCTAAAAGGGGCATTATCCCACACCCTTGACGCCTGAAATTCCCAAAAATATTTTTGGCAGAAAAATGCATCCTACACCCCTGAAAGTTCAGAATATGTTAGCAGCCCAAAAAAGGCCTTAAAATGCATCTTAGTCCTGCAAAAATGTTGAAAACTTTGGAGGCCCAAAAAAGGGGTTTACAGGCATCCTAGACCCCTAAAGTCCAGAAAATGTTGGTTGCCCAAAAACTGTGCCAAAGAGCTCTGAATGTCCCAAAATCATTTGTAGCCAGAAAGGGGCATTAACCCACACCCTTGATGCCTGAAATTTCCAAAAATACTTTTGGCAGAAAAATGCATTCTACACCCCTGAAAGTTCAGAATATGTTAGCCGCCCATAAAAGGCCTTAAAATGCATCTTAGGCCTGCAAAAATGTTGAAAACTTTGGAGGCCCAAAAAAGGGTTTACAGGCATCCTAGACCCCCTAAAGTCCAGAAAATGTTGGTTGACCAAAAACTGTGCCAGAGAGCTCTGCATGTCCCAAAATCATTTGTAGCCTGAAAGGGGCATTAACCTGCATCCTAGACCACTGAAATTCCCAAAAATCGTTTTGGCAAGAAAAGTGCATCCTTCACACCTGACAGTTCAGAATATGTTAGCATCCCAAAAAAGACCTTAAAATGCATCTTAGGCCTGCAAAAATGTTGAAAACTTTGGAGGCCCAAAAAAGGGGTTTACAGGCATCCTAGACCCCCTAAAGTCCAGAAAATGTTGGTTGACCAAAAACTGTGCCAGAGAGCTCTGAATGTCCCAAAATCATTTGTAGCCTAAAAGGGGCATTATCCCACACCCTTGACGCCTGAAATTCCCAAAAAAATTTTTGGCACAAAAATGCATCCTACACCCCTGAAAGTTCAGAATATGTTAGCCGCCCAAAAAAGGCCTTAAAATGCATCTTAGGCCTGAAAAAATGTTGAAAACTTTGGAGGCCCAAAAAAGGGGTTTAGAGGCATCCTAGACCCCCTAAAGTCCAGAAAATGTTGGTTGACCAAAAACTGTGCCAGAGAGCTCTGAATGTCCCAGAAACATTTGCAGCATGAAAGAAGCATTAACCCGCATCCTAGACCACTGAAATTCCCAAGAATAATTTTGACATGAAAAATGCATCCTACACCCCTGAAAGTTCAGAATATGTTAGCAGCCCAAAAAAGGCCTTAAAATGCCTTTTAGGCCTGCAAGAATGTTGAAAACTTTGGAGGTCAAAAAAAGGGGTTTACAGGTATCCTAGACCCCCTAAAGTCCAGAAGCTTTTGGTGGCCCAAAACTGCGCCAGAGAGCTCTGCATGTCCCAAAATCATGTGTAGCCTGAAAGGGGCATTAACCCGCATCCTAGACCACTGAAATTCCCAAAAATCGTTTTGGCAAGAAAAGTGCATCCTTCACACCTGACAGTTCAGAATATGTTAGCATCCCAAAAAAGGCCTTAAAATGCATCTTAGGCCTGCAAAAATGTTGAAAACTTTGGAGGCCCAAAAAAGGGGTTTACAGGCATCCTAGACCCCCTAAAGTCCGGAAAATGTTGGTTGACCAAAAACTGTGCCAGAGAGCTCTGAATGTCCCAAAATCATTTGTAGCCTAAAAGGGGCATTATCCCACACCCTTGACGCCTGAAATTCCCAAAAATATTTTTGGCACAAAAATGCATCCTACACCCCTGAAAGTTCAGAATATGTTAGCCGCCCAAAAAAGGCCTTAAAATGCATCTTAGGCCTGCAAAAATGTTGAAAACTTTGGAGGCCCAAAAAAGGGGTTTAGAGGCATCCTAGACCCCCTAAAGTCCAGAAAATGTTGGTTGACCAAAAACTGTGCCAGAGAGCTCTGAATGTCCCAAAATCATTTGTAGCCTAAAAGGGGCATTATCCCACAGCCTTGACGCCTGAAATTCCCAAAAATATTTTTGGCACAAAAATGCATCCTACACCCCTGAAAGTTCAGAATATGTTAGCCGCCCAAAAAAGGCCTTAAAATGCATCTTAGGCCTGCAAAAATGTTGAAAACTTTGGAGGCCCAAAAAAGGGGTTTAGAGGCATCCTAGACCCCCTAAAGTCCAGAAAATGTTGGTTGACCAAAAACTGTGCCAGAGAGCTCTGAATGTCCCAAAATCATTTGTAGCCTAAAAGGGGCATTATCCCACAGCCTTGACGCCTGAAATTCCCAAAAATATTTTTGACACAAAAATGCATCCTACACACCTGAACGTTCAGAATATGTTAGCAGCCCAAAAAAGGCCTTAAAATGCCTGTTATGTCTGGAAAAATGTTGAACACTTTGGAGGCCTAAAAAAGGGGTTTACAGGCATCCTAGACCCCCTAAAGTCCAGAAAATGTTGGTGGCCAAAAACTGTGCCAGAGAGCTCTGAATGTCCCAGAAACATTTGCAGCCTGAAAGAAGCATTAACCCGCATCCTAGACCACTGAAATTCCCAAAAATAATTTTGACATGAAAAATGCATCCTACACCCCTGAAAGTTCAGAATATGTTAGCAGCCCAAAAAAGGCCTTAAAATGCCTTTTAGGCCTGCAAGAATGTTGAAAACTTTGGAGGTCAAAAAAAGGGGTTTACAGGTATCCTAGACCCCCTAAAGTCCAGAAGCTTTTGGTGGCCCAAAACTGCGCCAGAGAGCTCTGCATGTCCCAAAATCATGTGTAGCCTGAAAGGGGCATTAACCCGCATCCTAGACCACTGAAATTCCCAAAAATCGTTTTGGCAAGAAAAGTGCATCCTTCACACCTGACAGTTCAGAATATGTTAGCATCCCAAAAAAGGCCTTAAAATGCATCTTAGGCCTGCAAAAATGTTGAAAACTTTGGAGGCCCAAAAAAGGGGTTTACAGGCATCCTAGACCCCCTAAAGTCCGGAAAATGTTGGTTGACCAAAAACTGTGCCAGAGAGCTCTGAATGTCCCAAAATCATTTGTAGCCTAAAAGGGGCATTATCCCACACCCTTGACGCCTGAAATTCCCAAAAATATTTTTGGCACAAAAATGCATCCTACACCCCTGAAAGTTCAGAATATGTTAGCCGCCCAAAAAAGGCCTTAAAATGCATCTTAGGCCTGCAAAAATGTTGAAAACTTTGGAGGCCCAAAAAAGGGGTTTAGAGGCATCCTAGACCCCCTAAAGTCCAGAAAATGTTGGTTGACCAAAAACTGTGCCAGAGAGCTCTGAATGTCCCAGAAACATTTGCAGCATGAAAGAAGCATTAACCCGCATCCTAGACCACTGAAATTCCCAAGAATAATTTTGACATGAAAAATGCATCCTACACCCCTGAAAGTTCAGAATATGTTAGCAGCCCAAAAAAGGCCTTAAAATGCCTTTTAGGCCTGCAAGAATGTTGAAAACTTTGGAGGTCAAAAAAAGGGGTTTACAGGTATCCTAGACCCCCTAAAGTCCAGAAGCTTTTGGTGGCCCAAAACTGCGCCAGAGAGCTCTGCATGTCCCAAAATCATGTGTAGCCTGAAAGGGGCATTAACCCGCATCCTAGACCACTGAAATTCCCAAAAATCGTTTTGGCAAGAAAAGTGCATCCTTCACACCTGACAGTTCAGAATATGTTAGCATCCCAAAAAAGGCCTTAAAATGCATCTTAGGCCTGCAAAAATGTTGAAAACTTTGGAGGCCCAAAAAAGGGGTTTACAGGCATCTTAGACCCCCTAAAGTCCGGAAAATGTTGGTTGACCAAAAACTGTGCCAGAGAGCTCTGAATGTCCCAAAATCATTTGTAGCCTAAAAGGGGCATTATCCCACACCCTTGACGCCTGAAATTCCCAAAAATATTTTTGGCACAAAAATGCATCCTACACCCCTGAAAGTTCAGAATATGTTAGCCGCCCAAAAAAGGCCTTAAAATGCATCTTAGGCCTGCAAAAATGTTGAAAACTTTGGAGGCCCAAAAAAGGGGTTTAGAGGCATCCTAGACCCCCTAAAGTCCAGAAAATGTTGGTTGACCAAAAACTGTGCCAGAGAGCTCTGAATGTCCCAGAAACATTTGCAGCATGAAAGAAGCATTAACCCGCATCCTAGACCACTGAAATTCCCAAGAATAATTTTGACATGAAAAATGCATCCTACACCCCTGAAAGTTCAGAATATGTTAGCAGCCCAAAAAAGGCCTTAAAATGCCTTTTAGGCCTGCAAGAATGTTGAAAACTTTGGAGGTCAAAAAAAGGGGTTTACAGGTATCCTAGACCCCCTAAAGTCCAGAAAATGTTGGTTGCCCAAAAACTGTGCCAAAGAGCTCTGAATGTCCCAAAATCATGTGTAGCCTGAAAGGGGCATTAACCCACACCCTTGATGCCTGAAATTCCCAAAAATACTTTTGGCAGAAAAATGCATCCTACACCCCTGAAAGTTCAGAATATGTTAGCCGCCCAAAAAAGGCCTTAAAATGCATCTTAGGCCTGCAAAAATGTTGAAAACTTTGGAGGCCCAAAAAAGGGGTTTAGAGGCATCCTAGACCCCCTAAAGTCCAGAAAATGTTGGTTGACCAAAAACTGTGCCAGAGAGCTCTGAATGTCCCAAAATCATTTGTAGCCTAAAAGGGGCATTATCCCACACCCTTGACGCCTGAAATTCCCAAAAATATTTTTGACACAAAAATGCATCCTACACATCTGAACGTTCAGAATATGTCAGCATCCCAAAAAAGGCCTTAAAATGCCTTTTAGGCCTGCAAGAATGTTGAAAACTTTGGAGGTCAAAAAAAGGGGTTTACAGGTATCCTAGACCCCCTAAAGTCCAGAAATGTTTGGTGGCCCAAAACTGTGCCAGAGAGCTCTGCATGTCCCAAAATCATTTGTAGCCTGAAAGGGGCATTAACCCGCATCTTAGACCACTGAAATTCCAAAAATCGTTTTGGCAAGAAAAGTGCATCCTTCACACCTGACAGTTCAGAATATGTTAGCATCCCAAAAAAGGCCTTAAAATGCATCTTAGGCCTGCAAAAATGTTGAAAACTTTGGAGGCCCAAAAAAGGGGTTTACAGGCATCCTAGACCCCCTAAAGTCCGGAAAATGTTGGTTGACCAAAAACTGTGCCAGAGAGCTCTGAATGTCCCAAAATCATTTGTAGCCTAAAAGGGGCATTATCCCACACCCTTGACGCCTGAAATTCCCAAAAATATTTTTGGCACAAAAATGCATCCTACACCCCTGAAAGTTCAGAATATGTTAGCAGCCCAAAAAAGGCCTTAAAATGCATCTTAGTCCTGCAAAAATGTTGAAAACTTTGGAGGCCCAAAAAAGGGGTTTACAGGCATCCTAGACCCCTAAAGTCCAGAAAATGTTGGTTGCCCAAAAACTGTGCCAAAGAGCTCTGAATGTCCCAAAATCATTTGTAGCCAGAAAGGGGCATTAACCCACACCCTTGATGCCTGAAATTTCCAAAAATACTTTTGGCAGAAAAATGCATTCTACACCCCTGAAAGTTCAGAATATGTTAGCCGCCCATAAAAGGCCTTAAAATGCATCTTAGGCCTGCAAAAATGTTGAAAACTTTGGAGGCCCAAAAAAGGGTTTACAGGCATCCTAGACCCCCTAAAGTCCAGAAAATGTTGGTTGACCAAAAACTGTGCCAGAGAGCTCTGAATGTCCCAAAATCATTTGTAGCCAGAAAGGGGCATTAACCCACACCCTTGATGCCTGAAATTCCCAAAAATACTTTTGGCAGAAAAATGCATCCTACACACCTGAACGTTCAGAATATGTTAGCAACCCAAAAAAGGCCTTAAAATGCCTGTTATGTCTGGAAAAATGTTGAACACTTTGGAGGCCTAAAAAAGGGGTTTACAGGCATCCTAGACCCCCTAAAGTCCAGAAAATGTTGGTGGCCAAAAACTGTGCCAGAGAGCTCTGAATGTCCCAGAAACATTTGCAGCCTGAAAGGAGCATTAACCCGCATCCTAGACCACTGAAATTCCCAAAAATAATTTTGACATGAAAAATGCATCCTACACCCCTGAAAGTTCAGAATATGTTAGCATCCCAAAAAAGGCCTTAAAATGCCTTTTAGGCCTGCAAGAATGTTGAAAACTTTGGAGGTCAAAAAAAGGGGTTTACAGGTATCCTAGACCCCCTAAAGTCCAGAAAATGTTGGTGGCCCAAAACTGTGCCAGAGAGCTCTGCATGTCCCAAAATCATTTGTAGCCTGAAAGGGGCATTAACCTGCATCCTAGACCACTGAAATTCCCAAAAATCGTTTTGGCAAGAAAAGTGCATCCTTCACACCTGACAGTTCAGAATATGTTAGCATCCCAAAAAAGACCTTAAAATGCATCTTAGGCCTGCAAAAATGTTGAAAACTTTGGAGGCCCAAAAAAGGGGTTTACAGGCATCCTAGACCCCCTAAAGTCCAGAAAATGTTGGTTGACCAAAAACTGTGCCAGAGAGCTCTGAATGTCCCAAAATCATTTGTAGCCTAAAAGGGGCATTATCCCACACCCTTGACGCCTGAAATTCCCAAAAAAATTTTTGACACAAAAATGCATCCTACACACCTGAACGTTCAGAATATGTTAGCAGCCCAAAAAAGGCCTTAAAATGCCTGTTATGTCTGGAAAAATGTTGAACACTTTGGAGGCCTAAAAAAGGGGTTTACAGGCATCCTAGACCCCCTAAAGTCCAGAAAATGTTGGTGGCCAAAAACTGTGCCAGAGAGCTCTGAATGTCCCAGAAACATTTGCAGCATGAAAGAAGCATTAACCCGCATCCTAGACCACTGAAATTCCCAAGAATAATTTTGACATGAAAAATGCATCCTACACCCCTGAAAGTTCAGAATATGTTAGCAGCCCAAAAAAGGCCTTAAAATGCCTTTTAGGCCTGCAAGAATGTTGAAAACTTTGGAGGTCAAAAAAAGGGGTTTACAGGTATCCTAGACCCCCTAAAGTCCAGAAAATGTTGGTTGCCCAAAAACTGTGCCAAAGAGCTCTGAATGTCCCAAAATCATGTGTAGCCTGAAAGGGGCATTAACCCACACCCTTGATGCCTGAAATTCCCAAAAATACTTTTGGCAGAAAAATGCATCCTACACCCCTGAAAGTTCAGAATATGTTAGCCGCCCAAAAAAGGCCTTAAAATGCATCTTAGGCCTGCAAAAATGTTGAAAACTTTGGAGGCCCAAAAAAGGGGTTTAGAGGCATCCTAGACCCCCTAAAGTCCAGAAAATGTTGGTTGACCAAAAACTGTGCCAGAGAGCTCTGAATGTCCCAAAATCATTTGTAGCCTAAAAGGGGCATTATCCCACACCCTTGACGCCTGAAATTCCCAAAAATATTTTTGACACAAAAATGCATCCTACACACCTGAACGTTCAGAATATGTCAGCATCCCAAAAAAGGCCTTAAAATGCCTTTTAGGCCTGCAAGAATGTTGAAAACTTTGGAGGTCAAAAAAAGGGGTTTACAGGTATCCTAGACCCCCTAAAGTCCAGAAATGTTTGGTGGCCCAAAACTGTGCCAGAGAGCTCTGCATGTCCCAAAATCATTTGTAGCCTGAAAGGGGCATTAACCCGCATCTTAGACCACTGAAATTCCAAAAATCGTTTTGGCAAGAAAAGTGCATCCTTCACACCTGACAGTTCAGAATATGTTAGCATCCCAAAAAAGGCCTTAAAATGCATCTTAGGCCTGCAAAAATGTTGAAAACTTTGGAGGCCCAAAAAAGGGGTTTACAGGCATCCTAGACCCCCTAAAGTCCGGAAAATGTTGGTTGACCAAAAACTGTGCCAGAGAGCTCTGAATGTCCCAAAATCATTTGTAGCCTAAAAGGGGCATTATCCCACACCCTTGACGCCTGAAATTCCCAAAAATATTTTTGGCAGAAAAATGCATCCTACACCCCTGAAAGTTCAGAATATGTTAGCAGCCCAAAAAAGGCCTTAAAATGCATCTTAGTCCTGCAAAAATGTTGAAAACTTTGGAGGCCCAAAAAAGGGGTTTACAGGCATCCTAGACCCCTAAAGTCCAGAAAATGTTGGTTGCCCAAAAACTGTGCCAAAGAGCTCTGAATGTCCCAAAATCATTTGTAGCCAGAAAGGGGCATTAACCCACACCCTTGATGCCTGAAATTTCCAAAAATACTTTTGGCAGAAAAATGCATTCTACACCCCTGAAAGTTCAGAATATGTTAGCCGCCCATAAAAGGCCTTAAAATGCATCTTAGGCCTGCAAAAATGTTGAAAACTTTGGAGGCCCAAAAAAGGGTTTACAGGCATCCTAGACCCCCTAAAGTCCAGAAAATGTTGGTTGACCAAAAACTGTGCCAGAGAGCTCTGAATGTCCCAAAATCATTTGTAGCCAGAAAGGGGCATTAACCCACACCCTTGATGCCTGAAATTCCCAAAAATACTTTTGGCAGAAAAATGCATCCTACACACCTGAACGTTCAGAATATGTTAGCAACCCAAAAAAGGCCTTAAAATGCCTGTTATGTCTGGAAAAATGTTGAACACTTTGGAGGCCTAAAAAAGGGGTTTACAGGCATCCTAGACCCCCTAAAGTCCAGAAAATGTTGGTGGCCAAAAACTGTGCCAGAGAGCTCTGAATGTCCCAGAAACATTTGCAGCCTGAAAGGAGCATTAACCCGCATCCTAGACCACTGAAATTCCCAAAAATAATTTTGACATGAAAAATGCATCCTACACCCCTGAAAGTTCAGAATATGTTAGCATCCCAAAAAAGGCCTTAAAATGCCTTTTAGGCCTGCAAGAATGTTGAAAACTTTGGAGGTCAAAAAAAGGGGTTTACAGGTATCCTAGACCCCCTAAAGTCCAGAAAATGTTGGTGGCCCAAAACTGTGCCAGAGAGCTCTGCATGTCCCAAAATCATTTGTAGCCTGAAAGGGGCATTAACCTGCATCCTAGACCACTGAAATTCCCAAAAATCGTTTTGGCAAGAAAAGTGCATCCTTCACACCTGACAGTTCAGAATATGTTAGCATCCCAAAAAAGACCTTAAAATGCATCTTAGGCCTGCAAAAATGTTGAAAACTTTGGAGGCCCAAAAAAGGGGTTTACAGGCATCCTAGACCCCCTAAAGTCCAGAAAATGTTGGTTGACCAAAAACTGTGCCAGAGAGCTCTGAATGTCCCAAAATCATTTGTAGCCTAAAAGGGGCATTATCCCACACCCTTGACGCCTGAAATTCCCAAAAAAATTTTTGGCACAAAAATGCATCCTACACCCCTGAAAGTTCAGAATATGTTAGCCGCCCAAAAAAGGCCTTAAAATGCATCTTAGGCCTGAAAAAATGTTGAAAACTTTGGAGGCCCAAAAAAGGGGTTTAGAGGCATCCTAGACCCCCTAAAGTCCAGAAAATGTTGGTTGACCAAAAACTGTGCCAGAGAGCTCTGAATGTCCCAGAAACATTTGCAGCATGAAAGAAGCATTAACCCGCATCCTAGACCACTGAAATTCCCAAGAATAATTTTGACATGAAAAATGCATCCTACACCCCTGAAAGTTCAGAATATGTTAGCAGCCCAAAAAAGGCCTTAAAATGCCTTTTAGGCCTGCAAGAATGTTGAAAACTTTGGAGGTCAAAAAAAGGGGTTTACAGGTATCCTAGACCCCCTAAAGTCCAGAAGCTTTTGGTGGCCCAAAACTGCGCCAGAGAGCTCTGCATGTCCCAAAATCATGTGTAGCCTGAAAGGGGCATTAACCCGCATCCTAGACCACTGAAATTCCCAAAAATCGTTTTGGCAAGAAAAGTGCATCCTTCACACCTGACAGTTCAGAATATGTTAGCATCCCAAAAAAGGCCTTAAAATGCATCTTAGGCCTGCAAAAATGTTGAAAACTTTGGAGGCCCAAAAAAGGGGTTTACAGGCATCCTAGACCCCCTAAAGTCCGGAAAATGTTGGTTGACCAAAAACTGTGCCAGAGAGCTCTGAATGTCCCAAAATCATTTGTAGCCTAAAAGGGGCATTATCCCACACCCTTGACGCCTGAAATTCCCAAAAATATTTTTGGCACAAAAATGCATCCTACACCCCTGAAAGTTCAGAATATGTTAGCCGCCCAAAAAAGGCCTTAAAATGCATCTTAGGCCTGCAAAAATGTTGAAAACTTTGGAGGCCCAAAAAAGGGGTTTAGAGGCATCCTAGACCCCCTAAAGTCCAGAAAATGTTGGTTGACCAAAAACTGTGCCAGAGAGCTCTGAATGTCCCAAAATCATTTGTAGCCTAAAAGGGGCATTATCCCACAGCCTTGACGCCTGAAATTCCCAAAAATATTTTTGACACAAAAATGCATCCTACACACCTGAACGTTCAGAATATGTTAGCAGCCCAAAAAAGGCCTTAAAATGCCTGTTATGTCTGGAAAAATGTTGAACACTTTGGAGGCCTAAAAAAGGGGTTTACAGGCATCCTAGACCCCCTAAAGTCCAGAAAATGTTGGTGGCCAAAAACTGTGCCAGAGAGCTCTGAATGTCCCAAAATCATTTGTAGCCTAAAAGGGGCATTATCCCACACCCTTGACGCCTGAAATTCCCAAAAAAATTTTTGGCACAAAAATGCATCCTACACCCCTGAAAGTTCAGAATATGTTAGCCGCCCAAAAAAGGCCTTAAAATGCATCTTAGGCCTGAAAAAATGTTGAAAACTTTGGAGGCCCAAAAAAGGGGTTTAGAGGCATCCTAGACCCCCTAAAGTCCAGAAAATGTTGGTTGACCAAAAACTGTGCCAGAGAGCTCTGAATGTCCCAGAAACATTTGCAGCATGAAAGAAGCATTAACCCGCATCCTAGACCACTGAAATTCCCAAGAATAATTTTGACATGAAAAATGCATCCTACACCCCTGAAAGTTCAGAATATGTTAGCAGCCCAAAAAAGGCCTTAAAATGCCTTTTAGGCCTGCAAGAATGTTAAAAACTTTGGAGGTCAAAAAAAGGGGTTTACAGGTATCCTAGACCCCCTAAAGTCCAGAAGCTTTTGGTGGCCCAAAACTGCGCCAGAGAGCTCTGAATGTCCCAAAATCATTTGTAGCCTAAAAGGGGCATTATCCCACAGCCTTGACGCCTGAAATTCCCAAAAATATTTTTGGCACAAAAATGCATCCTACACCCCTGAAAGTTCAGAATATGTTAGCCGCCCAAAAAAGGCCTTAAAATGCATCTTAGGCCTGCAAAAATGTTGAAAACTTTGGAGGCCCAAAAAAGGGGTTTAGAGGCATCCTAGACCCCCTAAAGTCCAGAAAATGTTGGTTGACCAAAAACTGTGCCAGAGAGCTCTGAATGTCCCAGAAACATTTGCAGCATGAAAGAAGCATTAACCCGCATCCTAGACCACTGAAATTCCCAAGAATAATTTTGACATGAAAAATGCATCCTACACCCCTGAAAGTTCAGAATATGTTAGCAGCCCAAAAAAGGCCTTAAAATGCCTTTTAGGCCTGCAAGAATGTTGAAAACTTTGGAGGTCAAAAAAAGGGGTTTACAGGTATCCTAGACCCCCTAAAGTCCAGAAGCTTTTGGTGGCCCAAAACTGCGCCAGAGAGCTCTGCATGTCCCAAAATCATGTGTAGCCTGAAAGGGGCATTAACCCGCATCCTAGACCACTGAAATTCCCAAAAATCGTTTTGGCAAGAAAAGTGCATCCTTCACACCTGACAGTTCAGAATATGTTAGCATCCCAAAAAAGGCCTTAAAATGCATCTTAGGCCTGCAAAAATGTTGAAAACTTTGGAGGCCCAAAAAAGGGGTTTACAGGCATCTTAGACCCCCTAAAGTCCGGAAAATGTTGGTTGACCAAAAACTGTGCCAGAGAGCTCTGAATGTCCCAAAATCATTTGTAGCCTAAAAGGGGCATTATCCCACACCCTTGACGCCTGAAATTCCCAAAAATATTTTTGGCACAAAAATGCATCCTACACCCCTGAAAGTTCAGAATATGTTAGCCGCCCAAAAAAGGCCTTAAAATGCATCTTAGGCCTGCAAAAATGTTGAAAACTTTGGAGGCCCAAAAAAGGGGTTTAGAGGCATCCTAGACCCCCTAAAGTCCAGAAAATGTTGGTTGACCAAAAACTGTGCCAGAGAGCTCTGAATGTCCCAGAAACATTTGCAGCATGAAAGAAGCATTAACCCGCATCCTAGACCACTGAAATTCCCAAGAATAATTTTGACATGAAAAATGCATCCTACACCCCTGAAAGTTCAGAATATGTTAGCAGCCCAAAAAAGGCCTTAAAATGCCTTTTAGGCCTGCAAGAATGTTGAAAACTTTGGAGGTCAAAAAAAGGGGTTTACAGGTATCCTAGAGCCCCTAAAGTCCAGAAAATGTTGGTTGCCCAAAAACTGTGCCAAAGAGCTCTGAATGTCCCAAAATCATGTGTAGCCTGAAAGGGGCATTAACCCACACCCTTGATGCCTGAAATTCCCAAAAATACTTTTGGCAGAAAAATGCATCCTACACCCCTGAAAGTTCAGAATATGTTAGCCGCCCAAAAAAGGCCTTAAAATGCATCTTAGGCCTGCAAAAATGTTGAAAACTTTGGAGGCCCAAAAAAGGGGTTTAGAGGCATCCTAGACCCCCTAAAGTCCAGAAAATGTTGGTTGACCAAAAACTGTGCCAGAGAGCTCTGAATGTCCCAAAATCATTTGTAGCCTAAAAGGGGCATTATCCCACACCCTTGACGCCTGAAATTCCCAAAAATATTTTTGACACAAAAATGCATCCTACACACCTGAACGTTCAGAATATGTCAGCATCCCAAAAAAGGCCTTAAAATGCCTTTTAGGCCTGCAAGAATGTTGAAAACTTTGGAGGTCAAAAAAAGGGGTTTACAGGTATCCTAGACCCCCTAAAGTCCAGAAATGTTTGGTGGCCCAAAACTGTGCCAGAGAGCTCTGCATGTCCCAAAATCATTTGTAGCCTGAAAGGGGCATTAACCCGCATCTTAGACCACTGAAATTCCAAAAATCGTTTTGGCAAGAAAAGTGCATCCTTCACACCTGACAGTTCAGAATATGTTAGCATCCCAAAAAAGGCCTTAAAATGCATCTTAGGCCTGCAAAAATGTTGAAAACTTTGGAGGCCCAAAAAAGGGGTTTACAGGCATCCTAGACCCCCTAAAGTCCGGAAAATGTTGGTTGACCAAAAACTGTGCCAGAGAGCTCTGAATGTCCCAAAATCATTTGTAGCCTAAAAGGGGCATTATCCCACACCCTTGACGCCTGAAATTCCCAAAAATATTTTTGGCACAAAAATGCATCCTACACCCCTGAAAGTTCAGAATATGTTAGCAGCCCAAAAAAGGCCTTAAAATGCATCTTAGTCCTGCAAAAATGTTGAAAACTTTGGAGGCCCAAAAAAGGGGTTTACAGGCATCCTAGACCCCTAAAGTCCAGAAAATGTTGGTTGCCCAAAAACTGTGCCAAAGAGCTCTGAATGTCCCAAAATCATTTGTAGCCAGAAAGGGGCATTAACCCACACCCTTGATGCCTGAAATTTCCAAAAATACTTTTGGCAGAAAAATGCATTCTACACCCCTGAAAGTTCAGAATATGTTAGCCGCCCATAAAAGGCCTTAAAATGCATCTTAGGCCTGCAAAAATGTTGAAAACTTTGGAGGCCCAAAAAAGGGTTTACAGGCATCCTAGACCCCCTAAAGTCCAGAAAATGTTGGTTGACCAAAAACTGTGCCAGAGAGCTCTGAATGTCCCAAAATCATTTGTAGCCAGAAAGGGGCATTAACCCACACCCTTGATGCCTGAAATTCCCAAAAATACTTTTGGCAGAAAAATGCATCCTACACACCTGAACGTTCAGAATATGTTAGCAACCCAAAAAAGGCCTTAAAATGCCTGTTATGTCTGGAAAAATGTTGAACACTTTGGAGGCCTAAAAAAGGGGTTTACAGGCATCCTAGACCCCCTAAAGTCCAGAAAATGTTGGTGGCCAAAAACTGTGCCAGAGAGCTCTGAATGTCCCAGAAACATTTGCAGCCTGAAAGGAGCATTAACCCGCATCCTAGACCACTGAAATTCCCAAAAATAATTTTGACATGAAAAATGCATCCTACACCCCTGAAAGTTCAGAATATGTTAGCATCCCAAAAAAGGCCTTAAAATGCCTTTTAGGCCTGCAAGAATGTTGAAAACTTTGGAGGTCAAAAAAAGGGGTTTACAGGTATCCTAGACCCCCTAAAGTCCAGAAAATGTTGGTGGCCCAAAACTGTGCCAGAGAGCTCTGCATGTCCCAAAATCATTTGTAGCCTGAAAGGGGCATTAACCTGCATCCTAGACCACTGAAATTCCCAAAAATCGTTTTGGCAAGAAAAGTGCATCCTTCACACCTGACAGTTCAGAATATGTTAGCATCCCAAAAAAGACCTTAAAATGCATCTTAGGCCTGCAAAAATGTTGAAAACTTTGGAGGCCCAAAAAAGGGGTTTACAGGCATCCTAGACCCCCTAAAGTCCAGAAAATGTTGGTTGACCAAAAACTGTGCCAGAGAGCTCTGAATGTCCCAAAATCATTTGTAGCCTAAAAGGGGCATTATCCCACACCCTTGACGCCTGAAATTCCCAAACAAATTTTTGACACAAAAATGCATCCTACACACCTGAACGTTCAGAATATGTTAGCAGCCCAAAAAAGGCCTTAAAATGCCTGTTATGTCTGGAAAAATGTTGAACACTTTGGAGGCCTAAAAAAGGGGTTTACAGGCATCCTAGACCCCCTAAAGTCCAGAAAATGTTGGTGGCCAAAAACTGTGCCAGAGAGCTCTGAATGTCCCAGAAACATTTGCAGCATGAAAGAAGCATTAACCCGCATCCTAGACCACTGAAATTCCCAAGAATAATTTTGACATGAAAAATGCATCCTACACCCCTGAAAGTTCAGAATATGTTAGCAGCCCAAAAAAGGCCTTAAAATGCCTTTTAGGCCTGCAAGAATGTTGAAAACTTTGGAGGTCAAAAAAAGGGGTTTACAGGTATCCTAGACCCCCTAAAGTCCAGAAAATGTTGGTTGCCCAAAAACTGTGCCAAAGAGCTCTGAATGTCCCAAAATCATGTGTAGCCTGAAAGGGGCATTAACCCACACCCTTGATGCCTGAAATTCCCAAAAATACTTTTGGCAGAAAAATGCATCCTACACCCCTGAAAGTTCAGAATATGTTAGCCGCCCAAAAAAGGCCTTAAAATGCATCTTAGGCCTGCAAAAATGTTGAAAACTTTGGAGGCCCAAAAAAGGGGTTTAGAGGCATCCTAGACCCCCTAAAGTCCAGAAAATGTTGGTTGACCAAAAACTGTGCCAGAGAGCTCTGAATGTCCCAAAATCATTTGTAGCCTAAAAGGGGCATTATCCCACACCCTTGACGCCTGAAATTCCCAAAAATATTTTTGACACAAAAATGCATCCTACACACCTGAACGTTCAGAATATGTCAGCATCCCAAAAAAGGCCTTAAAATGCCTTTTAGGCCTGCAAGAATGTTGAAAACTTTGGAGGTCAAAAAAAGGGGTTTACAGGTATCCTAGACCCCCTAAAGTCCAGAAATGTTTGGTGGCCCAAAACTGTGCCAGAGAGCTCTGCATGTCCCAAAATCATTTGTAGCCTGAAAGGGGCATTAACCCGCATCTTAGACCACTGAAATTCCAAAAATCGTTTTGGCAAGAAAAGTGCATCCTTCACACCTGACAGTTCAGAATATGTTAGCATCCCAAAAAAGGCCTTAAAATGCATCTTAGGCCTGCAAAAATGTTGAAAACTTTGGAGGCCCAAAAAAGGGGTTTACAGGCATCCTAGACCCCCTAAAGTCCGGAAAATGTTGGTTGACCAAAAACTGTGCCAGAGAGCTCTGAATGTCCCAAAATCATTTGTAGCCTAAAAGGGGCATTATCCCACACCCTTGACGCCTGAAATTCCCAAAAATATTTTTGGCAGAAAAATGCATCCTACACCCCTGAAAGTTCAGAATATGTTAGCAGCCCAAAAAAGGCCTTAAAATGCATCTTAGTCCTGCAAAAATGTTGAAAACTTTGGAGGCCCAAAAAAGGGGTTTACAGGCATCCTAGACCCCTAAAGTCCAGAAAATGTTGGTTGCCCAAAAACTGTGCCAAAGAGCTCTGAATGTCCCAAAATCATTTGTAGCCAGAAAGGGGCATTAACCCACACCCTTGATGCCTGAAATTTCCAAAAATACTTTTGGCAGAAAAATGCATTCTACACCCCTGAAAGTTCAGAATATGTTAGCGCCCATAAAAGGCCTTAAAATGCATCTTAGGCCTGCAAAAATGTTGAAAACTTTGGAGGCCCAAAAAAGGGTTTACAGGCATCCTAGACCCCCTAAAGTCCAGAAAATGTTGGTTGACCAAAAACTGTGCCAGAGAGCTCTGAATGTCCCAAAATCATTTGTAGCCAGAAAGGGGCATTAACCCACACCCTTGATGCCTGAAATTCCCAAAAATACTTTTGGCAGAAAAATGCATCCTACACACCTGAACGTTCAGAATATGTTAGCAACCCAAAAAAGGCCTTAAAATGCCTGTTATGTCTGGAAAAATGTTGAACACTTTGGAGGCCTAAAAAAGGGGTTTACAGGCATCCTAGACCCCCTAAAGTCCAGAAAATGTTGGTGGCCAAAAACTGTGCCAGAGAGCTCTGAATGTCCCAGAAACATTTGCAGCCTGAAAGGAGCATTAACCCGCATCCTAGACCACTGAAATTCCCAAAAATAATTTTGACATGAAAAATGCATCCTACACCCCTGAAAGTTCAGAATATGTTAGCATCCCAAAAAAGGCCTTAAAATGCCTTTTAGGCCTGCAAGAATGTTGAAAACTTTGGAGGTCAAAAAAAGGGGTTTACAGGTATCCTAGACCCCCTAAAGTCCAGAAAATGTTGGTGGCCCAAAACTGTGCCAGAGAGCTCTGCATGTCCCAAAATCATTTGTAGCCTGAAAGGGGCATTAACCTGCATCCTAGACCACTGAAATTCCCAAAAATCGTTTTGGCAAGAAAAGTGCATCCTTCACACCTGACAGTTCAGAATATGTTAGCATCCCAAAAAAGACCTTAAAATGCATCTTAGGCCTGCAAAAATGTTGAAAACTTTGGAGGCCCAAAAAAGGGGTTTACAGGCATCCTAGACCCCCTAAAGTCCAGAAAATGTTGGTTGACCAAAAACTGTGCCAGAGAGCTCTGAATGTCCCAAAATCATTTGTAGCCTAAAAGGGGCATTATCCCACACCCTTGACGCCTGAAATTCCCAAAAAAATTTTTGGCACAAAAATGCATCCTACACCCCTGAAAGTTCAGAATATGTTAGCCGCCCAAAAAAGGCCTTAAAATGCATCTTAGGCCTGAAAAAATGTTGAAAACTTTGGAGGCCCAAAAAAGGGGTTTAGAGGCATCCTAGACCCCCTAAAGTCCAGAAAATGTTGGTTGACCAAAAACTGTGCCAGAGAGCTCTGAATGTCCCAGAAACATTTGCAGCATGAAAGAAGCATTAACCCGCATCCTAGACCACTGAAATTCCCAAGAATAATTTTGACATGAAAAATGCATCCTACACCCCTGAAAGTTCAGAATATGTTAGCAGCCCAAAAAAGGCCTTAAAATGCCTTTTAGGCCTGCAAGAATGTTGAAAACTTTGGAGGTCAAAAAAAGGGGTTTACAGGTATCCTAGACCCCCTAAAGTCCAGAAGCTTTTGGTGGCCCAAAACTGCGCCAGAGAGCTCTGCATGTCCCAAAATCATGTGTAGCCTGAAAGGGGCATTAACCCGCATCCTAGACCACTGAAATTCCCAAAAATCGTTTTGGCAAGAAAAGTGCATCCTTCACACCTGACAGTTCAGAATATGTTAGCATCCCAAAAAAGGCCTTAAAATGCATCTTAGGCCTGCAAAAATGTTGAAAACTTTGGAGGCCCAAAAAAGGGGTTTACAGGCATCCTAGACCCCCTAAAGTCCGGAAAATGTTGGTTGACCAAAAACTGTGCCAGAGAGCTCTGAATGTCCCAAAATCATTTGTAGCCTAAAAGGGGCATTATCCCACACCCTTGACGCCTGAAATTCCCAAAAATATTTTTGGCACAAAAATGCATCCTACACCCCTGAAAGTTCAGAATATGTTAGCCGCCCAAAAAAGGCCTTAAAATGCATCTTAGGCCTGCAAAAATGTTGAAAACTTTGGAGGCCCAAAAAAGGGGTTTAGAGGCATCCTAGACCCCCTAAAGTCCAGAAAATGTTGGTTGACCAAAAACTGTGCCAGAGAGCTCTGAATGTCCCAAAATCATTTGTAGCCTAAAAGGGGCATTATCCCACAGCCTTGACGCCTGAAATTCCCAAAAATATTTTTGACACAAAAATGCATCCTACACACCTGAACGTTCAGAATATGTTAGCAGCCCAAAAAAGGCCTTAAAATGCCTGTTATGTCTGGAAAAATGTTGAACACTTTGGAGGCCTAAAAAAGGGGTTTACAGGCATCCTAGACCCCCTACAGTCCAGAAAATGTTGGTGGCCAAAAACTGTGCCAGAGAGCTCTGAATGTCCCAGAAACATTTGCAGCCTGAAAGAAGCATTAACCCGCATCCTAGACCACTGAAATTCCCAAAAATAATTTTGACATGAAAAATGCATCCTACACCCCTGAAAGTTCAGAATATGTTAGCAGCCCAAAAAAGGCCTTAAAATGCCTTTTAGGCCTGCAAGAATGTTGAAAACTTTGGAGGTCAAAAAAAGGGGTTTACAGGTATCCTAGACCCCCTAAAGTCCAGAAGCTTTTGGTGGCCCAAAACTGCGCCAGAGAGCTCTGCATGTCCCAAAATCATGTGTAGCCTGAAAGGGGCATTAACCCGCATCCTAGACCACTGAAATTCCCAAAAATCGTTTTGGCAAGAAAAGTGCATCCTTCACACCTGACAGTTCAGAATATGTTAGCATCCCAAAAAAGGCCTTAAAATGCATCTTAGGCCTGCAAAAATGTTGAAAACTTTGGAGGCCCAAAAAAGGGGTTTACAGGCATCCTAGACCCCCTAAAGTCCGGAAAATGTTGGTTGACCAAAAACTGTGCCAGAGAGCTCTGAATGTCCCAAAATCATTTGTAGCCTAAAAGGGGCATTATCCCACACCCTTGACGCCTGAAATTCCCAAAAATATTTTTGGCACAAAAATGCATCCTACACCCCTGAAAGTTCAGAATATGTTAGCCGCCCAAAAAAGGCCTTAAAATGCATCTTAGGCCTGCAAAAATGTTGAAAACTTTGGAGGCCCAAAAAAGGGGTTTAGAGGCATCCTAGACCCCCTAAAGTCCAGAAAATGTTGGTTGACCAAAAACTGTGCCAGAGAGCTCTGAATGTCCCAGAAACATTTGCAGCATGAAAGAAGCATTAACCCGCATCCTAGACCACTGAAATTCCCAAGAATAATTTTGACATGAAAAATGCATCCTACACCCCTGAAAGTTCAGAATATGTTAGCAGCCCAAAAAAGGCCTTAAAATGCCTTTTAGGCCTGCAAGAATGTTGAAAACTTTGGAGGTCAAAAAAAGGGGTTTACAGGTATCCTAGACCCCCTAAAGTCCAGAAGCTTTTGGTGGCCCAAAACTGCGCCAGAGAGCTCTGCATGTCCCAAAATCATGTGTAGCCTGAAAGGGGCATTAACCCGCATCCTAGACCACTGAAATTCCCAAAAATCGTTTTGGCAAGAAAAGTGCATCCTTCACACCTGACAGTTCAGAATATGTTAGCATCCCAAAAAAGGCCTTAAAATGCATCTTAGGCCTGCAAAAATGTTGAAAACTTTGGAGGCCCAAAAAAGGGGTTTACAGGCATCTTAGACCCCCTAAAGTCCGGAAAATGTTGGTTGACCAAAAACTGTGCCAGAGAGCTCTGAATGTCCCAAAATCATTTGTAGCCTAAAAGGGGCATTATCCCACACCCTTGACGCCTGAAATTCCCAAAAATATTTTTGGCACAAAAATGCATCCTACACCCCTGAAAGTTCAGAATATGTTAGCCGCCCAAAAAAGGCCTTAAAATGCATCTTAGGCCTGCAAAAATGTTGAAAACTTTGGAGGCCCAAAAAAGGGGTTTAGAGGCATCCTAGACCCCCTAAAGTCCAGAAAATGTTGGTTGACCAAAAACTGTGCCAGAGAGCTCTGAATGTCCCAGAAACATTTGCAGCATGAAAGAAGCATTAACCCGCATCCTAGACCACTGAAATTCCCAAGAATAATTTTGACATGAAAAATGCATCCTACACCCCTGAAAGTTCAGAATATGTTAGCAGCCCAAAAAAGGCCTTAAAATGCCTTTTAGGCCTGCAAGAATGTTGAAAACTTTGGAGGTCAAAAAAAGGGGTTTACAGGTATCCTAGACCCCCTAAAGTCCAGAAAATGTTGGTTGCCCAAAAACTGTGCCAAAGAGCTCTGAATGTCCCAAAATCATGTGTAGCCTGAAAGGGGCATTAACCCACACCCTTGATGCCTGAAATTCCCAAAAATACTTTTGGCAGAAAAATGCATCCTACACCCCTGAAAGTTCAGAATATGTTAGCCGCCCAAAAAAGGCCTTAAAATGCATCTTAGGCCTGCAAAAATGTTGAAAACTTTGGAGGCCCAAAAAAGGGGTTTAGAGGCATCCTAGACCCCCTAAAGTCCAGAAAATGTTGGTTGACCAAAAACTGTGCCAGAGAGCTCTGAATGTCCCAAAATCATTTGTAGCCTAAAAGGGGCATTATCCCACACCCTTGACGCCTGAAATTCCCAAAAATATTTTTGACACAAAAATGCATCCTACACACCTGAACGTTCAGAATATGTCAGCATCCCAAAAAAGGCCTTAAAATGCCTTTTAGGCCTGCAAGAATGTTGAAAACTTTGGAGGTCAAAAAAAGGGGTTTACAGGTATCCTAGACCCCCTAAAGTCCAGAAATGTTTGGTGGCCCAAAACTGTGCCAGAGAGCTCTGCATGTCCCAAAATCATTTGTAGCCTGAAAGGGGCATTAACCCGCATCTTAGACCACTGAAATTCCAAAAATCGTTTTGGCAAGAAAAGTGCATCCTTCACACCTGACAGTTCAGAATATGTTAGCATCCCAAAAAAGGCCTTAAAATGCATCTTAGGCCTGCAAAAATGTTGAAAACTTTGGAGGCCCAAAAAAGGGGTTTACAGGCATCCTAGACCCCCTAAAGTCCGGAAAATGTTGGTTGACCAAAAACTGTGCCAGAGAGCTCTGAATGTCCCAAAATCATTTGTAGCCTAAAAGGGGCATTATCCCACACCCTTGACGCCTGAAATTCCCAAAAATATTTTTGGCACAAAAATGCATCCTACACCCCTGAAAGTTCAGAATATGTTAGCAGCCCAAAAAAGGCCTTAAAATGCATCTTAGTCCTGCAAAAATGTTGAAAACTTTGGAGGCCCAAAAAAGGGGTTTACAGGCATCCTAGACCCCTAAAGTCCAGAAAATGTTGGTTGCCCAAAAACTGTGCCAAAGAGCTCTGAATGTCCCAAAATCATTTGTAGCCAGAAAGGGGCATTAACCCACACCCTTGATGCCTGAAATTTCCAAAAATACTTTTGGCAGAAAAATGCATTCTACACCCCTGAAAGTTCAGAATATGTTAGCCGCCCATAAAAGGCCTTAAAATGCATCTTAGGCCTGCAAAAATGTTGAAAACTTTGGAGGCCCAAAAAAGGGTTTACAGGCATCCTAGACCCCCTAAAGTCCAGAAAATGTTGGTTGACCAAAAACTGTGCCAGAGAGCTCTGAATGTCCCAAAATCATTTGTAGCCAGAAAGGGGCATTAACCCACACCCTTGATGCCTGAAATTCCCAAAAATACTTTTGGCAGAAAAATGCATCCTACACACCTGAACGTTCAGAATATGTTAGCAACCCAAAAAAGGCCTTAAAATGCCTGTTATGTCTGGAAAAATGTTGAACACTTTGGAGGCCTAAAAAAGGGGTTTACAGGCATCCTAGACCCCCTAAAGTCCAGAAAATGTTGGTGGCCAAAAACTGTGCCAGAGAGCTCTGAATGTCCCAGAAACATTTGCAGCCTGAAAGGAGCATTAACCCGCATCCTAGACCACTGAAATTCCCAAAAATAATTTTGACATGAAAAATGCATCCTACACCCCTGAAAGTTCAGAATATGTTAGCATCCCAAAAAAGGCCTTAAAATGCCTTTTAGGCCTGCAAGAATGTTGAAAACTTTGGAGGTCAAAAAAAGGGGTTTACAGGTATCCTAGACCCCCTAAAGTCCAGAAAATGTTGGTGGCCCAAAACTGTGCCAGAGAGCTCTGCATGTCCCAAAATCATTTGTAGCCTGAAAGGGGCATTAACCTGCATCCTAGACCACTGAAATTCCCAAAAATCGTTTTGGCAAGAAAAGTGCATCCTTCACACCTGACAGTTCAGAATATGTTAGCATCCCAAAAAAGACCTTAAAATGCATCTTAGGCCTGCAAAAATGTTGAAAACTTTGGAGGCCCAAAAAAGGGGTTTACAGGCATCCTAGACCCCCTAAAGTCCAGAAAATGTTGGTTGACCAAAAACTGTGCCAGAGAGCTCTGAATGTCCCAAAATCATTTGTAGCCTAAAAGGGGCATTATCCCACACCCTTGACGCCTGAAATTCCCCAAAAAATTTTTGACACAAAAATGCATCCTACACACCTGAACGTTCAGAATATGTTAGCAGCCCAAAAAAGGCCTTAAAATGCCTGTTATGTCTGGAAAAATGTTGAACACTTTGGAGGCCTAAAAAAGGGGTTTACAGGCATCCTAGACCCCCTAAAGTCCAGAAAATGTTGGTGGCCAAAAACTGTGCCAGAGAGCTCTGAATGTCCCAGAAACATTTGCAGCATGAAAGAAGCATTAACCCGCATCCTAGACCACTGAAATTCCCAAGAATAATTTTGACATGAAAAATGCATCCTACACCCCTGAAAGTTCAGAATATGTTAGCAGCCCAAAAAAGGCCTTAAAATGCCTTTTAGGCCTGCAAGAATGTTGAAAACTTTGGAGGTCAAAAAAAGGGGTTTACAGGTATCCTAGACCCCCTAAAGTCCAGAAAATGTTGGTTGCCCAAAAACTGTGCCAAAGAGCTCTGAATGTCCCAAAATCATGTGTAGCCTGAAAGGGGCATTAACCCACACCCTTGATGCCTGAAATTCCCAAAAATACTTTTGGCAGAAAAATGCATCCTACACCCCTGAAAGTTCAGAATATGTTAGCCGCCCAAAAAAGGCCTTAAAATGCATCTTAGGCCTGCAAAAATGTTGAAAACTTTGGAGGCCCAAAAAAGGGGTTTAGAGGCATCCTAGACCCCCTAAAGTCCAGAAAATGTTGGTTGACCAAAAACTGTGCCAGAGAGCTCTGAATGTCCCAAAATCATTTGTAGCCTAAAAGGGGCATTATCCCACACCCTTGACGCCTGAAATTCCCAAAAATATTTTTGACACAAAAATGCATCCTACACACCTGAACGTTCAGAATATGTCAGCATCCCAAAAAAGGCCTTAAAATGCCTTTTAGGCCTGCAAGAATGTTGAAAACTTTGGAGGTCAAAAAAAGGGGTTTACAGGTATCCTAGACCCCCTAAAGTCCAGAAATGTTTGGTGGCCCAAAACTGTGCCAGAGAGCTCTGCATGTCCCAAAATCATTTGTAGCCTGAAAGGGGCATTAACCCGCATCTTAGACCACTGAAATTCCAAAAATCGTTTTGGCAAGAAAAGTGCATCCTTCACACCTGACAGTTCAGAATATGTTAGCATCCCAAAAAAGGCCTTAAAATGCATCTTAGGCCTGCAAAAATGTTGAAAACTTTGGAGGCCCAAAAAAGGGGTTTACAGGCATCCTAGACCCCCTAAAGTCCGGAAAATGTTGGTTGACCAAAAACTGTGCCAGAGAGCTCTGAATGTCCCAAAATCATTTGTAGCCTAAAAGGGGCATTATCCCACACCCTTGACGCCTGAAATTCCCAAAAATATTTTTGGCAGAAAAATGCATCCTACACCCCTGAAAGTTCAGAATATGTTAGCAGCCCAAAAAAGGCCTTAAAATGCATCTTAGTCCTGCAAAAATGTTGAAAACTTTGGAGGCCCAAAAAAGGGGTTTACAGGCATCCTAGACCCCTAAAGTCCAGAAAATGTTGGTTGCCCAAAAACTGTGCCAAAGAGCTCTGAATGTCCCAAAATCATTTGTAGCCAGAAAGGGGCATTAACCCACACCCTTGATGCCTGAAATTTCCAAAAATACTTTTGGCAGAAAAATGCATTCTACACCCCTGAAAGTTCAGAATATGTTAGCCGCCCATAAAAGGCCTTAAAATGCATCTTAGGCCTGCAAAAATGTTGAAAACTTTGGAGGCCCAAAAAAGGGTTTACAGGCATCCTAGACCCCCTAAAGTCCAGAAAATGTTGGTTGACCAAAATCTGTGCCAGAGAGCTCTGAATGTCCCAAAATCATTTGTAGCCAGAAAGGGGCATTAACCCACACCCTTGATGCCTGAAATTCCCAAAAATACTTTTGGCAGAAAAATGCATCCTACACACCTGAACGTTCAGAATATGTTAGCAACCCAAAAAAGGCCTTAAAATGCCTGTTATGTCTGGAAAAATGTTGAACACTTTGGAGGCCTAAAAAAGGGGTTTACAGGCATCCTAGACCCCCTAAAGTCCAGAAAATGTTGGTGGCCAAAAACTGTGCCAGAGAGCTCTGAATGTCCCAGAAACATTTGCAGCCTGAAAGGAGCATTAACCCGCATCCTAGACCACTGAAATTCCCAAAAATAATTTTGACATGAAAAATGCATCCTACACCCCTGAAAGTTCAGAATATGTTAGCATCCCAAAAAAGGCCTTAAAATGCCTTTTAGGCCTGCAAGAATGTTGAAAACTTTGGAGGTCAAAAAAAGGGGTTTACAGGTATCCTAGACCCCCTAAAGTCCAGAAAATGTTGGTGGCCCAAAACTGTGCCAGAGAGCTCTGCATGTCCCAAAATCATTTGTAGCCTGAAAGGGGCATTAACCTGCATCCTAGACCACTGAAATTCCCAAAAATCGTTTTGGCAAGAAAAGTGCATCCTTCACACCTGACAGTTCAGAATATGTTAGCATCCCAAAAAAGACCTTAAAATGCATCTTAGGCCTGCAAAAATGTTGAAAACTTTGGAGGCCCAAAAAAGGGGTTTACAGGCATCCTAGACCCCCTAAAGTCCAGAAAATGTTGGTTGACCAAAAACTGTGCCAGAGAGCTCTGAATGTCCCAAAATCATTTGTAGCCTAAAAGGGGCATTATCCCACACCCTTGACGCCTGAAATTCCCAAAAAAAATTTTGGCACAAAAATGCATCCTACACCCCTGAAAGTTCAGAATATGTTAGCCGCCCAAAAAAGGCCTTAAAATGCATCTTAGGCCTGAAAAAATGTTGAAAACTTTGGAGGCCCAAAAAAGGGGTTTAGAGGCATCCTAGACCCCCTAAAGTCCAGAAAATGTTGGTTGACCAAAAACTGTGCCAGAGAGCTCTGAATGTCCCAGAAACATTTGCAGCATGAAAGAAGCATTAACCCGCATCCTAGACCACTGAAATTCCCAAGAATAATTTTGACATGAAAAATGCATCCTACACCCCTGAAAGTTCAGAATATGTTAGCAGCCCAAAAAAGGCCTTAAAATGCCTTTTAGGCCTGCAAGAATGTTGAAAACTTTGGAGGTCAAAAAAAGGGGTTTACAGGTATCCTAGACCCCCTAAAGTCCAGAAGCTTTTGGTGGCCCAAAACTGCGCCAGAGAGCTCTGCATGTCCCAAAATCATGTGTAGCCTGAAAGGGGCATTAACCCGCATCCTAGACCACTGAAATTCCCAAAAATCGTTTTGGCAAGAAAAGTGCATCCTTCACACCTGACAGTTCAGAATATGTTAGCATCCCAAAAAAGGCCTTAAAATGCATCTTAGGCCTGCAAAAATGTTGAAAACTTTGGAGGCCCAAAAAAGGGGTTTACAGGCATCCTAGACCCCCTAAAGTCCGGAAAATGTTGGTTGACCAAAAACTGTGCCAGAGAGCTCTGAATGTCCCAAAATCATTTGTAGCCTAAAAGGGGCATTATCCCACACCCTTGACGCCTGAAATTCCCAAAAATATTTTTGGCACAAAAATGCATCCTACACCCCTGAAAGTTCAGAATATGTTAGCCGCCCAAAAAAGGCCTTAAAATGCATCTTAGGCCTGCAAAAATGTTGAAAACTTTGGAGGCCCAAAAAAGGGGTTTAGAGGCATCCTAGACCCCCTAAAGTCCAGAAAATGTTGGTTGACCAAAAACTGTGCCAGAGAGCTCTGAATGTCCCAAAATCATTTGTAGCCTAAAAGGGGCATTATCCCACAGCCTTGACGCCTGAAATTCCCAAAAATATTTTTGACACAAAAATGCATCCTACACACCTGAACGTTCAGAATATGTTAGCAGCCCAAAAAAGGCCTTAAAATGCCTGTTATGTCTGGAAAAATGTTGAACACTTTGGAGGCCTAAAAAAGGGGTTTACAGGCATCCTAGACCCCCTAAAGTCCAGAAAATGTTGGTGGCCAAAAACTGTGCCAGAGAGCTCTGAATGTCCCAGAAACATTTGCAGCCTGAAAGAAGCATTAACCCGCATCCTAGACCACTGAAATTCCCAAAAATAATTTTGACATGAAAAATGCATCCTACACCCCTGAAAGTTCAGAATATGTTAGCAGCCCAAAAAAGGCCTTAAAATGCCTTTTAGGCCTGCAAGAATGTTGAAAACTTTGGAGGTCAAAAAAAGGGGTTTACAGGTATCCTAGACCCCCTAAAGTCCAGAAGCTTTTGGTGGCCCAAAACTGCGCCAGAGAGCTCTGCATGTCCCAAAATCATGTGTAGCCTGAAAGGGGCATTAACCCGCATCCTAGACCACTGAAATTCCCAAAAATCGTTTTGGCAAGAAAAGTGCATCCTTCACACCTGACAGTTCAGAATATGTTAGCATCCCAAAAAAGGCCTTAAAATGCATCTTAGGCCTGCAAAAATGTTGAAAACTTTGGAGGCCCAAAAAAGGGGTTTACAGGCATCCTAGACCCCCTAAAGTCCGGAAAATGTTGGTTGACCAAAAACTGTGCCAGAGAGCTCTGAATGTCCCAAAATCATTTGTAGCCTAAAAGGGGCATTATCCCACACCCTTGACGCCTGAAATTCCCAAAAATATTTTTGGCACAAAAATGCATCCTACACCCCTGAAAGTTCAGAATATGTTAGCCGCCCAAAAAAGGCCTTAAAATGCATCTTAGGCCTGCAAAAATGTTGAAAACTTTGGAGGCCCAAAAAAGGGGTTTAGAGGCATCCTAGACCCCCTAAAGTCCAGAAAATGTTGGTTGACCAAAAACTGTGCCAGAGAGCTCTGAATGTCCCAGAAACATTTGCAGCATGAAAGAAGCATTAACCCGCATCCTAGACCACTGAAATTCCCAAGAATAATTTTGACATGAAAAATGCATCCTACACCCCTGAAAGTTCAGAATATGTTAGCAGCCCAAAAAAGGCCTTAAAATGCCTTTTAGGCCTGCAAGAATGTTGAAAACTTTGGAGGTCAAAAAAAGGGGTTTACAGGTATCCTAGACCCCCTAAAGTCCAGAAGCTTTTGGTGGCCCAAAACTGCGCCAGAGAGCTCTGCATGTCCCAAAATCATGTGTAGCCTGAAAGGGGCATTAACCCGCATCCTAGACCACTGAAATTCCCAAAAATCGTTTTGGCAAGAAAAGTGCATCCTTCACACCTGACAGTTCAGAATATGTTAGCATCCCAAAAAAGGCCTTAAAATGCATCTTAGGCCTGCAAAAATGTTGAAAACTTTGGAGGCCCAAAAAAGGGGTTTACAGGCATCTTAGACCCCCTAAAGTCCGGAAAATGTTGGTTGACCAAAAACTGTGCCAGAGAGCTCTGAATGTCCCAAAATCATTTGTAGCCTAAAAGGGGCATTATCCCACACCCTTGACGCCTGAAATTCCCAAAAATATTTTTGGCACAAAAATGCATCCTACACCCCTGAAAGTTCAGAATATGTTAGCCGCCCAAAAAAGGCCTTAAAATGCATCTTAGGCCTGCAAAAATGTTGAAAACTTTGGAGGCCCAAAAAAGGGGTTTAGAGGCATCCTAGACCCCCTAAAGTCCAGAAAATGTTGGTTGACCAAAAACTGTGCCAGAGAGCTCTGAATGTCCCAGAAACATTTGCAGCATGAAAGAAGCATTAACCCGCATCCTAGACCACTGAAATTCCCAAGAATAATTTTGACATGAAAAATGCATCCTACACCCCTGAAAGTTCAGAATATGTTAGCAGCCCAAAAAAGGCCTTAAAATGCCTTTTAGGCCTGCAAGAATGTTGAAAACTTTGGAGGTCAAAAAAAGGGGTTTACAGGTATCCTAGACCCCCTAAAGTCCAGAAAATGTTGGTTGCCCAAAAACTGTGCCAAAGAGCTCTGAATGTCCCAAAATCATGTGTAGCCTGAAAGGGGCATTAACCCACACCCTTGATGCCTGAAATTCCCAAAAATACTTTTGGCAGAAAAATGCATCCTACACCCCTGAAAGTTCAGAATATGTTAGCCGCCCAAAAAAGGCCTTAAAATGCATCTTAGGCCTGCAAAAATGTTGAAAACTTTGGAGGCCCAAAAAAGGGGTTTAGAGGCATCCTAGACCCCCTAAAGTCCAGAAAATGTTGGTTGACCAAAAACTGTGCCAGAGAGCTCTGAATGTCCCAAAATCATTTGTAGCCTAAAAGGGGCATTATCCCACACCCTTGACGCCTGAAATTCCCAAAAATATTTTTGACACAAAAATGCATCCTACACACCTGAACGTTCAGAATATGTCAGCATCCCAAAAAAGGCCTTAAAATGCCTTTTAGGCCTGCAAGAATGTTGAAAACTTTGGAGGTCAAAAAAAGGGGTTTACAGGTATCCTAGACCCCCTAAAGTCCAGAAATGTTTGGTGGCCCAAAACTGTGCCAGAGAGCTCTGCATGTCCCAAAATCATTTGTAGCCTGAAAGGGGCATTAACCCGCATCTTAGACCACTGAAATTCCAAAAATCGTTTTGGCAAGAAAAGTGCATCCTTCACACCTGACAGTTCAGAATATGTTAGCATCCCAAAAAAGGCCTTAAAATGCATCTTAGGCCTGCAAAAATGTTGAAAACTTTGGAGGCCCAAAAAAGGGGTTTACAGGCATCCTAAACCCCCTAGAGTCCGGAAAATGTTGGTTGACCAAAAACTGTGCCAGAGAGCTCTGAATGTCCCAAAATCATTTGTAGCCTAAAAGGGGCATTATCCCACACCCTTGACGCCTGAAATTCCCAAAAATATTTTTGGCACAAAAATGCATCCTACACCCCTGAAAGTTCAGAATATGTTAGCAGCCCAAAAAAGGCCTTAAAATGCATCTTAGTCCTGCAAAAATGTTGAAAACTTTGGAGGCCCAAAAAAGGGGTTTACAGGCATCCTAGACCCCTAAAGTCCAGAAAATGTTGGTTGCCCAAAAACTGTGCCAAAGAGCTCTGAATGTCCCAAAATCATTTGTAGCCAGAAAGGGGCATTAACCCACACCCTTGATGCCTGAAATTTCCAAAAATACTTTTGGCAGAAAAATGCATTCTACACCCCTGAAAGTTCAGAATATGTTAGCCGCCCATAAAAGGCCTTAAAATGCATCTTAGGCCTGCAAAAATGTTGAAAACTTTGGAGGCCCAAAAAAGGGTTTACAGGCATCCTAGACCCCCTAAAGTCCAGAAAATGTTGGTTGACCAAAAACTGTGCCAGAGAGCTCTGAATGTCCCAAAATCATTTGTAGCCAGAAAGGGGCATTAACCCACACCCTTGATGCCTGAAATTCCCAAAAATACTTTTGGCAGAAAAATGCATCCTACACACCTGAACGTTCAGAATATGTTAGCAACCCAAAAAAGGCCTTAAAATGCCTGTTATGTCTGGAAAAATGTTGAACACTTTGGAGGCCTAAAAAAGGGGTTTACAGGCATCCTAGACCCCCTAAAGTCCAGAAAATGTTGGTGGCCAAAAACTGTGCCAGAGAGCTCTGAATGTCCCAGAAACATTTGCAGCCTGAAAGGAGCATTAACCCGCATCCTAGACCACTGAAATTCCCAAAAATAATTTTGACATGAAAAATGCATCCTACACCCCTGAAAGTTCAGAATATGTTAGCATCCCAAAAAAGGCCTTAAAATGCCTTTTAGGCCTGCAAGAATGTTGAAAACTTTGGAGGTCAAAAAAAGGGGTTTACAGGTATCCTAGACCCCCTAAAGTCCAGAAAATGTTGGTGGCCCAAAACTGTGCCAGAGAGCTCTGCATGTCCCAAAATCATTTGTAGCCTGAAAGGGGCATTAACCTGCATCCTAGACCACTGAAATTCCCAAAAATCGTTTTGGCAAGAAAAGTGCATCCTTCACACCTGACAGTTCAGAATATGTTAGCATCCCAAAAAAGACCTTAAAATGCATCTTAGGCCTGCAAAAATGTTGAAAACTTTGGAGGCCCAAAAAAGGGGTTTACAGGCATCCTAGACCCCCTAAAGTCCAGAAAATGTTGGTTGACCAAAAACTGTGCCAGAGAGCTCTGAATGTCCCAAAATCATTTGTAGCCTAAAAGGGGCATTATCCCACACCCTTGACGCCTGAAATTCCCAAAAAAATTTTTGACACAAAAATGCATCCTACACACCTGAACGTTCAGAATATGTTAGCAGCCCAAAAAAGGCCTTAAAATGCCTGTTATGTCTGGAAAAATGTTGAACACTTTGGAGGCCTAAAAAAGGGGTTTACAGGCATCCTAGACCCCCTAAAGTCCAGAAAATGTTGGTGGCCAAAAACTGTGCCAGAGAGCTCTGAATGTCCCAGAAACATTTGCAGCATGAAAGAAGCATTAACCCGCATCCTAGACCACTGAAATTCCCAAGAATAATTTTGACATGAAAAATGCATCCTACACCCCTGAAAGTTCAGAATATGTTAGCAGCCCAAAAAAGGCCTTAAAATGCCTTTTAGGCCTGCAAGAATGTTGAAAACTTTGGAGGTCAAAAAAAGGGGTTTACAGGTATCCTAGACCCCCTAAAGTCCAGAAAATGTTGGTTGCCCAAAAACTGTGCCAAAGAGCTCTGAATGTCCCAAAATCATGTGTAGCCTGAAAGGGGCATTAACCCACACCCTTGATGCCTGAAATTCCCAAAAATACTTTTGGCAGAAAAATGCATCCTACACCCCTGAAAGTTCAGAATATGTTAGCCGCCCAAAAAAGGCCTTAAAATGCATCTTAGGCCTGCAAAAATGTTGAAAACTTTGGAGGCCCAAAAAAGGGGTTTACAGGCATCCTAGACCCCCTAAAGTCCAGAAAATGTTGGTTGACCAAAAACTGTGCCAGAGAGCTCTGAATGTCCCAAAATCATTTGTAGCCTAAAAGGGGCATTATCCCACACCCTTGACGCCTGAAATTCCCAAAAAAATTTTTGACACAAAAATGCATCCTACACACCTGAACGTTCAGAATATGTTAGCAGCCCAAAAAAGGCCTTAAAATGCCTGTTATGTCTGGAAAAATGTTGAACACTTTGGAGGCCTAAAAAAGGGGTTTACAGGCATCCTAGACCCCCTAAAGTCCAGAAAATGTTGGTGGCCAAAAACTGTGCCAGAGAGCTCTGAATGTCCCAGAAACATTTGCAGCATGAAAGAAGCATTAACCCGCATCCTAGACCACTGAAATTCCCAAGAATAATTTTGACATGAAAAATGCATCCTACACCCCTGAAAGTTCAGAATATGTTAGCAGCCCAAAAAAGGCCTTAAAATGCCTTTTAGGCCTGCAAGAATGTTGAAAACTTTGGAGGTCAAAAAAAGGGGTTTACAGGTATCCTAGACCCCCTAAAGTCCAGAAAATGTTGGTTGCCCAAAAACTGTGCCAAAGAGCTCTGAATGTCCCAAAATCATGTGTAGCCTGAAAGGGGCATTAACCCACACCCTTGATGCCTGAAATTCCCAAAAATACTTTTGGCAGAAAAATGCATCCTACACCCCTGAAAGTTCAGAATATGTTAGCCGCCCAAAAAAGGCCTTAAAATGCATCTTAGGCCTGCAAAAATGTTGAAAACTTTGGAGGCCCAAAAAAGGGGTTTAGAGGCATCCTAGACCCCCTAAAGTCCAGAAAATGTTGGTTGACCAAAAACTGTGCCAGAGAGCTCTGAATGTCCCAAAATCATTTGTAGCCTAAAAGGGGCATTATCCCACACCCTTGACGCCTGAAATTCCCAAAAATATTTTTGACACAAAAATGCATCCTACACACCTGAACGTTCAGAATATGTCAGCATCCCAAAAAAGGCCTTAAAATGCCTTTTAGGCCTGCAAGAATGTTGAAAACTTTGGAGGTCAAAAAAAGGGGTTTACAGGTATCCTAGACCCCCTAAAGTCCAGAAATGTTTGGTGGCCCAAAACTGTGCCAGAGAGCTCTGCATGTCCCAAAATCATTTGTAGCCTGAAAGGGGCATTAACCCGCATCTTAGACCACTGAAATTCCAAAAATCGTTTTGGCAAGAAAAGTGCATCCTTCACACCTGACAGTTCAGAATATGTTAGCATCCCAAAAAAGGCCTTAAAATGCATCTTAGGCCTGCAAAAATGTTGAAAACTTTGGAGGCCCAAAAAAGGGGTTTACAGGCATCCTAGACCCCCTAAAGTCCGGAAAATGTTGGTTGACCAAAAACTGTGCCAGAGAGCTCTGAATGTCCCAAAATCATTTGTAGCCTAAAAGGGGCATTATCCCACACCCTTGACGCCTGAAATTCCCAAAAATATTTTTGGCAGAAAAATGCATCCTACACCCCTGAAAGTTCAGAATATGTTAGCAGCCCAAAAAAGGCCTTAAAATGCATCTTAGTCCTGCAAAAATGTTGAAAACTTTGGAGGCCCAAAAAAGGGGTTTACAGGCATCCTAGACCCCTAAAGTCCAGAAAATGTTGGTTGCCCAAAAACTGTGCCAAAGAGCTCTGAATGTCCCAAAATCATTTGTAGCCAGAAAGGGGCATTAACCCACACCCTTGATGCCTGAAATTTCCAAAAATACTTTTGGCAGAAAAATGCATTCTACACCCCTGAAAGTTCAGAATATGTTAGCCGCCCATAAAAGGCCTTAAAATGCATCTTAGGCCTGCAAAAATGTTGAAAACTTTGGAGGCCCAAAAAAGGGTTTACAGGCATCCTAGACCCCCTAAAGTCCAGAAAATGTTGGTTGACCAAAAACTGTGCCAGAGAGCTCTGAATGTCCCAAAATCATTTGTAGCCAGAAAGGGGCATTAACCCACACCCTTGATGCCTGAAATTCCCAAAAATACTTTTGGCAGAAAAATGCATCCTACACACCTGAACGTTCAGAATATGTTAGCAACCCAAAAAAGGCCTTAAAATGCCTGTTATGTCTGGAAAAATGTTGAACACTTTGGAGGCCTAAAAAAGGGGTTTACAGGCATCCTAGACCCCCTAAAGTCCAGAAAATGTTGGTGGCCAAAAACTGTGCCAGAGAGCTCTGAATGTCCCAGAAACATTTGCAGCCTGAAAGGAGCATTAACCCGCATCCTAGACCACTGAAATTCCCAAAAATAATTTTGACATGAAAAATGCATCCTACACCCCTGAAAGTTCCGAATATGTTAGCATCCCAAAAAAGGCCTTAAAATGCCTTTTAGGCCTGCAAGAATGTTGAAAACTTTGGAGGTCAAAAAAAGGGGTTTACAGGTATCCTAGACCCCCTAAAGTCCAGAAAATGTTGGTGGCCCAAAACTGTGCCAGAGAGCTCTGCATGTCCCAAAATCATTTGTAGCCTGAAAGGGGCATTAACCTGCATCCTAGACCACTGAAATTCCCAAAAATCGTTTTGGCAAGAAAAGTGCATCCTTCACACCTGACAGTTCAGAATATGTTAGCATCCCAAAAAAGACCTTAAAATGCATCTTAGGCCTGCAAAAATGTTGAAAACTTTGGAGGCCCAAAAAAGGGGTTTACAGGCATCCTAGACCCCCTAAAGTCCAGAAAATGTTGGTTGACCAAAAACTGTGCCAGAGAGCTCTGAATGTCCCAGAAACATTTGCAGCATGAAAGAAGCATTAACCCGCATCCTAGACCACTGAAATTCCCAAGAATAATTTTGACATGAAAAATGCATCCTACACCCCTGAAAGTTCAGAATATGTTAGCAGCCCAAAAAAGGCCTTAAAATGCCTTTTAGGCCTGCAAGAATGTTGAAAACTTTGGAGGTCAAAAAAAGGGGTTTACAGGTATCCTAGACCCCCTAAAGTCCAGAAGCTTTTGGTGGCCCAAAACTGCGCCAGAGAGCTCTGCATGTCCCAAAATCATGTGTAGCCTGAAAGGGGCATTAACCCGCATCCTAGACCACTGAAATTCCCAAAAATCGTTTTGGCAAGAAAAGTGCATCCTTCACACCTGACAGTTCAGAATATGTTAGCATCCCAAAAAAGGCCTTAAAATGCATCTTAGGCCTGCAAAAATGTTGAAAACTTTGGAGGCCCAAAAAAGGGGTTTACAGGCATCCTAGACCCCCTAAAGTCCGGAAAATGTTGGTTGACCAAAAACTGTGCCAGAGAGCTCTGAATGTCCCAAAATCATTTGTAGCCTAAAAGGGGCATTATCCCACACCCTTGACGCCTGAAATTCCCAAAAATATTTTTGGCACAAAAATGCATCCTACACCCCTGAAAGTTCAGAATATGTTAGCCGCCCAAAAAAGGCCTTAAAATGCATCTTAGGCCTGCAAAAATGTTGAAAACTTTGGAGGCCCAAAAAAGGGGTTTAGAGGCATCCTAGACCCCCTAAAGTCCAGAAAATGTTGGTTGACCAAAAACTGTGCCAGAGAGCTCTGAATGTCCCAAAATCATTTGTAGCCTAAAAGGGGCATTATCCCACAGCCTTGACGCCTGAAATTCCCAAAAATATTTTTGACACAAAAATGCATCCTACACACCTGAACGTTCAGAATATGTTAGCAGCCCAAAAAAGGCCTTAAAATGCCTGTTATGTCTGGAAAAATGTTGAACACTTTGGAGGCCTAAAAAAGGGGTTTACAGGCATCCTAGACCCCCTAAAGTCCAGAAAATGTTGGTGGCCAAAAACTGTGCCAGAGAGCTCTGAATGTCCCAGAAACATTTGCAGCCTGAAAGAAGCATTAACCCGCATCCTAGACCACTGAAATTCCCAAAAATAATTTTGACATGAAAAATGCATCCTACACCCCTGAAAGTTCAGAATATGTTAGCAGCCCAAAAAAGGCCTTAAAATGCCTTTTAGGCCTGCAAGAATGTTGAAAACTTTGGAGGTCAAAAAAAGGGGTTTACAGGTATCCTAGACCCCCTCAAGTCCAGAAGCTTTTGGTGGCCCAAAACTGCGCCAGAGAGCTCTGCATGTCCCAAAATCATGTGTAGCCTGAAAGGGGCATTAACCCGCATCCTAGACCACTGAAATTCCCAAAAATCGTTTTGGCAAGAAAAGTGCATCCTTCACACCTGACAGTTCAGAATATGTTAGCATCCCAAAAAAGGCCTTAAAATGCATCTTAGGCCTGCAAAAATGTTGAAAACTTTGGAGGCCCAAAAAAGGGGTTTACAGGCATCCTAGACCCCCTAAAGTCCGGAAAATGTTGGTTGACCAAAAACTGTGCCAGAGAGCTCTGAATGTCCCAAAATCATTTGTAGCCTAAAAGGGGCATTATCCCACACCCTTGACGCCTGAAATTCCCAAAAATATTTTTGGCACAAAAATGCATCCTACACCCCTGAAAGTTCAGAATATGTTAGCCGCCCAAAAAAGGCCTTAAAATGCATCTTAGGCCTGCAAAAATGTTGAAAACTTTGGAGGCCCAAAAAAGGGGTTTAGAGGCATCCTAGACCCCCTAAAGTCCAGAAAATGTTGGTTGACCAAAAACTGTGCCAGAGAGCTCTGAATGTCCCAGAAACATTTGCAGCATGAAAGAAGCATTAACCCGCATCCTAGACCACTGAAATTCCCAAGAATAATTTTGACATGAAAAATGCATCCTACACCCCTGAAAGTTCAGAATATGTTAGCAGCCCAAAAAAGGCCTTAAAATGCCTTTTAGGCCTGCAAGAATGTTGAAAACTTTGGAGGTCAAAAAAAGGGGTTTACAGGTATCCTAGACCCCCTAAAGTCCAGAAGCTTTTGGTGGCCCAAAACTGCGCCAGAGAGCTCTGCATGTCCCAAAATCATGTGTAGCCTGAAAGGGGCATTAACCCGCATCCTAGACCACTGAAATTCCCAAAAATCGTTTTGGCAAGAAAAGTGCATCCTTCACACCTGACAGTTCAGAATATGTTAGCATCCCAAAAAAGGCCTTAAAATGCATCTTAGGCCTGCAAAAATGTTGAAAACTTTGGAGGCCCAAAAAAGGGGTTTACAGGCATCTTAGACCCCCTAAAGTCCGGAAAATGTTGGTTGACCAAAAACTGTGCCAGAGAGCTCTGAATGTCCCAAAATCATTTGTAGCCTAAAAGGGGCATTATCCCACACCCTTGACGCCTGAAATTCCCAAAAATATTTTTGGCACAAAAATGCATCCTACACCCCTGAAAGTTCAGAATATGTTAGCCGCCCAAAAAAGGCCTTAAAATGCATCTTAGGCCTGCAAAAATGTTGAAAACTTTGGAGGCCCAAAAAAGGGGTTTAGAGGCATCCTAGACCCCCTAAAGTCCAGAAAATGTTGGTTGACCAAAAACTGTGCCAGAGAGCTCTGAATGTCCCAGAAACATTTGCAGCATGAAAGAAGCATTAACCCGCATCCTAGACCACTGAAATTCCCAAGAATAATTTTGACATGAAAAATGCATCCTACACCCCTGAAAGTTCAGAATATGTTAGCAGCCCAAAAAAGGCCTTAAAATGCCTTTTAGGCCTGCAAGAATGTTGAAAACTTTGGAGGTCAAAAAAAGGGGTTTACAGGTATCCTAGACCCCCTAAAGTCCAGAAAATGTTGGTTGCCCAAAAACTGTGCCAAAGAGCTCTGAATGTCCCAAAATCATGTGTAGCCTGAAAGGGGCATTAACCCACACCCTTGATGCCTGAAATTCCCAAAAATACTTTTGGCAGAAAAATGCATCCTACATCCCTGAAAGTTCAGAATATGTTAGCCGCCCAAAAAAGGCCTTAAAATGCATCTTAGGCCTGCAAAAATGTTGAAAACTTTGGAGGCCCAAAAAAGGGGTTTAGAGGCATCCTAGACCCCCTAAAGTCCAGAAAATGTTGGTTGACCAAAAACTGTGCCAGAGAGCTCTGAATGTCCCAAAATCATTTGTAGCCTAAAAGGGGCATTATCCCACACCCTTGACGCCTGAAATTCCCAAAAATATTTTTGACACAAAAATGCATCCTACACACCTGAACGTTCAGAATATGTCAGCATCCCAAAAAAGGCCTTAAAATGCCTTTTAGGCCTGCAAGAATGTTGAAAACTTTGGAGGTCAAAAAAAGGGGTTTACAGGTATCCTAGACCCCCTAAAGTCCAGAAATGTTTGGTGGCCCAAAACTGTGCCAGAGAGCTCTGCATGTCCCAAAATCATTTGTAGCCTGAAAGGGGCATTAACCCGCATCTTAGACCACTGAAATTCCAAAAATCGTTTTGGCAAGAAAAGTGCATCCTTCACACCTGACAGTTCAGAATATGTTAGCATCCCAAAAAAGGCCTTAAAATGCATCTTAGGCCTGCAAAAATGTTGAAAACTTTGGAGGCCCAAAAAAGGGGTTTACAGGCATCCTAGACCCCCTAAAGTCCGGAAAATGTTGGTTGACCAAAAACTGTGCCAGAGAGCTCTGAATGTCCCAAAATCATTTGTAGCCTAAAAGGGGCATTATCCCACACCCTTGACGCCTGAAATTCCCAAAAATATTTTTGGCAGAAAAATGCATCCTACACCCCTGAAAGTTCAGAATATGTTAGCAGCCCAAAAAAGGCCTTAAAATGCATCTTAGTCCTGCAAAAATGTTGAAAACTTTGGAGGCCCAAAAAAGGGGTTTACAGGCATCCTAGACCCCTAAAGTCCAGAAAATGTTGGTTGCCCAAAAACTGTGCCAAAGAGCTCTGAATGTCCCAAAATCATTTGTAGCCAGAAAGGGGCATTAACCCACACCCTTGATGCCTGAAATTTCCAAAAATACTTTTGGCAGAAAAATGCATTCTACACCCCTGAAAGTTCAGAATATGTTAGCCGCCCATAAAAGGCCTTAAAATGCATCTTAGGCCTGCAAAAATGTTGAAAACTTTGGAGGCCCAAAAAAGGGTTTACAGGCATCCTAGACCCCCTAAAGTCCAGAAAATGTTGGTTGACCAAAAACTGTGCCAGAGAGCTCTGAATGTCCCAAAATCATTTGTAGCCAGAAAGGGGCATTAACCCACACCCTTGATGCCTGAAATTCCCAAAAATACTTTTGGCAGAAAAATGCATCCTACACACCTGAACGTTCAGAATATGTTAGCAACCCAAAAAAGGCCTTAAAATGCCTGTTATGTCTGGAAAAATGTTGAACACTTTGGAGGCCTAAAAAAGGGGTTTACAGGCATCCTAGACCCCCTAAAGTCCAGAAAATGTTGGTGGCCAAAAACTGTGCCAGAGAGCTCTGAATGTCCCAGAAACATTTGCAGCCTGAAAGGAGCATTAACCCGCATCCTAGACCACTGAAATTCCCAAAAATAATTTTGACATGAAAAATGCATCCTACACCCCTGAAAGTTCAGAATATGTTAGCAGCCCAAAAAAGGCCTTAAAATGCCTTTTAGGCCTGCAAGAATGTTGAAAACTTTGGAGGTCAAAGAAAGGGGTTTACAGGTATCCTAGACCCCCTAAAGTCCAGAAAATTTTGGTGGCCCAAAACTGTGCCAGAGAGCTCTGCATGTCCCAAAATCATTTGTAGCCTGAAAGGGGCATTAACCCGCATCCTAGACCACTGAAATTCCCAAAAATCGTTTTGGCAAGAAAAGTGCATCCTTCACACCTGACAGTTCAGAATATGTTAGCATCCCAAAAAAGGCCTTAAAATGCATCTTAGGCCTGCAAAAATGTTGAAAACTTTAGAGGCCCAAAAAAGGGGTTTCAGGCATCCTAGACCCCCTAAGGTCCAGAAAATGTTGGTTGACCAAAAACTGTGCCAGAGAGCTCTGAATGTCCCAAAATCATTTGTAGCCTAAAAGGGGCATTATCCCACACCCTTGACGCCTGAAATTCCCAAAAATATTTTTGGCACAAAAATGCATCCTACACCCCTGAAAGTTCAGAATATGTTAGCAGCCCAAAAAAGGCCTTAAAATGCATCTTAGTCCTGCAAAAATGTTGAAAACTTTGGAGGCCCAAAAAAGGGGTTTACAGGCATCCTAGACCCCCTAAAGTCCAGAAAATGTTGGTTGCCCAAAAACTGTGCCAAAGAGCTCTGAATGTCCCAAAATCATTTGTAGCCAGAAAGGGGCATTAACCCACACCCTTGATGCCTGAAATTCCCAAAAATACTTTTGGCAGAAAAATGCATTCTACACCCCTGAAAGTTCAGAATATGTTAGCCGCCCAAAAAAGGCCTTAAAATGCATCTTAGGCCTGCAAAAATGTTGAAAACTTTGGAGGCCCAAAAAAGGGGTTTAGAGGCATCCTAGACCCCCTAAAGTCCAGAAAATGTTGGTTGACCAAAAACTGTGCCAGAGAGCTCTGAATGTCCCAAAATCATGTGTAGCCTAAAATGGGCATTATCCCACACCCTTGACGCCTGAAATTCCCAAAAATATTTTTGACACAAAAATGCATCCTACACACCTGAACGTTCAGAATATGTTAGCAGCCCAAAAAAGGCCTTAAAATGCCTGTTATGTCTGGAAAAATGTTGAACACTTTGGAGGCCTACAAAAGGGGTTTACAGGCATCCTAGACCCCCTAAAGTCCAGAAAATGTTGGTGGCCAAAAACTGTGCCAGAGAGCTCTGAATGTCCCAGAAACATTTGCAGCCTGAAAGGAGCATTAACCCGCATCCTAGACCACTGAAATTCCCAAAAATAATTTTGACATGAAAAATGCATCCTACACCCCTGAAAGTTCAGAATATGTTAGCAGCCCAAAAAAGGCCTTAAAATGCCTTTTAGGCCTGCAAGAATGTTGAAAACTTTGGAGGTCAAAAAAAGGGGTTTACAGGTATCCTAGACCCCCTAAAGTCCAGAAAATTTTGGTGGCCCAAAACTGTGCCAGAGAGCTCTGCATGTCCCAAAATCATTTGTAGCCTGAAAGGGGCATTAACCCGCATCCTAGACCACTGAAATTCCCAAAAATCGTTTTGGCAAGAAAAGTGCATCCTTCACACCTGACAGTTAGGAATATGTTAGCATCCCAAAAAAGGCCTTAAATGCATCTTAGGCCTGCAAAAATGTTGAAAACTTTGGAGGCCCAAAAAAGGGGTTTACAGGCATCCTAGACCCCCTAAAGTCAAGAAAATGTTGGTTGACCAAAAACTGTGCCAGAGAGCTCTGAATGTCCCAAAATCATTTGTAGCCTAAAAGGGGCATTATCCCACACCCTTGACGCCTGAAATTCCCAAAAATACTTTTGGCAGAAAAATGCATCCTACACCCCTGAAAGTTCAGAATATGTTAGCCGCCCAAAAAAGGCCTTAAAATGCATCTTAGGCCTGCAAAAATGTTGAAAACTTTGGAGGCCCAAAAAAGGGGTTTAGAGGTATCCTAGACCCCCTAAAGTCCAGAAAATTTTGGTGGCCCAAAACTGTGCCAGAGAGCTCTGCATGTCCCAAAATCATTTGTAGCCTGAAAGGGGCATTAACCCGCATCCTAGACCACGGAAATTCCCAAAAATCGTTTTGGCAAGAAAAGTGCATCCTTCACACCTGACAGTTCAGAATATGTTAGCATCCCAAAAAAGGCCTTAAAATGCATCTTAGGCCTGCAACAATGTTGAAAACTTTGGAGGCCCAAAAAAGTGGTTTACAGGCATCCTAGACCCCCTAAAGTCCAGAAAATGTTGGTTGACCAAAAACTGTCCCAGAGAGCTCTGAATGTCCCAAAATCATTTGTAGCCTAAAAGGGGCATTATCCCACACCCTTGACGCCTGAAATTCCCAAAAATATTTTTGGAACAAAAATGCATCCTACACCCCTGAAAGTTCAGAATATGTTAGCAGCCCAAAAAAGGCCTTAAAATGCATCTTAGTCCTGCAAAAATGTTGAAAACTTTGGAGGCCCAAAAAAGGGGTTTACAGGCATCCTAGACCCCCTAAAGTCCAGAAAATGTTGGTTGCCCAAAAACTGTGCCAAAGAGCTCTGAATGTCCCAAAATCATTTGTAGCCAGAAAGGGGCATTAACCCACACCCTTGATGCCTGAAATTCCCAAAAATACTTTTGGCAGAAAAATGCATCCTACACCCCTGAAAGTTCAGAATATGTTAGCCGCCCAAAAAAGGCCTTAAAATGCATCTTAGGCCTGCAAAAATGTTGAAAACTTTGGAGGCCCAAAAAAGGGGTTTAGAGGCATCCTAGACCCCCTAAAGTCCAGAAAATGTTGGTTGACCAAAAACTGTGCCAGAGAGCTCTGAATGTCCCAAAATCATTTGTAGCCTAAAAGGGGCATTATCCCACACCCTTGACGCCTGAAATTCCCAAAAATATTTTTGGCACAAAAATGCATCCTACACCCCTGAAAGTTCAGAATATGTTAGCAGCCCAAAAAAGGCCTTAAAATGCATCTTAGTCCTGCAATAATGTTGAAAACTTTGGAGGCCCAAAAAAGGGGTTTACAGGCATCCTAGACCCCCTAAAGTCCAGAAAATGTTGGTTGCCCAAAAACTGTGCCAAAGAGCTCTGAATGTCCCAAAATCATTTGTAGCCAGAAAGGGGCATTAACCCACACCCTTGATGCCTGAAATTCCCAAAAATACTTTTGGCAGAAAAATGCATTCTACACCCCTGAAAGTTCAGAATATGTTAGCCGCCCAAAAAAGGCCTTAAAATGCATCTTAGGCCTGCAAAAATGTTGAAAACTTTGGAGGCCCAAAAAAGGGGTTTAGAGGCATCCTAGACCCCCTAAAGTCCAGAAAATGTTGGTTGACCAAAAACTGTGCCAGAGAGCTCTGAATGTCCCAAAATCATGTGTAGCCTAAAATGGGCATTATCCCACACCCTTGACGCCTGAAATTCCCAAAAATATTTTTGACACAAAAATGCATCCTACACACCTGAACGTTCAGAATATGTTAGCAGCCCAAAAAAGGCCTTAAAATGCCTGTTATGTCTGGAAAAATGTTGAACACTTTGGAGGCCTAAAAAAGGGGTTTACAGGCATCCTAGACCCCCTAAAGTCCAGAAAATGTTGGTGGCCAAAAACTGTGCCAGAGAGCTCTGAATGTCCCAGAAACATTTGCAGCCTGAAAGGAGCATTAACCCGCATCCTAGACCACTGAAATTCCCAAAAATAATTTTGACATGAAAAATGCATCCTACACCCCTGAAAGTTCAGAATATGTTAGCAGCCCAAAAAAGGCCTTAAAATGCCTTTTAGGCCTGCAAGAATGTTGAAAACTTTGGAGGTCAAAAAAAGGGGTTTACAGGTATCCTAGACCCCCTAAAGTCCAGAAAATTTTGGTGGCCCAAAACTGTGCCAGAGAGCTCTGCATGTCCCAAAATCATTTGTAGCCTGAAAGGGGCATTAACCCGCATCCTAGACCACTGAAATTCCCAAAAATCGTTTTGGCAAGAAAAGTGCATCCTTCACACCTGACAGTTCAGACTATGTTAGCATCCCAAAAAAGGCCTTAAAATGCATCTTAGGCCTGCAAAAATGTTGAAAACTTTGGAGGCCCAAAAAAGGGGTTTACAGGCATCCTAGACCCCCTAAAGTCCAGAAAATGTTGCTTGACCAAAAACTGTGCCAGAGAGCTCTGAATGTCCCAAAATCATTTGTAGCCTAAAAGGGGCATTATCCCACACCCTTGACGCCTGAAATTCCCAGAAATATGTTTGGCACAAAAATGCATCCTACACCCCTGAAAGTTCAGAATATGTTAGCAGCCCAAAAAAGGCCTTAAAATGCATCTTAGTCCTGCAAAAATGTTGAAAACTTTGGAGGCCCAAAAAAGGGATTTACAGGCATCCTACACCCCCTAAAGTCCAGAAAATGTTGGTTGCCCAAAAACTGTGCCAAAGAGCTCTGAATGTCCCAAAATCATTTGTAGCCAGAAAGGGGCATTAACCCACACCCTTGATGCCTGAAATTCCCAAAAATACTTTTGGCAGAAAAATGCATCCTACACCCCTGAAAGTTCAGAATATGTTAGCCGCCCAAAAAAGGCCTTAAAATGCATCTTAGGCCTGCAAAAATGTTGAAAACTTTGGAGGCCCAAAAAAGGGGTTTACAGGCATCCTAGACCCCCTAAAGTCCAGAAAATGTTGGTTGACCAAAAACTGTGCCAGAGAGCTCTGAATGTCCCAAAATCATTTGTAGCCTAAAAGGGGCATTATCCCACACCCTTGACGCCTGAAATTCCCAAAAATATTTTTGACACAAAAATGCATCCTACACACCTGAACGTTCAGAATATGTTAGCAGCCCAAAAAAGGCCTTAAAATGCCTGTTATGTCTGGAAAAATGTTGAACACTTTGGAGGCCTAAAAAAGGGGTTTACAGGCATCCTAGACCCCCTAAAGTCCAGAAAATGTTGGTGGCCAAAAACTGTGCCAGAGAGCTCTGAATGTCCCAGAAACATTTGCAGCCTGAAAGGAGCATTAACCCGCATCCTAGACCACTGAAATTCCCAAAAATAATTTTGACATGAAAAATGCATCCTACACCCCGGAAAGTTCAGAATATGTTAGCAGCCCAAAAAAGGCCTTAAAATGCATCTTAGTCCTGCAAAAATGTTGAAAACTTTGGAGGCCCAAAAAAGGGGTTTACAGGCATCCTAGACCCCCTAAAGTCCAGAAAATGTTGGTTGCCCAAAAACTGTGCCAAAGAGCTCTGAATGTCCCAAAATCATTTGTAGCCAGAAAGGGGCATTAACCCACACCCTTGATGCCTGAAATTCCCAAAAATACTTTTGGCAGAAAAATGCATCCTACACCCCTGAAAGTTCAGAATATGTTAGCCGCCCAAAAAAGGCCTTAAAATGCATCTTAGGCCTGCAAAAATGTTGAAAACTTTGGAGGCCCAAAAAAGGGGTTTACAGGCATCCTAGACCCCCTAAAGTCCAGAAAATGTTGGTTGACCAAAAACTGTGCCAGAGAGCTCTGAATGTCCCAAAATCATTTGTAGCCTAAAAGGGGCATTATCCCACACCCTTGACGCCTGAAATTCCCAAAAATATTTTTGGCACAAAAATGCATCCTACACCCCTGAAAGTTCTGAATATGTTAGCAGCCCAAAAAAGGCCTTAAAATGCATCTTAGTCCTGCAAAAATGTTGAAAACTTTGGAGGCCCAAAAAAGGGGTTTACAGGCATCCTAGACCCCTAAAGTCCAGAAAATGTTGGTTGCCCAAAAACTGTGCCAAAGAGCTCTGAATGTCCCAAAATCATTTGTAGCCAGAAAGGGGCATTAACCCACACCCTTGATGCCTGAAATTTCCAAAAATACTTTTGGCAGAAAAATGCATTCTACACCCCTGAAAGTTCAGAATATGTTAGCCGCCCATAAAAGGCCTTAAAATGCATCTTAGGCCTGCAAAAATGTTGAAAACTTTGGAGGCCCAAAAAAGGGTTTACAGGCATCCTAGACCCCCTAAAGTCCAGAAAATGTTGGTTGACCAAAAACTGTGCCAGAGAGCTCTGAATGTCCCAAAATCATTTGTAGCCAGAAAGGGGCATTAACCCACACCCTTGATGCCTGAAATTCCCAAAAATACTTTTGGCAGAAAAATGCATCCTACACACCTGAACGTTCAGAATATGTTAGCAACCCAAAAAAGGCCTTAAAATGCCTGTTATGTCTGGAAAAATGTTGAACACTTTGGAGGCCTAAAAAAGGGGTTTACAGGCATCCTAGACCCCCTAAAGTCCAGAAAATGTTGGTGGCCAAAAACTGTGCCAGAGAGCTCTGAATGTCCCAGAAACATTTGCAGCCTGAAAGGAGCATTAACCCGCATCCTAGACCACTGAAATTCCCAAAAATAATTTTGACATGAAAAATGCATCCTACACCCCTGAAAGTTCAGAATATGTTAGCAGCCCAAAAAAGGCCTTAAAATGCCTTTTAGGCCTGCAAGAATGTTGAAAACTTTGGAGGTCAAAAAAAGGGGTTTACAGGTATCCTAGACCCCCTAAAGTCCAGAAAATGTTGGTGGCCCAAAACTGTGCCAGAGAGCTCTGCATGTCCCAAAATCATTTGTAGCCTGAAAGGGGCATTAACCTGCATCCTAGACCACTGAAATTCCCAAAAATCGTTTTGGCAAGAAAAGTGCATCCTTCACACCTGACAGTTCAGAATATGTTAGCATCCCAAAAAAGACCTTAAAATGCATCTTAGGCCTGCAAAAATGTTGAAAACTTTGGAGGCCCAAAAAAGGGGTTTACAGGCATCCTAGACCCCCTAAAGTCCAGAAAATGTTGGTTGACCAAAAACTGTGCCAGAGAGCTCTGAATGTCCCAAAATCATTTGTAGCCTAAAAGGGGCATTATCCCACACCCTTGACGCCTGAAATTCCCAAAAAAATTTTTGACACAAAAATGCATCCTACACACCTGAACGTTCAGAATATGTTAGCAGCCCAAAAAAGGCCTTAAAATGCCTGTTATGTCTGGAAAAATGTTGAACACTTTGGAGGCCTAAAAAAGGGGTTTACAGGCATCCTAGACCCCCTAAAGTCCAGAAAATGTTGGTGGCCAAAAACTGTGCCAGAGAGCTCTGAATGTCCCAGAAACATTTGCAGCCTGAAAGGAGCATTAACCCGCATCCTAGACCACTGACATTCCCAAAAATAATTTTGACATGAAAAATGCATCCTACACCCCTGAAAGTTCAGAATATGTTAGCAGCCCAAAAAAGGCCTTAAAATGCCTTTTAGGCCTGCAAGAATGTTGAAAACTTTGGAGGTCAAAAAAAGGGGTTTACAGGTATCCTAGACCCACTAAAGTCCAGAAAATTTTGGTGGCCCAAAACTGAGCCAGAGAGCTCTGCATGTCCCAAAATCATTTGTAGCCTGAAAGGGGCATTAACCCGCATCCTAGACCACTGAAATTCCCAAAAATCGTTTTGGCAAGAAAAGTGCATCCTTCACACCTGACAGTTCAGACTATGTTAGCATCCCAAAAAAGGCCTTAAAATGCATCTTAGGCCTGCAAAAATGTTGAAAACTTTGGAGGCCCAAAAAAGGGGTTTACAGGCATCCTAGACCCCCTAAAGTCCAGAAAATGTTGCTTGACCAAAAACTGTGCCAGAGAGCTCTGAATGTCCCAAAATCATTTGTAGCCTAAAAGGGGCATTATCCCACACCCTTGACGCCTGAAATTCCCAGAAATATGTTTGGCACAAAAATGCATCCTACACCCCTGAAAGTTCAGAATATGTTAGCAGCCCAAAAAAGGCCTTAAAATGCATCTTAGTCCTGCAAAAATGTTGAAAACTTTGGAGGCCCAAAAAAGGGGTTTACAGGCATCCTACACCCCCTAAAGTCCAGAAAATGTTGGTTGCCCAAAAACTGTGCCAAAGAGCTCTGAATGTCCCAAAATCATTTGTAGCCAGAAAGGGGCATTAACCCACACCCTTGATGCCTGAAATTCCCAAAAATACTTTTGGCAGAAAAATGCATCCTACACCCCTGAAAGTTCAGAATATGTTAGCCGCCCAAAAAAGGCCTTAAAATGCATCTTAGGCCTGCAAAAATGTTGAAAACTTTGGAGGCCCAAAAAAGGGGTTTAGAGGCATCCTAGACCCCCTAAAGTCCAGAAAATGTTGGTTGACCAAAAACTGTGCCAGAGAGCTCTGAATGTCCCAAAATCATTTGTAGCCTAAAAGGGGCATTATCCCACACCCTTGACGCCTGAAATTCCCAAAAATATTTTTGACACAAAAATGCATCCTACACACCTGAACGTTCAGAATATGTTAGAAGCCCAAAAAAGGCCTTAAAATGCCTGTTATGTCTGGAAAAATGTTGAACACTTTGGAGGCCTAAAAAAGGGGTTTACAGGCATCCTAGACCCCCTAAAGTCCAGAAAATGTTGGTGGCCAAAAACTGTGCCAGAGAGCTCTGAATGTCCCAGAAACATTTGCAGCCTGAAAGGAGCATTAACCCGCATCCTAGACCACTGAAATTCCCAAAAATAATTTTGACATGAAAAATGCATCCTACACCCCGGAAAGTTCAGAATATGTTAGCAGCCCAAAAAAGGCCTTAAAATGCATCTTAGTCCTGCAAAAATGTTGAAAACTTTGGAGGCCCAAAAAAGGGGTTTACAGGCATCCTAGACCCCCTAAAGTCCAGAAAATGTTGGTTGCCCAAAAACTGTGTCAAAGAGCTCTGAATGTCCCAAAATCATTTGTAGCCAGAAAGGGGCATTAACCCACACCCTTGATGCCTGAAATTCCCAAAAATACTTTTGGCAGAAAAATGCATCCTACACCCCTGAAAGTTCAGAATATGTTAGCCGCCCAAAAAAGGCCTTAAAATGCATCTTAGGCCTGCAAAAATGTTGAAAACTTTGGAGGCCCAAAAAAGGGGTTTACAGGCATCCTAGACCCCCTAAAGTCCAGAAAATGTTGGTTGACCAAAAACTGTGCCAGAGAGCTCTGAATGTCCCAAAATCATTTGTAGCCTAAAAGGGGCATTATCCCACACCCTTGACGCCTGAAATTCCCAAAAATATTTTTGGCACAAAAATGCATCCTACACCCCTGAAAGTTCAGAATATGTTAGCAGCCCAAAAAAGGCCTTAAAATGCATCTTAGTCCTGCAAAAATGTTGAAAACTTTGGAGGCCCAAAAAAGGGGTTTACAGGCATCCTAGACCCCTAAAGTCCAGAAAATGTTGGTTGCCCAAAAACTGTGCCAAAGAGCTCTGAATGTCCCAAAATCATTTGTAGCCAGAAAGGGGCATTAACCCACACCCCTGATGCCTGAAATTTCCAAAAATACTTTTGGCAGAAAAATGCATTCTACACCCCTGAAAGTTCAGAATATGTTAGCCGCCCATAAAAGGCCTTAAAATGCATCTTAGGCCTGCAAAAATGTTGAAAACTTTGGAGGCCCAAAAAAGGGTTTACAGGCATCCTAGACCCCCTAAAGTCCAGAAAATGTTGGTTGACCAAAAACTGTGCCAGAGAGCTCTGAATGTCCCAAAATCATTTGTAGCCAGAAAGGGGCATTAACCCACACCCTTGATGCCTGAAATTCCCAAAAATACTTTTGGCAGAAAAATGCATCCTACACACCTGAACGTTCAGAATATGTTAGCAACCCAAAAAAGGCCTTAAAATGCCTGTTATGTCTGGAAAAATGTTGAACACTTTGGAGGCCTAAAAAAGGGGTTTACAGGCATCCTAGACCCCCTAAAGTCCAGAAAATGTTGGTGGCCAAAAACTGTGCCAGAGAGCTCTGAATGTCCCAGAAACATTTGCAGCCTGAAAGGAGCATTAACCCGCATCCTAGACCACTGAAATTCCCAAAAATAATTTTGACATGAAAAATGCATCCTACACCCCTGAAAGTTCAGAATATGTTAGCAGCCCAAAAAAGGCCTTAAAATGCCTTTTAGGCCTGCAAGAATGTTGAAAACTTTGGAGGTCAAAAAAAGGGGTTTACAGGTATCCTAGACCCCCTAAAGTCCAGAAAATGTTGGTGGCCCAAAACTGTGCCAGAGAGCTCTGCATGTCCCAAAATCATTTGTAGCCTGAAAGGGGCATTAACCTGCATCCTAGACCACTGAAATTCCCAAAAATCGTTTTGGCAAGAAAAGTGCATCCTTCACACCTGACAGTTCAGAATATGTTAGCATCCCAAAAAAGACCTTAAAATGCATCTTAGGCCTGCAAAAATGTTGAAAACTTTGGAGGCCCAAAAAAGGGGTTTAGAGGCATCCTAGACCCCCTAAAGTCCAGAAAATGTTGGTTGACCAAAAACTGTGCCAGAGAGCTCTGAATGTCCCAAAATCATTTGTAGCCTAAAAGGGGCATTATCCCACACCCTTGACGCCTGAAATTCCCAAAAAATATTTTTGACACAAAAATGCATCCTACACACCTGAACGTTCAGAATATGTTAGCAGCCCAAAAAAGGCCTTAAAATGCCTGTTATGTCTGGAAAAATGTTGAACACTTTGGAGGCCTAAAAAAGGGGTTTACAGGCATCCTAGACCCCCTAAAGTCCAGAAAATGTTGGTTGCCCAAAAACTGTGCCAAAGAGCTCTGAATGTCCCAAAATCATTTGTAGCCAGAAAGGGGCATTAACCCACACCCTTGATGCCTGAAATTCCCAAAAATACTTTTGGCAGAAAAATGCATCCTACACCCCTGAAAGTTCAGAATATGTTAGCCGCCCAAAAAAGGCCTTAAAATGCATCTTAGGCATGCAAAAATGTTGAAAACTTTGGAGGCCCAAAAAAGGGGTTTAGAGGCATCCTAGACCCCCTAAAGTCCAGAAAATGTTGGTTGACCAAAAACTGTGCCAGAGAGCTCTGAATGTCCCAAAATCATTTGTAGCCTAAAAGGGGCATTATCCCACACCCTTGACGCCTGAAATTCCCAAAAATATTTTTGACACAAAAATGCATCCTACACACCTGAACGTTCAGAATATGTTAGCAGCCCAAAAAAGGCCTTAAAATGCCTGTTATGTCTGGAAAAATGTTGAACACTTTGGAGGCCTAAAAAAGGGGTGTACAGGCATCCTAGACCCCCTAAAGTCCAGAAAATGTTGGTGGCCAAAAACTGTGCCAGAGAGCTCTGAATGTCCCAGAAACATTTGCAGCCTGAAAGGAGCATTAACCCGCATCCTAGACCACTGACATTCCCAAAAATAATTTTGACATGAAAAATGCATCCTACACCCCTGAACGTTCAGAATATGTTAGCAGCCCAAAAAAGGCCTTAAAATGCCTGTTATGTCTGGAAAAATGTTGAACACTTTGGAGGCCTAAAAAAGGGGTTTACAGGCATCCTTGACCCCCTAAAGTCCAGAAAATGTTGGTTGCCCAAAAACTGTGCCAAAGAGCTCTGAATGTCCCAAAATCATTTGTAGCCAGAAAGGGGCATTAACCCACACCCTTGATGCCTGAAATTCCCAAAAATACTTTTGGCAGAAAAATGCATCCTACACCCCTGAAAGTTCAGAATATGTTAGCCGCCCAAAAAAGGCCTTAAAATGCATCTTAGGCCTGCAAAAATGTTGAAAACTTTGGAGGCCCAAAAAAGGGGTTTAGAGGCATCCTAGACCCCCTAAAGTCCAGAAAATGTTGGTTGACCAAAAACTGTGCCAGAGAGCTCTGAATGTCCCAAAATCATTTGTAGCCTAAAAGGGGCATTATCCCACACCCTTGACGCCTGAAATTCCCAAAAATATTTTTGACACAAAAATGCATCCTACACACCTGAACGTTCAGAATATGTTAGCAGCCCAAAAAAGGCCTTAAAATGCCTGTTATGTCTGGAAAAATGTTGAACACTTTGGAGGCCTAAAAAAGGGGTTTACAGGCATCCTAGACCCCCTAAAGTCCAGAAAATGTTGGTGGCCAAAAACTGTGCCAGAGAGCTCTGAATGTCCCAGAAACATTTGCAGCCTGAAAGGAGCATTAACCCGCATCCTAGACCACTGAAATTCCCAAAAATAATTTTGACATGAAAAATGCATCCTACACCCCTGAAAGTTCAGAATATGTTAGCAGCCCAAAAAAGGCATTAAAATGCCTTTTAGGCCTGCAAGAATGTTGAAAACTTTGGAGGTCAAAAAAAGAGGTTTACAGGTATCCTAGACCCCCTAAAGTCCAGAAAATTTTGGTGGCCCAAAACTGTGCCAGAGAGCTCTGCATGTCCCAAAATCATTGTAGCCTGAAAGGGCATTAACCCGCATCCTAGACCACTGAAATTCCCAAAAATCGTTTTGGCAAGAAAAGTGCATCCTTCACACCTGACAGTTCAGAATATGTTAGCATCCCAAAAAAGGCCTTAAAATGCATCTTAGGCCTGAAAAAATGTTGAAAACTTTGGAGGCCCAAAAAAGGGGTTTACAGGCATCCTAGACCCCCTAAAGTCCAGACCAAAAACTGTGCCAGAGAGCTCTGAATGTCCCAAAATCATTTGTAGCCTAAAAGGGGCATTATCCCACACCCTTGACGCCTGAAATTCCCAAAAATATTTTTGGCACAAAAATGCATCCTACACCCCTGAAAGTTCAGAATATGTTAGCAGCCCAAAAAAGGCCTTAAAATGCATCTTAGTCCTGCAAAAATGTTGAAAACTTTGGAGGCCCAAAAAAGGGGTTTACAGGCATCCTAGACCCCCTAAAGTCCAGAAAATGTTGGTTGCCCAAAAACTGTGCCAAAGAGCTCTGAATGTTCAAAATCATTTGTAGCCAGAAAGGGGCATTAACCCACACCCTTGATGCCTGAAATTCCCAAAAATACTTTTGGCAGAAAAATGCATCCTACACCCCTGAAAGTTCAGAATATGTTAGCCGCCCAAAAAAGGCCTTAAAATGCATCTTAGGCCTGCAAAAATGTTGAAAACTTTGGAGGCCCAAAAAAGGGGTTTACAGGCATCCTAGACCCCCTAAAGTCCAGAAAATGTTGGTTGACCAAAAACTGTGCCAGAGAGCTCTGAATGTCCCAAAATCATTTGTAGCCAGAAAGGGGCATTAACCCACACCCTTGATGCCTGAAATTCCCAAAAATACTTTTGGCAGAAAAATGCATCCTACATACCTGAACGTTCAGAATATGTTAGCAACCCAAAAAAGGCCTTAAAATGCCTGTTATGTCTGGAAAAATGTTGAACACTTTGGAGGCCTAAAAAGGGGGTTTACAGGCATCCTAGACCCCCTAAAGTGCAGAAAATGTTGGTGGCCAAAAACTGTGCCAGAGAGCTCGGAATGTCCCAGAAACATTTGCAGCCTGAAAGGAGCATTAACCCGCATCCTAGACCACTGAAATTCCCAAAAATAATTTTGACATGAAAAATGCATCCTACACCCCTGAAAGTTCAGAATATGTTAGCAGCCCAAAAAAGGCCTTAAAATGCCTTTTAGGCCTGCAAGAATGTTGAAAACTTTGGATTTCAAAAAAAGGGGTTTACAGGTATCCTAGACCCCCTAAAGTCCAGAAAATTTTGGTGGCCCAAAACTGTGCCAGAGAGCTCTGCATGTCCCAAAATCATTTGTAGCCTGAAAGGGGCATTAACCTGCATCCTAGACCACTGAAATTCCCAAAAATCGTTTTGGCAAGAAAAGTGCATCCTTCACACCTGACAGTTCAGAATATGTTAGCATCCCAAAAAAGACCTTAAAATTCATCTTAGGCCTGCAAAAATGTTGAAAACTTTGGAGGCCCAAAAAAGGGGTTTACAGGCATCCTAGACCCCCTAAAGTCCAGAAAATGTTGGTTGACCAAAAACTGTGCCAGAGAGCTCTGAATGTCCCAAAATCATTTGTAGCCTAAAAGGGGCATTATCCCACACCCTTGACGCCTGAAATTCCCAAAAATATTTTTGGCACAAAAATGCATCCTACACCCCTGAAAGTTCAGAATATGTTAGCAGCCCAAAAAAGGCCTTAAAATGCATCTTAGTCCTGCAAAAATGTTGAAAACTTTGGAGGCCCAAAAAAGGGGTTTACAGGCATCCTAGACCCCCTAAAGTCCAGAAAATGTTGGTTGCCCAAAAACTGTGCCAGAGAGCTCTGAATGTCCCAAAATCATTTGTAGCCTAAAAGGGGCATTATCCCACACCCTTGATGCCTGAAATTCTCAAAAATACTTTTGGCAGAAAAATGCATCCTACACCCCTGAAAGTTCAGAATATGTTAGCCGCCCAAAAAAGGCCTTAAAATGCATCTTAGGCCTGCAAAAATGTTGAAAACTTTGGAGGCCCAAAAAAGGGGTTTAGAGGCATCCTAGACCCCCTAAAGTCCAGAAAATGTTGGTTGACCAAAAACTGTGCCAGAGAGCTCTGAATGTCCCAAAATCATCTGTAGCCTAAAAGGGGCATTATCCCACACCCTTGACGCCTGAAATTCCCAAAAATATTTTTGGCACAAAAATGCATCCTACACCCCTGAAAGTTCAGAATATGTTAGCAGCCCAAAAAAGGCCTTAAAATGCCTTTTAGGCCTGCAAGAATGTTGAAAACTTTGGAGGTCAAAAAAAGGGGTTTACAGGTATCCTAGACCCCCTAAAGTCCAGAAGCTTTTGGTGGCCCAAAACTGCGCCAGAGAGCTCTGCATGTCCCAAAATCATGTGTAGCCTGAAAGGGGCATTAACCCACACCCTTGATGCCTGAAATTCCCAAAAATACTTTTGGCAGAAAAATGCATCCTACACCCCTGAAAGTTCAGAATATGTTAGCCGCCCAAAAAAGGCCTTAAAATGTATCTTAGGCCTGCAAAAATGTTGAAAACTTTGGAGGCCCAAAAAAGGGGTTTAGAGGCATCCTAGACCCCCTAAAGTCCAGAAAATGTTGGTTGACCAAAAACTGTGCCAGAGAGCTCTGAATGTCCCAAAATCATCTGTAGCCTAAAAGGGGCATTATCCCACACCCTTGACGCCTGAAATTCCCAAAATTTTTTTTGACACAAAAATGCATCCTACACACCTGAACGTTCAGAATATGTTAGCAGCCCAAAAAAGGCCTTAAAATGCCTGTTATGTCTGGAAAAATGTTGAACACTTTGGAGGCCTAAAAAAGGGGTTTACAGGCATCCTAGACCCCCTAAAGTCCAGAAAATGTTGGTGGCCAAAAACTGTGCCAGAGAGCTCTGAATGTCCCAGAAACATTTGCAGCCTGAAAGGAGCATTAACCCGCATCCTAGACCACTGAAATTCCCAAAAATAATTTTGACATGAAAAATGCATCCTACACCCCTGAAAGTTCAGAATATGTTAGCAGCCCAAAAAAGGCCTTAAAATGCCTTTTAGGCCTGCAAGAATGTTGAAAACTTTGGAGGTCAAAAAAAGGGGTTTACAGGTATCCTAGACCCCCTAAAGTCCAGAAAATTTTGGTGGCCCAAAACTGTGCCAGAGAGCTCTGCATGTCCCAAAATCATTTGTAGCCTGAAAGGGGCATTAACCCGCATCCTAGACCACTGAAATTCCCAAAAATCGTTTTGGCAAGAAAAGTGCATCCTTCACACCTGACAGTTCAGAATATGTTAGCATCCCAAAAAAGGCCTTAAAATGCATCTTAGGCCTGCAAAAATGTTGAAAACTTTAGAGGCCCAAAAAAGGGGTTTCAGGCATCCTAGACCCCCTAAGGTCCAGAAAATGTTGGTTGACCAAAAACTGTGCCAGAGAGCTCTGAATGTCCCAAAATCATTTGTAGCCTAAAAGGGGCATTATCCCACACCCTTGACGCCTGAAATTCCCAAAAATATTTTTGGCACAAAAATGCATCCTACACCCCTGAAAGTTCAGAATATGTTAGCAGCCCAAAAAAGGCCTTAAAATGCATCTTAGTCCTGCAAAAATGTTGAAAACTTTGGAGGCCCAAAAAAGGGGTTTACAGGCATCCTAGACCCCCTAAAGTCCAGAAAATGTTGGTTGCCCAAAAACTGTGCCAAAGAGCTCTGATTGTCCCAAAATCATTTGTAGCCAGAAAGGGGCATTAACCCACACCCTTGATGCCTGAAATTCCCAAAAATACTTTTGGCAGAAAATGCATTCTACACCCCTGAAAGTTCAGAATATGTTAGCCGCCCAAAAAAGGCCTTAAAATGCATCTTAGGCCTGCAAAAATGTTGAAAACTTTGGAGGCCCAAAAAAGGGGTTTAGAGGCATCCTAGACCCCCTAAAGTCCAGAAAATGTTGGTTGACCAAAAACTGTGCCAGAGAGCTCTGAATGTCCCAAAATCATGTGTAGCCTAAAATGGGCATTATCCCACACCCTTGACGCCTGAAATTCCCAAAAATATTTTTGACACAAAAATGCATCCTACACACCTGAACGTTCAGAATATGTTAGCAGCCCAAAAAAGGCCTTAAAATGCCTGTTATGTCTGGAAAAATGTTGAACACTTTGGAGGCCTAAAAAAGGGGTTTACAGGCATCCTAGACCCCCTAAAGTCCAGAAAATGTTGGTGGCCAAAAACTGTGCCAGAGAGCTCTGAATGTCCCAGAAACATTTGCAGCCTGAAAGGAGCATTAACCCGCATCCTAGACCACTGAAATTCCCAAAAATAATTTTGACATGAAAAATGCATCCTACACCCCTGAAAGTTCAGAATATGTTAGCAGCCCAAAAAAGGCCTTAAAATGCCTTTTAGGCCTGCAAGAATGTTGAAAACTTTGGAGGTCAAAAAAAGGGGTTTACAGGTATCCTAGACCCCCTAAAGTCCAGAAAATTTTGGTGGCCCAAAACTGTGCCAGAGAGCTCTGCATGTCCCAAAATCATTTGTAGCCTGAAAGGGGCATTAACCCGCATCCTAGACCACTGAAATTCCCAAAAATCGTTTTGGCAAGAAAAGTGCATCCTTCACACCTGACATTTCAGACTATGTTAGCATCCCAAAAAAGGCCTTAAAATGCATCTTAGGCCTGCAAAAATGTTGAAAACTTTGGAGGCCCAAAAAAGGGGTTTACAGGCATCCTAGACCCCCTAAAGTCCAGAAAATGTTGCTTGACCAAAAACTGTGCCAGAGAGCTCTGACTGTCCCAAAATCATTTGTAGCCTAAAAGGGGCATTATCCCACACCCTTGACGCCTGAAATTCCCAGAAATATGTTTGGCACTAAAATGCATCCTACACCCCTGAAAGTTCAGAATATGTTAGCAGCCCAAAAAAGGCCTTAAAATGCATCTTAGTCCTGCAAAAATGTTGAAAACTTTGGAGGCCCAAAAAAGGGGTTTACAGGCATCCTACACCCCCTAAAGTCCAGAAAATGTTGGTTGCCCAAAAACTGTGCCAAAGAGCTCTGAATGTCCCAAAATCATTTGTAGCCAGAAAGGGGCATTAACCCACACCCTTGATGCCTGAAATTCCCAAAAATACTTTTGGCAGAAAAATGCATCCTACACCCCTGAAAGTTCAGAATATGTTAGCCGCCCAAAAAAGGCCTTAAAATGCATCTTAGGCCTGCAAAAATGTTGAAAACTTTGGAGGCCCAAAAAAGGGGTTTAGAGGCATCCTAGACCCCCTAAAGTCCAGAAAATGTTGGTTGACCAAAAACTGTGCCAGAGAGCTCTGAATGTCCCAAAATCATTTGTAGCCTAAAAGGGGCATTATCCCACACCCTTGACGCCTGAAATTCCCAAAAATATTTTTGACACAAAAATGCATCCTACACACCTGAACGTTCAGAATATGTTAGCAGCCCAAAAAAGGCCTTAAAATGCCTGTTATGTCTGGAAAAATGTTGAACACTTTGGAGGCCTAAAAAAGGGGTTTACAGGCATCCTAGACCCCCTAAAGTCCAGAAAATGTTGGTGGCCAAAAACTGTGCCAGAGAGCTCTGAAAGTCCCAGAAACATTTGCAGCCTGAAAGGAGCATTAACCCGCATCCTAGACCACTGACATTCCCAAAAATAATTTTGACATGAAAAATGCATCCTACACCCCTGAACGTTCAGAATATGTTAGCAGCCCAAAAAAGGCCTTAAAATGCCTGTTATGTCTGGAAAAATGTTGAACACTTTGGAGGCCCAAAAAAGGGGTTTACAGGCATCCTAGACCCCCTAAAGTCCAGAAAATGTTGGTTGCCCAAAAACTGTGCCAAAGAGCTCTGAATGTCCCAAAATCATTTGTAGCCAGAAAGGGGCATTAACCCACACCCTTGATGCCTGAAATTCCCAAAAATACTTTTGGCAGAAAAATGCATCCTACACCCCTGAAAGTTCCGAATATGTTAGCCGCCCAAAAAAGGCCTTAAAATGCATCTTAGGCCTGCAAAAATGTTGAAAACTTTGGAGGCCCAAAAAAGGGGTTTAGAGGCATCCTAGACCCCCTAAAGTCCAGAAAATGTTGGTTGCCCAAAAACTGTGCCAAAGAGCTCTGAATGTCCCAAAATCATTTGTAGCCTAAAAGGGGCATTATCCCACACCCTTGACGCCTGAAATTCCCAGACATATGTTTGGCACAAAAATGCATCCTACACCCCTGAAAGTTCAGAATATGTTAGCCGCCCAAAAAAGGCCTTAAAATGCATCTTAGGCCTGCAAAAATGTTGAAAACTTTGGAGGCCCAAAAAAGGGGTTTAGAGGCATCCTAGACCCCCTAAAGTCCAGAAAATGTTGGTTGACCAAAAACTGTGCCAGAGAGCTCTGAATGTCCCAAAATCATTTGTAGCCTAAAAGGGGCATTATCCCACACCCTTGACGCCTGAAATTCCCAAAAATATTTTTGACACAAAAATGCATCCTACACACCTGAACGTTCAGAATATGTTAGCAGGCCAAAAAAGGCCTTAAAATGCCTGTTATGTCTGGAAAAATGTTGAACACTTTGGAGGCCTAAAAAAGGGGTTTACAGGCATCCTAGACCCCCTAAAGTCCAGAAAATGTTGGTGGCCAAAAACTGTGCCAGAGAGCTCTGAATGTCCCAGAAACATTTGCAGCCTGAAAGGAGCATTAACCCGCATCCTAGACCACTGAAATTCCCAAAAATAATTTTGACATGAAAAATGCATCCTACACCCCGGAAAGTTCAGAATATGTTAGCAGCCCAAAAAAGGCCTTAAAATGCATCTTAGTCCTGCAAAAATGTTGAAAACTTTGGAGGCCCAAAAAAGGGGTTTACAGGCATCCTAGACCCCCTAAAGTCCAGAAAATGTTGGTTGCCCAAAAACTGTGCCAAAGAGCTCTGAATGTCCCAAAATCATTTGTAGCCAGAAAGGGGCATTAACCCACACCCTTGATGCCTGAAATTCCCAAAAATACTTTTGGCAGAAAAATGCATCCTACACCCCTGAAAGTTCAGAATATGTTAGCCGCCCAAAAAAGGCCTTAAAATGCATCTTAGGCCTGCAAAAATGTTGAAAACTTTGGAGGCCCAAAAAAAGGGGTTTAGAGGCATCCTAGACCCCCTAAAGTCCAGAAAATGTTGGTTGACCAAAAACTGTGCCAGAGAGCTCTGAATGTCCCAAAATCATTTGTAGCCTAAAAGGGGCATTATCCCACACCCTTGACGCCTGAAATTCCCAGAAATATGTTTGGCACAAAAATGCATCCTACACCCCTGAAAGTTCAGAATATGTTAGCAGCCCAAAAAAGGCCTTAAAATGCATCTTAGTCCTGCAAAAATGTTGAAAACTTTGGAGGCCCAAAAAAGGGGTTTACAGGCATCCTACACCCCCTAAAGTCCAGAAAATGTTGGTTGCCCAAAAACTGTGCCAAAGAGCTCTGAATGTCCCAAAATCATTTGTAGCCAGAAAGGGGCATTAACCCACACCCTTGATGCCTGAAATTCCCAAAAATACTTTTGGCAGAAAAATGCATCCTACACCCCTGAAAGTTCAGAATATGTTAGCCGCCCAAAAAAGGCCTTAAAATGCATCTTAGGCCTGCAAAAATGTTGAAAACTTTGGAGGCCCAAAAAAGGGGTTTAGAGGCATCCTAGACCCCCTAAAGTCCAGAAAATGTTGGTTGACCAAAAACTGTGCCAGAGAGCTCTGAATGTCCCAAAATCATTTGTAGCCTAAAAGGGGCATTATCCCACACCCTTGACGCCTGAAATTCCCAAAAATATTTTTGACACAAAAATGCATCCTACACACCTGAACGTTCAGAATATGTTAGCAGCCCAAAAAAGGCCTTAAAATGCCTGTTATGTCTGGAAAAATGTTGAACACTTTGGAGGCCTAAAAAAGGGGTTTACAGGCATCCTAGACCCCCTAAAGTCCAGAAAATGTTGGTGGCCAAAAACTGTGCCAGAGAGCTCTGAATGTCCCAGAAACATTTGCAGCCTGAAAGGAGCATTAACCCGCATCCTAGACCACTGAAATTCCCAAAAATAATTTTGACATGAAAAATGCATCCTACACCCCGGAAAGTTCAGAATATGTTAGCAGCCCAAAAAAGGCCTTAAAATGCATCTTAGTCCTGCAAAAATGTTGAAAACTTTGGAGGCCCAAAAAAGGGGTTTACAGGCATCCTAGACCCCCTAAAGTCCAGAAAATGTTGGTTGCCCAAAAACTGTGCCAAAGAGCTCTGAATGTCCCAAAATCATTTGTAGCCAGAAAGGGGCATTAACCCACACCCTTGATGCCTGAAATTCCCAAAAATACTTTTGGCAGAAAAATGCATCCTACACCCCTGAAAGTTCAGAATATGTTAGCCGCCCAAAAAAGGCCTTAAAATGCATCTTAGGCCTGCAAAAATGTTGAAAACTTTGGAGGCCCAAAAAAGGGGTTTAGAGGCATCCTAGACCCCCTAAAGTCCAGAAAATGTTGGCTGACCAAAAACTGTGCCAGAGAGCTCTGAATGTCCCAAAATCATTTGTAGCCTAAAAGGGGCATTATCCCACACCCTTGACGCCTGAAATTCCCAAAAATATTTTTCACACAAAAATGCATCCTACACACCTGAACGTTCAGAATATGTTAGCAGCCCAAAAAAGGCCTTAAAATGCCTGTTATGTCTGGAAAAATGTTGAACACTTTGGAGGCCTAAAAAAGGGGTTTACAGGCATCCTAGACCCCCTAAAGTCCAGAAAATGTTGGTGGCCAAAAACTGTGCCAGAGAGCTCTGAATGTCCCAGAAACATTTGCAGCCTGAAAGGAGCATTAACCCGCATCCTAGACCACTGACATTCCCAAAAATAATTTTGACATGAAAAATGCATCCTACACCCCTGAAAGTTCAGAATATGTTAGCAGCCCAAAAAAGGCCTTAAAATGCCTTTTAGGCCTGCAAGAATGTTGAAAACTTTGGAGGTCAAAAAAAGGGGTTTACAGGTATCCTAGACCCCCTAAAGTCCAGAAAATTTTGGTGGCCCAAAACTGTGCCAGAGAGCTCTGCATGTCCAAAAATCATTTGTAGCCTGAAAGGGGCATTAACCCGCATCCTAGACCACTGAAATTCCCAAAAATCGTTTTGGCAAGAAAAGTGCATCCTTCACACCTGACAGTTCAGAATATGTTCGCATCCCAAAAAAGGCCTTAAAATGCATCTTAGGCCTGAAAAAATGTTGAAAACTTTGGAGGCCCAAAAAAGGGGTTTACAGGCATCCTAGACCCCCTAAAGTCCAGACCAAAAACTGTGCCAGAGAGCTCTGAATGTCCCAAAATCATTTGTAGCCTAAAAGGGGCATTATCCCACACCCTTGACGCCTGAAATTCCCAAAAATATTTTTGGCACAAAAATGCATCCTACACCCCTGAAAGTTCAGAATATGTTAGCAGCCCAAAAAAGGCCTTAAAATGCATCTTAGTCCTGCAAAAATGTTGAAAACTTTGGAGGCCCAAAAAAGGGGTTTACAGGCATCCTAGACCCCCTAAAGTCCAGAAAATGTTGGTTGCCCAAAAACTGTGCCAAAGAGCTCTGAATGTTCAAAATCATTTGTAGCCAGAAAGGGGCATTAACCCACACCCTTGATGCCTGAAATTCCCAAAAATACTTTTGGCAGAAAAATGCATCCTACACCCCTGAAAGTTCAGAATATGTTAGCCGCCCAAAAAAGGCCTTAAAATGCATCTTAGGCCTGCAAAAATGTTGAAAACTTTGGAGGCCCAAAAAATGGGTTTACAGGCATCCTAGACCCCCTAAAGTCCAGAAAATGTTGGTTGACCAAAAACTGTGCCAGAGAGCTCTGAATGTCCCAAAATCATTTGTAGCCAGAAAGGGGCATTAACCCACACCCTTGATGCCTGAAATTCCCAAAAATACTTTTGGCAGAAAAATGCATCCTACATACCTGAACGTTCAGAATATGTTAGCAACCCAAAAAAGGCCTTAAAATGCCTGTTATGTCTGGAAAAATGTTGAACACTTTGGAGGCCTAAAAAGGGGGTTTACAGGCATCCTAGACCCCCTAAAGTCCAGAAAATGTTGGTGGCCAAAAACTGTGCCAGAGAGCTCGGAATGTCCCAGAAACATTTGCAGCCTGAAAGGAGCATTAACCCGCATCCTAGACCACTGAAATTCCCAAAAATAATTTTGACATGAAAAATGCATCCTACACCCCTGAAAGTTCAGAATATGTTAGCAGCCCAAAAAAGGCCTTAAAATGCCTTTTAGGCCTGCAAGAATGTTGAAAACTTTGGAGGTCAAAAAAAGGGGTTTACAGGTATCCTAGACCCCCTAAAGTCCAGAAAATTTTGGTGGCCCAAAACTGTGCCAGAGAGCTCTGCATGTCCCAAAATCATTTGTAGCCTGAAAGGGGCATTAACCTGCATCCTAGACCACTGAAATTCCCAAAAATCGTTTTGGCAAGAAAAGTGCATCCTTCACACCTGACAGTTCAGAATATGTTAGCATCCCAAAAAAGACCTTAAAATGCATCTTAGGCCTGCAAAAATGTTGAAAACTTTGGAGGCCCAAAAAAGGGGTTTACAGGCATCCTAGACCCCCTAAAGTCCAGAAAATGTTGGTTGACCAAAAACTGTGCCAGAGAGCTCTGAATGTCCCAAAATCATTTGTAGCCTAAAAGGGGCATTATCCCACACCCTTGACGCCTGAAATTCCCAAAAATATTTTTGGCACAAAAATGCATCCTACACCCCTGAAAGTTCAGAATATGTTAGCAGCCCAAAAAAGGCCTTAAAATGCATCTTAGTCCTGCAAAAATGTTGAAAACTTTGGAGGCCCAAAAAAGGGGTTTACAGGCATCCTAGACCCCCTAAAGTCCAGAAAATGTTGGTTGCCCAAAAACTGTGCCAAAGAGCTCTGAATGTCCCAAAATCATGTGTAGCCAGAAAGGGGCATTAACCCACACCCTTGATGCCTGAAATTCCCAAAAATACTTTTGGCAGAAAAATGCATCCTACACCCCTGAAAGTTCAGAATATGTTAGCCGCCCAAAAAAGGCCTTAAAATGCATCTTAGGCCTGCAAAAATGTTGAAAACTTTGGAGGCCCAAAAAAGGGGTTTAGAGGCATCCTAGACCCCCTAAAGTCCAGAAAATGTTGGTTGACCAAAAACTGTGCCAGAGAGCTCTGAATGTCCCAAAATCATCTGTAGCCTAAAAGGGGCATTATCCCACACCCTTGACGCCTGAAATTCCCAAAAATATTTTTGGCACAAAAATGCATCCTACACCCCTGAAAGTTCAGAATATGTTAGCAGCCCAAAAAAGGCCTTAAAATGCCTTTTAGGCCTGCAAGAATGTTGAAAACTTTGGAGGTCAAAAAAAGGGGTTTACAGGTATCCTAGACCCCCTAAAGTCCAGAAGCTTTTGGTGGCCCAAAACTGCGCCAGAGAGCTCTGCATGTCCCAAAATCATGTGTAGCCTGAAAGGGGCATTAACCCACACCCTTGATGCCTGAAATTCCCAAAAATACTTTTGGCAGAAAAATGCATCCTACACCCCTGAAAGTTCAGAATATGTTAGCCGCCCAAAAAAGGCCTTAAAATGCATCTTAGGCCTGCAAAAATGTTGAAAACTTTGGAGGCCCAAAAAAGGGGTTTAGAGGCATCCTAGACCCCCTAAAGTCCAGAAAATGTTGGTTGACCAAAAACTGTGCCAGAGAGCTCTGAATGTCCCAAAATCATCTGTAGCCTAAAAGGGGCATTATCCCACACCCTTGACGCCTGAAATTCCCAAAAAATTTTTTGACACAAAAATGCATCCTACACACCTGAACGTTCAGAATATGTTAGCAGCCCAAAAAAGGCCTTAAAATGCCTGTTATGTCTGGAAAAATGTTGAACACTTTGGAGGCCTAAAAAAGGGGTTTACAGGCATCCTAGACCCCCAAAAGTCCAGAAAATGTTGGTGGCCAAAAACTGTGCCAGAGAGCTCTGAATGTCCCAGAAACATTTGCAGCCTGAAAGGAGCATTAACCCGCATCCTAGACCACTGAAATTCCCAAAAATAATTTTGACATGAAAAATGCATCCTACACCCCTGAAAGTTCAGAATATGTTAGCAGCCCAAAAAAGGCCTTAAAATGCCTTTTAGGCCTGCAAGAATGTTGAAAACTTTGGAGGTCAAAAAAAGGGGTTTACAGGTATCCTAGACCCCCTAAAGTCCAGAAAATTTTGGTGGCCCAAAACTGTGCCAGAGAGCTCTGCATGTCCCAAAATCATTTGTAGCCTGAAAGGGGCATTAACCCGCATCCTAGACCACTGAAATTCCCAAAAATCGTTTTGGCAAGAAAAGTGCATCCTTCACACCTGACAGTTCAGAATATGTTAGCATCCCAAAAAAGGCCTTAAAATGCATCTTAGGCCTGCAAAAATGTTGAAAACTTTAGAGGCCCAAAAAAGGGGTTTCAGGCATCCTAGACCCCCTAAGGTCCAGAAAATGTTGGTTGACCAAAAACTGTGCCAAAGAGCTCTGAATGTCCCAAAATCATTTGTAGCCTAAAAGGGGCATTATCCCACACCCTTGACGCCTGAAATTCCCAAAAATATTTTTGGCACAAAAATGCATCCTACACCCCTGAAAGTTCAGAATATGTTAGCAGCCCAAAAAAGGCCTTAAAATGCATCTTAGTCCTGCAAAAATGTTGAAAACTTTGGAGGCCCAAAAAAGGGGTTTACAGGCATCCTAGACCCCCTAAAGTCCAGAAAATGTTGGTTGCCCAAAAACTGTGCCAAAGAGCTCTGAATGTCCCAAAATCATTTGTAGCCAGAAAGGGGCATTAACCCACACCCTTGATGCCTGAAATTCCCAAAAATACTTTTGGCAGAAAAATGCATTCTACACCCCTGAAAGTTCAGAATATGTTAGCCGCCCAAAAAAGGCCTTAAAATGCATCTTAGGCCTGCAAAAATGTTGAAAACTTTGGAGGCCCAAAAAAGGGGTTTAGAGGCATCCTAGACCCCCTAAAGTCCAGAAAATGTTGGTTGACCAAAAACAGTGCCAGAGAGCTCTGAATGTCCCAAAATCATGTGTAGCCTAAAATGGGCATTATCCCACACCCTTGACGCCTGAAATTCCCAAAAATATTTTTGACACAAAAATGCATCCTACACACCTGAACGTTCAGAATATGTTAGCAGCCCAAAAAAGGCCTTAAAATGCCTGTTATGTCTGGAAAAATGTTGAACACTTTGGAGGCCTAAAAAAGGGGTTTACAGGCATCCTAGACCCCCTAAAGTCCAGAAAATGTTGGTGGCCAAAAACTGTGCCAGAGAGCTCTGAATGTCCCAGAAACATTTGCAGCCTGAAAGGAGCATTAACCCGCATCCTAGACCACTGAAATTCCCAAAAATAATTTTGACATGAAAAATGCATCCTACACCCCTGAAAGTTCAGAATATGTTAGCAGCCCAAAAAAGGCCTTAAAATGCCTTTTAGGCCTGCAAGAATGTTGAAAACTTTGGAGGTCAAAAAAAGGGGTTTACAGGTATCCTAGACCCCCTAAAGTCCAGAAAATTTTGGTGGCCCAAAACTGTGCCAGAGAGCTCTGCATGTCCCAAAATCATTTGTAGCCTGAAAGGGGCATTAACCCGCATCCTAGACCACTGAAATTCCCAAAAATCGTTTTGGCAAGAAAAGTGCATCCTTCACACCTGACAGTTCAGAATATGTTAGCATCCCAAAAAAGGCCTTAAAATGCATCTTAGGCCTGCAAAAATGTTGAAAACTTTAGAGGCCCAAAAAAGGGGTTTCAGGCATCCTAGACCCCCTAAGGTCCAGAAAATGTTGGTTGACCAAAAACTGTGCCAAAGAGCTCTGAATGTCCCAAAATCATTTGTAGCCTAAAAGGGGCATTATCCCACACCCTTGACGCCTGAAATTCCCAAAAATATTTTTGGCACAAAAATGCATCCTACACCCCTGAAAGTTCAGAATATGTTAGCAGCCCAAAAAAGGCCTTAAAATGCATCTTAGTCCTGCAAAAATGTTGAAAACTTTGGAGGCCCAAAAAAGGGGTTTACAGGCATCCTAGACCCCCTAAAGTCCAGAAAATGTTGGTTGCCCAAAAACTGTGCCAAAGAGCTCTGAATGTCCCAAAATCATTTGTAGCCAGAAAGGGGCATTAACCCACACCCTTGATGCCTGAAATTCCCAAAAATACTTTTGGCAGAAAAATGCATTCTACACCCCTGAAAGTTCAGAATATGTTAGCCGCCCAAAAAAGGCCTTAAAATGCATCTTAGGCCTGCAAAAATGTTGAAAACTTTGGAGGCCCAAAAAAGGGGTTTAGAGGCATCCTAGACCCCCTAAAGTCCAGAAAATGTTGGTTGACCAAAAACAGTGCCAGAGAGCTCTGAATGTCCCAAAATCATGTGTAGCCTAAAATGGGCATTATCCCACACCCTTGACGCCTGAAATTCCCAAAAATATTTTTGACACAAAAATGCATCCTACACACCTGAACGTTCAGAATATGTTAGCAGCCCAAAAAAGGCCTTAAAATGCCTGTTATGTCTGGAAAAATGTTGAACACTTTGGAGGCCTAAAAAAGGGGTTTACAGGCATCCTAGACCCCCTAAAGTCCAGAAAATGTTGGTGGCCAAAAACTGTGCCAGAGAGCTCTGAATGTCCCAGAAACATTTGCAGCCTGAAAGGAGCATTAACCCGCATCCTAGACCACTGAAATTCCCAAAAATAATTTTGACATGAAAAATGCATCCTACACCCCTGAAAGTTCAGAATATGTTAGCAGCCCAAAAAAGGCCTTAAAATGCCTTTTAGGCCTGCAAGAATGTTGAAAACTTTGGAGGTCAAAAAAAGGGGTTTACAGGTATCCTAGACCCCCTAAAGTCCAGAAAATTTTGGTGGCCCAAAACTGTGCCAGAGAGCTCTGCATGTCCCAAAATCATTTGTAGCCTGAAAGGGGCATTAACCCGCATCCTAGACCACTGAAATTCCCAAAAATCGTTTTGGCAAGAAAAGTGCATCCTTCACACCTGACAGTTCAGACTATGTTAGCATCCCAAAAAAGGCCTTAAAATGCATCTTAGGCCTGCAAAAATGTTGAAAACTTTGGAGGCCCAAAAAAGGGGTTTACAGGCATCCTAGACCCCCTAAAGTCCAGAAAATGTTGCTTGACCAAAAACTGTGCCAGAGAGCTCTGAATGTCCCAAAATCATTTGTAGCCTAAAAGGGGCATTATCCCACACCCTTGACGCCTGAAATTCCCAGAAATATGTTTGGCACTAAAATGCATCCTACACCCCTGAAAGTTCAGAATATGTTAGCAGCCCAAAAAAGGCCTTAAAATGCATCTTAGTCCTGCAAAAATGTTGAAAACTTTGGAGGCCCAAAAAAGGGGTTTACAGGCATCCTAGACCCCCTAAAGTCCAGAAAATGTTGGTTGCCCAAAAACTGTGCCAAAGAGCTCTGAATGTCCCAAAATCATTTGTAGCCAGAAAGGGGCATTAACCCACACCCTTGATGCCTGAAATTCCCAAAAATACTTTTGGCAGAAAAATGCATCCTACACCCCTGAAAGTTCAGAATATGTTAGCCGCCCAAGAAAGGCCTTAAAATGCATCTTAGGCCTGCAAAAATGTTGAAAACTTTGGAGGCCCAAAAAAGGGGTTTAGAGGCATCCTAGACCCCCTAAAGTCCAGAAAATGTTGGTTGACCAAAAACTGTGCCAGAGAGCTCTGAATGTCCCAAAATCATTTGTAGCCTAAAAGGGGCATTATCCCACACCCTTGACGCCTGAAATTCCCAAAAATATTTTTGACACAAAAATGCATCCTACACACCTGAACGTTCAGAATATGTTAGCAGCCCAAAAAAGGCCTTAAAATGCCTGTTATGTCTGGAAAAATGTTGAACACTTTGGAGGCCTAAAAAAGGGGTTTACAGGCATCCTAGACCCCCTAAAGTCCAGAAAATGTTGGTGGCCAAAAACTGTGCCAGAGAGCTCTGAAAGTCCCAGAAACATTTGCAGCCTGAAAGGAGCATTAACCCGCATCCTAGACCACTGACATTTCCAAAAAAAATGTTGACATGAAAAATGCATCCTACACCCCTGAACGTTCAGAATATGTTAGCAGCCCAAAAAAGGCCTTAAAATGCCTGTTATGTCTGGAAAAATGTTGAACACTTTGGAGGCCCAAAAAAGGGGTTTACAGGCATCCTAGACCCCCTAAAGTCCAGAAAATGTTGGTTGCCCAAAAACTGTGCCAAAGAGCTCTGAATGTCCCAAAATCATTTGTAGCCAGAAAGGGGCATTAACCCACACCCTTGATGCCTGAAATTCCCAAAAATACTTTTGGCAGAAAAATGCATCCTACACCCCTGAAAGTTCTGAATATGTTAGCCGCCCAAAAAAGGCCTTAAAATGCATCTTAGGCCTGCAAAAATGTTGAAAACTTTGGAGGCGCAAAAAAGGGGTTTAGAGGCATCCTAGACCCCCTAAAGTCCAGAAAATGTTGGTTGCCCAAAAACTGTGCCAAAGAGCTCTGAATGTCCCAAAATCATTTGTAGCCTAAAAGGGGCATTATCCCACACCCTTGACGCCTGAAATTCCCAGAAATATGTTTGGCACAAAAATGCATCCTACACCCCTGAAAGTTCAGAATATGTTAGCCGCCCAAAAAAGGCCTTAAAATGCATCTTAGGCCTGCAAAAATGTTGAAAACTTTGGAGGCCCAATAAAGGGGTTTAGAGGCATCCTAGACCCCCTAAAGTCCAGAAAATGTTGGTTGACCAAAAACTGTGCCAGAGAGCTCTGAATGTCCCAAAATCATTTGTAGCCTAAAAGGGGCATTATCCCACACCCTTGACGCCTGAAATTCCCAAAAATATTTTTGACACAAAAATGCATCCTACACACCTGAACGTTCAGAATATGTTAGCAGGCCAAAAAAGGCCTTAAAATGCCTGTTATGTCTGGAAAAATGTTGAACACTTTGGAGGCCTAAAAAAGGGGTTTACAGGCATCCTAGACCCCCTAAAGTCCAGAAAATGTTGGTGGCCAAAAACTGTGCCAGAGAGCTCTGAATGTCCCAGAAACATTTGCAGCCTGAAAGGAGCATTAACCCGCATCCTAGACCACTGAAATTCCCAAAAATAATTTTGACATGAAAAATGCATCCTACACCCCGGAAAGTTCAGAATATGTTAGCAGCCCAAAAAAGGCCTTAAAATGCATCTTAGTCCTGCAAAAATGTTGAAAACTTTGGAGGCCCAAAAAAGGGGTTTACAGGCATCCTAGACCCCCTAAAGTCCAGAAAATGTTGGTTGCCCAAAAACTGTGCCAAAGAGCTCTGAATGTCCCAAAATCATTTGTAGCCAGAAAGGGGCATTAACCCACACCCTTGATGCCTGAAATTCCCAAAAATACTTTTGGCAGAAAAATGCATCCTACACCCCTGAAAGTTCAGAATATGTAAGCCGCCCAAAAAAGGCCTTAAAATGCATCTTAGGCCTGCAAAAATGTTGAAAACTTTGGAGGCCCAAAAAAGGGGTTTAGAGGCATCCTAGACCCCCTAAAGTCCAGAAAATGTTGGTTGACCAAAAACTGTGCCAGAGAGCTCTGAATGTCCCAAAATCATTTGTAGCCTAAAAGGGGCATTATCCCACACCCTTGACGCCTGAAATTCCCAAAAATATTTTTGGCACAAAAATGCATCCTACACCCCTGAAAGTTCAGAATATGTTAGCAGCCCAAAAAAGGCCTTAAAATGCATCTTAGTCCTGCAAAAATGTTGAAAACTTTGGAGGCCCAAAAAAGGGGTTTACAGGCATCCTAGACCCCCTAAAGTCCAGAAAATGTTGGTTGCCCAAAAACTGTGCCAAAGAGCTCTGAATGTCCCAAAATCATTTGTAGCCAGAAAGGGGCATTAACCCACACCCTTGATGCCTGAAATTCCCAAAAATACTTTTAGCAGAAAAATGCATCCTACACCCCTGAAAGTTCAGAATATGTTAGCCGCCCAAAAAAGGCCTTAAAATGCATCTTAGGCCTGCAAAAATGTTGAAAACTTTGGAGGCCCAAAAAAGGGGTTTAGAGGCATCCTAGACCCCCTAAAGTCCAGAAAATGTTGGTTGACCAAAAACTGTGCCAGAGAGCTCTGAATGTCCCAAAATCATTTGTAGCCTAAAAGGGGCATTATCCCACACCCTTGACGCCTGAAATTCCCAGAAATATGTTTGGCACAAAAATGCATCCTACACCCCTGAAAGTTCAGAATATGTTAGCAGCCCAAAAAAGGCCTTAAAATGCATCTTAGTCCTGCAAAAATGTTGAAAACTTTGGAGGCCCAAAAAAGGGGTTTACAGGCATCCTACACCCCCTAAAGTCCAGAAAATGTTGGTTGCCCAAAAACTGTGCCAAAGAGCTCTGAATGTCCCAAAATCATTTGTAGCCAGAAAGGGGCATTAACCCACACCCTTGATGCCTGAAATTCCCAAAAATACTTTTGGCAGAAAAATGCATCCTACACCCCTGAAAGTTCAGAATATGTTAGCCGCCCAAAAAAGGCCTTAAAATGCATCTTAGGCCTGCAAAAATGTTGAAAACTTTGGAGGCCCAAAAAAGGGGTTTAGAGGCATCCTAGACCCCCTAAAGTCCAGAAAATGTTGGTTGACCAAAAACTGTGCCAGAGAGCTCTGAATGTCCCAAAATCATTTGTAGCCTAAAAGGGGCATTATCCCACACCCTTGACGCCTGAAATTCCCAAAAATATTTTTGACACAAAAATGCATCCTACACACCTGAACGTTCAGAATATGTTAGCAGCCCAAAAAAGGCCTTAAAATGCCTGTTATGTCTGGAAAAATGTTGAACACTTTGGAGGCCTAAAAAAGGGGTTTACAGGCATCCTAGACCCCCTAAAGTCCAGAAAATGTTGGTGGCCAAAAACTGTGCCAGAGAGCTCTGAATGTCCCAGAAACATTTGCAGCCTGAAAGGAGCATTAACCCGCATCCTAGACCACTGAAATTCCCAAAAATAATTTTGACATGAAAAATGCATCCTACACCCCGGAAAGTTCAGAATATGTTAGCAGCCCAAAAAAGGCCTTAAAATGCATCTTAGTCCTGCAAAAATGTTGAAAACTTTGGAGGCCCAAAAAAGGGGTTTACAGGCATCCTAGACCCCCTAAAGTCCAGAAAATGTTGGTTGCCCAAAAACTGTGCCAAAGAGCTCTGAATGTCCCAAAATCATTTGTAGCCAGAAAGGGGCATTAACCCACACCCTTGATGCCTGAAATTCCCAAAAATACTTTTGGCAGAAAAATGCATCCTACACCCCTGAAAGTTCTGAATATGTTAGCCGCCCAAAAAAGGCCTTAAAATGCATCTTAGGCCTGCAAAAATGTTGAAAACTTTGGAGGCCCAAAAAAGGGGTTTAGAGGCATCCTAGACCCCCTAAAGTCCAGAAAATGTTGGTTGCCCAAAAACTGTGCCAAAGAGCTCTGAATGTCCCAAAATCATTTGTAGCCTAAAAGGGGCATTATCCCACACCCTTGACGCCTGAAATTCCCAGAAATATGTTTGGCACAAAAATGCATCCTACACCCCTGAAAGTTCAGAATATGTTAGCCGCCCAAAAAAGGCCTTAAAATGCATCTTAGGCCTGCAAAAATGTTGAAAACTTTGGAGGCCCAAAAAAGGGGTTTAGAGGCATCCTAGACCCCCTAAAGTCCAGAAAATGTTGGTTGACCAAAAACTGTGCCAGAGAGCTCTGAATGTCCCAAAATCATTTGTAGCCTAAAAGGGGCATTATCCCACACCCTTGACGCCTGAAATTCCCAAAAATATTTTTGACACAAAAATGCATCCTACACACCTGAACGTTCAGAATATGTTAGCAGGCCAAAAAAGGCCTTAAAATGCCTGTTATGTCTGGAAAAATGTTGAACACTTTGGAGGCCTAAAAAAGGGGTTTACAGGCATCCTAGACCCCCTAAAGTCCAGAAAATGTTGGTGGCCAAAAACTGTGCCAGAGAGCTCTGAATGTCCCAGAAACATTTGCAGCCTGAAAGGAGCATTAACCCGCATCCTAGACCACTGAAATTCCCAAAAATAATTTTGACATGAAAAATGTATCCTACACCCCGGAAAGTTCAGAATATGTTAGCAGCCCAAAAAAGGCCTTAAAATGCATCTTAGTCCTGCAAAAATGTTGAAAACTTTGGAGGCCCAAAAAAGGGGTTTACAGGCATCCTAGACCCCCTAAAGTCCAGAAAATGTTGGTTGCCCAAAAACTGTGCCAAAGAGCTCTGAATGTCCCAAAATCATTTGTAGCCAGAAAGGGGCATTAACCCACACCCTTGATGCCTGAAATTCCCAAAAATACTTTTGGCAGAAAAATGCATCCTACACCCCTGAAAGTTCAGAATATGTAAGCCGCCCAAAAAAGGCCTTAAAATGCATCTTAGGCCTGCAAAAATGTTGAAAACTTTGGAGGCCCAAAAAAGGGGTTTAGAGGCATCCTAGACCCCCTAAAGTCCAGAAAATGTTGGTTGACCAAAAACTGTGCCAGAGAGCTCTGAATGTCCCAAAATCATTTGTAGCCTAAAAGGGGCATTATCCCACACCCTTGACGCCTGAAATTCCCAAAAATATTTTTGGCACAAAAATGCATCCTACACCCCTGAAAGTTCAGAATATGTTAGCAGCCCAAAAAAGGCCTTAAAATGCATCTTAGTCCTGCAAAAATGTTGAAAACTTTGGAGGCCCAAAAAAGGGGTTTACAGGCATCCTAGACCCCCTAAAGTCCAGAAAATGTTGGTTGCCCAAAAACTGTGCCAAAGAGCTCTGAATGTCCCAAAATCATTTGTAGCCAGAAAGGGGCATTAACCCACACCCTTGATGCCTGAAATTCCCAAAAATACTTTTGGCAGAAAAATGCATCCTACACCCCTGAAAGTTCAGAATATGTTAGCCGCCCAAAAAAGGCCTTAAAATGCATCTTAGGCCTGCAAAAATGTTGAAAACTTTGGAGGCCCAAAAAAGGGGTTTAGAGGCATCCTAGACCCCCTAAAGTCCAGAAAATGTTGGTTGACCAAAAACTGTGCCAGAGAGCTCTGAATGTCCCAAAATCATTTGTAGCCTAAAAGGGGCATTATCCCACACCCTTGACGCCTGAAATTCCCAGAAATATGTTTGGCACAAAAATGCATCCTACACCCCTGAAAGTTCAGAATATGTTAGCAGCCCAAAAAAGGCCTTAAAATGCATCTTAGTCCTGCAAAAATGTTGAAAACTTTGGAGGCCCAAAAAAGGGGTTTACAGGCATCCTACGCCCCCTAAAGTCCAGAAAATGTTGGTTGCCCAAAAACTGTGCCAAAGAGCTCTGAATGTCCCAAAATCATTTGTAGCCAGAAAGGGGCATTAACCCACACCCTTGATGCCTGAAATTCCCAAAAATACTTTTGGCAGAAAAATGCATCCTACACCCCTGAAAGTTCAGAATATGTTAGCCGCCCAAAAAAGGCCTTAAAATGCATCTTAGGCCTGCAAAAATGTTGAAAACTTTGGAGGCCCAAAAAAGGGGTTTAGAGGCATCCTAGACCCCCTAAAGTCCAGAAAATGTTGGTTGACCAAAAACTGTGCCAGAGAGCTCTGAATGTCCCAAAATCATTTGTAGCCTAAAAGGGGCATTATCCCACACCCTTGACGCCTGAAATTCCCAAAAATATTTTTGACACAAAAATGCATCCTACACACCTGAACGTTCAGAATATGTTAGCAGCCCAAAAAAGGCCTTAAAATGCCTGTTATGTCTGGAAAAATGTTGAACACTTTGGAGGCCTAAAAAAGGGGTTTACAGGCATCCTAGACCCCCTAAAGTCCAGAAAATGTTGGTGGCCAAAAACTGTGCCAGAGAGCTCTGAATGTCCCAGAAACATTTGCAGCCTGAAAGGAGCATTAACCCGCATCCTAGACCACTGAAATTCCCAAAAATAATTTTGACATGAAAAATGCATCCTACACCCCGGAAAGTTCAGAATATGTTAGCAGCCCAAAAAAGGCCTTAAAATGCATCTTAGTCCTGCAAAAATGTTGAAAACTTTGGAGGCCCAAAAAAGGGGTTTACAGGCATCCTAGACCCCCTAAAGTCCAGAAAATGTTGGTTGCCCAAAAACTGTGCCAAAGAGCTCTGAATGTCCCAAAATCATTTGTAGCCAGAAAGGGGCATTAACCCACACCCTTGATGCCTGAAATTCCCAAAAATACTTTTGGCAGAAAAATGCATCCTACACCCCTGAAAGTTCAGAATATGTTAGCCGCCCAAAAAAGGCCTTAAAATGCATCTTAGGCCTGCAAAAATGTTGAAAACTTTGGAGGCCCAAAAAAGGGGTTTAGAGGCATCCTAGACCCCCTAAAGTCCAGAAAATGTTGGTTGACCAGAAACTGTGCCAGAGAGCTCTGAATGTCCCAAAATCATTTGTAGCCTAAAAGGGGCATTATCCCACACCCTTGACGCCTGAAATTCCCAAAAATATTTTTGACACAAAAATGCATCCTACACACCTGAACGTTCAAAATATGTTAGCAGCCCAAAAAAGGCCTTAAAATGCCTGTTATGTCTGGAAAAATGTTGAACACTTTGGAGGCCTAAAAAAGGGGTTTACAGGCATCCTAGACCCCCTAAAGTCCAGAAAATGTTGGTGGCCAAAAACTGTGCCAGAGAGCTCTGAATGTCCCAGAAACATTTGCAGCCTGAAAGGAGCATTAACCCGCATCCTAGACCACTGAAATTCCCAAAAATAATTTTGACATGAAAAATGCATCCTACACCCCTGAAAGTTCAGAATATGTTAGCAGCCCAAAAAAGGCCTTAAAATGCCTTTTAGGCCTGCAAGAATGTTGAAAACTTTGGAGGTCAAAAAAAGGGGTTTACAGGTATCCTAGACCCCCTAAAGTCCAGAAAATTTTGGTGGCCCAAAACTGTGCCAGAGAGCTCTGCATGTCCAAAAATCATTTGTAGCCTGAAAGGGGCATTAACCCGCATCCTAGACCACTGAAATTCCCAAAAATCGTTTTGGCAAGAAAAGTGCATCCTTCACACCTGACAGTTCAGAATATGTTCGCATCCCAAAAAAGGCCTTAAAATGCATCTTAGGCCTGCAAAAATGTTGAAAACTTTGGAGGCCCAAAAAAGGGGTTTACAGGCATCCTAGACCCCCTAAAGTCCAGAAAATGTTGGTTGACCAAAAACTGTGCCAGAGAGCTCTGAATGTCCCAAAATCATTTGTAGCCTAAAAGGGGCATTATCCCACACCGTTGACGCCTGAAATTCCCAAAAATATTTTTGGCACAAAAATGCATCCTACACCCCTGAAAGTTCAGAATATGTTAGCAGCCCAAAAAAGGCCTTAAAATGCATCTTAGTCCTGCAAAAATGTTGAAAACTTTGGAGGCCCAAAAAAGGGGTTTACAGGCATCCTTGACCCCCTAAAGTCCAGAAAATGTTGGTTGCCCAAAAACTGTGCCAAAGAGCTCTGAATGTCCCAAAATCATTTGTAGCCAGAAAGGGGCATTAACCCACACCCTTGATGCCTGAAATTCCCAAAAATACTTTTGGCAGAAAAATGCATCCTACACCCCTGAAAGTTCAGAATATGTTAGCCGCCCAAAAAAGGCCTTAAAATGCATCTTAGGCCTGCAAAAATGTTGAAAACTTTGGAGGCCCAAAAAAGGGGTTTAGAGGCATCCTAGACCCCCTAAAGTCCAGAAAATGTTGGTTGACCAAAAACTGTGCCAGAGAGCTCTGAATGTCCCAAAATCATTTGTAGCCTAAAAGGGGCATTATCCCACACCCTTGACGCCTGAAATTCCCAAAAATATTTTTGACACAAAAATGCATCCTACACACCTGAACGTTCAGAATATGTTAGCAGCCCAAAAAAGGCCTTAAAATGCCTGTTATGTCTTGAAAAATGTTGAACACTTTGGAGGCCTAAAAAGGGGGTTTACAGGCATCCTAGACCCCCTAAAGTCCAGAAAATGTTGGTGGCCAAAAACTGTGCCAGAGAGCTCTGAATGTCCCAGAAACATTTGCAGCCTGAAAGGAGCATTAACCCGCATCCTAGACCACTGAAATTCCCAAAAATAATTTTGACATGAAAAATGCATCCTACACCCCTAAAAGTTCAGAATATGTTAGCAGCCCAAAAAAGGCCTTAAAATGCCTTTTAGGCCTGCAAGAATGTTGAAAACTTTGGAGGTCAAAAAAGAGGTTTACAGGTATCCTAGACCCCCTAAAGTCCAGAAAATTTTGGTGGCCCAAAACTGTGCCAGAGAGCTCTGCATGTCCCAAAATCATTGTAGCCTGAAAGGGGCATTAACCCGCATCCTAGACCACTGAAATTCCCAAAAATCGTTTTGGCAAGAAAAGTGCATCCTTCACACCTGACAGTTCAGAATATGTTAGCATCCCAAAAAAGGCCTTAAAATGCATCTTAGGCCTGAAAAAATGTTGAAAACTTTGGAGGCCCAAAAAAGGGGTTTACAGGCATCCTAGACCCCCTAAAGTCCAGACCAAAAACTGTGCCAGAGAGCTCTGAATGTCCCAAAATCATTTGTAGCCTAAAAGGGGCATTATCCCACACCCTTGACGCCTGAAATTCCCAAAAATATTTTTGGCACAAAAATGCATCCTACACCCCTGAAAGTTCAGAATATGTTAGCAGCCCAAAAAAGGCCTTAAAATGCATCTTAGTCCTGCAAAAATGTTGAAAACTTTGGAGGCCCAAAAAAGGGGTTTACAGGCATCCTAGACCCCCTAAAGTCCAGAAAATGTTGGTTGCCCAAAAACTGTGCCAAAGAGCTCTGAATGTTCAAAATCATTTGTAGCCAGAAAGGGGCATTAACCCACACCCTTGATGCCTGAAATTCCCAAAAATACTTTTGGCAGAAAAATGCATCCTACACCCGTGAAAGTTCAGAATATGTTAGCCGCCCAAAAAAGGCCTTAAAATGCATCTTAGGCCTGCAAAAATGTTGAAAACTTTGGAGGCCTAAAAAAGGGGTTTACAGGCATCCTAGACCCCCTAAAGTCCAGAAAATGTTGGTGGCCAAAAACTGTGCCAGAGAGCTCTGAATGTCCCAGAAACATTTGCAGCCTGAAAGGAGCATTAACCCGCATCCTAGACCACTGAAATTCCCAAAAATAATTTTGACATGAAAAATGCATCCTACACCCCGGAAAGTTCAGAATATGTTAGCAGCCCAAAAAAGGCCTTAAAATGCATCTTAGTCCTGCAAAAATGTTGAAAACTTTGGAGGCCCAAAAAAGGGGTTTACAGGCATCCTAGACCCCCTAAAGTCCAGAAAATGTTGGTTGCCCAAAAACTGTGCCAAAGAGCTCTGAATGTCCCAAAATCATTTGTAGCCAGAAAGGGGCATTAACCCACACCCTTGATGCCTGAAATTCCCAAAAATACTTTTGGCAGAAAAATGCATCCTACACCCCTGAAAGTTCAGAATATGTTAGCCGCCCAAAAAAGGCCTTAAAATGCATTTTAGGCCTGCAAAAATGTTGAAAACTTTGGAGGCCCAAAAAAGGGGTTTAGAGGCATCCTAGACCCCCTAAAGTCCAGAAAATGTTGGTTGACCAAAAACTGTGCCAGAGAGCTCTGAATGTCCCAAAATCATTTGTAGCCTAAAAGGGGCATTATCCCACACCTTTGACGCCTGAAATTCCCAAAAATATTTTTGACACAAAAATGCATCCTACACACCTGAACGTTCAAAATATGTTAGCAGCCCAAAAAAGGCCTTAAAATGCCTGTTATGTCTGGAAAAATGTTGAACACTTTGGAGGCCTAAAAAAGGGGTTTACAGGCATCCTAGACCCCCTAAAGTCCAGAAAATGTTGGTGGCCAAAAACTGTGCCAGAGAGCTCTGAATGTCCCAGAAACATTTGCAGCCTGAAAGGAGCATTAACCCGCATCCTAGACCACTGAAATTCCCAAAAATAATTTTGACATGAAAAATGCATCCTACACCCCTGAAAGTTCAGAATATGTTAGCAGCCCAAAAAAGGCCTTAAAATGCCTTTTAGGCCTGCAAGAATGTTGAAAACTTTGGAGGTCAAAAAAAGGGGTTTACAGGTATCCTAGACCCCCTAAAGTCCAGAAAATTTTGGTGGCCCAAAACTGTGCCAGAGAGCTCTGCATGTCCAAAAATCATTTGTAGCCTGAAAGGGGCATTAACCCGCATCCTAGACCACTGAAATTCCCAAAAATCGTTTTGGCAAGAAAAGTGCATCCTTCACACCTGACAGTTCAGAATATGTTCGCATCCCAAAAAAGGCCTTAAAATGCATCTTAGGCCTGCAAAAATGTTGAAAACTTTGGAGGCCCAAAAAAGGGGTTTACAGGCATCCTAGACCCCCTAAAGTCCAGAAAATGTTGGTTGACCAAAAACTGTGCCAGAGAGCTCTGAATGTCCCAAAATCATTTGTAGCCTAAAAGGGGCATTATCCCACACCGTTGACGCCTGAAATTCCCAAAAATATTTTTGGCACAAAAATGCATCCTACACCCCTGAAAGTTCAGAATATGTTAGCAGCCCAAAAAAGGCCTTAAAATGCATCTTAGTCCTGCAAAAATGTTGAAAACTTTGGAGGCCCAAAAAAGGGGTTTACAGGCATCCTTGACCCCCTAAAGTCCAGAAAATGTTGGTTGCCCAAAAACTGTGCCAAAGAGCTCTGAATGTCCCAAAATCATTTGTAGCCAGAAAGGGGCATTAACCCACACCCTTGATGCCTGAAATTCCCAAAAATACTTTTGGCAGAAAAATGCATCCTACACCCCTGAAAGTTCAGAATATGTTAGCCGCCCAAAAAAGGCCTTAAAATGCATCTTAGGCCTGCAAAAATGTTGAAAACTTTGGAGGCCCAAAAAAGGGGTTTAGAGGCATCCTAGACCCCGTAAAGTCCAGAAAATGTTGGTTGACCAAAAACTGTGCCAGAGAGCTCTGAATGTCCCAAAATCATTTGTAGCCTAAAAGGGGCATTATCCCACACCCTTGACGCCTGAAATTCCCAAAAATATTTTTGACACAAAAATGCATCCTACACACCTGAACGTTCAGAATATGTTAGCAGCCCAAAAAAGGCCTTAAAATGCCTGTTATGTCTTGAAAAATGTTGAACACTTTGGAGGCCTAAAAAGGGGGTTTACAGGCATCCTAGACCCCCTAAAGTCCAGAAAATGTTGGTGGCCAAAAACTGTGCCAGAGAGCTCTGAATGTCCCAGAAACATTTGCAGCCTGAAAGGAGCATTAACCCGCATCCTAGACCACTGAAATTCCCAAAAATAATTTTGACATGAAAAATGCATCCTACACCCCTGAAAGTTCAGAATATGTTAGCAGCCCAAAAAAGGCCTTAAAATGCCTTTTAGGCCTGCAAGAATGTTGAAAACTTTGGAGGTCAAAAAAGAGGTTTACAGGTATCCTAGACCCCCTAAAGTCCAGAAAATTTTGGTGGCCCAAAACTGTGCCAGAGAGCTCTGCATGTCCCAAAATCATTGTAGCCTGAAAGGGGCATTAACCCGCATCCTAGACCACTGAAATTCCCAAAAATCGTTTTGGCAAGAAAAGTGCATCCTTCACACCTGACAGTTCAGAATATGTTAGCATCCCAAAAAAGGCCTTAAAATGCATCTTAGGCCTGAAAAAATGTTGAAAACTTTGGAGGCCCAAAAAAGGGGTTTACAGGCATCCTAGACCCCCTAAAGTCCAGACCAAAAACTGTGCCAGAGAGCTCTGAATGTCCCAAAATCATTTGTAGCCTAAAAGGGGCATTATCCCACACCCTTGACGCCTGAAATTCCCAAAAATATTTTTGGCACAAAAATGCATCCTACACCCCTGAAAGTTCAGAATATGTTAGCAGCCCAAAAAAGGCCTTAAAATGCATCTTAGTCCTGCAAAAATGTTGAAAACTTTGGAGGCCCAAAAAAGGGGTTTACAGGCATCCTAGACCCCCTAAAGTCCAGAAAATGTTGGTTGCCCAAAAACTGTGCCAAAGAGCTCTGAATGTTCAAAATCATTTGTAGCCAGAAAGGGGCATTAACCCACACCCTTGATGCCTGAAATTCCCAAAAATACTTTTGGCAGAAAAATGCATCCTACACCCGTGAAAGTTCAGAATATGTTAGCCGCCCAAAAAAGGCCTTAAAATGCATCTTAGGCCTGCAAAAATGTTGAAAACTTTGGAGGCCCAAAAAATGGGTTTACAGGCATCCTAGACCCCCTAAAGTCCAGAAAATGTTGGTTGACCAAAAACTGTGCCAGAGAGCTTTGAATGTCCCAAAATCATTTGTAGCCAGAAAGGGGCATTAACCCACACCCTTGATGCCTGAAATTCCCAAAAATACTTTTGGCAGAAAAATGCATCCTACATACCTGAACGTTCAGAATATGTTAGCAACCCAAAAAAGGCCTTAAAATGCCTGTTATGTCTGGAAAAATGTTGAACACTTTGGAGGCCTAAAAAGGGGGTTTACAGGCATCCTAGACCCCCTAAAGTCCAGAAAATGTTGGTGGCCAAAAACTGTGCCAGAGAGCTCGGAATGTCCCAGAAACATTTGCAGCCTGAAAGGAGCATTAACCCGCATCCTAGACCACTGAAATTCCCAAAAATAATTTTGACATGAAAAATGCATCCTACACCCCTGAAAGTTCAGAATATGTTAGCAGCCCAACAAAGGCCTTAAAATGCCTTTTAGGCCTGCAAGAATGTTGAAAACTTTGGAGGTCAAAAAAAGGGGTTTACAGGTATCCTAGACCCCCTAAAGTCCAGAAAATTTTGGTGGCCCAAAACTGTGCCAGAGAGCTCTGCATGTCCCAAAATCATTTGTAGCCTGAAAGGGGCATTAACCTGCATCCTAGACCACTGAAATTCCCAAAAATCGTTTTGGCAAGAAAAGTGCATCCTTCACACCTGACAGTTCAGAATATGTTAGCATCCCAAAAAAGACCTTAAAATGCATCTTAGGCCTGCAAAAATGTTGAAAACTTTGGAGGCCCAAAAAAGGGGTTTACAGGCATCCTAGACCCCCTAAAGTCCAGAAAATGTTGGTTGACCAAAAACTGTGCCAGAGAGCTCTGAATGTCCCAAAATCATTTGTAGCCTAAAAGGGGCATTATCCCACACCCTTGACGCCTGAAATTCCCAAAAATATTTTTGGCACAAAAATGCATCCTACACCCCTGAAAGTTCAGAATATGTTAGCAGCCCAAAAAAGGCCTTAAAATGCATCTTAGTCCTGCAAAAATGTTGAAAACTTTGGAGGCCCAAAAAAGGGGTTTACAGGCATCCTAGACCCCCTAAAGTCCAGAAAATGTTGGTTGCCCAAAAACTGTGCCAAAGAGCTCTGAATGTCCCAAAATCATTTGTAGCCAGAAAGGGGCATTAACCCACACCCTTGATGCCTGAAATTCCCAAAAATACTTTTGGCAGAAAAATGCATCCTACACCCCTGAAAGTTCAGAATATGTTAGCCGCCCAAAAAAGGCCTTAAAATGCATCTTAGGCCTGCAAAAATGTTGAAAACTTTGGAGGCCCAAAAAAGGGGTTTAGAGGCATCCTAGACCCCCTAAAGTCCAGAAAATGTTGGTTGACCAAAAACTGTGCCAGAGAGCTCTGAAGGTCCCAAAATCATTTGTAGCCTAAAAGGGGCATTATCCCACACCCTTGATGCCTGAAATTCTCAAAAATACTTTTGGCAGAAAAATGCATCCTACACCCCTGAAAGTTCAGAATATGTTAGCCGCCCAAAAAAGGCCTTAAAATGCATCTTAGGCCTGCAAAAATGTTGAAAACTTTGGAGGCCCAAAAAAGGGGTTTAGAGGCATCCTAGACCCCCTAAAGTCCAGAAAATGTTGGTTGACCAAAAACTGTGCCAGAGAGCTCTGAATGTCCCAAAATCATCTGTAGCCTAAAAGGGGCATTATCCCACACCCTTGACGCCTGAAATTCCCAAAAATATTTTTGGCACAAAAATGCATCCTACACCCCTGAAAGTTCAGAATATGTTAGCAGCCCAAAAAAGGCCTTAAAATGCATCTTAGTCCTGCAAAAATGTTGAAAACTTTGGAGGCCCAAAAAAGGGGTTTACAGGCATCCTAGACCCCCTAAAGTCCAGAAAATGTTGGTTGCCCAAAAACTGTGCCAAAGAGCTCTGAATGTCCCAAAATCATTTGTAGCCAGAAAGGGGCATTAACCCACACCCTTGATGCCTGAAATTCTCAAAAATACTTTTGGCAGAAAAATGCATCCTACACCCCTGAAAGTTCAGAATATGTTAGCCGCCCAAAAAAGGCCTTAAAATGCATCTTAGGCCTGCAAAAATGTTGAAAACTTTGGAGGCCCAAAAAAGGGGTTTAGAGGCATCCTAGACCCCCTAAAGTCCAGAAAATGTTGGTTGACCAAAAACTGTGCCAGAGAGCTCTGAATGTCCCAAAATCATCTGTAGCCTAAAAGGGGCATTATCCCACACCCTTGACGCCTGAAATTCCCAAAAAATTTTTTGACACAAAAATGCATCCTACACACCTGAACGTTCAGAATATGTTAGCAGCCCAAAAAAGGCCTTAAAATGCCTGTTATGTCTGGAAAAATGTTGAACACTTTGGAGGCCTAAAAAAGGGGTTTACAGGCATCCTAGACCCCCTAAAGTCCAGAAAATGTTGGTGGCCAAAAACTGTGCCAGAGAGCTCTGAATGTCCCAGAAACATTTGCAGCCTGAAAGGAGCATTAACCCGCATCCTAGACCACTGAAATTCCCAAAAATAATTTTGACATGAAAAATGCATCCTACACCCCTGAAAGTTCAGAATATGTTAGCAGCCCAAAAAAGGCCTTAAAATGCCTTTTAGGCCTGCAAGAATGTTGAAAACTTTGGAGGTCAAAAAAAGGGGTTTACAGGTATCCTAGACCCCCTAAAGTCCAGAAAATTTTGGTGGCCCAAAACTGTGCCAGAGAGCTCTGCATGTCCCAAAATCATTTGTAGCCTGAAAGGGGCATTAACCCGCATCCTAGACCACTGAAATTCCCAAAAATCGTTTTGGCAAGAAAAGTGCATCCTTCACACCTGACAGTTCAGAATATGTTAGCATCCCAAAAAAGGCCTTAAAATGCATCTTAGGCCTGCAAAAATGTTGAAAACTTTAGAGGCCCAAAAAAGGGGTTTCAGGCATCCTAGACCCCCTAAGGTCCAGAATATGTTGGTTGACCAAAAACTGTGCCAGAGAGCTCTGAATGTCCCAAAATCATTTGTAGCCTAAAAGGGGCATTATCCCACACCCTTGACGCCTGAAATTCCCAAAAATATTTTTGGCACAAAAATGCATCCTACACCCCTGAAAGTTCAGAATATGTTAGCAGCCCAAAAAAGGCCTTAAAATGCATCTTAGTCCTGCAAAAATGTTGAAAACTTTGGAGGCCCAAAAAAGGGGTTTACAGGCATCCTAGACCCCCTAAAGTCCAGAAAATGTTGGTTGCCCAAAAACTGTGCCAAAGAGCTCTGAATGTCCCAAAATCATTTGTAGCCAGAAAGGGGCATTAACCCACACCCTTGATGCCTGAAATTCCCAAAAATACTTTTGGCAGAAAAATGCATTCTACACCCCTGAAAGTTCAGAATATGTTAGCCGCCCAAAAAAGGCCTTAAAATGCATCTTAGGCCTGCAAAAATGTTGAAAACTTTGGAGGCCCAAAAAAGGGGTTTAGAGGCATCCTAGACCCCCTAAAGTCCAGAAAATGTTGGTTGACCAAAAACTGTGCCAGAGAGCTCTGAATGTCCCAAAATCATGTGTAGCCTAAAATGGGCATTATCCCACACCCTTGACGCCTGAAATTCCCAAAAATATTTTTGACACAAAAATGCATCCTACACACCTGAACGTTCAGAATATGTTAGCAGCCCAAAAAAGGCCTTAAAATGCCTGTTATGTCTGGAAAAATGTTGAACACTTTGGAGGCCTAAAAAAGGGGTTTACAGGCATCCTAGACCCCCTAAAGTCCAGAAAATGTTGGTGGCCAAAAACTGTGCCAGAGAGCTCTGAATGTCCCAGAAACATTTGCAGCCTGAAAGGAGCATTAACCCGCATCCTAGACCACTGAAATTCCCAAAAATAATTTTGACATGAAAAATGCATCCTACACCCCTGAAAGTTCAGAATATGTTAGCAGCCCAAAAAAGGCCTTAAAATGCCTTTTAGGCCTGCAAGAATGTTGAAAACTTTGGAGGTCAAAAAAAGGGGTTTACAGGTATCCTAGACCCCCTAAAGTCCAGAAAATTTTGGTGGCCCAAAACTGTGCCAGAGAGCTCTGCATGTCCCAAAATCATTTGTAGCCTGAAAGGGGCATTAACCCGCATCCTAGACCACTGAAATTCCCAAAAATCGTTTTGGCAAGAAAAGTGCATCCTTCACACCTGACAGTTCAGACTATGTTAGCATCCCAAAAAAGGCCTTAAAATGCATCTTAGGCCTGCAAAAATGTTGAAAACTTTGGAGGCCCAAAAAAGGGGTTTACAGGCATCCTAGACCCCCTAAAGTCCAGAAAATGTTGCTTGACCAAAAACTGTGCCAGAGAGCTCTGAATGTCCCAAAATCATTTGTAGCCTAAAAGGGGCATTATCCCACACCCTTGACGCCTGAAATTCCCAGAAATATGTTTGGCACAAAAATGCATCCTACACCCCTGAAAGTTCAGAATATGTTAGCAGCCCAAAAAAGGCCTTAAAATGCATCTTAGTCCTGCAAAAATGTTGAAAACTTTGGAGGCCCAAAAAAGGGGTTTACAGGCATCCTACACCCCCTAAAGTCCAGAAAATGTTGGTTGCCCAAAAACTGTGCCAAAGAGCTCTGAATGTCCCAAAATCATTTGTAGCCAGAAAGGGGCATTAACCCACACCCTTGATGCCTGAAATTCCCAAAAATACTTTTGGCAGAAAAATGCATCCTACACCCCTGAAAGTTCAGAATATGTTAGCCGCCCAAAAAAGGCCTTAAAATGCATCTTAGGCCTGCAAAAATGTTGAAAACTTTGGAGGCCCAAAAAAGGGGTTTAGAGGCATCCTAGACCCCCTAAAGTCCAGAAAATGTTGGTTGACCAAAAACTGTGCCAGAGAGCTCTGAATGTCCCAAAATCATTTGTAGCCTAAAAGGGGCATTATCCCACACCCTTGACGCCTGAAATTCCCAAAAATATTTTTGGCACAAAAATGCATCCTACACCCCTGAAAGTTCAGAATATGTTAGCAGCCCAAAAAAGGCCTTAAAATGCATCTTAGTCCTGCAAAAATGTTGAAAACTTTGGAGGCCCAAAAAAGGGGTTTAGAGGCATCCTAGACCCCCTAAAGTCCAGAAAATGTTGGTTGACCAAAAACTGTGCCAGAGAGCTCTGAATGTCCCAAAATCATTTGTAGCCTAAAAGGGGCATTATCCCACACCCTTGACGCCTGAAATTCCCAAAAATATTTTTGACACAAAAATGCATCCTACACACCTGAACGTTCAGAATATGTTAGCAGCCCAAAAAAGGCCTTAAAATGCCTGTTATGTCTGGAAAAATGTTGAACACTTTGGAGGCCTAAAAAAGGGGTTTACAGGCATCCTAGACCCCCTAAAGTCCAGAAAATATTGGTGGCCAAAAACTGTGCCAGAGAGCTCTGAATGTCCCAGAAACATTTGCAGCCTGAAAGGAGCATTAACCCGCATCCTAGACCACTGAAATTCCCAAAAATAATTTTGACATGAAAAATGCATCCTACACCCCTGAAAGTTCAGAATATGTTAGCAGCCCAAAAAATGCCTTAAAATGCCTTTTAGGCCTGCAAGAATGTTGAAAACTTTGGAGGTCAAAAAAAGGGGTTTACAGGTATCCTAGACCCCCTAAAGTCCAGAAAATTTTGGTGGCCCAAAACTGTGCCAGAGAGCTCTGCATGTCCCAAAATCATTTGTAGCCTGAAAGGGGCATTAACCCGCCTCCTAGACCACTGAAATTCCCAAAAATCGTTTTGGCAAGAAAAGTGCATCCTTCACACCTGACAGTTCAGAATATGTTAGCATCCCAAAAAAGGCCTTAAAATGCATCTTAGGCCTGCAAAAATGTTGAAAACTTTGGAGGCCCAAAAAAGGAGTTTACAGGCATCCTAGACCCCCTAAAGTCCAGAAAATGTTGGTTGACCAAAAACTGTGCCAGAGAGCTCTGAATGTCCCAAAATCATTTGTAGCCTAAAAGGGGCATTATCCCACACCCTTGACGCCTGAAATTCCCAAAAATATTTTTGGCACAAAAATGCATCCTACACCCCTGAAAGTTCAAAATATGTTAGCAGCCCAAAAAAGGCCTTAAAATGCATCTTAGTCCTGCAAAAATGTTGAAAACTTTGGAGGCCCAAAAAAGGGGTTTACAGGCATCCTAGACCCCCTAAAGTCCAGAAAATGTTGGTTGCCCAAAAACTGTGCCAAAGAGCTCTGAATGTCCCAAAATCATTTGTAGCCAGAAAGGGGCATTAACCCACACCCTTGATGCCTGAAATTCCCAAAAATACTTTTGGCAGAAAAATGCATCCTACACCCCTGAAAGTTCAGAATATGTTAGCCGCCCAAAAAAGGCCTTAAAATGCATCTTAGGCCTGCAAAAATGTTGAAAACTTTGGAGGCCCAAAAAAGGGGTTTAGAGGCATCCTAGACCCCCTAAAGTCCAGAAAATGTTGGTTGACCAAAAACTGTGCCAGAGAGCTCTGAATGTCCCAAAATCATTTGTAGCCTAAAAGGGGCATTATCCCACACCCTTGACGCCTGAAATTCCCAAAAATATTTTTGACACAAAAATGCATCCTACACACCTGAACGTTCAGAATATGTTAGCAGCCCAAAAAAGGCCTTAAAATGCATCTTAGTCCTGCAAAAATGTTGAAAACTTTGGAGGCCCAAATAAGGGGTTTACAGGCATCCTAGACCCCCTAAAGTCCAGAAAATGTTGGTTGCCCAAAAACTGTGCCAAAGAGCTCTGAATGTCCCAAAATCATTTGTAGCCAGAAAGGGGCATTAACCCACACCCTTGATGCCTGAAATTCCCAAAAATACTTTTGGCAGAAAAATGCATCCTACACCCCTGAAAGTTCAGAATATGTTAGCCGCCCAAAAAAGGCCTTAAAATGCATCTTAGGCCTGCAAAAATGTTGAAAACTTTGGAGGCCCAAAAAAGGGGTTTAGAGGCATCCTAGACCCCCTAAAGTCCAGAAAATGTTGGTTGACCAAAAACTGTGCCAGAGAGCTCTGAATGTCCCAAAATCATTTGTAGCCTAAAAGGGGCATTATCCCACACCCTTGACGCCTGAAATTCCCAAAAATATTTTTGGCAGAAAAATGCATCCTACATACCTGAACGTTCAGAATATGTTAGCAACCCAAAAAAGGCCTTAAAATGCCTGTTATGTCTGGAAAAATGTTGAACACTTTGGAGGCCTAAAAAGGGGGTTTACAGGCATCCTAGACCCCCTAAAGTCCAGAAAATGTTGGTGGCCAAAAACTGTGCCAGAGAGCTCGGAATGTCCCAGAAACATTTGCAGCCTGAAAGGAGCATTAACCCGCATCCTAGACCACTGAAATTCCCAAAAATAATTTTGACATGAAAAATGCATCCTACACCCCTGAAAGTTCAGAATATGTTAGCAGCCCAAAAAAGGCCTTAAAATGCCTTTTAGGCCTGCAAGAATGTTGAAAACTTTGGAGGTCAAAAAAAGGGGTTTACAGGTATCCTAGACCCCCTAAAGTCCAGAAAATTTTGGTGGCCCAAAACTGTGCCAGAGAGCTCTGCATGTCCCTAAATCATTTGTAGCCTGAAAGGGGCATTAACCTGCATCCTAGACCACTGAAATTCCCAAAAATCGTTTTGGCAAGAAAAGTGCATCCTTCACACCTGACAGTTCAGAATATGTTCGCATCCCAAAAAAGACCTTAAAATGCATCTTAGGCCTGCAAAAATGTTGAAAACTTTGGAGGCCCAAAAAAGGAGTTTACAGGCATCCTAGACCCCCTAAAGTCCAGAAAATGTTGGTTGACCAAAAACTGTGCCAGAGAGCTCTGAATGTCCCAAAATCATTTGTAGCCTAAAAGGGGCATTATCCCACACCCTTGACGCCTGAAATTCCCAAAAATATTTTTGGCACAAAAATGCATCCTACACCCCTGAAAGTTCAAAATATGTTAGCAGCCCAAAAAAGGCCTTAAAATGCATCTTAGTCCTGCAAAAATGTTGAAAACTTTGGAGGCCCAAAAAAGGGGTTTACAGGCATCCTAGACCCCCTAAAGTCCAGAAAATGTTGGTTGCCCAAAAACTGTGCCAAAGAGCTCTGAATGTCCCAAAATCATTTGTAGCCAGAAAGGGGCATTAACCCACACCCTTGATGCCTGAAATTCCCAAAAATACTTTTGGCAGAAAAATGCATCCTACACCCCTGAAAGTTCAGAATATGTTAGCCGCCCAAAAAAGGCCTTAAAATGCATCTTAGGCCTGCAAAAATGTTGAAAACTTTGGAGGCCCAAAAAAGGGGTTTAGAGGCATCCTAGACCCCCTAAAGTCCAGAAAATGTTGGTTGACCAAAAACTGTGCCAGAGAGCTCTGAATGTCCCAAAATCATTTGTAGCCTAAAAGGGGCATTATCCCACACCCTTGACGCCTGAAATTCCCAAAAATATTTTTGACACAAAAATGCATCCTACACACCTGAACGTTCAGAATATGTTAGCAGCCCAAAAAAGGCCTTAAAATGCCTGTTATATCTGGAAAAATGTTGAACACTTTGGAGGCCTAAAAAAGGGGTTTACAGGCATCCTAGACCCCCTAAAGTCCAGAAAATGTTGGTGGCCAAAAACTGTGCCAGAGAGCTCTGAATGTCCCAGAAACATTTGCAGCCTGAAAGGAGCATTAACCCGCATCGTAGACCACTGAAATTCCCAAAAATAATTTTGACATGAAAAATGCATCCTACACCCCTGAAAGTTCAGAATATGTTAGCAGCCCAAAAAAGGCCTTAAAATGCCTTTTAAGCCTGCAAGAATGTTGAAAACTTTGGAGGTCAAAAAAAGGGGTTTACAGGTATCCTAGCCCCCTAAAGTCCAGAAAATTTTGGTGGCCCAAAACTGTGCCAGAGAGCTCTGCGTGTCCCAAAATCATTTGTAGCCTGAAAGGGGCATTAACCCGCATCCTAGACCACTGAAATTCCCAAAAATCGTTTTGGCAAGAAAAGTGCATCCTTCACACCTGACAGTTCAGAATATGTTGGCATCCCAAAAAAGGCCTTAAAATGCATCTTAGGCCTGCAAAAATGTTGAAAACTTTGGAGGCCCAAAAAAGGGGTTTACAGGCATCCTAGACCCCCTAAAGTCCGGAAAATGTTGGTTGACCAAAAACTGTGCCAGAGAGCTCTGAATGTCCCAAAATCATTTGTAGCCTAAAAGGGGCATTATCCCACACCCTTGACGCCTGAAATTCCCAAAAATATTTTTGGCACAAAAATGCATCCTACACCCCTGAAAGTTCAGAATATGTTAGCAGCCCAAAAAAGGCCTTAAAATGCATCTTAGTCCTGCAAAAATGTTGAAAACTTTGGAGGCCCAAATAAGGGGTTTACAGGCATCCTAGACCCCCTAAAGTCCAGAAAATGTTGGTTGCCCAAAAACTGTGCCAAAGAGCTGTGAATGTCCCAAAATCATTTGTAGCCAGAAAGGGGCATTAACCCACACCCTTGATGCCTGAAATTCCCAAAAATACTTTTGGCAGAAAAATGCATCCTACACCCCTGAAAGTTCAGAATATGTTAGCCGCCCAAAAAAGGCCTTAAAATGCATCTTAGGCCTGCAAAAATGTTGAAAACTTTGGAGGCCCAAAAAAGGGGTTTAGAGGCATCCTAGACCCCCTAAAGTCCAGAAAATGTTGGTTGACCAAAAACTGTGCCAGAGAGCTCTGAATGTCCCAAAATCATTTGTAGCCTAAAAGGGGCATTATCCCACACCCTTGACGCCTGAAATTCCCAAAAATATTTTTGACACAAAAATGCATCCTACACACCTGAACGTTCAGAATATGTTAGCAGCCCAAAAAAGGCCTTAAAATGCCTGTTATGTCTGGAAAAATGTTGAACACTTTGGAGGCCTAAAAAAGGGGTTTACAGGCATCCTAGACCCCCTAAAGTCCAGAAAATGTTGGTGGCCAAAAACTGTGCCAGAGAGCTCTGAATGTCCCAGAAACATTTGCAGCCTGAAAGGAGCATTAACCCGCATCCTAGACCACTGACATTCCCAAAAAATAATTTTGACATGAAAAATGCATCCTACACCCCTGAAAGTTCAGAATATGTTAGCAGCCCAAAAAAGGCCTTAAAATGCCTTTTAGGCCTGCAAGAATGTTGAAAACTTTGGAGGTCAAAAAAAGGGGTTTACAGGTATCCTAGACCCCCTAAAGTCCAGAAAATTTTGGTGGCCCAAAACTGTGCCAGAGAGCTCTGCATGTCCCAAAATCATTTGTAGCCTGAAAGGGGCATTAACCTGCATCCTAGACCACTGAAATTCCCAAAAATCGTTTTGGCAAGAAAAGTGCATCCTTCACACCTGACAGTTCAGAATATGTTAGCATCCCAAAAAAGACCTTAAAATGCATCTTAGGCCTGCAAAAATGTTGAAAACTTTGGAGGCCCAAAAAAGGGGTTTACAGGCATCCTAGACCCCCTAAAGTCCGGAAAATGTTGGTTGACCAAAAACTGTGCCAGAGAGCTCTGAATGTCCCAAAATCATTTGTAGCCTAAAAGGGGCATTATCCCACACCCTTGACGCCTGAAATTCCCAAAAATATTTTTGGCACAAAAATGCATCCTACACCCCTGAAAGTTCAGAATATGTTAGCAGCCCAAAAAAGGCCTTAAAATGCATCTTAGTCCTGCAAAAATGTTGAAAACTTTGGAGGCCCAAATAAGGGGTTTACAGGCATCCTAGACCCCCTAAAGTCCAGAAAATGTTGGTTGCCCAAAAACTGTGCCAAAGAGCTCTGAATGTCCCAAAATCATTTGTAGCCAGAAAGGGGCATTAACCCACACCCTTGATGCCTGAAATTCCCAAAAATACTTTTGGCAGAAAAATGCATCCTACACCCCTGAAAGTTCAGAATATGTTAGCAGCCCAAAAAAGGCCTTAAAATGCCTTTTAGGCCTGCAAGAATGTTGAAAACTTTGGAGGTCAAAAAAAGGGGTTTACAGGTATCCTAGACCCCCTAAAGTCCAGAAAATTTTGGTGGCCCAAAACTGTGCCAGAGAGCTCTGCATGTCCCAAAATCATTTGTAGCCTGAAAGGGGCATTAACCTGCATCCTAGACCACTGAAATTCCCAAAAATCGTTTTGGCAAGAAAAGTGCATCCTTCACACCTGACAGTTCAGAATATGTTAGCATCCCAAAAAAGACCTTAAAATGCATCTTAGGCCTGCAAAAATGTTGAAAACTTTGGAAGCCCAAAAAAGGAGTTTACAGGCATCCTAGACCCCCTAAAGTCCAGAAAATGTTGGTTGACCAAAAACTGTGCCAGAGAGCTCTGAATGTCCCAGAATCATTTGTAGCCTAAAAGGGGCATTATCCCACACCCTTGACGCCTGAAATTCCCAAAAATATTTTTGGCACAAAAATGCATCCTACACCCCTGAAAGTTCAGAATATGTTAGCAGCCCAAAAAAGGCCTTAAAATGCATCTTAGTCCTGCAAAAATGTTGAAAACTTTGGAGGCCCAAAAAAGGGGTTTACAGGCATCCTACACCCCCTAAAGTCCAGAAAATGTTGGTTGCCCAAAAACTGTGCCAAAGAGCTCTGAATGTCCCAAAATCATTTGTAGCCAGAAAGGGGCATTAACCCACACCCTTGATGCCTGAAATTCCCAAAAATACTTTTGGCAGAAAAATGCATCCTACACCCCTGAAAGTTCAGAATATGTTAGCCGCCCAAAAAAGGCCTTAAAATGCATCTTAGGCCTGCAAAAATGTTGAAAACTTTGGAGGCCCAAAAAAGGGGTTTAGAGGCATCCTAGACCCCCTAAAGTCCAGAAAATGTTGGTTGACCAAAAACTGTGCCAGAGAGCTCTGAATGTCCCAAAATCATTTGTAGCCTAAAAGGGGCATTATCCCACACCCTTGACGCCTGAAATTCCCAAAAATATTTTTGACACAAAAATGCATCCTACACACCTGAACGTTCAGAATATGTTAGCAGCCCAAAAAAGGCCTTAAAATGCCTGTTATGTCTGGAAAAATGTTGAACACTTTGGAGGCCTAAAAAAGGGGTTTACAGGCATCCTAGACCCCCTAAAGTCCAGAAAATGTTGGTGGCCAAAAACTGTGCCAGAGAGCTCTGAATGTCACAGAAACATTTGCAGCCTGAAAGGAGCATTAACCCGCATCCTAGACCACTGAAATTCCCAAAAATAATTTTGACATGAAAAATGCATCCTACACCCCGGAAAGTTCAGAATATGTTAGCAGCCCAAAAAAGGCCTTAAAATGCATCTTAGTCCTGCAAAAATGTTGAAAACTTTGGAGGCCCAAAAAAGGGGTTTACAGGCATCCTAGACCCCCTAAAGTCCAGAAAATGTTGGTTGCCCAAAAACTGTGCCAAAGAGCTCTGAATGTCCCAAAATCATTTGTAGCCAGAAAGGGGCATTAACCCACACCCTTGATGCCTGAAATTCCCAAAAATACTTTTGGCAGAAAAATGCATCCTACACCCCTGAAAGTTCAGAATATGTTAGCCGCCCAAAAAAGGCCTTAAAATGCATCTTAGGCCTGCAAAAATGTTGAAATCTTTGGAGGCCCAAAAAAGGGGTTTACAGGCATCCTAGACCCCCTAAAGTCCAGAAAATGTTGGTTGACCAAAAACTGTGCCAGAGAGCTCTGAATGTCCCAAAATCATTTGTAGCCTAAAAGGGGCATTATCCCACACCCTTGACGCCTGAAATTCCCAAAAATATTTTTGGCACAAAAATGCATCCTACACCCCTGAAAGTTCTGAATATGTTAGCAGCCCAAAAAAGGCCTTAAAATGCATCTTAGTCCTGCAAAAATGTTGAAAACTTTGGAGGCCCAAAAAAGGGGTTTACAGGCATCCTAGACCCCTAAAGTCCAGAAAATGTTGGTTGCCCAAAAACTGTGCCAAAGAGCTCTGAATGTCCCAAAATCATTTGTAGCCAGAAAGGGGCATTAACCCACACCCTTGATGCCTGAAATTTCCAAAAATACTTTTGGCAGAAAAATGCATTCTACACCCCTGAAAGTTCAGAATATGTTAGCCGCCCATAAAAGGCCTTAAAATGCATCTTAGGCCTGCAAAAATGTTGAAAACTTTGGAGGCCCAAAAAAGGGTTTACAGGCATCCTAGACCCCCTAAAGTCCAGAAAATGTTGGTTGACCAAAAACTGTGCCAGAGAGCTCTGAATGTCCCAAAATCATTTGTAGCCAGAAAGGGGCATTAACCCACACCCTTGATGCCTGAAATTCCCAAAAATACTTTTGGCAGAAAAATGCATCCTACACACCTGAACGTTCAGAATATGTTAGCAACCCAAAAAAGACCTTAAAATGCATCTTAGGCCTGCAAAAATGTTGAAAACTTTGGAGGCCCAAAAAAGGGGTTTACAGGCATCCTAGACCCCCTAAAGTCCAGAAAATGTTGGTTGACCAAAAACTGTGCCAGAGAGCTCTGAATGTCCCAAAATCATTTGTAGCCTAAAAGGGGCATTATCCCACACCCTTGACGCCTGAAATTCCCAAAAATATTTTTGACACAAAAATGCATCCTACACACCTGAACGTTCAGAATATGTTAGCAGCCCAAAAAAGGCCTTAAAATGCCTGTTATGTCTGGAAAAATGTTGAACACTTTGGAGGCCTAAAAAAGGGGTTTACAGGCATCCTAGACCCCCTAAAGTCCAGAAAATGTTGGTGGCCAAAAACTGTGGCAGAGAGCTCTGAATGTCCCAGAAACATTTGCAGCCTGAAAGGAGCATTAACCCGCATCCTAGACCACTGACATTCCCAAAAATAATTTTGACATGAAAAATGCATCCTACACCCCTGAAAGTTCAGAATATGTTAGCAGCCCAAAAAAGGCCTTAAAATGCCTTTTAGGCCTGCATGAATGTTGAAAACTTTGGAGGTCAAAAAAAGGGGTTTACAGGTATCCTAGACCCACTAAAGTCCAGAAAATTTTGGTGGCCCAAAACTGTGCCAGAGAGCTCTGCATGTCCCAAAATCATTTGTAGCCTGAAAGGGGCATTAACCCGCATCCTAGACCACTGAAATTCCCAAAAATCGTTTTGGCAAGAAAAGTGCATCCTTCACACCTGACAGTTCAGACTATGTTAGCATCCCAAAAAAGGCCTTAAAATGCATCTTAGGCCTGCAAAAATGTTGAAAACTTTGGAGGCCCAAAAAAGGGGTTTACAGGCATCCTAGACCCCCTAAGGTCCAGAAAATGTTGCTTGACCAAAAACTGTGCCAGAGAGCTCTGAATGTCCCAAAATCATTTGTAGCCTAAAAGGGGCATTATCCCACACCCTTGACGCCTGAAATTCCCAGAAATATGTTTGGCACAAAAATGCATCCTACACCCCTGAAAGTTCAGAATATGTTAGCAGCCCAAAAAAGGCCTTAAAATGCATCTTAGTCCTGCAAAAATGTTGAAAACTTTGGAGGCCCAAAAAAGGGGTTTACAGGCATCCTAGACCCCCTAAAGTCCAGAAAATGTTGGTTGCCCAAAAACTGTGCCAAAGAGCTCTGAATGTCCCAAAATCATTTGTAGCCAGAAAGGGGCATTAACCCACACCCTTGATGCCTGAAATTCCCAAAAATACTTTTGGCAGAAAAATGCATCCTACACCCCTGAAAGTTCAGAATATGTTAGCCGCCCAAAAAAGGCCTTAAAATGCATCTTAGGCCTGCAAAAATGTTGAAAACTTTGGAGGCCCAAAAAAGGGGTTTAGAGGCATCCTAGACCCCCTAAAGTCCAGAAAATGTTGGTTGACCAAAAACTGTGCCAGAGAGCTCTGAATGTCCCAAAATCATTTGTAGCCTAAAAGGGGCATTATCCCACACCCTTGACGCCTGAAATTCCCAAAAATATTTTTGGCACAAAAATGCATCCTACACCCCTGAAAGTTCAGAATATGTTAGCAGCCCAAAAAAGGCCTTAAAATGCATCTTAGTCCTGCAAAAATGTTGAAAACTTTGGAGGCCCAAAAAAGGGGTTTACAGGCATCCTAGACCCCCTAAAGTCCAGAAAATGTTGGTTGCCCAAAAACTGTGCCAAAGAGCTCTGAATGTCCCAAAATCATTTGTAGCCAGAAAGGGGCATTAACCCACACCCTTGATGCCTGAAATTCCCAAAAATACTTTTGGCAGAAAAATGCATCCTACACCCCTGAAAGTTCAGAATATGTTAGCCGCCCAAAAAAGGCCTTAAAATGCATCTTAGGCCTGCAAAAATGTTGAAAACTTTGGAGGCCCAAAAAAGGGGTTTAGAGGCATCCTAGACCCCCTAAAGTCCAGAAAATGTTGGTTGACCAAAAACTGTGCCAGAGAGCTCTGAATGTCCCAAAATCATTTGTAGCCTAAAAGGGGCATTATCCCACACCCTTGACGCCTGAAATTCCCAGAAATATGTTTGGCACAAAAATGCATCCTACACCCCTGAAAGTTCAGAATATGTTAGCAGCCCAAAAAAGGCCTTAAAATGCATCTTAGTCCTGCAAAAATGTTGAAAACTTTGGAGGCCCAAAAAAGGGGTTTACAGGCATCCTACACCCCCTAAAGTCCAGAAAATGTTGGTTGCCCAAAAACTGTGCCAAAGAGCTCTGTAAGAGGATTCAATTCAGCACTACAGCCAAGTTAACGCCTAGTCTAGAATACTGAATGAAAACCCTTATTGATATATCTTTAGGTCCAGTTCATGCGTCCTGGATGACTACCCTTGTATAACACCCCTCTCTTGGAATCCCCCTGACCCCACTGAGCCAAGAAGTAGTTCTGTTTTGCAAGTTTAAAAGGTTTATTTGATAAATTAAAATAGATATATCACACTTTATAATAAATTAATAATTGAATATCACACTTAATCTGATATGGTAAATATTAACAACGGAGAATCTGGCACTAGCACACTTCTTTATAATGACTAATGAGTTGACCTGAAATGGATAAGGTAGCACACTGGTAAATAGGAACAAAAGTATAATGTGGTAGAGGAGGCTTTATGTAGCTCAGGTGGATGCAATATTCAATGAATGCAGTACAGAAAATACGCAATATGATTCAACCAGACAATGTAATCACTTTTCTCGGGCTATTCCCTCCCCCCCTCTTTATGCAATGCAAGGAAATGGAAGGAAAACACACAGTCCTCAGAAATGCAATCAACTGTAATTCAGTTCAATCCCAGCAAGCTTACAGAAAACAGATAGGAGTTTTGAAAACACAGGCAATGCTTTGATAGGTGCTAGCAATGAATGAGAAATATGCTGGAAACGCTCTTAATTCCCTTTTAGAGGTTCAGGATGAGTGGTATCTAGTTAATATTAGTCCAGGCTCACACTAGCAATGATGCAGGGATAGTTAGCAGGTTAAACGAATTTCTGGCCAATGGAAAGCAAACAGCAGCAGTTTTTACATGTGAAGAAATTGCAAATCGCGGTAAAATTCGCGGATGCGCCGAGCGCTATTACAAAGGAACCGCAAGGACTATCTCTACCGTTTTGGGGTCCTAGAAAAGCCTGGGATCTCAGCTTCCAAATGAAAGTTATTGCAAGTCTCTAGCCCAAACGGTTGCGGAGATATGAGTAATTTAGTAAAGGTCGTTTTTGGTTTTGTAAATTTTAAACGCACACTTTTTCAAAATGACAAGTGACAAATTTTTGCAGCTAGAATGACAGGTGACAGCTAGGAGGCAGTTCTACTTAGGTTAAATAGATTGAATTAGATGAATTTAAACTAAGAGATGTGTTCTGAGTTTTGCTAAGTACTCACAAGAGATTTTGAACAGGAAAGCGACTTGGTCACGGACTTCAGTCTGGTCAGGTCTTTCCGGGTTCTGCTCACAGCGCCTGGCCTCTGGAACTGCTCACAGGGGTCTGGTCTCTGCTAGGCACCGGTTCTTTGGGTCTCTCTGCTCTGGATAGATTGAAGTCTCTAGTTTGGCTTTCTGGAGTTTGATGGAGGTAAGTATGGATTTTTCCGGCAGAGCTTTCAGCGGCAGATGAAAAATGAATCTCCCTATGTGTCCTGACTCTCTGCTTTTTATCTGTTTCTTGAGAATGGGTGTGTGTGTTGCATCACTAGACTTGCCCCTCTCAATCGTCATTGGTCAGCTTTCATTCGTCCCCTTGATTGGGGGAATGAAATGAAGTGTCATCATGATGAGGTCTGTTTATGATACAGAGAACCCACCCCTGTCAACTTTACACACAATCTATATCTGACCTAAAAACATATTTGCACAGGTACACATTTGTTTAAAATTACATATACATGGTGTGGCTGAATTTAGCCATGTCTATGTCCAAATCTGCTCATTCTCGGAGCTTGCATTCAAAGAGTGTACATAATTGACTTTTTAACTGCTTTTCCAATTTCCGACATGGACCCAACTTTACATACATGTGTGCAGGGGGTAGGGACATTAACTGATGAAGTTTCAGATTTTTAACATGCACACATTTAGAGTAATATCCACTTTTCCGCTAAAACCCCCCTGAACATACCACCGGTTCCTACCACGTCTTAAACTGTGGGCAGAAAAATCACAAGAATTATGGTATCATTTATAAAATTTTCACATGTCCGCTCTATGAGTTATTCATCTTTTTAAAGTTATGTTCTGGCTCCAAAGGGGTGTGGTTTACCCTCAGCACAAGGTTGAATTTCTGGTTCTTTCCAGTTCTGCCAAGCCAGCTTGCTCTCACAGGCAGTGCTCCTCCCAGCTTCTCCAGGAGGAAGCCACTTTTTACGACGTCTGTAATAAAAAACCTTTGCCTGAGTGGAGAGGGCTTTGTTCACTCTCTTGCAGAGCACAGATAATTCAATTATCAGATAGATGGCATATCCTTAGCCTGGGCAGCAAAAGGAAGGTTGGCCTGGGAACACAGTGGTGACTCAAGTTTCACTGCTGATGGGTAGTTGCTAGGCAAAATCAAGTTCCTTAAGCCAGACCTTCAGCTAACTTTTTGTTGCTTTTAAAATAACTTGTAATTTTACACATGCAGCTAGAATGCTGATTCTAAGCGCAAAACTATGACATTTCAACAGTTACAAAGGCATGTGACACCAAACATAGGTCACTCATTTAATTTAACATTTTCGATTTTGGTGGTTTTAAATCCAGTTGCAGTTAGGCTTAAGCTGCTGACTCCATAGCATTTTTGTTATAAGCATTGTTTTTGGGCTCTTCATTTCCCAGATTTTGTAGGCACACAAAACTCCATTCTGCCAAATGTCTGCTGGTGTTCAGTGAATATTTTGCACATGTTGCAAGGTTTGAAATAGGCATTTTGCTTGCCTTCAGAAAAACACACAGAGTGGTTTTAAAACGCCGGCTTTTGGATAGTGGTGAGTACTGGTACTGCACTCATTTTTGGGATTTAAGAAATGAATTCCCCACACTTCTAGGTTGCATTTGGCAATCAGCATTGCCATTCCCAATGGTTTCAGACTACTGTGCGGGTAGTCCAATGGTGGTTTTAAAGCGCTTTGAAGCTAACCGGCGCTACTGTTTTTCCTTTGGCAACCCATTTCCCTCATGGCAACCCGGCCTTTCATTCTCGCACTGGTGGGTGGCAAGTGAGGCAACCATTTTGGTGGGCGCACAAACTGCGCAGCTTTCCTGGATTTCGGCGCACATGTGGGTTTTCCGCCATCTTGAATTTTCTAAGCCCACAGCACCAAATGTTGTAGCAGGATAGCTTAAACGTGGGTCAGGACACCCAACAAGTCCCCCCCACGCGACTGTACTTGAATTTGAGACGATGGGGAGTCGCGTGCACAAGGGTTTTGACCCATGCACCGGTCTGTCCGCATAATCTTCTTCCTCTTCTGTAGATGGCACAGTTCAGCATTTTCTTCTCCATCCGGTACTGATCGATCGGTTCTCCTCGCCGGTCCTGATGGGAGTATTGGGCGGTCCACTGGGCCCATTGGATCTCCGTTCCCGGTCTCCGGATCGTCCTTCTTGGTCATCCTTCATGGTTTCATCTCTCCTAGGATGATAAAGCAAAAGCGGCAATATCTACTCATAGACGTTTTTCCACCACTGTTGAGATAGTGGGGCAGCATATGCATTTCATCATCACGAAACATTACATTCTTATTTTAATAAAAACAGTATGACTAAGAGACAGTTTCATACAATCACAATATTTTAGAGACTAGATGTGGTATGTTTTATGATTGGAACTGAATTAGTCTGAGACAGTACCCGCTAGGATTCCAGAGGATTCCTCCAGTTGTTGCAGAGTGTGCCTGGGATGGCAACATTTCAACTGGTTTATGTGGACCCACTTGTCTTCCCCCTCTGCCGAACCGCCTTTGGGGATGCGGATCTTGTAGGCCACAGGGGAGATCTTATCGACGATCTCAAAGGGTCCCTTCCATGTAGGCAAAAATTTGCGCTGCTTGGCCTGGTTCCTTTGGAAGTTGTATAGATAGACCCGGTCTCCCACCTGATATTCCTTCCTGGAAGTTTTCAGGTCATAATGGGTCTTCATGCTATCAGCCGATCTTTCTAGATTCCGCTGAGCATAAGCAAAAGCATGTTGAAGGTGTTTCCTTAAATTCTCCACATACTCATGAGTAGTGGAGGCATTTATCAGTGTCTGCTCTTGGGTCCTATAGAGCAAATGCTGAGGAAGCACCATCTTGCGCCCCGTCATCAACTCAAATGGTGACATTTTGGTTGCAGATGAAGGGGTAGATCTGATGGCCATTAGGACCAGAGGTAATCGGATATCCCAACTTGGCCCAGAATCTGCCACAAACTTCTTTAATATGCTCACAATTGTCCGGTTATATCTCTCTACTGCCCCAGAAGAAGCTGGTCTATAAGCAATATGCAGCTTTCTCTTGACCCCCAGTATCTCCCACATCTTTGTCATTACTTCACTGGTGAAGTGGCTACCTCTGTCTGACTCAATCCTTTGAGGTAGACCAAAACGGGAAAAGATGTGGTTAATCATCAAGGCAGCTGCAGTTTCTGCCTTGCAGTTTGGGGCTGGGAGACATTCCACCCACTTGGTAAACAAGCATGTCACAGTCAACATGTACTTATTCCCCCTAGCCGAGCGAATCACAGGGCCTACAAAGTCGATTTGTAAATCTGACCATGGCAGGGTCATTCCCCTCTTTTGTAAAGGCGCCCGGTGCGTGAGGGATGATGGCTGAAATTGTGCACACACAAGACACCCCTTCAAGTATTGGTCGAGGTCCTGCCCCATGTGTGGCCAGTATGCAACCTCTCTTAAGATTTCCAATGTTGTGTGAAACCCCCTATGACCGGCGGTGGCCGCATCATGGGCGTGACTTAACATCAGGCTTCGGAATGAGGTAGGAACCACCCACTGATCGTGGCCAGCTTTGGATTTCCTTACCAGCAAACCGTCTTGGATTCTGAACATTTTTGGACATTTCATCAACACTCTTAGGTCCTCTTTCCCAGTGTAATCGGTATCCGTCAGGGGAAAGTTCTCAGGGTCCTCAAGGTGCTGGTAAAATTTACCAATTATTGGATCCCCCTTCTGAGCAGTAATCAAATCAGCATCAGGGGTCTCCTTACTCCATTGTGCAATTGAGAGGTTGTTGTGAGCATTTGTCTGGGACCTAGTGATGGCAGTGACCTGGATTTCCCCCAACAGGGACTCAATCTCAATTAGATCCCCTTGGATGGCCCCGGTTTTGGCCAGCTGATCAGCTAAGTCATTTCCAGTTTTGTCTGGTCCCTCTACTTTGGAATGACCCTTGATCTTCTTCCAATAGATGGTCATCTCATTCGAGGTGACCAGATCATCAATGTTTTGGATCAACTTCCCATGTTTCAAGGGTTTGTTGTTAGCACATAACATGCCTCTGGTTTTCCAATTAACCAGGTGCTCCACGAACCCGTTCCGTACATAATCCGAATCTGTGATCATGACCAGTTCGTGGAGTTGATGCTGGATAGCAGTGAGGATGGCCTGATGCACAGCCATCAATTCTGCCACCTGACTACTTCGGGGACCAATTTTGTATCCAGCGGAGGGTTCTGGGGACTCATTCACCCATGCATTCCCTACGCCAGCCACCAGTTCTTTCTCCCCGTTGTTGTCAACATGGTAAGAGCATCCATCCACATACACAGTGGGCATTCCCTCACACTTGTCCTCTTCAAAGACTTTGTGGGGGGAATTAAGGTATGCCTCCATGTTGTCCTTTATTTTTAGACTTTCGTCCTCGAGACAGTTTTCTCTGGCACAATCATGCAAGTCAGCCAGACCTTGCGCGAGGGGACTCTTCTTGTTTTGGCCATATCTGACCTCCACAGGAAAGCCTTGCATTGACAGAATCCAGGAAGTAATTCGGGAATTACTCACATTTCCGGCCCGGATTCTGTCACTTTGGAGATATTGCAGAGGCTGGTGTGGAGTCTCCACTATGATGTGTTCCCCCTGGATAAACGGGCGGTAATTCTTCAATGCCCACACCGTTGCCAGGAGTGCCTTCTCACAATCGTTGAATTTTTCCTCCACAGAGGATAAAGTTTTGCTCGCATAGGAGATTACTTTATTGACCTTGTCATGCTTTTGATATAATACTGCCGTCAAGCACGTATTAGAGAACCCCGTCTCCAGGAGGAACTCCTTGTTTCTGACAGGGTAAGCTAGGCAAGGCGCTTGTGAGAGGCTTCTTTTGAGTTGTTTTACTGCCTCGGCTTGTTCTGGACCCCATTCCCACTTGACCCCCCCCTTCAGGAGATGAATCAGGGGTCTGGTGATCTCTGCGTAGCCCTCAATGAACTTTCTGCTGTAATTAGTCAGTCCAAGGAGGCTCCTTAGTTCCCGCAGAGTTGTGGGGTCTTTCAGTTTCTGAAGTGCTTCCACTTTCTTTTCCTGGGGACAAAGACCCTGAGGAGTAATCTCATGCCCCAAGAAGTTAACACGGGTTTTACACCACTGTGCTTTCTGAAAGTTAAGTTTTGCTCCGGCGGCCCTCAACTGTGTCAGAACATAACGGATCTCCGCTATGTGTTCCTCCACAGATGAACTTTTGATGAGGACATCATCTACATAAGCCAGGTTACCCCTTGCACCCAAGTCGGGCATGGCCTTGTGTAGAAAAATGTTGAATTCATTGCCGGAGTTGAGGTATCCGAAGGGAGTCCGGGTCCATGTGTACTGCTGGCCCCCAAAGGTAAAAGCCAGCTTGTATTGGTCCTCCCTACTGACAGGCACAGTCCAGTATCCATTGGTCAGGTCTATTGCAGTGAATACCTGTGACCCCTGGATCTGGGCCAGCCCTTGGTCAATGTAGGGCAGAGGCCATCGGGAAGTATGGACCCGTTTGTTGAGCTCCCTGAGGTCGGCACAGAGTCTCCACTGGCCGTTTGGCTTCAATATTCCCAGCACCGGATTATTGAAGGTGCTGTGGACTGGACGGATTATTCCCCGGGACTCAAGGTTCTTAATTATTTCAGTAAGGGACTCCATTGATGCGAGAGGCAATCGATATTGCTTCACAAACACAGGAGTCATGCCAGGGTCCGTGGGGATTGTTGTTGTGTGGATGTCAGTGCGACCACAGTCATATGAGTCTACCGCAAAGAGATCTTGGAAATCCAAGAAAACTTGTTTCAACTTTTGCTTTTGTTCCAGAGTCACACAGGCATCAGCTAGGTTGACTCTCTCTTCCACCATCTGCCTGAAGCCTGGAAAGACTTCTGGTTTGGCTATTTCAGCGGCCTCCTCCAGCTGGGTGGAGAAGTCCCTGGTCAGAGTGCTGATTTGGACCGGAGGCTTCAGGTGGGAAAGGCAGCCCTCATGGACCTGGAAAATCACCTCATCCCTCCTGAAGTCACAAGTCACATCTTCCTTACCATAGGGGCAGGAAGTGTACACCAGGAAGTTCCCCCCATGCCGGGTAAAGATCCTGTCTGGTGTTGTATTGTCCTCACTGTCACTGTCAACACAGTCCTTGGGGATTGGTCCTAACAGTTCATTTACAAGATCAATGGAGAAATGTCGGTCATCAACCGCCATTCCAATAATGGTGCCTGCGGCTAGAGTAATACTCTTTAAGTCGCTGTTATCCACCTCTATTGGAATGGTGTCATGTTCTATGTTGACTAATGGAGTTGGGTTTACCCCTAACCCTTGCTGTTGGAGAGAAGCATTTAGATGTATGTAAGCATCAGGGTTTTTCAACTCTTGTCCCCTTTTAACTTTCACTTCCAGGGAGAATTGTCGGGTCCTTTCTGGGATGGTGACTTCCTCTTTAACCTGAATTTCAACTGCATAAGGTAGCAATTGAGCTGACCTAAATGCTTTTTCTGGATCATCAAAGCCCATGGGATTATCCGCTAATCGGGACCAAGCTTTGAAGTTTATTAGGTCCAAACTAATGGCAAAGCGATTGAGAATGTCACTGCCTAAGTAAAAGGCGGCAGGGACGTCTCGCACGACCCAACAATTATGGACTATGCTCTTGTTGCCAATGGAGATTTTGAGCATACACCTGCTTGGCAGGAGATGTTTGGAATTAGGTACTTCCAGGTCCATTTCCCATTTGTCTATCAGTTTGAAGGTGGGAATGGCTGGTTCTTTTGGGAGTTGGCGAAACATGGCTTCGCTGATGAAGCTCTTACCGTTGTTCACACACACTCGAGCGAGAACAGAGTCCTTCCCATCATTTAACTGAACAGGGATGAACAACTGCTCTCCAATTTGCTGAATATCAGCCAGGCTCTGAGCTGATTTCACATCTTTCTGGACTATAGGAGTGGGAGTTTCAGATTGTGGATTGGTATAGAATTTCAGAGTGTTTCCTTCCAGCGTGGAATACCACTTTAGACTGGAAGGAAGGTTGATTTTCAGAAATAGAGCGGACCCCCCATCACCAGTCTGTTGTCCTACTGCTATTACTGTCACGTCTGGAATCTGGTTGTTCTGGAAGTGAAATTCTACTTGGTCAGATTTTTGTTCAACCATGTGGCATGTGCCGTTTAAACTAACATGGTTGACACTCTGTTTCAATTTTATTGGTCGGCTAGTCTGGGTCCAGAGGACCTTGTTTACACAATCTATTAGGGGTGACAACCTTCTCAGGAGGTCATTCCCTAGTAAACAAGGGGTGCCCTCCGGGGTCACAACTATGACCGGGTGTTTCAACTTGTGTCGCCCGATCTTAATGTCCAAGTCTGCAGTCCCCTCAACGGGAATTTCCTTCCCGTCAAAGTTCTGCAGTTGTCCAGGAAGAGAGGTGAGAGGAATTTGGTAATTCTCTCCCCTTCCTGCATTCAGTTCGTCAAAGGCCCTTCTGGACAGAAGGGTAGCTTGAGATCCAGTGTCCACCAGTGCCGAGATTGTACCCTGCCCCTGTACTTGTACCGGGGCATAATATCTTCCCTCCTTCTCCTCAAGGGGGCACAGATAATGTACATTTTTGGACAACTGGTGGGCTAATTTTCTGGTTTTGGACATCGCGAGAGAAGAATTTTGGGCAGAATTCTGTGGAGAGCCTTGGGAATCTGAAAGAAAAAGTTGGCAACTGGAGATCAGAGCCATTGTGGGTTCCCCTGGTTCCGGTTCTGGGCCGCCCCCCCCTTTTTGGAGGCAGTCACCAGGATGGGTTTGAACCAGGGGATTTTCTTGCTGTTGGTTCTGGGATGAGATGGTGGGCGGCGGTAGCTCAGTCTCCACATCTCCCCAGTCTAGATTTGCATCCCTAGGGACCCATTTTTCTTTGGGAGGAGTTCCCCCCTCTCTGAAGGAGAAGATCCTTTTCCCAGGATCCTCTGTGGATCCCTCTCCCTCAAATTGGAAGATCTGTACCTCCTCCCCAAACTGAGTCTGTTTGGGTCTTTTGTTTCTCCTACCCCCCCTCTGCTCCTTAGGAGGCAGACTTTCAGGGGCAAGAGATTTTGTTTCCGGTTCCTGGGTTTCTAGGGGCTGTTTACAAGTGAGGAAGGAAGCTTCCTCCAAGGCTTTACACCCCCCTTCCCCTTGTGCCTCCTCCCTGGGAACCGGTGAGTTATCGGGGTGCTGCCCCCGTCATTGTTCTGGAGCACCAGGTCCAGAGTTGGGTGCGTTCTGCGCCGGCATGCTGATCTGAGGGTTCTGCTGAGCCCTCAGTATGTCACCCATATCCCGCGCCATGTTTTGAACCTGGCGCTCTAACTGGGAAACCCGCTCAGGCTGATACGGGGCCCTGTTTTCTCCCCTGGGCTGATCCCGGGAAGGGTAGCTATCCCTCCTCTGGTAATACCCCGGGTTGGGAAGATTTGGGTACCCCTCCACCCTTGGCCTCCCCTCTCCCGGATTCAGTGGTCTGGGCTCAGGGAATTGGGGAAAGAAGGATGGATGGTTTTGGGGCTGAAAGTCGGGTGGATATCTGGGGAAAAAGTTCTGCCCAGGGTTTGGTAAATTTCTGCCCTCCTGTGGGAAGTTTGGAGGGAAGTTCCCTGGGTTAGGTGCTTGTCTGGATCCCCCCCCTTGGGCTGGAGGAGTCCACACATAACCCAGGATGGGTCTGTTACCTTTGTAGCGAGGACTTACATAGTCAGGAGAGCGAGGGACCCCATTTGTGGGGCTGCCTCCCTGGCTCCCTGTCTGTGACTGGCCCGAGGACCTTCTGGGCCTAGCATTATTAGGTGCAGGTAGGTTTTTAGGCCCCCCCATCTCCAGATCCAAAACGGGGGTGACCTTTACCTCTGCCACCTTGACAGCAGCAGGGGTGCTGTTGGCTTTGGGGTTTTTCTGGGCATTGCTTTTATTTTCTATGGGCTTCTGCACCTCATAGATCCGGGTAGCCTGTTCAATGACCCAGTCTAAAGATCTTTTCTCATGAAAATCTCTCACGAGCTGGGTCATTATATATTTGGGCAAGGCATGGAAAAATGTATTGACAAACTCTCTACTATCTGTGCGCACCCTTCTGGTGGTTTGCGCAAACGCACGCTTTAACTCCTGCACAAATTCTCGTGGGGCCTGATCCTCCCCACATTGCAAATTGTAGGCCGCCTTGCGAGCCTCTTGAGGATTTCTGTGAACAGAAAAATGTTTCAGGATGGCCGCCTTATATGTGGACCATCTTAAATGATTTTGGTCCTCCAGCCCCGCAAAGAAACTGGAGTATTCCGGGGAGAATGTCCACTTTACATATTGAATACAGCTTTGGCTGTCCTTCAAATGGAAAGTCTCCATCATTTGTTCAAACAACTCTAAGTGCTCCCAAACAGAATACTTAGCGTTCTTATGGTAAGGCGTGATGACGCTCCTGATCGCCTTAATCTGCTTGAAGGGGTCCTTAAGCAAGGCCCTTTTTGCCTTATTGGCCTTTTTGGTTCGGGTAACCCTTGTCCATTCTTCCTCGGACTCAGAGGCACTGCTCCCAGAGGTTCCCGTCTGTTCTTCCAGGTTTTCCCGGATTCTGCGAGCCTGGGAATGGCTGGCAGACTGTGGGGACCTGGTCTCCTGTGTCCTGCGCAGTTCAGAGGAGTCTTCAGATTCCTCCTTGCTGCCAGGATTTGATGGGTACCCCCTCCACTGACCTAACTGGGCAGAGGTTTTCAGGATGCCCTTAATGGGCCTACTCTCCTGGGGTTCCCCACTGAACTGTATTGTACTTGGGTGCCCATACCCGGATGCCCACCCCTCCATTCCTGGATGGTACTGGCCTATGAGCCCCATGCTTCTGGCTGGATAGTAATCTGCCATCCCTGTGGCCCTGTGCTCATGTGCGCCAGGGGACATGGGGATGGTAGAGTCCAGGGACTGGGGGAGATGAAGGCCCCTGGTGTTAGGGCTCCTGCGGTTATGGTCAGGAATCTCTCTTTCCCAGCGGACCTCATCTCTATCCGCCCCTGCTCCCTGTTGCAATGCAAGAGCCTGCATTTGTGCTTTCAGTTCCTCTGTTAAGGCCTTACTCGACTCTATCAGTTTCTCCTGCATCGCTACCTGTTGCTGGAGCCTATCATTGTGTTGACAGAGGGCCTCATTCTCCCTCTGTGCTTCCTGGTTGGTCCTGGAGAACTGGGCCAGTCTTTGCTGCAGGAGGTTTACCTCCTGGGCAATGTCCCTATTGGCCTGCTCCTTTCTTGCTAGAGCATCTTCCACCCTTCTGGTGTGCTCTACCAAGTTCTGGTTTTCTTTTTGGAGATCACCCAGCCCCTGGTGGGCCAGGTGATTTTCTTCCATTTTTCTTTTTAAATGGCAGACTTCCTGGCCTAAGGCGTCTCTTTCCTGACTAAGAGCCTGCATTTGTGCCGCCAGGTCGTCCCTTTGCCTTTGGAAGGCACCAGCTTTCTGGCGCTCCTGATCAAACTCTGCCTGGGTATCCAGGTCTTTCAGAATCAGTTTATTGCTCTCCTCCTTCACTCTATCTAGGTGGCCTTGCAGGGTGACTACCTGCTCAGCACATGCCCTATTGAAGTCTAGCTGTTGCTCCAGCTTTTTCTGGCTTTGCAGTAGGGAGTCCAAACCTTCTTGGTGTTCCTTCTGCAAGGCCAGAAATCTGGTATCCTGTTCTGACTTTTCCTTTTGCAGCACATCCATATCCTCCTTTATTTTAGTGATGTACTGTCTGGTCTCATTTTCTGACTCCTGGCTTCTGTGCAGCCTTTGCTCAGAAGAGTCCAGATCAGATTGGGCCTTCTCTAATGCCATCTGTTGCCTTTTTGCCAGATCATGGCCTTCAGCACATTTATTCTGTATGGCTCCCATGTATAAATATAAATATGCCGCTATCCTAACAATCTTGTCGTGCTCATCTTTGGCCTTAGGAGCCATATATAGTTCACTCAGGGCCACGTGTAATGGACCCTGATCTCTATATATATCTGACCCTGTTTCCGTGACCTGTTGCATGATGGCCTGCAACCAGACTGTTTGGTCCTGGTGAGTCCACTCACCTCTCACAAATAACTTATGTAAGAAGTGCTCTCTGGCTATTTTCATATCTACCAAGGTCGTCATTCTAGAGATTGGTCTCTGTCCTGACTTACAGAAGTTAGTATTTTAGTTTTGCAGAACAGAACTTTTCTTGGAGTGTCCCTTTTGAGGAATGCTTCACAGCGTAATGCAGCGTGGTGATCCGACCGGATGTATGTATCCCGTCAGTTAGCACACTGTATTGAGCTGCACAAGTGGTGAATCTGACCCAACGTCTCGGCTCGAGCCCCCAATTTGTAAGAGGATTCAATTCAGCACTACAGCCAAGTTAACGCCTAGTCTAGAATACTGAATGAAAACCCTTATTGATATATCTTTAGGTCCAGTTCATGCGTCCTGGATGACTACCCTTGTATAACACCCCTCTCTTGGAATCCCCCTGACCCCACTGAGCCAAGAAGTAGTTCTGTTTTGCAAGTTTAAAAGGTTTATTTGATAAATTAAAATAGATATATCACACTTTATAATAAATTAATAATTGAATATCACACTTAATCTGATATGGTAAATATTAACAACGGAGAATCTGGCACTAGCACACTTCTTTATAATGACTAATGAGTTGACCTGAAATGGATAAGGTAGCACACTGGTAAATAGGAACAAAAGTATAATGTGGTAGAGGAGGCTTTATGTAGCTCAGGTGGATGCAATATTCAATGAATGCAGTACAGAAAATACGCAATATGATTCAACCAGACAATGTAATCACTTTTCTCGGGCTATTCCCTCCCCCCCTCTTTATGCAATGCAAGGAAATGGAAGGAAAACACACAGTCCTCAGAAATGCAATCAACTGTAATTCAGTTCAATCCCAGCAAGCTTACAGAAAACAGATAGGAGTTTTGAAAACACAGGCAATGCTTTGATAGGTGCTAGCAATGAATGAGAAATATGCTGGAAACGCTCTTAATTCCCTTTTAGAGGTTCAGGATGAGTGGTATCTAGTTAATATTAGTCCAGGCTCACACTAGCAATGATGCAGGGATAGTTAGCAGGTTAAACGAATTTCTGGCCAATGGAAAGCAAACAGCAGCAGTTTTTACATGTGAAGAAATTGCAAATCGCGGTAAAATTCGCGGATGCGCCGAGCGCTATTACAAAGGAACCGCAAGGACTATCTCTACCGTTTTGGGGTCCTAGAAAAGCCTGGGATCTCAGCTTCCAAATGAAAGTTATTGCAAGTCTCTAGCCCAAACGGTTGCGGAGATATGAGTAATTTAGTAAAGGTCGTTTTTGGTTTTGTAAATTTTAAACGCACACTTTTTCAAAATGACAAGTGACAAATTTTTGCAGCTAGAATGACAGGTGACAGCTAGGAGGCAGTTCTACTTAGGTTAAATAGATTGAATTAGATGAATTTAAACTAAGAGATGTGTTCTGAGTTTTGCTAAGTACTCACAAGAGATTTTGAACAGGAAAGCGACTTGGTCACGGACTTCAGTCTGGTCAGGTCTTTCCGGGTTCTGCTCACAGCGCCTGGCCTCTGGAACTGCTCACAGGGGTCTGGTCTCTGCTAGGCACCGGTTCTTTGGGTCTCTCTGCTCTGGATAGATTGAAGTCTCTAGTTTGGCTTTCTGGAGTTTGATGGAGGTAAGTATGGATTTTTCCGGCAGAGCTTTCAGCGGCAGATGAAAAATGAATCTCCCTATGTGTCCTGACTCTCTGCTTTTTATCTGTTTCTTGAGAATGGGTGTGTGTGTTGCATCACTAGACTTGCCCCTCTCAATCGTCATTGGTCAGCTTTCATTCGTCCCCTTGATTGGGGGAATGAAATGAAGTGTCATCATGATGAGGTCTGTTTATGATACAGAGAACCCACCCCTGTCAACTTTACACACAATCTATATCTGACCTAAAAACATATTTGCACAGGTACACATTTGTTTAAAATTACATATACATGGTGTGGCTGAATTTAGCCATGTCTATGTCCAAATCTGCTCATTCTCGGAGCTTGCATTCAAAGAGTGTACATAATTGACTTTTTAACTGCTTTTCCAATTTCCGACATGGACCCAACTTTACATACATGTGTGCAGGGGGTAGGGACATTAACTGATGAAGTTTCAGATTTTTAACATGCACACATTTAGAGTAATATCCACTTTTCCGCTAAAACCCCCCTGAACATACCACCGGTTCCTACCACGTCTTAAACTGTGGGCAGAAAAATCACAAGAATTATGGTATCATTTATAAAATTTTCACATGTCCGCTCTATGAGTTATTCATCTTTTTAAAGTTATGTTCTGGCTCCAAAGGGGTGTGGTTTACCCTCAGCACAAGGTTGAATTTCTGGTTCTTTCCAGTTCTGCCAAGCCAGCTTGCTCTCACAGGCAGTGCTCCTCCCAGCTTCTCCAGGAGGAAGCCACTTTTTACGACGTCTGTAATAAAAAACCTTTGCCTGAGTGGAGAGGGCTTTGTTCACTCTCTTGCAGAGCACAGATAATTCAATTATCAGATAGATGGCATATCCTTAGCCTGGGCAGCAAAAGGAAGGTTGGCCTGGGAACACAGTGGTGACTCAAGTTTCACTGCTGATGGGTAGTTGCTAGGCAAAATCAAGTTCCTTAAGCCAGACCTTCAGCTAACTTTTTGTTGCTTTTAAAATAACTTGTAATTTTACACATGCAGCTAGAATGCTGATTCTAAGCGCAAAACTATGACATTTCAACAGTTACAAAGGCATGTGACACCAAACATAGGTCACTCATTTAATTTAACATTTTCGATTTTGGTGGTTTTAAATCCAGTTGCAGTTAGGCTTAAGCTGCTGACTCCATAGCATTTTTGTTATAAGCATTGTTTTTGGGCTCTTCATTTCCCAGATTTTGTAGGCACACAAAACTCCATTCTGCCAAATGTCTGCTGGTGTTCAGTGAATATTTTGCACATGTTGCAAGGTTTGAAATAGGCATTTTGCTTGCCTTCAGAAAAACACACAGAGTGGTTTTAAAACGCCGGCTTTTGGATAGTGGTGAGTACTGGTACTGCACTCATTTTTGGGATTTAAGAAATGAATTCCCCACACTTCTAGGTTGCATTTGGCAATCAGCATTGCCATTCCCAATGGTTTCAGACTACTGTGCGGGTAGTCCAATGGTGGTTTTAAAGCGCTTTGAAGCTAACCGGCGCTACTGTTTTTCCTTTGGCAACCCATTTCCCTCATGGCAACCCGGCCTTTCATTCTCGCACTGGTGGGTGGCAAGTGAGGCAACCATTTTGGTGGGCGCACAAACTGCGCAGCTTTCCTGGATTTCGGCGCACATGTGGGTTTTCCGCCATCTTGAATTTTCTAAGCCCACAGCACCAAATGTTGTAGCAGGATAGCTTAAACGTGGGTCAGGACACCCAACAGCTCTGAATGTCCCAAAATCATTTGTAGCCAGAAAGGGGCATTAACCCACACCCTTGATGCCTGAAATTCCCAAAAATACTTTTGGCAGAAAAATGCATCCTACACCCCTGAAAGTTCAGAATATGTTAGCCGCCCAAAAAAGGCCTTAAAATGCATCTTAGGCCTGCAAAAATGTTGAAAACTTTGGAGGCCCAAAAAAGGGGTTTAGAGGCATCCTAGACCCCCTAAAGTCCAGAAAATGTTGGTTGACCAAAAACTGTGCCAGAGAGCTCTGAATGTCCCAAAATCATTTGTAGCCTAAAAGGGGCATTATCCCACACCCTTGACGCCTGAAATTCCCAAAAATATTTTTGACACAAAAATGCATCCTACACACCTGAACGTTCAGAATATGTTAGCAGCCCAAAAAAGGCCTTAAAATGCCTGTTATGTCTGGAAAAATGTTGAACACTTTGGAGGCCTAAAAAAGGGGCTTACAGGCATCCTAGACCCCCTAAAGTCCAGAAAATGTTGGTGGCCAAAAACTGTGCCAGAGAGCTCTGAATGTCCCAGAAACATTTGCAGCCTGAAAGGAGCATTAACCCGCATCCTAGACCACTGAAATTCCCAAAAATAATTTTGACATGAAAAATGCATCCTACACCCCGGAAAGTTCAGAATATGTTAGCAGCCCAAAAAAGGCCTTAAAATGCATCTTAGTCCTGCAAAAATGTTGAAAACTTTGGAGGCCCAAAAAAGGGGTTTACAGGCATCCTAGACCCCCTAAAGTCCAGAAAATGTTGGTTGCCCAAAAACTGTGCCAAAGAGCTCTGAATGTCCCAAAATCATTTGTAGCCAGAAAGGGGCATTAACCCACACCCTTGATGCCTGAAATTCCCAAAAATACTTTTGGCAGAAAAATGCATCCTACACCCCTGAAAGTTCAGAATATGTTAGCCGCCCAAAAAAGGCCTTAAAATGCATCTTAGGCCTGCAAAAATGTTGAAAACTTTGGAGGCCCAAAAAAGGGGTTTAGAGGCATCCTAGACCCCCTAAAGTCCAGAAAATGTTGGTTGACCAAAAACTGTGCCAGAGAGCTCTGAATGTCCCAAAATCACTTGTAGCCTAAAAGGGGCATTATCCCACACCCTTGACGCCTGAAATTCCCAAAAATATTTTTCACACAAAAATGCATCCTACACACCTGAACGTTCAGAATATGTTAGCAGCCCAAAAAAGGCCTTAAAATGCCTGTTATGTCTGGAAAAATGTTGAACACTTTGGAGGCCTAAAAAAGGGGTTTACAGGCATCCTAGACCCCCTAAAGTCCAGAAAATGTTGGTGGCCAAAAACTGTGCCAGAGAGCTCTGAATGTCCCAGAAACATTTGCAGCCTGAAAGGAGCATTAACCCGCATCCTAGACCACTGACATTCCCAAAAATAATTTTGACATGAAAAATGCATCCTACACCCCTGAAAGTTCAGAATATGTTAGCAGCCCAAAAAAGGCCTTAAAATGCCTTTTAGGCCTGCAAGAATGTTGAAAACTTTGGAGGTCAAAAAAAGGGGTTTACAGGTATCCTAGACCCCCTAAAGTCCAGAAAATTTTGGTGGCCCAAAACTGTGCCAGAGAGCTCTGCATGTCCAAAAATCATTTGTAGCCTGAAAGGGGCATTAACCCGCATCCTAGACCACTGAAATTCCCAAAAATCGTTTTGGCAAGAAAAGTGCATCCTTCACACCTGACAGTTCAGAATATGTTCGCATCCCAAAAAAGGTCTTAAAATGCATCTTAGGCCTGCAAAAATGTTGAAAACTTTGGAGGCCCAAAAAAGGGGTTTACAGGCATCCTAGACCCCCTAAAGTCCAGAAAATGTTGGTTGACCAAAAACTGTGCCAGAGAGCTCTGAATGTCCCAAAATCATTTGTAGCCTAAAAGGGGCATTATCCCACACCGTTGACGCCTGAAATTCCCAAAAATATTTTTGGCACAAAAATGCATCCTACACCCCTGAAAGTTCAGAATATGTTAGCAGCCCAAAAAAGGCCTTAAAATGCATCTTAGTCCTGCAAAAATGTTGAAAACTTTGGAGGCCCAAAAAAGGGGTTTACAGGCATCCTTGACCCCCTAAAGTCCAGAAAATGTTGGTTGCCCAAAAACTGTGCCAAAGAGCTCTGAATGTCCCAAAATCATTTGTAGCCAGAAAGGGGCATTAACCCACACCCTTGATGCCTGAAATTCCCAAAAATACTTTTGGCAGAAAAATGCATCCTACACCCCTGAAAGTTCAGAATATGTTAGCCGCCCAAAAAAGGCCTTAAAATGCATCTTAGGCCTGCAAAAATGTTGAAAACTTTGGAGGCCCAAAAAAGGGGTTTAGAGGCATCCTAGACCCCCTAAAGTCCAGAAAATGTTGGTTGACCAAAAACTGTGCCAGAGAGCTCTGAATGTCCCAAAATCATTTGTAGCCTAAAAGGGGCATTATCCCACACCCTTGACGCCTGAAATTCCCAAAAATATTTTTGACACAAAAATGCATCCTACACACCTGAACGTTCAGAATATGTTAGCAGCCCAAAAAAGGCCTTAAAATGCCTGTTATGTCTTGAAAAATGTTGAACACTTTGGAGGCCTAAAAAGGGGGTTTACAGGCATCCTAGACCCCCTAAAGTCCAGAAAATGTTGGTGGCCAAAAACTGTGCCAGAGAGCTCTGAATGTCCCAGAAACATTTGCAGCCTGAAAGGAGCATTAACCCGCATCCTAGACCACTGAAATTCCCAAAAATAATTTTGACATGAAAAATGCATCCTACACCCCTGAAAGTTCAGAATATGTTAGCAGCCCAAAAAAGGCCTTAAAATGCCTTTTAGGCCTGCAAGAATGTTGAAAACTTTGGAGGTCAAAAAAGAGGTTTACAGGTATCCTAGACCCCCTAAAGTCCAGAAAATTTTGGTGGCCCAAAACTGTGCCAGAGAGCTCTGCATGTCCCAAAATCATTGTAGCCTGAAAGGGGCATTAACCCGCATCCTAGACCACTGAAATTCCCAAAAATCGTTTTGGCAAGAAAAGTGCATCCTTCACACCTGACAGTTCAGAATATGTTAGCATCCCAAAAAAGGCCTTAAAATGCATCTTAGGCCTGAAAAAATGTTGAAAACTTTGGAGGCCCAAAAAAGGGGTTTACAGGCATCCTAGACCCCCTAAAGTCTAGACCAAAAACTGTGCCAGAGAGCTCTGAATGTCCCAAAATCATTTGTAGCCTAAAAGGGGCATTATCCCACACCCTTGACGCCTGAAATTCCCAAAAATATTTTTGGCACAAAAATGCATCCTACACCCCTGAAAGTTCAGAATATGTTAGCAGCCCAAAAAAGGCCTTAAAATGCATCTTAGTCCTGCAAAAATGTTGAAAACTTTGGAGGCCCAAAAAAGGGGTTTACAGGCATCCTAGACCCCCTAAAGTCCAGAAAATGTTGGTTGCCCAAAAACTGTGCCAAAGAGCTCTGAATGTTCAAAATCATTTGTAGCCAGAAAGGGGCATTAACCCAAACCCTTGATGCCTGAAATTCCCAAAAATACTTTTGGCAGAAAAATGCATCCTACACCCCTGAAAGTTCAGAATATGTTAGCCGCCCAAAAAAGGCCTTAAAATGCATCTTAGGCCTGCAAAAATGTTGAAAACTTTGGAGGCCCAAAAAATGGGTTTACAGGCATCCTAGACCCCCTAAAGTCCAGAAAATGTTGGTTGACCAAAAACTGTGCCAGAGAGCTCTGAATGTCCCAAAATCATTTGTAGCCAGAAAGGGGCATTAACCCACACCCTTGATGCCTGAAATTCCCAAAAATACTTTTGGCAGAAAAATGCATCCTACATACCTGAACGTTCAGAATATGTTAGCAACCCAAAAAAGGCCTTAAAATGCCTGTTATGTCTGGAAAAATGTTGAACACTTTGGAGGCCTAAAAAGGGGGTTTACAGGCATCCTAGACCCCCTAAAGTCCAGAAAATGTTGGTGGCCAAAAACTGTGCCAGAGAGCTCGGAATGTCCCAGAAACATTTGCAGCCTGAAAGGAGCATTAACCCGCATCCTAGACCACTGAAATTCCCAAAAATAATTTTGACATGAAAAATGCATCCTACACCCCTGAAAGTTCAGAATATGTTAGCAGCCCAAAAAAGGCCTTAAAATGCCTTTTAGGCCTGCAAGAATGTTGAAAACTTTGGAGGTCAAAAAAAGGGGTTTACAGGTATCCTAGACCCCCTAAAGTCCAGAAAATTTTGGTGGCCCAAAACTGTGCCAGAGAGCTCTGCATGTCCCAAAATCATTTGTAGCCTGAAAGGGGCATTAACCTGCATCCTAGACCACTGAAATTCCCAAAAATCGTTTTGGCAAGAAAAGTGCATCCTTCACACCTGACAGTTCAGAATATGTTAGCATCCCAAAAAAGACCTTAAAATGCATCTTAGGCCTGCAAAAATGTTGAAAACTTTGGAGGCCCAAAAAAGGGGTTTACAGGCATCCTAGACCCCCTAAAGTCCAGAAAATGTTGGTTGACCAAAAACTGTGCCAGAGAGCTCTGAATGTCCCAAAATCAGTTGTAGCCTAAAAGGGGCATTATCCCACACCCTTGACGCCTGAAATTCCCAAAAATATTTTTGGCACAAAAATGCATCCTACACCCCTGAAAGTTCAGAATATGTTAGCAGCCCAAAAAAGGCCTTAAAATGCATCTTAGTCCTGCAAAAATGTTGAAAACTTTGGAGGCCCAAAAAAGGGGTTTACAGGCATCCTAGACCCCCTAAAGTCCAGAAAATGTTGGTTGCCCAAAAACTGTGCCAAAGAGCTCTGAATGTCCCAAAATCATTTGTAGCCAGAAAGGGGCATTAACCCACACCCTTGATGCCTGAAATTCCCAAAAATACTTTTGGCAGAAAAATGCATCCTACACCCCTGAAAGTTCAGAATATGTTAGCCGCCCAAAAAAGGCCTTAAAATGCATCTTAGGCCTGCAAAAATGTTGAAAACTTTGGAGGCCCAAAAAAGGGGTTTAGAGGCATCCTAGACCCCCTAAAGTCCAGAAAATGTTGGTTGACCAAAAACTGTGCCAGAGAGCTCTGAATGTCCCAAAATCATCTGTAGCCTAAAAGGGGCATTATCCCACACCCTTGACGCCTGAAATTCCCAAAAATATTTTTGGCACAAAAATGCATCCTACACCCCTGAAAGTTCAGAATATGTTAGCAGCCCAAAAAAGGCCTTAAAATGCCTTTTAGGCCTGCAAGAATGTTGAAAACTTTGGAGGTCAAAAAAAGGGGTTTACAGGTATCCTAGACCCCCTAAAGTCCAGAAGCTTTTGGTGGCCCAAAACTGCGCCAGAGAGCTCTGCATGTCCCAAAATCATGTGTAGCCTGAAAGGGGCATTAACCCACACCCTTGATGCCTGAAATTCCCAAAAATACTTTTGGCAGAAAAATGCATCCTACACCCCTGAAAGTTCAGAATATGTTAGCCGCCCAAAAAAGGCCTTAAAATGCATCTTAGGCCTGCAAAAATGTTGAAAACTTTGGAGGCCCAAAAAAGGGGTTTAGAGGCATCCTAGATCCCCTAAAGTCCAGAAAATGTTGGTTGACCAAAAACTGTGCCAGAGAGCTCTGAATGTCCCAAAATCATCTGTAGCCTAAAAGGGGCATTATCCCACACCCTTGACGCCTGAAATTCCCAAAAATTTTTTTGACACAAAAATGCATCCTACACACCTGAACGTTCAGAATATGTTAGCAGCCCAAAAAAGGCCTTAAAATGCCTGTTATGTCTGGAAAAATGTTGAACACTTTGGAGGCCTAAAAAAGGGGTTTACAGGCATCCTAGACCCCCTAAAGTCCAGAAAATGTTGGTGGCCAAAAACTGTGCCAGAGAGCTCTGAATGTCCCAGAAACATTTGCAGCCTGAAAGGAGCATTAACCCGCATCCTAGACCACTGAAATTCCCAAAAATAATTTTGACATGAAAAATGCATCCTACACCCCTGAAAGTTCAGAATATGTTAGCAGCCCAAAAAAGGCCTTAAAATGCCTTTTAGGCCTGCAAGAATGTTGAAAACTTTGGAGGTCAAAAAAAGGGGTTTACAGGTATCCTAGACCCCCTAAAGTCCAGAAGCTTTTGGTGGCCCAAAACTGCGCCAGAGAGCTCTGCATGTCCCAAAATCATGTGTAGCCTGAAAGGGGCATTAACCCACACCCTTGATGCCTGAAATTCCCAAAAATACTTTTGGCAGAAAAATGCATCCTACACCCCTGAAAGTTCAGAATATGTTAGCCGCCCAAAAAAGGCCTTAAAATGCATCTTAGGCCTGCAAAAATGTTGAAAACTTTGGAGGCCCAAAAAAGGGGTTTAGAGGCATCCTAGACCCCCTAAAGTCCAGAAAATGTTGGTTGACCAAAAACTGTGCCAGAGAGCTCTGAATGTCCCAAAATCATCTGTAGCCTAAAAGGGGCATTATCCCACACCCTTGACGCCTGAAATTCCCAAAAATTTTTTTGACACAAAAATGCATCCTACACACCTGAACGTTCAGAATATGTTAGCAGCCCAAAAAAGGCCTTAAAATGCCTGTTATGTCTGGAAAAATGTTGAACACTTTGGAGGCCTAAAAAAGGGGTTTACAGGCATCCTAGACCCCCTAAAGTCCAGAAAATGTTGGTGGCCAAAAACTGTGCCAGAGAGCTCTGAATGTCCCAGAAACATTTGCAGCCTGAAAGGAGCATTAACCCGCATCCTAGACCACTGAAATTCCCAAAAATAATTTTGACATGAAAAATGCATCCTACACCCCTGAAAGTTCAGAATATGTTAGCAGCCCAAAAAAGGCCTTAAAATGCCTTTTAGGCCTGCAAGAATGTTGAAAACTTTGGAGGTCAAAAAAAGGGGTTTACAGGTATCCTAGACCCCCTAAAGTCCAGAAAATTTTGGTGGCCCAAAACTGTGCCAGAGAGCTCTGCATGTCCCAAAATCATTTGTAGCCTGAAAGGGGCATTAACCCGCATCCTAGACCACTGAAATTCCCAAAAATCGTTTTGGCAAGAAAAGTGCATCCTTCACACCTGACAGTTCAGAATATGTTAGCATCCCAAAAAAGGCCTTAAAATGCATCTTAGGCCTGCAAAAATGTTGAAAACTTTAGAGGCCCAAAAAAGGGGTTTCAGGCATCCTAGACCCCCTAAGGTCCAGAAAATGTTGGTTGACCAAAAACTGTGCCAGAGAGCTCTGAATGTCCCAAAATCATTTGTAGCCTAAAAGGGGCATTATCCCACACCCTTGACGCCTGAAATTCCCAAAAATATTTTTGGCACAAAAATGCATCCTACACCCCTGAAAGTTCAGAATATGTTAGCAGCCCAAAAAAGGCCTTAAAATGCATCTTAGTCCTGCAAAAATGTTGAAAACTTTGGAGGCCCAAAAAAGGGGTTTACAGGCATCCTAGACCCCCTAAAGTCCAGAAAATGTTGGTTGCCCAAAAACTGTGCCAAAGAGCTCTGAATGTCCCAAAATCATTTGTAGCCAGAAAGGGGCATTAACCCACACCCTTGATGCCTGAAATTCCCAAAAATACTTTTGGCAGAAAAATGCATTCTACACCCCTGAAAGTTCAGAATATGTTAGCCGCCCAAAAAAGGCCTTAAAATGCATCTTAGGCCTGCAAAAATGTTGAAAACTTTGGAGGCCCAAAAAAGGGGTTTAGAGGCATCCTAGACCCCCTAAAGTCCAGAAAATGTTGGTTGACCAAAAACTGTGCCAGAGAGCTCTGAATGTCCCAAAATCATGTGTAGCCTAAAATGGGCATTATCCCACACCTTTGACGCCTGAAATTCCCAAAAATATTTTTGACACAAAAATGCATCCTACACACCTGAACGTTCAGAATATGTTAGCAGCCCAAAAAAGGCCTTAAAATGCCTGTTATGTCTGGAAAAATGTTGAACACTTTGGAGGCCTAAAAAAGGGGTTTACAGGCATCCTAGACCCCCTAAAGTCCAGAAAATGTTGGTGGCCAAAAACTGTGCCAGAGAGCTCTGAATGTCCCAGAAACATTTGCAGCCTGAAAGGAGCATTAACCCGCATCCTAGACCACTGAAATTCCCAAAAATAATTTTGACATGAAAAATGCATCCTACACCCCTGAAAGTTCAGAATATGTTAGCAGCCCAAAAAAGGCCTTAAAATGCCTTTTAGGCCTGCAAGAATGTTGAAAACTTTGGAGGTCAGAAAAAGGGGTTTACAGGTATCCTAGACCCCCTAAAGTCCAGAAAATTTTGGTGGCCCAAAACTGTGCCAGAGAGCTCTGCATGTCCCAAAATCATTTGTAGCCTGAAAGGGGCATTAACCCGCATCCTAGACCACTGAAATTCCCAAAAATCGTTTTGGCAAGAAAAGTGCATCCTTCACACCTGACAGTTCAGACTATGTTAGCATCCCAAAAAAGGCCTTAAAATGCATCTTAGGCCTGCAAAAATGTTGAAAACTTTGGAGGCCCATAAAAGGGGTTTACAGGCATCCTAGACCCCCTAAAGTCCAGAAAATGTTGCTTGACCAAAAACTGTGCCAGAGAGCTCTGAATGTCCCAAAATCATTTGTAGCCTAAAAGGGGCATTATCCCACACCCTTGACGCCTGAAATTCCCAGAAATATGTTTGGCACTAAAATGCATCCTACACCCCTGAAAGTTCAGAATATGTTAGCAGCCCAAAAAAGGCCTTAAAATGCATCTTAGTCCTGCAAAAATGTTGAAAACTTTGGAGGCCCAAAAAAGGGGTTTACAGGCATCCTAGACCCCCTAAAGTCCAGAAAATGTTGGTTGCCCAAAAACTGTGCCAAAGAGCTCTGAATGTCCCAAAATCATTTGTAGCCAGAAAGGGGCATTAACCCACACCCTTGATGCCTGAAATTCCCAAAAATACTTTTGGCAGAAAAATGCATCCTACACCCCTGAAAGTTCAGAATATGTTAGCCGCCCAAGAAAGGCCTTAAAATGCATCTTAGGCCTGCAAAAATGTTGAAAACTTTGGAGGCCCAAAAAAGGGGTTTAGAGGCATCCTAGACCCCCTAAAGTCCAGAAAATGTTGGTTGACTAAAAACTGTGCCAGAGAGCTCTGAATGTCCCAAAATCATTTGTAGCCTAAAAGGGGCATTATCCCACACCCTTGACGCCTGAAATTCCCAAAAATATTTTTGACACAAAAATGCATCCTACACACCTGAACGTTCAGAATATGTTAGCAGCCCAAAAAAGGCCTTAAAATGCCTGTTATGTCTGGAAAAATGTTGAACACTTTGGAGGCCTAAAAAAGGGGTTTACAGGCATCCTAGACCCCCTAAAGTCCAGAAAATGTTGGTGGCCAAAAACTGTGCCAGAGAGCTCTGAAAGTCCCAGAAACATTTGCAGCCTGAAAGGAGCATTAACCCGCATCCTAGACCACTGACATTTCCCAAAAAAATTTTGACATGAAAAATGCATCCTACACCCCTGAACGTTCAGAATATGTTAGCAGCCCAAAAAAGGCCTTAAAATGCCTGTTATGTCTGGAAAAATGTTGAACACTTTGGAGGCCCAAAAAAGGGGTTTACAGGCATCCTAGACCCCCTAAAGTCCAGAAAATGTTGGTTGCCCAAAAACTGTGCCAAAGAGCTCTGAATGTCCCAAAATCATTTGTAGCCAGAAAGGGGCATTAACCCACACCCTTGATGCCTGAAATTCCCAAAAATACTTTTGGCAGAAAAATGCATCCTACACCCCTGAAAGTTCTGAATATGTTAGCCGCCCAAAAAAGGCCTTAAAATGCATCTTAGGCCTGCAAAAATGTTGAAAACTTTGGAGGCCCAAAAAAGGGGTTTAGAGGCATCCTAGACCCCCTAAAGTCCAGAAAATGTTGGTTGCCCAAAAACTGTGCCAAGAGCTCTGAATGTCCCAAAATCATTTGTAGCCTAAAAGGGGCATTATCCCACACCCTTGACGCCTGAAATTCCCAGAAATATGTTTGGCACAAAAATGCATCCTACACCCCTGAAAGTTCAGAATATGTTAGCCGCCCAAAAAAGGCCTTAAAATGCATCTTAGGCCTGCAAAAATGTTGAAAACTTTGGAGGCCCAAAAAAGGGGTTTAGAGGCATCCTAGACCCCCTAAAGTCCAGAAAATGTTGGTTGACCAAAAACTGTGCCAGAGAGCTCTGAATGTCCCAAAATCATTTGTAGCCTAAAAGGGGCATTATCCCACACCCTTGACGCCTGAAATTCCCAAAAATATTTTTGACACAAAAATGCATCCTACACACCTGAACGTTCAGAATATGTTAGCAGGCCAAAAAAGGCCTTAAAATGCCTGTTATGTCTGGAAAAATGTTGAACACTTTGGAGGCCTAAAAAAGGGGTTTACAGGCATCCTAGACCCCCTAAAGTCCAGAAAATGTTGGTGGCCAAAAACTGTGCCAGAGAGCTCTGAATGTCCCAGAAACATTTGCAGCCTGAAAGGAGCATTAACCCGCATCCTAGACCACTGAAATTCCCAAAAATAATTTTGACATGAAAAATGCATCCTACACCCCGGAAAGTTCAGAATATGTTAGCAGCCCAAAAAAGGCCTTAAAATGCATCTTAGTCCTGCAAAAATGTTGAAAACTTTGGAGGCCCAAAAAAGGGGTTTACAGGCATCCTAGACCCCCTAAAGTCCAGAAAATGTTGGTTGCCCAAAAACTGTGCCAAAGAGCTCTGAATGTCCCAAAATCATTTGTAGCCAGAAAGGGGCATTAACCCACACCCTTGATGCCTGAAATTCCCAAAAATACTTTTGGCAGAAAAATGCATCCTACACCCCTGAAAGTTCAGAATATGTTAGCCGCCCAAAAAAGGCCTTAAAATGCATCTTAGGCCTGCAAAAATGTTGAAAACTTTGGAGGCCCAAAAAAGGGGTTTAGAGGCATCCTAGACCCCCTAAAGTCCAGAAAATGTTGGTTGACCAAAAACTGTGCCAGAGAGCTCTGAATGTCCCAAAATCATTTGTAGCCTAAAAGGGGCATTATCCCACACCCTTGACGCCTGAAATTCCCAAAAATATTTTTGGCACAAAAATGCATCCTACACCCCTGAAAGTTCAGAATATGTTAGCAGCCCAAAAAAGGCCTTAAAATGCATCTTAGTCCTGCAAAAATGTTGAAAACTTTGGAGGCCCAAAAAAGGGGTTTACAGGCATCCTAGACCCCCTAAAGTCCAGAAAATGTTGGTTGCCCAAAAACTGTGCCAAAGAGCTCTGAATGTCCCAAAATCATTTGTAGCCAGAAAGGGGCATTAACCCACACCCTTGATGCCTGAAATTCCCAAAAATACTTTTGGCAGAAAAATGCATCCTACACCCCTGAAAGTTCAGAATATGTTAGCCGCCCAAAAAAGGCCTTAAAATGCATCTTAGGCCTGCAAAAATGTTGAAAACTTTGGAGGCCCAAAAAAGGGGTTTAGAGGCATCCTAGACCCCCTAAAGTCCAGAAAATGTTGGTTGACCAAAAACTGTGCCAGAGAGCTCTGAATGTCCCAAAATCATTTGTAGCCTAAAAGGGGCATTATCCCACACCCTTGACGCCTGAAATTCCCAGAAATATGTTTGGCACAAAAATGCATCCTACACCCCTGAAAGTTCAGAATATGTTAGCAGCCCAAAAAAGGCCTTAAAATGCATCTTAGTCCTGCAAAAATGTTGAAAACTTTGGAGGCCCAAAAAAGGGGTTTACAGGCATCCTACACCCCCTAAAGTCCAGAAAATGTTGGTTGCCCAAAAACTGTGCCAAAGAGCTCTGAATGTCCCAAAATCATTTGTAGCCAGAAAGGGGCATTAACCCACACCCTTGATGCCTGAAATTCCCAAAAATACTTTTGGCAGAAAAATGCATCCTACACCCCTGAAAGTTCAGAATATGTTAGCCGCCCAAAAAAGGCCTTAAAATGCATCTTAGGCCTGCAAAAATGTTGAAAACTTTGGAGGCCCAAAAAAGGGGTTTAGAGGCATCCTAGACCCCCTAAAGTCCAGAAAATGTTGGTTGACCAAAAACTGTGCCAGAGAGCTCTGAATGTCCCAAAATCATTTGTAGCCTAAAAGGGGCATTATCCCACACCCTTGACGCCTGAAATTCCCAAAAATATTTTTGACACAAAAATGCATCCTACACACCTGAACGTTCAGAATATGTTAGCAGCCCAAAAAAGGCCTTAAAATGCCTGTTATGTCTGGAAAAATGTTGAACACTTTGGAGGCCTAAAAAAGGGGTTTACAGGCATCCTAGACCCCCTAAAGTCCAGAAAATGTTGGTGGCCAAAAACTGTGCCAGAGAGCTCTGAATGTCCCAGAAACATTTGCAGCCTGAAAGGAGCATTAACCCGCATCCTAGACCACTGAAATTCCCAAAAATAATTTTGACATGAAAAATGCATCCTACACCCCGGAAAGTTCAGAATATGTTAGCAGCCCAAAAAAGGCCTTAAAATGCATCTTAGTCCTGCAAAAATGTTGAAAACTTTGGAGGCCCAAAAAAGGGGTTTACAGGCATCCTAGACCCCCTAAAGTCCAGAAAATGTTGGTTGCCCAAAAACTGTGCCAAAGAGCTCTGAATGTCCCAAAATCATTTGTAGCCAGAAAGGGGCATTAACCCACACCCTTGATGCCTGAAATTCCCAAAAATACTTTTGGCAGAAAAATGCATCCTACACCCCTGAAAGTTCAGAATATGTTAGCCGCCCAAAAAAGGCCTTAAAATGCATCTTAGGCCTGCAAAAATGTTGAAAACTTTGGAGGCCCAAAAAAGGGGTTTAGAGGCATCCTAGACCCCCTAAAGTCCAGAAAATGTTGGTTGACCAAAAACTGTGCCAGAGAGCTCTGAATGTCCCAAAATCATTTGTAGCCTAAAAGGGGCATTATCCCACACCCTTGACGCCTGAAATTCCCAAAAATATTTTTGACACAAAAATGCATCCTACACACCTGAACATTCAAAATATGTTAGCAGCCCAAAAAAGGCCTTAAAATGCCTGTTATGTCTGGAAAAATGTTGAACACTTTGGAGGCCTAAAAAAGGGGTTTACAGGCATCCTAGACCCCCTAAAGTCCAGAAAATGTTGGTGGCCAAAAACTGTGCCAGAGAGCTCTGAATGTCCCAGAAACATTTGCAGCCTGAAAGGAGCATTAACCCGCATCCTAGACCACTGAAATTCCCAAAAATAATTTTGACATGAAAAATGCATCCTACACCCCTGAAAGTTCAGAATATGTTAGCAGCCCAAAAAAGGCCTTAAAATGCCTTTTAGGCCTGCAAGAATGTTGAAAACTTTGGAGGTCAAAAAAAGGGGTTTACAGGTATCCTAGACCCCCTAAAGTCCAGAAAATTTTGGTGGCCCAAAACTGTGCCAGAGAGCTCTGCATGTCCAAAAATCATTTGTAGCCTGAAAGGGGCATTAACCCGCATCCTAGACCACTGAAATTCCCAAAAATCGTTTTGGCAAGAAAAGTGCATCCTTCACACCTGACAGTTCAGAATATGTTCGCATCCCAAAAAAGGCCTTAAAATGCATCTTAGGCCTGCAAAAATGTTGAAAACTTTGGAGGCCCAAAAAAGGGGTTTACAGGCATCCTAGACCCCCTAAAGTCCAGAAAATGTTGGTTGACCAAAAACTGTGCCAGAGAGCTCTGAATGTCCCAAAATCATTTGTAGCCTAAAAGGGGCATTATCCCACACCGTTGACGCCTGAAATTCCCAAAAATATTTTTGGCACAAAAATGCATCCTACACCCCTGAAAGTTCAGAATATGTTAGCAGCCCAAAAAAGGCCTTAAAATGCATCTTAGTCCTGCAAAAATGTTGAAAACTTTGGAGGCCCAAAAAAGGGGTTTACAGGCATCCTTGACCCCCTAAAGTCCAGAAAATGTTGGTTGCCCAAAAACTGTGCCAAAGAGCTCTGAATGTCCCAAAATCATTTGTAGCCAGAAAGGGGCATTAACCCACACCCTTGATGCCTGAAATTCCCAAAAATACTTTTGGCAGAAAAATGCATCCTACACCCCTGAAAGTTCAGAATATGTTAGCCGCCCAAAAAAGGCCTTAAAATGCATCTTAGGCCTGCAAAAATGTTGAAAACTTTGGAGGCCCAAAAAAGGGGTTTAGAGGCATCCTAGACCCCGTAAAGTCCAGAAAATGTTGGTTGACCAAAAACTGTGCCAGAGAGCTCTGAATGTCCCAAAATCATTTGTAGCCTAAAAGGGGCATTATCCCACACCCTTGACGCCTGAAATTCCCAAAAATATTTTTGACACAAAAATGCATCCTACACACCTGAACGTTCAGAATATGTTAGCAGCCCAAAAAAGGCCTTAAAATGCCTGTTATGTCTTGAAAAATGTTGAACACTTTGGAGGCCTAAAAAGGGGGTTTACAGGCATCCTAGACCCCCTAAAGTCCAGAAAATGTTGGTGGCCAAAAACTGTGCCAGAGAGCTCTGAATGTCCCAGAAACATTTGCAGCCTGAAAGGAGCATTAACCCGCATCCTAGACCACTGAAATTCCCAAAAATAATTTTGACATGAAAAATGCATCCTACACCCCTGAAAGTTCAGAATATGTTAGCAGCCCAAAAAAGGCCTTAAAATGCCTTTTAGGCCTGCAAGAATGTTGAAAACTTTGGAGGTCAAAAAAGAGGTTTACAGGTATCCTAGACCCCCTAAAGTCCAGAAAATTTTGGTGGCCCAAAACTGTGCCAGAGAGCTCTGCATGTCCCAAAATCATTGTAGCCTGAAAGGGGCATTAACCCGCATCCTAGACCACTGAAATTCCCAAAAATCGTTTTGGCAAGAAAAGTGCATCCTTCACACCTGACAGTTCAGAATATGTTAGCATCCCAAAAAAGGCCTTAAAATGCATCTTAGGCCTGAAAAAATGTTGAAAACTTTGGAGGCCCAAAAAAGGGGTTTACAGGCATCCTAGACCCCCTAAAGTCCAGACCAAAAACTGTGCCAGAGAGCTCTGAATGTCCCAAAATCATTTGTAGCCTAAAAGGGGCATTATCCCACACCCTTGACGCCTGAAATTCCCAAAAATATTTTTGGCACAAAAATGCATCCTACACCCCTGAAAGTTCAGAATATGTTAGCAGCCCAAAAAAGGCCTTAAAATGCATCTTAGTCCTGCAAAAATGTTGAAAACTTTGGAGGCCCAAAAAAGGGGTTTACAGGCATCCTAGACCCCCTAAAGTCCAGAAAATGTTGGTTGCCCAAAAACTGTGCCAAAGAGCTCTGAATGTTCAAAATCATTTGTAGCCAGAAAGGGGCATTAACCCACACCCTTGATGCCTGAAATTCCCAAAAATACTTTTGGCAGAAAAATGCATCCTACACCCCTGAAAGTTCAGAATATGTTAGCCGCCCAAAAAAGGCCTTAAAATGCATCTTAGGCCTGCAAAAATGATGAAAACTTTGGAGGCCCAAAAAATGGGTTTACAGGCATCCTAGACCCCCTAAAGTCCAGAAAATGTTGGTTGACCAAAAACTGTGCCAGAGAGCTCTGAATGTCCCAAAATCATTTGTAGCCAGAAAGGGGCATTAACCCACACCCTTGATGCCTGAAATTCCCAAAAATACTTTTGGCAGAAAAATGCATCCTACATACCTGAACGTTCAGAATATGTTAGCAACCCAAAAAAGGCCTTAAAATGCCTGTTATGTCTGGAAAAATGTTGAACACTTTGGAGGCCTAAAAAGGGGGTTTACAGGCATCCTAGACCCCCTAAAGTCCAGAAAATGTTGGTGGCCAAAAACTGTGCCAGAGAGCTCGGAATGTCCCAGAAACATTTGCAGCCTGAAAGGAGCATTAACCCGCATCCTAGACCACTGAAATTCCCAAAAATAATTTTGACATGAAAAATGCATCCTACACCCCTGAAAGTTCAGAATATGTTAGCAGCCCAACAAAGGCCTTAAAATGCCTTTTAGGCCTGCAAGAATGTTGAAAACTTTGGAGGTCAAAAAAAGGGGTTTACAGGTATCCTAGACCCCCTAAAGTCCAGAAAATTTTGGTGGCCCAAAACTGTGCCAGAGAGCTCTGCATGTCCCAAAATCATTTGTAGCCTGAAAGGGGCATTAACCTGCATCCTACACCACTGAAATTCCCAAAAATCGTTTTGGCAAGAAAAGTGCATCCTTCACACCTGACAGTTCAGAATATGTTAGCATCCCAAAAAAGACCTTAAAATGCATCTTAGGCCTGCAAAAATGTTGAAAACTTTGGAGGCCCAAAAAAGGGGTTTACAGGCATCCTAGACCCCCTAAAGTCCAGAAAATGTTGGTTGACCAAAAACTGTGCCAGAGAGCTCTGAATGTCCCAAAATCATTTGTAGCCTAAAAGGGGCATTATCCCACACCCTTGACGCCTGAAATTCCCAAAAATATTTTTGGCACAAAAATGCATCCTACACCCCTGAAAGTTCAGAATATGTTAGCAGCCCAAAAAAGGCCTTAAAATGCATCTTAGTCCTGCAAAAATGTTGAAAACTTTGGAGGCCCAAAAAAGGGGTTTACAGGCATCCTAGACCCCCTAAAGTCCAGAAAATGTTGGTTGCCCAAAAACTGTGCCAAAGAGCTCTGAATGTCCCAAAATCATTTGTAGCCAGAAAGGGGCATTAACCCACACCCTTGATGCCTGAAATTCCCAAAAATACTTTTGGCAGAAAAATGCATCCTACACCCCTGAAAGTTCAGAATATGTTAGCCGCCCAAAAAAGGCCTTAAAATGCATCTTAGGCCTGCAAAAATGTTGAAAACTTTGGAGGCCCAAAAAAGGGGTTTAGAGGCATCCTAGACCCCCTAAAGTCCAGAAAATGTTGGTTGACCAAAAACTGTGCCAGAGAGCTCTGAAGGTCCCAAAATCATTTGTAGCCTAAAAGGGGCATTATCCCACACCCTTGATGCCTGAAATTCTCAAAAATACTTTTGGCAGAAAAATGCATCCTACACCCCTGAAAGTTCAGAATATGTTAGCCGCCCAAAAAAGGCCTTAAAATGCATCTTAGGCCTGCAAAAATGTTGAAAACTTTGGAGGCCCAAAAAAGGGGTTTAGAGGCATCCTAGACCCCCTAAAGTCCAGAAAATGTTGGTTGACCAAAAACTGTGCCAGAGAGCTCTGAATGTCCCAAAATCATCTGTAGCCTAAAAGGGGCATTATCCCACACCCTTGACGCCTGAAATTCCCAAAAATATTTTTGGCACAAAAATGCATCCTACACCCCTGAAAGTTCAGAATATGTTAGCAGCCCAAAAAAGGCCTTAAAATGCATCTTAGTCCTGCAAAAATGTTGAAAACTTTGGAGGCCCAAAAAAGGGGTTTACAGGCATCCTAGACCCCCTAAAGTCCAGAAAATGTTGGTTGCCCAAAAACTGTGCCAAAGAGCTCTGAATGTCCCAAAATCATTTGTAGCCAGAAAGGGGCATTAACCCACACCCTTGATGCCTGAAATTCTCAAAAATACTTTTGGCAGAAAAATGCATCCTACACCCCTGAAAGTTCAGAATATGTTAGCCGCCCAAAAAAGGCCTTAAAATGCATCTTAGGCCTGCAAAAATGTTGAAAACTTTGGAGGCCCAAAAAAGGGGTTTAGAGGCATCCTAGACCCCCTAAAGTCCAGAAAATGTTGGTTGACCAAAAACTGTGCCAGAGAGCTCTGAATGTCCCAAAATCATCTGTAGCCTAAAAGGGGCATTATCCCACACCCTTGACGCCTGAAATTCCCAAAAAATGTTTTGACACAAAAATGCATCCTACACACCTGAACGTTCAGAATATGTTAGCAGCCCAAAAAAGGCCTTAAAATGCCTGTTATGTCTGGAAAAATGTTGAACACTTTGGAGGCCTAAAAAAGGGGTTTACAGGCATCCTAGACCCCCTAAAGTCCAGAAAATGTTGGTGGCCAAAAACTGTGCCAGAGAGCTCTGAATGTCCCAGAAACATTTGCAGCCTGAAAGGAGCATTAACCCGCATCCTAGACCACTGAAATTCCCAAAAATAATTTTGACATGAAAAATGCATCCTACACCCCTGAAAGTTCAGAATATGTTAGCAGCCCAAAAAAGGCCTTAAAATGCCTTTTAGGCCTGCAAGAATGTTGAAAACTTTGGAGGTCAAAAAAAGGGGTTTACAGGTATCCTAGACCCCCTAAAGTCCAGAAAATTTTGGTGGCCCAAAACTGTGCCAGAGAGCTCTGCATGTCCCAAAATCATTTGTAGCCTGAAAGGGACATTAACCCGCATCCTAGACCACTGAAATTCCCAAAAATCGTTTTGGCAAGAAAAGTGCATCCTTCACACCTGACAGTTCAGAATATGTTAGCATCCCAAAAAAGGCCTTAAAATGCATCTTAGGCCTGCAAAAATGTTGAAAACTTTAGAGGCCCAAAAAAGGGGTTTCAGGCATCCTAGACCCCCTAAGGTCCAGAAAATGTTGGTTGACCAAAAACTGTGCCAGAGAGCTCTGAATGTCCCAAAATCATTTGTAGCCTAAAAGGGGCATTATCCCACACCCTTGACGCCTGAAATTCCCAAAAATATTTTTGGCACAAAAATGCATCCTACACCCCTGAAAGTTCAGAATATGTTAGCAGCCCAAAAAAGGCCTTAAAATGCATCTTAGTCCTGCAAAAATGTTGAAAACTTTGGAGGCCCAAAAAAGGGGTTTACAGGCATCCTAGACCCCCTAAAGTCCAGAAAATGTTGGTTGCCCAAAAACTGTGCCAAAGAGCTCTGAATGTCCCAAAATCATTTGTAGCCAGAAAGGGGCATTAACCCACACCCTTGATGCCTGAAATTCCCAAAAATACTTTTGGCAGAAAAATGCATTCTACACCCCTGAAAGTTCAGAATATGTTAGCCGCCCAAAAAAGGCCTTAAAATGCATCTTAGGCCTGCAAAAATGTTGAAAACTTTGGAGGCCCAAAAAAGGGGTTTAGAGGCATCCTAGACCCCCTAAAGTCCAGAAAATGTTGGTTGACCAAAAACTGTGCCAGAGAGCTCTGAATGTCCCAAAATCATGTGTAGCCTAAAATGGGCATTATCCCACACCCTTGACGCCTGAAATTCCCAAAAATATTTTTGACACAAAAATGCATCCTACACACCTGAACGTTCAGAATATGTTAGCAGCCCAAAAAAGGCCTTAAAATGCCTGTTATGTCTGGAAAAATGTTGAACACTTTGGAGGCCTAAAAAAGGGGTTTACAGGCATCCTAGACCCCCTAAAGTCCAGAAAATATTGGTGGCCAAAAACTGTGCCAGAGAGCTCTGAATGTCCCAGAAACATTTGCAGCCTGAAAGGAGCATTAACCCGCATCCTAGACCACTGAAATTCCCAAAAATAATTTTGACATGAAAAATGCATCCTACACCCCTGAAAGTTCAGAATATGTTAGCAGCCCAAAAAAGGCCTTAAAATGCCTTTTAGGCCTGCAAGAATGTTGAAAACTTTGGAGGTCAAAAAAAGGGGTTTACAGGTATCCTAGACCCCCTAAAGTCCAGAAAATTTTGGTGGCCCAAAACTGTGCCAGAGAGCTCTGCATGTCCCAAAATCATTTGTAGCCTGAAAGGGGCATTAACCCGCATCCTAGACCACTAAAATTCCCAAAAATCGTTTTGGCAAGAAAAGTGCATCCTTCACACCTGACAGTTCAGACTATGTTAGCATCCCAAAAAAGGCCTTAAAATGCATCTTAGGCCTGCAAAAATGTTGAAAACTTTGGAGGCCCAAAAAAGGGGTTTACAGGCATCCTAGACCCCCTAAAGTCCAGAAAATGTTGCTTGACCAAAAACTGTGCCAGAGAGCTCTGAATGTCCCAAAATCATTTGTAGCCTAAAAGGGGCATTATCCCACACCCTTGACGCCTGAAATTCCCAGAAATATGTTTGGCACAAAAATGCATCCTACACCCCTGAAAGTTCAGAATATGTTAGCAGCCCAAAAAAGGCCTTAAAATGCATCTTAGTCCTGCAAAAATGTTGAAAACTTTGGAGGCCCAAAAAAGGGGTTTACAGGCATCCTACACCCCCTAAAGTCCAGAAAATGTTGGTTGCCCAAAAACTGTGCCAAAGAGCTCTGAATGTCCCAAAATCATTTGTAGCCAGAAAGGGGCATTAACCCACACCCTTGATGCCTGAAATTCCCAAAAATACTTTTGGCAGAAAAATGCATCCTACACCCCTGAAAATTCAGAATATGTTAGCCGCCCAAAAAAGGCCTTAAAATGCATCTTAGGCCTGCAAAAATGTTGAAAACTTTGGAGGCCCAAAAAAGGGGTTTAGAGGCATCCTAGACCCCCTAAAGTCCAGAAAATGTTGGTTGACCAAAAACTGTGCCAGAGAGCTCTGAATGTCCCAAAATCATTTGTAGCCTAAAAGGGGCATTATCCCACACCCTTGACGCCTGAAATTCCCAAAAATATTTTTGACACAAAAATGCATCCTACACACCTGAACGTTCAGAATATGTTAGCAGCCCAAAAAAGGCCTTAAAATGCCTGTTATGTCTGGAAAAATGTTGAACACTTTGGAGGCCTAAAAAAGGGGTTTACAGGCATCCTAGACCCCCTAAAGTCCAGAAAATATTGGTGGCCAAAAACTGTGCCAGAGAGCTCTGAATGTCCCAGAAACATTTGCAGCCTGAAAGGAGCATTAACCCGCATCCTAGACCACTGAAATTCCCAAAAATAATTTTGACATGAAAAATGCATCCTACACCCCTGAAAGTTCAGAATATGTTAGCAGCCCAAAAAATGCCTTAAAATGCCTTTTAGGCCTGCAAGAATGTTGAAAACTTTGGAGGTCAAAAAAAGGGGTTTACAGGTATCCTAGACCCCCTAAAGTCCAGAAAATTTTGGTGGCCCAAAACTGTGCCAGAGAGCTCTGCATGTCCCAAAATCATTTGTAGCCTGAAAGGGGCATTAACCCGCCTCCTACACCACTGAAATTCCCAAAAATCGTTTTGGCAAGAAAAGTGCATCCTTCACACCTGACAGTTCAGAATATGTTAGCATCCCAAAAAAGGCCTTAAAATGCATCTTAGGCCTGCAAAAATGTTGAAAACTTTGGAGGCCCAAAAAAGGAGTTTACAGGCATCCTAGACCCCCTAAAGTCCAGAAAATGTTGGTTGACCAAAAACTGTGCCAGAGAGCTCTGAATGTCCCAAAATCATTTGTAGCCTAAAAGGGGCATTATCCCACACCCTTGACGCCTGAAATTCCCAAAAATATTTTTGGCACAAAAATGCATCCTACACCCCTGAAAGTTCAAAATATGTTAGCAGCCCAAAAAAGGCCTTAAAATGCATCTTAGTCCTGCAAAAATGTTGAAAACTTTGGAGGCCCAAAAAAGGGGTTTACAGGCATCCTAGACCCCCTAAAGTCCAGAAAATGTTGGTTGCCCAAAAACTGTGCCAAAGAGCTCTGAATGTCCCAAAATCATTTGTAGCCAGAAAGGGGCATTAACCCACACCCTTGATGCCTGAAATTCCCAAAAATACTTTTGGCAGAAAAATGCATCCTACACCCCTGAAAGTTCAGAATATGTTAGCCGCCCAAAAAAGGCCTTAAAATGCATCTTAGGCCTGCAAAAATGTTGAAAACTTTGGAGGCCCAAAAAAGGGGTTTAGAGGCATCCTAGACCCCCTAAAGTCCAGAAAATGTTGGTTGACCAAAAACTGTGCCAGAGAGCTCTGAATGTCCCAAAATCATTTGTAGCCTAAAAGGGGCATTATCCCACACCCTTGACGCCTGAAATTCCCAAAAATATTTTTGACACAAAAATGCATCCTACACACCTGAACGTTCAGAATATGTTAGCAGCCCAAAAAAGGCCTTAAAATGCCTGTTATGTCTGGAAAAATGTTGAACACTTTGGAGGCCTAAAAAAGGGGTTTACAGGCATCCTAGACCCCCTAAAGTCCAGAAAATGTTGGTGGCCAAAAACTGTGCCAGAGAGCTCTGAATGTCCCAGAAACATTTGCAGCCTGAAAGGAGCATTAACCCGCATCCTAGACCACTGAAATTCCCAAAAATAATTTTGACATGAAAAATGCATCCTACACCCCTGAAAGTTCAGAATATGTTAGCAGCCCAAAAAAGGCCTTAAAATGCCTTTTAAGCCTGCAAGAATGTTGGAAACTTTGGAGGTCAAAAAAAGGGGTTTACAGGTATCCTAGACCCCCTAAAGTCCAGAAAATTTTGGTGGCCCAAAACTGTGCCAGAGAGCTCTGCATGTCCCAAAATCATTTGTAGCCTGAAAGGGGCATTAACCCGCATCCTAGACCACTGAAATTCCCAAAAATCGTTTTGGCAAGAAAAGTGCATCCTTCACACCTGACAGTTCAGAATATGTTGGCATCCCAAAAAAGGCCTTAAAATGCATCTTAGGCCTGCAAAAATGTTGAAAACTTTGGAGGCCCAAAAAAGGGGTTTACAGGCATCCTAGACCCCCTAAAGTCCGGAAAATGTTGGTTGACCAAAAACTGTGCCAGAGAGCTCTGAATGTCCCAAAATCATTTGTAGCCTAAAAGGGGCATTATCCCACACCCTTGACGCCTGAAATTCCCAAAAATATTTTTGGCACAAAAATGCATCCTACACCCCTGAAAGTTCAGAATATGTTAGCAGCCCAAAAAAGGCCTTAAAATGCATCTTAGTCCTGCAAAAATGTTGAAAACTTTGGAGGCCCAAATAAGGGGTTTACAGGCATCCTAGACCCCCTAAAGTCCAGAAAATGTTGGTTGCCCAAAAACTGTGCCAAAGAGCTCTGAATGTCCCAAAATCATTTGTAGCCAGAAAGGGGCATTAACCCACACCCTTGATGCCTGAAATTCCCAAAAATACTTTTGGCAGAAAAATGCATCCTACACCCCTGAAAGTTCAGAATATGTTAGCCGCCCAAAAAAGGCCTTAAAATGCATCTTAGGCCTGCAAAAATGTTGAAAACTTTGGAGGCCCAAAAAAGGGGTTTAGAGGCATCCTAGACCCCCTAAAGTCCAGAAAATGTTGGTTGACCAAAAACTGTGCCAGAGAGCTCTGAATGTCCCAAAATCATTTGTAGCCTAAAAGGGGCATTATCCCACACCCTTGACGCCTGAAATTCCCAAAAATATTTTTGACACAAAAATGCATCCTACACACCTGAACGTTCAGAATATGTTAGCAGCCCAAAAAAGGCCTTAAAATGCCTGTTATGTCTGGAAAAATGTTGAACACTTTGGAGGCCTAAAAAAGGGGTTTACAGGCATCCTAGACCCCCTAAAGTCCAGAAAATGTTGGTGGCCAAAAACTGTGCCAGAGAGCTCTGAATGTCCCAGAAACATTTGCAGCCTGAAAGGAGCATTAACCCGCATCCTAGACCACTGACATTCCCAAAAATAATTTTGACATGAAAAATGCATCCTACACCCCTGAAAGTTCAGAATATGTTAGCAGCCCAAAAAAGGCCTTAAAATGCCTTTTAGGCCTGCAAGAATGTTGAAAACTTTGGAGGTCAAAAAAAGGGGTTTACAGGTATCCTAGACCCCCTAAAGTCCAGAAAATTTTGGTGGCCCAAAACTGTGCCAGAGAGCTCTGCATGTCCAAAAATCATTTGTAGCCTGAAAGGGGCATTAACCCGCATCCTAGACCACTGAAATTCCCAAAAATCGTTTTGGCAAGAAAAGTGCATCCTTCACACCTGACAGTTCAGAATATGTTCGCATCCCAAAAAAGGCCTTAAAATGCATCTTAGGCCTGCAAAAATGTTGAAAACTTTGGAGGCCCAAAAAAGGGGTTTACAGGCATCCTAGACCCCCTAAAGTCCAGAAAATGTTGGTTGACCAAAAACTGTGCCAGAGAGCTCTGAATGTCCCAAAATCATTTGTAGCCTAAAAGGGGCATTATCCCACACCCTTGACGCCTGAAATTCCCAAAAATATTTTTGGCACAAAAATGCATCCTACACCCCTGAAAGTTCAGAATATGTTAGCAGCCCAAAAAAGGCCTTAAAATGCATCTTAGTCCTGCAAAAATGTTGAAAACTTTGGAGGCCCAAAAAAGGGGTTTACAGGCATCCTAGACCCCCTAAAGTCCAGACCAAAAACTGTGCCAGAGAGCTCTGAATGTCCCAAAATCATTTGTAGCCTAAAAGGGGCATTATCCCACACCCTTGACGCCTGAAATTCCCAAAAATATTTTTGGCACAAAAATGCATCCTACACCGCTGAAAGTTCAGAATATGTTAGCAGCCCAAAAAAGGCCTTAAAATGCATCTTAGTCCTGCAAAAATGTTGAAAACTTTGGAGGCCCAAATAAGGGGTTTACAGGCATCCTAGACCCCCTAAAGTCCAGAAAATGTTGGTTGCCCAAAAACTGTGCCAAAGAGCTCTGAATGTCCCAAAATCATTTGTAGCCAGAAAGGGGCATTAACCCACACCCTTGATGCCTGAAATTCCCAAAAATACTTTTGGCAGAAAAATGCATCCTACACCCCTGAAAGTTCAGAATATGTTAGCCGCCCAAAAAAGGCCTTAAAATGCATCTTAGGCCTGCAAAAATGTTGAAAACTTTGGAGGCCCAAAAAAGGGGTTTACAGGCATCCTAGACCCCCTAAAGTCCAGAAAATGTTGGTTGACCAAAAACTGTGCCAGAGAGCTCTGAATGTCCCAAAATCATTTGTAGCCAGAAAGGGGCATTAACCCACACCCTTGATGCCTGAAATTCCCAAAAATACTTTTGGCAGAAAAATGCATCCTACATACCTGAACGTTCAGAATATGTTAGCAACCCAAAAAAGGCCTTAAAATGCCTGTTATGTCTGGAAAAATGTTGAACACTTTGGAGGCCTAAAAAGGGGGTTTACAGGCATCCTAGACCCCCTAAAGTCCAGAAAATGTTGGTGGCCAAAAACTGTGCCAGAGAGCTCGGAATGTCCCAGAAACATTTGCAGCCTGAAAGGAGCATTAACCCGCATCCTAGACCACTGAAATTCCCAAAAATAATTTTGACATGAAAAATGCATCCTACACCCCTGAAAGTTCAGAATATGTTAGCAGCCCAAAAAAGGCCTTAAAATGCCTTTTAGGCCTGCAAGAATGTTGAAAACTTTGGAGGTCAAAAAAAGGGGTTTACAGGTATCCTAGACCCCCTAAAGTCCAGAAAATTTTGGTGGCCCAAAACTGTGCCAGAGAGCTCTGCATGTCCCAAAATCATTTGTAGCCTGAAAGGGGCATTAACCTGCATCCTAGACCACTGAAATTCCCAAAAATCGTTTTGGCAAGAAAAGTGCATCCTTCACACCTGACAGTTCAGAATATGTTAGCATCCCAAAAAAGACCTTAAAATGCATCTTAGGCCTGCAAAAATGTTGAAAACTTTGGAGGCCCAAAAAAGGAGTTTACAGGCATCCTAGACCCCCTAAAGTCCAGAAAATGTTGGTTGACCAAAAACTGTGCCAGAGAGCTCTGAATGTCCCAAAATCATTTGTAACCTAAAAGGGGCATTATCCCACACCCTTGACGCCTGAAATTCCCAAAAATATTTTTGGCACAAAAATGCATCCTACACCCCTGAAAGTTCAAAATATGTTAGCAGCCCAAAAAAGGCCTTAAAATGCATCTTAGTCCTGCAAAAATGTTGAAAACTTTGGAGGCCCAAAAAAGGGGTTTACAGGCATCCTAGACCCCCTAAAGTCCAGAAAATGTTGGTTGCCCAAAAACTGTGCCAAAGAGCTCTGAATGTCCCAAAATCATTTGTAGCCAGAAAGGGGCATTAACCCACACCCTTGATGCCTGAAATTCCCAAAAATACTTTTGGCAGAAAAATGCATCCTACACCCCTGAAAGTTCAGAATATGTTAGCCGCCCAAAAAAGGCCTTAAAATGCATCTTAGGCCTGCAAAAATGTTGAAAACTTTGGAGGCCCAAAAAAGGGGTTTAGAGGCATCCTAGACCCCCTAAAGTCCAGAAAATGTTGGTTGACCAAAAACTGTGCCAGAGAGCTCTGAATGTCCCAAAATCATTTGTAGCCTAAAAGGGGCATTATCCCACACCCTTGACGCCTGAAATTCCCAAAAATATTTTTGACACAAAAATGCATCCTACACACCTGAACGTTCAGAATATGTTAGCAGCCCAAAAAAGGCCTTAAAATGCCTGTTATATCTGGAAAAATGTTGAACACTTTGGAGGCCTAAAAAAGGGGTTTACAGGCATCCTAGACCCCCTAAAGTCCAGAAAATGTTGGTGGCCAAAAACTGTGCCAGAGAGCTCTGAATGTCCCAGAAACATTTGCAGCCTGAAAGGAGCATTAACCCGCATCGTAGACCACTGAAATTCCCAAAAATAATTTTGACATGAAAAATGCATCCTACACCCCTGAAAGTTCAGAATATGTTAGCAGCCCAAAAAAGGCCTTAAAATGCCTTTTAAGCCTGCAAGAATGTTGAAAACTTTGGAGGTCAAAAAAAGGGGTTTACAGGTATCCTAGACCCCCTAAAGTCCAGAAAATTTTGGTGGCCCAAAACTGTGCCAGAGAGCTCTGCGTGTCCCAAAATCATTTGTAGCCTGAAAGGGGCATTAACCCGCATCCTAGACCACTGAAATTCCCAAAAATCGTTTTGGCAAGAAAAGTGCATCCTTCACACCTGACAGTTCAGAATATGTTGGCATCCCAAAAAAGGCCTTAAAATGCATCTTAGGCCTGCAAAAATGTTGAAAACTTTGGAGGCCCAAAAAAGGGGTTTACAGGCATCCTAGACCCCCTAAAGTCCGGAAAATGTTGGTTGACCAAAAACTGTGCCAGAGAGCTCTGAATGTCCCAAAATCATTTGTAGCCTAAAAGGGGCATTATCCCACACCCTTGACGCCTGAAATTCCCAAAAATATTTTTGGCACAAAAATGCATCCTACACCCCTGAAAGTTCAGAATATGTTAGCAGCCCAAAAAAGGCCTTAAAATGCATCTTAGTCCTGCAAAAATGTTGAAAACTTTGGAGGCCCAAATAAGGGGTTTACAGGCATCCTAGACCCCCTAAAGTCCAGAAAATGTTGGTTGCCCAAAAACTGTGCCAAAGAGCTCTGAATGTCCCAAAATCATTTGTAGCCAGAAAGGGGCATTAACCCACACCCTTGATGCCTGAAATTCCCAAAAATACTTTTGGCAGAAAAATGCATCCTACACCCCTGAAAGTTCAGAATATGTTAGCCGCCCAAAAAAGGCCTTAAAATGCATCTTAGGCCTGCAAAAATGTTGAAAACTTTGGAGGCCCAAAAAAGGGGTTTAGAGGCATCCTAGACCCCCTAAAGTCCAGAAAATGTTGGTTGACCAAAAACTGTGCCAGAGAGCTCTGAATGTCCCAAAATCATTTGTAGCCTAAAAGGGGCATTATCCCACACCCTTGACGCCTGAAATTCCCAAAAATATTTTTGACACAAAAATGCATCCTACACACCTGAACGTTCAGAATATGTTAGCAGCCCAAAAAAGGCCTTAAAATGCCTGTTATGTCTGGAAAAATGTTGAACACTTTGGAGGCCTAAAAAAGGGGTTTACAGGCATCCTAGACCCCCTAAAGTCCAGAAAATGTTGGTGGCCAAAAACTGTGCCAGAGAGCTCTGAATGTCCCAGAAACATTTGCAGCCTGAAAGGAGCATTAACCCGCATCCTAGACCACTGACATTCCCAAAAATAATTTTGACATGAAAAATGCATCCTACACCCCTGAAAGTTCAGAATATGTTAGCAGCCCAAAAAAGGCCTTAAAATGCCTTTTAGGCCTGCAAGAATGTTGAAAACTTTGGAGGTCAAAAAAAGGGGTTTACAGGTATCCTAGACCCCCTAAAGTCCAGAAAATTTTGGTGGCCCAAAACTGTGCCAGAGAGCTCTGCATGTCCCAAAATCATTTGTAGCCTGAAAGGGGCATTAACCTGCATCCTAGACCACTGAAATTCCCAAAAATCGTTTTGGCAAGAAAAGTGCATCCTTCACACCTGACAGTTCAGAATATGTTAGCATCCCAAAAAAGACCTTAAAATGCATCTTAGGCCTGCAAAAATGTTGAAAACTTTGGAGGCCCAAAAAAGGGGTTTACAGGCATCCTAGACCCCCTAAAGTCCGGAAAATGTTGGTTGACCAAAAACTGTGCCAGAGAGCTCTGAATGTCCCAAAATCATTTGTAGCCTAAAAGGGGCATTATCCCACACCCTTGACGCCTGAAATTCCCAAAAATATTTTTGGCACAAAAATGCATCCTACACCCCTGAAAGTTCAGAATATGTTAGCAGCCCAAAAAAGGCCTTAAAATGCATCTTAGTCCTGCAAAAATGTTGAAAACTTTGGAGGCCCAAATAAGGGGTTTACAGGCATCCTAGACCCCCTAAAGTCCAGAAAATGTTGGTTGCCCAAAAACTGTGCCAAAGAGCTCTGAATGTCCCAAAATCATTTGTAGCCAGAAAGGGGCATTAACCCACACCCTTGATGCCTGAAATTCCCAAAAATACTTTTGGCAGAAAAATGCATCCTACACCCCTGAAAGTTCAGAATATGTTAGCCGCCCAAAAAAGGCCTTAAAATGCATCTTAGGCCTGCAAAAATGTTGAAAACTTTGGAGGCCCAAAAAAGGGGTTTAGAGGCATCCTAGACCCCCTAAAGTCCAGAAAATGTTGGTTGACCAAAAACTGTGCCAGAGAGCTCTGAATGTCCCAAAATCATTTGTAGCCTAAAAGGGGCATTATCCCACACCCTTGACGCCTGAAATTCCCAAAAATATTTTTGACACAAAAATGCATCCTACACACCTGAACGTTCAGAATATGTTAGCAGCCCAAAAAAGGCCTTAAAATGCCTGTTATATCTGGAAAAATGTTGAACACTTTGGAGGCCTAAAAAAGGGGTTTACAGGCATCCTAGACCCCCTAAAGTCCAGAAAATGTTGGTGGCCAAAAACTGTGCCAGAGAGCTCTGAATGTCCCAGAAACATTTGCAGCCTGAAAGGAGCATTAACCCGCATCGTAGACCACTGAAATTCCCAAAAATAATTTTGACATGAAAAATGCATCCTACACCCCTGAAAGTTCAGAATATGTTAGCAGCCCAAAAAAGGCCTTAAAATGCCTTTTAAGCCTGCAAGAATGTTGAAAACTTTGGAGGTCAAAAAAAGGGGTTTACAGGTATCCTAGACCCCCTAAAGTCCAGAAAATTTTGGTGGCCCAAAACTGTGCCAGAGAGCTCTGCGTGTCCCAAAATCATTTGTAGCCTGAAAGGGGCATTAACCCGCATCCTAGACCACTGAAATTCCCAAAAATCGTTTTGGCAAGAAAAGTGCATCCTTCACACCTGACAGTTCAGAATATGTTGGCATCCCAAAAAAGGCCTTAAAATGCATCTTAGGCCTGCAAAAATGTTGAAAACTTTGGAGGCCCAAAAAAGGGGTTTACAGGCATCCTAGACCCCCTAAAGTCCGGAAAATGTTGGTTGACCAAAAACTGTGCCAGAGAGCTCTGAATGTCCCAAAATCATTTGTAGCCTAAAAGGGGCATTATCCCACACCCTTGACGCCTGAAATTCCCAAAAATATTTTTGGCACAAAAATGCATCCTACACCCCTGAAAGTTCAGAATATGTTAGCAGCCCAAAAAAGGCCTTAAAATGCATCTTAGTCCTGCAAAAATGTTGAAAACTTTGGAGGCCCAAATAAGGGGTTTACAGGCATCCTAGACCCCCTAAAGTCCAGAAAATGTTGGTTGCCCAAAAACTGTGCCAAAGAGCTCTGAATGTCCCAAAATCATTTGTAGCCAGAAAGGGGCATTAACCCACACCCTTGATGCCTGAAATTCCCAAAAATACTTTTGGCAGAAAAATGCATCCTACACCCCTGAAAGTTCAGAATATGTTAGCCGCCCAAAAAAGGCCTTAAAATGCATCTTAGGCCTGCAAAAATGTTGAAAACTTTGGAGGCCCAAAAAAGGGGTTTAGAGGCATCCTAGACCCCCTAAAGTCCAGAAAATGTTGGTTGACCAAAAACTGTGCCAGAGAGCTCTGAATGTCCCAAAATCATTTGTAGCCTAAAAGGGGCATTATCCCACACCCTTGACGCCTGAAATTCCCAAAAATATTTTTGACACAAAAATGCATCCTACACACCTGAACGTTCAGAATATGTTAGCAGCCCAAAAAAGGCCTTAAAATGCCTGTTATGTCTGGAAAAATGTTGAACACTTTGGAGGCCTAAAAAAGGGGTTTACAGGCATCCTAGACCCCCTAAAGTCCGGAAAATGTTGGTTGACCAAAAACTGTGCCAGAGAGCTCTGAATGTCCCAAAATCATTTGTAGCCTAAAAGGGGCATTAACCCACACCCTTGACGCCTGAAATTCCCAAAAATACTTTTGGCAGAAAAATGCATCCTACACCCCTGAAAGTTCAGAATATGTTAGCCGCCCAAAAAAGGCCTTAAAATGCATCTTAGGCCTGCAAAAATGTTGAAAACTTTGGAGGCCCAAAAAAGGGGTTTACAGGCATCCTAGACCTCCTAAAGTCCAGAAAATGTTGGTTGACCAAAAACTGTGCCAGAGAGCTCTGAATGTCCCAAAATCATTTGTAGCCAGAAAGGGGCATTAACCCACACCCTTGATGCCTGAAATTCCCAAAAATACTTTTGGCAGAAAAATGCATCCTACATACCTGAACGTTCAGAATATGTTAGCAACCCAAAAAAGGCCTTAAAATGCCTGTTATGTCTGGAAAAATGTTGAACACTTTGGAGGCCTAAAAAGGGGGTTTACAGGCATCCTAGACCCCCTAAAGTCCAGAAAATGTTGGTGGCCAAAAACTGTGCCAGAGAGCTCGGAATGTCCCAGAAACATTTGCAGCCTGAAAGGAGCATTAACCCGCATCCTAGACCACTGAAATTCCCAAAAATAATTTTGACATGAAAAATGCATCCTACACCCCTGAAAGTTCAGAATATGTTAGCAGCCCAAAAAAGGCCTTAAAATGCCTTTTAGGCCTGCAAGAATGTTGAAAACTTTGGAGGTCAAAAAAAGGGGTTTACAGGTATCCTAGACCCCCTAAAGTCCAGAAAATTTTGGTGGCCCAAAACTGTGCCAGAGAGCTCTGCATGTCCCAAAATCATTTGTAGCCTGAAAGGGGCATTAACCTGCATCCTAGACCACTGAAATTCCCAAAAATCGTTTTGGCAAGAAAAGTGCATCCTTCACACCTGACAGTTCAGAATATGTTAGCATCCCAAAAAAGACCTTAAAATGCATCTTAGGCCTGCAAAAATGTTGAAAACTTTGGAAGCCCAAAAAAGGAGTTTACAGGCATCCTAGACCCCCTAAAGTCCAGAAAATGTTGGTTGACCAAAAACTGTGCCAGAGAGCTCTGAATGTCCCAGAATCATTTGTAGCCTAAAAGGGGCATTATCCCACACCCTTGACGCCTGAAATTCCCAAAAATATTTTTGGCACAAAAATGCATCCTACACCCCTGAAAGTTCAAAATATGTTAGCAGCCCAAAAAAGGCCTTAAAATGCATCTTAGTCCTGCAAAAATGTTGAAAACTTTGGAGGCCCAAAAAAGGGGTTTACAGGCATCCTAGACCCCCTAAAGTCCAGAAAATGTTGGTTGCCCAAAAACTGTGCCAAAGAGCTCTGAATGTCCCAAAATCATTTGTAGCCAGAAAGGGGCATTAACCCACACCCTTGATGCCTGAAATTCCCAAAAATACTTTTGGCAGAAAAATGCATCCTACACCCCTGAAAGTTCAGAATATGTTAGCCGCCCAAAAAAGGCCTTAAAATGCATCTTAGGCCTGCAAAAATGTTGAAAACTTTGGAGGCCCAAAAAAGGGGTTTAGAGGCATCCTAGACCCCCTAAAGTCCAGAAAATGTTGGTTGACCAAAAACTGTGCCAGAGAGCTCTGAATGTCCCAAAATCATTTGTAGCCTAAAAGGGGCATTATCCCACACCCTTGACGCCTGAAATTCCCAAAAATATTTTTGACACAAAAATGCATCCTACACACCTGAACGTTCAGAATATGTTAGCAGCCCAAAAAAGGCCTTAAAATGCCTGTTATATCTGGAAAAATGTTGAACACTTTGGAGGCCTAAAAAAGGGGTTTACAGGCATCCTAGACCCTCTAAAGTCCAGAAAATGTTGGTGGCCAAAAACTGTGCCAGAGAGCTCTGAATGTCCCAGAAACATTTGCAGCCTGAAAGGAGCATTAACCCGCATCCTAGACCACTGAAATTCCCAAAAATAATTTTGACATGAAAAATGCATCCTACACCCCTGAAAGTTCAGAATATGTTAGCAGCCCAAAAAAGGCCTTAAAATGCCTTTTAAGCCTGCAAGAATGTTGAAAACTTTGGAGGTCAAAAAAAGGGGTTTACAGGTATCCTAGACCCCCTAAAGTCCAGAAAATTTTGGTGGCCCAAAACTGTGCCAGAGAGCTCTGCATGTCCCAAAATCATTTGTAGCCTGAAAGGGGCATTAACCCGCATCCTAGACCACTGAAATTCCCAAAAATCGTTTTGGCAAGAAAAGTGCATCCTTCACACCTGACAGTTCAGAATATGTTGGCATCCCAAAAAAGGCCTTAAAATGCATCTTAGGCCTGCAAAAATGTTGAAAACTTTGGAGGCCCAAAAAAGGGGTTTACAGGCATCCTAGACCCCCTAAAGTCCGGAAAATGTTGGTTGACCAAAAACTGTGCCAGAGAGCTCTGAATGTCCCAAAATCATTTGTAGCCTAAAAGGGGCATTATCCCACACCCTTGACGCCTGAAATTCCCAAAAATATTTTTGGCACAAAAATGCATCCTACACCCCTGAAAGTTCAGAATATGTTAGCAGCCCAAAAAAGGCCTTAAAATGCATCTTAGTCCTGCAAAAATGTTGAAAACTTTGGAGGCCCAAATAAGGGGTTTACAGGCATCCTAGACCCCCTAAAGTCCAGAAAATGTTGGTTGCCCAAAAACTGTGCCAAAGAGCTCTCAATGTCCCAAAATCATTTGTAGCCAGAAAGGGGCATTAACCCACACCCTTGATGCCTGAAATTCCCAAAAATACTTTTGGCAGAAAAATGCATCCTACACCCCTGAAAGTTCAGAATATGTTAGCCGCCCAAAAAAGGCCTTAAAATGCATCTTAGGCCTGCAAAAATGTTGAAAACTTTGGAGGCCCAAAAAAGGGGTTTAGAGGCATCCTAGACCCCCTAAAGTCCAGAAAATGTTGGTTGACCAAAAACTGTGCCAGAGAGCTCTGAATGTCCCTAAATCATTTGTAGCCTAAAAGGGGCATTATCCCACACCCTTGACGCCTGAAATTCCCAAAAATATTTTTGACACAAAAATGCATCCTACACACCTGAACGTTCAGAATATGTTAGCAGCCCAAAAAAGGCCTTAAAATGCCTGTTATGTCTGGAAAAATGTTGAACACTTTGGAGGCCTAAAAAAGGGGTTTACAGGCATCCTAGACCCCCTAAAGTCCAGAAAATGTTGGTGGCCAAAAACTGTGCCAGAGAGCTCTGAATGTCCCAGAAACATTTGCAGCCTGAAAGGAGCATTAACCCGCATCCTAGACCACTGACATTCCCAAAAATAATTTTGACATGAAAAATGCATCCTACACCCCTGAAAGTTCAGAATATGTTAGCAGCCCAAAAAAGGCCTTAAAATGCCTTTTAGGCCTGCAAGAATGTTGAAAACTTTGGAGGTCAAAAAAAGGGGTTTACAGGTATCCTAGACCCCCTAAAGTCCAGAAAATTTTGATGGCCCAAAACTGTGCCAGAGAGCTCTGCATGTCCAAAAATCATTTGTAGCCTGAAAGGGGCATTAACCCGCATCCTAGACCACTGAAATTCCCAAAAATCGTTTTGGCAAGAAAAGTGCATCCTTCACACCTGACAGTTCAGAATATGTTCGCATCCGAAAAAAGGCCTTAAAATGCATCTTAGGCCTGCAAAAATGTTGAAAACTTTGGAGGCCCAAAAAAGGGGTTTACAGGCATCCTAGACCCCCTAAAGTCCAGAAAATGTTGGTTGACCAAAAACTGTGCCAGAGAGCTCTGAATGTCCCAAAATCATTTGTAGCCTAAAAGGGGCATTATCCCACACCCTTGACGCCTGAAATTCCCAAAAATATTTTTGGCACAAAAATGCATCCTACACCCCTGAAAGTTCAGAATATGTTAGCAGCCCAAAAAAGGCCTTAAAATGCATCTTAGTCCTGCAAAAATGTTGAAAACTTTGGAGGCCCAAAAAAGGGGTTTACAGGCATCCTAGACCCCCTAAAGTCCAGACCAAAAACTGTGCCAGAGAGCTCTGAATGTCCCAAAATCATTTGTAGCCTAAAAGGGGCATTATCCCACACCCTTGACGCCTGAAATTCCCAAAAATATTTTTGGCACAAAAATGCATCCTACACCCCTGAAAGTTCAGAATATGTTAGCAGCCCAAAAAAGGCCTTAAAATGCATCTTAGTCCTGCAAAAATGTTGAAAACTTTGGAGGCCCAAAAAAGGGGTTTACAGGCATCCTAGACCCCCTAAAGTCCAGAAAATGTTGGTTGCCCAAAAACTGTGCCAAAGAGCTCTGAATGTTCAAAATCATTTGTAGCCAGAAAGGGGCATTAACCCACACCCTTGATGCCTGAAATTCCCAAAAATACTTTTGGCAGAAAAATGCATCCTACACCCCTGAAAGTTCAGAATATGTTAGCCGCCCAAAAAAGGCCTTAAAATGCATCTTAGGCCTGCAAAAATGTTGAAAACTTTGGAGGCCCAAAAAAGGGGTTTACAGGCATCCTAGACCCCCTAAAGTCCGGAAAATGTTGGTTGACCAAAAACTGTGCCAGAGAGCTCTGAATGTCCCAAAATCATTTGTAGCCTAAAAGGGGCATTATCCCACACCCTTGACGCCTGAAATTCCCAAAAATATTTTTGGCACAAAAATGCATCCTACACCCCTGAAAGTTCAGAATATGTTAGCAGCCCAAAAAAGGCCTTAAAATGCATCTTAGTCCTGCAAAAATGTTGAAAACTTTGGAGGCCCAAATAAGGGGTTTACAGGCATCCTAGACCCCCTAAAGTCCAGAAAATGTTGGTTGCCCAAAAACTGTGCCAAAGAGCTCTGAATGTCCCAAAATCATTTGTAGCCAGAAAGGGGCATTAACCCACACCCTTGATGCCTGAAATTCCCAAAAATACTTTTGTCAGAAAAATGCATCCTACACCCCTGAAAGTTCAGAATATGTTAGCCGCCCAAAAAAGGCCTTAAAATGCATCTTAGGCCTGCAAAAATGTTGAAAACTTTGGAGGCCCAAAAAAGGGGTTTACAGGCATCCTAGACCCCCTAAAGTCCAGAAAATGTTGGTTGACCAAAAACTGTGCCAGAGAGCTCTGAATGTCCCAAAATCATTTGTAGCCTAAAAGGGGCATTATCCCACACCCTTGACGCCTGAAATTCCCAAAAATATTTTTGGCACAAAAATGCATCCTACACCCCTGAAAGTTCAGAATATGTTAGCAGCCCAAAAAAGGCCTTAAAATGCATCTTAGTCCTGCAAAAATGTTGAAAACTTTGGAGGCCCAAAAAAGGGGTTTACAGGCATCCTAGACCCCCTAAAGTCCAGACCAAAAACTGTGCCAGAGAGCTCTGAATGTCCCAAAATCATTTGTAGCCTAAAAGGGGCATTATCCCACACCCTTGACGCCTGAAATTCCCAAAAATATTTTTGGCACAAAAATGCATCCTACACCCCTGAAAGTTCAGAATATGTTAGCAGCCCAAAAAAGGCCTTAAAATGCATCTTAGTCCTGCAAAAATGTTGAAAACTTTGGAGGCCCAAAAAAGGGGTTTACAGGCATCCTAGACCCCCTAAAGTCCAGAAAATGTTGGTTGCCCAAAAACTGTGCCAAAGAGCTCTGAATGTTCAAAATCATTTGTAGCCAGAAAGGGGCATTAACCCACACCCTTGATGCCTTAAATTCCCAAAAATACTTTTGGCAGAAAAATGCATCCTACACCCCTGAAAGTTCAGAATATGTTAGCCGCCCAAAAAAGGCCTTAAAATGCATCTTAGGCCTGCAAAAATGTTGAAAACTTTGGAGGCCCAAAAAAGGGGTTTACAGGCATCCTAGACCCCCTAAAGTCCAGAAAATGTTGGTTGACCAAAAACTGTGCCAGAGAGCTCTGAATGTCCCAAAATCATTTGTAGCCAGAAAGGGGCATTAACCCACACCCTTGATGCCTGAAATTCCCAAAAATACTTTTGGCAGAAAAATGCATCCTACATACCTGAACGTTCAGAATATGTTAGCAACCCAAAAAAGGCCTTAAAATGCCTGTTATGTCTGGAAAAATGTTGAACACTTTGGAGGCCTAAAAAGGGGGTTTACAGGCATCCTAGACCCCCTAAAGTCCAGAAAATGTTGGTGGCCAAAAACTGTGCCAGAGAGCTCGGAATGTCCCAGAAACATTTGCAGCCTGAAAGGAGCATTAACCCGCATCCTAGACCACTGAAATTCCCAAAAATAATTTTGACATGAAAAATGCATCCTACACCCCTGAAAGTTCAGAATATGTTAGCAGCCCAAAAAAGGCCTTAAAATGCCTTTTAGGCCTGCAAGAATGTTGAAAACTTTGGAGGTCAAAAAAAGGGGTTTACAGGTATCCTAGACCCCCTAAAGTCCAGAAAATTTTGGTGGCCCAAAACTGTGCCAGAGAGCTCTGCATGTCCCAAAATCATTTGTAGCCTGAAAGGGGCATTAACCTGCATCCTAGACCACTGAAATTCCCAAAAATCGTTTTGGCAAGAAAAGTGCATCCTTCACACCTGACAGTTCAGAATATGTTAGCATCCCAAAAAAGACCTTAAAATGCATCTTAGGCCTGCAAAAATGTTGAAAACTTTGGAAGCCCAAAAAAGGAGTTTACAGGCATCCTAGACCCCCTAAAGTCCAGAAAATGTTGGTTGACCAAAAACTGTGCCAGAGAGCTCTGAATGTCCCAAAATCATTTGTAGCCTAAAAGGGGCATTATCCCACACCCTTGACGCCTGAAATTCCCAAAAATATTTTTGGCACAAAAATGCATCCTACACCCCTGAAAGTTCAAAATATGTTAGCAGCCCAAAAAAGGCCTTAAAATGCATCTTAGTCCTGCAAAAATGTTGAAAACTTTGGAGGCCCAAAAAAGGGGTTTACAGGCATCCTAGACCCCCTAAAGTCCAGAAAATGTTGGTTGCCCAAAAACTGTGCCAAAGAGCTCTGAATGTCCCAAAATCATTTGTAGCCAGAAAGGGGCATTAACCCACACCCTTGATGCCTGAAATTCCCAAAAATACTTTTGGCAGAAAAATGCATCCTACACCCCTGAAAGTTCAGAATATGTTAGCCGCCCAAAAAAGGCCTTAAAATGCATCTTAGGCCTGCAAAAATGTTGAAAACTTTGGAGGCCCAAAAAAGGGGTTTAGAGGCATCCTAGACCCCCTAAAGTCCAGAAAATGTTGGTTGACCAAAAACTGTGCCAGAGAGCTCTGAATGTCCCAAAATCATTTGTAGCCTAAAAGGGGCATTATCCCACACCCTTGACGCCTGAAATTCCCAAAAATATTTTTGACACAAAAATGCATCCTACACACCTGAACGTTCAGAATATGTTAGCAGCCCAAAAAAGGCCTTAAAATGCCTGTTATATCTGGAAAAATGTTGAACACTTTGGAGGACTAAAAAAGGGGTTTACAGGCATCCTAGACCCTCTAAAGTCCAGAAAATGTTGGTGGCCAAAAACTGTGCCAGAGAGCTCTGAATGTCCCAGAAACATTTGCAGCCCGAAAGGAGCATTAACCCGCATCCTAGACCACTGAAATTCCCAAAAATAATTTTGACATGAAAAATGCATCCTACACCCCTGAAAGTTCAGAATATGTTAGCAGCCCAAAAAAGGCCTTAAAATGCCTTTTAAGCCTGCAAGAATGTTGAAAACTTTGGAGGTCAAAAAAAGGGGTTTACAGGTATCCTAGACCCCCTAAAGTCCAGAAAATTTTGGTGGCCCAAAACTGTGCCAGAGAGCTCTGCATGTCCCAAAATCATTTGTAGCCTGAAAGGGGCATTAACCCGCATCCTAGACCACTGAAATTCCCAAAAATCGTTTTGGCAAGAAAAGTGCATCCTTCACACCTGACAGTTCAGAATATGTTGGCATCCCAAAAAAGGCCTTAAAATGCATCTTAGGCCTGCAAAAATGTTGAAAACTTTGGAGGCCCAAAAAAGGGGTTTACAGGCATCCTAGACCCCCTAAAGTCCGGAAAATGTTGGTTGACCAAAAACTGTGCCAGAGAGCTCTGAATGTCCCAAAATCATTTGTAGCCTAAAAGGGGCATTATCCCACACCCTTGACGCCTGAAATTCCCAAAAATATTTTTGGCACAAAAATGCATCCTACACCCCTGAAAGTTCAGAATATGTTAGCAGCCCAAAAAAGGCCTTAAAATGCATCTTAGTCCTGCAAAAATGTTGAAAACTTTGGAGGCCCAAATAAGGGGTTTACAGGCATCCTAGACCCCCTAAAGTCCAGAAAATGTTGGTTGCCCAAAAACTGTGCCAAAGAGCTCTGAATGTCCCAAAATCATTTGTAGCCAGAAAGGGGCATTAACCCACACCCTTGATGCCTGAAATTCCCAAAAATACTTTTGGCAGAAAAATGCATCCTACACCCCTGAAAGTTCAGAATATGTTAGCCGCCCAAAAAAGGCCTTAAAATGCATCTTAGGCCTGCAAAAATGTTGAAAACTTTGGAGGCCCAAAAAAGGGGTTTAGAGGCATCCTAGACCCCCTAAAGTCCAGAAAATGTTGGTTGACCAAAAACTGTGCCAGAGAGCTCTGAATGTCCCTAAATCATTTGTAGCCTAAAAGGGGCATTATCCCACACCCTTGACGCCTGAAATTCCCAAAAATATTTTTGACACAAAAATGCATCCTACACACCTGAACGTTCAGAATATGTTAGCAGCCCAAAAAAGGCCTTAAAATGCCTGTTATGTCTGGAAAAATGTTGAACACTTTGGAGGCCTAAAAAAGGGGTTTACAGGCATCCTAGACCCCCTAAAGTCCAGAAAATGTTGGTGGCCAAAAACTGTGCCAGAGAGCTCTGAATGTCCCAGAAACATTTGCAGCCTGAAAGGAGCATTAACCCGCATCCTAGACCACTGACATTCCCAAAAATAATTTTGACATGAAAAATGCATCCTACACCCCTGAAAGTTCAGAATATGTTAGCAGCCCAAAAAAGGCCTTAAAATGCCTTTTAGGCCTGCAAGAATGTTGAAAACTTTGGAGGTCAAAAAAAGGGGTTTACAGGTATCCTAGACCCCCTAAAGTCCAGAAAATTTTGATGGCCCAAAACTGTGCCAGAGAGCTCTGCATGTCCAAAAATCATTTGTAGCCTGAAAGGGGCATTAACCCGCATCCTAGACCACTGAAATTCCCAAAAATCGTTTTGGCAAGAAAAGTGCATCCTTCACACCTGACAGTTCAGAATATGTTCGCATCCCAAAAAAGGCCTTAAAATGCATCTTAGGCCTGCAAAAATGTTGAAAACTTTGGAGGCCCAAAAAAGGGGTTTACAGGCATCCTAGACCCCCTAAAGTCCAGAAAATGTTGGTTGACCAAAAACTGTGCCAGAGAGCTCTGAATGTCCCAAAATCATTTGTAGCCTAAAAGGGGCATTATCCCACACCCTTGACGCCTGAAATTCCCAAAAATATTTTTGGCACAAAAATGCATCCTACACCCCTGAAAGTTCAGAATATGTTAGCAGCCCAAAAAAGGCCTTAAAATGCATCTTAGTCCTGCAAAAATGTTGAAAACTTTGGAGGCCCAAAAAAGGGGTTTACAGGCATCCTAGACCCCCTAAAGTCCAGACCAAAAACTGTGCCAGAGAGCTCTGAATGTCCCAAAATCATTTGTAGCCTAAAAGGGGCATTATCCCACACCCTTGACGCCTGAAATTCCCAAAAATATTTTTGGCACAAAAATGCATCCTACACCCCTGAAAGTTCAGAATATGTTAGCAGCCCAAAAAAGGCCTTAAAATGCATCTTAGTCCTGCAAAAATGTTGAAAACTTTGGAGGCCCAAAAAAGGGGTTTACAGGCATCCTAGACCCCCTAAAGTCCAGAAAATGTTGGTTGCCCAAAAACTGTGCCAAAGAGCTCTGAATGTTCAAAATCATTTGTAGCCAGAAAGGGGCATTAACCCACACCCTTGATGCCTGAAATTCCCAAAAATACTTTTGGCAGAAAAATGCATCCTACACCCCTGAAAGTTCAGAATATGTTAGCCGCCCAAAAAAGGCCTTAAAATGCATCTTAGGCCTGCAAAAATGTTGAAAACTTTGGAGGCCCAAAAAAGGGGTTTACAGGCATCCTAGACCCCCTAAAGTCCGGAAAATGTTGGTTGACCAAAAACTGTGCCAGAGAGCTCTGAATGTCCCAAAATCATTTGTAGCCTAAAAGGGGCATTATCCCACACCCTTGACGCCTGAAATTCCCAAAAATATTTTTGGCACAAAAATGCATCCTACACCCCTGAAAGTTCAGAATATGTTAGCAGCCCAAAAAAGGCCTTAAAATGCATCTTAGTCCTGCAAAAATGTTGAAAACTTTGGAGGCCCAAATAAGGGGTTTACAGGCATCCTAGACCCCCTAAAGTCCAGAAAAAGTTGGTTGCCCAAAAACTGTGCCAAAGAGCTCTGAATGTCCCAAAATCATTTGTAGCCAGAAAGGGGCATTAACCCACACCCTTGATGCCTGAAATTCCCAAAAATACTTTTGTCAGAAAAATGCATCCTACACCCCTGAAAGTTCAGAATATGTTAGCAGCCCAAAAAAGGCCTTAAAATGCATCTTAGTCCTGCAAAAATGTTGAAAACTTTGGAGGCCCAAAAAAGGGGTTTACAGGCATCCTAGACCCCCTAAAGTCCAGACCAAAAACTGTGCCAGAGAGCTCTGAATGTCCCAAAATCATTTGTAGCCTAAAAGGGGCATTATCCCACACCCTTGACGCCTGAAATTCCCAAAAATATTTTTGGCACAAAAATGCATCCTACACCCCTGAAAGTTCAGAATATGTTAGCAGCCCAAAAAAGGCCTTAAAATGCATCTTAGTCCTGCAAAAATGTTGAAAACTTTGGAGGCCCAAAAAAGGGGTTTACAGGCATCCTAGACCCCCTAAAGTCCAGAAAATGTTGGTTGCCCAAAAACTGTGCCAAAGAGCTCTGAATGTCCCAAAATCATTTGTTGCCAGAAAGGGGCATTAACCCACACCCTTGATGCCTGAAATTCCCAAAAATACTTTTGGCAGAAAAATGCATCCTACACCCCTGAAAGTTCAGAATATGTTAGCCGCCCAAAAAAGGCCTTAAAATGCATCTTAGGCCTGCAAAAATGTTGAAAACTTTGGAGGCCCAAAAAAGGGGTTTACAGGCATCCTAGACCCCCTAAAGTCCAGAAAATGTTGGTTGACCAAAAACTGTGCCAGAGAGCTCTGAATGTCCCAAAATCATTTGTAGCCAGAAAGGGGCATTAACCCACACCCTTGATGCCTGAAATTCCCAAAAATACTTTTGGCAGAAAAATGCATCCTACATACCTGAACGTTCAGAATATGTTAGCAACCCAAAAAAGGCCTTAAAATGCCTGTTATGTCTGGAAAAATGTTGAACACTTTGGAGGCCTAAAAAGGGGGTTTACAGGCATCCTAGACCCCCTAAAGTCCAGAAAATGTTGGTGGCCAAAAACTGTGCCAGAGAGCTCGGAATGTCCCAGAAACATTTGCAGCCTGAAAGGAGCACTAACCCGCATCCTAGACCACTGAAATTCCCAAAAATAATTTTGACATGAAAAATGCATCCTACACCCCTGAAAGTTCAGAATATGTTAGCAGCCCAAAAAAGGCCTTAAAATGCCTTTTAGGCCTGCAAGAATGTTGAAAACTTTGGAGGTCAAAAAAAGGGGTTTACAGGTATCCTAGACCCCCTAAAGTCCAGAAAATTTTGGTGGCCCAAAACTGTGCCAGAGAGCTCTGCATGTCCCAAAATCATTTGTAGCCTGAAAGGGGCATTAACCTGCATCCTAGACCACTGAAATTCCCAAAAATCGTTTTGGCAAGAAAAGTGCATCCTTCACACCTGACAGTTCAGAATATGTTAGCATCCCAAAAAAGACCTTAAAATGCATCTTAGGCCTGCAAAAATGTTGAAAACTTTGGAAGCCCAAAAAAGGAGTTTACAGGCATCCTAGACCCCCTAAAGTCCAGAAAATGTTGGTTGACCAAAAACTGTGCCAGAGAGCTCTGAATGTCCCAAAATCATTTGTAGCCTAAAAGGGGCATTATCCCACACCCTTGACGCCTGAAATTCCCAAAAATATTTTTGGCACAAAAATGCATCCTACACCCCTGAAAGTTCAAAATATGTTAGCAGCCCAAAAAAGGCCTTAAAATGCATCTTAGTCCTGCAAAAATGTTGAAAACTTTGGAGGCCCAAAAAAGGGGTTTACAGGCATCCTAGACCCCCTAAAGTCCAGAAAATGTTGGTTGCCCAAAAACTGTGCCAAAGAGCTCTGAATGTCCCAAAATCATTTGTAGCCAGAAAGGGGCATTAACCCACACCCTTGATGCCTGAAATTCCCAAAAATACTTTTGGCAGAAAAATGCATCCTACACCCCTGAAAGTTCAGAATATGTTAGCCGCCCAAAAAAGGCCTTAAAATGCATCTTAGGCCTGCAAAAATGTTGAAAACTTTGGAGGCCCAAAAAAGGGGTTTAGAGGCATCCTAGACCCCCTAAAGTCCAGAAAATGTTGGTTGACCAAAAACTGTGCCAGAGAGCTCTGAATGTCCCAAAATCATTTGTAGCCTAAAAGGGGCATTATCCCACACCCTTGACGCCTGAAATTCCCAAAAATATTTTTGACACAAAAATGCATCCTACACACCTGAACGTTCAGAATATGTTAGCAGCCCAAAAAAGGCCTTAAAATGCCTGTTATATCTGGAAAAATGTTGAACACTTTGGAGGCCTAAAGAAGGGGTTTACAGGCATCCTAGACCCTCTAAAGTCCAGAAAATGTTGGTGGCCAAAAACTGTGCCAGAGAGCTCTGAATGTCCCAGAAACATTTGCAGCCTGAAAGGAGCATTAACCCGCATCCTAGACCACTGAAATTCCCAAAAATAATTTTGACATGAAAAATGCATCCTACACCCCTGAAAGTTCAGAATATGTTAGCAGCCCAAAAAAGGCCTTAAAATGCCTTTTAAGCCTGCAAGAATGTTGAAAACTTTGGAGGTCAAAAAAAGGGGTTTACAGGTATCCTAGACCCCCTAAAGTCCAGAAAATTTTGGTGGCCCAAAACTGTGCCAGAGAGCTCTGCATGTCCCAAAATCATTTGTAGCCTGAAAGGGGCATTAACCCGCATCCTAGACCACTGAAATTCCCAAAAATCGTTTTGGCAAGAAAAGTGCATCCTTCACACCTGACAGTTCAGAATATGTTGGCATCCCAAAAAAGGCCTTAAAATGCATCTTAGGCCTGCAAAAATGTTGAAAACTTTGGAGGCCCAAAAAAGGGGTTTACAGGCATCCTAGACCCCCTAAAGTCCGGAAAATGTTGGTTGACCAAAAACTGTGCCAGAGAGCTCTGAATGTCCCAAAATCATTTGTAGCCTAAAAGGGGCATTATCCCACACCCTTGACGCCTGAAATTCCCAAAAATATTTTTGGCACAAAAATGCATCCTACACCCCTGAAAGTTCAGAATATGTTAGCAGCCCAAAAAAGGCCTTAAAATGCATCTTAGTCCTGCAAAAATGTTGAAAACTTTGGAGGCCCAAATAAGGGGTTTACAGGCATCCTAGACCCCCTAAAGTCCAGAAAATGTTGGTTGCCCAAAAACTGTGCCAAAGAGCTCTGAATGTCCCAAAATCATTTGTAGCCAGAAAGGGGCATTAACCCACACCCTTGATGCCTGAAATTCCCAAAAATACTTTTGGCAGAAAAATGCATCCTACACCCCTGAAAGTTCAGAATATGTTAGCCGCCCAAAAAAGGCCTTAAAATGCATCTTAGGCCTGCAAAAATGTTGAAAACTTTGGAGGCCCAAAAAAGGGGTTTAGAGGCATCCTAGACCCCCTAAAGTCCAGAAAATGTTGGTTGACCAAAAACTGTGCCAGAGAGCTCTGAATGTCCCTAAATCATTTGTAGCCTAAAAGGGGCATTATCCCACACCCTTGACGCCTGAAATTCCCAAAAATATTTTTGACACAAAAATGCATCCTACACACCTGAACGTTCAGAATATGTTAGCAGCCCAAAAAAGGCCTTAAAATGCCTGTTATGTCTGGAAAAATGTTGAACACTTTGGAGGCCTAAAAAAGGGGTTTACAGGCATCCTAGACCCCCTAAAGTCCAGAAAATGTTGGTGGCCAAAAACTGTGCCAGAGAGCTCTGAATGTCCCAGAAACATTTGCAGCCTGAAAGGAGCATTAACCCGCATCCTAGACCACTGACATTCCCAAAAATAATTTTGACATGAAAAATGCATCCTACACCCCTGAAAGTTCAGAATATGTTAGCAGCCCAAAAAAGGCCTTAAAATGCCTTTTAGGCCTGCAAGAATGTTGAAAACTTTGGAGGTCAAAAAAAGGGGTTTACAGGTATCCTAGACCCCCTAAAGTCCAGAAAATTTTGATGGCCCAAAACTGTGCCAGAGAGCTCTGCATGTCCAAAAATCATTTGTAGCCTGAAAGGGGCATTAACCCGCATCCTAGACCACTGAAATTCCCAAAAATCGTTTTGGCAAGAAAAGTGCATCCTTCACACCTGACAGTTCAGAATATGTTCGCATCCCAAAAAAGGCCTTAAAATGCATCTTAGGCCTGCAAAAATGTTGAAAACTTTGGAGGCCCAAAAAAGGGGTTTACAGGCATCCTAGACCCCCTAAAGTCCAGAAAATGTTGGTTGACCAAAAACTGTGCCAGAGAGCTCTGAATGTCCCAAAATCATTTGTAGCCTAAAAGGGGCATTATCCCACACCCTTGACGCCTGAAATTCCCAAAAATATTTTTGGCACAAAAATGCATCCTACACCCCTGAAAGTTCAGAATATGTTAGCAGCCCAAAAAAGGCCTTAAAATGCATCTTAGTCCTGCAAAAATGTTGAAAACTTTGGAGGCCCAAAAAAGGGGTTTACAGGCATCCTAGACCCCCTAAAGTCCAGACCAAAAACTGTGCCAGAGAGCTCTGAATGTCCCAAAATCATTTGTAGCCTAAAAGGGGCATTATCCCACACCCTTGACGCCTGAAATTCCCAAAAATATTTTTGGCACAAAAATGCATCCTACACCCCTGAAAGTTCAGAATATGTTAGCAGCCCAAAAAAGGCCTTAAAATGCATCTTAGTCCTGCAAAAATGTTGAAAACTTTGGAGGCCCAAAAAAGGGGTTTACAGGCATCCTAGACCCCCTAAAGTCCAGAAAATGTTGGTTGCCCAAAAACTGTGCCAAAGAGCTCTGAATGTTCAAAATCATTTGTAGCCAGAAAGGGGCATTAACCCACACCCTTGATGCCTGAAATTCCCAAAAATACTTTTGGCAGAAAAATGCATCCTACACCCCTGAAAGTTCAGAATATGTTAGCCGCCCAAAAAAGGCCTTAAAATGCATCTTAGGCCTGCAAAAATGTTGAAAACTTTGGAGGCCCAAAAAAGGGGTTTACAGGCATCCTAGACCCCCTAAAGTCCAGAAAATGTTGGTTGACCAAAAACTGTGCCAGAGAGCTCTGAATGTCCCAAAATCATTTGTAGCCTAAAAGGGGCATTATCCCACACCCTTGACGCCTGAAATTCCCAAAAATATTTTTGGCACAAAAATGCATCCTACACCCCTGAAAGTTCAGAATATGTTAGCAGCCCAAAAAAGGCCTTAAAATGCATCTTAGTCCTGCAAAAATGTTGAAAACTTTGGAGGCCCAAAAAAGGGGTTTACAGGCATCCTAGACCCCCTAAAGTCCAGACCAAAAACTGTGCCAGAGAGCTCTGAATGTCCCAAAATCATTTGTAGCCTAAAAGGGGCATTATCCCACACCCTTGACGCCTGAAATTCCCAAAAATATTTTTGGCACAAAAATGCATCCTACACCCCTGAAAGTTCAGAATATGTTAGCAGCCCAAAAAAGGCCTTAAAATGCATCTTAGTCCTGCAAAAATGTTGAAAACTTTGGAGGCCCAAAAAAGGGGTTTACAGGCATCCTAGACCCCCTAAAGTCCAGAAAATGTTGGTTGCCCAAAAACTGTGCCAAAGAGCTCTGAATGTTCAAAATCATTTGTAGCCAGAAAGGGGCATTAACCCACACCCTTGATGCCTTAAATTCCCAAAAATACTTTTGGCAGAAAAATGCATCCTACACCCCTGAAAGTTCAGAATATGTTAGCCGCCCAAAAAAGGCCTTAAAATGCATCTTAGGCCTGCAAAAATGTTGAAAACTTTGGAGGCCCAAAAAAGGGGTTTACAGGCATCCTAGACCCCCTAAAGTCCAGAAAATGTTGGTTGACCAAAAACTGTGCCAGAGAGCTCTGAATGTCCCAAAATCATTTGTAGCCAGAAAGGGGCATTAACCCACACCCTTGATGCCTGAAATTCCCAAAAATACTTTTGGCAGAAAAATGCATCCTACATACCTGAACGTTCAGAATATGTTAGCAACCCAAAAAAGGCCTTAAAATGCCTGTTATGTCTGGAAAAATGTTGAACACTTTGGAGGCCTAAAAAGGGGGTTTACAGGCATCCTAGACCCCCTAAAGTCCAGAAAATGTTGGTGGCCAAAAACTGTGCCAGAGAGCTCGGAATGTCCCAGAAACATTTGCAGCCTGAAAGGAGCATTAACCCGCATCCTAGACCACTGAAATTCCCAAAAATAATTTTGACATGAAAAATGCATCCTACACCCCTGAAAGTTCAGAATATGTTAGCAGCCCAAAAAAGGCCTTAAAATGCCTTTTAGGCCTGCAAGAATGTTGAAAACTTTGGAGGTCAAAAAAAGGGGTTTACAGGTATCCTAGACCCCCTAAAGTCCAGAAAATTTTGGTGGCCCAAAACTGTGCCAGAGAGCTCTGCATGTCCCAAAATCATTTGTAGCCTGAAAGGGGCATTAACCTGCATCCTAGACCACTGAAATTCCCAAAAATCGTTTTGGCAAGAAAAGTGCATCCTTCACACCTGACAGTTCAGAATATGTTAGCATCCCAAAAAAGACCTTAAAATGCATCTTAGGCCTGCAAAAATGTTGAAAACTTTGGAGGCCCAAAAAAGGGGTTTACAGGCATCCTAGACCCCCTAAAGTCCAGAAAATGTTGGTTGCCCAAAAACTGTGCCAAAGAGCTCTGAATGTCCCAAAATCATTTGTAGCCAGAAAGGGGCATTAACCCACACCCTTGATGCCTGAAATTCCCAAAAATACTTTTGGCAGAAAAATGCATCCTACACCCCTGAAAGTTCAGAATATGTTAGCCGCCCAAAAAAGGCCTTAAAATGCATCTTAGGCCTGCAAAAATGTTGAAAACTTTGGAGGCCCAAAAAAGGGGTTTAGAGGCATCCTAGACCCCCTAAAGTCCAGAAAATGTTGGTTGACCAAAAACTGTGCCAGAGAGCTCTGAATGTCCCAAAATCATTTGTAGCCTAAAAGGGGCATTATCCCACACCCTTGACGCCTGAAATTCCCAAAAATATTTTTGACACAAAAATGCATCCTACACACCTGAACGTTCAGAATATGTTAGCAGCCCAAAAAAGGCCTTAAAATGCCTGTTATATCTGGAAAAATGTTGAACACTTTGGAGGCCTAAAGAAGGGGTTTACAGGCATCCTAGACCCTCTAAAGTCCAGAAAATGTTGGTGGCCAAAAACTGTGCCAGAGAGCTCTGAATGTCCCAGAAACATTTGCAGCCTGAAAGGAGCATTAACCCGCATCCTAGACCACTGAAATTCCCAAAAATAATTTTGACATGAAAAATGCATCCTACACCCCTGAAAGTTCAGAATATGTTAGCAGCCCAAAAAAGGCCTTAAAATGCCTTTTAAGCCTGCAAGAATGTTGAAAACTTTGGAGGTCAAAAAAAGGGGTTTACAGGTATCCTAGACCCCCTAAAGTCCAGAAAATTTTGGTGGCCCAAAACTGTGCCAGAGAGCTCTGCATGTCCCAAAATCATTTGTAGCCTGAAAGGGGCATTAACCCGCATCCTAGACCACTGAAATTCCCAAAAATCGTTTTGGCAAGAAAAGTGCATCCTTCACACCTGACAGTTCAGAATATGTTGGCATCCCAAAAAAGGCCTTAAAATGCATCTTAGGCCTGCAAAAATGTTGAAAACTTTGGAGGCCCAAAAAAGGGGTTTACAGGCATCCTAGACCCCCTAAAGTCCGGAAAATGTTGGTTGACCAAAAACTGTGCCAGAGAGCTCTGAATGTCCCAAAATCATTTGTAGCCTAAAAGGGGCATTATCCCACACCCTTGACGCCTGAAATTCCCAAAAATATTTTTGGCACAAAAATGCATCCTACACCCCTGAAAGTTCAGAATATGTTAGCAGCCCAAAAAAGGCCTTAAAATGCATCTTAGTCCTGCAAAAATGTTGAAAACTTTGGAGGCCCAAATAAGGGGTTTACAGGCATCCTAGACCCCCTAAAGTCCAGAAAATGTTGGTTGCCCAAAAACTGTGCCAAAGAGCTCTGAATGTCCCAAAATCATTTGTAGCCAGAAAGGGGCATTAACCCACACCCTTGATGCCTGAAATTCCCAAAAATACTTTTGGCAGAAAAATGCATCCTACACCCCTGAAAGTTCAGAATATGTTAGCCGCCCAAAAAAGGCCTTAAAATGCATCTTAGGCCTGCAAAAATGTTGAAAACTTTGGAGGCCCAAAAAAGGGGTTTAGAGGCATCCTAGACCCCCTAAAGTCCAGAAAATGTTGGTTGACCAAAAACTGTGCCAGAGAGCTCTGAATGTCCCTAAATCATTTGTAGCCTAAAAGGGGCATTATCCCACACCCTTGACGCCTGAAATTCCCAAAAATATTTTTGACACAAAAATGCATCCTACACACCTGAACGTTCAGAATATGTTAGCAGCCCAAAAAAGGCCTTAAAATGCCTGTTATGTCTGGAAAAATGTTGAACACTTTGGAGGCCTAAAAAAGGGGTTTACAGGCATCCTAGACCCCCTAAAGTCCAGAAAATGTTGGTGGCCAAAAACTGTGCCAGAGAGCTCTGAATGTCCCAGAAACATTTGCAGCCTGAAAGGAGCATTAACCCGCATCCTAGACCACTGACATTCCCAAAAATAATTTTGACATGAAAAATGCATCCTACACCCCTGAAAGTTCAGAATATGTTAGCAGCCCAAAAAAGGCCTTAAAATGCCTTTTAGGCCTGCAAGAATGTTGAAAACTTTGGAGGTCAAAAAAAGGGGTTTACAGGTATCCTAGACCCCCTAAAGTCCAGAAAATTTTGATGGCCCAAAACTGTGCCAGAGAGCTCTGCATGTCCAAAAATCATTTGTAGCCTGAAAGGGGCATTAACCCGCATCCTAGACCACTGAAATTCCCAAAAATCGTTTTGGCAAGAAAAGTGCATCCTTCACACCTGACAGTTCAGAATATGTTCGCATCCCAAAAAAGGCCTTAAAATGCATCTTAGGCCTGCAAAAATGTTGAAAACTTTGGAGGCCCAAAAAAGGGGTTTACAGGCATCCTAGACCCCCTAAAGTCCAGAAAATGTTGGTTGACCAAAAACTGTGCCAGAGAGCTCTGAATGTCCCAAAATCATTTGTAGCCTAAAAGGGGCATTATCCCACACCCTTGACGCCTGAAATTCCCAAAAATATTTTTGGCACAAAAATGCATCCTACACCCCTGAAAGTTCAGAATATGTTAGCAGCCCAAAAAAGGCCTTAAAATGCATCTTAGTCCTGCAAAAATGTTGAAAACTTTGGAGGCCCAAAAAAGGGGTTTACAGGCATCCTAGACCCCCTAAAGTCCAGACCAAAAACTGTGCCAGAGAGCTCTGAATGTCCCAAAATCATTTGTAGCCTAAAAGGGGCATTATCCCACACCCTTGACGCCTGAAATTCCCAAAAATATTTTTGGCACAAAAATGCATCCTACACCCCTGAAAGTTCAGAATATGTTAGCAGCCCAAAAAAGGCCTTAAAATGCATCTTAGTCCTGCAAAAATGTTGAAAACTTTGGAGGCCCAAAAAAGGGGTTTACAGGCATCCTAGACCCCCTAAAGTCCAGAAAATGTTGGTTGCCCAAAAACTGTGCCAAAGAGCTCTGAATGTTCAAAATCATTTGTAGCCAGAAAGGGGCATTAACCCACACCCTTGATGCCTGAAATTCCCAAAAATACTTTTGGCAGAAAAATGCATCCTACACCCCTGAAAGTTCAGAATATGTTAGCCGCCCAAAAAAGGCCTTAAAATGCATCTTAGGCCTGCAAAAATGTTGAAAACTTTGGAGGCCCAAAAAAGGGGTTTACAGGCATCCTAGACCCCCTAAAGTCCAGAAAATGTTGGTTGACCAAAAACTGTGCCAGAGAGCTCTGAATGTCCCAAAATCATTTGTAGCCTAAAAGGGGCATTATCCCACACCCTTGACGCCTGAAATTCCCAAAAATATTTTTGGCACAAAAATGCATCCTACACCCCTGAAAGTTCAGAATATGTTAGCAGCCCAAAAAAGGCCTTAAAATGCATCTTAGTCCTGCAAAAATGTTGAAAACTTTGGAGGCCCAAAAAAGGGGTTTACAGGCATCCTAGACCCCCTAAAGTCCAGACCAAAAACTGTGCCAGAGAGCTCTGAATGTCCCAAAATCATTTGTAGCCTAAAAGGGGCATTATCCCACACCCTTGACGCCTGAAATTCCCAAAAATATTTTTGGCACAAAAATGCATCCTACACCCCTGAAAGTTCAGAATATGTTAGCAGCCCAAAAAAGGCCTTAAAATGCATCTTAGTCCTGCAAAAATGTTGAAAACTTTGGAGGCCCAAAAAAGGGGTTTACAGGCATCCTAGACCCCCTAAAGTCCAGAAAATGTTGGTTGCCCAAAAACTGTGCCAAAGAGCTCTGAATGTTCAAAATCATTTGTAGCCAGAAAGGGGCATTAACCCACACCCTTGATGCCTTAAATTCCCAAAAATACTTTTGGCAGAAAAATGCATCCTACACCCCTGAAAGTTCAGAATATGTTAGCCGCCCAAAAAAGGCCTTAAAATGCATCTTAGGCCTGCAAAAATGTTGAAAACTTTGGAGGCCCAAAAAAGGGGTTTACAGGCATCCTAGACCCCCTAAAGTCCAGAAAATGTTGGTTGACCAAAAACTGTGCCAGAGAGCTCTGAATGTCCCAAAATCATTTGTAGCCAGAAAGGGGCATTAACCCACACCCTTGATGCCTGAAATTCCCAAAAATACTTTTGGCAGAAAAATGCATCCTACATACCTGAACGTTCAGAATATGTTAGCAACCCAAAAAAGGCCTTAAAATGCCTGTTATGTCTGGAAAAATGTTGAACACTTTGGAGGCCTAAAAAGGGGGTTTACAGGCATCCTAGACCCCCTAAAGTCCAGAAAATGTTGGTGGCCAAAAACTGTGCCAGAGAGCTCGGAATGTCCCAGAAACATTTGCAGCCTGAAAGGAGCATTAACCCGCATCCTAGACCACTGAAATTCCCAAAAATAATTTTGACATGAAAAATGCATCCTACACCCCTGAAAGTTCAGAATATGTTAGCAGCCCAAAAAAGGCCTTAAAATGCCTTTTAGGCCTGCAAGAATGTTGAAAACTTTGGAGGTCAAAAAAAGGGGTTTACAGGTATCCTAGACCCCCTAAAGTCCAGAAAATTTTGGTGGCCCAAAACTGTGCCAGAGAGCTCTGCATGTCCCAAAATCATTTGTAGCCTGAAAGGGGCATTAACCTGCATCCTAGACCACTGAAATTCCCAAAAATCGTTTTGGCAAGAAAAGTGCATCCTTCACACCTGACAGTTCAGAATATGTTAGCATCCCAAAAAAGACCTTAAAATGCATCTTAGGCCTGCAAAAATGTTGAAAACTTTGGAAGCCCAAAAAAGGAGTTTACAGGCATCCTAGACCCCCTAAAGTCCAGAAAATGTTGGTTGACCAAAAACTGTGCCAGAGAGCTCTGAATGTCCCAAAATCATTTGTAGCCTAAAAGGGGCATTATCCCACACCCTTGACGCCTGAAATTCCCAAAAATATTTTTGGCACAAAAATGCATCCTACACCCCTGAAAGTTCAAAATATGTTAGCAGCCCAAAAAAGGCCTTAAAATGCATCTTAGTCCTGCAAAAATGTTGAAAACTTTGGAGGCCCAAAAAAGGGGTTTACAGGCATCCTAGACCCCCTAAAGTCCAGAAAATGTTGGTTGCCCAAAAACTGTGCCAAAGAGCTCTGAATGTCCCAAAATCATTTGTAGCCAGAAAGGGGCATTAACCCACACCCTTGATGCCTGAAATTCCCAAAAATACTTTTGGCAGAAAAATGCATCCTACACCCCTGAAAGTTCAGAATATGTTAGCCGCCCAAAAAAGGCCTTAAAATGCATCTTAGGCCTGCAAAAATGTTGAAAACTTTGGAGGCCCAAAAAAGGGGTTTACAGGCATCCTAGACCCCCTAAAGTCCAGAAAATGTTGGTTGACCAAAAACTGTGCCAGAGAGCTCTGAATGTCCCAAAATCATTTGTAGCCTAAAAGGGGCATTATCCCACACCCTTGACGCCTGAAATTCCCAAAAATATTTTTGACACAAAAATGCATCCTACACACCTGAACGTTCAGAATATGTTAGCAGCCCAAAAAAGGCCTTAAAATGCCTGTTATATCTGGAAAAATGTTGAACACTTTGGAGGCCTAAAAAAGGGGTTTACAGGCATCCTAGACCCTCTAAAGTCCAGAAAATGTTGGTGGCCAAAAACTGTGCCAGAGAGCTCTGAATGTCCCAGAAACATTTGCAGCCTGAAAGGAGCATTAACCCGCATCCTAGACCACTGAAATTCCCAAAAATAATTTTGACATGAAAAATGCATCCTACACCCCTGAAAGTTCAGAATATGTTAGCAGCCCAAAAAAGGCCTTAAAATGCCTTTTAAGCCTGCAAGAATGTTGAAAACTTTGGAGGTCAAAAAAAGGGGTTTACAGGTATCCTAGACCCCCTAAAGTCCAGAAAATTTTGGTGGCCCAAAACTGTGCCAGAGAGCTCTGCATGTCCCAAAATCATTTGTAGCCTGAAAGGGGCATTAACCCGCATCCTAGACCACTGAAATTCCCAAAAATCGTTTTGGCAAGAAAAGTGCATCCTTCACACCTGACAGTTCAGAATATGTTGGCATCCCAAAAAAGGCCTTAAAATGCATCTTAGGCCTGCAAAAATGTTGAAAACTTTGGAGGCCCAAAAAAGGGGTTTACAGGCATCCTAGACCCCCTAAAGTCCGGAAAATGTTGGTTGACCAAAAACTGTGCCAGAGAGCTCTGAATGTCCCAAAATCATTTGTAGCCTAAAAGGGGCATTATCCCACACCCTTGACGCCTGAAATTCCCAAAAATATTTTTGGCACAAAAATGCATCCTACACCCCTGAAAGTTCAGAATATGTTAGCAGCCCAAAAAAGGCCTTAAAATGCATCTTAGTCCTGCAAAAATGTTGAAAACTTTGGAGGCCCAAATAAGGGGTTTACAGGCATCCTAGACCCCCTAAAGTCCAGAAAATGTTGGTTGCCCAAAAACTGTGCCAAAGAGCTCTGAATGTCCCAAAATCATTTGTAGCCAGAAAGGGGCATTAACCCACACCCTTGATGCCTGAAATTCCCAAAAATACTTTTGGCAGAAAAATGCATCCTACACCCCTGAAAGTTCAGAATATGTTAGCCGCCCAAAAAAGGCCTTAAAATGCATCTTAGGCCTGCAAAAATGTTGAAAACTTTGGAGGCCCAAAAAAGGGGTTTAGAGGCATCCTAGACCCCCTAAAGTCCAGAAAATGTTGGTTGACCAAAAACTGTGCCAGAGAGCTCTGAATGTCCCTAAATCATTTGTAGCCTAAAAGGGGCATTATCCCACACCCTTGACGCCTGAAATTCCCAAAAATATTTTTGACACAAAAATGCATCCTACACACCTGAACGTTCAGAATATGTTAGCAGCCCAAAAAAGGCCTTAAAATGCCTGTTATGTCTGGAAAAATGTTGAACACTTTGGAGGCCTAAAAAAGGGGTTTACAGGCATCCTAGACCCCCTAAAGTCCAGAAAATGTTGGTGGCCAAAAACTGTGCCAGAGAGCTCTGAATGTCCCAGAAACATTTGCAGCCTGAAAGGAGCATTAACCCGCATCCTAGACCACTGACATTCCCAAAAATAATTTTGACATGAAAAATGCATCCTACACCCCTGAAAGTTCAGAATATGTTAGCAGCCCAAAAAAGGCCTTAAAATGCCTTTTAGGCCTGCAAGAATGTTGAAAACTTTGGAGGTCAAAAAAAGGGGTTTACAGGTATCCTAGACCCCCTAAAGTCCAGAAAATTTTGATGGCCCAAAACTGTGCCAGAGAGCTCTGCATGTCCAAAAATCATTTGTAGCCTGAAAGGGGCATTAACCCGCATCCTAGACCACTGAAATTCCCAAAAATCGTTTTGGCAAGAAAAGTGCATCCTTCACACCTGACAGTTCAGAATATGTTCGCATCCCAAAAAAGGCCTTAAAATGCATCTTAGGCCTGCAAAAATGTTGAAAACTTTGGAGGCCCAAAAAAGGGGTTTACAGGCATCCTAGACCCCCTAAAGTCCAGAAAATGTTGGTTGACCAAAAACTGTGCCAGAGAGCTCTGAATGTCCCAAAATCATTTGTAGCCTAAAAGGGGCATTATCCCACACCCTTGACGCCTGAAATTCCCAAAAATATTTTTGGCACAAAAATGCATCCTACACCCCTGAAAGTTCAGAATATGTTAGCAGCCCAAAAAAGGCCTTAAAATGCATCTTAGTCCTGCAAAAATGTTGAAAACTTTGGAGGCCCAAAAAAGGGGTTTACAGGCATCCTAGACCCCCTAAAGTCCAGACCAAAAACTGTGCCAGAGAGCTCTGAATGTCCCAAAATCATTTGTAGCCTAAAAGGGGCATTATCCCACACCCTTGACGCCTGAAATTCCCAAAAATATTTTTGGCACAAAAATGCATCCTACACCCCTGAAAGTTCAGAATATGTTAGCAGCCCAAAAAAGGCCTTAAAATGCATCTTAGTCCTGCAAAAATGTTGAAAACTTTGGAGGCCCAAAAAAGGGGTTTACAGGCATCCTAGACCCCCTAAAGTCCAGAAAATGTTGGTTGCCCAAAAACTGTGCCAAAGAGCTCTGAATGTTCAAAATCATTTGTAGCCAGAAAGGGGCATTAACCCACACCCTTGATGCCTGAAATTCCCAAAAATACTTTTGGCAGAAAAATGCATCCTACACCCCTGAAAGTTCAGAATATGTTAGCCGCCCAAAAAAGGCCTTAAAATGCATCTTAGGCCTGCAAAAATGTTGAAAACTTTGGAGGCCCAAAAAAGGGGTTTACAGGCATCCTAGACCCCCTAAAGTCCGGAAAATGTTGGTTGACCAAAAACTGTGCCAGAGAGCTCTGAATGTCCCAAAATCATTTGTAGCCTAAAAGGGGCATTATCCCACACCCTTGACGCCTGAAATTCCCAAAAATATTTTTGGCACAAAAATGCATCCTACACCCCTGAAAGTTCAGAATATGTTAGCAGCCCAAAAAAGGCCTTAAAATGCATCTTAGTCCTGCAAAAATGTTGAAAACTTTGGAGGCCCAAATAAGGGGTTTACAGGCATCCTAGACCCCCTAAAGTCCAGAAAATGTTGGTTGCCCAAAAACTGTGCCAAAGAGCTCTGAATGTCCCAAAATCATTTGTAGCCAGAAAGGGGCATTAACCCACACCCTTGATGCCTGAAATTCCCAAAAATACTTTTGTCAGAAAAATGCATCCTACACCCCTGAAAGTTCAGAATATGTTAGCCGCCCAAAAAAGGCCTTAAAATGCATCTTAGGCCTGCAAAAATGTTGAAAACTTTGGAGGCCCAAAAAAGGGGTTTACAGGCATCCTAGACCCCCTAAAGTCCAGAAAATGTTGGTTGACCAAAAACTGTGCCAGAGAGCTCTGAATGTCCCAAAATCATTTGTAGCCTAAAAGGGGCATTATCCCACACCCTTGACGCCTGAAATTCCCAAAAATATTTTTGGCACAAAAATGCATCCTACACCCCTGAAAGTTCAGAATATGTTAGCAGCCCAAAAAAGGCCTTAAAATGCATCTTAGTCCTGCAAAAATGTTGAAAACTTTGGAGGCCCAAAAAAGGGGTTTACAGGCATCCTAGACCCCCTAAAGTCCAGACCAAAAACTGTGCCAGAGAGCTCTGAATGTCCCAAAATCATTTGTAGCCTAAAAGGGGCATTATCCCACACCCTTGACGCCTGAAATTCCCAAAAATATTTTTGGCACAAAAATGCATCCTACACCCCTGAAAGTTCAGAATATGTTAGCAGCCCAAAAAAGGCCTTAAAATGCATCTTAGTCCTGCAAAAATGTTGAAAACTTTGGAGGCCCAAAAAAGGGGTTTACAGGCATCCTAGACCCCCTAAAGTCCAGAAAATGTTGGTTGCCCAAAAACTGTGCCAAAGAGCTCTGAATGTTCAAAATCATTTGTAGCCAGAAAGGGGCATTAACCCACACCCTTGATGCCTTAAATTCCCAAAAATACTTTTGGCAGAAAAATGCATCCTACACCCCTGAAAGTTCAGAATATGTTAGCCGCCCAAAAAAGGCCTTAAAATGCATCTTAGGCCTGCAAAAATGTTGAAAACTTTGGAGGCCCAAAAAAGGGGTTTACAGGCATCCTAGACCCCCTAAAGTCCAGAAAATGTTGGTTGACCAAAAACTGTGCCGGAGAGCTCTGAATGTCCCAAAATCATTTGTAGCCAGAAAGGGGCATTAACCCACACCCTTGATGCCTGAAATTCCCAAAAATACTTTTGGCAGAAAAATGCATCCTACATACCTGAACGTTCAGAATATGTTAGCAACCCAAAAAAGGCCTTAAAATGCCTGTTATGTCTGGAAAAATGTTGAACACTTTGGAGGCCTAAAAAGGGGGTTTACAGGCATCCTAGACCCCCTAAAGTCCAGAAAATGTTGGTGGCCAAAAACTGTGCCAGAGAGCTCGGAATGTCCCAGAAACATTTGCAGCCTGAAAGGAGCATTAACCCGCATCCTAGACCACTGAAATTCCCAAAAATAATTTTGACATGAAAAATGCATCCTACACCCCTGAAAGTTCAGAATATGTTAGCAGCCCAAAAAAGGCCTTAAAATGCCTTTTAGGCCTGCAAGAATGTTGAAAACTTTGGAGGTCAAAAAAAGGGGTTTACAGGTATCCTAGACCCCCTAAAGTCCAGAAAATTTTGGTGGCCCAAAACTGTGCCAGAGAGCTCTGCATGTCCCAAAATCATTTGTAGCCTGAAAGGGGCATTAACCTGCATCCTAGACCACTGAAATTCCCAAAAATCGTTTTGGCAAGAAAAGTGCATCCTTCACACCTGACAGTTCAGAATATGTTAGCATCCCAAAAAAGACCTTAAAATGCATCTTAGGCCTGCAAAAATGTTGAAAACTTTGGAAGCCCAAAAAAGGAGTTTACAGGCATCCTAGACCCCCTAAAGTCCAGAAAATGTTGGTTGACCAAAAACTGTGCCAGAGAGCTCTGAATGTCCCAAAATCATTTGTAGCCTAAAAGGGGCATTATCCCACACCCTTGACGCCTGAAATTCCCAAAAATATTTTTGGCACAAAAATGCATCCTACACCCCTGAAAGTTCAAAATATGTTAGCAGCCCAAAAAAGGCCTTAAAATGCATCTTAGTCCTGCAAAAATGTTGAAAACTTTGGAGGCCCAAAAAAGGGGTTTACAGGCATCCTAGACCCCCTAAAGTCCAGAAAATGTTGGTTGCCCAAAAACTGTGCCAAAGAGCTCTGAATGTCCCAAAATCATTTGTAGCCAGAAAGGGGCATTAACCCACACCCTTGATGCCTGAAATTCCCAAAAATACTTTTGGCAGAAAAATGCATCCTACACCCCTGAAAGTTCAGAATATGTTAGCCGCCCAAAAAAGGCCTTAAAATGCATCTTAGGCCTGCAAAAATGTTGAAAACTTTGGAGGCCCAAAAAAGGGGTTTAGAGGCATCCTAGACCCCCTAAAGTCCAGAAAATGTTGGTTGACCAAAAACTGTGCCAGAGAGCTCTGAATGTCCCAAAATCATTTGTAGCCTAAAAGGGGCATTATCCCACACCCTTGACGCCTGAAATTCCCAAAAATATTTTTGACACAAAAATGCATCCTACACACCTGAACGTTCAGAATATGTTAGCAGCCCAAAAAAGGCCTTAAAATGCCTGTTATATCTGGAAAAATGTTGAACACTTTGGAGGCCTAAAAAAGGGGTTTACAGGCATCCTAGACCCTCTAAAGTCCAGAAAATGTTGGTGGCCAAAAACTGTGCCAGAGAGCTCTGAATGTCCCAGAAACATTTGCAGCCTGAAAGGAGCATTAACCCGCATCCTAGACCACTGAAATTCCCAAAAATAATTTTGACATGAAAAATGCATCCTACACCCCTGAAAGTTCAGAATATGTTAGCAGCCCAAAAAAGGCCTTAAAATGCCTTTTAAGCCTGCAAGAATGTTGAAAACTTTGGAGGTCAAAAAAAGGGGTTTACAGGTATCCTAGACCCCCTAAAGTCCAGAAAATTTTGGTGGCCCAAAACTGTGCCAGAGAGCTCTGCATGTCCCAAAATCATTTGTAGCCTGAAAGGGGCATTAACCCGCATCCTAGACCACTGAAATTCCCAAAAATCGTTTTGGCAAGAAAAGTGCATCCTTCACACCTGACAGTTCAGAATATGTTGGCATCCCAAAAAAGGCCTTAAAATGCATCTTAGGCCTGCAAAAATGTTGAAAACTTTGGAGGCCCAAAAAAGGGGTTTACAGGCATCCTAGACCCCCTAAAGTCCGGAAAATGTTGGTTGACCAAAAACTGTGCCAGAGAGCTCTGAATGTCCCAAAATCATTTGTAGCCTAAAAGGGGCATTATCCCACACCCTTGACGCCTGAAATTCCCAAAAATATTTTTGGCACAAAAATGCATCCTACACCCCTGAAAGTTCAGAATATGTTAGCAGCCCAAAAAAGGCCTTAAAATGCATCTTAGTCCTGCAAAAATGTTGAAAACTTTGGAGGCCCAAATAAGGGGTTTACAGGCATCCTAGACCCCCTAAAGTCCAGAAAATGTTGGTTGCCCAAAAACTGTGCCAAAGAGCTCTGAATGTCCCAAAATCATTTGTAGCCAGAAAGGGGCATTAACCCACACCCTTGATGCCTGAAATTCCCAAAAATACTTTTGGCAGAAAAATGCATCCTACACCCCTGAAAGTTCAGAATATGTTAGCCGCCCAAAAAAGGCCTTAAAATGCATCTTAGGCCTGCAAAAATGTTGAAAACTTTGGAGGCCCAAAAAAGGGGTTTAGAGGCATCCTAGACCCCCTAAAGTCCAGAAAATGTTGGTTGACCAAAAACTGTGCCAGAGAGCTCTGAATGTCCCTAAATCATTTGTAGCCTAAAAGGGGCATTATCCCACACCCTTGACGCCTGAAATTCCCAAAAATATTTTTGACACAAAAATGCATCCTACACACCTGAACGTTCAGAATATGTTAGCAGCCCAAAAAAGGCCTTAAAATGCCTGTTATGTCTGGAAAAATGTTGAACACTTTGGAGGCCTAAAAAAGGGGTTTACAGGCATCCTAGACCCCCTAAAGTCCAGAAAATGTTGGTGGCCAAAAACTGTGCCAGAGAGCTCTGAATGTCCCAGAAACATTTGCAGCCTGAAAGGAGCATTAACCCGCATCCTAGACCACTGACATTCCCAAAAATAATTTTGACATGAAAAATGCATCCTACACCCCTGAAAGTTCAGAATATGTTAGCAGCCCAAAAAAGGCCTTAAAATGCCTTTTAGGCCTGCAAGAATGTTGAAAACTTTGGAGGTCAAAAAAAGGGGTTTACAGGTATCCTAGACCCCCTAAAGTCCAGAAAATTTTGATGGCCCAAAACTGTGCCAGAGAGCTCTGCATGTCCAAAAATCATTTGTAGCCTGAAAGGGGCATTAACCCGCATCCTAGACCACTGAAATTCCCAAAAATCGTTTTGGCAAGAAAAGTGCATCCTTCACACCTGACAGTTCAGAATATGTTCGCATCCCAAAAAAGGCCTTAAAATGCATCTTAGGCCTGCAAAAATGTTGAAAACTTTGGAGGCCCAAAAAAGGGGTTTACAGGCATCCTAGACCCCCTAAAGTCCAGAAAATGTTGGTTGACCAAAAACTGTGCCAGAGAGCTCTGAATGTCCCAAAATCATTTGTAGCCTAAAAGGGGCATTATCCCACACCCTTGACGCCTGAAATTCCCAAAAATATTTTTGGCACAAAAATGCATCCTACACCCCTGAAAGTTCAGAATATGTTAGCAGCCCAAAAAAGGCCTTAAAATGCATCTTAGTCCTGCAAAAATGTTGAAAACTTTGGAGGCCCAAAAAAGGGGTTTACAGGCATCCTAGACCCCCTAAAGTCCAGACCAAAAACTGTGCCAGAGAGCTCTGAATGTCCCAAAATCATTTGTAGCCTAAAAGGGGCATTATCCCACACCCTTGACGCCTGAAATTCCCAAAAATATTTTTGGCACAAAAATGCATCCTACACCCCTGAAAGTTCAGAATATGTTAGCAGCCCAAAAAAGGCCTTAAAATGCATCTTAGTCCTGCAAAAATGTTGAAAACTTTGGAGGCCCAAAAAAGGGGTTTACAGGCATCCTAGACCCCCTAAAGTCCAGAAAATGTTGGTTGCCCAAAAACTGTGCCAAAGAGCTCTGAATGTTCAAAATCATTTGTAGCCAGAAAGGGGCATTAACCCACACCCTTGATGCCTGAAATTCCCAAAAATACTTTTGGCAGAAAAATGCATCCTACACCCCTGAAAGTTCAGAATATGTTAGCCGCCCAAAAAAGGCCTTAAAATGCATCTTAGGCCTGCAAAAATGTTGAAAACTTTGGAGGCCCAAAAAAGGGGTTTACAGGCATCCTAGACCCCCTAAAGTCCGGAAAATGTTGGTTGACCAAAAACTGTGCCAGAGAGCTCTGAATGTCCCAAAATCATTTGTAGCCTAAAAGGGGCATTATCCCACACCCTTGACGCCTGAAATTCCCAAAAATATTTTTGGCACAAAAATGCATCCTACACCCCTGAAAGTTCAGAATATGTTAGCAGCCCAAAAAAGGCCTTAAAATGCATCTTAGTCCTGCAAAAATGTTGAAAACTTTGGAGGCCCAAATAAGGGGTTTACAGGCATCCTAGACCCCCTAAAGTCCAGAAAATGTTGGTTGCCCAAAAACTGTGCCAAAGAGCTCTGAATGTCCCAAAATCATTTGTAGCCAGAAAGGGGCATTAACCCACACCCTTGATGCCTGAAATTCCCAAAAATACTTTTGTCAGAAAAATGCATCCTACACCCCTGAAAGTTCAGAATATGTTAGCCGCCCAAAAAAGGCCTTAAAATGCATCTTAGGCCTGCAAAAATGTTGAAAACTTTGGAGGCCCAAAAAAGGGGTTTACAGGCATCCTAGACCCCCTAAAGTCCAGAAAATGTTGGTTGACCAAAAACTGTGCCAGAGAGCTCTGAATGTCCCAAAATCATTTGTAGCCTAAAAGGGGCATTATCCCACACCCTTGACGCCTGAAATTCCCAAAAATATTTTTGGCACAAAAATGCATCCTACACCCCTGAAAGTTCAGAATATGTTAGCAGCCCAAAAAAGGCCTTAAAATGCATCTTAGTCCTGCAAAAATGTTGAAAACTTTGGAGGCCCAAAAAAGGGGTTTACAGGCATCCTAGACCCCCTAAAGTCCAGACCAAAAACTGTGCCAGAGAGCTCTGAATGTCCCAAAATCATTTGTAGCCTAAAAGGGGCATTATCCCACACCCTTGACGCCTGAAATTCCCAAAAATATTTTTGGCACAAAAATGCATCCTACACCCCTGAAAGTTCAGAATATGTTAGCAGCCCAAAAAAGGCCTTAAAATGCATCTTAGTCCTGCAAAAATGTTGAAAACTTTGGAGGCCCAAAAAAGGGGTTTACAGGCATCCTAGACCCCCTAAAGTCCAGAAAATGTTGGTTGCCCAAAAACTGTGCCAAAGAGCTCTGAATGTTCAAAATCATTTGTAGCCAGAAAGGGGCATTAACCCACACCCTTGATGCCTTAAATTCCCAAAAATACTTTTGGCAGAAAAATGCATCCTACACCCCTGAAAGTTCAGAATATGTTAGCCGCCCAAAAAAGGCCTTAAAATGCATCTTAGGCCTGCAAAAATGTTGAAAACTTTGGAGGCCCAAAAAAGGGGTTTACAGGCATCCTAGACCCCCTAAAGTCCAGAAAATGTTGGTTGACCAAAAACTGTGCCAGAGAGCTCTGAATGTCCCAAAATCATTTGTAGCCAGAAAGGGGCATTAACCCACACCCTTGATGCCTGAAATTCCCAAAAATACTTTTGGCAGAAAAATGCATCCTACATACCTGAACGTTCAGAATATGTTAGCAACCCAAAAAAGGCCTTAAAATGCCTGTTATGTCTGGAAAAATGTTGAACACTTTGGAGGCCTAAAAAGGGGGTTTACAGGCATCCTAGACCCCCTAAAGTCCAGAAAATGTTGGTGGCCAAAAACTGTGCCAGAGAGCTCGGAATGTCCCAGAAACATTTGCAGCCTGAAAGGAGCATTAACCCGCATCCTAGACCACTGAAATTCCCAAAAATAATTTTGACATGAAAAATGCATCCTACACCCCTGAAAGTTCAGAATATGTTAGCAGCCCAAAAAAGGCCTTAAAATGCCTTTTAGGCCTGCAAGAATGTTGAAAACTTTGGAGGTCAAAAAAAGGGGTTTACAGGTATCCTAGACCCCCTAAAGTCCAGAAAATTTTGGTGGCCCAAAACTGTGCCAGAGAGCTCTGCATGTCCCAAAATCATTTGTAGCCTGAAAGGGGCATTAACCTGCATCCTAGACCACTGAAATTCCCAAAAATCGTTTTGGCAAGAAAAGTGCATCCTTCACACCTGACAGTTCAGAATATGTTAGCATCCCAAAAAAGACCTTAAAATGCATCTTAGGCCTGCAAAAATGTTGAAAACTTTGGAAGCCCAAAAAAGGAGTTTACAGGCATCCTAGACCCCCTAAAGTCCAGAAAATGTTGGTTGACCAAAAACTGTGCCAGAGAGCTCTGAATGTCCCAAAATCATTTGTAGCCTAAAAGGGGCATTATCCCACACCCTTGACGCCTGAAATTCCCAAAAATACTTTTGGCACAAAAATGCATCCTACACCCCTGAAAGTTCAAAATATGTTAGCAGCCCAAAAAAGGCCTTAAAATGCATCTTAGTCCTGCAAAAATGTTGAAAACTTTGGAGGCCCAAAAAAGGGGTTTACAGGCATCCTAGACCCCCTAAAGTCCAGAAAATGTTGGTTGCCCAAAAACTGTGCCAAAGAGCTCTGAATGTCCCAAAATCATTTGTAGCCAGAAAGGGGCATTAACCCACACCCTTGATGCCTGAAATTCCCAAAAATACTTTTGGCAGAAAAATGCATCCTACACCCCTGAAAGTTCAGAATATGTTAGCCGCCCAAAAAAGGCCTTAAAATGCATCTTAGGCCTGCAAAAATGTTGAAAACTTTGGAGGCCCAAAAAAGGGGTTTAGAGGCATCCTAGACCCCCTAAAGTCCAGAAAATGTTGGTTGACCAAAAACTGTGCCAGAGAGCTCTGAATGTCCCAAAATCATTTGTAGCCTAAAAGGGGCATTATCCCACACCCTTGACGCCTGAAATTCCCAAAGATATTTTTGACACAAAAATGCATCCTACACACCTGAACGTTCAGAATATGTTAGCAGCCCAAAAAAGGCCTTAAAATGCCTGTTATATCTGGAAAAATGTTGAACACTTTGGAGGCCTAAAAAAGGGGTTTACAGGCATCCTAGACCCTCTAAAGTCCAGAAAATGTTGGTGGCCAAAAACTGTGCCAGAGAGCTCTGAATGTCCCAGAAACATTTGCAGCCTGAAAGGAGCATTAACCCGCATCCTAGACCACTGAAATTCCCAAAAATAATTTTGACATGAAAAATGCATCCTACACCCCTGAAAGTTCAGAATATGTTAGCAGCCCAAAAAAGGCCTTAAAATGCCTTTTAAGCCTGCAAGAATGTTGAAAACTTTGGAGGTCAAAAAAAGGGGTTTACAGGTATCCTAGACCCCCTAAAGTCCAGAAAATTTTGGTGGCCCAAAACTGTGCCAGAGAGCTCTGCATGTCCCAAAATCATTTGTAGCCTGAAAGGGGCATTAACCCGCATCCTAGACCACTGAAATTCCCAAAAATCGTTTTGGCAAGAAAAGTGCATCCTTCACACCTGACAGTTCAGAATATGTTGGCATCCCAAAAAAGGCCTTAAAATGCATCTTAGGCCTGCAAAAATGTTGAAAACTTTGGAGGCCCAAAAAAGGGGTTTACAGGCATCCTAGACCCCCTAAAGTCCGGAAAATGTTGGTTGACCAAAAACTGTGCCAGAGAGCTCTGAATGTCCCAAAATCATTTGTAGCCTAAAAGGGGCATTATCCCACACCCTTGACGCCTGAAATTCCCAAAAATATTTTTGGCACAAAAATGCATCCTACACCCCTGAAAGTTCAGAATATGTTAGCAGCCCAAAAAAGGCCTTAAAATGCATCTTAGTCCTGCAAAAATGTTGAAAACTTTGGAGGCCCAAATAAGGGGTTTACAGGCATCCTAGACCCCCTAAAGTCCAGAAAATGTTGGTTGCCCAAAAACTGTGCCAAAGAGCTCTGAATGTCCCTAAATCATTTGTAGCCTAAAAGGGGCATTATCCCACACCCTTGACGCCTGAAATTCCCAAAAATATTTTTGACACAAAAATGCATCCTACACACCTGAACGTTCAGAATATGTTAGCAGCCCAAAAAAGGCCTTAAAATGCCTGTTATGTCTGGAAAAATGTTGAACACTTTGGAGGCCTAAAAAAGGGGTTTACAGGCATCCTAGACCCCCTAAAGTCCAGAAAATGTTGGTGGCCAAAAACTGTGCCAGAGAGCTCTGAATGTCCCAGAAACATTTGCAGCCTGAAAGGAGCATTAACCCGCATCCTAGACCACTGACATTCCCAAAAATAATTTTGACATGAAAAATGCATCCTACACCCCTGAAAGTTCAGAATATGTTAGCAGCCCAAAAAAGGCCTTAAAATGCCTTTTAGGCCTGCAAGAATGTTGAAAACTTTGGAGGTCAAAAAAAGGGGTTTACAGGTATCCTAGACCCCCTAAAGTCCAGAAAATTTTGATGGCCCAAAACTGTGCCAGAGAGCTCTGCATGTCCAAAAATCATTTGTAGCCTGAAAGGGGCATTAACCCGCATCCTAGACCACTGAAATTCCCAAAAATCGTTTTGGCAAGAAAAGTGCATCCTTCACACCTGACAGTTCAGAATATGTTCGCATCCCAAAAAAGGCCTTAAAATGCATCTTAGGCCTGCAAAAATGTTGAAAACTTTGGAGGCCCAAAAAAGGGGTTTACAGGCATCCTAGACCCCCTAAAGTCCAGAAAATGTTGGTTGACCAAAAACTGTGCCAGAGAGCTCTGAATGTCCCAAAATCATTTGTAGCCTAAAAGGGGCATTATCCCACACCCTTGACGCCTGAAATTCCCAAAAATATTTTTGGCACAAAAATGCATCCTACACCCCTGAAAGTTCAGAATATGTTAGCAGCCCAAAAAAGGCCTTAAAATGCATCTTTGTCCTGCAAAAATGTTGAAAACTTTGGAGGCCCAAAAAAGGGGTTTACAGGCATCCTAGACCCCCTAAAGTCCAGACCAAAAACTGTGCCAGAGAGCTCTGAATGTCCCAAAATCATTTGTAGCCTAAAAGGGGCATTATCCCACACCCTTGACGCCTGAAATTCCCAAAAATATTTTTGGCACAAAAATGCATCCTACACCCCTGAAAGTTCAGAATATGTTAGCAGCCCAAAAAAGGCCTTAAAATGCATCTTAGTCCTGCAAAAATGTTGAAAACTTTGGAGGCCCAAAAAAGGGGTTTACAGGCATCCTAGACCCCCTAAAGTCCAGAAAATGTTGGTTGCCCAAAAACTGTGCCAAAGAGCTCTGAATGTTCAAAATCATTTGTAGCCAGAAAGGGGCATTAACCCACACCCTTGATGCCTGAAATTCCCAAAAATACTTTTGGCAGAAAAATGCATCCTACACCCCTGAAAGTTCAGAATATGTTAGCCGCCCAAAAAAGGCCTTAAAATGCATCTTAGGCCTGCAAAAATGTTGAAAACTTTGGAGGCCCAAAAAAGGGGTTTACAGGCATCCTAGACCCCCTAAAGTCCGGAAAATGTTGGTTGACCAAAAACTGTGCCAGAGAGCTCTGAATGTCCCAAAATCATTTGTAGCCTAAAAGGGGCATTATCCCACACCCTTGACGCCTGAAATTCCCAAAAATATTTTTGGCACAAAAATGCATCCTACACCCCTGAAAGTTCAGAATATGTTAGCAGCCCAAAAAAGGCCTTAAAATGCATCTTAGTCCTGCAAAAATGTTGAAAACTTTGGAGGCCCAAATAAGGGGTTTACAGGCATCCTAGACCCCCTAAAGTCCAGAAAATGTTGGTTGCCCAAAAACTGTGCCAAAGAGCTCTGAATGTCCCAAAATCATTTGTAGCCAGAAAGGGGCATTAACCCACACCCTTGATGCCTGAAATTCCCAAAAATACTTTTGTCAGAAAAATGCATCCTACACCCCTGAAAGTTCAGAATATGTTAGCCGCCCAAAAAAGGCCTTAAAATGCATCTTAGGCCTGCAAAAATGTTGAAAACTTTGGAGGCCCAAAAAAGGGGTTTACAGGCATCCTAGACCCCCTAAAGTCCAGAAAATGTTGGTTGACCAAAAACTGTGCCAGAGAGCTCTGAATGTCCCAAAATCATTTGTAGCCTAAAAGGGGCATTATCCCACACCCTTGACGCCTGAAATTCCCAAAAATATTTTTGGCACAAAAATGCATCCTACACCCCTGAAAGTTCAGAATATGTTAGCAGCCCAAAAAAGGCCTTAAAATGCATCTTAGTCCTGCAAAAATGTTGAAAACTTTGGAGGCCCAAAAAAGGGGTTTACAGGCATCCTAGACCCCCTAAAGTCCAGACCAAAAACTGTGCCAGAGAGCTCTGAATGTCCCAAAATCATTTGTAGCCTAAAAGGGGCATTATCCCACACCCTTGACGCCTGAAATTCCCAAAAATATTTTTGGCACAAAAATGCATCCTACACCCCTGAAAGTTCAGAATATGTTAGCAGCCCAAAAAAGGCCTTAAAATGCATCTTAGTCCTGCAAAAATGTTGAAAACTTTGGAGGCCCAAAAAAGGGGTTTACAGGCATCCTAGACCCCCTAAAGTCCAGAAAATGTTGGTTGCCCAAAAACTGTGCCAAAGAGCTCTGAATGTTCAAAATCATTTGTAGCCAGAAAGGGGCATTAACCCACACCCTTGATGCCTTAAATTCCCAAAAATACTTTTGGCAGAAAAATGCATCCTACACCCCTGAAAGTTCAGAATATGTTAGCCGCCCAAAAAAGGCCTTAAAATGCATCTTAGGCCTGCAAAAATGTTGAAAACTTTGGAGGCCCAAAAAAGGGGTTTACAGGCATCCTAGACCCCCTAAAGTCCAGAAAATGTTGGTTGACCAAAAACTGTGCCAGAGAGCTCTGAATGTCCCAAAATCATTTGTAGCCAGAAAGGGGCATTAACCCACACCCTTGATGCCTGAAATTCCCAAAAATACTTTTGGCAGAAAAATGCATCCTACATACCTGAACGTTCAGAATATGTTAGCAACCCAAAAAAGGCCTTAAAATGCCTGTTATGTCTGGAAAAATGTTGAACACTTTGGAGGCCTAAAAAGGGGGTTTACAGGCATCCTAGACCCCCTAAAGTCCAGAAAATGTTGGTGGCCAAAAACTGTGCCAGAGAGCTCGGAATGTCCCAGAAACATTTGCAGCCTGAAAGGAGCATTAACCCGCATCCTAGACCACTGAAATTCCCAAAAATAATTTTGACATGAAAAATGCATCCTACACCCCTGAAAGTTCAGAATATGTTAGCAGCCCAAAAAAGGCCTTAAAATGCCTTTTAGGCCTGCAAGAATGTTGAAAACTTTGGAGGTCAAAAAAAGGGGTTTACAGGTATCCTAGACCCCCTAAAGTCCAGAAAATTTTGGTGGCCCAAAACTGTGCCAGAGAGCTCTGCATGTCCCAAAATCATTTGTAGCCTGAAAGGGGCATTAACCTGCATCCTAGACCACTGAAATTCCCAAAAATCGTTTTGGCAAGAAAAGTGCATCCTTCACACCTGACAGTTCAGAATATGTTAGCATCCCAAAAAAGACCTTAAAATGCATCTTAGGCCTGCAAAAATGTTGAAAACTTTGGAAGCCCAAAAAAGGTGTTTACAGGCATCCTAGACCCCCTAAAGTCCAGAAAATGTTGGTTGACCAAAAACTGTGCCAGAGAGCTCTGAATGTCCCAAAATCATTTGTAGCCTAAAAGGGGCATTATCCCACACCCTTGACGCCTGAAATTCCCAAAAATATTTTTGGCACAAAAATGCATCCTACACCCCTGAAAGTTCAAAATATGTTAGCAGCCCAAAAAAGGCCTTAAAATGCATCTTAGTCCTGCAAAAATGTTGAAAACTTTGGAGGCCCAAAAAAGGGGTTTACAGGCATCCTAGACCCCCTAAAGTCCAGAAAATGTTGGTTGCCCAAAAACTGTGCCAAAGAGCTCTGAATGTCCCAAAATCATTTGTAGCCAGAAAGGGGCATTAACCCACACCCTTGATGCCTGAAATTCCCAAAAATACTTTTGGCAGAAAAATGCATCCTACACCCCTGAAAGTTCAGAATATGTTAGCCGCCCAAAAAAGGCCTTAAAATGCATCTTAGGCCTGCAAAAATGTTGAAAACTTTGGAGGCCCAAAAAAGGGGTTTAGAGGCATCCTAGACCCCCTAAAGTCCAGAAAATGTTGGTTGACCAAAAACTGTGCCAGAGAGCTCTGAATGTCCCAAAATCATTTGTAGCCTAAAAGGGGCATTATCCCACACCCTTGACGCCTGAAATTCCCAAAAATATTTTTGACACAAAAATGCATCCTACACACCTGAACGTTCAGAATATGTTAGCAGCCCAAAAAAGGCCTTAAAATGCCTGTTATATCTGGAAAAATGTTGAACACTTTGGAGGCCTAAAAAAGGGGTTTACAGGCATCCTAGACCCTCTAAAGTCCAGAAAATGTTGGTGGCCAAAAACTGTGCCAGAGAGCTCTGAATGTCCCAGAAACATTTGCAGCCTGAAAGGAGCATTAACCCGCATCCTAGACCACTGAAATTCCCAAAAATAATTTTGACATGAAAAATGCATCCTACACCCCTGAAAGTTCAGAATATGTTAGCAGCCCAAAAAAGGCCTTAAAATGCCTTTTAAGCCTGCAAGAATGTTGAAAACTTTGGAGGTCAAAAAAAGGGGTTTACAGGTATCCTAGACCCCCTAAAGTCCAGAAAATTTTGGTGGCCCAAAACTGTGCCAGAGAGCTCTGCATGTCCCAAAATCATTTGTAGCCTGAAAGGGGCATTAACCCGCATCCTAGACCACTGAAATTCCCAAAAATCGTTTTGGCAAGAAAAGTGCATCCTTCACACCTGACAGTTCAGAATATGTTGGCATCCCAAAAAAGGCCTTAAAATGCATCTTAGGCCTGCAAAAATGTTGAAAACTTTGGAGGCCCAAAAAAGGGGTTTACAGGCATCCTAGACCCCCTAAAGTCCGGAAAATGTTGGTTGACCAAAAACTGTGCCAGAGAGCTCTGAATGTCCCAAAATCATTTGTAGCCTAAAAGGGGCATTATCCCACACCCTTGACGCCTGAAATTCCCAAAAATATTTTTGGCACAAAAATGCATCCTACACCCCTGAAAGTTCAGAATATGTTAGCAGCCCAAAAAAGGCCTTAAAATGCATCTTAGTCCTGCAAAAATGTTGAAAACTTTGGAGGCCCAAATAAGGGGTTTACAGGCATCCTAGACCCCCTAAAGTCCAGAAAATGTTGGTTGCCCAAAAACTGTGCCAAAGAGCTCTGAATGTCCCAAAATCATTTGTAGCCAGAAAGGGGCATTAACCCACACCCTTGATGCCTGAAATTCCCAAAAATACTTTTGGCAGAAAAATGCATCCTACACCCCTGAAAGTTCAGAATATGTTAGCCGCCCAAAAAAGGCCTTAAAATGCATCTTAGGCCTGCAAAAATGTTGAAAACTTTGGAGGCCCAAAAAAGGGGTTTAGAGGCATCCTAGACCCCCTAAAGTCCAGAAAATGTTGGTTGACCAAAAACTGTGCCAGAGAGCTCTGAATGTCCCTAAATCATTTGTAGCCTAAAAGGGGCATTATCCCACACCCTTGACGCCTGAAATTCCCAAAAATATTTTTGACACAAAAATGCATCCTACACACCTGAACAATCAGAATATGTTAGCAGCCCAAAAAAGGCCTTAAAATGCCTGTTATGTCTGGAAAAATGTTGAACACTTTGGAGGCCTAAAAAAGGGGTTTACAGGCATCCTAGACCCCCTAAAGTCCAGAAAATGTTGGTGGCCAAAAACTGTGCCAGAGAGCTCTGAATGTCCCAGAAACATTTGCAGCCTGAAAGGAGCATTAACCCGCATCCTAGACCACTGACATTCCCAAAAATAATTTTGACATGAAAAATGCATCCTACACCCCTGAAAGTTCAGAATATGTTAGCAGCCCAAAAAAGGCCTTAAAATGCCTTTTAGGCCTGCAAGAATGTTGAAAACTTTGGAGGTCAAAAAAAGGGGTTTACAGGTATCCTAGACCCCCTAAAGTCCAGAAAATTTTGATGGCCCAAAACTGTGCCAGAGAGCTCTGCATGTCCAAAAATCATTTGTAGCCTGAAAGGGGCATTAACCCGCATCCTAGACCACTGAAATTCCCAAAAATCGTTTTGGCAAGAAAAGTGCATCCTTCACACCTGACAGTTCAGAATATGTTCGCATCCCAAAAAAGGCCTTAAAATGCATCTTAGGCCTGCAAAAATGTTGAAAACTTTGGAGGCCCAAAAAAGGGGTTTACAGGCATCCTAGACCCCCTAAAGTCCAGAAAATGTTGGTTGACCAAAAACTGTGCCAGAGAGCTCTGAATGTCCCAAAATCATTTGTAGCCTAAAAGGGGCATTATCCCACACCCTTGACGCCTGAAATTCCCAAAAATATTTTTGGCACAAAAATGCATCCTACACCCCTGAAAGTTCAGAATATGTTAGCAGCCCAAAAAAGGCCTTAAAATGCATCTTAGTCCTGCAAAAATGTTGAAAACTTTGGAGGCCCAAAAAAGGGGTTTACAGGCATCCTAGACCCCCTAAAGTCCAGAAAATGTTGGTTGCCCAAAAACTGTGCCAAAGAGCTCTGAATGTTCAAAATCATTTGTAGCCAGAAAGGGGCATTAACCCACACCCTTGATGCCTGAAATTCCCAAAAATACTTTTGGCAGAAAAATGCATCCTACACCCCTGAAAGTTCAGAATATGTTAGCCGCCCAAAAAAGGCCTTAAAATGCATCTTAGGCCTGCAAAAATGTTGAAAACTTTGGAGGCCCAAAAAAGGGGTTTACAGGCATCCTAGACCCCCTAAAGTCCGGAAAATGTTGGTTGACCAAAAACTGTGCCAGAGAGCTCTGAATGTCCCAAAATCATTTGTAGCCTAAAAGGGGCATTATCCCACACCCTTGACGCCTGAAATTCCCAAAAATATTTTTGGCACAAAAATGCATCCTACACCCCTGAAAGTTCAGAATATGTTAGCAGCCCAAAAAAGGCCTTAAAATGCATCTTAGTCCTGCAAAAATGTTGAAAACTTTGGAGGCCCAAAAAAGGGGTTTACAGGCATCCTAGACCCCCTAAAGTCCAGACCAAAAACTGTGCCAGAGAGCTCTGAATGTCCCAAAATCATTTGTAGCCTAAAAGGGGCATTATCCCACACCCTTGACGCCTGAAATTCCCAAAAATATTTTTGGCACAAAAATGCATCCTACACCCCTGAAAGTTCGGAATATGTTAGCAGCCCAAAAAAGGCCTTAAAATGCATCTTAGTCCTGCAAAAATGTTGAAAACTTTGGAGGCCCAAAAAAGGGGTTTACAGGCATCCTAGACCCCCTAAAGTCCAGAAAATGTTGGTTGCCCAAAAACTGTGCCAAAGAGCTCTGAATGTTCAAAATCATTTGTAGCCAGAAAGGGGCATTAACCCACACCCTTGATGCCTTAAATTCCCAAAAATACTTTTGGCAGAAAAATGCATCCTACACCCCTGAAAGTTCAGAATATGTTAGCCGCCCAAAAAAGGCCTTAAAATGCATCTTAGGCCTGCAAAAATGTTGAAAACTTTGGAGGCCCAAAAAAGGGGTTTACAGGCATCCTAGACCCCCTAAAGTCCAGAAAATGTTGGTTGACCAAAAACTGTGCCAGAGAGCTCTGAATGTCCCAAAATCATTTGTAGCCAGAAAGGGGCATTAACCCACACCCTTGATGCCTGAAATTCCCAAAAATACTTTTGGCAGAAAAATGCATCCTACATACCTGAACGTTCAGAATATGTTAGCAACCCAAAAAAGGCCTTAAAATGCCTGTTATGTCTGGAAAAATGTTGAACACTTTGGAGGCCTAAAAAGGGGGTTTACAGGCATCCTAGACCCCCTAAAGTCCAGAAAATGTTGGTGGCCAAAAACTGTGCCAGAGAGCTCGGAATGTCCCAGAAACATTTGCAGCCTGAAAGGAGCATTAACCCGCATCCTAGACCACTGAAATTCCCAAAAATAATTTTGACATGAAAAATGCATCCTACACCCCTGAAAGTTCAGAATATGTTAGCAGCCCAAAAAAGGCCTTAAAATGCCTTTTAGGCCTGCAAGAATGTTGAAAACTTTGGAGGTCAAAAAAAGGGGTTTACAGGTATCCTAGACCCCCTAAAGTCCAGAAAATTTTGGTGGCCCAAAACTGTGCCAGAGAGCTCTGCATGTCCCAAAATCATTTGTAGCCTGAAAGGGGCATTAACCTGCATCCTAGACCACTGAAATTCCCAAAAATCGTTTTGGCAAGAAAAGTGCATCCTTCACACCTGACAGTTCAGAATATGTTAGCATCCCAAAAAAGACCTTAAAATGCATCTTAGGCCTGCAAAAATGTTGAAAACTTTGGAAGCCCAAAAAAGGAGTTTACAGGCATCCTAGACCCCCTAAAGTCCAGAAAATGTTGGTTGACCAAAAACTGTGCCAGAGAGCTCTGAATGTCCCAAAATCATTTGTAGCCTAAAAGGGGCATTATCCCACACCCTTGACGCCTGAAATTCCCAAAAATATTTTTGGCACAAAAATGCATCCTACACCCCTGAAAGTTCAAAATATGTTAGCAGCCCAAAAAAGGCCTTAAAATGCATCTTAGTCCTGCAAAAATGTTGAAAACTTTGGAGGCCCAAAAAAGGGGTTTACAGGCATCCTAGACCCCCTAAAGTCCAGAAAATGTTGGTTGCCCAAAAACTGTGCCAAAGAGCTCTGAATGTCCCAAAATCATTTGTAGCCAGAAAGGGGCATTAACCCACACCCTTGATGCCTGAAATTCCCAAAAATACTTTTGGCAGAAAAATGCATCCTACACCCCTGAAAGTTCAGAATATGTTAGCCGCCCAAAAAAGGCCTTAAAATGCATCTTAGGCCTGCAAAAATGTTGAAAACTTTGGAGGCCCAAAAAAGGGGTTTAGAGGCATCCTAGACCCCCTAAAGTCCAGAAAATGTTGGTTGACCAAAAACTGTGCCAGAGAGCTCTGAATGTCCCAAAATCATTTGTAGCCTAAAAGGGGCATTATCCCACACCCTTGACGCCTGAAATTCCCAAAAATATTTTTGACACAAAAATACATCCTACACACCTGAACGTTCAGAATATGTTAGCAGCCCAAAAAAGGCCTTAAAATGCCTGTTATATCTGGAAAAATGTTGAACACTTTGGAGGCCTAAAAAAGGGGTTTACAGGCATCCTAGACCCTCTAAAGTCCAGAAAATGTTGGTGGCCAAAAACTGTGCCAGAGAGCTCTGAATGTCCCAGAAACATTTGCAGCCTGAAAGGAGCATTAACCCGCATCCTAGACCACTGAAATTCCCAAAAATAATTTTGACATGAAAAATGCATCCTACACCCCTGAAAGTTCAGAATATGTTAGCAGCCCAAAAAAGGCCTTAAAATGCCTTTTAAGCCTGCAAGAATGTTGAAAACTTTGGAGGTCAAAAAAAGGGGTTTACAGGTATCCTAGACCCCCTAAAGTCCAGAAAATTTTGGTGGCCCAAAACTGTGCCAGAGAGCTCTGCATGTCCCAAAATCATTTGTAGCCTGAAAGGGGCATTAACCCGCATCCTAGACCACTGAAATTCCCAAAAATCGTTTTGGCAAGAAAAGTGCATCCTTCACACCTGACAGTTCAGAATATGTTGGCATCCCAAAAAAGGCCTTAAAATGCATCTTAGGCCTGCAAAAATGTTGAAAACTTTGGAGGCCCAAAAAAGGGGTTTACAGGCATCCTAGACCCCCTAAAGTCCGGAAAATGTTGGTTGACCAAAAACTGTGCCAGAGAGCTCTGAATGTCCCAAAATCATTTGTAGCCTAAAAGGGGCATTATCCCACACCCTTGACGCCTGAAATTCCCAAAAATATTTTTGGCACAAAAATGCATCCTACACCCCTGAAAGTTCAGAATATGTTAGCAGCCCAAAAAAGGCCTTAAAATGCATCTTAGTCCTGCAAAAATGTTGAAAACTTTGGAGGCCCAAATAAGGGGTTTACAGGCATCCTAGACCCCCTAAAGTCCAGAAAATGTTGGTTGCCCAAAAACTGTGCCAAAGAGCTCTGAATGTCCCAAAATCATTTGTAGCCAGAAAGGGGCATTAACCCACACCCTTGATGCCTGAAATTCCCAAAAATACTTTTGGCAGAAAAATGCATCCTACACCCCTGAAAGTTCAGAATATGTTAGCCGCCCAAAAAAGGCCTTAAAATGCATCTTAGGCCTGCAAAAATGTTGAAAACTTTGGAGGCCCAAAAAAGGGGTTTAGAGGCATCCTAGACCCCCTAAAGTCCAGAAAATGTTGGTTGACCAAAAACTGTGCCAGAGAGCTCTGAATGTCCCTAAATCATTTGTAGCCTAAAAGGGGCATTATCCCACACCCTTGACGCCTGAAATTCCCAAAAATATTTTTGACACAAAAATGCATCCTACACACCTGAACGTTCAGAATATGTTAGCAGCCCAAAAAAGGCCTTAAAATGCCTGTTATGTCTGGAAAAATGTTGAACACTTTGGAGGCCTAAAAAAGGGGTTTACAGGCATCCTAGACCCCCTAAAGTCCAGAAAATGTTGGTGGCCAAAAACTGTGCCAGAGAGCTCTGAATGTCCCAGAAACATTTGCAGCCTGAAAGGAGCATTAACCCGCATCCTAGACCACTGACATTCCCAAAAATAATTTTGACATGAAAAATGCATCCTACACCCCTGAAAGTTCAGAATATGTTAGCAGCCCAAAAAAGGCCTTAAAATGCCTTTTAGGCCTGCAAGAATGTTGAAAACTTTGGAGGTCAAAAAAAGGGGTTTACAGGTATCCTAGACCCCCTAAAGTCCAGAAAATTTTGATGGCCCAAAACTGTGCCAGAGAGCTCTGCATGTCCAAAAATCATTTGTAGCCTGAAAGGGGCATTAACCCGCATCCTAGACCACTGAAATTCCCAAAAATCGTTTTGGCAAGAAAAGTGCATCCTTCACACCTGACAGTTCAGAATATGTTCGCATCCCAAAAAAGGCCTTAAAATGCATCTTAGGCCTGCAAAAATGTTGAAAACTTTGGAGGCCCAAAAAAGGGGTTTACAGGCATCCTAGACCCCCTAAAGTCCAGAAAATGTTGGTTGACCAAAAACTGTGCCAGAGAGCTCTGAATGTCCCAAAATCATTTGTAGCCTAAAAGGGGCATTATCCCACACCCTTGACGCCTGAAATTCCCAAAAATATTTTTGGCACAAAAATGCATCCTACACCCCTGAAAGTTCAGAATATGTTAGCAGCCCAAAAAAGGCCTTAAAATGCATCTTAGTCCTGCAAAAATGTTGAAAACTTTGGAGGCCCAAAAAAGGGGTTTACAGGCATCCTAGACCCCCTAAAGTCCAGACCAAAAACTGTGCCAGAGAGCTCTGAATGTCCCAAAATCATTTGTAGCCTAAAAGGGGCATTATCCCACACCCTTGACGCCTGAAATTCCCAAAAATATTTTTGGCACAAAAATGCATCCTACACCCCTGAAAGTTCAGAATATGTTAGCAGCCCAAAAAAGGCCTTAAAATGCATCTTAGTCCTGCAAAAATGTTGAAAACTTTGGAGGCCCAAAAAAGGGGTTTACAGGCATCCTAGACCCCCTAAAGTCCAGAAAATGTTGGTTGCCCAAAAACTGTGCCAAAGAGCTCTGAATGTTCAAAATCATTTGTAGCCAGAAAGGGGCATTAACCCACACCCTTGATGCCTGAAATTCCCAAAAATACTTTTGGCAGAAAAATGCATCCTACACCCCTGAAAGTTCAGAATATGTTAGCCGCCCAAAAAAGGCCTTAAAATGCATCTTAGGCCTGCAAAAATGTTGAAAACTTTGGAGGCCCAAAAAAGGGGTTTACAGGCATCCTAGACCCCCTAAAGTCCGGAAAATGTTGGTTGACCAAAAACTGTGCCAGAGAGCTCTGAATGTCCCAAAATCATTTGTAGCCTAAAAGGGGCATTATCCCACACCCTTGACGCCTGAAATTCCCAAAAATATTTTTGGCACAAAAATGCATCCTACACCCCTGAAAGTTCAGAATATGTTAGCAGCCCAAAAAAGGCCTTAAAATGCATCTTAGTCCTGCAAAAATGTTGAAAACTTTGGAGGCCCAAATAAGGGGTTTACAGGCATCCTAGACCCCCTAAAGTCCAGAAAATGTTGGTTGCCCAAAAACTGTGCCAAAGAGCTCTGAATGTCCCAAAATCATTTGTAGCCAGAAAGGGGCATTAACCCACACCCTTGATGCCTGAAATTCCCAAAAATACTTTTGGCAGAAAAATGCATCCTACACCCCTGAAAGTTCAGAATATGTTAGCCGCCCAAAAAAGGCCTTAAAATGCATCTTAGGCCTGCAAAAATGTTGAAAACTTTGGAGGCCCAAAAAAGGGGTTTAGAGGCATCCTAGACCCCCTAAAGTCCAGAAAATGTTGGTTGACCAAAAACTGTGCCAGAGAGCTCTGAATGTCCCTAAATCATGTGTAGCCTAAAAGGGGCATTATCCCACACCCTTGACGCCTGAAATTCCCAAAAATATTTTTGACACAAAAATGCATCCTACACACCTGAACGTTCAGAATATGTTAGCAGCCCAAAAAAGGCCTTAAAATGCCTGTTATGTCTGGAAAAATGTTGAACACTTTGGAGGCCTAAAAAAGGGGTTTACAGGCATCCTAGACCCCCTAAAGTCCAGAAAATGTTGGTGGCCAAAAACTGTGCCAGAGAGCTCTGAATGTCCCAGAAACATTTGCAGCCTGAAAGGAGCATTAACCCGCATCCTAGACCACTGACATTCCCAAAAATAATTTTGACATGAAAAATGCATCCTACACCCCTGAAAGTTCAGAATATGTTAGCAGCCCAAAAAAGGCCTTAAAATGCCTTTTAGGCCTGCAAGAATGTTGAAAACTTTGGAGGTCAAAAAAAGGGGTTTACAGGTATCCTAGACCCCCTAAAGTCCAGAAAATTTTGGTGGCCCAAAACTGTGCCAGAGAGCTCTGCATGTCCAAAAATCATTTGTAGCCTGAAAGGGGCATTAACCCGCATCCTAGACCACTGAAATTCCCAAAAATCGTTTTGGCAAGAAAAGTGCATCCTTCACACCTGACAGTTCAGAATATGTTCGCATCCCAAAAAAGGCCTTAAAATGCATCTTAGGCCTGCAAAAATGTTGAAAACTTTGGAGGCCCAAAAAAGGGGTTTACAGGCATCCTAGACCCCCTAAAGTCCAGAAAATGTTGGTTGACCAAAAACTGTGCCAGAGAGCTCTGAATGTCCCAAAATCATTTGTAGCCTAAAAGGGGCATTATCCCACACCCTTGACGCCTGAAATTCCCAAAAATATTTTTGGCACAAAAATGCATCCTACACCCCTGAAAGTTCAGAATATGTTAGCAGCCCAAAAAAGGCCTTAAAATGCATCTTAGTCCTGCAAAAATGTTGAAAACTTTGGAGGCCCAAAAAAGGGGTTTACAGGCATCCTAGACCCCCTAAAGTCCAGACCAAAAACTGTGCCAGAGAGCTCTGAATGTCCCAAAATCATTTGTAGCCCAAAAGGGGCATTATCCCACACCCTTGACGCCTGAAATTCCCAAAAATATTTTTGGCACAAAAATGCATCCTACACCCCTGAAAGTTCAGAATATGTTAGCAGCCCAAAAAAGGCCTTAAAATGCATCTTAGTCCTGCAAAAATGTTGAAAACTTTGGAGGCCCAAAAAAGGGGTTTACAGGCATCCTAGACCCCCTAAAGTCCAGAAAATGTTGGTTGCCCAAAAACTGTGCCAAAGAGCTCTGAATGTTCAAAATCATTTGTAGCCAGAAAGGGGCATTAACCCACACCCTTGATGCCTTAAATTCCCAAAAATACTTTTGGCAGAAAAATGCATCCTACACCCCTGAAAGTTCAGAATATGTTAGCCGCCCAAAAAAGGCCTTAAAATGCATCTTAGGCCTGCAAAAATGTTGAAAACTTTGGAGGCCCAAAAAAGGGGTTTACAGGCATCCTAGACCCCCTAAAGTCCAGAAAATGTTGGTTGACCAAAAACTGTGCCAGAGAGCTCTGAATGTCCCAAAATCATTTGTAGCCAGAAAGGGGCATTAACCCACACCCTTGATGCCTGAAATTCCCAAAAATACTTTTGGCAGAAAAATGCATCCTACATACCTGAACGTTCAGAATATGTTAGCAACCCAAAAAAGGCCTTAAAATGCCTGTTATGTCTGGAAAAATGTTGAACACTTTGGAGGCCTAAAAAGGGGGTTTACAGGCATCCTAGACCCCCTAAAGTCCAGAAAATGTTGGTGGCCAAAAACTGTGCCAGAGAGCTCGGAATGTCCCAGAAACATTTGCAGCCTGAAAGGAGCATTAACCCGCATCCTAGACCACTGAAATTCCCAAAAATAATTTTGACATGAAAAATGCATCCTACACCCCTGAAAGTTCAGAATATGTTAGCAGCCCAAAAAAGGCCTTAAAATGCCTTTTAGGCCTGCAAGAATGTTGAAAACTTTGGAGGTCAAAAAAAGGGGTTTACAGGTATCCTAGACCCCCTAAAGTCCAGAAAATTTTGGTGGCCCAAAACTGTGCCAGAGAGCTCTGCATGTCCCAAAATCATTTGTAGCCTGAAAGGGGCATTAACCTGCATCCTAGACCACTGAAATTCCCAAAAATCGTTTTGGCAAGAAAAGTGCATCCTTCACACCTGACAGTTCAGAATATGTTAGCATCCCAAAAAAGACCTTAAAATGCATCTTAGGCCTGCAAAAATGTTGAAAACTTTGGAAGCCCAAAAAAGGAGTTTACAGGCATCCTAGACCCCCTAAAGTCCAGAAAATGTTGGTTGACCAAAAACTGTGCCAGAGAGCTCTGAATGTCCCAAAATCATTTGTAGCCTAAAAGGGGCATTATCCCACACCCTTGACGCCTGAAATTCCCAAAAATATTTTTGGCACAAAAATGCATCCTACACCCCTGAAAGTTCAAAATATGTTAGCAGCCCAAAAAAGGCCTTAAAATGCATCTTAGTCCTGCAAAAATGTTGAAAACTTTGGAGGCCCAAAAAAGGGGTTTACAGGCATCCTAGACCCCCTAAAGTCCAGAAAATGTTGGTTGCCCAAAAACTGTGCCAAAGAGCTCTGAATGTCCCAAAATCATTTGTAGCCAGAAAGGGGCATTAACCCACACCCTTGATGCCTGAAATTCCCAAAAATACTTTTGGCAGAAAAATGCATCCTACACCCCTGAAAGTTCAGAATATGTTAGCCGCCCAAAAAAGGCCTTAAAATGCATCTTAGGCCTGCAAAAATGTTGAAAACTTTGGAGGCCCAAAAAAGGGGTTTAGAGGCATCCTAGACCCCCTAAAGTCCAGAAAATGTTGGTTGACCAAAAACTGTGCCAGAGAGCTCTGAATGTCCCAAAATCATTTGTAGCCTAAAAGGGGCATTATCCCACACCCTTGACGCCTGAAATTCCCAAAAATATTTTTGACACAAAAATGCATCCTACACACCTGAACGTTCAGAATATGTTAGCAGCCCAAAAAAGGCCTTAAAATGCCTGTTATATCTGGAAAAATGTTGAACACTTTGGAGGCCTAAAAAAGGGGTTTACAGGCATCCTAGACCCTCTAAAGTCCAGAAAATGTTGGTGGCCAAAAACTGTGCCAGAGAGCTCTGAATGTCCCAGAAACATTTGCAGCCTGAAAGGAGCATTAACCCGCATCCTAGACCACTGAAATTCCCAAAAATAATTTTGACATGAAAAATGCATCCTACACCCCTGAAAGTTCAGAATATGTTAGCAGCCCAAAAAAGGCCTTAAAATGCCTTTTAAGCCTGCAAGAATGTTGAAAACTTTGGAGGTCAAAAAAAGGGGTTTACAGGTATCCTAGACCCCCTAAAGTCCAGAAAATTTTGGTGGCCCAAAACTGTGCCAGAGAGCTCTGCATGTCCCAAAATCATTTGTAGCCTGAAAGGGGCATTAACCCGCATCCTAGACCACTGAAATTCCCAAAAATCGTTTTGGCAAGAAAAGTGCATCCTTCACACCTGACAGTTCAGAATATGTTGGCATCCCAAAAAAGGCCTTAAAATGCATCTTAGGCCTGCAAAAATGTTGAAAACTTTGGAGGCCCAAAAAAGGGGTTTACAGGCATCCTAGACCCCCTAAAGTCCGGAAAATGTTGGTTGACCAAAAACTGTGCCAGAGAGCTCTGAATGTCCCAAAATCATTTGTAGCCTAAAAGGGGCATTATCCCACACCCTTGACGCCTGAAATTCCCAAAAATATTTTTGGCACAAAAATGCATCCTACACCCCTGAAAGTTCAGAATATGTTAGCAGCCCAAAAAAGGCCTTAAAATGCATCTTAGTCCTGCAAAAATGTTGAAAACTTTGGAGGCCCAAATAAGGGGTTTACAGGCATCCTAGACCCCCTAAAGTCCAGAAAATGTTGGTTGCCCAAAAACTGTGCCAAAGAGCTCTGAATGTCCCAAAATCATTTGTAGCCAGAAAGGGGCATTAACCCACACCCTTGATGCCTGAAATTCCCAAAAATACTTTTGGCAGAAAAATGCATCCTACACCCCTGAAAGTTCAGAATATGTTAGCCGCCCAAAAAAGGCCTTAAAATGCATCTTAGGCCTGCAAAAATGTTGAAAACTTTGGAGGCCCAAAAAAGGGGTTTAGAGGCATCCTAGACCCCCTAAAGTCCAGAAAATGTTGGTTGACCAAAAACTGTGCCAGAGAGCTCTGAATGTCCCTAAATCATTTGTAGCCTAAAAGGGGCATTATCCCACACCCTTGACGCCTGAAATTCCCAAAAATATTTTTGACACAAAAATGCATCCTACACACCTGAACGTTCAGAATATGTTAGCAGCCCAAAAAAGGCCTTAAAATGCCTGTTATGTCTGGAAAAATGTTGAACACTTTGGAGGCCTAAAAAAGGGGTTTACAGGCATCCTAGACCCCCTAAAGTCCAGAAAATGTTGGTGGCCAAAAACTGTGCCAGAGAGCTCTGAATGTCCCAGAAACATTTGCAGCCTGAAAGGAGCATTAACCCGCATCCTAGACCACTGACATTCCCAAAAATAATTTTGACATGAAAAATGCATCCTACACCCCTGAAAGTTCAGAATATGTTAGCAGCCCAAAAAAGGCCTTAAAATGCCTTTTAGGCCTGCAAGAATGTTGAAAACTTTGGAGGTCAAAAAAAGGGGTTTACAGGTATCCTAGACCCCCTAAAGTCCAGAAAATTTTGATGGCCCAAAACTGTGCCAGAGAGCTCTGCATGTCCAAAAATCATTTGTAGCCTGAAAGGGGCATTAACCCGCATCCTAGACCACTGAAATTCCCAAAAATCGTTTTGGCAAGAAAAGTGCATCCTTCACACCTGACAGTTCAGAATATGTTCGCATCCCAAAAAAGGCCTTAAAATGCATCTTAGGCCTGCAAAAATGTTGAAAACTTTGGAGGCCCAAAAAAGGGGTTTACAGGCATCCTAGACCCCCTAAAGTCCAGAAAATGTTGGTTGACCAAAAACTGTGCCAGAGAGCTCTGAATGTCCCAAAATCATTTGTAGCCTAAAAGGGGCATTATCCCACACCCTTGACGCCTGAAATTCCCAAAAATATTTTTGGCACAAAAATGCATCCTACACCCCTGAAAGTTCAGAATATGTTAGCAGCCCAAAAAAGGCCTTAAAATGCATCTTAGTCCTGCAAAAATGTTGAAAACTTTGGAGGCCCAAAAAAGGGGTTTACAGGCATCCTAGACCCCCTAAAGTCCAGACCAAAAACTGTGCCAGAGAGCTCTGAATGTCCCAAAATCATTTGTAGCCTAAAAGGGGCATTATCCCACACCCTTGACGCCTGAAATTCCCAAAAATATTTTTGGCACAAAAATGCATCCTACACCCCTGAAAGTTCAGAATATGTTAGCAGCCCAAAAAAGGCCTTAAAATGCATCTTAGTCCTGCAAAAATGTTGAAAACTTTGGAGGCCCAAAAAAGGGGTTTACAGGCATCCTAGACCCCCTAAAGTCCAGAAAATGTTGGTTGCCCAAAAACTGTGCCAAAGAGCTCTGAATGTTCAAAATCATTTGTAGCCAGAAAGGGGCATTAACCCACACCCTTGATGCCTGAAATTCCCAAAAATACTTTTGGCAGAAAAATGCATCCTACACCCCTGAAAGTTCAGAATATGTTAGCCGCCCAAAAAAGGCCTTAAAATGCATCTTAGGCCTGCAAAAATGTTGAAAACTTTGGAGGCCCAAAAAAGGGGTTTACAGGCATCCTAGACCCCCTAAAGTCCGGAAAATGTTGGTTGACCAAAAACTGTGCCAGAGAGCTCTGAATGTCCCAAAATCATTTGTAGCCTAAAAGGGGCATTATCCCACACCCTTGACGCCTGAAATTCCCAAAAATATTTTTGGCACAAAAATGCATCCTACACCCCTGAAAGTTCAGAATATGTTAGCAGCCCAAAAAAGGCCTTAAAATGCATCTTAGTCCTGCAAAAATGTTGAAAACTTTGGAGGCCCAAATAAGGGGTTTACAGGCATCCTAGACCCCCTAAAGTCCAGAAAATGTTGGTTGCCCAAAAACTGTGCCAAAGAGCTCTGAATGTCCCAAAATCATTTGTAGCCAGAAAGGGGCATTAACCCACACCCTTGATGCCTGAAATTCCCAAAAATACTTTTGTCAGAAAAATGCATCCTACACCCCTGAAAGTTCAGAATATGTTAGCCGCCCAAAAAAGGCCTTAAAATGCATCTTAGGCCTGCAAAAATGTTGAAAACTTTGGAGGCCCAAAAAAGGGGTTTAGAGGCATCCTAGACCCCCTAAAGTCCAGAAAATGTTGGTTGACCAAAAACTGTGCCAGAGAGCTCTGAATGTCCCAAAATCATGTGTAGCCTAAAAGGGGCATTATCCCACACCCTTGACGCCTGAAATTCCCAAAAATATTTTTGACACAAAAATGCATCCTACACACCTGAACGTTCAGAATATGTTAGCAGCCCAAAAAAGGCCTTAAAATGCCTGTTATGTCTGGAAAAATGTTGAACACTTTGGAGGCCTAAAAAAGGGGTTTACAGGCATCCTAGACCCCCTAAAGTCCAGAAAATGTTGGTGGCCAAAAACTGTGCCAGAGAGCTCTGAATGTCCCAGAAACATTTGCAGCCTGAAAGGAGCATTAACCCGCATCCTAGACCACTGACATTCCCAAAAATAATTTTGACATGAAAAATGCATCCTACACCCCTGAAAGTTCAGAATATGTTAGCAGCCCAAAAAAGGCCTTAAAATGCCTTTTAGGCCTGCAAGAATGTTGAAAACTTTGGAGGTCAAAAAAAGGGGTTTACAGGTATCCTAGACCCCCTAAAGTCCAGAAACTTTTGGTGGCCCAAAACTGTGCCAGAGAGCTCTGCATGTCCCAAAATCATTTGTAGCCTGAAAGGGGCATTAACCCGCATCCTAGACCACTGAAATTCCCAAAAATCGTTTTGGCAAGAAAAGTGCATCCTTCACACCTGACAGTTCAGAATATGTTAGCATCCCAAAAAAGGCCTTAAAATGCATCTTAGGCCTGCAAAAATGTTGAAAACTTTGGAGGCCCAAAAAAGGAGTTTACAGGCATCCTAGACCCCCTAAAGTCCAGAAAATGTTGGTTGACCAAAAACTGTGCCAGAGAGCTCTGAATGTCCCAAAATCATTTGTAGCCTAAAAGGGGCATTATCCCACACCCTTGACGCCTGAAATTCCCAAAAATATTTTTGGCACAAAAATGCATCCTACACCCCTGAAAGTTCAGAATATGTTAGCAGCCCAAAAAAGGCCTTAAAATGCATCTTAGTCCTGCAAAAATGTTGAAAACTTTGGAGGCCCAAAAAAGGGGTTTACAGGCATCCTAGACCCCCTAAAGTCCAGAAAATGTTGGTTGACCAAAAACTGTGCCAGAGAGCTCTGAATGTCCCAAAATCATTTGTAGCCTAAAAGGGGCATTATCCCACACCCTTGACGCCTGAAATTCCCAAAAATATTTTTGGCACAAAAATGCATCCTACACACCTGAAAGTTCAGAATATGTTAGCCGCCCAAAAAAGGCCTTAAAATGCATCTTAGGCCTGCAAAAATGTTGAAAACTTTGGAGGCCCAAAAAAGGGGTTTAGAGGCATCCTAGACCCCCTAAAGTCCAGAAAATGTTGGTTGACCAAAAACTGTGCCAGAGAGCTCTGAATGTCCCAAAATCATTTGTAGCCTAAAAGGGGCATTATCCCACACCCTTGACGCCTGAAATTCCCAAAAATATTTTTGGCACAAAAATGCATCCTACACCCCTGAAAGTTCAGAATATGTTAGCAGCCCAAAAAAGGCCTTAAAATGCATCTTAGACCTGCAAAAATGTTGAAAACTTTGGAGGCCCAAAAAAGGGGTTTACAGGCATCCTAGACCCCCTAAAGTCCAGAAAATGTTGGTTGCCCAAAAACTGTGCCAAAGAGCTCTGAATGTCCCAAAATCATTTGTAGCCAGAAAGGGGCATTAACCCACACCCTTGATGCCTGAAATTCCCAAAAATACTTTTGGCAGAAAAATGCATCCTACACCCCTGAAAGTTCAGAATATGTTAGCCGCCCAAAAAAGGCCTTAAAATGCATCTTAGGCCTGCAAAAATGTTGAAAACTTTGGAGGCCCAAAAAAGGGGTTTAGAGGCATCCTAGACCCCCTAAAGTCCAGAAAATGTTGGTTGACCAAAAACTGTGCCAGAGAGCTCTGAATGTCCCAAAATCATTTGTAGCCTGAAAGGGGCATTATCCCACACCCTTGACGCCTGAAATTCCCAAAAATATTTTTGACACAAAAATGCATCCTACACACCTGAACGTTCAGAATATGTTAGCAGCCCAAAAAAGGCCTTAAAATGCCTGTTATGTCTGGAAAAATGTTGAACACTTTGGAGGCCTAAAAAAGGGGTTTACAGGCATCCTAGACCCCCTAAAGTCCAGAAAATGTTGGTGGCCAAAAACTGTGCCAGAGAGCTCTGAATGTCCCAGAAACATTTGCAGCCTGAAAGAAGCATTAACCCGCATCCTAGACCACTGAAATTCCCAAAAATAATTTTGACATGAAAAATGCATCCTACACCCCTGAAAGTTCAGAATATGTTAGCAGCCCAAAAAAGGCCTTAAAATGCCTTTTAGGCCTGCAAGAATGTTGAAAACTTTGGAGGTCAAAAAAAGGGGTTTACAGGTATCCTAGACCCCCTAAAGTCCAGAAACTTTTGGTGGCCCAAAACTGTGCCAGAGAGCTCTGCATGTCCCAAAATCATTTGTAGCCTGAAAGGGGCATTAACCCGCATCCTAGACCACTGAAATTCCCAAAAATCGTTTTGGCAAGAAAAGTGCATCCTTCACACCTGACAGTTCAGAATATGTTAGCATCCCAAAAAAGGCCTTAAAATGCATCTTAGGCCTGCAAAAATGTTGAAAACTTTGGAGGCCCAAAAAAGGAGTTTACAGGCATCCTAGACCCCCTAAAGTCCAGAAAATGTTGGTTGACCAAAAACTGTGCCAGAGAGCTCTGAATGTCCCAAAATCATTTGTAGCCTAAAAGGGGCATTATCCCACACCCTTGACGCCTGAAATTCCCAAAAATATTTTTGGCACAAAAATGCATCCTACACCCCTGAAAGTTCAGAATATGTTAGCAGCCCAAAAAAGGCCTTAAAATGCATCTTAGTCCTGCAAAAATGTTGAAAACTTTGGAGGCCCAAAAAAGGGGTTTACAGGCATCCTAGACCCCCTAAAGTCCAGAAAATGTTGGTTGCCCAAAAACTGTGCCAAAGAGCTCTGAATGTCCCAAAATCATTTGTAGCCAGAAAGGGGCATTAACCCACACCCTTGATGCCTGAAATTCCCAAAAATACTTTTGGCAGAAAAATGCATCCTACACCCCTGAAAGTTCAGAATATGTTAGCCGCCCAAAAAAGGCCTTAAAATGCATCTTAGGCCTGCAAAAATGTTGAAAACTTTGGAGGCCCAAAAAAGGGGTTTAGAGGCATCCTAGACCCCCTAAAGTCCAGAAAATGTTGGTTGACCAAAAACTGTGCCAGAGAGCTCTGAATGTCCCAAAATCATTTGTAGCCTAAAAGGGGCATTATCCCACACCCTTGACGCCTGAAATTCCCAAAAATATTTTTGACACAAAAATGCATCCTACACACCTGAACGTTCAGAATATGTTAGCAGCCCAAAAAAGGCCTTAAAATGCCTGTTATGTCTGGAAAAATGTTGAACACTTTGGAGGCCTAAAAAAGGGGTTTACAGGCATCCTAGACCCCCTAAAGTCCAGAAAATGTTGGTGGCCAAAAACTGTGCCAGAGAGCTCTGAATGTCCCAGAAACATTTGCAGCCTGAAAGAAGCATTAACCCGCATCCTAGACCACTGAAATTCCCAAAAATAATTTTGACATGAAAAATGCATCCTACACCCCTGAAAGTTCAGAATATGTTAGCAGCCCAAAAAAGGCCTTAAAATGCCTTTTAGGCCTGCAAGAATGTTGAAAACTTTGGAGGTCAAAAAAAGGGGTTTACAGGTATCCTAGACCCCCTAAAGTCCAGAAACTTTTGGTGGCCCAAAACTGTGCCAGAGAGCTCTGCATGTCCCAAAATCATTTGTAGCCTGAAAGGGGCATTAACCCGCATCCTAGACCACTGAAATTCCCAAAAATCGTTTTGGCAAGAAAAGTGCATCCTTCACACCTGACAGTTCAGAATATGTTAGCATCCCAAAAAAGGCCTTAAAATGCATCTTAGGCCTGCAAAAATGTTGAAAACTTTGGAGGCCCAAAAAAGGAGTTTACAGGCATCCTAGACCCCCTAAAGTCCAGAAAATGTTGGTTGACCAAAAACTGTGCCAGAGAGCTCTGAATGTCCCAAAATCATTTGTAGCCTAAAAGGGGCATTATCCCACACCCTTGACGCCTGAAATTCCCAAAAATATTTTTGGCACAAAAATGCATCCTACACCCCTGAAAGTTCAGAATATGTTAGCAGCCCAAAAAAGGCCTTAAAATGCATCTTAGTCCTGCAAAAATGTTGAAAACTTTGGAGGCCCAAAAAAGGGGTTTACAGGCATCCTAGACCCCCTAAAGTCCAGAAAATGTTGGTTGCCCAAAAACTGTGCCAAAGAGCTCTGAATGTCCCAAAATCATTTGTAGCCAGAAAGGGGCATTAACCCACACCCTTGATGCCTGAAATTCCCAAAAATACTTTTGGCAGAAAAATGCATCCTACACCCCTGAAAGTTCAGAATATGTTAGCCGCCCAAAAAAGGCCTTAAAATGCATCTTAGGCCTGCAAAAATGTTGAAAACTTTGGAGGCCCAAAAAAGGGGTTTAGAGGCATCCTAGACCCCCTAAAGTCCAGAAAATGTTGGTTGACCAAAAACTGTGCCAGAGAGCTCTGAATGTCCCAAAATCATTTGTAGCCTAAAAGGGGCATTATCCCACACCCTTGACGCCTGAAATTCCCAAAAATATTTTTGACACAAAAATGCATCCTACACACCTGAACGTTCAGAATATGTTAGCAGCCCAAAAAAGGCCTTAAAATGCCTGTTATGTCTGGAAAAATGTTGAACACTTTGGAGGCCTAAAAAAGGGGTTTACAGGCATCCTAGACCCCCTAAAGTCCAGAAAATGTTGGTGGCCAAAAACTGTGCCAGAGAGCTCTGAATGTCCCAGAAACATTTGCAGCCTGAAAGGAGCATTAACCCGCATCCTAGACCACTGAAATTCCCAAAAATAATTTTGACATGAAAAATGCATCCTACACCCCTGAAAGTTCAGAATATGTTAGCAGCCCAAAAAAGGCCTTAGAATGCCTTTTAGGCCTGCAAGAATGTTGAAAACTTTGGAGGTCAAAAAAAGGGGTTTACAGGTATCCTAGACCCCCTAAAGTCCAGAAAATTTTGGTGGCCCAAAACTGTGCCAGAGAGCTCTGCATGTCCCAAAATCATTTGTAGCCTGAAAGGGGCATTAACCCGCATCCTAGACCACTGAAATTCCCAAAAATCGTTTTGGCAAGAAAAGTGCATCCTTCACACCTGACAGTTCAGAATATGTTAGCATCCCAAAAAAGGCCTTAAAATGCATCTTAGGCCTGCAAAAATGTTGAAAACTTTGGAGGCCCAAAAAAGGGGTTTACAGGCATCCTAGACCCCCTAAAGTCCAGAAAATGTTGGTTGACCAAAAACTGTGCCAGAGAGCTCTGAATGTCACAAAATCATTTGTAGCCTAAAAGGGGCATTATCCCACACCCTTGACGCCTGAAATTCCCAAAAATATTTTTGGCACAAAAATGCATCCTACACCCCTGAAAGTTCAGAATATGTTAGCAGCCCAAAAAAGGCCTTAAAATGCATCTTAGTCCTGCAAAAATGTTGAAAACTTTGGAGGCCCAAAAAAGGGGTTTACAGGCATCCTAGACCCCCTAAAGTCCAGAAAATGTTGGTTGCCCAAAAACTGTGCCAAAGAGCTCTGAATGTCCCAAAATCATTTGTAGCCAGAAAGGGGCATTAACCCACACCCTTGATGCCTGAAATTCCCAAAAATACTTTTGGCAGAAAAATGCATCCTACACCCCTGAAAGTTCAGAATATGTTAGCCGCCCAAAAAAGGCCTTAAAATGCATCTTAGGCCTGCAAAAATGTTGAAAACTTTGGAGGCCCAAAAAAGGGGTTTAGAGGCATCCTAGACCCCCTAAAGTCCAGAAAATGTTGGTTGACCAAAAACTGTGCCAGAGAGCTCTGAATGTCCCAAAATCATTTGTAGCCTAAAAGGGGCATTATCCCACACCCTTGACGCCTGAAATTCCCAAAAATATTTTTGACACAAAAATGCATCCTACACACCTGAACGTTCAGAATATGTTAGCAGCCCAAAAAAGGCCTTAAAATGCCTGTTATGTCTGGAAAAATGTTGAACACTTTGGAGGCCTAAAAAAGGGGTTTACAGGCATCCTAGACCCCCTAAAGTCCAGAAAATGTTGGTGGCCAAAACTGTGCCAGAGAGCTCTGAATGTCCCAGAAACATTTGCAGCCTGAAAGGAGCATTAACCCGCATCCTAGACCACTGAAATTCCCAAAAATCGTTTTGGCAAGAAAAGTGCATCCTTCACACCTGACAGTTCAGAATATGTTAGCATCCCAAAAAAGGCCTTAAAATGCATCTTAGGCCTGCAAAAATGTTGAAAACTTTGGAGGCCCAAAAAAGGGGTTTACAGGCATCCTAGACCCCCTAAAGTCCGGAAAATGTTGGTTGACCAAAAACTGTGCCAGAGAGCTCTGAATGTCCCAAAATCATTTGTAGCCTAAAAGGGGCATTATCCCACACCCTTGACGCCTGAAATTCCCAAAAATATTTTTGGCACAAAAATGCATCCTACACCCCTGAAAGTTCAGAATATGTTAGCCGCCCAAAAAAGGCCTTAAAATGCATCTTAGGCCTGCAAAAATGTTGAAAACTTTGGAGGCCCAAAAAAGGGGTTTAGAGGCATCCTAGACCCCCTAAAGTCCAGAAAATGTTGGTTGACCAAAAACTGTGCCAGAGAGCTCTGAATGTCCCAAAATCATTTGTAGCCTAAAAGGGGCATTATCCCACACCCTTGACGCCTGAAATTCCCAAAAATATTTTTGACACAAAAATGCATCCTACACACCTGAACGTTCAGAATATGTTAGCAGCCCAAAAAAGGCCTTAAAATGCCTGTTATGTCTGGAAAAATGTTGAACACTTTGGAGGCCTAAAAAAGGGGTTTACAGGCATCCTAGACCCCCTAAAGTCCAGAAAATGTTGGTGGCCAAAAACTGTGCCAGAGAGCTCTGCATGTCCCAAAATCATTTGTAGCCTGAAAGGGGCATTAACCCGCATCCTAGACCACTGAAATTCCCAAAAATCGTTTTGGCAAGAAAAGTGCATCCTTCACACCTGACAGTTCAGAATATGTTAGCATCCCAAAAAAGGCCTTAAAATGCATCTTAGGCCTGCAAAAATGTTGAAAACTTTGGAGGCCCAAAAAAGGAGTTTACAGGCATCCTAGACCCCCTAAAGTCCAGAAAATGTTGGTTGACCAAAAACTGTGCCAGAGAGCTCTGAATGTCCCAAAATCATTTGTAGCCTAAAAGGGGCATTATCCCACACCCTTGATGCCTGAAATTCCCAAAAATATTTTTGGCACAAAAATGCATCCTACACCCCTGAAAGTTCAGAATATGTTAGCAGCCCAAAAAAGGCCTTAAAATGCATCTTAGTCCTGCAAAAATGTTGAAAACTTTGGAGGCCCAAAAAAGGGGTTTACAGGCATCCTAGACCCCCTAAAGTCCAGAAAATGTTGGTTGCCCAAAAACTGTGCCAAAGAGCTCTGAATGTCCCAAAATCATTTGTAGCCAGAAAGGGGCATTAACCCACACCCTTGATGCCTGAAATTCCCAAAAATACTTTTGGCAGAAAAATGCATCCTACACCCCTGAAAGTTCAGAATATGTTAGCCGCCCAAAAAAGGCCTTAAAATGCATCTTAGGCCTGCAAAAATGTTGAAAACTTTGGAGGCCCAAAAAAGGGGTTTAGAGGCATCCTAGACCCCCTAAAGTCCAGAAAATGTTGGTTGACCAAAAACTGTGCCAGAGAGCTCTGAATGTCCCAAAATCATTTGTAGCCTAAAAGGGGCATTATCCCACACCCTTGACGCCTGAAATTCCCAAAAATATTTTTGACACAAAAATGCATCCTACACACCTGAACGTTCAGAATATGTTAGCAGCCCAAAAAAGGCCTTAAAATGCCTGTTATGTCTGGAAAAATGTTGAACACTTTGGAGGCCTAAAAAAGGGGTTTACAGGCATCCTAGACCCCCTAAAGTCCAGAAAATGTTGGTGGCCAAAAACTGTGCCAGAGAGCTCTGAATGTCCCAGAAACATTTGCAGCCTGAAAGAAGCATTAACCCGCATCCTAGACCACTGAAATTCCCAAAAATAATTTTGACATGAAAAATGCATCCTACACCCCTGAAAGTTCAGAATATGTTAGCAGCCCAAAAAAGGCCTTAAAATGCCTTTTAGGCCTGCAAGAATGTTGAAAACTTTGGAGGTCAAAAAAAGGGGTTTACAGGTATCCTAGACCCCCTAAAGTCCAGAAACTTTTGGTGGCCCAAAACTGTGCCAGAGAGCTCTGCATGTCCCAAAATCATTTGTAGCCTGAAAGGGGCATTAACCCGCATCCTAGACCACTGAAATTCCCAAAAATCGTTTTGGCAAGAAAAGTGCATCCTTCACACCTGACAGTTCAGAATATGTTAGCATCCCAAAAAAGGCCTTAAAATGCATCTTAGGCCTGCAAAAATGTTGAAAACTTTGGAGGCCCAAAAAAGGAGTTTACAGGCATCCTAGACCCCCTAAAGTCCAGAAAATGTTGGTTGACCAAAAACTGTGCCAGAGAGCTCTGAATGTCCCAAAATCATTTGTAGCCTAAAAGGGGCATTATCCCACACCCTTGACGCCTGAAATTCCCAAAAATATTTTTGGCACAAAAATGCATCCTACACCCCTGAAAGTTCAGAATATGTTAGCAGCCCAAAAAAGGCCTTAAAATGCATCTTAGTCCTGCAAAAATGTTGAAAACTTTGGAGGCCCAAAAAAGGGGTTTACAGGCATCCTAGACCCCCTAAAGTCCAGAAAATGTTGGTTGACCAAAAACTGTGCCAGAGAGCTCTGAATGTCCCAAAATCATTTGTAGCCTAAAAGGGGCATTATCCCACACCCTTGACGCCTGAAATTCCCAAAAGTATTTTTGGCACAAAAATGCATCCTACACACCTGAAAGTTCAGAATATGTTAGCAGCCCAAAAAAGGCCTTAAAATGCATCTTAGACCTGCAAAAATGTTGAAAACTTTGGAGGCCCAAAAAAGGGGTTTACAGGCATCCTAGACCCCCTAAAGTCCAGAAAATGTTGGTTGCCCAAAAACTGTGCCAAAGAGCTCTGAATGTCCCAAAATCATTTGTAGCCAGAAAGGGGCATTAACCCACACCCTTGATGCCTGAAATTCCCAAAAATACTTTTGGCAGAAAAATGCATCCTACACCCCTGAAAGTTCAGAATATGTTAGCCGCCCAAAAAAGGCCTTAAAATGCATCTTAGGCCTGCAAAAATGTTGAAAACTTTGGAGGCCCAAAAAAGGGGTTTAGAGGCATCCTAGACCCCCTAAAGTCCAGAAAATGTTGGTTGACCAAAAACTGTGCCAGAGAGCTCTGAATGTCCCAAAATCATTTGTAGCCTGAAAGGGGCATTATCCCACACCCTTGACGCCTGAAATTCCCAAAAATATTTTTGACACAAAAATGCATCCTACACACCTGAACGTTCAGAATATGTTAGCAGCCCAAAAAAGGCCTTAAAATGCCTGTTATGTCTGGAAAAATGTTGAACACTTTGGAGGCCTAAAAAAGGGGTTTACAGGCATCCTAGACCCCCTAAAGTCCAGAAAATGTTGGTGGCCAAAAACTGTGCCAGAGAGCTCTGAATGTCCCAGAAACATTTGCAGCCTGAAAGAAGCATTAACCCGCATCCTAGACCACTGAAATTCCCAAAAATAATTTTGACATGAAAAATGCATCCTACACCCCTGAAAGTTCAGAATATGTTAGCAGCCCAAAAAAGGCCTTAAAATGCCTTTTAGGCCTGCAAGAATGTTGAAAACTTTGGAGGTCAAAAAAAGGGGTTTACAGGTATCCTAGACCCCCTAAAGTCCAGAAACTTTTGGTGGCCCAAAACTGTGCCAGAGAGCTCTGCATGTCCCAAAATCATTTGTAGCCTGAAAGGGGCATTAACCCGCATCCTAGACCACTGAAATTCCCAAAAATCGTTTTGGCAAGAAAAGTGCATCCTTCACACCTGACAGTTCAGAATATGTTAGCATCCCAAAAAAGGCCTTAAAATGCATCTTAGGCCTGCAAAAATGTTGAAAACTTTGGAGGCCCAAAAAAGGAGTTTACAGGCATCCTAGACCCCCTAAAGTCCAGAAAATGTTGGTTGACCAAAAACTGTGCCAGAGAGCTCTGAATGTCCCAAAATCATTTGTAGCCTAAAAGGGGCATTATCCCACACCCTTGACGCCTGAAATTCCCAAAAATATTTTTGGCACAAAAATGCATCCTACACCCCTGAAAGTTCAGAATATGTTAGCAGCCCAAAAAAGGCCTTAAAATGCATCTTAGTCCTGCAAAAATGTTGAAAACTTTGGAGGCCCAAAAAAGGGGTTTACAGGCATCCTAGACCCCCTAAAGTCCAGAAAATGTTGGTTGCCCAAAAACTGTGCCAAAGAGCTCTGAATGTCCCAAAATCATTTGTAGCCAGAAAGGGGCATTAACCCACACCCTTGATGCCTGAAATTCCCAAAAATACTTTTGGCAGAAAAATGCATCCTACACCCCTGAAAGTTCAGAATATGTTAGCCGCCCAAAAAAGGCCTTAAAATGCATCTTAGGCCTGCAAAAATGTTGAAAACTTTGGAGGTCCAAAAAAGGGGTTTAGAGGCATCCTAGACCCCCTAAAGTCCAGAAAATGTTGGTTGACCAAAAACTGTGCCAGAGAGCTCTGAATGTCCCAAAATCATTTGTAGCCTAAAAGGGGCATTATCCCACACCCTTGACGCCTGAAATTCCCAAAAATATTTTTGACACAAAAATGCATCCTACACACCTGAACGTTCAGAATATGTTAGCAGCCCAAAAAAGGCCTTAAAATGCCTGTTATGTCTGGAAAAATGTTGAACACTTTGGAGGCCTAAAAAAGGGGTTTACAGGCATCCTAGACCCCCTAAAGTCCAGAAAATGTTGGTGGCCAAAAACTGTGCCAGAGAGCTCTGAATGTCCCAGAAACATTTGCAGCCTGAAAGGAGCATTAACCCGCATCCTAGACCACTGAAATTCCCAAAAATAATTTTGACATGAAAAATGCATCCTACACCCCTGAAAGTTCAGAATATGTTAGCAGCCCAAAAAAGGCCTTAGAATGCCTTTTAGGCCTGCAAGAATGTTGAAAACTTTGGAGGTCAAAAAAAGGGGTTTACAGGTATCCTAGACCCCCTAAAGTCCAGAAAATTTTGGTGGCCCAAAACTGTGCCAGAGAGCTCTGCATGTCCCAAAATCATTTGTAGCCTGAAAGGGGCATTAACCCGCATCCTAGACCACTGAAATTCCCAAAAATCGTTTTGGCAAGAAAAGTGCATCCTTCACACCTGACAGTTCAGAATATGTTAGCATCCCAAAAAAGGCCTTAAAATGCATCTTAGGCCTGCAAAAATGTTGAAAACTTTGGAGGCCCAAAAAAGGGGTTTACAGGCATCCTAGACCCCCTAAAGTCCAGAAAATGTTGGTTGACCAAAAACTGTGCCAGAGAGCTCTGAATGTCACAAAATCATTTGTAGCCTAAAAGGGGCATTATCCCACACCCTTGACGCCTGAAATTCCCAAAAATATTTTTGGCACAAAAATGCATCCTACACCCCTGAAAGTTCAGAATATGTTAGCAGCCCAAAAAAGGCCTTAAAATGCATCTTAGTCCTGCAAAAATGTTGAAAACTTTGGAGGCCCAAAAAAGGGGTTTACAGGCATCCTAGACCCCCTAAAGTCCAGAAAATGTTGGTTGCCCAAAAACTGTGCCAAAGAGCTCTGAATGTCCCAAAATCATTTGTAGCCAGAAAGGGGCATTAACCCACACCCTTGATGCCTGAAATTCCCAAAAATACTTTTGGCAGAAAAATGCATCCTACACCCCTGAAAGTTCAGAATATGTTAGCCGCCCAAAAAAGGCCTTAAAATGCATCTTAGGCCTGCAAAAATGTTGAAAACTTTGGAGGCCCAAAAAAGGGGTTTAGAGGCATCCTAGACCCCCTAAAGTCCAGAAAATGTTGGTTGACCAAAAACTGTGCCAGAGAGCTCTGAATGTCCCAAAATCATTTGTAGCCTAAAAGGGGCATTATCCCACACCCTTGACGCCTGAAATTCCCAAAAATATTTTTGACACAAAAATGCATCCTACACACCTGAACGTTCAGAATAAGTTAGCAGCCCAAAAAAGGCCTTACAATGCCTGTTATGTCTGGAAAAATGTTGAACACTTTGGAGGCCTAAAAAAGGGGTTTACAGGCATCCTAGACCCCCTAAAGTCCAGAAAATGTTGGTGGCCAAAACTGTGCCAGAGAGCTCTGAATGTCCCAGAAACATTTGCAGCCTGAAAGGAGCATTAACCCGCATCCTAGACCACTGAAATTCCCAAAAATCGTTTTGGCAAGAAAAGTGCATCCTTCACACCTGACAGTTCAGAATATGTTAGCATCCCAAAAAAGGCCTTAAAATGCATCTTAGGCCTGCAAAAATGTTGAAAACTTTGGAGGCCCAAAAAAGGGGTTTACAGGCATCCTAGACCCCCTAAAGTCCGGAAAATGTTGGTTGACCAAAAACTGTGCCAGAGAGCTCTGAATGTCCCAAAATCATTTGTAGCCTAAAAGGGGCATTATCCCACACCCTTGACGCCTGAAATTCCCAAAAATATTTTTGGCACAAAAATGCATCCTACACCCCTGAAAGTTCAGAATATGTTAGCCGCCCAAAAAAGGCCTTAAAATGCATCTTAGGCCTGCAAAAATGTTGAAAACTTTGGAGGCCCAAAAAAGGGGTTTAGAGGCATCCTAGACCCCCTAAAGTCCAGAAAATGTTGGTTGACCAAAAACTGTGCCAGAGAGCTCTGAATGTCCCAAAATCATTTGTAGCCTAAAAGGGGCATTATCCCACACCCTTGACGCCTGAAATTCCCAAAAATATTTTTGACACAAAAATGCATCCTACACACCTGAACGTTCAGAATATGTTAGCAGCCCAAAAAAGGCCTTAAAATGCCTGTTATGTCTGGAAAAATGTTGAACACTTTGGAGGCCTAAAAAAGGGGTTTACAGGCATCCTAGACCCCCTAAAGTCCAGAAAATGTTGGTGGCCAAAAACTGTGCCAGAGAGCTCTGCATGTCCCAAAATCATTTGTAGCCTGAAAGGGGCATTAACCCGCATCCTAGACCACTGAAATTCCCAAAAATCGTTTTGGCAAGAAAAGTGCATCCTTCACACCTGACAGTTCAGAATATGTTAGCATCCCAAAAAAGGCCTTAAAATGCATCTTAGGCCTGCAAAAATGTTGAAAACTTTGGAGGCCCAAAAAAGGGGTTTACAGGCATCCTAGACCCCCTAAAGTCCAGAAAATGTTGGTTGACCAAAAACTGTGCCAGAGAGCTCTGAATGTCCCAAAATCATTTGTAGCCTAAAAGGGGCATTATCCCACACCCTTGACGCCTGAAATTCCCAAAGATATTTTTGACACAAAAATGCATCCTACACACCTGAACGTTCAGAATATGTTAGCAGCCCAAAAAAGGCCTTAAAATGCCTGTTATGTCTGGAAAAATGTTGAACACTTTGGAGGCCTAAAAAAGGGGTTTACAGGCATCCTAGACCCCCTAAAGTCCAGAAAATGTTGGTGGCCAAAAACTGTGCCAGAGAGCTCTGAATGTCCCAGAAACATTTGCAGCCTGAAAGGAGCATTAACCCGCATCCTAGACCACTGAAATTCCCAAAAATAATTTTGACATGAAAAATGCATCCTACACCCCTGAAAGTTCAGAATATGTTAGCAGCCCAAAAAAGGCCTTAAAATGCCTTTTAGGCCTGCAAAAATGTTGAAAACTTTGGAGGCCGAAAAAAAGGGGTTTACAGGCATCCTAGACCCCCTAAAGTCCAGAAAATGTTGGTTGCCCAAAAACTGTGCCAAAGAGCTCTGAATGTCCCAAAATCATTTGTAGCCTGAAAGGGGCATTAACCCACACCCTTGATGCCTGAAATTCCGAAAAATGTTTTTGGCACAAAAATGCATCCTACACCCCTGAAAGTTCACAATATGTTAGCAGCCCAAAAAAGGCCTTAAATTGCATCTTAGGCCTGCAAAAATGTTGAAAACTTTGGAGGCCTAAAAAAGGGGTTTACAGGCATCCTAGACCCCTAAGGTCCAGAAAATGTTGGTGGCCAAAAACTGTGCCAGAGAGCTCTGAATGTCCCAGAAACATTTGCAGCCTGAAAGGAGCATTAACCCGCATCCTAGACCACTGAAATTCCCAAAAATAATTTTGACATGAAAAATGCATCCTACATCCCTGAAAGTTCAGAATATGTTAGCAGCCCAAAAAAGGCCTTAAAATGCCTTTTAGGCCTGCAAGAATGTTGAAAACTTTGGAGGTCAAAAAAAGGGGTTTACAGGTATCCTAGACCCCCTAAAGTCCAGAAAATTTTGGTGGCCCAAAACTGTGCCAGAGAGCTCTGCATGTCCCAAAATCATTTGTAGCCTGAAAGGGGCATTAACCCGCATCCTAGACCACTGAAATTCCCAAAAATCGTTTTGGCAAGAAAAGTGCATCCTTCACACCTGACAGTTCAGAATATGTTAGCATCCCAAAAAAGGCCTTAAAATGCATCTTAGGCCTGCAAAAATGTTGAAAACTTTGGAGGCCCAAAAAAGGGGTTTACAGGCATCCTAGACCCCCTAAAGTCCGGAAAATGTTGGTTGACCAAAAACTGTGCCAGAGAGCTCTGAATGTCCCAAAATCATTTGTAGCCTAAAAGGGGCATTATCCCACACCCTTGATGCCTGAAATTCCCAAAAATATTTTTGGCACAAAAATGCATCCTACACCCCTGAAAGTTCAGAATATGTTAGCAGCCCAAAAAAGGCCTTAAAATGCATCTTAGTCCTGCAAAAATGTTGAAAACTTTGGAGGCCCCAAAAAGGGGTTTACAGGCATCCTAGACCCCCTAAAGTCCAGAAAATGTTGGTTGCCCACAAACTGTGCCAAAGAGCTCTGAATGTCCCAAAATCATTTGTAGCCAGAAAGGGGCATTAACCCACACCCTTGATGCCTGAAATTCCCAAAAATACTTTTGGCAGAAAAATGCATCCTACACCCCTGAAAGTTCAGAATATGTTAGCCGCCCAAAAAAGGCCTTAAAATGCATCTTAGGCCTGCAAAAATGTTGAAAACTTTGGAGGCCCAAAAAAGGGGTTTAGAGGCATCGTAGACCCCCTAAAGTCCAGAAAATGTTGGTTGACCAAAAACTGTGCCAGAGAGCTCTGAATGTCCCAAAATCATTTGTAGCCTAAAAGGGGCATTATCCCACACCCTTGACGCCTGAAATTCCCAAAAATATTTTTGACACAAAAATGCATCCTACACACCTGAACGTTCAGAATATGTTAGCAGCCCAAAAAAGGCCTTAAAATGCCTGTTATGTCTGGAAAAATGTTGAACACTTTGGAGGCCTAAAAAAGGGGTTTACAGGCATCCAAGACCCCCTAAAGTCCAGAAAATGTTGGTGGCCAAAAACTGTGCCAGAGAGCTCTGAATGTCCCAGAAACATTTGCAGCCTGAAAGGAGCATTAACCCGCATCCTAGACCACTGAAATTCCCAAAAATAATTTTGACATGAAAAATGCATCCTACACCCCTGAAAGTTCAGAATATGTTAGCAGCCCAAAAAAGGCCTTAAAATGCCTTTTAGGCCTGCAAGAATGTTGAAAACTTTGGAGGTCAAAAAAAGGGGTTTACAGGTATCCTAGACCCCCTAAAGTCCAGAAAATTTTGGTGGCCCAAAACTGTGCCAGAGAGCTCTGCATGTCCCAAAATCATTTGTAGCCTGAAAGGGGCATTAACCCGCATCCTAGACCACTGAAATTCCCAAAAATCGTTTTGGCAAGAAAAGTGCATCCTTCACACCTGACAGTTCAGAATATGTTAGCATCCCAAAAAAGGCCTTAAAATGCATCTTAGGCCTGCAAAAATGTTGAAAACTTTGGAGGCCCAAAAAAGGGGTTTACAGGCATCCTAGACCCCCTAAAGTCCGGAAAATGTTGGTTGACCAAAAACTGTGCCAGAGAGCTCTGAATGTCCCAAAATCATTTGTAGCCTAAAAGGGGCATTATCCCACACCCTTGATGCCTGAAATTCCCAAAAATATTTTTGGCACAAAAATGCATCCTACACCCCTGAAAGTTCAGAATATGTTAGCAGCCCAAAAAAGGCCTTAAAATGCATCTTAGTCCTGCAAAAATGTTGAAAACTTTGGAGGCCCAAAAAAGGGGTTTACAGGCATCCTAGACCCCCTAAAGTCCAGAAAATGTTGGTTGCCCAAAAACTGTGCCAAAGAGCTCTGAATGTCCCAAAATCATTTGTAGCCAGAAAGGGGCATTAACCCACACCCTTGATGCCTGAAATTCCCAAAAATACTTTTGGCAGAAAAATGCATCCTACACCCCTGAAAGTTCAGAATATGTTAGCCGCCCAAAAAAGGCCTTAAAATGCATCTTAGGCCTGCAAAAATGTTGAAAACTTTGGAGGCCCAAAAAAGGGGTTTAGAGGCATCCTAGACCCCCTAAAGTCCAGAAAATGTTGGTTGACCAAAAACTGTGCCAGAGAGCTCTGAATGTCCCAAAATCATTTGTAGCCTAAAAGGGGCATTATCCCACACCCTTGACGCCTGAAATTCCCAAAAATATTTTTGACACAAAAATGCATCCTACACACCTGAACGTTCAGAATATGTTAGCAGCCCAAAAAAGGCCTTAAAATGCCTGTTATGTCTGGAAAAATGTTGAACACTTTGGAGGCCTAAAAAAGGGGTTTACAGGTATCCTAGACCCCCTAAAGTCCAGAAAATGTTGGTGGCCAAAAACTGTGCCAGAGAGCTCTGAATGTCCCAGAAACATTTGCAGCCTGAAAGGAGCATTAACCCGCATCCTAGACCACTGAAATTCCCAAAAATAATTTTGACATGAAAAATGCATCCTACACCCCTGAAAGTTCAGAATATGTTAGCAGCCCAAAAAAGGCCTTAAAATGCCTTTTAGGCCTGCAAGAATGTTGAAAACTTTGGAGGTCAAAAAAAGGGGTTTACAGGTATCCTAGACCCCCTAAAGTCCAGAAAATTTTGGTGGCCCAAAACTGTGCCAGAGAGCTCTGCATGTCCCAAAATCATTTGCAGCCTGAAAGGGGCATTAACCCGCATCCTAGACCACTGAAATTCCCAAAAATCGTTTTGGCAAGAAAAGTGCATCCTTCACACCTGACAGTTCAGAATATGTTAGCATCCCAAAAAAGGCCTTAAAATGCATCTTAGGCCTGCAAAAATGTTGAAAACTTTGGAGGCCCAAAAAAGGGGTTTACAGGCATCCTAGACCCCCTAAAGTCCGGAAAATGTTGGTTGACCAAAAACTGTGCCAGAGAGCTCTGAATGTCCCAAAATCATTTGTAGCCTAAAAGGGGCATTATCCCACACCCTTGACGCCTGAAATTCCCAAAAATATTTTTGGCACAAAAATGCATCCTACACCCCTGAAAGTTCAGAATATGTTAGCAGCCCAAAAAAGGCATTAAAATGCATCTTAGTCCTGCAAAAATGTTGAAAACTTTGGAGGCCCAAAAAAGGGGTTTACAGGCATCCTAGACCCCCTAAAGTCCAGAAAATGTTGGTTGCCCAAAAACTGTGCCAAAGAGCTCTGAATGTCCCAAAATCATTTGTAGCCAGAAAGGGGCATTAACCCACACCCTTGATGCCTGAAATTCCCAAAAATACTTTTGGCAGAAAAATGCATCCTACACCCCTGAAAGTTCAGAATATGTTAGCCGCCCAAAAAAGGCCTTAAAATGCATCTTAGGCCTGCAAAAATGTTGAAAACTTTGGAGGCCCAAAAAAGGGGTTTAGAGGCATCGTAGACCCCCTAAAGTCCAGAAAATGTTGGTTGACCAAAAACTGTGCCAGAGAGCTCTGAATGTCCCAAAATCATTTGTAGCCTAAAAGGGGCATTATCCCACACCCTTGACGCCTGAAATTCCCAAAAATATTTTTGACACAAAAATGCATCCTACACACCTGAAAGTTCAGAATATGTTAGCAGCCCAAAAAAGGCCTTACAATGCCTGTTATGTCTGGAAAAATGTTGAACACTTTGGAGGCCTAAAAAAGGGGTTTACAGGCATCCTAGACCCCCTAAAGTCCAGAAAATGTTGGTGGCCAAAACTGTGCCAGAGAGCTCTGAATGTCCCAGAAACATTTGCAGCCTGAAAGGAGCATTAACCCGCATCCTAGACCACTGAAATTCCCAAAAATAATTTTGACATGAAAAATGCATCCTACACCCCTGAAAGTTCAGAATATGTTAGCAGCCCAAAAAAGGCCTTAAAATGCCTTTTAGGCCTGCAAGAATGTTGAAAACTTTGGAGGTCAAAAAAAGGGGTTTACAGGTATCCTAGACCCCCTAAAGTCCAGAAAATTTTGGTGGCCCAAAACTGTGCCAGAGAGCTCTGCATGTCCCAAAATCATTTGTAGCCTGAAAGGGGCATTAACCCGCATCCTAGACCACTGAAATTCCCAAAAATCGTTTTGGGAAGAAAAGTGCATCCTTCACACCTGACAGTTCAGAATATGTTAGCATCCCAAAAAAGGCCTTAAAATGCATTTTAGGCCTGCAAAAATGTTGAAAACTTTGGAGGCCCAAAAAAGGGGTTTAGAGGCATCCTAGACCCCCTAAAGTCCAGAAAATGTTGGTTGACCAAAAACTGTGCCAGAGAGCTCTGAATGTCCCAAAATCATTTGTAGCCTAAAAGGGGCATTATCCCACACCCTTGACGCCTGAAATTCCCAAAAATATTTTTGGCACAAAAATGCATCCTACACCCCTGAAAGTTCAGAATATGTTAGCAGCCCAAAAAAGGCCTTAAAATGCATCTTAGACCTGCAAAAATGTTGAAAACTTTGGAGGCCCAAAAAAGGGGTTTACAGGCATCCTAGACCCCCTAAAGTCCAGAAAATGTTGGTTGCCCAAAAACTGTGCCAAAGAGCTCCGAATGTCCCAAAATCATTTATAGCCAGAAAGGGGCATTAACCCACACCCTTGATGCCTGAAATTCCCAAAAATACTTTTGGCAGAAAAATGCATCCTACACCCCTGAAAGTTCAGAATATGTTAGCCGCCCAAAAAAGGCCTTAAAATGCATCTTAGGCCTGCAAAAATGTTGAAAACTTTGGAGGCCCAAAAAAGGGGTTTAGAGGCATCCTAGACCCCCTAAAGTCCAGAAAATGTTGGTTGACCAAAAACTGTGCCAGAGAGCTCTGAATGTCCCAAAATCATTTGTAGCCTAAAAGGGGCATTATCCCACACCCTTGACGCCTGAAATTCCCAAAAATATTTTTGGCACAAAAATGCATCCTACACCCCTGAAAGTTCAGAATATGTTAGCAGCCCAAAAAAGGCCTTAAAATGCATCTTAGTCCTGCAAAAATGTTGAAAACTTTGGAGGCCCAAAAAAGGAGTTTACAGGCATCCTAGACCCCCTAAAGTCCAGAAAATGTTGGTTGCCCAAAAACTGTGCCAAAGAGCTCTGAATGTCCCAAAATCATTTGTAGCCAGAAAGGGGCATTAACCCACACCCTTGATGCCTGAAATTGCCAAAAATACTTTTGCCAGAAAAATGCATCCTACACCCCTGAAAGTTCAGAATATGTTAGCCGCCCAAAAAAGGCCTTAAAATGCATCTTAGGCCTGCAAAAATGTTGAAAACTTTGGAGGCCCAAAAAAGGGGTTTAGAGGCATCCTAGACCCCCTAAAGTCCAGAAAATGTTGGTTGACCAAAAACTGTGCCAGAGAGCTCTGAATGTCCCAAAATCATTTGTAGCCTAAAAGGGGCATTATCCCACACCCTTGACGCCTGAAATTCCCAAAAATATTTTTGACACAAAAATGCATCCTACACACCTGAACGTTCAGAATATGTTAGCAGCCCAAAAAAGGCCTTAAAATGCCTGTTATGTCTGGAAAAATGTTGAACACTTTGGAGGCCTAAAAAAGGGGTTTACAGGCATCCTAGACCCCCTAAAGTCCAGAAAATGTTGGTGGCCAAAAACTGTGCCAGAGAGCTCTGAATGTCCCAGAAACATTTGCAGCCTGAAAGGAGCATTAACCCGCATCCTAGACCACTGAAATTCCCAAAAATAATTTTGACATGAAAAATGCATCCTACACCCCTGAAAGTTCAGAATATGTTAGCAGCCCAAAAAAGGCCTTAGAATGCCTTTTAGGCCTGCAAGAATGTTGAAAACTTTGGAGGTCAAAAAAAGGGGTTTACAGGTATCCTAGACCCCCTAAAGTCCAGAAAATTTTGGTGGCCCAAAACTGTGCCAGAGAGCTCTGCATGTCCCAAAATCATTTGTAGCCTGAAAGGGGCATTAACCCGCATCCTAGACCACTGAAATTCCCAAAAATCGTTTTGGCAAGAAAAGTGCATCCTTCACACCTGACAGTTCAGAATATGTTAGCATCCCAAAAAAGGCCTTAAAATGCATCTTAGGCCTGCAAAAATGTTGAAAACTTTGGAGGCCCAAAAAAGGGGTTTACAGGCATCCTAGACCCCCTAAAGTCCAGAAAATGTTGGTTGACCAAAAACTGTGCCAGAGAGCTCTGAATGTCACAAAATCATTTGTAGCCTAAAAGGGGCATTATCCCACACCCTTGACGCCTGAAATTCCCAAAAATATTTTTGGCACAAAAATGCATCCTACACCCCTGAAAGTTCAGAATATGTTAGCAGCCCAAAAAAGGCCTTAAAATGCATCTTAGTCCTGCAAAAATGTTGAAAACTTTGGAGGCCCAAAAAAGGGGTTTACAGGCATCGTAGACCCCCTAAAGTCCAGAAAATGTTGGTTGCCCAAAAACTGTGCCAAAGAGCTCTGAATGTCCCAAAATCATTTGTAGCCAGAAAGGGGCATTAACCCACACCCTTGATGCCTGAAATTCCCAAAAATACTTTTGGCAGAAAAATGCATCCTACACCCCTGAAAGTTCAGAATATGTTAGCCGCCCAAAAAAGGCCTTAAAATGCATCTTAGGCCTGCAAAAATGTTGAAAACTTTGGAGGCCCAAAAAAGGGGTTTAGAGGCATCCTAGACCCCCTAAAGTCCAGAAAATGTTGGTTGACCAAAAACTGTGCCAGAGAGCTCTGAATGTCCCAAAATCATTTGTAGCCTAAAAGGGGCATTATCCCACACCCTTGACGCCTGAAATTCCCAAAAATATTTTTGACACAAAAATGCATCCTACACACCTGAACGTTCAGAATAAGTTAGCAGCCCAAAAAAGGCCTTACAATGCCTGTTATGTCTGGAAAAATGTTGAACACTTTGGAGGCCTAAAAAAGGGGTTTACAGGCATCCTAGACCCCCTAAAGTCCAGAAAATGTTGGTGGCCAAAACTGTGCCAGAGAGCTCTGAATGTCCCAGAAACATTTGCAGCCTGAAAGGAGCATTAACCCGCATCCTAGACCACTGAAATTCCCAAAAATCGTTTTGGCAAGAAAAGTGCATCCTTCACACCTGACAGTTCAGAATATGTTAGCATCCCAAAAAAGGCCTTAAAATGCATCTTAGGCCTGCAAAAATGTTGAAAACTTTGGAGGCCCAAAAAAGGGGTTTACAGGCATCCTAGACCCCCTAAAGTCCGGAAAATGTTGGTTGACCAAAAACTGTGCCAGAGAGCTCTGAATGTCCCAAAATCATTTGTAGCCTAAAAGGGGCATTATCCCACACCCTTGACGCCTGAAATTCCCAAAAATATTTTTGGCACAAAAATGCATCCTACACCCCTGAAAGTTCAGAATATGTTAGCCGCCCAAAAAAGGCCTTAAAATGCATCTTAGGCCTGCAAAAATGTTGAAAACTTTGGAGGCCCAAAAAAGGGGTTTAGAGGCATCCTAGACCCCCTAAAGTCCAGAAAATGTTGGTTGACCAAAAACTGTGCCAGAGAGCTCTGAATGTCCCAAAATCATTTGTAGCCTAAAAGGGGCATTATCCCACACCCTTGACGCCTGAAATTCCCAAAAATATTTTTGACCCAAAAATGCATCCTACACACCTGAACGTTCAGAATATGTTAGCAGCCCAAAAAAGGCCTTAAAATGCCTGTTATGTCTGGAAAAATGTTGAACACTTTGGAGGCCTAAAAAAGGGGTTTACAGGCATCCTAGACCCCCTAAAGTCCAGAAAATGTTGGTGGCCAAAAACTGTGCCAGAGAGCTCTGCATGTCCCAAAATCATTTGTAGCCTGAAAGGGGCATTAACCCGCATCCTAGACCACTGAAATTCCCAAAAATCGTTTTGGCAAGAAAAGTGCATCCTTCACACCTGACAGTTCAGAATATGTTAGCATCCCAAAAAAGGCCTTAAAATGCATCTTAGGCCTGCAAAAATGTTGAAAACTTTGGAGGCCCAAAAAAGGGGTTTACAGGCATCCTAGACCCCCTAAAGTCCAGAAAATGTTGGTTGACCAAAAACTGTGCCAGAGAGCTCTGAATGTCCCAAAATCATTTGTAGCCTAAAAGGGGCATTATCCCACACCCTTGACGCCTGAAATTCCCAAAGATATTTTTGACACAAAAATGCATCCTACACACCTGAACGTTCAGAATATGTTAGCAGCCCAAAAAAGGCCTTAAAATGCCTGTTATGTCTGGAAAAATGTTGAACACTTTGGAGGCCTAAAAAAGGGGTTTACAGGCATCCTAGACCCCCTAAAGTCCAGAAAATGTTGGTGGCCAAAAACTGTGCCAGAGAGCTCTGAATGTCCCAGAAACATTTGCAGCCTGAAAGGAGCATTAACCCGCATCCTAGACCACTGAAATTCCCAAAAATAATTTTGACATGAAAAATGCATCCTACACCCCTGAAAGTTCAGAATATGTTAGCAGCCCAAAAAAGGCCTTAAAATGCCTTTTAGGCCTGCAAAAATGTTGAAAACTTTGGAGGCCGAAAAAAAGGGGTTTACAGGCATCCTAGACCCCCTAAAGTCCAGAAAATGTTGGTTGCCCAAAAACTGTGCCAAAGAGCTCTGAATGTCCCAAAATCATTTGTAGCCTGAAAGGGGCATTAACCCACACCCTTGATGCCTGAAATTCCGAAAAATGTTTTTGGCACAAAAATGCATCCTACACCCCTGAAAGTTCACAATATGTTAGCAGCCCAAAAAAGGCCTTAAATTGCATCTTAGGCCTGCAAAAATGTTGAAAACTTTGGAGGCCTAAAAAAGGGGTTTACAGGCATCCTAGACCCCTAAGGTCCAGAAAATGTTGGTGGCCAAAAACTGTGCCAGAGAGCTCTGAATGTCCCAGAAACATTTGCAGCCTGAAAGGAGCATTAACCCGCATCCTAGACCACTGAAATTCCCAAAAATAATTTTGACATGAAAAATGCATCCTACACCCCTGAAAGTTCAGAATATGTTAGCAGCCCAAAAAAGGCCTTAAAATGCCTTTTAGGCCTGCAAGAATGTTGAAAACTTTGGAGGTCAAAAAAAGGGGTTTACAGGTATCCTAGACCCCCTAAAGTCCAGAAAATTTTGGTGGCCCAAAACTGTGCCAGAGAGCTCTGCATGTCCCAAAATCATTTGTAGCCTGAAAGGGGCATTAACCCGCATCCTAGACCACTGAAATTCCCAAAAATCGTTTTGGCAAGAAAAGTGCATCCTTCACACCTGACAGTTCAGAATATGTTAGCATCCCAAAAAAGGCCTTAAAATGCATCTTAGGCCTGCAAAAATGTTGAAAACTTTGGAGGCCCAAAAAAGGGGTTTACAGGCATCTTAGACCCCCTAAAGTCCGGAAAATGTTGGTTGACCAACAACTGTGCCAGAGAGCTCTGAATGTCCCAAAATCATTTGTAGCCTAAAAGGGGCATTATCCCACACCCTTGATGCCTGAAATTCCCAAAAATATTTTTGGCACAAAAATGCATCCTACACCCCTGAAAGTTCAGAATATGTTAGCAGCCCAAAAAAGGCCTTAAAATGCATCTTAGTCCTGCAAAAATGTTGAAAACTTTGGAGGCCCCAAAAAGGGGTTTACAGGCATCCTAGACCCCCTAAAGTCCAGAAAATGTTGGTTGCCCAAAAACTGTGCCAAAGAGCTCTGAATGTCCCAAAATCATTTGTAGCCAGAAAGGGGCATTAACCCACACCCTTGATGCCTGAAATTCCCAAAAATACTTTTGGCAGAAAAATGCATCCTACACCCCTGAAAGTTCAGAATATGTTAGCCGCCCAAAAAAGGCCTTAAAATGCATCTTAGGCCTGCAAAAATGTTGAAAACTTTGGAGGCCCAAAAAAGGGGTTTAGAGGCATCGTAGACCCCCTAAAGTCCAGAAAATGTTGGTTGACCAAAAACTGTGCCAGAGAGCTCTGAATGTCCCAAAATCATTTGTAGCCTAAAAGGGGCATTATCCCACACCCTTGACGCCTGAAATTCCCAAAAATATTTTTGACACAAAAATGCATCCTACACACCTGAACGTTCAGAATATGTTAGCAGCCCAAAAAAGGCCTTACAATGCCTGTTATGTCTGGAAAAATGTTGAACACTTTGGAGGCCTAAAAAAGGGGTTTACAGGCATCCTAGACCCCCTAAAGTCCAGAAAATGTTGGTGGCCAAAACTGTGCCAGAGAGCTCTGAATGTCCCAGAAACATTTGCAGCCTGAAAGGAGCATTAACCCGCATCCTAGACCACTGAAATTCCCAAAAATAATTTTGACATGAAAAATGCATCCTACACCCCTGAAAGTTCAGAATATGTTAGCAGCCCAAAAAAGGCCTTAAAATGCCTTTTAGGCCTGCAAGAATGTTGAAAACTTTGGAGGTCAAAAAAAGGGGTTTACAGGTATCCTAGACCCCCTAAAGTCCAGAAAATTTTGGTGGCCCAAAACTGTGCCAGAGAGCTCTGCATGTCCCAAAATCATTTGTAGCCTGAAAGGGGCATTAACCCGCATCCTAGACCACTGAAATTCCCAAAAATCGTTTTGGGAAGAAAAGTGCATCCTTCACACCTGACAGTTCAGAATATGTTAGCATCCCAAAAAAGGCCTTAAAATGCATTTTAGGCCTGCAAAAATGTTGAAAACTTTGGAGGCCCAAAAAAGGGGTTTACAGGCATCCTAGACCCCCTAAAGTCCAGAAAATGTTGGTTGACCAAAAACTGTGCCAGAGAGCTCTGAATGTCCCAAAATCATTTGTAGCCTAAAAGGGGCATTATCCCACACCCTTGACGCCTGAAATTCCCAAAAATATTTTTGGCACAAAAATGCATCCTACACCCCTGAAAGTTCAGAATATGTTAGCAGCCCAAAAAAGGCCTTAAAATGCATCTTAGACCTGCAAAAATGTTGAAAACTTTGGAGGCCCAAAAAAGGGGTTTACAGGCATCCTAGACCCCCTAAAGTCCAGAAAATGTTGGTTGACCAAAAACTGTGCCAGAGAGCTCTGAATGTCCCAAAATCATTTGTAGCCTGAAAGGGGCATTATCCCACACCCTTGACGCCTGAAATTCCCAAAAATATTTTTGACACAAAAATGCATCCTACACACCTGAACGTTCAGAATATGTTAGCAGCCCAAAAAAGGCCTTAAAATGCCTGTTATGTCTGGAAAAATGTTGAACACTTTGGAGGCCTAAAAAAGGGGTTTACAGGCATCCAAGACCCCCTAAAGTCCAGAAAATGTTGGTGGCCAAAAACTGTGCCAGAGAGCTCTGAATGTCCCAGAAACATTTGCAGCCTGAAAGGAGCATTAACCCGCATCCTAGACCACTGAAATTCCCAAAAATAATTTTGACATGAAAAATGCATCCTACACCCCTGAAAGTTCAGAATATGTTAGCAGCCCAAAAAAGGCCTTAAAATGCCTTTTAGGCCTGCAAGAATGTTGAAAACTTTGGAGGTCAAAAAAAGGGGTTTACAGGTATCCTAGACCCCCTAAAGTCCAGAAAATTTTGGTGGCCCAAAACTGTGCCAGAGAGCTCTGCATGTCCCAAAATCATTTGTAGCCTGAAAGGGGCATTAACCCGCATCCTAGACCACTGAAATTCCCAAAAATCGTTTTGGCAAGAAAAGTGCATCCTTCACACCTGACAGTTCAGAATATGTTAGCATCCCAAAAAAGGCCTTAAAATGCATCTTAGGCCTGCAAAAATGTTGAAAACTTTGGAGGCCCAAAAAAGGGGTTTACAGGCATCCTAGACCCCCTAAAGTCCGGAAAATGTTGGTTGACCAAAAACTGTGCCAGAGAGCTCTGAATGTCCCAAAATCATTTGTAGCCTAAAAGGGGCATTATCCCACACCCTTGATGCCTGAAATTCCCGAAAATATTTTTGGCACAAAAATGCATCCTACACCCCTGAAAGTTCAGAATATGTTAGCAGCCCAAAAAAGGCCTTAAAATGCATCTTAGTCCTGCAAAAATGTTGAAAACTTTGGAGGCCCAAAAAAGGGGTTTACAGGCATCCTAGACCCCCTAAAGTCCAGAAAATGTTGGTTGCCCAAAAACTGTGCCAAAGAGCTCTGAATGTCCCAAAATCATTTGTAGCCAGAAAGGGGCATTAACCCACACCCTTGATGCCTGAAATTCCCAAAAATACTTTTGGCAGAAAAATGCATCCTACACCCCTGAAAGTTCAGAATATGTTAGCCGCCCAAAAAAGGCCTTAAAATGCATCTTAGGCCTGCAAAAATGTTGAAAACTTTGGAGGCCCAAAAAAGGGGTTTAGAGGCATCCTAGACCCCCTAAAGTCCAGAAAATGTTGGTTGACCAAAAACGGTGCCAGAGAGCTCTGAATGTCCCAAAATCATTTGTAGCCTAAAAGGGGCATTATCCCACACCCTTGACGCCTGAAATTCCCAAAAATATTTTTGACACAAAAATGCATCCTACACACCTGAACGTTCAGAATATGTTAGCAGCCCAAAAAAGGCCTTAAAATGCCTGTTATGTCTGGAAAAATGTTGAACACTTTGGAGGCCTAAAAAAGGGGTTTACAGGCATCCGAGACCCCCTAAAGTCCAGAAAATGTTGGTGGCCAAAAACTGTGCCAGAGAGCTCTGAATGTCCCAGAAACATTTGCAGCCTGAAAGGAGCATTAACCCGCATCCTAGACCACTGAAATTCCCAAAAATAATTTTGACATGAAAAATGCATCCTACACCCCTGAAAGTTCAGAATATGTTAGCAGCCCAAAAAAGGCCTTAAAATGCCTTTTAGGCCTGCAAGAATGTTGAAAACTTTGGAGGTCAAAAAAAGGGGTTTACAGGTATCCTAGACCCCCTAAAGTCCAGAAAATTTTGGTGGCCCAAAACTGTGCCAGAGAGCTCTGCATGTCCCAAAATCATTTGCAGCCTGAAAGGGGCATTAACCCGCATCCTAGACCACTGAAATTCCCAAAAATCGTTTTGGCAAGAAAAGTGCATCCTTCACACCTGACAGTTCAGAATATGTTAGCATCCCAAAAAAGGCCTTAAAATGCATCTTAGGCCTGCAAAAATGTTGAAAACTTTGGAGGCCCAAAAAAGGGGTTTACAGGCATCCTAGACCCCCTAAAGTCCGGAAAATGTTGGTTGACCAAAAACTGTGCCAGAGAGCTCTGAATGTCCCAAAATCATTTGTAGCCTAAAAGGGGCATTATCCCACACCCTTGACGCCTGAAATTCCCAAAAATATTTTTGGCACAAAAATGCATCCTACACCCCTGAAAGTTCAGAATATGTTAGCAGCCCAAAAAAGGCATTAAAATGCATCTTAGTCCTGCAAAAATGTTGAAAACTTTGGAGGCCCAAAAAAGGGGTTTACAGGCATCCTAGACCCCCTAAAGTCCAGAAAATGTTGGTTGCCCAAAAACTGTGCCAAAGAGCTCTGAATGTCCCAAAATCATTTGTAGCCAGAAAGGGGCATTAACCCACACCCTTGATGCCTGAAATTCCCAAAAATACTTTTGGCAGAAAAATGCATCCTACACCCCTGAAAGTTCAGAATATGTTAGCCGCCCAAAAAAGGCCTTAAAATGCATCTTAGGCCTGCAAAAATGTTGAAAACTTTGGAGGCCCAAAAAAGGGGTTTAGAGGCATCGTAGACCCCCTAAAGTCCAGAAAATGTTGGTTGACCAAAAACTGTGCCAGAGAGCTCTGAATGTCCCAAAATCATTTGTAGCCTAAAAGGGGCATTATCCCACACCCTTGACGCCTGAAATTCCCAAAAATATTTTTGACACAAAAATGCATCCTACACACCTGAACGTTCAGAATATGTTAGCAGCCCAAAAAAGGCCTTACAATGCCTGTTATGTCTGGAAAAATGTTGAACACTTTGGAGGCCTAAAAAAGGGGTTTACAGGCATCCTAGACCCCCTAAAGTCCAGAAAATGTTGGTGGCCAAAACTGTGCCAGAGAGCTCTGAATGTCCCAGAAACATTTGCAGCCTGAAAGGAGCATTAACCCGCATCCTAGACCACTGAAATTCCCAAAAATAATTTTGACATGAAAAATGCATCCTACACCCCTGAAAGTTCAGAATATGTTAGCAGCCCGAAAAAGGCCTTAAAATGCCTTTTAGGCCTGCAAGAATGTTGAAAACTTTGGAGGTCAAAAAAAGGGGTTTACAGGTATCCTAGACCCCCTAAAGTCCAGAAAATTTTGGTGGCCCAAAACTGTGCCAGAGAGCTCTGCATGTCCCAAAATCATTTGTAGCCTGAAAGGGGCATTAACCCGCATCCTAGACCACTGAAATTCCCAAAAATCGTTTTGGGAAGAAAAGTGCATCCTTCACACCTGACAGTTCAGAATATGTTAGCATCCCAAAAAAGGCCTTAAAATGCATTTTAGGCCTGCAAAAATGTTGAAAACTTTGGAGGCCCAAAAAAGGGGTTTAGAGGCATCCTAGACCCCCTAAAGTCCAGAAAATGTTGGTTGACCAAAAACTGTGCCAGAGAGCTCTGAATGTCCCAAAATCATTTGTAGCCTAAAAGGGGCATTATCCCACACCCTTGACGCCTGAAATTCCCAAAAATATTTTTGGCACAAAAATGCATCCTACACCCCTGAAAGTTCAGAATATGTTAGCAGCCCAAAAAAGGCCTTAAAATGCATCTTAGACCTGCAAAAATGTTGAAAACTTTGGAGGCCCAAAAAAGGGGTTTACAGGCATCCTAGACCCCCTAAAGTCCAGAAAATGTTGGTTGCCCAAAAACTGTGCCAAAGAGCTCTGAATGTCCCAAAATCATTTGTAGCCAGAAAGGGGCATTAACCCACACCCTTGATGCCTGAAATTCCCAAAAATACTTTTGGCAGAAAAATGCATCCTACACCCCTGAAAGTTCAGAATATGTTAGCCGCCCAAAAAAGGCCTTAAAATGCATCTTAGGCCTGCAAAAATGTTGAAAACTTTGGAGGCCCAAAAAAGGGGTTTAGAGGCATCCTAGACCCCCTAAAGTCCAGAAAATGTTGGTTGACCAAAAACTGTGCCAGAGAGCTCTGAATGTCCCAAAATCATTTGTAGCCTAAAAGGGGCATTATCCCACACCCTTGACGCCTGAAATTCCCAAAAATATTTTTGACACAAAAATGCATCCTACACACCTGAACGTTCAGAATATGTTAGCAGCCCAAAAAAGGCCTTAAAATGCCTGTTATGTCTGGAAAAATGTTGAACACTTTGGAGGCCTAAAAAAGGGGTTTACAGGCATCCTAGACCCCCTAAAGTCCAGAAAATGTTGGTGGCCAAAAACTGTGCCAGAGAGCTCTGAATGTCCCAGAAACATTTGCAGCCTGAAAGGAGCATTAACCCGCATCCTAGACCACTGAAATTCCCAAAAATAATTTTGACATGAAAAATGCATCCTACACCCCTGAAAGTTCAGAATATGTTAGCAGCCCAAAAAAGGCCTTAGAATGCCTTTTAGGCCTGCAAGAATGTTGAAAACTTTGGAGGTCAAAAAAAGGGGTTTACAGGTATCCTAGACCCCCTAAAGTCCAGAAAATTTTGGTGGCCCAAAACTGTGCCAGAGAGCTCTGCATGTCCCAAAATCATTTGTAGCCTGAAAGGGGCATTAACCCGCATCCTAGACCACTGAAATTCCCAAAAATCGTTTTGGCAAGAAAAGTGCATCCTTCACACCTGACAGTTCAGAATATGTTAGCATCCCAAAAAAGGCCTTAAAATGCATCTTAGGCCTGCAAAAATGTTGAAAACTTTGGAGGCCCAAAAAAGGGGTTTACAGGCATCCTAGACCCCCTAAAGTCCAGAAAATGTTGGTTGACCAAAAACTGTGCCAGAGAGCTCTGAATGTCACAAAATCATTTGTAGCCTAAAAGGGGCATTATCCCACACCCTTGACGCCTGAAATTCCCAAAAATATTTTTGGCACAAAAATGCATCCTACACCCCTGAAAGTTCAGAATATGTTAGCAGCCCAAAAAAGGCCTTAAAATGCATCTTAGTCCTGCAAAAATGTTGAAAACTTTGGAGGCCCAAAAAAGGGGTTTACAGGCATCCTAGACCCCCTAAAGTCCAGAAAATGTTGGTTGACCAAAAACTGTGCCAGAGAGCTCTGAATGTCCCAAAATCATTTGTAGCCTAAAAGGGGCATTATCCCACACCCTTGACGCCTGAAATTCCCAAAAATATTTTTGACCCAAAAATGCATCCTACACACCTGAACGTTCAGAATATGTTAGCAGCCCAAAAAAGGCCTTAAAATGCCTGTTATGTCTGGAAAAATGTTGAACACTTTGGAGGCCTAAAAAAGGGGTTTACAGGCATCCTAGACCCCCTAAAGTCCAGAAAATGTTGGTGGCCAAAAACTGTGCCAGAGAGCTCTGCATGTCCCAAAATCATTTGTAGCCTGAAAGGGGCATTAACCCGCATCCTAGACCATTGAAATTCCCAAAAATCGTTTTGGCAAGAAAAGTGCATCCTTCACACCTGACAGTTCAGAATATGTTAGCATCCCAAAAAAGGCCTTAAAATGCATCTTAGGCCTGCAAAAATGTTGAAAACTTTGGAGGCCCAAAAAAGGGGTTTACAGGCATCCTAGACCCCCTAAAGTCCAGAAAATGTTGGTTGACCAAAAACTGTGCCAGAGAGCTCTGAATGTCCCAAAATCATTTGTAGCCTAAAAGGGGCATTATCCCACACCCTTGACGCCTGAAATTCCCAAAGATATTTTTGACACAAAAATGCATCCTACACACCTGAACGTTCAGAATATGTTAGCAGCCCAAAAAAGGCCTTAAAATGCCTGTTATGTCTGGAAAAATGTTGAACACTTTGGAGGCCTAAAAAAGGGGTTTACAGGCATCCTAGACCCCCTAAAGTCCAGAAAATGTTGGTGGCCAAAAACTGTGCCAGAGAGCTCTGAATGTCCCAGAAACATTTGCAGCCTGAAAGGAGCATTAACCCGCATCCTAGACCACTGAAATTCCCAAAAATAATTTTGACATGAAAAATGCATCCTACACCCCTGAAAGTTCAGAATATGTTAGCAGCCCAAAAAAGGCCTTAAAATGCCTTTTAGGCCTGCAAAAATGTTGAAAACTTTGGAGGCCGAAAAAAAGGGGTTTACAGGCATCCTAGACCCCCTAAAGTCCAGAAAATGTTGGTTGCCCAAAAACTGTGCCAAAGAGCTCTGAATGTCCCAAAATCATTTGTAGCCTGAAAGGGGCATTAACCCACACCCTTGATGCCTGAAATTCCGAAAAATGTTTTTGGCACAAAAATGCATCCTACACCCCTGAAAGTTCACAATATGTTAGCAGCCCAAAAAAGGCCTTAAATTGCATCTTAGGCCTGCAAAAATGTTGAAAACTTTGGAGGCCTAAAAAAGGGGTTTACAGGCATCCTAGACCCCTAAGGTCCAGAAAATGTTGGTGGCCAAAAACTGTGCCAGAGAGCTCTGAATGTCCCAGAAACATTTGCAGCCTGAAAGGAGCATTAACCCGCATCCTAGACCACTGAAATTCCCAAAAATAATTTTGACATGAAAAATGCATCCTACACCCCTGAAAGTTCAGAATATGTTAGCAGCCCAAAAAAGGCCTTAAAATGCCTTTTAGGCCTGCAAGAATGTTGAAAACTTTGGAGGTCAAAAAAAGGGGTTTACAGGTATCCTAGACCCCCTAAAGTCCAGAAAATTTTGGTGGCCCAAAACTGTGCCAGAGAGCTCTGCATGTCCCAAAATCATTTGTAGCCTGAAAGGGGCATTAACCCGCATCCTAGACCACTGAAATTCCCAAAAATCGTTTTGGCAAGAAAAGTGCATCCTTCACACCTGACAGTTCAGAATATGTTAGCATCCCAAAAAAGGCCTTAAAATGCATCTTAGGCCTGCAAAAATGTTGAAAACTTTGGAGGCCCAAAAAAGGGGTTTACAGGCATCCTAGACCCCCTAAAGTCCGGAAAATGTTGGTTGACCAACAACTGTGCCAGAGAGCTCTGAATGTCCCAAAATCATTTGTAGCCTAAAAGGGGCATTATCCCACACCCTTGATGCCTGAAATTCCCAAAAATATTTTTGGCACAAAAATGCATCCTACACCCCTGAAAGTTCAGAATATGTTAGCAGCCCAAAAAAGGCCTTAGAATGCATCTTAGTCCTGCAAAAACGTTGAAAACTTTGGAGGCCCCAAAAAGGGGTTTACAGGCATCCTAGACCCCCTAAAGTCCAGAAAATGTTGGTTGCCCAAAAACTGTGCCAAAGAGCTCTGAATGTCCCAAAATCATTTGTAGCCAGAAAGGGGCATTAACCCACACCCTTGATGCCTGAAATTCCCAAAAATACTTTTGGCAGAAAAATGCATCCTACACCCCTGAAAGTTCAGAATATGTTAGCCGCCCAAAAAAGGCCTTAAAATGCATCTTAGGCCTGCAAAAATGTTGAAAACTTTGGAGGCCCAAAAAAGGGGTTTAGAGGCATCGTAGACCCCCTAAAGTCCAGAAAATGTTGGTTGACCAAAAACTGTGCCAGAGAGCTCTGAATGTCCCAAAATCATTTGTAGCCTAAAAGGGGCATTATCCCACACCCTTGACGCCTGAAATTCCCAAAAATATTTTTGACACAAAAATGCATCCTACACACCTGAACGTTCAGAATATGTTAGCAGCCCAAAAAAGGCCTTACAATGCCTGTTATGTCTGGAAAAATGTTGAACACTTTGGAGGCCTAAAAAAGGGGTTTACAGGCATCCTAGACCCCCTAAAGTCCAGAAAATGTTGGTGGCCAAAACTGTGCCAGAGAGCTCTGAATGTCCCAGAAACATTTGCAGCCTGAAAGGAGCATTAACCCGCATCCTAGACCACTGAAATTCCCAAAAATAATTTTGACATGAAAAATGCATCCTACACCCCTGAAAGTTCAGAATATGTTAGCAGCCCAAAAAAGGCCTTAAAATGCCTTTTAGGCCTGCAAGAATGTTGAAAACTTTGGAGGTCAAAAAAAGGGGTTTACAGGTATCCTAGACCCCCTAAAGTCCAGAAAATTTTGGTGGCCCAAAACTGTGCCAGAGAGCTCTGCATGTCCCAAAATCATTTGTAGCCTGAAAGGGGCATTAACCCGCATCCTAGACCACTGAAATTCCCAAAAATCGTTTTGGGAAGAAAAGTGCATCCTTCACACCTGACAGTTCAGAATATGTTAGCATCCCAAAAAAGGCCTTAAAATGCATTTTAGGCCTGCAAAAATGTTGAAAACTTTGGAGGCCCAAAAAAGGGGTTTACAGGCATCCTAGACCCCCTAAAGTCCAGAAAATGTTGGTTGACCAAAAACTGTGCCAGAGAGCTCTGAATGTCCCAAAATCATTTGTAGCCTAAAAGGGGCATTATCCCACACCCTTGACGCCTGAAATTCCCAAAAATATTTTTGGTACAAAAATGCATCCTACACCCCTGAAAGTTCAGAATATGTTAGCAGCCCAAAAAAGGCCTTAAAATGCATCTTAGACCTGCAAAAATGTTGAAAACTTTGGAGGCCCAAAAAAGGGGTTTACAGGCATCCTAGACCCCCTAAAGTCCAGAAAATGTTGGTTGACCAAAAACTGTGCCAGAGAGCTCTGAATGTCCCAAAATCATTTGTAGCCTGAAAGGGGCATTATCCCACACCCTTGACGCCTGAAATTCCCAAAAATATTTTTGACACAAAAATGCATCCTACACACCTGAACGTTCAGAATATGTTAGCAGCCCAAAAAAGGCCTTAAAATGCCTGTTATGTCTGGAAAAATGTTGAACACTTTGGAGGCCTAAAAAAGGGGTTTACAGGCATCCAAGACCCCCTAAAGTCCAGAAAATGTTGGTGGCCAAAAACTGTGCCAGAGAGCTCTGAATGTCCCAGAAACATTTGCAGCCTGAAAGGAGCATTAACCCGCATCCTAGACCACTGAAATTCCCAAAAATAATTTTGACATGAAAAATGCATCCTACACCCCTGAAAGTTCAGAATATGTTAGCAGCCCAAAAAAGGCCTTAAAATGCCTTTTAGGCCTGCAAGAATGTTGAAAACTTTGGAGGTCAAAAAAAGGGGTTTACAGGTATCCTAGACCCCCTAAAGTCCAGAAAATTTTGGTGGCCCAAAACTGTGCCAGAGAGCTCTGCATGTCCCAAAATCATTTGTAGCCTGAAAGGGGCATTAACCCGCATCCTAGACCACTGAAATTCCCAAAAATCGTTTTGGCAAGAAAAGTGCATCCTTCACACCTGACAGTTCAGAATATGTTAGCATCCCAAAAAAGGCCTTAAAATGCATCTTAGGCCTGCAAAAATGTTGAAAACTTTGGAGGCCCAAAAAAGGGGTTTACAGGCATCCTAGACCCCCTAAAGTCCGGAAAATGTTGGTTGACCAAAAACTGTGCCAGAGAGCTCTGAATGTCCCAAAATCATTTGTAGCCTAAAAGGGGCATTATCCCACACCCTTGATGCCTGAAATTCCCAAAAATATTTTTGGCACAAAAATGCATCCTACACCCCTGAAAGTTCAGAATATGTTAGCAGCCCAAAAAAGGCCTTAAAATGCATCTTAGTCCTGCAAAAATGTTGAAAACTTTGGAGGCCCAAAAAAGGGGTTTACAGGCATCCTAGACCCCCTAAAGTCCAGAAAATGTTGGTTGCCCAAAAACTGTGCCAAAGAGCTCTGAATGTCCCAAAATCATTTGTAGCCAGAAAGGGGCATTAACCCACACCCTTGATGCCTGAAATTCCCAAAAATACTTTTGGCAGAAAAATGCATCCTACACCCCTGAAAGTTCAGAATATGTTAGCCGCCCAAAAAAGGCCTTAAAATGCATCTTAGGCCTGCAAAAATGTTGAAAACTTTGGAGGCCCAAAAAAGGGGTTTAGAGGCATCCTAGACCCCCTAAAGTCCAGAAAATGTTGGTTGACCAAAAACGGTGCCAGAGAGCTCTGAATGTCCCAAAATCATTTGTAGCCTAAAAGGGGCATTATCCCACACCCTTGACGCCTGAAATTCCCAAAAATATTTTTGACACAAAAATGCATCCTACACACCTGAACGTTCAGAATATGTTAGCAGCCCAAAAAAGGCCTTAAAATGCCTGTTATGTCTGGAAAAATGTTGAACACTTTGGAGGCCTAAAAAAGGGGTTTACAGGCATCCTAGACCCCCTAAAGTCCAGAAAATGTTGGTGGCCAAAAACTGTGCCAGAGAGCTCTGAATGTCCCAGAAACATTTGCAGCCTGAAAGGAGCATTAACCCGCATCCTAGACCACTGAAATTCCCAAAAATAATTTTGACATGAAAAATGCATCCTACACCCCTGAAAGTTCAGAATATGTTAGCAGCCCAAAAAAGGCCTTAAAATGCCTTTTAGGCCTGCAAGAATGTTGAAAACTTTGGAGGTCAAAAAAAGGGGTTTACAGGTATCCTAGACCCCCTAAAGTCCAGAAAATTTTGGTGGCCCAAAACTGTGCCAGAGAGCTCTGCATGTCCCAAAATCATTTGCAGCCTGAAAGGGGCATTAACCCGCATCCTAGACCACTGAAATTCCCAAAAATCGTTTTGGCAAGAAAAGTGCATCCTTCACACCTGACAGTTCAGAATATGTTAGCATCCCAAAAAAGGCCTTAAAATGCATCTTAGGCCTGCAAAAATGTTGAAAACTTTGGAGGCCCAAAAAAGGGGTTTACAGGCATCCTAGACCCCCTAAAGTCCGGAAAATGTTGGTTGACCAAAAACTGTGCCAGAGAGCTCTGAATGTCCCAAAATCATTTGTAGCCTAAAAGGGGCATTATCCCACACCCTTGACGCCTGAAATTCCCAAAAATATTTTTGGCACAAAAATGCATCCTACACCCCTGAAAGTTCAGAATATGTTAGCAGCCCAAAAAAGGCATTAAAATGCATCTTAGTCCTGCAAAAATGTTGAAAACTTTGGAGGCCCAAAAAAGGGGTTTACAGGCATCCTAGACCCCCTAAAGTCCAGAAAATGTTGGTTGCCCAAAAACTGTGCCAAAGAGCTCTGAATGTCCCAAAATCATTTGTAGCCAGAAAGGGGCATTAACCCACACCCTTGATGCCTGAAATTCCCAAAAATACTTTTGGCAGAAAAATGCATCCTACACCCCTGAAAGTTCAGAATATGTTAGCCGCCCAAAAAAGGCCTTAAAATGCATCTTAGGCCTGCAAAAATGTTGAAAACTTTGGAGGCCCAAAAAAGGGGTTTAGAGGCATCGTAGACCCCCTAAAGTCCAGAAAATGTTGGTTGACCAAAAACTGTGCCAGAGAGCTCTGAATGTCCCAAAATCATTTGTAGCCTAAAAGGGGCATTATCCCACACCCTTGACGCCTGAAATTCCCAAAAATATTTTTGACACAAAAATGCATCCTACACACCTGAACGTTCAGAATATGTTAGCAGCCCAAAAAAGGCCTTACAATGCCTGTTATGTCTGGAAAAATGTTGAACACTTTGGAGGCCTAAAAAAGGGGTTTACAGGCATCCTAGACCCCCTAAAGTCCAGAAAATGTTGGTGGCCAAAACTGTGCCAGAGAGCTCTGAATGTCCCAGAAACATTTGCAGCCTGAAAGGAGCATTAACCCGCATCCTAGACCACTGAAATTCCCAAAAATAATTTTGACATGAAAAATGCATCCTACACCCCTGAAAGTTCAGAATATGTTAGCAGCCCAAAAAAGGCCTTAAAATGCCTTTTAGGCCTGCAAGAATGTTGAAAACTTTGGAGGTCAAAAAAAGGGGTTTACAGGTATCCTAGACCCCCTAAAGTCCAGAAAATTTTGGTGGCCCAAAACTGTGCCAGAGAGCTCTGCATGTCCCAAAATCATTTGTAGCCTGAAAGGGGCATTAACCCGCATCCTAGACCACTGAAATTCCCAAAAATCGTTTTGGGAAGAAAAGTGCATCCTTCACACCTGACAGTTCAGAATATGTTAGCATCCCAAAAAAGGCCTTAAAATGCATTTTAGGCCTGCAAAAATGTTGAAAACTTTGGAGGCCCAAAAAAGGGGTTTAGAGGCATCCTAGACCCCCTAAAGTCCAGAAAATGTTGGTTGACCAAAAACTGTGCCAGAGAGCTCTGAATGTCCCAAAATCATTTGTAGCCTAAAAGGGGCATTATCCCACACCCTTGACGCCTGAAATTCCCAAAAATATTTTTGGCACAAAAATGCATCCTACACCCCTGAAAGTTCAGAATATGTTAGCAGCCCAAAAAAGGCCTTAAAATGCATCTTAGACCTGCAAAAATGTTGAAAACTTTGGAGGCCCAAAAAAGGGGTTTACAGGCATCCTAGACCCCCTAAAGTCCAGAAAATGTTGGTTGCCCAAAAACTGTGCCAAAGAGCTCCGAATGTCCCAAAATCATTTATAGCCAGAAAGGGGCATTAACCCACACCCTTGATGCCTGAAATTCCCAAAAATACTTTTGGCAGAAAAATGCATCCTACACCCCTGAAAGTTCAGAATATGTTAGCCGCCCAAAAAAGGCCTTAAAATGCATCTTAGGCCTGCAAAAATGTTGAAAACTTTGGAGGCCCAAAAAAGGGGTTTAGAGGCATCCTAGACCCCCTAAAGTCCAGAAAATGTTGGTTGACCAAAAACTGTGCCAGAGAGCTCTGAATGTCCCAAAATCATTTGTAGCCTAAAAGGGGCATTATCCCACACCCTTGACGCCTGAAATTCCCAAAAATATTTTTGGCACAAAAATGCATCCTACACCCCTGAAAGTTCAGAATATGTTAGCAGCCCAAAAAAGGCCTTAAAATGCATCTTAGTCCTGCAAAAATGTTGAAAACTTTGGAGGCCCAAAAAAGGGGTTTACAGGCATCCTAGACCCCCTAAAGTCCAGAAAATGTTGGTTGCCCAAAAACTGTGCCAAAGAGCTCTGAATGTCCCAAAATCATTTGTAGCCAGAAAGGGGCATTAACCCACACCCTTGATGCCTGAAATTCCCAAAAATACTTTTGGCAGAAAAATGCATCCTACACCCCTGAAAGTTCAGAATATGTTAGCCGCCCAAAAAAGGCCTTAAAATGCATCTTAGGCCTGCAAAAATGTTGAAAACTTTGGAGGCCCAAAAAAGGGGTTTAGAGGCATCCTAGACCCCCTAAAGTCCAGAAAATGTTGGTTGACCAAAAACTGTGCCAGAGAGCTCTGAATGTCCCAAAATCATTTGTAGCCTAAAAGGGGCATTATCCCACACCCTTGACGCCTGAAATTCCCAAAAATATTTTTGACACAAAAATGCATCCTACACACCTGAACGTTCAGAATATGTTAGCAGCCCAAAAAAGGCCTTAAAATGCCTGTTATGTCTGGAAAAATGTTGAACACTTTGGAGGCCTAAAAAAGGGGTTTACAGGCATCCTAGACCCCCTAAAGTCCAGAAAATGTTGGTGGCCAAAAACTGTGCCAGAGAGCTCTGAATGTCCCAGAAACATTTGCAGCCTGAAAGGAGCATTAACCCGCATCATAGACCACTGAAATTCCCAAAAATAATTTTGACATGAAAAATGCATCCTACACCCCTGAAAGTTCAGAATATGTTAGCAGCCCAAAAAAGGCCTTAGAATGCCTTTTAGGCCTGCAAGAATGTTGAAAACTTTGGAGGTCAAAAAAAGGGGTTTACAGGTATCCTAGACCCCCTAAAGTCCAGAAAATTTTGGTGGCCCAAAACTGTGCCAGAGAGCTCTGCATGTCCCAAAATCATTTGTAGCCTGAAAGGGGCATTAACCCGCATCCTAGACCACTGAAATTCCCAAAAATCGTTTTGGCAAGAAAAGTGCATCCTTCACACCTGACAGTTCAGAATATGTTAGCATCCCAAAAAAGGCCTTAAAATGCATCTTAGGCCTGCAAAAATGTTGAAAACTTTGGAGGCCCAAAAAAGGGGTTTACAGGCATCCTAGACCCCCTAAAGTCCAGAAAATGTTGGTTGACCAAAAACTGTGCCAGAGAGCTCTGAATGTCACAAAATCATTTGTAGCCTAAAAGGGGCATTATCCCACACCCTTGACGCCTGAAATTCCCAAAAATATTTTTGGCACAAAAATGCATCCTACACCCCTGAAAGTTCAGAATATGTTAGCAGCCCAAAAAAGGCCTTAAAATGCATCTTAGTCCTGCAAAAATGTTGAAAACTTTGGAGGCCCAAAAAAGGGGTTTACAGGCATCCTAGACCCCCTAAAGTCCAGAAAATGTTGGTTGCCCAAAAACTGTGCCAAAGAGCTCTGAATGTCCCAAAATCATTTGCAGCCAGAAAGGGGCATTAACCCACACCCTTGATGCCTGAAATTCCCAAAAATACTTTTGGCAGAAAAATGCATCCTACACCCCTGAAAGTTCAGAATATGTTAGCCGCCCAAAAAAGGCCTTAAAATGCATCTTAGGCCTGCAAAAATGTTGAAAACTTTGGAGGCCCAAAAAGGGGTTTAGAGGCATCCTTGACCCCCTAAAGTCCAGAAAATGTTGGTTGACCAAAAACTGTGCCAGAGAGCTCTGAATGTCCCAAAATCATTTGTAGCCTAAAAGGGGCATTATCCCACACCCTTGACGCCTGAAATTCCCAAAAATATTTTTGACACAAAAATGCATCCTACACACCTGAACGTTCAGAATAAGTTAGCAGCCCAAAAAAGGCCTTACAATGCCTGTTATGTCTGGAAAAATGTTGAACACTTTGGAGGCCTAAAAAAGGGGTTTACAGGCATCCTAGACCCCCTAAAGTCCAGAAAATGTTGGTGGCCAAAACTGTGCCAGAGAGCTCTGAATGTCCCAGAAACATTTGCAGCCTGAAAGGAGCATTAACCCGCATCCTAGACCACTGAAATTCCCAAAAATCGTTTTGGCAAGAAAAGTGCATCCTTCACACCTGACAGTTCAGAATATGTTAGCATCCCAAAAAAGGCCTTAAAATGCATCTTAGGCCTGCAAAAATGTTGAAAACTTTGGAGGCCCAAAAAAGGGGTTTACAGGCATCCTAGACCCCCTAAAGTCCGGAAAATGTTGGTTGACCAAAAACTGTGCCAGAGAGCTCTGAATGTCCCAAAATCATTTGTAGCCTAAAAGGGGCATTATCCCACACCCTTGACGCCTGAAATTCCCAAAAATATTTTTGGCACAAAAATGCATCCTACACCCCTGAAAGTTCAGAATATGTTAGCCGCCCAAAAAAGGCCTTAAAATGCATCTTAGGCCTGCAAAAATGTTGAAAACTTTGGAGGCCCAAAAAAGGGGTTTAGAGGCATCCTAGACCCCCTAAAGTCCAGAAAATGTTGGTTGACCAAAAACTGTGCCAGAGAGCTCTGAATGTCCCAAAATCATTTGTAGCCTAAAAGGGGCATTATCCCACACCCTTGACGCCTGAAATTCCCAAAAATATTTTTGACACAAAAATGCATCCTACACACCTGAACGTTCAGAATATGTTAGCAGCCCAAAAAAGGCCTTAAAATGCCTGTTATGTCTGGAAAAATGTTGAACACTTTGGAGGCCTAAAAAAGGGGTTTACAGGCATCCTAGACCCCCTAAAGTCCAGAAAATGTTGGTGGCCAAAAACTGTGCCAGAGAGCTCTGCATGTCCCAAAATCATTTGTAGCCTGAAAGGGGCATTAACCCGCATCCTAGACCACTGAAATTCCCAAAAATCGTTTTGGCAAGAAAAGTGCATCCTTCACACCTGACAGTTCAGAATATGTTAGCATCCCAAAAAAGGCCTTAAAATGCATCTTAGGCCTGCAAAAATGTTGAAAACTTTGGAGGCCCAAAAAAGGGGTTTACAGGCATCCTAGACCCCCTAAAGTCCAGAAAATGTTGGTTGACCAAAAACTGTGCCAGAGAGCTCTGAATGTCCCAAAATCATTTGTAGCCTAAAAGGGGCATTATCCCACACCCTTGACGCCTGAAATTCCCAAAGATATTTTTGACACAAAAATGCATCCTACACACCTGAACGTTCAGAATATGTTAGCAGCCCAAAAAAGGCCTTAAAATGCCTGTTATGTCTGGAAAAATGTTGAACACTTTGGAGGCCTAAAAAAGGGGTTTACAGGCATCCTAGACCCCCTAAAGTCCAGAAAATGTTGGTGGCCAAAAACTGTGCCAGAGAGCTCTGAATGTCCCAGAAACATTTGCAGCCTGAAAGGAGCATTAACCCGCATCCTAGACCACTGAAATTCCCAAAAATAATTTTGACATGAAAAATGCATCCTACACCCCTGAAAGTTCAGAATATGTTAGCAGCCCAAAAAAGGCCTTAAAATGCCTTTTAGGCCTGCAAAAATGTTGAAAACTTTGGAGGCCGAAAAAAAGGGGTTTACAGGCATCCTAGACCCCCTAAAGTCCAGAAAATGTTGGTTGCCCAAAAACTGTGCCAAAGAGCTCTGAATGTCCCAAAATCATTTGTAGCCTGAAAGGGGCATTAACCCACACCCTTGATGCCTGAAATTCCGAAAAATGTTTTTGGCACAAAAATGCATCCTACACCCCTGAAAGTTCACAATATGTTAGCAGCCCAAAAAAGGCCTTAAATTGCATCTTAGGCCTGCAAAAATGTTGAAAACTTTGGAGGCCTAAAAAAGGGGTTTACAGGCATCCTAGACCCCTAAGGTCCAGAAAATGTTGGTGGCCAAAAACTGTGCCAGAGAGCTCTGAATGTCCCAGAAACATTTGCAGCCTGAAAGGAGCATTAACCCGCATCCTAGACCACTGAAATTCCCAAAAATAATTTTGACATGAAAAATGCATCCTACACCCCTGAAAGTTCAGAATATGTTAGCAGCCCAAAAAAGGCCTTAAAATGCCTTTTAGGCCTGCAAGAATGTTGAAAACTTTGGAGGTCAAAAAAAGGGGTTTACAGGTATCCTAGACCCCCTAAAGTCCAGAAAATTTTGGTGGCCCAAAACTGTGCCAGAGAGCTCTGCATGTCCCAAAATCATTTGTAGCCTGAAAGGGGCATTAACCCGCATCCTAGACCACTGAAATTCCCAAAAATCGTTTTGGGAAGAAAAGTGCATCCTTCACACCTGACAGTTCAGAATATGTTAGCATCCCAAAAAAGGCCTTAAAATGCATTTTAGGCCTGCAAAAATGTTGAAAACTTTGGAGGCCCAAAAAAGGGGTTTACAGGCATCCTAGACCCCCTAAAGTCCAGAAAATGTTGGTTGACCAAAAACTGTGCCAGAGAGCTCTGAATGTCCCAAAATCATTTGTAGCCTAAAAGGGGCATTATCCCACACCCTTGACGCCTGAAATTCCCAAAAATATTTTTGGCACAAAAATGCATCCTACACCCCTGAAAGTTCAGAATATGTTAGCAGCCCAAAAAAGGCCTTAAAATGCATCTTAGACCTGCAAAAATGTTGAAAACTTTGGAGGCCCAAAAAAGGGGTTTACAGGCATCCTAGACCCCCTAAAGTCCAGAAAATGTTGGTTGCCCAAAAACTGTGCCAAAGAGCTCTGAATGTCCCAAAATCATTTGTAGCCAGAAAGGGGCATTAACCCACACCCTTGATGCCTGAAATTCCCAAAAATACTTTTGGCAGAAAAATGCATCCTACACCCCTGAAAGTTCAGAATATGTTAGCCGCCCAAAAAAGGCCTTAAAATGCATCTTAGGCCTGCAAAAATGTTGAAAACTTTGGAGGCCCAAAAAAGGGGTTTAGAGGCATCCTAGACCCCCTAAAGTCCAGAAAATGTTGGTTGACCAAAAACTGTGCCAGAGAGCTCTGAATGTCCCAAAATCATTTGTAGCCTGAAAGGGGCATTATCCCACACGCTTGACGCCTGAAATTCCCAAAAATATTTTTGACACAAAAATGCATCCTACACACCTGAACGTTCAGAATATGTTAGCAGCCCAAAAAAGGCCTTAAAATGCCTGTTATGTCTGGAAAAATGTTGAACACTTTGGAGGCCTAAAAAAGGGGTTTACAGGCATCCAAGACCCCCTAAAGTCCAGAAAATGTTGGTGGCCAAAAACTGTGCCAGAGAGCTCTGAATGTCCCAGAAACATTTGCAGCCTGAAAGGAGCATTAACCCGCATCCTAGACCACTGAAATTCCCAAAAATAATTTTGACATGAAAAATGCATCCTACACCCCTGAAAGTTCAGAATATGTTAGCAGCCCAAAAAAGGCCTTAGAATGCCTTTTAGGCCTGCAAGAATGTTGAAAACTTTGGAGGTCAAAAAAAGGGGTTTACAGGTATCCTAGACCCCCTAAAGTCCAGAAAATTTTGGTGGCCCAAAACTGTGCCAGAGAGCTCTGCATGTCCCAAAATCATTTGTAGCCTGAAAGGGGCATTAACCCGCATCCTAGACCACTGAAATTCCCAAAAATCGTTTTGGCAAGAAAAGTGCATCCTTCACACCTGACAGTTCAGAATATGTTAGCATCCCAAAAAAGGCCTTAAAATGCATCTTAGGCCTGCAAAAATGTTGAAAACTTTGGAGGCCCAAAAAAGGGGTTTACAGGCATCCTAGACCCCCTAAAGTCCGGAAAATGTTGGTTGACCAAAAACTGTGCCAGAGAGCTCTGAATGTCCCAAAATCATTTGTAGCCTAAAAGGGGCATTATCCCACACCCTTGACGCCTGAAATTCCCAAAAATATTTTTGGCACAAAAATGCATCCTACACCCCTGAAAGTTCAGAATATGTTAGCAGCCCAAAAAAGGCCTTAAAATGCATCTTAGTCCTGCAAAAATGTTGAAAACTTTGGAGGCCCAAAAAAGGGGTTTACAGGCATCCTAGACCCCCTAAAGTCCAGAAAATGTTGGTTGCCCAAAAACTGTGCCAAAGAGCTCTGAATGTCCCAAAATCATTTGTAGCCAGAAAGGGGCATTAACCCACACCCTTGATGCCTGAAATTCCCAAAAATACTTTTGGCAGAAAAATGCATCCTACACCCCTGAAAGTTCAGAATATGTTAGCCGCCCAAAAAAGGCCTTAAAATGCATCTTAGGCCTGCAAAAATGTTGAAAACTTTGGAGGCCCAAAAAAGGGGTTTAGAGGCATCCTAGACCCCCTAAAGTCCAGAAAATGTTGGTTGACCAAAAACTGTGCCAGAGAGCTCTGAATGTCCCAAAATCATTTGTAGCCTAAAAGGGGCATTATCCCACACCCTTGACGCCTGAAATTCCCAAAAATATTTTTGACACAAAAATGCATCCTACACACCTGAACGTTCAGAATAAGTTAGCAGCCCAAAAAAGGCCTTACAATGCCTGTTATGTCTGGAAAAATGTTGAACACTTTGGAGGCCTAAAAAAGGGGTTTACAGGCATCCTAGACCCCCTAAAGTCCAGAAAATGTTGGTGGCCAAAACTGTGCCAGAGAGCTCTGAATGTCCCAGAAACATTTGCAGCCTGAAAGGAGCATTAACCCGCATCCTAGACCACTGAAATTCCCAAAAATAATTTTGACATGAAAAATGCATCCTACACCCCTGAAAGTTCAGAATATGTTAGCAGCCCAAAAAAGGCCTTAAAATGCCTTTTAGGCCTGCAAGAATGTTGAAAACTTTGGAAGTCAAAAAAAGGGGTTTACAGGTATCCTAGACCCCCTAAAGTCCAGAAAATTTTGGTGGCCCAAAACTGTGCCAGAGAGCTCTGCATGTCCCAAAATCATTTGTAGCCTGAAAGGGGCATTAACCCGCATCCTAGACCACTGAAATTCCCAAAAATCGTTTTGGGAAGAAAAGTGCATCCTTCACACCTGACAGTTCAGAATATGTTAGCATCCCAAAAAAGGCCTTAAAATGCATCTTAGGCCTGCAAAAATGTTGAAAACTTTGGAGGCCCAAAAAAGGGGTTTACAGGCATCCTAGACCCCCTAAAGTCCAGAAAATGTTGGTTGACCAAAAACTGTGCCAGAGAGCTCTGAATGTCCCAAAATCATTTGTAGCCTAAAAGGGGCATTATCCCACACCCTTGACGCCTGAAATTCCCAAAAATATTTTTGACACAAAAATGCATCCTACACACCTGAATGTTCAGAATATGTTAGCAGCCCAAAAAAGGCCTTAAAATGCCTGTTATGTCTGGAAAAATGTTGAACACTTTGGAGGCCTAAAAAAGGGGTTAACAGGCATCCTAGACCCCCTAAAGTCCAGAAAATGTTCGTGGCCAAAAACTGTGCCAGAGAGCTCTGAATGTCCCAGAAACATTTGCAGCCTGAAAGAAGCATTAACCCGCATCCTAGACCACTGAAATCCCCAAAAATAATTTTGACATGAAAAATGCATCCTACACCCCTGAAAGTTCAGAATATGTTAGCAGCCCAAAAAAGGCCTTAAAATGCCTTTTAGGCCTGCAAGAATGTTGAAAACTTTGGAGGTCAAAAAAAGGGGTTTACAGGTATCCTAGACCCCCTAAAGTCCAGAAAATTTTGGTGGCCCAAAACTGTGCCAGAGAGCTCTGCATGTCCCAAAATCATTTGTAGCCTGAAAGGGGCATTAACCCGCATCCTAGACCACTGAAATTCCCAAAAATCGTTTTGGGAAGAAAAGTGCATCCTTCACACCTGACAGTTCAGAATATGTTAGCATCCCAAAAAAGGCCTTAAAATGCATTTTAGGCCTGCAAAAATGTTGAAAACTTTGGAGGCCCAAAAAAGGGGTTTAGAGGCATCCTAGACCCCCTAAAGTCCAGAAAATGTTGGTTGACCAAAAACTGTGCCAGAGAGCTCTGAATGTCCCAAAATCATTTGTAGCCTAAAAGGGGCATTATCCCACACCCTTGACGCCTGAAATTCCCAAAAATATTTTTGGCACAAAAATGCATCCTACACCCCTGAAAGTTCAGAATATGTTAGCAGCCCAAAAAAGGCCTTAAAATGCATCTTAGACCTGCAAAAATGTTGAAAACTTTGGAGGCCCAAAAAAGGGGTTTACAGGCATCCTAGACCCCCTAAAGTCCAGAAAATGTTGGTTGCCCAAAAACTGTGCCAAAGAGCTCCGAATGTCCCAAAATCATTTATAGCCAGAAAGGGGCATTAACCCACACCCTTGATGCCTGAAATTCCCAAAAATACTTTTGGCAGAAAAATGCATCCTACACCCCTGAAAGTTCAGAATATGTTAGCCGCCCAAAAAAGGCCTTAAAATGCATCTTAGGCCTGCAAAAATGTTGAAAACTTTGGAGGCCCAAAAAAGGGGTTTAGAGGCATCCTAGACCCCCTAAAGTCCAGAAAATGTTGGTTGACCAAAAACTGTGCCAGAGAGCTCTGAATGTCCCAAAATCATTTGTAGCCTAAAAGGGGCATTATCCCACACCCTTGACGCCTGAAATTCCCAAAAATATTTTTGGCACAAAAATGCATCCTACACCCCTGAAAGTTCAGAATATGTTAGCAGCCCAAAAAAGGCCTTAAAATGCATCTTAGTCCTGCAAAAATGTTGAAAACTTTGGAGGCCCAAAAAAGGGGTTTACAGGCATCCTAGACCCCCTAAAGTCCAGAAAATGTTGGTTGCCCAAAAACTGTGCCAAAGAGCTCTGAATGTCCCAAAATCATTTGTAGCCAGAAAGGGGCATTAACCCACACCCTTGATGCCTGAAATTCCCAAAAATACTTTTGGCAGAAAAATGCATCCTACACCCCTGAAAGTTCAGAATATGTTAGCCGCCCAAAAAAGGCCTTAAAATGCATCTTAGGCCTGCAAAAATGTTGAAAACTTTGGAGGCCCAAAAAAGGGGTTTAGAGGCATCCTAGACCCCCTAAAGTCCAGAAAATGTTGGTTGACCAAAAACTGTGCCAGAGAGCTCTGAATGTCCCAAAATCATTTGTAGCCTAAAAGGGGCATTATCCCACACCCTTGACGCCTGAAATTCCCAAAAATATTTTTGACACAAAAATGCATCCTACACACCTGAACGTTCAGAATATGTTAGCAGCCCAAAAAAGGCCTTAAAATGCCTATTATGTCTGGAAAAATGTTGAACACTTTGGAGGCCTAAAAAAGGGGTTTACAGGCATCCTAGACCCCCTAAAGTCCAGAAAATGTTGGTGGCCAAAAACTGTGCCAGAGAGCTCTGAATGTCCCAGAAACATTTGCAGCCTGAAAGGAGCATTAACCCGCATCCTAGACCACTGAAATTCCCAAAAATAATTTTGACATGAAAAATGCATCCTACACCCCTGAAAGTTCAGAATATGTTAGCAGCCCAAAAAAGGCCTTAGAATGCCTTTTAGGCATGCAAGAATGTTGAAAACTTTGGAGGTCAAAAAAAGGGGTTTACAGGTATCCTAGACCCCCTAAAGTCCAGAAAATTTTGGTGGCCCAAAACTGTGCCAGAGAGCTCTGCATGTCCCAAAATCATTTGTAGCCTGAAAGGGGCATTAACCCGCATCCTAGACCACTGAAATTCCCAAAAATCGTTTTGGCAAGAAAAGTGCATCCTTCACACCTGACAGTTCAGAATATGTTAGCATCCCAAAAAAGGCCTTAAAATGCATCTTAGGCCTGCAAAAATGTTGAAAACTTTGGAGGCCCAAAAAAGGGGTTTACAGGCATCCTAGACCCCCTAAAGTCCAGAAAATGTTGGTTGACCAAAAACTGTGCCAGAGAGCTCTGAATGTCACAAAATCATTTGTAGCCTAAAAGGGGCATTATCCCACACCCTTGACGCCTGAAATTCCCAAAAATATTTTTGGCACAAAAATGCATCCTACACCCCTGAAAGTTCAGAATATGTTAGCAGCCCAAAAAAGGCCTTAAAATGCATCTTAGTCCTGCAAAAATGTTGAAAACTTTGGAGGCCCAAAAAAGGGGTTTACAGGCATCCTAGACCCCCTAAAGTCCAGAAAATGTTGGTTGCCCAAAAACTGTGCCAAAGAGCTCTGAATGTCCCAAAATCATTTGTAGCCAGAAAGGGGCATTAACCCACACCCTTGATGCCTGAAATTCCCAAAAATACTTTTGGCAGAAAAATGCATCCTACACCCCTGAAAGTTCAGAATATGTTAGCCGCCCAAAAAAGGCCTTAAAATGCATCTTAGGCCTGCAAAAATGTTGAAAACTTTGGAGGCCCAAAAAAGGGGTTTAGAGGCATCCTAGACCCCCTAAAGTCCAGAAAATGTTGGTTGACCAAAAACTGTGCCAGAGAGCTCTGAATGTCCCAAAATCATTTGTAGCCTAAAAGGGGCATTATCCCACACCCTTGACGCCTGAAATTCCCAAAAATATTTTTGACACAAAAATGCATCCTACACACCTGAACGTTCAGAATAAGTTAGCAGCCCAAAAAAGGCCTTACAATGCCTGTTATGTCTGGAAAAATGTTGAACACTTTGGAGGCCTAAAAAAGGGGTTTACAGGCATCCTAGACCCCCTAAAGTCCAGAAAATGTTGGTGGCCAAAACTGTGCCAGAGAGCTCTGAATGTCCCAGAAACATTTGCAGCCTGAAAGGAGCATTAACCCGCATCCTAGACCACTGAAATTCCCAAAAATCGTTTTGGCAAGAAAAGTGCATCCTTCACACCTGACAGTTCAGAATATGTTAGCATCCCAAAAAAGGCCTTAAAATGCATCTTAGGCCTGCAAAAATGTTGAAAACTTTGGAGGCCCAAAAAAGGAGTTTACAGGCATCCTAGACCCCCTAAAGTCCAGAAAATGTTGGTTGACCAAAAACTGTGCCAGAGAGCTCTGAATGTCCCAGAAACATTTGCAGCCTGAAAGAAGCATTAACCCGCATCCTAGACCACTGAAATCCCCAAAAATAATTTTGACATGAAAAATGCATCCTACACCCCTGAAAGTTCAGAATATGTTAGCAGCCCAAAAAAGGCCTTAAAATGCCTTTTAGGCCTGCAAGAATGTTGAAAACTTTGGAGGTCAAAAAAAGGGGTTTACAGGTATCCTAGACCCCCTAAAGTCCAGAAACTTTTGGTGGCCCAAAACTGTGCCAGAGAGCTCTGCATGTCCCAAAATCATTTGTAGCCTGAAAGGGGCATTAACCCGCATCCTAGACCACTGAAATTCCCAAAAATCGTTTTGGCAAGAAAAGTGCATCCTTCACACCTGACAGTTCAGAATATGTTAGCATCCCAAAAAAGGCCTTAAAATGCATCTTAGGCCTGCAAAAATGTTGAAAACTTTGGAGTCCCAAAAAAGGGGTTTACAGGCATCCTAGACCCCCTAAAGTCCGGAAAATGTTGGTTGACCAAAAACTGTGCCAGAGAGCTCTGAATGTCCCAAAATCATTTGTAGCCTAAAAGGGGCATTATCCCACACCCTTGACGCCTGAAATTCCCAAAAATATTTTTGGCACAAAAATGCATCCTACACCCCTGAAAGTTCAGAATATGTTAGCCGCCCAAAAAAGGCCTTAAAATGCATCTTAGGCCTGCAAAAATGTTGAAATCTTTGGAGGCCCAAAAAAGGGGTTTAGAGGCATCCTAGACCCCCTAAAGTCCAGAAAATGTTGGTTGACCAAAAACTGTGCCAGAGAGCTCTGAATGTCCCAAAATCATTTGTAGCCCAAAAGGGGCATTATCCCACACCCTTGACGCCTGAAATTCCCAAAAATCTTTTTGACACAAAAATGCATCCTACACACCTGAACGTTCAGAATATGTTAGCAGCCCAAAAAAGGCCTTAAAATGCCTGTTATGTCTGGAAAAATGTTGAACACTTTGGAGGCCTAAAAAAGGGGTTTACAGGCATCCTAGACCCCCTAAGGTCCAGAAAATGTTGGTGGCCAAAAACTGTGCCAGAGAGCTCTGAATGTCCCAGAAACATTTGCAGCCTGAAAGGAGCATTAACCCGCATCCTAGACCACTGAAATTCCCAAAAATAATTTTGACATGAAAAATGCATCCTACACCCCTGAAAGTTCAGAATATGTTAGCAGCCCAAAAAAGGCCTTAAAATGCCTTTTAGGCCTGCAAGAATGTTGAAAACTTTGGAGGTCAAAAAAAGGGGTTTACAGGTATCCTAGACCCCCTAAAGTCCAGAAAATTTTGGTGGCCCAAAACTGTGCCAGAGAGCTCTGCATGTCCCAAAATCATTTGTAGCCTGAAAGGGGCATTAACCCGCATCCTAGACCACTGAAATTCCCAAAAATCGTTTTGGCAAGAAAAGTGCATCCTTCACACCTGACAGTTCAGAATATGTTAGCATCCCAAAAAAGGCCTTAAAATGCATCTTAGGCCTGCAAAAATGTTGAAAACTTTGGAGGCCCAAAATAGGGGTTTACAGGCATCCTAGACCCCCTAAAGTCCGGAAAATGTTGGTTGACCAAAAACTGTGCCAGAGAGCTCTGAATGTCCCAAAATCATTTGTAGCCTAAAAGGGGCATTATCCCACACCCTTGATGCCTGAAATTCCCAAAAATATTTTTGGCACAAAAATGCATCCTACACCCCTGAAAGTTCAGAATATGTTAGCAGCCCAAAAAAGGCCTTAAAATGCATCTTAGTCCTGCAAAAATGTTGAAAACTTTGGAGGCCCCAAAAAGGGGTTTACAGGCATCCTAGACCCCCTAAAGTCCAGAAAATGTTGGTTGCCCAAAAACTGTGCCAAAGAGCTCTGAATGTCCCAAAATCATTTGTAGCCAGAAAGGGGCATTAACCCACACCCTTGATGCCTGAAATTCCCAAAAATACTTTTGGCAGAAAAATGCATCCTACACCCCTGAAAGTTCAGAATATGTTAGCCGCCCAAAAAAGGCCTTAAAATGCATCTTAGGCCTGCAAAAATGTTGAAAACTTTGGAGGCCCAAAAAAGGGGTTTAGAGGCATCGTAGACCCCCTAAAGTCCAGAAAATGTTGGTTGACCAAAAACTGTGCCAGAGAGCTCTGAATGTCCCAAAATCATTTGTAGCCTAAAAGGGGCATTATCCCACACCCTTGACGCCTGAAATTCCCAAAAATATTTTTGACACAAAAATGCATCCTACACACCTGAACGTTCAGAATATGTTAGCAGCCCAAAAAAGGCCTTACAATGCCTGTTATGTCTGGAAAAATGTTGAACACTTTGGAGGCCTAAAAAAGGGGTTTACAGGCATCCTAGACCCCCTAAAGTCCAGAAAATGTTGGTGGCCAAAACTGTGCCAGAGAGCTCTGAATGTCCCAGAAACATTTGCAGCCTGAAAGGAGCATTAACCCGCATCCTAGACCACTGAAATTCCCAAAAATAATTTTGACATGAAAAATGCATCCTACACCCCTGAAAGTTCAGAATATGTTAGCAGCCCAAAAAAGGCCTTAAAATGCCTTTTAGGCCTGCAAGAATGTTGAAAACTTTGGAGGTCAAAAAAAGGGGTTTACATGTATCCTAGACCCCCTAAAGTCCAGAAAATTTTGGTGGCCCAAAACTGTGCCAGAGAGCTCTGCATGTCCCAAAATCATTTGTAGCCTGAAAGGGGCATTAACCCGCATCCTAGACCACTGAAATTCCCAAAAATCGTTTTGGGAAGAAAAGTGCATCCTTCACACCTGACAGTTCAGAATATGTTAGCATCCCAAAAAAGGCCTTAAAATGCATTTTAGGCCTGCAAAAATGTTGAAAACTTTGGAGGCCCAAAAAAGGGGTTTACAGGCATCCTAGACCCCCTAAAGTCCAGAAAATGTTGGTTGACCAAAAACTGTGCCAGAGAGCTCTGAATGTCCCAAAATCATTTGTAGCCTAAAAGGGGCATTATCCCACACCCTTGACGCCTGAAATTCCCAAAAATATTTTTGGCACAAAAATGCATCCTACACCCCTGAAAGTTCAGAATATGTTAGCCGCCCAAAAAAGGCCTTAAAATGCATCTTAGGCCTGCAAAAATGTTGAAAACTTTGGAGGCCCAAAAAAGGGGTTTAGAGGCATCGTAGACCCCCTAAAGTCCAGAAAATGTTGGTTGACCAAAAACTGTGCCAGAGAGCTCTGAATGTCCCAAAATCATTTGTAGCCTAAAAGGGGCATTATCCCACACCCTTGACGCCTGAAATTCCCAAAAATATTTTTGACACAAAAATGCATCCTACACACCTGAACGTTCAGAATATGTTAGCAGCCCAAAAAAGGCCTTACAATGCCTGTTATGTCTGGAAAAATGTTGAACACTTTGGAGGCCTAAAAAAGGGGTTTACAGGCATCCTAGACCCCCTAAAGTCCAGAAAATGTTGGTGGCCAAAACTGTGCCAGAGAGCTCTGAATGTCCCAGAAACATTTGCAGCCTGAAAGGAGCATTAACCCGCATCCTAGACCACTGAAATTCCCAAAAATAATTTTGACATGAAAAATGCATCCTACACCCCTGAAAGTTCAGAATATGTTAGCAGCCCAAAAAAGGCCTTAAAATGCCTTTTAGGCCTGCAAGAATGTTGAAAACTTTGGAGGTCAAAAAAAGGGGTTTACATGTATCCTAGACCCCCTAAAGTCCAGAAAATTTTGGTGGCCCAAAACTGTGCCAGAGAGCTCTGCATGTCCCAAAATCATTTGTAGCCTGAAAGGGGCATTAACCCGCATCCTAGACCACTGAAATTCCCAAAAATCGTTTTGGGAAGAAAAGTGCATCCTTCACACCTGACAGTTCAGAATATGTTAGCATCCCAAAAAAGGCCTTAAAATGCATTTTAGGCCTGCAAAAATGTTGAAAACTTTGGAGGCCCAAAAAAGGGGTTTACAGGCATCCTAGACCCCCTAAAGTCCAGAAAATGTTGGTTGACCAAAAACTGTGCCAGAGAGCTCTGAATGTCCCAAAATCATTTGTAGCCTGAAAGGGGCATTAACCCGCATCCTAGACCACTGAAATTCCCAAAAATCGTTTTGGGAAGAAAAGTGCATCCTTCACACCTGACAGTTCAGAATATGTTAGCATCCCAAAAAAGGCCTTAAAATGCATCTTAGGCCTGCAAAAATGTTGAAAACTTTGGAGGCCCAAAAAAGGGGTTTACAGGCATCCTAGACCCCCTAAAGTCCAGAAAATGTTGGTTGACCAAAAACTGTGCCAGAGAGCTCTGAATGTCCCAAAATCATTTGTAGCCTAAAAGGGGCATTATCCCACACCCTTGATGCCTGAAATTCCCAAAAATATTTTGACACAAAAATGCATCCTACACACCTGAATGTTCAGAATATGTTAGCAGCCCAAAAAAGGCCTTAAAATGCCTGTTATGTCTGGAAAAATGTTGAACACTTTGGAGGCCTAAAAAAGGGGTTAACAGGCATCCTAGACCCCCTAAAGTCCAGAAAATGTTGGTGGCCAAAAACTGTGCCAGAGAGCTCTGAATGTCCCAGAAACATTTGCAGCCTGAAAGAAGCATTAACCCGCATCCTAGACCACTGAAATCCCCAAAAATAATTTTGACATGAAAAATGCATCCTACACCCCTGAAAGTTCAGAATATGTTAGCAGCCCAAAAAAGGCCTTAAAATGCCTTTTAGGCCTGCAAGAATGTTGAAAACTTTGGAGGTCAAAAAAAGGGGTTTACAGGTATCCTAGACCCCCTAAAGTCCAGAAACTTTTGGTGGCCCAAAAACTGTGCCAAAGAGCTCTGAATGTCCCAAAATCATTTGTAGCCAGAAAGGGGCATTAACCCACACCCTTGATGCCTGAAATTCCCAAAAATACTTTTGGCAGAAAAATGCATCCTACACCCCTGAAAGTTCAGAATATGTTAGCCGCCCAAAAAAGGCCTTAAAATGCATCTTAGGCCTGCAAAAATGTTGAAAACTTTGGAGGCCCAAAAAAGGGGTTTAGAGGCATCCTAGACCCCCTAAAGTCCAGAAAATGTTGGTTGACCAAAAACTGTGCCAGAGAGCTCTGAATGTCCCAAAATCATTTGGAGCCTAAAAGGGGCATTATCCCACACCCTTGACGCCTGAAATTCCCAAAAATATTTTTGACACAAAAATGCATCCTACACACCTGAACGTTCAGAATATGTTAGCAGCCCAAAAAAGGCCTTAAAATGCCTGTTATGTCTGGAAAAATGTTGAACACTTTGGAGGCCTAAAAAAGGGGTTTACAGGCATCCTAGACCCCCTAAAGTCCAGAAAATGTTGGTGGCCAAAACTGTGCCAGAGAGCTCTGAATGTCCCAGAAACATTTGCAGCCTGAAAGGAGCATTAACCCGCATCCTAGACCACTGAAATTCCCAAAAATAATTTTGACATGAAAAATGCATCCTACACCCCTGAAAGTTCAGAATATGTTAGCAGCCCAAAAAAGGCCTTAAAATGCATCTTAGGCCTGCAAGAATGTTGAAAACTTTGGGGGTCAAAAAAAGGGGTTTACAGGTATCCTAGACCCCCTAAAGTCCAGAAAATGTTGGTGGCCCTAAACTGTGCCAGAGAACTCTGCATGTCCCAAAATCATTTGTAGCCTGAAAGGGGCATTAACCCGCATCCTAGACCACTGAAATTCCCAAAAATCGTTTTGGCAAGAAAAGTGCATCCTTCACACCTGACTGTTCAGAATATGTTAGCATCCCAAAAAAGGCCTTAAAATGCATCTTAGGCCTGCAAAAATGTTGAAAACTTTGGAGGCCCAAAAAAGGGGTTTACAGGCATCCTAGACCCCCTAAAGTCCGGAAAATGTTGGTTGACCAAAAACTGTGCTAGAGAGCTCTGAATGTCCCAAAATCATTTGTAGCCTAAAAGGGGCATTATCCCACACCCTTGACGCCTGAAATTCCCAAAAATATTTTTGGCTCAAAAATGCATCCTACACCCCTGAAAGTTCAGAATATGTTAGCCGCCCAAAAAAGGCCTTAAAATGCATCTTAGGCCTGCAAAAATGTTGAAAACTTTGGAGGCCCAAAAAAGGGGTTTAGAGGCATCCTAGACCCCCTAAAGTCCAGAAAATGTTGGTTGACCAAAAACTGTGCCAGAGAGCTCTGAATGTCCCAAAATCATTTGTAGCCTAAAAGGGGCATTATCCCACACCCTTGACGCCTGAAATTCCCAAAAATATTTTTGACACAAAAATGCATACTACACACCTGAACGTTCAGAATATGTTAGCAGCCCAAAAAAGACCTTAAAATGCCTGTTATGTCTGGAAAAATGTTGAACACTTTGGAGGCCTAAAAAAGGGGTTTACAGGCATCCTAGACCCCCTAAAGTCCAGAAAATGTTGGTGGCCAAAAACTGTGCCAGAGAGCTCTGCATGTCCCAAAATCATTTGTAGCCTGAAAGGGGCATTAACCCGCATCCTAGACCACTGAAATTCCCAAAAATCGTTTTGGCAAGAAAAGTGCATCCTTCACACCTGACAGTTCAGAATATGTTAGCATCCCAAAAAAGGCCTTAAAATGCATCTTAGGCCTGCAAAAATGTTGAAAACTTTGGAGGCCCAAAAAAGGAGTTTACAGGCATCCTAGACCCCCTAAAGTCCAGAAAATGTTGGTTGACCAAAAACTGTGCCAGAGAGCTCTGAATGTCCCAAAATCATTTGTAGCCTAAAAGGGGCATTATCCCACACCCTTGACGCCTGAAATTCCCAAAAATATTTTTGGCACAAAAATGCATCCTACACCCCTGAAAGTTCAGAATATGTTAGCAGCCCAAAAAAGGCCTTAAAATGCATCTTAGTCCTGCAAAAATGTTGAAAACTTTGGAGGCCCAAAAAAGGGGTTTACAGGCATCCTAGACCCCCTAAAGTCCAGAAAATGTTGGTTGCCCAAAAACTGTGCCAAAGAGCTCTGAATGTCCCAAAATCATTTGTAGCCAGAAAGGGGAATTAACCCACACCCTTGATGCCTGAAATTCCCAAAAATACTTTTGGCAGAAAAATGCATCCTACACCCCTGAAAGTTCAGAATATGTTAGCCGCCCAAAAAAGGCCTTAAAATGCATCTTAGGCCTGCAAAAATGTTGAAAACTTTGGAGGCCCAAAAAAGGGGTTTAGAGGCATCCTAGACCCCCTAAAGTCCAGAAAATGTTGGTTGACCAAAAACTGTGCCAGAGAGCTCTGAATGTCCCAAAATCATTTGTAGCCTAAAAGGGGCATTATCCCACACCATTGACGCCTGAAATTCCCAAAAATATTTTTGACACAAAAATGCATCCTACACACCTGAACGTTCAGAATATGTTAGCAGCCCAAAAAAGGCCTTAAAATGCCTGTTATGTCTGGAAAAATGTTGAACACTTTGGAGGCCTAAAAAAGGGGTTTACAGGCATCCTAGACCCCCTAAGGTCCAGAAAATGTTGGTGGCCAAAAACTGTGCCAGAGAGCTCTGAATGTCCCAGAAACATTTGCAGCCTGAAAGGAGCATTAACCCGCATCCTAGACCACTGAAATTCCCAAAAATAATTTTGACATGAAAAATGCATCCTACACCCCTGAAAGTTCAGAATATGTTAGCAGCCCAAAAAAGGCCTTAAAATGCCTTTTAGGCCTGCAAGAATGTTGAAAACTTTGGAGGTCAAAAAAAGGGGTTTACAGGTATCCTAGACCCCCTAAAGTCCAGAAAATTTTGGTGGCCCAAAACTGTGCCAGAGAGCTCTGCATGTCCCAAAATCATTTGTAGCCTGAAAGGGGCATTAACCCGCATCCTAGACCACTGAAATTCCCAAAAATCGTTTTGGCAAGAAAAGTGCATCCTTCACACCTGACAGTTCAGAATATGTTAGCATCCCAAAAAAGGCCTTAAAATGCATCTTAGGCCTGCAAAAATGTTGAAAACTTTGGAGGCCCAAAATAGGGGTTTACAGGCATCCTAGACCCCCTAAAGTCCGGAAAATGTTGGTTGACCAAAAACTGTGCCAGAGAGCTCTGAATGTCCCAAAATCATTTGTAGCCTAAAAGGGGCATTATCCCACACCCTTGATGCCTGAAATTCCCAAAAATATTTTTGGCACAAAAATGCATCCTACACCCCTGAAAGTTCAGAATATGTTAGCAGCCCAAAAAAGGCCTTAAAATGCATCTTAGTCCTGCAAAAATGTTGAAAACTTTGGAGGCCCCAAAAAGGGGTTTACAGGCATCCTAGACCCCCTAAAGTCCAGAAAATGTTGGTTGCCCAAAAACTGTGCCAAAGAGCTCTGAATGTCCCAAAATCATTTGTAGCCAGAAAGGGGCATTAACCCACACCCTTGATGCCTGAAATTCCCAAAAATACTTTTGGCAGAAAAATGCATCCTACACCCCTGAAAGTTCAGAATATGTTAGCCGCCCAAAAAAGGCCTTAAAATGCATCTTACGCCTGCAAAAATGTTGAAAACTTTGGAGGCCCAAAATAGGGGTTTAGAGGCATCGTAGACCCCCTAAAGTCCAGAAAATGTTGGTTGACCAAAAACTGTGCCAGAGAGCTCTGAATGTCCCAAAATCATTTGTAGCCTAAAAGGGGCATTATCCCACACCCTTGACGCCTGAAATTCCCAAAAATATTTTTGACACAAAAATGCATCCTACACACCTGAACGTTCAGAATATGTTAGCAGCCCAAAAAAGGCCTTACAATGCCTGTTATGTCTGGAAAAATGTTGAACACTTTGGAGGCCTAAAAAAGGGGTTTACAGGCATCCTAGACCCCCTAAAGTCCAGAAAATGTTGGTGGCCAAAACTGTGCCAGAGAGCTCTGAATGTCCCAGAAACATTTGCAGCCTGAAAGGAGCATTAACCCGCATCCTAGACCACTGAAATTCCCAAAAATAATTTTGACATGAAAAATGCATCCTACACCCCTGAAAGTTCAGAATATGTTAGCAGCCCAAAAAAGGCCTTAGAATGCCTTTTAGGCCTGCAAGAATGTTGAAAACTTTGGAGGTCAAAAAAAGGGGTTTACAGGTATCCTAGACCCCCTAAAGTCCAGAAAATTTTGGTGGCCCAAAACTGTGCCAGAGAGCTCTGCATGTCCCAAAATCATTTGTAGCCTGAAAGGGGCATTAACCCGCATCCTAGACCACTGAAATTCCCAAAAATCGTTTTGGGAAGAAAAGTGCATCCTTCACACCTGACAGTTCAGAATATGTTAGCATCCCAAAAAAGGCCTTAAAATGCATTTTAGGCCTGCAAAAATGTTGAAAACTTTGGAGGCCCAAAAAAGGGGTTTACAGGCATCCTAGACCCCCTAAAGTCCAGAAAATGTTGGTTGACCAAAAACTGTGCCAGAGAGCTCTGAATGTCCCAAAATCATTTGTAGCCTAAAAGGGGCATTATCCCACACCCTTGACGCCTGAAATTCCCAAAAATATTTTTGGCACAAAAATGCATCCTACACCCCTGAAAGTTCAGAATATGTTAGCAGCCCAAAAAAGGCCTTAAAATGCATCTTAGACCTGCAAAAATGTTGAAAACTTTGGAGGCCCAAAAAAGGGGTTTACAGGCATCCTAGACCCCCTAAAGTCCAGAAAATGTTGGTTGCCCAAAAACTGTGCCAAAGAGCTCTGAATGTCCCAAAATCATTTGTAGCCAGAAAGGGGCATTAACCCACACCCTTGATGCCTGAAATTCCCAAAAATACTTTTGGCAGAAAAATGCATCCTACACCCCTGAAAGTTCAGAATATGTTAGCCGCCCAAAAAAGGCCTTAAAATGCATCTTAGGCCTGCAAAAATGTTGAAAACTTTGGAGGCCCAAAAAAGGGGTTTAGAGGCATCCTAGACCCCCTAAAGTCCAGAAAATGTTGGTTGACCAAAAACTGTGCCAGAGAGCTCTGAATGTCCCAAAATCATTTGGAGCCTAAAAGGGGCATTATCCCACACCCTTGACGCCTGAAATTCCCAAAAATATTTTTGACACAAAAATGCATCCTACACACCTGAACGTTCAGAATATGTTAGCAGCCCAAAAAAGGCCTTAAAATGCCTGTTATGTCTGGAAAAATGTTGAACACTTTGGAGGCCTAAAAAAGGGGTTTACAGGCATCCTAGACCCCCTAAAGTCCAGAAAATGTTGGTGGCCAAAACTGTGCCAGAGAGCTCTGAATGTCCCAGAAACATTTGCAGCCTGAAAGGAGCATTAACCCGCATCCTAGACCACTGAAATTCCCAAAAATAATTTTGACATGAAAAATGCATCCTACACCCCTGAAAGTTCAGAATATGTTAGCAGCCCAAAAAAGGCCTTAAAATGCATCTTAGGCCTGCAAGAATGTTGAAAACTTTGGGGGTCAAAAAAAGGGGTTTACAGGTATCCTAGACCCCCTAAAGTCCAGAAAATGTTGGTGGCCCTAAACTGTGCCAGAGAACTCTGCATGTCCCAAAATCATTTGTAGCCTGAAAGGGGCATTAACCCGCATCCTAGACCACTGAAATTCCCAAAAATCGTTTTGGCAAGAAAAGTGCATCCTTCACACCTGACTGTTCAGAATATGTTAGCATCCCAAAAAAGGCCTTAAAATGCATCTTAGGCCTGCAAAAATGTTGAAAACTTTGGAGGCCCAAAAAAGGGGTTTACAGGCATCCTAGACCCCCTAAAGTCCGGAAAATGTTGGTTGACCAAAAACTGTGCTAGAGAGCTCTGAATGTCCCAAAATCATTTGTAGCCTAAAAGGGGCATTATCCCACACCCTTGACGCCTGAAATTCCCAAAAATATTTTTGGCTCAAAAATGCATCCTACACCCCTGAAAGTTCAGAATATGTTAGCCGCCCAAAAAAGGCCTTAAAATGCATCTTAGGCCTGCAAAAATGTTGAAAACTTTGGAGGCCCAAAAAAGGGGTTTAGAGGCATCCTAGACCCCCTAAAGTCCAGAAAATGTTGGTTGACCAAAAACTGTGCCAGAGAGCTCTGAATGTCCCAAAATCATTTGTAGCCTAAAAGGGGCATTATCCCACACCCTTGACGCCTGAAATTCCCAAAAATATTTTTGACACAAAAATGCATCCTACACACCTGAACGTTCAGAATATGTTAGCAGCCCAAAAAAGGCCTTAAAATGCCTGTTATGTCTGGAAAAATGTTGAACACTTTGGAGGCCTAAAAAAGGGGTTTACAGGCATCCTAGACCCCCTAAAGTCCAGAAAATGTTGGTGGCCAAAAACTGTGCCAGAGAGCTCTGAATGTCCCAGAAACATTTGCAGCCTGAAAGGAGCATTAACCCGCATCCTAGACCACTGAAATTCCCAAAAATAATTTTGACATGAAAAATGCATCCTACACCCCTGAAAGTTCAGAATATGTTAGCAGCCCAAAAAAGGCCTTAAAATGCCTTTTAGGCCTGCAAGAATGTTGAAAACTTTGGAGGTCAAAAAAAGGGGTTTACAGGTATCCTAGACCCCCTAAAGTCCAGAAAATTTTGGTGGCCCAAAACTGTGCCAGAGAGCTCTGCATGTCCCAAAATCATTTGCAGCCTGAAAGGGGCATTAACCCGCATCCTAGACCACTGAAATTCCCAAAAATCGTTTTGGCAAGAAAAGTGCATCCTTCACACCTGACAGTTCAGAATATGTTAGCATCCCAAAAAAGGCCTTAAAATGCATCTTAGGCCTGCAAAAATGTTGAAAACTTTGGAGGCCCAAAAAAGGGGTTTACAGGCATCCTAGACCCCCTAAAGTCCGGAAAATGTTGGTTGACCAAAAACTGTGCCAGAGAGCTCTGAATGTCCCAAAATCATTTGTAGCCTAAAAGGGGCATTATCCCACACCCTTGACGCCTGAAATTCCCAAAAATATTTTTGGCACAAAAATGCATCCTACACCCCTGAAAGTTCAGAATATGTTAGCAGCCCAAAAAAGGCCTTAAAATGCATCTTAGTCCTGCAAAAATGTTGAAAACTTTGGAGGCCCAAAAAAGGGGTTTACAGGCATCCTAGACCCCCTAAAGTCCAGAAAATGTTGGTTGCCCAAAAACTGTGCCAAAGAGCTCTGAATGTCCCAAAATCATTTGTAGCCAGAAAGGGGCATTAACCCACACCCTTGATGCCTGAAATTCCCAAAAATACTTTTGGCAGAAAAATGCATCCTACACCCCTGAAAGTTCAGAATATGTTAGCCGCCCAAAAAGGCCTTAAAATGCATCTTAGGCCTGCAAAAATGTTGAAAACTTTGGAGGCCCAAAAAAGGGGTTTAGAGGCATCCTAGACCCCCTAAAGTCCAGAAAATGTTGGTTGACCAAAAACTGTGCCAGAGAGCTCTGAATGTCCCAAAATCATTTGTAGCCTAAAAGGGGCATTATCCCACACCCTTGACGCCTGAAATTCCCAAAAATATTTTTGACACAAAAATGCATCCTACACACCTGAACGTTCAGAATATGTTAGCAGCCCAAAAAAGGCCTTAAAATGCCTGTTATGTCTGGAAAAATGTTGAACACTTTGGAGGCCTAAAAAAGGGGTTTACAGGCATCCTAGACCCCCTAAAGTCCAGAAAATGTTGGTGGCCAAAAACTGTGCCAGAGAGCTCTGAATGTCCCAGAAACATTTGCAGCCTGAAAGGAGCATTAACCCGCATCCTAGACCACTGAAATTCCCAAAAATAATTTTGACATGAAAAATGCATCCTACACCCCTGAAAGTTCAGAATATGTTAGCAGCCCAAAAAATGCCTTAAAATGCCTTTTAGGCCTGCAAGAATGTTGAAAACTTTGGAGGTCAAAAAAAGGGGTTTACAGGTATCCTAGACCCCCTAAAGTCCAGAAAATTTTGGTGGCCCAAAACTGTGCCAGAGAGCTCTGCATGTCCCATTTGTAGCCTGAAAGGGGCATTAACCCGCATCCTAGACCACTGAAATTCCCAAAAATCGTTTTGGCAAGAAAAGTGCATCCTTCACACCTGACAGTTCAGAATATGTTAGCATCCCAAAAAAGGCCTTAAAATGCATCTTAGGCCTGCAAAAATGTTGAAATCTTTGGAGGCCCAAAAAAGGGGTTTACAGGCATCCTAGACCCCCTAAAGTCCAGAAAATGTTGGTTGACCAAAAACTGTGCCAGAGAGCTCTGAATGTCCCAAAATCATTTGTAGCCTAAAAGGGGCATTATCCCACACCCTTGACGCCTGAAATTCCCAAAAATATTTTTGGCACAAAAATGCATCCTACACCCCTGAAAGTTCAGAATATGTTAGCCGCCCAAAAAAGGCCTTAAAATGCATCTTAGGCCTGCAAAAATGTTGAAAACTTTGGAGGCCCAAAGGCCTGCAAGAATGTTGAAAACTTTGGAGGCCCAAAAAAGGGGTTTACAGGCATCCTAGACCCCCTAAAGTCCAGAAAATGTTGGTTGACCAAAAACTGTGCCAGAGAGCTCTGAATGTCCCAAAATCATTTGTAGCCTAAAAGGGGCATTATCCCACACCCTTGACGCCTGAAATTCCCAAAAATACTTTTGGCACAAAAATGCATCCTACACCCCTGAAAGTTCAGAATATGTTAGCCGCCCAAAAAAGGCCTTAAAATGCATCTTAGTCCTGCAAAAATGTTGAAAACTTTGGAGGCCCAAAAAAGGGGTTTACAGGCATCCTAGACCCCCTAAAGTCCAGAAAATGTTGGTTGCCCAAAAACTGTGCCAAAGAGCTCTGAATGTCCCAAAATCATTTGTAGCCAGAAAGGGGCATTAACCCACACCCTTGATGCCTGAAATTCCCAAAAATACTTTTGGCAGAAAAATGCATCCTACACCCCTGAATGTTCAGAATATGTTAGCCGCCCAAAAAAGGCCTTAAAATGCATCTTAGGCCTGCAAAAATGTTGAAAACTTTGGAGGCCCAAAAAAGGGGTTTAGAGGCATCCTAGACCCCCTAAAGTCCAGAAAATGTTGGTTGACCAAAAACTGTGCCAGAGAGCTCTGAATGTCCCAAAATCATTTGTAGCCTAAAAGGGGCATTATCCCACACCCTTGACGCCTGAAATTCCCAAAAATATTTTTGGCACAAAAATGCATCCTACACCCCTGAAAGTTCAGAATATGTTAGCAGCCCAAAAAAGGCCTTAAAATGCATCTTAGTCCTGCAAAAATGTTGAAAACTTTGGAGGCCCAAAAAAGGGGTTTACAGGCATCCTAGACCCCCTAAAGTCCAGAAAATGTTGGTTGACCAAAAACTGTGCCAGAGAGCTCTGAATGTCCCAAAATCATTTGTAGCCTAAAAGGGGCATTATCCCACACCCTTGACGCCTGAAATTCCCAAAAATATTTTTGGCACAAAAATGCATCCTACACCCCTGAAAGTTCAGAATATGTTAGCAGCCCAAAAAAGGCCTTAAAATGCATCTTAGTCCTGCAAAAATGTTGAAAACTTTGGAGGCCCAAAAAAGGGGTTTACAGGCATCCTAGACCCCCTAAAGTCCAGAAAATGTTGGTTGCCCAAAAACTGTGCCAAAGAGCTCTGAATGTCCCAAAATCATTTGTAGCCAGAAAGGGTCATTAACGCACACCCTTGATGCCTGAAATTCCCAAAAATACTTTTGGCAGAAAAATGCATCCTACACCCCTGAAAGTTCAGAATATGTTAGCAGCCCAAAAAAGGCCTTAAAATGCCTGTTATGTCTGGATAAATGTTGAACACTTTGGAGGCCTAAAAAAGGGGTTTACAGGCATCCTAGACCCCCTAAAGTCCAGAAAATGTTGGTGGCCAAAAACTGTGCCAGAGAGCTCTGAATGTCCCAGAAACATTTGCAGCCTGAAAGGAGCATTAACCCGCATCCTAGACCACTGAAATTCCCAAAAATAATTTTGACATGAAAAATGCATCCTACACCCCTGAAAGTTCAGAATATGTTAGCAGCCCAAAAAAAGGCCTTAAAATGCCTTTTAGGCCTGCAAGAATGTTGAAAACTTTGGAGGTCAAAAAAAGGGGTTTACAGGTATCCTAGACCCCCTAAAGTCCAGAAAATTTTGGTGGCCCAAAACTGTGCCAGAGAGCTCTGCATGTCCCAAAATCATTTGTAGCCTGAAAGGGGCATTAACCTGCATCCTAGACCACTGAAATTCCCAAAAATCGTTTTGGTAAGAAAAGTGCATCCTTCACACCTGACAGTTCAGAATATGTTAGCATCCCAAAAAAGGCCTTAAAATGCATCTTAGGCCTGCAAAAAGGTTGAAAACTTTGGAGGCCCAAAAAAGGGGTTTAGAGGCATCCTAGACCCCCTAAAGTCCTGAAAATGTTGGTTGACCAAAAACTGTGCCAGAGAGCTCTGAATGTCCCAAAATCATTTGTAGCCTAAAAGGGGCATTATCCCACACCCTTGACGCCTGAAATTCCCAAAAATATTTTTGGCACAAAAATGCATCCTACACCCCTGAAAGTTCAGAATATGTTAGCAGCCCAAAAAAGGCCTTAAAATGCATCTTAGTCCTGCAAAAATGTTGAAAAATTTGGAGGCCCAAAAAAGGGGTTTACAGGCATCCTAGACCCCCTAAAGTCCAGAAAATGTTGGTTGCCCAAAAACTGTGCCAAAGAGCTCTGAATGTCCCAAAATCATTTGTAGCCAGAAAGGGGCATTAACCCACACCCTTGATGCCTGAAATTCCCAAAAATACTTTTGGCAGAAAAATGCATCCTACACCCCTGAAAGTTCAGAATATGTTAGCAGCCCAAAAAAGGCCTTAAAATGCATCTTAGGCCTGCAAGAATGTTGAAAACTTTGGGGGTCAAAAAAAGGGGTTTACAGGTATCCTAGACCCCCTAAAGTCCAGAAAATGTTGGTGGCCCTAAACTGTGCCAGAGAACTCTGCATGTCCCAAAATCATTTGTAGCCTGAAAGGGGCATTAACCCGCATCCTAGACCACTGAAATTCCCAAAAATCGTTTTGGCAAGAAAAGTGCATCCTTCACACCTGACTGTTCAGAATATGTTAGCATCCCAAAAAAGGCCTTAAAATGCATCTTAGGCCTGCAAAAATGTTGAAAACTTTGGAGGCCCAAAAAAGGGGTTTACAGGCATCCTAGACCCCCTAAAGTCCGGAAAATGTTGGTTGACCAAAAACTGTGCTAGAGAGCTCTGAATGTCCCAAAATCATTTGTAGCCTAAAAGGGGCATTATCCCACACCCTTGACGCCTGAAATTCCCAAAAATATTTTTGGCTCAAAAATGCATCCTACACCCCTGAAAGTTCAGAATATGTTAGCCGCCCAAAAAAGGCCTTAAAATGCATCTTAGGCCTGCAAAAATGTTGAAAACTTTGGAGGCCCAAAAAAGGGGTTTAGAGGCATCCTAGACCCCCTAAAGTCCAGAAAATGTTGGTTGACCAAAAACTGTGCCAGAGAGCTCTGAATGTCCCAAAATCATTTGTAGCCTAAAAGGGGCATTATCCCACACCCTTGACGCCTGAAATTCCCAAAAATATTTTTGACACAAAAATGCATCCTACACACCTGAACGTTCAGAATATGTTAGCAGCCCAAAAAAGGCCTTAAAATGCCTGTTATGTCTGGAAAAATGTTGAACACTTTGGAGGCCTAAAAAAGGGGTTTACAGGCATCCTAGACCCCCTAAAGTCCAGAAAATGTTGGTGGCCAAAAACTGTGCCAGAGAGCTCTGAATGTCCCAGAAACATTTGCAGCCTGAAAGGAGCATTAACCCGCATCCTAGACCACTGAAATTCCCAAAAATAATTTTGACATGAAAAATGCATCCTACACCCCTGAAAGTTCAGAATATGTTAGCAGCCCAAAAAAGGCCTTAAAATGCCTTTTAGGCCTGCAAGAATGTTGAAAACTTTGGAGGTCAAAAAAAGGGGTTTACAGGTATCCTAGACCCCCTAAAGTCCAGAAAATTTTGGTGGCCCAAAACTGTGCCAGAGAGCTCTGCATGTCCCAAAATCATTTGCAGCCTGAAAGGGGCATTAACCCGCATCCTAGACCACTGAAATTCCCAAAAATCGTTTTGGCAAGAAAAGTGCATCCTTCACACCTGACAGTTCAGAATATGTTAGCATCCCAAAAAAGGCCTTAAAATGCATCTTAGGCCTGCAAAAATGTTGAAAACTTTGGAGGCCCAAAAAAGGGGTTTACAGGCATCCTAGACCCCCTAAAGTCCGGAAAATGTTGGTTGACCAAAAACTGTGCCAGAGAGCTCTGAATGTCCCAAAATCATTTGTAGCCTAAAAGGGGCATTATCCCACACCCTTGACGCCTGAAATTCCCAAAAATATTTTTGGCACAAAAATGCATCCTACACCCCTGAAAGTTCAGAATATGTTAGCAGCCCAAAAAAGGCCTTAAAATGCATCTTAGTCCTGCAAAAATGTTGAAAACTTTGGAGGCCCAAAAAAGGGGTTTACAGGCATCCTAGACCCCCTAAAGTCCAGAAAATGTTGGTTGCCCAAAAACTGTGCCAAAGAGCTCTGAATGTCCCAAAATCATTTGTAGCCTAAAAGGGGCATTATCCCACACCCTTGACGCCTGAAATTCCCAAAAATATTTTTGACACAAAAATGCATCCTACACACCTGAACGTTCAGAATATGTTAGCAGCCCAAAAAAGGCCTTAAAATGCCTGTTATGTCTGGAAAAATGTTGAACACTTTGGAGGCCTAAAAAAGGGGTTTACAGGCATCCTAGACCCCCTAAAGTCCAGAAAATGTTGGTGGCCAAAAACTGTGCCAGAGAGCTCTGAATGTCCCAGAAACATTTGCAGCCTGAAAGGAGCATTAACCCGCATCCTAGACCACTGAAATTCCCAAAAATAATTTTGACATGAAAAATGCATCCTACACCCCTGAAAGTTCAGAATATGTTAGCAGCCCAAAAAATGCCTTAAAATGCCTTTTAGGCCTGCAAGAATGTTGAAAACTTTGGAGGTCAAAAAAAGGGGTTTACAGGTATCCTAGACCCCCTAAAGTCCAGAAAATTTTGGTGGCCCAAAACTGTGCCAGAGAGCTCTGCATGTCCCATTTGTAGCCTGAAAGGGGCATTAACCCGCATCCTAGACCACTGAAATTCCCAAAAATCGTTTTGGCAAGAAAAGTGCATCCTTCACACCTGACAGTTCAGAATATGTTAGCATCCCAAAAAAGGCCTTAAAATGCATCTTAGGCCTGCAAAAATGTTGAAATCTTTGGAGGCCCAAAAAAGGGGTTTACAGGCATCCTAGACCCCCTAAAGTCCAGAAAATGTTGGTTGACCAAAAACTGTGCCAGAGAGCTCTGAATGTCCCAAAATCATTTGTAGCCTAAAAGGGGCATTATCCCACACCCTTGACGCCTGAAATTCCCAAAAATATTTTTGGCACAAAAATGCATCCTACACCCCTGAAAGTTCAGAATATGTTAGCCGCCCAAAAAAGGCCTTAAAATGCATCTTAGGCCTGCAAAAATGTTGAAAACTTTGGAGGCCCAAAGGCCTGCAAGAATGTTGAAAACTTTGGAGGCCCAAAAAAGGGGTTTACAGGCATCCTAGACCCCCTAAAGTCCAGAAAATGTTGGTTGACCAAAAACTGTGCCAGAGAGCTCTGAATGTCCCAAAATCATTTGTAGCCTAAAAGGGGCATTATCCCACACCCTTGACGCCTGAAATTCCCAAAAATACTTTTGGCACAAAAATGCATCCTACACCCCTGAAAGTTCAGAATATGTTAGCCGCCCAAAAAAGGCCTTAAAATGCATCTTAGTCCTGCAAAAATGTTGAAAACTTTGGAGGCCCAAAAAAGGGGTTTACAGGCATCCTAGACCCCCTAAAGTCCAGAAAATGTTGGTTGCCCAAAAACTGTGCCAAAGAGCTCTGAATGTCCCAAAATCATTTGTAGCCAGAAAGGGGCATTAACCCACACCCTTGATGCCTGAAATTCCCAAAAATACTTTTGGCAGAAAAATGCATCCTACACCCCTGAATGTTCAGAATATGTTAGCCGCCCAAAAAAGGCCTTAAAATGCATCTTAGGCCTGCAAAAATGTTGAAAACTTTGGAGGCCCAAAAAAGGGGTTTAGAGGCATCCTAGACCCCCTAAAGTCCAGAAAATGTTGGTTGACCAAAAACTGTGCCAAAGAGCTCTGAATGTCCCAAAATCATTTGTAGCCTAAAAGGGGCATTATCCCACACCCTTGATGCCTGAAATTCCCAAAAATATTTTTGACACAAAAATGCATCCTACACACCTGAACGTTCAGAATATGTTAGCAGCCCAAAAAAAGCCTTAAAATGCCTGTTATGTCTGGAAAAATGTTGAACACTTTGGAGGCCTAAAAAAGGGGTTTACAGGCATCCTAGACCCCCTAAAGTCCAGAAAATGTTGGTGGCCAAAAACTGTGCCAGAGAGCTCTGAATGTCCCAGAAACATTTGCAGCCTGAAAGAAGCATTAACCCGCATCCTAGACCACTGAAATTCCCAAAAATAATTTTGACATGAAAAATGCATCCTACACCCCTGAAAGTTCAGAATATGTTAGCAGCCCAAAAAAGGCCTTAAAATGCCTTTTAGGCCTGCAAGAATGTTGAAAACTTTGGAGGTCAAAAAAAGGGGTTTACAGGTATCCTAGACCCCCTAAAGTCCAGAAACTTTTGGTGGCCCAAAACTGTGCCAGAGAGCTCTGCATGTCCCAAAATCATTTGTAGCCTGAAAGGGGCATTAACCCGCATCCTAGACCACTTAAATTCCCAAAAATCGTTTTGGCAAGAAAAGTGCATCCTTCACACCTGACAGTTCAGAATATGTTAGCATCCCAAAAAAGGCCTTAAAATGCATCTTCGGCCTGCAAAAAGGTTGAAAACTTTGGAGGCCCAAAAAAGGGGTTTACAGGCATCCTAGACCCCCTAAAGTCCAGAAAATGTTGGTTGACCAAAAACTGTGCCAGAGAGCTCTGAATGTCCCAAAATCATTTGTAGCCTAAAAGGGGCATTATCCCACACCCTTGACGCCTGAAATTCCCAAAAATATTTTTGGCACAAAAATGCATCCTACACCCCTGAAAGTTCAGAATATGTCAGCAGCCCAAAAAAGGCCTTAAAATGCATCTTAGTCCTGCAAAAATGTTGAAAACTTTGGAGGCCCAAAAAAGGGGTTTACAGGCATCCTAGACCCCCTAAAGTCCAGAAAATGTTGGTTGCCCAAAAACTGTGCCAAAGAGCTCTGAATGTCCCAAAATCATTTGTTGCCAGAAAGGGGCATTAACCCACACCCTTGATGCCTGAAATTCCCAAAAATACTTTTGGCAGAAAAATGCATCCTACACCCCTGAAAGTTCAGAATATGTTAGCCGCCCAAAAAAGGCCTTAAAATGCATTTTAGGCCTGCAAAAATGTTGAAAACTTTGGAGGCCCAAAAAAGGGGTTTAGAGGCATCCTAGACCCCCTAAAGTCCAGAAAATGTTGGTTGACCAAAAACTGTGCCAGAGAGCTCTGAATGTCCCAAAATCATTTGTAGCCTAAAAGGGGCATTATCCCACACCCTTGATGCCTGAAATTCCCAAAAATATTTTTGACACAAAAATGCATCCTGCACACCTGAACGTTCAGAATATGTTAGCAGCACAAAAAAGGCCTTAAAATGCCTGTTATGTCTGGAAAAATGTTGAACACTTTGGAGGCCTAAAGAAGGGGTTTACAGGCATCCTAGACCCCCTAAAGTCCAGAAAATGTTGGTGGCCAAAAACTGTGCCAGAGAGCTCTGAATGTCCCAGAAACATTTGCAGCCTGAAAGAAGCATTAACCCGCATCCTAGACCACTGAAATTCCCAAAAATAATTTTGACATGAAAAATGCATCCTACACCCCATAAAGTTCAGAATATGTTAGCAGCCCAAAAAAGGCCTTAAAATGCCTTTTAGGCCTGCAAGAATGTTGAAAACTTTGGAGGTCAAAAAAAGGGGTTTACAGGTATCCTAGACCCCCTAATGTCCAGAAAATTTTGGTGGCCCAAAACTGTGCCAGAGAGCTCTGCATGTCCCAAAATCATTTGTAGCCTAAAAGGGGCATTATCCCACACCCTTGACGCCTGAAATTCCCAAAAATATTTTTGGCACAAAAATGCATCCTACACCCCTGAAAGTTCAGAATATGTTAGCAGCCCAAAAAAGGCCTTAAAATGCATCTTAGTCCTGCAAAAATGTTGAAAACTTTGGAGGCCCAAAAAAGGGGTTTACAGGCATCCTAGACCCCCTAAAGTCCAGAAAATGTTGGTTGACCAAAAACTGTGCCAGAGAGCTCTGAATGTCCCAAAATCATTTGTAGCCTAAAAGGGGCATTATCCCACACCCTTGAGGCCTGAAATTCCCAAAAATATTTTTGGCACAAAAATGCATCCTACACCCCTGAAAGTTCAGAATATGTTAGCAGCCCAAAAAAGGCCTTAAAATGCATCTTAGTCCTGCAAAAATGTTGAAAACTTTGGAGGCCCAAAAAAGGTATTTACAGGCATCCTAGACCCCCTAAAGTCCAGAAAATGTTGGTTGACCAAAAACTGTGCCAGAGAGCTCTGAATGTCCCAAAATCATTTGTAGCCTAAAAGGGGCATTATCCCACACCCTTGACGCCTGAAATTCCCAAAAATATTTTTGGCACAAAAATGCATCCTACACCCCTGAAAGTTCAGAATATGTTAGCCGCCCAAAAAAGGCCTTAAAATGCATCTTAGGCCTGCAAAAATGTTGAAAACTTTGGAGGCCCAAAAAAGGGGTTTAGAGGCATCCTAGACCCCCTAAAGTCCAGAAAATGTTGGTTGACCAAAAACTGTGCCAGAGAGCTCTGAATGTCCCAAAATCATTTGTAGCCTAAAAGGGGCATTATCCCACACCCTTGATGCCTGAAATTCCCAAAAATATTTTTGACACAAAAATGCATCCTACACACCTGAACGTTCAGAATATGTTAGCAGCCCAAAAAAGGCCTTAAAATGCCTGTTATGTCTGGAAAAATGTTGAACACTTTGGAGGCCTAAAAAAGGGGTTTACAGGCATCCTAGACCCCCTAAAGTCCAGAAAATGTTGGTGGCCAAAAACTGTGCCAGAGAGCTCTGAATGTCCCAGAAACATTTGCAGCCTGAAAGGAGCATTAACCCGCATCCTAGACCACTGAAATTCCCAAAAATAATTTTGACATGAAAAATGCATCCTACACCCCTGAAAGTTCATAATATGTTAGCAGCCCAAAAAAGGCCTTAAAATGCCTTTTAGGCCTGCAAGAATGTTGAAAACTTTGGAGGTCAAAAAAAGGGGTTTACAGGTATCCTAGACCCCCTAAAGTCCAGAAAAGTTTGGTGGCCCAAAACTGTGCCAGAGAGCTCTGCATGTCCCAAAATCATTTGTAGCCTGTAAGGGGCATTAACCCGCATCCTAGACCACTGAAATTCCCAAAAATCGTTTTGGCAAGAAAAGTGCATCCTTCACACCTGACAGTTCAGAATATGTTAGCATCTCAAAAAAGGCCTTAAAATGCATCTTAGGCCTGCAAAAATGTTGAAAACTTTGGAGGCCCAAAAAAGGGGTTTACAGGCATCCTAGACCCCCTAAAGTCCAGAAAATGTTGGTTGACCAAAAACTTTGCCAGAGAGCTCTGAATGTCCCAAAATCATTTGTAGCCTAAAAGGGGCATTATCCCACACCCTTGACGCCTGAAATTCCCAAAAATATTTTTGGCACAAAAATGCATCCTACACCCCTGAAAGTTCAGAATATGTTAGCAGCCCAAAAAAGGCCTTAAAATGCATCTTAGGCCTGCAAAAATGTTGAAAACTTTTGAGGCCCAAAAAAGGGGTTTAGAGGCATCCTAGACCCCCTAAAGTCCAGAAAATGTTGGTTGACCAAAAACTGTGCCAGAGAGCTCTGAATGTCCCAAAATCATGTGTAGCCTAAAAGGGGCATTATCCCACACCCTTGACGCCTGAAATTCCCAAAAATATTTTTGGCACAAAAATGCATCCTACACCCCTGAAAGTTCAGAATATGTTAGCAGCCCAAAAAAGGCCTTAAAATGCCTGTTATGTCTGGAAAAATGTTGAACACTTTGGAGGCCTAAAAAAGGGGTTTACAGGCATCCTAGACCCCCTAAAGTCCAGAAAATGTTGGTGGCCAAAAACTGTGCCAGAGAGCTCTGAATGTCCCAGAAACATTTGCAGCCTGAAAGGAGCATTAACCCGCATCCTAGACCACTGAAATTCCCAGAAATCGTTTTGGCAAGAAAAGTGCATCCTTCACACCTGACAGTTCAGAATATGTTAGCATCCCAAAAAAGGCCTTAAAATGCATCTTAGGCCTGCAAAAATGTTGAAAACTTTGGAGGCCCAAAAAAGGGGTTTACAGGCATCCTAGACCCCCTAAAGTCCAGAAAATGTTGGTTGACCAAAAACTGTGCCAGAGAGCTCTGAATGTCCCAAAATCATTTGTAGCCTAAAAGGGGCATTATCCCACACCCTTGACGCCTGAAATTCCCAAAAATATTTTTGGCACAAAAATGCATCCTACACCCCTGAAAGTTCAGAATATGTTAGCAGCCCAAAAAAGGCCTTAAAATGCATCTTAGTCCTGCAAAAATGTTGAAAACTTTGGAGGCCCAAAAAAGGGGTTTACAGGCATTCTAGACCCCCTAAAGTCCAGAAAATGTTGGTTGCCCAAAAACTGTGCCAAAGAGCTCTGAATGTCCCAAAATCATTTGTAGCCAGAAAGGGGCATTAACCCACACCCTTGATGCCTGAAATTCCCAAAAATACTTTTGGCAGAAAAATGCATCCTACACCCCTGAAAGTTCAGAATATGTTAGCCGCCCAAAAAGGCCTTAAAATGCATCTTAGGCCTGCAAAAATGTTGAAAACTTTGGAGGCCCAAAAAAGGGGTTTAGAGGCATCCTAGACCCCCTAAAGTCCAGAAAATGTTGGTTGACCAGAAACTGTGCCAGAGAGCTCTGAATGTCCCAAAATCATTTGTAGCCTAAAAGGGGCATTATCCCACACCCTTGACGCCTGAAATTCCCAAAAATATTTTTCACACAAAAATGCATCCTACACACCTGAACGTTCAGAATATGTTAGCAGCCCAAAAAAGGCCTTAAAATGCCTGTTATGTCTGGAAAAATGTTGAACACTTTGGAGGCCTAAAAAAAGGGTTTACAGGCATCCTAGACCCCCTAAAGTCCAGAAAATGTTGGTGGCCAAAAACTGTGCCAGAGAGCTCTGAATGTCCCAGAAACATTTGCAGCCTGAAAGGAGCATTAACCCGCATCCTAGACCACTGAAATTCCCAAAAATAATTTTGACATGAAAAATGCATCCTACACCCCTGAAAGTTCAGAATATGTTAGCAGCCCAAAAAATGCCTTAAAATGCCTTTTAGGCCTGCAAGAATGTTGAAAACTTTGGAGGTCAAAAAAAGGGGTTTACAGGTATCCTAGACCCCCTAAAGTCCAGAAAATTTTGGTGGCCCAAAACTGTGCCAGAGAGCTCTGCATGTCCCAAAATCATTTGTAGCCTGAAAGGGGCATTAACCCGCATCCTAGACCACTGAAATTCCCAAAAATCGTTTTGGCAAGAAAAGTGCATCCTTCACACCTGAAAGTTCAGAATATTTTAGCATCCCAAAAAAGGCCTTAAAATGCATCTTAGGCCTGCAAAAATGTTGAAATCTTTGGAGGCCCAAAAAAGGGGTTTACAGGCATCCTAGACCCCCTAAAGTCCAGAAAATGTTGGTTGACCAAAAACTGTGCCAGAGAGCTCTGAATGTCCCAAAATCATTTGTAGCCTAAAAGGGGCATTATCCCACACCCTTGACGCCTGAAATTCCCAAAAATATTTTTGGCACAAAAATGCATCCTACACCCCTGAAAGTTCAGAATATGTTAGCCGCCCAAAAAAGGCCTTAAAATGCATCTTAGGCCTGCAAAAATGTTGAAAACTTTGGAGGTCCAAAGGCCTGCAAGAATGTTGAAAACTTTGGAGGCCCAAAAAAGGGGTTTACAGGCATCCTAGACCCCCTAAAGTCCAGAAAATGTTGGTTGACCAAAAACTGTGCCAGAGAGCTCTGAATGTCCCAAAATCATTTGTAGCCTAAAAGGGGCATTATCCCACACCCTTGACGCCTGAAATTCCCAAAAATACTTTTGGCACAAAAATGCATCCTACACCCCTGAAAGTTCAGAATATGTTAGCCGCCAAAAAAAGGCCTTAAAATGCATCTTAGTCCTGCAAAAATGTTGAAAACTTTGGAGGCCCAAAAAAGGGCTTTACAGGCATCCTAGACCCCCTAAAGTCCAGAAAATGTTGGTTGCCCAAAAACTGTGCCAAAGAGCTCTGAATGTCCCAAAATCATTTGTAGCCAGAAAGGGGCATTAACCCACACCCTTGATGCCTGAAATTCCCAAAAATACTTTTGGCAGAAAAATGCATCCTACACCCCTGAAAGTTCAGAATATGTTAGCCGCCCAAAAAAGGCCTTAAAATGCATCTTAGGCCTGCAAAAATGTTGAAAACTTTGGAGGCCCAAAAAAGGGGTTTAGAGGCATCCTAGACCCCCTAAAGTCCAGAAAATGTTGGTTGACCAAAAACTGTGCCAAAGAGCTCTGAATGTCCCAAACTCATTTGTAGCCTAAAAGGGGCATTATCCCACACCCTTGATGCCTGAAATTCCCAAAAATATTTTTGACACAAAAATGCATCCTGCACACCTGAGCGTTCAGAATATGTTAGCAGCATAAAAAAGGCCTTAAAATGCCTGTTATGTCTGGAAAAATGTTGAACACTTTGGAGGCCCAAAAAAGGGGTTTAGAGGCATCCTAGACCCCCTAAAGTCCAGAAAATGTTGGTTGACCAAAAACTGTGCCAAAGAGCTCTGAATGTCCCAAAATCATTTGTAGCCTAAAAGGGGCATTATCCCACACCCTTGACGCCTGAAATTCCCAAAAATATTTTTGGCACAAAAATGCATCCTACACCCCTGAAAGTTCAGAATATGTTAGCAGCCCAAAAAAGGCCTTAAAATGCATCTTAGTCCTGCAAAAATGTTGAAAACTTTGGAGGCCCAAAAAAGGGGATTTACAGGCATCCTAGACCCCCTAAAGTCCAGAAAATGTTGGTTGACCAAAAACTGTGCCAGAGAGCTCTGAATGTCCCAAAATCATTTGTAGCCTAAAAGGGGCATTATCCCACACCCTTGATGCCTGAAATTCCCAAAAATATTTTTGGCACAAAAATGCATCCTACACCCCTGAAAGTTCAGAATATGTTAGCAGCCCAAAAAAGGCCTTAAAATGCATCTTAGTCCTGCAAAAATGTTGAAAACTTTGGAGGCCCAAAAAAGGGGTTTACAGGCATCCTAGACCCCCTAAAGTCCAGAAAATGTTGGTTGCCCAAAAACTGTGCCAAAGAGCTCTGAATGTCCCAAAATCATTTGTAGCCAGAAAGGGTCATTAACGCACACCCTTGATGCCTGAAATTCCCAAAAATACTTTTGGCAGAAAAATGCATCCTACACCCCTGAAAGTTCAGAATATGTTAGCCGCTCAAAAAAGGCCTTAAAATGCATCTTAGGCCTGCAAAAATGTTGAAAACTTTGGAGGCCCAAAAAAGGGGTTTAGAGGCATCCTAGACCCCCTAAAGTCCAGAAAATGTTGGTTGACCAAAAACTGTGCCAGAGAGCTCTGAATGTCCCAAAATCATTTGGAGCCTAAAAGGGGCATTATCCCACACCCTTGACGCCTGAAATTCCCAAAAATATTTTTGACACAAAAATGCATCCTACACACCTGAACGTTCAGAATATGTTAGCAGCCCAAAAAAGGCCTTAAAATGCCTGTTATGTCTGGATAAATGTTGAACACTTTGGAGGCCTAAAAAAGGGGTTTACAGGCATCCTAGACCCCCTAAAGTCCAGAAAATGTTGGTGGCCAAAAACTGTGCCAGAGAGCTCTGAATGTCCCAGAAACATTTGCAGCCTGAAAGGAGCATTAACCCGCATCCTAGACCACTGAAATTCCCAAAAATAATTTTGACATGAAAAATGCATCCTACACCCCTGAAAGTTCAGAATATGTTAGCAGCCCAAAAAAGGCCTTAAAATGCCTTTTAGGCCTGCAAGAATGTTGAAAACTTTGGAGGTCAAAAAAAGGGGTTTACAGGTATCCTAGACCCCCTAAAGTCCAGAAAATTTTGGTGGCCCAAAACTGTGCCAGAGAGCTCTGCATGTCCCAAAATCATTTGTAGCCTGAAAGGGGCATTAACCTGCATCCTAGACCACTGAAATTCCCAAAAATCGTTTTGGTAAGAAAAGTGCATCCTTCACACCTGACAGTTCAGAATATGTTAGCATCCCAAAAAAGGCCTTAAAATGCATCTTAGGCCTGCAAAAAGGTTGAAAACTTTGGAGGCCCAAAAAAGGGGTTTAGAGGCATCCTAGACCCCCTAAAGTCCTGAAAATGTTGGTTGACCAAAAACTGTGCCAGAGAGCTCTGAATGTCCCAAAATCATTTGTAGCCTAAAAGGGGCATTATCCCACACCCTTGACGCCTGAAATTCCCAAAAATATTTTTGGCACAAAAATGCATCCTACACCCCTGAAAGTTCAGAATATGTTAGCAGCCCAAAAAAGGCCTTAAAATGCATCTTAGTCCTGCAAAAATGTTGAAAAATTTGGAGGCCCAAAAAAGGGGTTTACAGGCATCCTAGACCCCCTAAAGTCCAGAAAATGTTGGTTGCCCAAAAACTGTGCCAAAGAGCTCTGAATGTCCCAAAATCATTTGTAGCCAGAAAGGGGCATTAACCCACACCCTTGATGCCTGAAATTCCCAAAAATACTTTTGGCAGAAAAATGCATCCTACACCCCTGAAAGTTCAGAATATGTTAGCCACCCAAAAAAGGCCTTAAAATGCATCTTAGGCCTGCAAAAATGTTGAAAACTTTGGAGGCCCAAAAAAGGGGTTTAGAGGCATCCTAGACCCCCTAAAGTCCAGAAAATGTTGGTGGCCAAAAACTGTGCCAGAGAGCTCTGAATGTCCCAGAAACATTTGCAGCCTGAAAGGAGCATTAACCCGCATCCTAGACCACTGAAATTCCCAAAAATAAGTTTGACATGAAAAATGCATCCTACACCCCTGAAAGTTCAGAATATGTTAGCAGCCCAAAAAAGGCCTTAAAATGCCTTTTCGGCCTGCAAGAATGTTGAAAACATTGGAGGACAAAAAAGGGGTTTACAGGTATCCTAGACCCCCTAAAGTCCAGAAAAGTTTGGTGGCCCAAAACTGTGCCAGAGAGCTCTGCATGTCCCAAAATCATTTGTAGCCTGAAAGGGGCATTAACCCACATCCTAGACCACTGAAATTCCCAAAAATCGTTTTGGCAAGAAAAGTGCATCCTTCACACCTGACAGTTCAGAATATGTTAGCATCCCAAAAAAGGCCTTAAAATGCATCTTAGGCCTGCAAAAATGTTGAAAACTTTGGAGGCCCAAAAAAGGGGTTTACAGGCATCCTAGACCCCCTAAAGTCCAGAAAATGTTGGTTGACCAAAAACTGTGCCAGAGAGCTCTGAATGTCCCAAAATCATTTGTAGCCTAAAAGGGGCATTATCCCACACCTTTGACGCCTGAAATTCCCAAAAATATTTTTGGCACAAAAATGCATCCTACACCCCTGAAAGTTCAGAATATGTTAGCAGCCCAAAAAAGGCCTTAAAATGCATCATAGTCCTGCAAAAATGTTGAAAACTTTGGAGGCCCGATAAAGGGGTTTACAGGCATCCTAGACCCCCTAAAGTCCAGAAAATGTTGGTTGCCCAAAAACTGTGCCAAACAGCTCTGAATGTCCCAAAATCATTTGTAGCCAGAAAGGGGCATTAATCCACACCCTTGATGCCTGAAATTCCCAAAAATACTTTTGGCAGAAAAATGCATCCTACACACCTGAACGTTCAGAATATGTTAGCAGCCCAAAAAAGGCCTTAAAATGCCTGTTATGTCTGGAAAAATGTTGAACACTTTGGAGGCCTAAAAAAGGGTTTTACAGGCATCCTAGACCCCCTAAAGTCCAGAAAATGTTGGTGGCCAAAAACTGTGCCAGAGAGCTCTGAATGTCCCAGAAACATTTGCAGCCTGAAAGGAGCATTAACCCGCATCCTAGACCACTGAAATTCCCAAAAATAATTTTGACATGAAAAATGCATCCTACACCCCTGAAAGTTCAGAATATGTTAGCAGCCCAAAAAAGGCCTTAAAATGCCTTTTAGGCCTGCAAGAATGTTGAAAACTTTGGAGGTCAAAAAAAGGGGTTTACAGGTATCCTAGAAACCCTAAAGTCCAGAAAATTTTGGTGGCCCAAAACTGTGCCAGAGAGCTCTGCATGTCCCAAAATCATTTGTAGCCTGAAAGGGGCATTAACCCGCATCCTAGACCACTGAAATTCCCAAAAATCGTTTTGGCAAGAAAAGTGCATCCTTCACACCTGACAGTTCAGAATATGTTAGCATCCCAAAAAAGGCCTTAAAAAGCATCTTAGGTCTGCAAAAATGTTGAAAACATTGGAGGCCCAAAAAAGGGGTTTACAGGCATCCTAGACCCCCTAAAGTCCAGAAAATGTTGGTTGACCAAAAACTGTGCCAGAGAGCTCTGAATGTCCCAAAATCATTTGTAGCCTAAAAGGGGCATTATCCCACACCCTTGACGCCTGAAATTCCCAAAAATATTTTTGGCACAAAAATGCATCCTACACCCCTGAAAGTTCAGAATATGTTAGCAGCCCAAAAAAGGCCTTAAAATGCATCTTAGTCCTGCAAAAATGTTGAAAACTTTGGAGGCCCAAAAAAGGGGTTTACAGGCATCCTAGACCCGCTAAAGTCCAGAAAATGTTGGTTGCCCAAAAACTGTGCCAAAGAGCTCTGAATGTCCCCAAATCATTTGTAGCCAGAAAGGGGCATTAACCCACACCCTTCATGCCTGAAATTCCCAAAAATACTTTTGGCAGAAAAATGCATCCTACACCCCTGAAAGTTCAGAATATGTTAGCAGCCCAAAAAAGGCCTTAAAATGCATCTTAGGCCTGCAAAAATGTTGAGAACTTTGGAGGCCCAAAAAAGGGGTTTAGAGGCATCCTAGACCCCCTAAAGTCCAGAAAATGTTGGTTGACCAAAAACTGTGCCAGAGAGCTCTGAATGTCCCAAAATCATTTGTAGCCAAAAGGGGCATTATCCCACACCCTTGACGCCTGAAATTCCCAAAAATATTTTTGACACAAAAATGCATCCTACACACCTGAACGTTCAGAATATGTTAGCAGCCCAAAAAAGGCCTTAAAATGCCTGTTATGTCTGGAAAAATGTTGAACACTTTGGAGGCCTAAAAAAGGGGTTTACAGGCATCCTAGACCCCCTAAAGTCCAGAAAATGTTGGTGGCCAAAAACTGTGCCAGAGAGCTCTGAATGTCCCAGAAACATTTGCAGCCTGAAAGGAGCATTAACCCGCATCCTAGACCACTGAAATTCCCAAAAATAATTTTGACATGAAAAATGCATCCTACACCCCTGAAAGTTCAGAATATGTTAGCAGCCCAAAAAAGGCCTTAAAATGCCTTTTAGGCCTGCAAGAATGTTGAAAACTTTGGAGGTCAAAAAAAGGGGTTTACAGGTATCCTAGACCCCCTAAAGTCCGGAAAATGTTGGTTGACCAAAAACTGTGCCAGAGAGCTCTGCATGTCCCAAAATCATTTGTAGCCTGAAAGGGGCATTAACCCGCATCCTAGACCACTGAAATTCCCAAAAATCGTTTTGGCAAGAAAAGTGCATCCTTCACACCTGACAGTTCAGAATATGTTAGCATCCCAAAAAAGGCCTTAAAATGCATCTTAGGCCTGCAAAAATGTTGAAAACTTTGGAGGCCCGAAAAAGGGGTTTACAGGCATCCTAGACCCCCTAAAGTCCAGAAAATGTTGGTTGACCAAAAACTGTGCCAGAGAGCTCTGAATGTCCCAAAATCATTTGTAGCCTAAAAGGGGCATTATCCCACACCCTTGACGCCTGAAATTCCCAAAAATACTTTTGACACAAAAATGCATCCTACACACCTGAACGTTCAGAATATGTTAGCAGCCCAAAAAAGGCCTTAAAATGCCTGTTATGTCTGGAAAAATGTTGAACACTTTGGAGGCCTAAAAAAGGGGTTTACAGGCATCCTAGACCCCCTAAAGTCCAGAAAATGTTGGTGGCCAAAAACTGTGCCAGAGAGCTCTGAATGTCCCAGAAACATTTGCAGCCTGAAAGGAGCATTAACCCGCATCCTAGACCACTGAAATTCCCAAAAATAATTTTGACATGAAAAATGCATCCTACACCCCTGAAAGTTCAGAATATGTTAGCAGCCCAAAAAAGGCCTTAAAATGCCTTTTCGGCCTGCAAGAATGTTGAAAACTTTGGAGGACAAAAAAGGGGTTTACAGGTATCCTAGACCCCCTAAAGTCCAGAAACTTTTGGTGGCCCAAAACTGTGCCAGAGAGCTCTGCATGTCCCAAAATCATTTGTAGCCTGAAAGGGGCATTAACCCGCATCCTAGACCACTGAAATTCCCAAAAATCGTTTTGGCAAGAAAAGTGCATCCTTCACACCTGACAGTTCAGAATATGTTAGCATCCCAAAAAAGGCCTTAAAATGCATCTTAGGCCTGCAAAAATGTTGAAAACTTTGGAGGCCCAAAAAAGGGGTTTACAGGCATCCTAGACCCCCTAAAGTCCAGAAAATGTTGGTTGACCAAAAACTGTGCCAGAGAGCTCTGAATGTCCCAAAATCATTTGTAGCCTAAAAGGGGCATTATCCCACACCCTTGACGCCTGAACTTCCCAAAAATATTTTTGGCACAAAAATGCATCCTACACCCCTGAAAGTTCAGAATATGATAGCAGCCCAAAAAAGGCCTTAAAATGCATCTTAGGCCTGCAAAAATGTTGAAAACTTTGGAGGCCCAAAAAAGGGGTTTACAGGCATCCTAGACCCCCTAAAGTCCAGAAAATGTTGGTTGACCAAAAACTGTGCCAGAGAGCTCTGAATGTCCCAAAATCATTTGTAGCCTAAAAGGGGCATTATCCCACACCCTTGACGCCTGAACTTCCCAAAAATATTTTTGGCACAAAAATGCATCCTACACCCCTGAAAGTTCAGAATATGTTAGCAGCCCAAAAAAGGCCTTAAAATGCATCTTAGTCCTGCAAAAATGTTGAAAACTTTGGAGGCCCAAAAAAGGGGTTTACAGGCATCCTAGACCCCCTAAAGTCCAGAAAATGTTGGTTGACCAAAAACTGTGCCAGAGAGCTCTGAATGTCCCAAAATCATTTGTAGCCTAAAAGGGGCATTATCCCACACCCTTGACGCCTGAAATTCCCAAAAATAATTTTGGCACAAAAATGCATCCTACACCCCTGAAAGTTCAGAATATGTTAGCAGCCCAAAAAAGGCCTTAAAATGCCTGTTATGTCTGGAAAAATGTTGAACACTTTGGAGGCCTAAAAAAGGGGTTTACAGGCATCCTAGACCCCCTAAAGTCCAGAAAATGTTGGTGGCCAAAAACTGTGCCAGAGAGCTCTGAATGTCCCAGAAACATTTGCAGCCTGAAAGGAGCATTAACCCGCATCCTAGACCACTGAAATTCCTAAAAATAATTTTGACATGAAAAATGCATCCTACACCCCTGAAAGTTCAGAATATGTTAGCAGCCCAAAAAAGGCCTTAAAATGCCTTTTAGGCCTGCAAGAATGTTGAAAACTTTGGAGGTCAAAAAAAGGGGTTTACAGGTATCCTAGACCCCCTAAAGTCCAGAAAATTTTGGTGGCCCAAAACTGTGCCAGAGAGCTCTGCATGTCCCAAAATCATTTGTAGCCTGAAAGGGGCATTAACCCGCATCCTAGACCACTGAAATTGCCAAAAATCGTTTTGGCAAGAAAAGTGCATCCTTCACACCTGACAGTTCAGAATATGTTAGCATCCCAAAAAAGGCCTTAAAATGCATCTAAGGCCTGCAAAAATGTTGACAACTTTGGAGGCCCAAAAAAGGGGTTTACAGGCATCCTAGACCCCCTAAAGTCCAGAAAATGTTGGTTGACCAAAAACTGTGCCAGAGAGCTCTGAATGTCCCAAAATCATTTGTAGCCTAAAAGGGGCATTATCCCACACCCTTGACGCCTGAAATTCCCAAAAATATTTTTGGCACAAAAATGCATCCTACACCCCTGAAAGTTCAGAATATGTTAGCAGCCCAAAAAAGGCCTTAAAATGCATCTTAGTCCTGCAAAAATGTTGAAAACTTTGGAGGCCCAAAAAAGGGGTTTACAGGCATCCTAGACCCCCTAAAGTCCAGAAAATGTTGGTTGCCCAAAAACTGTGCCAAAGAGCTCTGAATGTCCCAAAATCATTTGTAGCCAGAAAGGGGCATTAACCCACACCCTTGATGCCTGAAATTCCCAAAAATACTTTTGGCAGAAAAATGCATCCTACACCTCTGAAAGTTCAGAATATGTTAGCCGCCCAAAAAAGGCCTTAAAATGCATCTTAGGCCTGCAAAAATGTTGAAAACTTTGGAGGCCCAAAAAAGGGGTTTACAGGCACTCTAGACCCCCTAAAGTCCAGAAAATGTTGGTTGACCAAAAACTGTGCCAGAGAGCTCTGAATGTCCCAAAATCATTTGTAGCCTAAAAGGGGCATTATCCCACACCCTTGACGCCTGAAATTCCCAAAAATATTTTTGACACAAAAATGCATCCTACACACCTGAACGTTCAGAATATGTTAGCAGCCCAAAAAAGGCCTTAAAATGCGTGTTATGTCTGGAAAAATGTTGAACACTTTGGAGGCCTAAAAAAGGGGTTTACAGGCATCCTAGACCCCCTAAAGTCCAGAAAATGGTGGTTGCCCAAAAACTGTGCCAGAGAGCTCTGAATGTCCCAGAAACATTTGCAGCCTGAAAGGAGCATTAACCCGCATCCTAGACCACTGAAATTCCCAAAAATAATTTTGACATGAAAAATGCATCCTCCACCCCTGAAAGTTCAGAATATGTTAGCAGCCCAAAAAAGGCCTTAAAATGCCTTTTAGGCCTGCAAGAATGTTGAAAACTTTGGAGGTCAAAAAAAGGGGTTTACAGGTATCCTAGACCCCCTAAAGTCCAGAAAATTTTGGTGGCCCAAAACTGTGCCAGAGAGCTCTGCATGTCCCAAAATCATTTGTAGCCTGAAAGGGGCATTAACCCGCATCCTAGACCACTGAAATTCCTAAAAATCGTTTTGGCAAGAAAAGTGCATCCTTCACACCTGACAGTTCAGAATATGTTAGCATCCCAAAAAAGGCCTTAAAATGCATCTTAGGCCTGCAAAAATGTTGAAAACTTTGGAGGCCCAAAAAAGGGGTTTACAGGCATCCTAGACCCCCTAAAGTCCAGAAAATGTTGGTTGACCAAAAACTGTGCCAGAGAGCTCTGAATGTCCCAAAATCATTTGTAGCCTAAAAGGGGCCTTATCCCACACCCTTGACGCCTGAAATTCCCAAAAATATTTTTGGCGCAAAAATGCATCCTACACCCCTGAAAGTTCAGAATATGTTAGCAGCCCAAAAAAGGCCTTAAAATGCATCTTAGTCCTGCAAAAATGTTGAAAACTTTGGAGGCCCAAAAAAGGGGTTTACAGGCATCCTAGACCCCCTAAAGTCCAGAAAATGTTGGTTGCCCAAAAACTGTGCCAAAGAGCTCTGAATGTCCCAAAATCATTTGTAGCCTGAAAGGGGCATTAACCTGCATCCTAGACCACTGAAATTCCCAAAAATCGTTTTGGCAAGAAAAGTGCATCCTTCACACCTGACAGTTCAGAATATGTTAGCATCCCAAAAAAGACCTTAAAATGCATCTTAGGCCTGCAAAAATGTTGAAAACTTTGGAGGCCCAAAAAAGGGGTTTACAGGCATCCTAGACTCCCTAAAGTCCAGAAAATGTTGGTTGCCCAAAAACTGTGCCAAAGAGCTCTGAATGTCCCAAAATCATTTGTAGCCAGAAAGGGGCATTAACCCACACCCTTGATGCCTGAAATTCCCAAAAATACCTTTGGCAGAAAAATGCATCCTACACACCTGAACGTTCAGAATATGTTAGCAGCCCAAAAAAGGCCTTAAAATGCCTGTTATGTCTGGAAAAATGTTGAACACTTTGGAGGCCTAAAAAAGGGGTTTACAGGCATCCTAGACCCCCTAAAGTCCAGAAAATGTTGGTGGCCAAAAACTGTGCCAGAGAGCTCTGAATGTCCCAGAAACATTTGCAGCCTGAAAGGAGCACTAACCCGCATCCTAGACCACTGAAATTCCCAAAAATAATTTTGACATGAAAAATGCATCCTACACCCCTGAAAGTTCAGAATATGTTAGCAGCCCAAAAAAGGCCTTAAAATGCCTTTTAGGCCTGCAAGAATGTTGAAAACTTTGGAGGTCAAAAAAAGGGGTTTACAGGTATCCTAGACCCCCTAAAGTCCAGAAAATTGTGGTGGCCCAAAACTGTGCCAGAGAGCTCTGCATGTCCCAAAATCATTTGTAGCCTGAAAGGGGCATTAACCCGCATCCTAGACCACTGAAATTCCCAAAAATCGTTTTGGCAAGAAAAGTGCATCCTTCACACCTGACAGTTCAGAATATGTTAGCATCCCAAAAAAGGCCTTAAAATGCATTTTAGGCCTGCAAGAATGTTGAAAACTCTGGAGGCCCAAAAAAGGGGTTTACAGGCATCCTAGACCCCCTAAAGTCCAGAAAATGTTGGTTGACCAAAAACTGTGCCAGAGAGCTCTGAATGTCCCAAAATCATTTGTAGCCTAAAAGGGGCCTTATCCCACACCCTTGACGCCTGAAATTCCCAAAAATATTTTTGGCACAAAAATGCATCCTACACCCCTGAAAGTTCAGAATATGTTAGCAGCCCAAAAAAGGCCTTAAAATGCATCTCAGTCCTGCAAAAATGTTGAAAACTTTGGAGGCCCAAAAAAGGGGTTTACAGGCATCCTAGACCCCCTAAAGTCCAGAAAATGTTGGTTGCCCAAAAACTGTGCCAAAGAGCTCTGAATGTCCCAAAATCATTTGTAGCCAGAAAGGGGCATTAACCCACACCCTTGATGCCTGAAATTCCCAAAAATACTTTTGGCAGAAAAATGCATCCTACACCCCTGAAAGTTCAGAATATGTTAGCCGCCCAAAAAAGGCCTTAAAATGCATCTTAGGCCTGCAAAAATGTTGAAAACTTTGGAGGCCCAAAAAAGGGGTTTAGAGGCATCCTAGACCCCCTAAAGTCCAGAAAATGTTGGTTGACCAAAAACTGTGCCAGAGAGCTCTGAATGTCCCAAAATCATTTGTAGCCTAAAAGGGGCATTATCCCACACCCTTGACGCCTGAAATTCCCAAAAATATTTTTGACACAAAAATGCATCCTACACACCTGAACGTTCAGAATATGTTAGCAGCCCAAAAAAGGCCTTAAAATGCCTGTTATGTCTGGAAAAATGTTGAACACTTTGGAGGCCTAAAAAAGGGGTTTACAGGCATCCTAGACCCCCTAAAGTCCAGAAAATGTTGGTGGCCAAAAACTGTGCCAGAGAGCTCTGAATGTCCCAGAAACATTTGCAGCCTGAAAGGAGCATTAACCCGCATCCTAGACCACTGAAATTCCCAAAAATAATTTTGACATGAAAAATGCATCCTACACCCCTGAAAGTTCAGAATATGTTAGCAGCCCAAAAAAGGCCTTAAAATGCCTTTTAGGCCTGCAAGAATGTTGAAAACTTTGGAGGTCAAAAAAAGGGGTTTACAGGTATCCTAGACCCCCTAAAGTCCAGAAAATTTTGGTGGCCCAAAACTGTGCCAGAGAGCTCTGCATGTCCCAAAATCATTTGTAGCCTGAAAGGGGCATTAACCCGCATCCTAGACCACTGAAATTCCCAGAAATCATTTTGGCAAGAAAAGTGCATCCTTCACACCTGACAGTTCAGAATATGTTAGCATCCCAAAAAAGGCCTTAAAATGCACCTTAGGCCTGCAAAAATGTTGAAAACTTTGGAGGCCCAAAAAAGGGGTTTAGAGGCATCCTAGACTCCCTAAAGTCCAGAAAATGTTGGTTGACCAAAAACTGTGCCAGAGAGCTCTGAATGCCCCAAAATCATTTGTAGCCTAAAAGGGGCATTATCCCACACCCTTGACGCCTGAAATTCCCAAAAATACTTTTGGCACAAAAATGCATCCTACACCCCTGAAAGTTCAGAATATGTTAGCCGCCCAAAAAAGGCCTTAAAATGCATCTTAGTCCTGCAAAAATGTTGAAAACTTTGGAGGCCCAAAAAAGGGGTTTACAGGCATCCTAGACCCCCTAAAGTCCAGAAAATGTTGGTTGCCCAAAAACTGTGCCAAAGAGCTCTGAATGTCCCAAAATCATTTGTAGCCAGAAAGGGGCATTAACCCACACCCTTAATGCCTGAAATTCCCAAAAATACTTTTGGCAGAAAAATGCATCCTACACACCTGAACGTTCAGAATATGTTAGCAGCCCAAAAAAGGCCTTAAAATGCCTGTTATGTCTGGAAAAATGTTGAACACTTTGGAGGCCTAAAAAAGGGGTTTACAGGCATCCTAGACCCCCTAAAGTCCAGAAAATGTTGGTTGCCAAAAACTGTGCCAGAGAGCTCTGAATGTCCCAAAATCATTTGTAGCCTAAAAGGGGCATTATCCCACACCCTTGACGCCTGAAATTCCCAAAAATACTTTTGGCACAAAAATGCATCCTACACCCCTGAAAGTTCAGAATATGTTAGCCGCCCAAAAAAGGCCTTAAAATGCATCTTAGTCCTGCAAAAATGTTGAAAACTTTGGAGGCCCAAAAAAGGGGTTTACAGGCATCCTAGACCCGCTAAAGTCCAGAAAATGTTGGTTGCCCAAAAACTGTGCCAAAGAGCTCTGAATGTCCCAAAATCATTTGTAGCCAGAAAGGGGCATTAACCCACACCCTTAATGCCTGAAATTCCCAAAAATACTTTTGGCAGAAAAATGCATCCTACACACCTGAACGTTCAGAATATGTTAGCAGCCCAAAAAAGGCCTTAAAATGCCTGTTATGTCTGGAAAAATGTTGAACACTTTGGAGGCCTAAAAAAGGGGTTTACAGGCATCCTAGACCCCCTAAAGTCCAGAAAATGTTGGTGGCCAAAAACTGTGCCAGAGAGCTCTGAATGTCCCAGAAACATTTGCAGCCTGAAAGGAGCACTAACCCGCATCCTAGACCACTGAAATTCCCAAAAATAATTTTGACATGAAAAATGCATCCTACACCCCTGAAAGTTCAGAATATGTTAGCAGCCCAAAAAAGGCCTTAAAATGCCATTTAGGCCTGCAAGAATGTTGAAAACTTTGGAGGTCAAAAAAAGGGGTTTACAGGTATCCTAGACCCCCTAAAGTCCAGAAAATTGTGGTGGCCCAAAACTGTGCCAGAGTGCTCTGCATGTCCCAAAATCATGTGTAGCCTGAAAGGGGCATTATCCCACACCCTTGACGCCTGAAATTCCCAAAAATACTTTTGGCACAAAAATGCATCCTACACCCCTGAAAGTTCAGAATATGTTAGCCGCCCAAAAAAGGCCTTAAAATGCATCTTAGTCCTGCAAAAATGTTGAAAACTTTGGAGGCCCAAAAAAGGGGTTTACAGGCATCCTAGACCCGCTAAAGTCCAGAAAATGTTGGTTGCCCAAAAACTGTGCCAAAGAGCTCTGAATGTCCCAAAATCATTTGTAGCCAGAAAGGGGCATTAACCCACACCCTTAATGCCTGAAATTCCCAAAAATACTTTTGGCAGAAAAATGCATCCTACACACCTGAACGTTCAGAATATGTTAGCAGCCCAAAAAAGGCCTTAAAATGCCTGTTATGTCTGGAAAAATGTTGAACACTTTGGAGGCCTAAAAAAGGGGTTTACAGGCATCCTAGACCCCCTAAAGTCCAGAAAATGTTGGTGGCCAAAAACTGTGCCAGAGAGCTCTGAATGTCCCAGAAACATTTGCAGCCTGAAAGGAGCACTAACCCGCATCCTAGACCACTGAAATTCCCAAAAATAATTTTGACATGAAAAATGCATCCTACACCCCTGAAAGTTCAGAATATGTTAGCAGCCCAAAAAAGGCCTTAAAATGCCTTTTAGGCCTGCAAGAATGTTGAAAACTTTGGAGGTCAAAAAAAGGGGTTTACAGGTATCCTAGACCCCCTAAAGTCCAGAAAATTGTGGTGGCCCAAAACTGTGCCAGAGTGCTCTGCATGTCCCAAAATCATGTGTAGCCTGAAAGGGGCATTAACCCGCATCCTAGACCACTGAAATTCCCAAAAATCGTTTTGGCAAGAAAAGTGCATCCTTCACACCTGACAGTTCAGAATATGTTAGCATCCCAAAAAAGGCCTTAAAATGCATCTTAGGCCTGCAAAAATGTTGAAAACTTTGGAGGCCCAAAAAAGGGGTTTACAGGCATCCTAGACCCCCTAAAGTCCAGAAAATGTTGGTTGACCAAAAACTGTGCCAGAGAGCTCTGAATGTCCCAAAATCATTTGTAGCCTAAAAGGGGCATTATCCCACACCCTTGACGCCTGAAATTCCCAAAAATATTTTTGGCACAAAAATGCATCCTACACCCCTGAAAGTTCAGAATATGTTAGCAGCCCAAAAAAGGCCTTAAAATGCATCTTAGTCCTGCAAAAATGTTGAAAACTTTGGAGGCCCAAAAAGGGGGTTTACAGGCATCCTAGTCCCCCTAAAGTCCAGAAAATGTTGGTTGCCCAAAAACTGTGCCAAAGAGCTCTGAATGTCCCAAAATCATTTGTAGCCAGAAAGGGGCATTAACCCACACCCTTGATGCCTGAAATTCCCAAAAATACTTTTGGCAGAAAAATGCATCCTACACACCTGAACGTTCAGAATATGTTAGCAACCCAAAGAAGGCCTTAAAATGCCTGTTATGTCTGGAAAAATGTTGAACACTTTGGAGGCCTAAAAAAGGGGTTTACAGGCATCCTAGACCCCCTAAAGTCCAGAAAATGTTGGTGGCCAAAAACTGTGCCAGAGAGCTCTGAATGTCCCAGAAACATTTGCAGCCTGAAAGGAGCATTAACCCGCATCCTAGACCACTGAAATTCCCAAAAATAATTTTGACATGAAAAATGCATCCTACACCCCTGAAAGTTCAGAATATGTTAGCAGCCCAAAAAAGGCCTTAAAATGCCTTTTAGGCCTGCAAGAATGTTGAAAACTTTGGAGGTCAAAAAAAGGGGTTTACAGGTATCCTAGACCCCCTAAAGTCCAGAAAATTTTGGTGGCCCAAAACTGTGCCAGAGAGCTCTGCATGTCCCAAAATCATTTGTAGCCTGAAAGGGGCATTAACCCGCATCCTAGACCACTGAAATTCCCAGAAATCATTTTGGCAAGAAAAGTGCATCCTTCACACCTGACAGTTCAGAATATGTTAGCATCCCAAAAAAGGCCTTAAAATGCACCTTAGGCCTGCAAAAATGTTGAAAACTTTGGAGGCCCAAAAAAGGGGTTTAGAGGCATCCTAGACTCCCTAAAGTCCAGAAAATGTTGGTTGACCAAAAACTGTGCCAGAGAGCTCTGAATGCCCCAAAATCATTTGTAGCCTAAAAGGGGCATTATCCCACACCCTTGACGCCTGAAATTCCCAAAAATACTTTTGGCACAAAAATGCATCCTACACCCCTGAAAGTTCAGAATATGTTAGCCGCCCAAAAAAGGCCTTAAAATGCATCTTAGTCCTGCAAAAATGTTGAAAACTTTGGAGGCCCAAAAAAGGGGTTTACAGGCATCCTAGACCCCCTAAAGTCCAGAAAATGTTGGTTGCCCAAAAACTGTGCCAAAGAGCTCTGAATGTCCCAAAATCATTTGTAGCCAGAAAGGGGCATTAACCCACACCCTTAATGCCTGAAATTCCCAAAAATACTTTTGGCAGAAAAATGCATCCTACACACCTGAACGTTCAGAATATGTTAGCAGCCCAAAAAAGGCCTTAAAATGCCTGTTATGTCTGGAAAAATGTTGAACACTTTGGAGGCCTAAAAAAGGGGTTTACAGGCATCCTAGACCCCCTAAAGTCCAGAAAATGTTGGTTGCCAAAAACTGTGCCAGAGAGCTCTGAATGTCCCAAAATCATTTGTAGCCTAAAAGGGGCATTATCCCACACCCTTGACGCCTGAAATTCCCAAAAATACTTTTGGCACAAAAATGCATCCTACACCCCTGAAAGTTCAGAATATGTTAGCCGCCCAAAAAAGGCCTTAAAATGCATCTTAGTCCTGCAAAAATGTTGAAAACTTTGGAGGCCCAAAAAAGGGGTTTACAGGCATCCTAGACCCGCTAAAGTCCAGAAAATGTTGGTTGCCCAAAAACTGTGCCAAAGAGCTCTGAATGTCCCAAAATCATTTGTAGCCAGAAAGGGGCATTAACCCACACCCTTAATGCCTGAAATTCCCAAAAATACTTTTGGCAGAAAAATGCATCCTACACACCTGAACGTTCAGAATATGTTAGCAGCCCAAAAAAGGCCTTAAAATGCCTGTTATGTCTGGAAAAATGTTGAACACTTTGGAGGCCTAAAAAAGGGGTTTACAGGCATCCTAGACCCCCTAAAGTCCAGAAAATGTTGGTGGCCAAAAACTGTGCCAGAGAGCTCTGAATGTCCCAGAAACATTTGCAGCCTGAAAGGAGCACTAACCCGCATCCTAGACCACTGAAATTCCCAAAAATAATTTTGACATGAAAAATGCATCCTACACCCCTGAAAGTTCAGAATATGTTAGCAGCCCAAAAAAGGCCTTAAAATGCCTTTTAGGCCTGCAAGAATGTTGAAAACTTTGGAGGTCAAAAAAAGGGGTTTACAGGTATCCTAGACCCCCTAAAGTCCAGAAAATTGTGGTGGCCCAAAACTGTGCCAGAGTGCTCTGCATGTCCCAAAATCATGTGTAGCCTGAAAGGGGCATTATCCCACACCCTTGACGCCTGAAATTCCCAAAAATACTTTTGGCACAAAAATGCATCCTACACCCCTGAAAGTTCAGAATATGTTAGCCGCCCAAAAAAGGCCTTAAAATGCATCTTAGTCCTGCAAAAATGTTGAAAACTTTGGAGGCCCAAAAAAGGGGTTTACAGGCATCCTAGACCCGCTAAAGTCCAGAAAATGTTGGTTGCCCAAAAACTGTGCCAAAGAGCTCTGAATGTCCCAAAATCATTTGTAGCCAGAAAGGGGCATTAACCCACACCCTTAATGCCTGAAATTCCCAAAAATACTTTTGGCAGAAAAATGCATCCTACACACCTGAACGTTCAGAATATGTTAGCAGCCCAAAAAAGGCCTTAAAATGCCTGTTATGTCTGGAAAAATGTTGAACACTTTGGAGGCCTAAAAAAGGGGTTTACAGGCATCCTAGACCCCCTAAAGTCCAGAAAATGTTGGTGGCCAAAAACTGTGCCAGAGAGCTCTGAATGTCCCAGAAACATTTGCAGCCTGAAAGGAGCACTAACCCGCATCCTAGACCACTGAAATTCCCAAAAATAATTTTGACATGAAAAATGCATCCTACACCCCTGAAAGTTCAGAATATGTTAGCAGCCCAAAAAAGGCCTTAAAATGCCTTTTAGGCCTGCAAGAATGTTGAAAACTTTGGAGGTCAAAAAAAGGGGTTTACAGGTATCCTAGACCCCCTAAAGTCCAGAAAATTGTGGTGGCCCAAAACTGTGCCAGAGTGCTCTGCATGTCCCAAAATCATGTGTAGCCTGAAAGGGGCATTAACCCGCATCCTAGACCACTGAAATTCCCAAAAATCGTTTTGGCAAGAAAAGTGCATCCTTCACACCTGACAGTTCAGAATATGTTAGCATCCCAAAAAAGGCCTTAAAATGCATCTTAGGCCTGCAAAAATGTTGAAAACTTTGGAGGCCCAAAAAAGGGGTTTACAGGCATCCTAGACCCCCTAAAGTCCAGAAAATGTTGGTTGACCAAAAACTGTGCCAGAGAGCTCTGAATGTCCCAAAATCATTTGTAGCCTAAAAGGGGCATTATCCCACACCCTTGACGCCTGAAATTCCCAAAAATATTTTTGGCACAAAAATGCATCCTACACCCCTGAAAGTTCAGAATATGTTAGCAGCCCAAAAAAGGCCTTAAAATGCATCTTAGTCCTGCAAAAATGTTGAAAACTTTGGAGGCCCAAAAAGGGGGTTTACAGGCATCCTAGTCCCCCTAAAGTCCAGAAAATGTTGGTTGCCCAAAAACTGTGCCAAAGAGCTCTGAATGTCCCAAAATCATTTGTAGCCAGAAAGGGGCATTAACCCACACCCTTGATGCCTGAAATTCCCAAAAATACTTTTGGCAGAAAAATGCATCCTACACACCTGAACGTTCAGAATATGTTAGCAACCCAAAGAAGGCCTTAAAATGCCTGTTATGTCTGGAAAAATGTTGAACACTTTGGAGGCCTAAAAAAGGGGTTTACAGGCATCCTAGACCCCCTAAAGTCCAGAAAATGTTGGTGGCCAAAAACTGTGCCAGAGAGCTCTGAATGTCCCAGAAACATTTGCAGCCTGAAAGGAGCATTAACCCGCATCCTAGACCACTGAAATTCCCAAAAATAATTTTGACATGAAAAATGCATCCTACACCCCTGAAAGTTCAGAATATGTTAGCAGCCCAAAAAAGGCCTTAAAATGCCTTTTAGGCCTGCAAGAATGTTGAAAACTTTGGAGGTCAAAAAAAGGGGTTTACAGGTATCCTAGACCCCCTAAAGTCCAGAAAATTTTGGTGGCCCAAAACTGTGCCAGAGAGCTCTGCATGTCCCAAAATCATTTGTAGCCTGAAAGGGGCATTAACCTGCATCCTAGACCACTGAAATTCCCAAAAATCGTTTTGGCAAGAAAAGTGCATCCTTCACACCTGACAGTTCAGAATATGTTAGCATCCCAAAAAAGACCTTAAAATGCATCTTAGGCCTGCAAAAATGTTGAAAACTTTGGAGGCCCAAAAAAGGGGTTTACAGGCATCCTAGACCCCCTAAAGTCCAGAAAATGTTGGTGGCCAAAAACTGTGCCAGAGAGCTCTGAATGTCCCAGAAACATTTGCAGCCTGAAAGGAGCACTAACCCGCATCCTAGACCACTGAAATTCCCAAAAATAATTTTGACATGAAAAATGCATCCTACACCCCTGAAAGTTCAGAATATGTTAGCAGCCCAAAAAAGGCCTTAAAATGCCTTTTAGGCCTGCAAGAATGTTGAAAACTTTGGAGGTCAAAAAAAGGGGTTTACAGGTATCCTAGACCCCCTAAAGTCCAGAAAATTGTGGTGGCCCAAAACTGTGCCAGAGAGCTCTGCATGTCCCAAAATCATTTGTAGCCTGAAAGGGGCATTAACCCGCATCCTAGACCACTGAAATTCCCAAAAATCGTTTTGGCAAGAAAAGTGCATCCTTCACACCTGACAGTTCAGAATATGTTAGCATCCCAAAAAAGGCCTTAAAATGCATTTTAGGCCTGCAAGAATGTTGAAAACTCTGGAGGCCCAAAAAAGGGGTTTACAGGCATCCTAGACCCCCTAAAGTCCAGAAAATGTTGGTTGACCAAAAACTGTGCCAGAGAGCTCTGAATGTCCCAAAATCATTTGTAGCCTAAAAGGGGCCTTATCCCACACCCTTGACGCCTGAAATTCCCAAAAATATTTTTGGCACAAAAATGCATCCTACACCCCTGAAAGTTCAGAATATGTTAGCAGCCCAAAAAAGGCCTTAAAATGCATCTCAGTCCTGCAAAAATGTTGAAAACTTTGGAGGCCCAAAAAAGGGGTTTACAGGCATCCTAGACCCCCTAAAGTCCAGAAAATGTTGGTTGCCCAAAAACTGTGCCAAAGAGCTCTGAATGTCCCAAAATCATTTGTAGCCAGAAAGGGGCATTAACCCACACCCTTGATGCCTGAAATTCCCAAAAATACTTTTGGCAGAAAAATGCATCCTACACCCCTGAAAGTTCAGAATATGTTAGCCGCCCAAAAAAGGCCTTAAAATGCATCTTAGGCCTGCAAAAATGTTGAAAACTTTGGAGGCCCAAAAAAGGGGTTTAGAGGCATCCTAGACCCCCTAAAGTCCAGAAAATGTTGGTTGACCAAAAACTGTGCCAGAGAGCTCTGAATGTCCCAAAATCATTTGTAGCCTAAAAGGGGCATTATCCCACACCCTTGACGCCTGAAATTCCCAAAAATATTTTTGACACAAAAATGCATCCTACACACCTGAACGTTCAGAATATGTTAGCAGCCCAAAAAAGGCCTTAAAATGCCTGTTATGTCTGGAAAAATGTTGAACACTTTGGAGGCCTAAAAAAGGGGTTTACAGGCATCCTAGACCCCCTAAAGTCCAGAAAATGTTGGTGGCCAAAAACTGTGCCAGAGAGCTCTGAATGTCCCAGAAACATTTGCAGCCTGAAAGGAGCATTAACCCGCATCCTAGACCACTGAAATTCCCAAAAATAATTTTGACATGAAAAATGCATCCTACACCCCTGAAAGTTCAGAATATGTTAGCAGCCCAAAAAAGGCCTTAAAATGCCTTTTAGGCCTGCAAGAATGTTGAAAACTTTGGAGGTCAAAAAAAGGGGTTTACAGGTATCCTAGACCCCCTAAAGTCCAGAAAATTTTGGTGGCCCAAAACTGTGCCAGAGAGCTCTGCATGTCCCAAAATCATTTGTAGCCTGAAAGGGGCATTAACCCGCATCCTAGACCACTGAAATTCCCAGAAATCATTTTGGCAAGAAAAGTGCATCCTTCACACCTGACAGTTCAGAATATGTTAGCATCCCAAAAAAGGCCTTAAAATGCACCTTAGGCCTGCAAAAATGTTGAAAACTTTGGAGGCCCAAAAAAGGGGTTTAGAGGCATCCTAGACTCCCTAAAGTCCAGAAAATGTTGGTTGACCAAAAACTGTGCCAGAGAGCTCTGAATGCCCCAAAATCATTTGTAGCCTAAAAGGGGCATTATCCCACACCCTTGACGCCTGAAATTCCCAAAAATACTTTTGGCACAAAAATGCATCCTACACCCCTGAAAGTTCAGAATATGTTAGCCGCCCAAAAAAGGCCTTAAAATGCATCTTAGTCCTGCAAAAATGTTGAAAACTTTGGAGGCCCAAAAAAGGGGTTTACAGGCATCCTAGACCCCCTAAAGTCCAGAAAATGTTGGTTGCCCAAAAACTGTGCCAAAGAGCTCTGAATGTCCCAAAATCATTTGTAGCCAGAAAGGGGCATTAACCCACACCCTTAATGCCTGAAATTCCCAAAAATACTTTTGGCAGAAAAATGCATCCTACATACCTGAACGTTCAGAATATGTTAGCAGCCCAAAAAAGGCCTTAAAATGCCTGTTATGTCTGGAAAAATGTTGAACACTTTGGAGGCCTAAAAAAGGGGTTTACAGGCATCCTAGACCCCCTAAAGTCCAGAAAATGTTGGTTGCCAAAAACTGTGCCAGAGAGCTCTGAATGTCCCAAAATCATTTGTAGCCTAAAAGGGGCATTATCCCACACCCTTGACGCCTGAAATTCCCAAAAATACTTTTGGCACAAAAATGCATCCTACACCCCTGAAAGTTCAGAATATGTTAGCCGCCCAAAAAAGGCCTTAAAATGCATCTTAGTCCTGCAAAAATGTTGAAAACTTTGGAGGCCCAAAAAAGGGGTTTACAGGCATCCTAGACCCGCTAAAGTCCAGAAAATGTTGGTTGCCCAAAAACTGTGCCAAAGAGCTCTGAATGTCCCAAAATCATTTGTAGCCAGAAAGGGGCATTAACCCGCATCCTAGACCACTGAAATTCCCAAAAATAATTTTGACATGAAAAATGCATCCTACACCCCTGAAAGTTCAGAATATGTTAGCAGCCCAAAAAAGGCCTTAAAATGCCTTTTAGGCCTGCAAGAATGTTGAAAACTTTGGAGGTCAAAAAAAGGGGTTTACAGGTATCCTAGACCCCCTAAAGTCCAGAAAATTGTGGTGGCCCAAAACTGTGCCAGAGTGCTCTGCATGTCCCAAAATCATGTGTAGCCTGAAAGGGGCATTAACCCGCATCCTAGACCACTGAAATTCCCAAAAATCGTTTTGGCAAGAAAAGTGCATCCTTCACACCTGACAGTTCAGAATATGTTAGCATCCCAAAAAAGGCCTTAAAATGCATCTTAGGCCTGCAAAAATGTTGAAAACTTTGGAGGCCCAAAAAAGGGGTTTACAGGCATCCTAGACCCCCTAAAGTCCAGAAAATGTTGGTTGACCAAAAACTGTGCCAGAGAGCTCTGAATGTCCCAAAATCATTTGTAGCCTAAAAGGGGCATTATCCCACACCCTTGACGCCTGAAATTCCCAAAAATATTTTTGGCACAAAAATGCATCCTACACCCCTGAAAGTTCAGAATATGTTAGCAGCCCAAAAAAGGCCTTAAAATGCATCTTAGTCCTGCAAAAATGTTGAAAACTTTGGAGGCCCAAAAAGGGGGTTTACAGGCATCCTAGTCCCCCTAAAGTCCAGAAAATGTTGGTTGCCCAAAAACTGTGCCAAAGAGCTCTGAATGTCCCAAAATCATTTGTAGCCAGAAAGGGGCATTAACCCACACCCTTGATGCCTGAAATTCCCAAAAATACTTTTGGCAGAAAAATGCATCCTACACACCTGAACGTTCAGAATATGTTAGCAACCCAAAGAAGGCCTTAAAATGCCTGTTATGTCTGGAAAAATGTTGAACACTTTGGAGGCCTAAAAAAGGGGTTTACAGGCATCCTAGACCCCCTAAAGTCCAGAAAATGTTGGTGGCCAAAAACTGTGCCAGAGAGCTCTGAATGTCCCAGAAACATTTGCAGCCTGAAAGGAGCATTAACCCGCATCCTAGACCACTGAAATTCCCAAAAATAATTTTGACATGAAAAATGCATCCTACACCCCTGAAAGTTCAGAATATGTTAGCAGCCCAAAAAAGGCCTTAAAATGCCTTTTAGGCCTGCAAGAATGTTGAAAACTTTGGAGGTCAAAAAAAGGGGTTTACAGGTATCCTAGACCCCCTAAAGTCCAGAAAATTTTGGTGGCCCAAAACTGTGCCAGAGAGCTCTGCATGTCCCAAAATCATTTGTAGCCTGAAAGGGGCATTAACCTGCATCCTAGACCACTGAAATTCCCAAAAATCGTTTTGGCAAGAAAAGTGCATCCTTCACACCTGACAGTTCAGAATATGTTAGCATCCCAAAAAAGACCTTAAAATGCATCTTAGGCCTGCAAAAATGTTGAAAACTTTGGAGGCCCAAAAAAGGGGTTTACAGGCATCCTAGACCCCCTAAAGTCCAGAAAATGTTGGTTGACCAAAAACTGTGCCAGAGAGCTCTGAATGTCCCAAAATCATTTGTAGCCTAAAAGGGGCATTATCCCACACCCTTGACGCCTGAAATTCCCAAAAATATTTTTGGCACAAAAATGCATCCTACACCCCTGAAAGTTCAGAATATGTTAGCAGCCCAAAAAAGGCCTTAAAATGCATCTTAGTCCTGCAAAAATGTTGAAAACTTTGGAGGCCCAAAAAAGGGGTTTACAGGCAGCCTAGACCCCCTAAAGTCCAGAAAATGTTGGTTGCCCAAAAACTGTGCCAAAGAGCTCTGAATGTCCCAAAATCATTTGTAGCCAGAAAGGGGCATTAACCCACACCCTTGATGCCTGAAATTCCCAAAAATACTTTTGGCAGAAAAATGCATCCTACACCCCTGAAAGTTCAGAATATGTTAGCCGCCCAAAAAAGGCCTTAAAATGCATCTTAGGCCTGCAAAAATGTTGAAAACTTTGGAGGCCCAAAAAAGGGGTTTAGAGGCATCCTAGACCCCCTAAAGTCCAGAAAATGTTGGTTGACCAAAAACTGTGCCAGAGAGCTCTGAATGTCCCAAAATCATTTGTAGCCTAAAAGGGGCATTATCCCACACCCTTGACGCCTGAAATTCCCAAAAATATTTTTGACACAAAAATGCATCCTACACACCTGAACGTTCAGAATATGTTAGCAGCCCAAAAAAGGCCTTAAAATGCCTGTTATGTCTGGAAAAATGTTGAACACTTTGGAGGCCTAAAAAAGGGGTTTACAGGCATCCTAGACCCCCTAAAGTCCAGAAAATGTTGGTGGCCAAAAACTGTGCCAGAGAGCTCTGAATGTCCCAGAAACATTTGCAGCCTGAAAGGAGCATTAACCCGCATCCTAGACCACTGAAATTCCCAAAAATCGTTTTGGCAAGAAAAGTGCATCCTTCACACCTGACAGTTCAGAATATGTTAGCATCCCAAAATAGGCCTTAAAATGCATCTTAGGCCTGAAAAAATGTTGAAAACTTTGGAGGCCCAAAAAAGGGGTTTACAGGCATCCTAGACCCCCTAAAGTCCAGAAAATGTTGGTTGACCAAAAACTGTGCCAGAGAGCTCTGAATGTCCCAAAATCATTTGTAGCCTAAAAGGGGCATTATCCCACACCCTTGACGCCTGAAATTCCCAAAAATATTTTTGGCACAAAAATGCATCCTACACCCCTGAAAGTTCAGAATATGTTAGCAGCCCAAAAAAGGCCTTAAAATGCATCTTAGTCCTGCAAAAATGTTGAAAACTTTGGAGGCCCAAAAAAGGGGTTTACAGGCATCCTAGACCCCCTAAAGTCCAGAAAATGTTGGTTGCCCAAAAACTGTGCCAAAGAGCTCTGAATGTCCCAAAATCATTTGTAGCCAGAAAGGGGCATTAACCCACACCCTTGATGCCTGAAATTCCCAAAAATACTTTTGGCAGAAAAATGCATCCTACACCCCTGAAAGTTCAGAATATGTTAGCCGCCCATAAAAGGCCTTAAAATGCATCTTAGGCCTGCAAAAATGTTGAAAACTTTGGAGGCCCAAAAAAGGGGTTTACAGGCATCCTAGACCCCCTAAAGTCCAGAAAATGTTGGTTGACCAAAAACTGTGCCAGAGAGCTCTGAATGTCCCAAAATCATTTGTAGCCTAAAAGGGGCATTATCCCACACCCTTGACACCTGAAATTCCCAAAAATATTTTTGGCACAAAAATGCATCCTACACCCCTGAAAGTTCAGAATATGTTAGCAGCCCAAAAAAAGGCCTTAAAATGCATCTTAGTCCTGCAAAAATGTTGAAAACTTTGGAGGCCCAAAAAAGGGGTTTACAGGCATCCTAGACCCCCTAAAGTCCAGAAAATGTTGGTTGCCCAAAAACTGTGCCAAAGAGCTCTGAATGTCCCAAAATCATGTGTAGCCAGAAAAGGGCATTAACCCACACCCTTGATGCTTGAAATTCCCAAAAATACTTTTGGCAGAAAAATGCATCCTACACCCCTGAAAGTTCATAATATGTTAGCCGCCCAAAAAAGGCCTTAAAATGCATCTTAGGCCTGCAAAAATGTTTAAAACTTTGGAGGCCCAAAAAAGGGGTTTAGAGGCATCCTAGACCCCCTAAAGTCCAGAAAATGTTGGTTGACCAAAAACTGTGCCAGAGAGCTCTGAATGTCCCAAAATCATTTGTAGCCTAAAAGGGGCATTATCCCACACCCTTGACGCCTGAAATTCCCAAAAATATTTTTGGCACAAAAATGCATCCTACACCCCTGAAAGTTCAGAATATGTTAGCAGCCCAAAAAAGGCCTTAAAATGCATCTTAGTCCTGCAAAAATGTTGAAAACTTTGGAGGCCCAAAAAAGGGGTTTACAGGCAGCCTAGACCCCCTAAAGTCCAGAAAATGTTGGTTGCCCAAAAACTGTGCCAAAGAGCTCTGAATGTCCCAAAATCATTTGTAGCCAGAAAGGGGCATTAACCCACACCCTTGATGCCTGAAATTCCCAAAAATACTTTTGGCAGAAAAATGCATCCTACACCCCTGAAAGTTCAGAATATGTTAGCCGCCCAAAAAAGGCCTTAAAATGCATCTTAGGCCTGCAAAAATGTTGAAAACTTTGGAGGCCCAAAAAAGGGGTTTAGAGGCATCCTAGACCCCCTAAAGTCCAGAAAATGTTGGTTGACCAAAAACTGTGCCAGAGAGCTCTGAATGTCCCAAAATCATTTGTAGCCTAAAAGGGGCATTATCCCACACCCTTGACGCCTGAAATTCCCAAAAATATTTTTGACACAAAAATGCATCCTACACACCTGAACGTTCAGAATATGTTAGCAGCCCAAAAAAGGCCTTAAAATGCCTGTTATGTCTGGAAAAATGTTCAACACTTTGGAGGCCTAAAATAGGGGTTTACAGGCATCCTAGACCCCCTAAAGTCCAGAAAATGTTGGTGGCCAAAAACTGTGCCAGAGAGCTCTGAATGTCCCAGAAACATTTGCAGCCTGAAAGGAGCATTAACCCGCATCCTAGACCACTGAAATTCCCAAAAATCGTTTTGGCAAGAAAAGTGCATCCTTCACACCTGACAGTTCAGAATATGTTAGCATCCCAAAAAAGGCCTTAAAATGCATCTTAGGCCTGAAAAAATGTTGAAAACTTTGGAGGCCCAAAAAAGGGGTTTACAGGCATCCTAGACCCCCTAAAGTCCAGAAAATGTTGGTTGACCAAAAACTGTGCCAGAGAGCTCTGAATGTCCCAAAATCATTTGTAGCCTAAAAGGGGCATTATCCCACACCCTTGACGCCTGAAATTCCCAAAAATATTTTTGGCACAAAAATGCATCCTACACCCCTGAAAGTTCAGAATATGTTAGCAGCCCAAAAAAGGCCTTAAAATGCATCTTAGTCCTGCAAAAATGTTGAAAACTTTGGAGGCCCAAAAAAGGGGTTTACAGGCATCCTAGACCCCCTAAAGTCCAGAAAATGTTGGTTGCCCAAAAACTGTGCCAAAGAGCTCTGAATGTCCCAAAATCATTTGTAGCCAGAAAGGGGCATTAACCCACACCCTTGATGCCTGAAATTCCCAAAAATACTTTTGGCAGAAAAATGCATCCTACACCCCTGAAAGTTCAGAATATGTTAGCCGCCCATAAAAGGCCTTAAAATGCATCTTAGGCCTGCAAAAATGTTGAAAACTTTGGAGGCCCAAAAAAGGGGTTTACAGGCATCCTAGACCCCCTAAAGTCCAGAAAATGTTGGTTGACCAAAAACTGTGCCAGAGAGCTCTGAATGTCCCAAAATCATTTGTAGCCTAAAAGGGGCATTATCCCACACCCTTGACACCTGAAATTCCCAAAAATATTTTTGGCACAAAAATGCATCCTACACCCCTGAAAGTTCAGAATATGTTAGCAGCCCAAAAAAAGGCCTTAAAATGCATCTTAGTCCTGCAAAAATGTTGAAAACTTTGGAGGCCCAAAAAAGGGGTTTACAGGCATCCTAGACCCCCTAAAGTCCAGAAAATGTTGGTTGCCCAAAAACTGTGCCAAAGAGCTCTGAATGTCCCAAAATCATTTGTAGCCTAAAAGGGGCATTATCCCACACCCTTGAGGCCTGAAATTCCCAAAAATATTTTTGGCACAAAAATGCATCCTACACCCCTGAAAGTTCAGAATATGTTAGCAGCCCAAAAAAGGCCTTAAAATGCATCTTAGTCCTGCAAAAATGTTGAAAACTTTGGAGGCCCAAAAAAGGTATTTACAGGCATCCTAGACCCCCTAAAGTCCAGAAAATGTTGGTTGACCAAAAACTGTGCCAGAGAGCTCTGAATGTCCCAAAATCATTTGTAGCCTAAAAGGGGCATTATCCCACACCCTTGACGCCTGAAATTGCCAAAAATATTTTTGGCACAAAAATGCATCCTACACCCCTGAAAGTTCAGAATATGTTAGCCGCCCAAAAAAGACCTTAAAATGCATCTTAGGCCTGCAAAAATGTTGAAAACTTTGGAGGCCCAAAAAAGGGGTTTAGAGGCATCCTAGACCCCCTAAAGTCCAGAAAATGTTGGTTGACCAAAAACTGTGCCAGAGAGCTCTGAATGTCCCAAAATCATTTGTAGCCTAAAAGGGGCATTATCCCACACCCTTGATGCCTGAAATTCCCAAAAATATTTTTGACACAAAAATGCATCCTACACACCTGAACGTTCAGAATATGTTAGCAGCCCAAAAAAGGCCTTAAAATGCCTGTTATGTCTGGAAAAATGTTGAACACTTTGGAGGCCTAAAAAAGGGGTTTACAGGCATCCTAGACCCCCTAAAGTCCAGAAAATGTTGGTGGCCAAAAACTGTGCCAGAGAGCTCTGAATGTCCCAGAAACATTTGCAGCCTGAAAGGAGCATTAACCCGCATCCTAGACCACTGAAATTCCCAAAAATAATTTTGACATGAAAAATGCATCCTACACCCCTGAAAGTTCAGAATATGTTAGCAGCCCAAAAAAGGCCTTAAAATGCCTTTTAGGCCTGCAAGAATGTTGAAAACTTTGGAGGTCAAAAAAAGGGGTTTACAGGTATCCTAGACCCCCTAAAGTCCAGAAAAGTTTGGTGGCCCAAAACTGTGCCAGAGAGCTCTGCATGTCCCAAAATCATTTGTAGCCTGTAAGGGGCATTAACCCGCATCCTAGACCACTGAAATTCCCAAAAATCGTTTTGGCAAGAAAAGTGCATCCTTCACACCTGACAGTTCAGAATATGTTAGCATCTCAAAAAAGGCCTTAAAATGCATCTTAGGCCTGCAAAAATGTTGAAAACTTTGGAGGCCCAAAAAAGGGGTTTACAGGCATCCTAGACCCCCTAAAGTCCAGAAAATGTTGGTTGACCAAAAACTGTGCCAGAGAGCTCTGAATGTCCCAAAATCATTTGTAGCCTAAAAGGGGCATTATCCCACACCCTTGACGCCTGAAATTCCCAAAAATATTTTTGGCACAAAAATGCATCCTACACCCCTGAAAGTTCAGAATATGTTAGCAACCCAAAAAAGGCCTTAAAATGCATCTTAGGCCTGCAAAAATGTTGAAAACTTTTGAGGCCCAAAAAAGGGGTTTAGAGGCATCCTAGACCCCCTAAAGTCCAGAAAATGTTGGTTGACCAAAAACTGTGCCAGAGAGCTCTGAATGTCCCAAAATCATTTGTAGCCTAAAAGGGGCATTATCCCACACCCTTGACGCCTGAAATTCCCAAAAATATTTTTGGCACAAAAATGCATCCTACACCCCTGAAAGTTCAGAATATGTTAGCAGCCCAAAAAAGGCCTTAAAATGCCTGTTATGTCTGGAAAAATGTTGAACACTTTGGAGGCCTAAAAAAGGGGTTTACAGGCATCCTAGACCCCCTAAAGTCCAGAAAATGTTGGTGGCCAAAAACTGTGCCAGAGAGCTCTGAATGTCCCAGAAACATTTGCAGCCTGAAAGGAGCATTAACCCGCATCCTAGACCACTGAAATTCCCAGAAATCGTTTTGGCAAGAAAAGTGCATCCTTCACACCTGACAGTTCAGAATATGTTAGCATCCCAAAAAAGGCCTTAAAATGCATCTTAGGCCTGCAAAAATGTTGAAAACTTTGGAGGCCCAAAAAAGGGGTTTACAGGCATCCTAGACCCCCTAAAGTCCAGAAAATGTTGGTTGACCAAAAACTGTGCCAGAGAGCTCTGAATGTCCCAAAATCATTTGTAGCCTAAAAGGGGCATTATCCCACACCCTTGACGCCTGAAATTCCCAAAAATATTTTTGGCACAAAAATGCATCCTACACCCCTGAAAGTTCAGAATATGTTAGCAGCCCAAAAAAGGCCTTAAAATGCATCTTAGTCCTGCAAAAATGTTGAAAACTTTGGAGGCCCAAAAAAGGGGTTTACAGGCATTCTAGACCCCCTAAAGTCCAGAAAATGTTGGTTGCCCAAAAACTGTGCCAAAGAGCTCTGAATGTCCCAAAATCATTTGTAGCCAGAAAGGGGCATTAACCCACACCCTTGATGCCTGAAATTCCCAAAAATACTTTTGGCAGAAAAATGCATCCTACACCCCTGAAAGTTCAGAATATGTTAGCCGCCCAAAAAGGCCTTAAAATGCATCTTAGGCCTGCAAAAATGTTGAAAACTTTGGAGGCCCAAAAAAGGGGTTTAGAGGCATCCTAGACCCCCTAAAGTCCAGAAAATGTTGGTTGACCAGAAACTGTGCCAGAGATCTCTGAATGTCCCAAAATCATTTGTAGCCTAAAAGGGGCATTATCCCACACCCTTGACGCCTGAAATTCCCAAAAATATTTTTCACACAAAAATGCATCCTACACACCTGAACGTTCAGAATATGTTAGCAGCCCAAAAAAGGCCTTAAAATGCCTGTTATGTCTGGAAAAATGTTGAACACTTTGGAGGCCTAAAAAAGGGGTTTACAGGCATCCAAGACCCCCTAAAGTCCAGAAAATGTTGGTGGCCAAAAACTGTGCCAGAGAGCTCTGAATGTCCCAGAAACATTTGCAGCCTGAAAGGAGCATTAACCCGCATCCTAGACCACTGAAATTCCCAAAAATAATTTTGACATGAAAAATGCATCCTACACCCCTGAAAGTTCAGAATATGTTAGCAGCCCAAAAAATGCCTTAAAATGCCTTTTAGGCCTGCAAGAATGTTGAAAACTTTGGAGGTCAAAAAAAGGGGTTTACAGGTATCCTAGACCCCCTAAAGTCCAGAAAATTTTGGTGGCCCAAAACTGTGCCAGAGAGCTCTGCATGTCCCAAAATCATTTGTAGCCTGAAAGGGGCATTAACCCGCATCCTAGACCACTGAAATTCCCAAAAATCGTTTTGGCAAGAAAAGTGCATCCTTCACACCTGAAAGTTCAGAATATGTTAGCATCCCAAAAAAGGCCTTAAAATGCATCTTAGGCCTGCAAAAATGTTGAAATCTTTGGAGGCCCAAAAAAGGGGTTTACAGGCATCCTAGACCCCCTAAAGTCCAGAAAATGTTGGTTGACCAAAAACTGTGCCAGAGAGCTCTGAATGTCCCAAAATCATTTGTAGCCTAAAAGGGGCATTATCCCACACCCTTGACGCCTGAAATTCCCAAAAATATTTTTGGCACAAAAATGCATCCTACACCCCTGAAAGTTCAGAATATGTTAGCCGCCCAAAAAAGGCCTTAAAATGCATCTTAGGCCTGCAAAAATGTTGAAAACTTTGGAGGTCCAAAGGCCTGCAAGAATGTTGAAAACTTTGGAGGCCCAAAAAAGGGGTTTACAGGCATCCTAGACCCCCTAAAGTCCAGAAAATGTTGGTTGACCAAAAACTGTGCCAGAGAGCTCTGAATGTCCCAAAATCATTTGAGGCCTAAAAGGGGCATTATCCCACACCCTTGACGCCTGAAATTCCCAAAAATACTTTTGGCACAAAAATGCATCCTACACCCCTGAAAGTTCAGAATATGTTAGCCGCCAAAAAAAGGCCTTAAAATGCATCTTAGTCCTGCAAAAATGTTGAAAACTTTGGAGGCCCAAAAAAGGGCTTTACAGGCATCCTAGACCCCCTAAAGTCCAGAAAATGTTGGTTGCCCAAAAACTGTGCCAAAGAGCTCTGAATGTCCCAAAATCATTTGTAGCCAGAAAGGGGCATTAACCCACACCCTTGATGCCTGAAATTCCCAAAAATACTTTTGGCAGAAAAATGCATCCTACACCCCTGAAAGTTCAGAATATGTTAGCCGCCCAAAAAAGGCCTTAAAATGCATCTTAGGCCTGCAAAAATGTTGAAAACTTTGGAGGCCCAAAAAAGGGGTTTAGAGGCATCCTAGACCCCCTAAAGTCCAGAAAATGTTGGTTGACCAAAAACTGTGCCAAAGAGCTCTGAATGTCCCAAAATCATTTGTAGCCTAAAAGGGGCATTATCCCACACCCTTGACGCCTGAAATTCCCAAAAATATTTTTGGCGCAAAAATGCATCCTACACCCCTGAAAGTTCAGAATATGTTAGCAGCCCAAAAAAGGCCTTAAAATGCATCTTAGTCCTGCAAAAATGTTGAAAACTTTGGAGGCCCAAAAAAGGGGATTTACAGGCATCCTAGACCCCCTAAAGTCCAGAAAATGTTGGTTGACCAAAAACTGTGCCAGAGAGCTCTGAATGTCCCAAAATCATTTGTAGCCTAAAAGGGGCATTATCCCACACCCTTGACGCCTGAAATTCCCAAAAATATTTTTGGCACAAAAATGCATCCTACACCCCTGAAAGTTCAGAATATGTTAGCAGCCCAAAAAAGGCCTTAAAATGCATATTAGTCCTGCAAAAATGTTGAAAACTTTGGAGGCCCAAAAAAGGGGTTTACAGGCATCCTAGACCCCCTAAAGTCCAGAAAATGTTGGTTGCCCAAAAACTGTGCCAAAGAGCTCTGAATGTCCCAAAATCATTTGTAGCCAGAAAGGGTCATTAACGCACACCCTTGATGCCTGAAATTCCCAAAAATACTTTTGGCAGAAAAATGCATCCTACACCCCTGAAAGTTCAGAATATGTTAGCCGCTCAAAAAAGGCCTTAAAATGCATCTTAGGCCTGCAAAAATGTTGAAAACTTTGGAGGCCCAAAAAAGGGGTTTAGAGGCATCCTAGACCCCCTAAAGTCCAGAAAATGTTGGTTGACCAAAAACTGTGCCAGAGAGCTCTGAATGTCCCAAAATCATTTGGAGCCTAAAAGGGGCATTATCCCACACCCTTGACGCCTGAAATTCCCAAAAATATTTTTGACACAAAAATGCATCCTACACACCTGAACGTTCAGAATATGTTAGCAGCCCAAAAAAGGCCTTAAAATGCCTGTTATGTCTGGATAAATGTTGAACACTTTGGAGGCCTAAAAAAGGGGTTTACAGGCATCCTAGACCCCCTAAAGTCCAGAAAATGTTGGTGGCCAAAAACTGTGCCAGAGAGCTCTGAATGTCCCAGAAACATTTGCAGCCTGAAAGGAGCATTAACCCGCATCCTAGACCACTGAAATTCCCAAAAATAATTTTGACATGAAAAATGCATCCTACACCCCTGAAAGTTCAGAATATGTTAGCAGCCCACAAAAGGCCTTAAAATGCCTTTTAGGCCTGCAAGAATGTTGAAAACTTTGGAGGTCAAAAAAAGGGGTTTACAGGTATCCTAGACCCCCTAAAGTCCAGAAAATTTTGGTGGCCCAAAACTGTGCCAGAGAGCTCTGCATGTCCCAAAATCATTTGTAGCCTGAAAGGGGCATTAACCTGCATCCTAGACCACTGAAATTCCCAAAAATCGTTTTGGTAAGAAAAGTGCATCCTTCACACCTGACAGTTCAGAATATGTTAGCATCCCAAAAAAGGCCTTAAAATGCATCTTAGGCCTGCAAAAAGGTTGAAAACTTTGGAGGCCCAAAAAAGGGGTTTAGAGGCATCCTAGACCCCCTAAAGTCCTGAAAATGTTGGTTGACCAAAAACTGTGCCAGAGAGCTCTGAATGTCCCAAAATCATTTGTAGCCTAAAAGGGGCATTATCCCACACCCTTGACGCCTGAAATTCCCAAAAATATTTTTGGCACAAAAATGCATCCTACACCCCTGAAAGTTCAGAATATGTTAGCAGCCCAAAAAAGGCCTTAAAATGCATCTTAGTCCTGCAAAAATGTTGAAAAATTTGGAGGCCCAAAAAAGGGGTTTACAGGCATCCTAGACCCCCTAAAGTCCAGAAAATGTTGGTTGCCCAAAAACTGTGCCAAAGAGCTCTGAATGTCCCAAAATCATTTGTAGCCAGAAAGGGGCATTAACCCACACCCTTGATGCCTGAAATTCCCAAAAATACTTTTGGCAGAAAAATGCATCCTACACCCCTGAAAGTTCAGAATATGTTAGCCACCCAAAAAAGGCCTTAAAATGCATCTTAGGCCTGCAAAAATGTTGAAAACTTTGGAGGCCCAAAAAAGGGGTTTAGAGGCATCCTAGACCCCCTAAAGTCCAGAAAATGTTGGTTGACCAAAAACTGTGCCAGAGAGCTCTGAATGTCCCAAAATCATTTGTAGCCTAAAAGGGGCATTATCCCACACCCTTGACGCCTGAAATTCCCAAAAATACTTTTGACACAAAAATGCATCCTATACACCTGAACGTTCAGAATATGTTAGCAGCCCAAAAAAGGCCTTAAAATGCCTGTTACGTCTGGAAAAATGTTTAACACTTTGGAGGCCTAAAAAAGGGGTTTACAGGCATCCTAGACCCCCTAAAGTCCAGAAAATGTTGGTGGCCAAAAACTGTGCCAGAGAGCTCTGAATGTCCCAGAAACATTTGCAGCCTGAAAGGAGCATTAACCCGCATCCTAGACCACTGAAATTCCCAAAAATAATTTTGACATGAAAAATGCATCCTACACCCCTGAAAGTTCAGAATATGTTAGCAGCCCAAAAAAGGCCTTAAAATGCCTTTTCGGCCTGCAAGAATGTTGAAAACATTGGAGGACAAAAAAGGGGTTTACAGGTATCCTAGACCCCCTAAAGTCCAGAAAAGTTTGGTGGCCCAAAACTGTGCCAGAGAGCTCTGCATGTCCCAAAATCATTTGTAGCCTGAAAGGGGCATTAACCCACATCCTAGACCACTGAAATTCCCAAAAATCGTTTTGGCAAGAAAAGTGCATCCTTCACACCTGACAGTTCAGAATATGTTAGCATCCCAAAAAAGGCCTTAAAATGCATCTTAGGCCTGCAAAAATGTTGAAAACTTTGGAGGCCCAAAAAAGGGGTTTACAGGCATCCTAGACCCCCTAAAGTCCAGAAAATGTTGGTTGACCAAAAACTGTGCCAGAGAGCTCTGAATGTCCCAAAATCATTTGTAGCCTAAAAGGGGCATTATCCCACACCTTTGACGCCTGAAATTCCCAAAAATATTTTTGGCACAAAAATGCATCCTACACCCCTGAAAGTTCAGAATATGTTAGCAGCCCAAAAAAGGCCTTAAAATGCATCATAGTCCTGCAAAAATGTTGAAAACTTTGGAGGCCCGATAAAGGGGTTTACAGGCATCCTAGACCCCCTAAAGTCCAGAAAATGTTGGTTGCCCAAAAACTGTGCCAAACAGCTCTGAATGTCCCAAAATCATTTGTAGCCAGAAAGGGGCATTAATCCACACCCTTGATGCCTGAAATTCCCAAAAATACTTTTGGCAGAAAAATGCATCCTACACACCTGAACGTTCAGAATATGTTAGCAGCCCAAAAAAGGCCTTAAAATGCCTGTTATGTCTGGAAAAATGTTGAACACTTTGGAGGCCTAAAAAAGGGGTTTACAGGCATCCTAGACCCCCTAAAGTCCAGAAAATGTTGGTGGCCAAAAACTGTGCCAGAGAGCTCTGAATGTCCCAGAAACATTTGCAGCCTGAAAGGAGCATTAACCCGCATCCTAGACCACTGAAATTCCCAAAAATAATTTTGACATGAAAAATGCATCCTACACCCCTGAAAGTTCAGAATATGTTAGCAGCCCAAAAAAGGCCTTAAAATGCCTTTTAGGCCTGCAAGAATGTTGAAAACTTTGGAGGTCAAAAAAAGGGGTTTACAGGTATCCTAGAAACCCTAAAGTCCAGAAAATTTTGGTGGCCCAAAACTGTGCCAGAGAGCTCTGCATGTCCCAAAATCATTTGTAGCCTGAAAGGGGCATTAACCCGCATCCTAGACCACTGAAATTCCCAAAAATCGTTTTGGCAAGAAAAGTGCATCCTTCACACCTGACAGTTCAGAATATGTTAGCATCCCAAAAAAGGCCTTAAAATGCATCTTAGGTCTGCAAAAATGTTGAAAACATTGGAGGCCCAAAAAAGGGGTTTACAGGCATCCTAGACCCCCTAAAGTCCAGAAAATGTTGGTTGACCAAAAACTGTGCCAGAGACCTCTGAATGTCCCAAAATCATTTGTAGCCTAAAAGGGGCATTATCCCACACCCTTGACGCCTGAAATTCCCAAAAATATTTTTGGCACAAAAATGCATCCTACACCCCTGAAAGTTCAGAATATGTTAGCAGCCCAAAAAAGGCCTTAAAATGCATCTTAGTCCTGCAAAAATGTTGAAAACTTTGGAGGCCCAAAAAAGGGGTTTACAGGCATCCTAGACCCGCTAAAGTCCAGAAAATGTTGGTTGCCCAAAAACTGTGCCAAAGAGCTCTGAATGTCCCCAAATCATTTGTAGCCAGAAAGGGGCATTAACCCACACCCTTCATGCCTGAAATTCCCAAAAATACTTTTGGCAGAAAAATGCATCCTACACCCCTGAAAGTTCAGAATATGTTAGCAGCCCAAAAAAGGCCTTAAAATGCATCTTAGGCCTGCAAAAATGTTGAGAACTTTGGAGGCCCAAAAAAGGGGTTTAGAGGCATCCTAGACCCCCTAAAGTCCAGAAAATGTTGGTTGACCAAAAACTGTGCCAGAGAGCTCTGAATGTCCCAAAATCATTTGTAGCCAAAAGGGGCATTATCCCACACCCTTGACGCCTGAAATTCCCAAAAATATTTTTGACACAAAAATGCATCCTACACACCTGAACGTTCAGAATATGTTAGCAGCCCAAAAAAGGCCTTAAAATGCCTGTTATGTCTGGAAAAATGTTGAACACTTTGGAGGCCTAAAAAAGGGGTTTACAGGCATCCTAGACCCCCTAAAGTCCAGAAAATGTTGGTGGCCAAAAACTGTGCCAGAGAGCTCTGAATGTCCCAGAAACATTTGCAGCCTGAAAGGAGCATTAACCCGCATCCTAGACCACTGAAATTCCCAAAAATAATTTTGACATGAAAAATGCATCCTACACCCCTGAAAGTTCAGAATATGTTAGCAGCCCAAAAAAGGCCTTAAAATGCCTTTTAGGCCTGCAAGAATGTTGAAAACTTTGGAGGTCAAAAAAAGGGGTTTACAGGTATCCTAGACCCCCTAAAGTCCGGAAAATGTTGGTTGACCAAAAACTGTGCCAGAGAGCTCTGCATGTCCCAAAATCATTTGTAGCCTGAAAGGGGCATTAACCCGCATCCTAGACCACTGAAATTCCCAAAAATCGTTTTGGCAAGAAAAGTGCATCCTTCACACCTGACAGTTCAGAATATGTTAGCATCCCAAAAAAGGCCTTAAAATGCATCTTAGGCCTGCAAAAATGTTGAAAACTTTGGAGGCCCAAAAAAGGGGTTTACAGGCATCCTAGACCCCCTAAAGTCCAGAAAATGTTGGTTGACCAAAAACTGTGCCAGAGAGCTCTGAATGTCCCAAAATCATTTGTAGCCTAAAATGGCATTATCCCACACCCTTGACGCCTGAACTTCCCAAAAATATTTTTGGCACAAAAATGCATCCTACACCCCTGAAAGTTCAGAATATGATAGCAGCCCAAAAAAGGCCTTAAAATGCATCTTAGGCCTGCAAAAATGTTGAAAACTTTGGAGGCCCAAAAAAGGGGTTTACAGGCATCCTAGACCCCCTAAAGTCCAGAAAATGTTGGTTGACCAAAAACTGTGCCAGAGAGCTCTGAATGTCCCAAAATCATTTGTAGCCTAAAAGGGGCATTATTCCACACCCTTGACGCCTGAACTTCCCAAAAATATTTTTGGCACAAAAATGCATCCTACACCCCTGAAAGTTCAGAATATGTTAGCAGCCCAAAAAAGGCCTTAAAATGCATCTTAGTCCTGCAAAAATGTTGAAAACTTTGGAGGCCCAAAAAAGGGGTTTACAGGCATCCTAGACCCCCTAAAGTCCAGAAAATGTTGGTTGACCAAAAACTGTGCCAGAGAGCTCTGAATGTCCCAAAATCATTTGTAGCCTAAAAGGGGCATTATCCCACACCCTTGACGCCTGAAATTCCCAAAAATATTTTTGGCACAAAAATGCATCCTACACCCCTGAAAGTTCAGAATATGTTAGCAGCCCAAAAAAGGCCTTAAAATGCCTGTTATGTCTGGAAAAATGTTGAACACTTTGGAGGCCTAAAAAAGGGGTTTACAGGCATCCTAGACCCCCTAAAGTCCAGAAAATGTTGGTGGCCAAAAACTGTGCCAGAGAGCTCTGAATGTCCCAGAAACATTTGCAGCCTGAAAGGAGCATTAACCCGCATCCTAGACCACTGAAATTCCTAAAAATAATTTTGACATGAAAAATGCATCCTACACCCCTGAAAGTTCAGAATATGTTAGCAGCCCAAAAAAGGCCTTAAAATGCCTTTTAGGCCTGCAAGAATGTTGAAAACTTTGGAGGTCAAAAAAAGGGGTTTACAGGTATCCTAGACCCCCTAAAGTCCAGAAAATTTTGGTGGCCCAAAACTGTGCCAGAGAGCTCTGCATGTCCCAAAATCATTTGTAGCCTGAAAGGGGCATTAACCCGCATCCTAGACCACTGAAATTGCCAAAAATCGTTTTGGCAAGAAAAGTGCATCCTTCACACCTGACAGTTCAGAATATGTTAGCATCCCAAAAAAGGCCTTAAAATGCATCTAAGGCCTGCAAAAATGTTGACAACTTTGGAGGCCCAAAAAAGGGGTTTACAGGCATCCTAGACCCCCTAAAGTCCAGAAAATGTTGGTTGACCAAAAACTGTGCCAGAGAGCTCTGAATGTCCCAAAATCATTTGTAGCCTAAAAGGGGCATTATCCCACACCCTTGACGCCTGAAATTCCCAAAAATATTTTTGGCACAAAAATGCATCCTACACCCCTGAAAGTTCAGAATATGTTAGCAGCCCAAAAAAGGCCTTAAAATGCATCTTAGTCCTGCAAAAATGTTGAAAACTTTGGAGGCCCAAAAAAGGGGTTTACAGGCATCCTAGACCCCCTAAAGTCCAGAAAATGTTGGTTGCCCAAAAACTGTGCCAAAGAGCTCTGAATGTCCCAAAATCATTTGTAGCCAGAAAGGGGCATTAACCCACACCCTTGATGCCTGAAATTCCCAAAAATACTTTTGGCAGAAAAATGCATCCTACACCTCTGAAAGTTCAGAATATGTTAGCCGCCCAAAAAAGGCCTTAAAATGCATCTTAGGCCTGCAAAAATGTTGAAAACTTTGGAGGCCCAAAAAAGGGGTTTACAGGCATCCTAGACCCCCTAAAGTCCAGAAAATGTTGGTTGACCAAAAACTGTGCCAGAGAGCTCTGAATGTCCCAAAATCATTTGTAGCCTAAAAGGGGCATTATCCCACACCCTTGACGCCTGAAATTCCCAAAAATATTTTTGACACAAAAATGCATCCTACACACCTGAACGTTCAGAATATGTTAGCAGCCCAAAAAAGGCCTTAAAATGCGTGTTATGTCTGGAAAAATGTTGAACACTTTGGAGGCCTAAAAAAGGGGTTTACAGGCATCCTAGACCCCCTAAAGTCCAGAAAATGGTGGTTGCCCAAAAACTGTGCCAGAGAGCTCTGAATGTCCCAGAAACATTTGCAGCCTGAAAGGAGCATTAACCCGCATCCTAGACCACTGAAATTCCCAAAAATAATTTTGACATGAAAAATGCATCCTACACCCCTGAAAGTTCAGAATATGTTAGCAGCCCAAAAAAGGCCTTAAAATGCCTTTTAGGCCTGCAAGAATGTTGAAAACTTTGGAGGTCAAAAAAAGGGGTTTACAGGTATCCTAGACCCCCTAAAGTCCAGAAAATTTTGGTGGCCCAAAACTGTGCCAGAGAGCTCTGCATGTCCCAAAATCATTTGTAGCCTGAAAGGGGCATTAACCCGCATCCTAGACCACTGAAATTCCTAAAAATCGTTTTGGCAAGAAAAGTGCATCCTTCACACCTGACAGTTCAGAATATGTTAGCATCCCAAAAAAGGCCTTAAAATGCATCTTAGGCCTGCAAAAATGTTGAAAACTTTGGAGGCCCAAAAAAGGGGTTTACAGGCATCCTAGACCCCCTAAAGTCCAGAAAATGTTGGTTGACCAAAAACTGTGCCAGAGAGCTCTGAATGTCCCAAAATCATTTGTAGCCTAAAAGGGGCCTTATCCCACACCCTTGACGCCTGAAATTCCCAAAAATATTTTTGGCGCAAAAATGCATCCTACACCCCTGAAAGTTCAGAATATGTTAGCAGCCCAAAAAAGGCCTTAAAATGCATCTTAGTCCTGCAAAAATGTTGAAAACTTTGGAGGCCCAAAAAAGGGGTTTACAGGCATCCTAGACCCCCTAAAGTCCAGAAAATGTTGGTTGCCCAAAAACTGTGCCAAAGAGCTCTGAATGTCCCAAAATCATTTGTAGCCTGAAAGGGGCATTAACCTGCATCCTAGACCACTGAAATTCCCAAAAATCGTTTTGGCAAGAAAAGTGCATCCTTCACACCTGACAGTTCAGAATATGTTAGCATCCCAAAAAAGACCTTAAAATGCATCTTAGGCCTGCAAAAATGTTGAAAACTTTGGAGGCCCAAAAAAGGGGTTTACAGGCATCCTAGACTCCCTAAAGTCCAGAAAATGTTGGTTGCCCAAAAACTGTGCCAAAGAGCTCTGAATGTCCCAAAATCATTTGTAGCCAGAAAGGGGCATTAACCCACACCCTTGATGCCTGAAATTCCCAAAAATACTTTTGGCAGAAAAATGCATCCTAGACACCTGAACGTTCAGAATATGTTAGCAGCCCAAAAAAGGCCTTAAAATGCCTGTTATGTCTGGAAAAATGTTGAACACTTTGGAGGCCTAAAAAAGGGGTTTACAGGCATCCTAGACCCCCTAAAGTCCAGAAAATGTTGGTGGCCAAAAACTGTGCCAGAGAGCTCTGAATGTCCCAGAAACATTTGCAGCCTGAAAGGAGCACTAACCCGCATCCTAGACCACTGAAATTCCCAAAAATAATTTTGACATGAAAAATGCATCCTACACCCCTGAAAGTTCAGAATATGTTAGCAGCCCAAAAAAGGCCTTAAAATGCCTTTTAGGCCTGCAAGAATGTTGAAAACTTTGGAGGTCAAAAAAAGGGGTTTACAGGTATCCTAGACCCCCTAAAGTCCAGAAAATTGTGGTGGCCCAAAACTGTGCCAGAGAGCTCTGCATGTCCCAAAATCATTTGTAGCCTGAAAGGGGCATTAACCCGCATCCTAGACCACTGAAATTCCCAAAAATCGTTTTGGCAAGAAAAGTGCATCCTTCACACCTGACAGTTCAGAATATGTTAGCATCCCAAAAAAGGCCTTAAAATGCATTTTAGGCCTGCAAGAATGTTGAAAACTCTGGAGGCCCAAAAAAGGGGTTTACAGGCATCCTAGACCCCCTAAAGTCCAGAAAATGTTGGTTGACCAAAAACTGTGCCAGAGAGCTCTGAATGTCCCAAAATCATTTGTAGCCTAAAAGGGGCCTTATCCCACACCCTTGACGCCTGAAATTCCCAAAAATATTTTTGGCACAAAAATGCATCCTACACCCCTGAAAGTTCAGAATATGTTAGCAGCCCAAAAAAGGCCTTAAAATGCATCTCAGTCCTGCAAAAATGTTGAAAACTTTGGAGGCCCAAAAAAGGGGTTTACAGGCATCCTAGACCCCCTAAAGTCCAGAAAATGTTGGTTGCCCAAAAACTGTGCCAAAGAGCTCTGAATGTCCCAAAATCATTTGTAGCCAGAAAGGGGCATTAACCCACACCCTTGATGCCTGAAATTCCCAAAAATACTTTTGGCAGAAAAATGCATCCTACACCCCTGAAAGTTCAGAATATGTTAGCCGCCCAAAAAAGGCCTTAAAATGCATCTTAGGCCTGCAAAAATGTTGAAAACTTTGGAGGCCCAAAAAAGGGGTTTAGAGGCATCCTAGACCCCCTAAAGTCCAGAAAATGTTGGTTGACCAAAAACTGTGCCAGAGAGCTCTGAATGTCCCAAAATCATTTGTAGCCTAAAAGGGGCATTATCCCACACCCTTGACGCCTGAAATTCCCAAAAATATTTTTGACACAAAAATGCATCCTACACACCTGAACGTTCAGAATATGTTAGCAGCCCAAAAAAGGCCTTAAAATGCCTGTTATGTCTGGAAAAATGTTGAACACTTTGGAGGCCTAAAAAAGGGGTTTACAGGCATCCTAGACCCCCTAAAGTCCAGAAAATGTTGGTGGCCAAAAACTGTGCCAGAGAGCTCTGAATGTCCCAGAAACATTTGCAGCCTGAAAGGAGCATTAACCCGCATCCTAGACCACTGAAATTCCCAAAAATAATTTTGACATGAAAAATGCATCCTACACCCCTGAAAGTTCAGAATATGTTAGCAGCCCAAAAAAGGCCTTAAAATGCCTTTTAGGCCTGCAAGAATGTTGAAAACTTTGGAGGTCAAAAAAAGGGGTTTACAGGTATCCTAGACCCCCTAAAGTCCAGAAAATTTTGGTGGCCCAAAACTGTGCCAGAGAGCTCTGCATGTCCCAAAATCATTTGTAGCCTGAAAGGGGCATTAACCCGCATCCTAGACCACTGAAATTCCCAGAAATCATTTTGGCAAGAAAAGTGCATCCTTCACACCTGACAGTTCAGAATATGTTAGCATCCCAAAAAAGGCCTTAAAATGCACCTTAGGCCTGCAAAAATGTTGAAAACTTTGGAGGCCCAAAAAAGGGGTTTAGAGGCATCCTAGACTCCCTAAAGTCCAGAAAATGTTGGTTGACCAAAAACTGTGCCAGAGAGCTCTGAATGCCCCAAAATCATTTGTAGCCTAAAAGGGGCATTATCCCACACCCTTGACGCCTGAAATTCCCAAAAATACTTTTGGCACAAAAATGCATCCTACACCCCTGAAAGTTCAGAATATGTTAGCCGCCCAAAAAAGGCCTTAAAATGCATCTTAGTCCTGCAAAAATGTTGAAAACTTTGGAGGCCCAAAAAAGGGGTTTACAGGCATCCTAGACCCCCTAAAGTCCAGAAAATGTTGGTTGCCCAAAAACTGTGCCAAAGAGCTCTGAATGTCCCAAAATCATTTGTAGCCAGAAAGGGGCATTAACCCACACCCTTAATGCCTGAAATTCCCAAAAATACTTTTGGCAGAAAAATGCATCCTACACACCTGAACGTTCAGAATATGTTAGCAGCCCAAAAAAGGCCTTAAAATGCCTGTTATGTCTGGAAAAATGTTGAACACTTTGGAGGCCTAAAAAAGGGGTTTACAGGCATCCTAGACCCCCTAAAGTCCAGAAAATGTTGGTGGCCAAAAACTGTGCCAGAGAGCTCTGAATGTCCCAAAATCATTTGTAGCCTAAAAGGGGCATTATCCCACACCCTTGACGCCTGAAATTCCCAAAAATACTTTTGGCACAAAAATGCATCCTACACCCCTGAAAGTTCAGAATATGTTAGCCGCCCAAAAAAGGCCTTAAAATGCATCTTAGTCCTGCAAAAATGTTGAAAACTTTGGAGGCCCAAAAAAGGGGTTTACAGGCATCCTAGACCCCCTAAAGTCCAGAAAATGTTGGTTGCCCAAACACTGTGCCAAAGAGCTCTGAATGTCCCAAAATCATTTGTAGCCAGAAAGGGGCATTAACCCACACCCTTAATGCCTGAAATTCCCAAAAATACTTTTGGCAGAAAAATGCATCCTACACACCTGAACGTTCAGAATATGTTAGCAGCCCAAAAAAGGCCTTAAAATGCCTGTTATGTCTGGAAAAATGTTGAACACTTTGGAGGCCTAAAAAAGGGTTTTACAGGCATCCTAGACCCCCTAAAGTCCAGAAAATGTTGGTGGCCAAAAACTGTGCCAGAGAGCTCTGAATGTCCCAGAAACATTTGCAGCCTGAAAGGAGCACTAACCCGCATCCTAGACCACTGAAATTCCCAAAAATAATTTTGACATGAAAAATGCATCCTACACCCCTGAAAGTTCAGAATATGTTAGCAGCCCAAAAAAGGCCTTAAAATGCCTTTTAGGCCTGCAAGAATGTTGAAAACTTTGGAGGTCAAAAAAAGGGGTTTACAGGTATCCTAGACCCCCTAAAGTCCAGAAAATTGTGGTGGCCCAAAACTGTGCCAGAGTGCTCTGCATGTCCCAAAATCATGTGTAGCCTGAAAGGGGCATTAACCCGCATCCTAGACCACTGAAATTCCCAAAAATCGTTTTGGCAAGAAAAGTGCATCCTTCACACCTGACAGTTCAGAATATGTTAGCATCCCAAAAAAGGCCTTAAAATGCATCTTAGGCCTGCAAAAATGTTGAAAACTTTGGAGGCCCAAAAAAGGGGTTTACAGGCATCCTAGACCCCCTAAAGTCCAGAAAATGTTGGTTGACCAAAAACTGTGCCAGAGAGCTCTGAATGTCCCAAAATCATTTGTAGCCTAAAAGGGGCATTATCCCACACCCTTGACGCCTGAAATTCCCAAAAATATTTTTGGCACAAAAATGCATCCTACACCCCTGAAAGTTCAGAATATGTTAGCAGCCCAAAAAAGGCCTTAAAATGCATCTTAGTCCTGCAAAAATGTTGAAAACTTTGGAGGCCCAAAAAGGGGGTTTACAGGCATCCTAGTCCCCCTAAAGTCCAGAAAATGTTGGTTGCCCAAAAACTGTGCCAAAGAGCTCTGAATGTCCCAAAATCATTTGTAGCCAGAAAGGGGCATTAACCCACACCCTTGATGCCTGAAATTCCCAAAAATACTTTTGGCAGAAAAATGCATCCTACACACCTGAACGTTCAGAATATGTTAGCAACCCAAAGAAGGCCTTAAAATGCCTGTTATGTCTGGAAAAATGTTGAACACTTTGGAGGCCTAAAAAAGGGGTTTACAGGCATCCTAGACCCCCTAAAGTCCAGAAAATGTTGGTGGCCAAAAACTGTGCCAGAGAGCTCTGAATGTCCCAGAAACATTTGCAGCCTGAAAGGAGCATTAACCCGCATCCTAGACCACTGAAATTCCCAAAAATAATTTTGACATGAAAAATGCATCCTACACCCCTGAAAGTTCAGAATATGTTAGCAGCCCAAAAAAGGCCTTAAAATGCCTTTTAGGCCTGCAAGAATGTTGAAAACTTTGGAGGTCAAAAAAAGGGGTTTACAGGTATCCTAGACCCCCTAAAGTCCAGAAAATTTTGGTGGCCCAAAACTGTGCCAGAGAGCTCTGCATGTCCCAAAATCATTTGTAGCCTGAAAGGGGCATTAACCTGCATCCTAGACCACTGAAATTCCCAAAAATCGTTTTGGCAAGAAAAGTGCATCCTTCACACCTGACAGTTCAGAATATGTTAGCATCCCAAAAAAGACCTTAAAATGCATCTTAGGCCTGCAAAAATGTTGAAAACTTTGGAGGCCCAAAAAAGGGGTTTACAGGCATCCTAGACCCCCTAAAGTCCAGAAAATGTTGGTTGACCAAAAACTGTGCCAGAGAGCTCTGAATGTCCCAAAATCATTTGTAGCCTAAAAGGGGCATTATCCCACACCCTTGACGCCTGAAATTCCCAAAAATATTTTTGGCACAAAAATGCATCCTACACCCCTGAAAGTTCAGAATATGTTAGCAGCCCAAAAAAGGCCTTAAAATGCATCTTAGTCCTGCAAAAATGTTGAAAACTTTGGAGGCCCAAAAAAGGGGTTTACAGGCAGCCTAGACCCCCTAAAGTCCAGAAAATGTTGGTTGCCCAAAAACTGTGCCAAAGAGCTCTGAATGTCCCAAAATCATTTGTAGCCAGAAAGGGGCATTAACCCACACCCTTGATGCCTGAAATTCCCAAAAATACTTTTGGCAGAAAAATGCATCCTACACCCCTGAAAGTTCAGAATATGTTAGCCGCCCAAAAAAGGCCTTAAAATGCATCTTAGGCCTGCAAAAATGTTGAAAACTTTGGAGGCCCAAAAAAGGGGTTTAGAGGCATCCTAGACCCCCTAAAGTCCAGAAAATGTTGGTTGACCAAAAACTGTGCCAGAGAGCTCTGAATGTCCCAAAATCATTTGTAGCCTAAAAGGGGCATTATCCCACACCCTTGACGCCTGAAATTCCCAAAAATATTTTTGACACAAAAATGCATCCTACACACCTGAACGTTCAGAATATGTTAGCAGCCCAAAAAAGGCCTTAAAATGCCTGTTATGTCTGGAAAAATGTTGAACACTTTGGAGGCCTAAAAAAGGGGTTTACAGGCATCCTAGACCCCCTAAAGTCCAGAAAATGTTGGTGGCCAAAAACTGTGCCAGAGAGCTCTGAATGTCCCAGAAACATTTGCAGCCTGAAAGGAGCATTAACCCGCATCCTAGACCACTGAAATTCCCAAAAATCGTTTTGGCAAGAAAAGTGCATCCTTCACACCTGACAGTTCAGAATATGTTAGCATCCCAAAAAAGGCCTTAAAATGCATCTTAGGCCTGAAAAAATGTTGAAAACTTTGGAGGCCCAAAAAAGGGGTTTACAGGCATCCTAGACCCCCTAAAGTCCAGAAAATGTTGGTTGACCAAAAACTGTGCCAGAGAGCTCTGAATGTCCCAAAATCATTTGTAGCCTAAAAGGGGCATTATCCCACACCCTTGACGCCTGAAATTCCCAAAAATATTTTTGGCACAAAAATGCATCCTACACCCCTGAAAGTTCAGAATATGTTAGCAGCCCAAAAAAGGCCTTAAAATGCATCTTAGTCCTGCAAAAATGTTGAAAACTTTGGAGGCCCAAAAAAGGGGTTTACAGGCATCCTAGACCCCCTAAAGTCCAGAAAATGTTGGTTGCCCAAAAACTGTGCCAAAAAGCTCTGAATGTCCCAAAATCATTTGTAGCCAGAAAGGGGCATTAACCCACACCCTTGATGCCTGAAATTCCCAAAAATACTTTTGGCAGAAAAATGCATCCTACACCCCTGAAAGTTCAGAATATGTTAGCCGCCCATAAAAGGCCTTAAAATGCATCTTAGGCCTGCAAAAATGTTGAAAACTTTGGAGGCCCAAAAAAGGGGTTTACAGGCATCCTAGACCCCCTAAAGTCCAGAAAATGTTGGTTGACCAAAAACTGTGCCAGAGAGCTCTGAATGTCCCAAAATCATTTGTAGCCTAAAAGGGGCATTATCCCACACCCTTGACACCTGAAATTCCCAAAAATATTTTTGGCACAAAAATGCATCCTACACCCCTGAAAGTTCAGAATATGTTAGCAGCCCAAAAAAAGGCCTTAAAATGCATCTTAGTCCTGCAAAAATGTTGAAAACTTTGGAGGCCCAAAAAAGGGGTTTACAGGCATCCTAGACCCCCTAAAGTCCAGAAAATGTTGGTTGCCCAAAAACTGTGCCAAAGAGCTCTGAATGTCCCAAAATCATTTGTAGCCAGAAAAGAGCATTAACCCACACCCTTGATGCCTGAAATTCCCAAAAATACTTTTGGCAGAAAAATGCATCCTACACCCCTGAAAGTTCATAATATGTTAGCCGCCCAAAAAAGGCCTTAAAATGCATCTTAGGCCTGCAAAAATGTTTAAAACTTTGGAGGCCCAAAAAAGGGGTTTAGAGGCATCCTAGACCCCCTAAAGTCCAGAAAATGTTGGTTGACCAAAAACTGTGCCAGAGAGCTCTGAATGTCCCAAAATCATTTGTAGCCTAAAAGGGGCATTATCCCACACCCTTGACGCCTGAAATTCCCAAAAATATTTTTGGCACAAAAATGCATCCTACACCCCTGAAAGTTCAGAATATGTTAGCAGCCCAAAAAAGGCCTTAAAATGCATCTTAGTCCTGCAAAAATGTTGAAAACTTTGGAGGCCCAAAAAAGGGGTTTACAGGCAGCCTAGACCCCCTAAAGTCCAGAAAATGTTGGTTGCCCAAAAACTGTGCCAAAGAGCTCTGAATGTCCCAAAATCATTTGTAGCCAGAAAGGGGCATTAACCCACACCCTTGATGCCTGAAATTCCCAAAAATACTTTTGGCAGAAAAATGCATCCTACACCCCTGAAAGTTCAGAATATGTTAGCCGCCCAAAAAAGGCCTTAAAATGCATCTTAGGCCTGCAAAAATGTTGAAAACTTTGGAGGCCCAAAAAAGGGGTTTAGAGGCATCCTAGACCCCCTAAAGTCCAGAAAATGTTGGTTGACCAAAAACTGTGCCAGAGAGCTCTGAATGTCCCAAAATCATTTGTAGCCTAAAAGGGGCATTATCCCACACCCTTGACGCCTGAAATTCCCAAAAATATTTTTGACACAAAAATGCATCCTACACACCTGAACGTTCAGAATATGTTAGCAGCCCAAAAAAGGCCTTAAAATGCCTGTTATGTCTGGAAAAATGTTGAACACTTTGGAGGCCTAAAAAAGGGGTTTACAGGCATCCTAGACCCCCTAAAGTCCAGAAAATGTTGGTGGCCAAAAACTGTGCCAGAGAGCTCTGAATGTCCCAGAAACATTTGCAGCCTGAAAGGAGCATTAACCCGCATCCTAGACCACTGACATTCCCAAAAATAATTTTGACATGAAAAATGCATCCTACACCCCTGAAAGTTCAGAATATGTTAGCAGCCCAAAAAAGGCCTTAAAATGCATCTTAGTCCTGCAAAAATGTTGAAAACTTTGGAGGCCCAAAAAAGGGGTTTACAGGCATCCTAGACCCCCTAAAGTCCAGAAAATGTTGGTTGCCCAAAAACTGTGCCAAAGAGCTCTGAATGTCCCAAAATCATTTGTAGCCAGAAAGGGGCATTAACCCACACCCTTGATGCCTGAAATTCCCAAAAATACTTTTGGCAGAAAAATGCATCCTACACCCCTGAAAGTTCAGAATATGTTAGCATCCCAAAAAAGGCCTTAAAATGCATCTTAGGCCTGCAAAAATGTTGAAAACTTTGGAGGCCCAAAAAAGGGGTTTACAGGCATCCTAGACCCCCTAAAGTCCAGAAAATGTTGGTTGACCAAAAACTGTGCCAGAGAGCTCTGAATGTCCCAAAATCATTTGTAGCCAGAAAGGGGCATTAACCCACACCCTTGATGCCTGAAATTCCCAAAAATACTTTTGGCAGAAAAATGCATCCTACATACCTGAACGTTCAGAATATGTTAGCAACCCAAAAAAGGCCTTAAAATGCCTGTTATGTCTGGAAAAATGTTGAACACTTTGGAGGCCTAAAAAAGGGGTTTACAGGTATCCTAGAGCCCCTAAAGTCCAGAAAATTTTGGTGGCCCAAAACTGTGCCAGAGAGCTCTGCATGTCCCAAAATCATTTGTAGCCTGAAAGGGGCATTAACCTGCATCCTAGACCACTGAAATTCCCAAAAATCGTTTTGGCAAGAAAAGTGCATCCTTCACACCTGACAGTTCAGAATATGTTAGCATCCCAAAAAAGACCTTAAAATGCATCTTAGGCCTGCAAAAATGTTGAAAACTTTGGAGGCCCAAAAAAGGGGTTTACAGGCATCCTAGACCCCCTAAAGTCCAGAAATTGTTGGTTGACCAAAAACTGTGCCAGAGAGCTCTGAATGTCCCAAAATCATTTGTAGCCAGAAAGGGGCATTAACCCACACCCTTGATGCCTGAAATTCCCAAAAATACTCTTGGCAGAAAAATGCATCCTACACCCCTGAAAGTTCAGAATATGTTAGCCGCCCAAAAAAGGCCTTAAAATGCATCTTAGGCCTGCAAAAATGTTGAAAACTTTGGAGGCCCAAAAAAGGGGTTTAGAGGCATCCTAGACCCCCTAAAGTCCAGAAAATGTTGGTTGACCAAAAACTGTGCCAGAGAGCTCTGAATGTCCCAAAATCATTTGTAGCCTAAAAGGGGCATTATCCCACACCCTTGACGCCTGAAATTCCCAAAAATATTTTTGACACAAAAATGCATCCTACACACCTGAACGTTCAGAATATGTTAGCAGCCCAAAAAAGGCCTCAAAATGCCTGTTATGTCTGGAAAAATGTTGAACACTTTGGAGGCCTAAAAAAGGGGTTTACAGGCATCCTAGACCCCCTAAAGTCCAGAAAATGTTGGTGGCGAAAAACTGTGCCAGAGAGCTCTGAATGTCCCAGAAACATTTGCAGCCTGAAAGGAGCATTAACCCGCATCCTAGACCACTGAAATTCCCAAAAATCGTTTTGGCAAGAAAAGTGCATCCTTCACACCTGACAGTTCAGAATATGTTAGCATCCCAAAAAAGGCCTTAAAATGCATCTTAGGCCTGAAAAAATGTTGAAAACTTTGGAGGCCCAAAAAAGGGGTTTACAGGCATCCTAGACCCCCTAAAGTCCAGAAAATGTTGGTTGACCAAAAACTGTGCCAGAGAGTTCTGAATGTCCCAAAATCATTTGTAGCCTAAAAGGGGCATTATCCCACACCCTTGACGCCTGAAATTCCCAAAAATATTTTTGGCACAAAAATGCATCCTACACCCCTGAAAGTTCAGAATATGTTAGCAGCCCAAAAAAGGCCTTAAAATGCATCTTAGTCCTGCAAAAATGTTGAAAACTTTGGAGGCCCAAAAAAGGGGTTTACAGGCATCCTAGACCCCCTAAAGTCCAGAAAAGGTTGGTTGCCCAAAAACTGTGCCAAAGAGCTCTGAATGTCCCAAAATCATTTGTAGCCAGAAAGGGGCATTAACCCACACCCTTGATGCCTGAAATTCCCAAAAATACTTTTGGCAGAAAAATGCATCCTACACCCCTGAAAGTTCAGAATATGTTAGCCGCCCAAAAAAGGCCTTAAAATGCATCTTAGGCCTGCAAAAATGTTGAAAACTTTGGAGGCCCAAAAAAGGGGTTTACAGGCATCCTAGACCCCCTAAAGTCCAGAAAATGTTGGTTGACCAAAAACTGTGCCAGAGAGCTCTGAATGTCCCAAAATCATTTGTAGCCTAAAAGGGGCATTATCCCACACCCTTGACTCCTGAAATTCCCAAAAATATTTTTGGCACAAAAATGCATCCTACACCCCTGAAAGTTCAGAATATGTTAGCAGCCCAAAAAAGGCCTTAAAATGCATCTTAGTCATGCAAAAATGTTGAAAACTTTGGAGGCCCAAAAAAGGGGTTTAGAGGCATCCTAGACCCCCTAAAGTCCAGAAAATGTTGGTTGACCAAAAACTGTGCCAGAGAGCTCTGAATGTCCCAAAATCATTTGTAGCCTAAAAGGGGCATTATCCCACACCCTTGACGCCTGAAATTCCCAAAAATATTTTTGACACAAAAATGCATCCTACACACCTGAACGTTCAGAATATGCTAGCAGCCCAAAAAAGGCCTTAAAATGCCTGTTATGTCTGGAAAAATGTTGAACACTTTGGAGGCCTAAAAAAGGGGTTTACAGGCATCCTAGACCCCCTAAAGTCCAGAAAATGTTGGTGGCCAAAAACTGTGCCAGAGAGCTCTGAATGTCCCAGAAACATTTGCAGCCTGAAAGGAGCATTAACCCGCATCCTAGACCACTGAAATTCCCAAAAATAATTTTGACATGAAAAATGCATCCTACACCCCTGAAAGTTCAGAATATGTTAGCAGCCCAAAAAAGGCCTTAAAATGCCTTTTAGGCCTGCAAGAATGTTGAAAACTTTGGAGGTCAAAAAAACGGGTTTACAGGTATCCTAGACCCCCTAACGTCCAGAAAATTTTGGTGGCCCAAAACTGTGCCAGAGAGCTCTGCATGTCCCAAAATCATTTGTAGCCTGAAAGGGGCATTAACCCGCATCCTAGACGACTGAAATTGCCAAAAATCGTTTTGGCAAGAAAAGTGCACCCTTCACACCTGACAGTTCAGAATATGTTAGCATCCCAAAAAAGGCCTTAAAATGCATCTAAGGCCTGCAAAAATGTTGAAAACTTTGGAGGCCCAAAAAAGGGGTTTACAGGCATCCTAGACCCCCTAAAGTCCAGAAAATGTTGGTTGACCAAAAACTGTGCCAGAGAGCTCTGAATGTCCCAAAATCATTTGTAGCCTAAAAGGGGCATTATCCCACACCCTTGACGCCTGAAATTCCCAAAAATATTTTTGGCACAAAAATGCATCCTACACCCCTGAAAGTTCAGAATATGTTAGCAGCCCAAAAAAGGCCTTAAAATGCATCTTAGTCCTGCAAAAATGTTGAAAACTTTGGAGGCCCAAAAAAGGGGTTTACAGGCATCCTAGACCCCCTAAAGTCCAGAAAATGTTGGTTGCCCAAAAACTGTGCCAAAGAGCTCTGAATGTCCCAAAATCATTTGTAGCCAGAAAGGGGCATTAACCCACACCCTTGATGCCTGAAATTCCCAAAAATACTTTTGGCAGAAAAATGCATCCTACACCCCTGAAAGTTCAGAATATGTTAGCCGCCCAAAAAAGGCCTTAAAATGCATCTTAGGCCTGCAAAAATGTTGAAAACTTTGGAGGCCCAAAAAAGGGGTTTACAGGCATCCTAGACCCCCTAAAGTCCAGAAAATGTTGGTTGACCAAAAACTGTGCCAGAGAGCTCTGAATGTCCCAAAATCATTTGTAGCCTAAAAGGGGCATTATCCCACACCCTTGACGCCTGAAATTCCCAAAAATATTTTTGACACAAAAATGCATCCTACACACCTGAACGTTCAGAATATGTTAGCAGCCCAAAAAAGGCCTTAAAATGCCTGTTATGTCTGGAAAAATGTTGAACACTTTGGAGGCCTAAAAAAGGGGTTTACAGGCATCCTAGACCCCCTAAAGTCCAGAAAATGTTGGTGGCCAAAAACTGTGCCAGAGAGCTCTGAATGTCCCAGAAACATTTGCAGCCTGAAAGGAGCATTAACCCGCATCCTAGACCACTGACATTCCCAAAAATAATTTTGACATGAAAAATGCATCCTACACCCCTGAAAGTTCAGAATATGTTAGCAGCCCAAAAAAGGCCTTAAAATGCATTTTAGGCCTGCAAGAATGTTGAAAACTTTGGAGGTCAAAAAAAGGGGTTTACAGGTATCCTAGACCCCCTAAAGTCCAGAAAATTTTGGTGGCCCAAAACTGTGCCAGAGAGCTCTGCATGTCCCAAAATCATTTGTAGCCTGAAAGGGGCATTAACCCGCATCCTAGACCACTGAAATTCCCAAAAATCGTTTTGGCAAGAAAAGTGCATCCTTCACACCTGACAGTTCAGAATATGTTAGCATCCCAAAAAAGGCCTTAAAATGCATCTTAGGCCTGCAAAAATGTTGAAAACTTTGGAGGCCCAAAAAATGGGTTTACAGGCATCCTAGACCCCCTAAAGTCCAGAAAATGTTGGTTGACCAAAAACTGTGCCAGAGAGCTCTGAATGTCCCAAAATCATTTGTAGCCTAAAAGGGGCACTATCCCACACCCTTGACGCCTGAAATTCCCAAAAATATTTTTGGCACAAAAATGCATCCTACACCCCTGAAAGTTCAGAATATGTTAGCAGCCCAAAAAAGGCCTTAAAATGCATCTTAGTCCTGCAAAAATGTTGAAAACTTTGGAGGCCCAAAAAAGGGGTTTACAGGCATCCTAGACCCCCTAAAGTCCAGAAAATGTTGGTTGCCCAAAAACTGTGCCAAAGAGCTCTGAATGTCCCAAAATCATTTGTAGCCAGAAAGGGGCATTAACCCACACCCTTGATGCCTGAAATTCCCAAAAAAACTTTTGGCAGAAAAATGCATCCTACACCCCTGAAAGTTCAGAATATGTTAGCCGCCCAAAAAAGGCCTTAAAATGCATCTTAGGCCTGCAAAAATGTTATAAACATTGGAGGCCCAAAAAAGGGGTTTAGAGGCATCCTAGACCCCCTAAAGTCCAGAAAATGTTGGTTGACCAAAAACTGTGCCAGAGAGCTCTGAATGTCCCAAAATCATTTGTAGCCTAAAAGGGGCATTATCCCACACCCTTGACGCCTGAAATTCCCAAAAATATTTTTGGCACAAAAATGCATCCTACACCCCTGAAAGTTCAGAATATGTTAGCCGCCCAAAAAAGGCCTTAAAATGCATCTTAGTCCTGCAAAAATGTTGAAAACTTTGGAGGCCCAAAAAAGGGGTTTACAGGCATCCTAGACCCCCTAAAGTCCAGAAAATGTTGGTTGCCCAAAAACTGTGCCAAAGAGCTCTGAATGTCCCAAAATCATTTGTAGCCAGAAAGGGGCATTAACCCACACCCTTAATGCCTGAAATTCCCAAAAATACTTTTGGCAGAAAAATGCATCCTACACACCTGAACGTTCAGAATATGTTAGCAGCCCAAAAAAGGCCTTAAAATGCCTGTTATGTCTGGAAAAATGTTGAACACTTTGGAGGCCTAAAAAAGGGGTTTACAGGCATCCTAGACCCCCTAAAGTCCAGAAAATGTTGGTGGCCAAAAACTGTGCCAGAGAGCTCTGAATGTCCCAGAAACATTTGCAGCCTGAAAGGAGCACTAACCCGCATCCTAGACCACTGAAATTCCCAAAAATAATTTTGACATGAAAAATGCATCCTACACCCCTGAAAGTTCAGAATATGTTAGCAGCCCAAAAAAGGCCTTAAAATGCCTTTTAGGCCTGCAAGAATGTTGAAAACTTTGGAGGTCAAAAAAAGGGGTTTACAGGTATCCTAGACCCCCTAAAGTCCAGAAAATTGTGGTGGCCCAAAACTGTGCCAGAGAGCTCTGCATGTCCCAAAATCATGTGTAGCCTGAAAGGGGCATTAACCCGCATCCTAGACCACTGAAATTCCCAAAAATCGTTTTGGCAAGAAAAGTGCATCCTTCACACCTGACAGTTCAGAATATGTTAGCATCCCAAAAAAGGCCTTAAAATGCATCTTAGGCCTGCAAAAATGTTGAAAACTTTGGAGGCCCAAAAAAGGGGTTTACAGGCATCCTAGACCCCCTAAAGTCCAGAAAATGTTGGTTGACCAAAAACTGTGCCAGAGAGCTCTGAATGTCCCAAAATCATTTGTAGCCTAAAAGGGGCATTATCCCACACCCTTGATGCCTGAAATTCCCAAAAATATTTTTGGCAAGAAAAGTGCATCCTTCACACCTGACAGTTCAGAATATGTTAGCATCCCAAAAAAGGCCTTAAAATGCATCTTAGGCCTGCAAAAATGTTGAAAACTTTGGAGGCCCAAAAAGGGGGTTTACAGGCATCCTAGACCCCCTAAAGTCCAGAAAATGTTGGTTGCCCAAAAACTGTGCCAAAGAGCTCTGAATGTCCCAAAATCATTTGTAGCCAGAAAGGGGCATTATCCCACACCCTTGACGCCTGAAATTCCCAAAAATATTTTTGGCAGAAAAATGCATCCTACACACCTGAACGTTCAGAATATGTTAGCAGCCCAAAAAAGGCCTTAAAATGCCTGTTATGTCTGGAAAAATGTTGAACACTTTGGAGGCCTAAAAAAGGGGTTTACAGGCATCCTAGACCCCCTAAAGTCCAGAAAATGTTGGTGGCCAAAAACTGTGCCAGAGAGCTCTGAATGTCCCAGAAACATTTGCAGCCTGAAAGGAGCACTAACCCGCATCCTAGACCACTGAAATTCCCAAAAATAATTTTGACATGAAAAATGCATCCTACACCCCTGAAAGTTCAGAATATGTTAGCAGCCCAAAAAAGGCCTTAAAATGCCTTTTAGGCCTGCAAGAATGTTGAAAACTTTGGAGGTCAAAAAAAGGGGTTTACAGGTATCCTAGACCCCCTAAAGTCCAGAAAATTGTGGTGGCCCAAAACTGTGCCAGAGAGCTCTGCATGTCCCAAAATCATTTGTAGCCTGAAAGGGGCATTAACCCGCATCCTAGACCACTGAAATTCCCAAAAATCGTTTTGGCAAGAAAAGTGCATCCTTCACACCTGACAGTTCAGAATATGTTAGCATCCCAAAAAAGGCCTTAAAATGCATCTTAGGCCTGCAAAAATGTTGAAAACTTTGGAGGCCCAAAAAAGGGGTTTACAGGCATCCTAGACCCCCTAAAGTCCAGAAAATGTTGGTTGACCAAAAACTGTGCCAGAGAGCTCTGAATGTCCCAAAATCATTTGTAGCCTAAAAGGGGCATTATCCCACACCCTTGATGCCTGAAATTCCCAAAAATATTTTTGGCACAAAAATGCATCCTACACCCCTGAAAGTTCAGAATATGTTAGCAGCCCAAAAAAGGCCTTAAAATGCATCTTAGTCCTGCAAAAATGTTGAAAACTTTGGAGGCCCAAAAAGGGGGTTTACAGGCATCCTAGACCCCCTAAAGTCCAGAAAATGTTGGTTGCCCAAAACCTGTGCCAAAGAGCTCTGAATGTCCCAAAATCATTTGTAGCCAGAAAGGGGCATTAACCCACACCCTTGATGCCTGAAATTCCCAAAAATACTTTTGGCAGAAAAATGCATCCTACACACCTGAACGTTCAGAATATGTTAGCAACCCAAAGAAGGCCTTAAAATGCCTGTTATGTCTGGAAAAATGTTGAACACTTTGGAGGCCTAAAAAAGGGGTTTACAGGCATCCTAGACCCCCTAAAGTCCAGAAAATGTTGGTGGCCAAAAACTGTGCCAGAGAGCTCTGAATGTCCCAGAAACATTTGCAGCCTGAAAGGAGCATTAACCCGCATCCTAGACCACTGAAATTCCCAAAAATAATTTTGACATGAAAAATGCATCCTACACCCCTGAAAGTTCAGAATATGTTAGCAGCCCAAAAAAGGCCTTAAAATGCCTTTTAGGCCTGCAAGAATGTTGAAAACTTTGGAGGTCAAAAAAAGGGGTTTACAGGTATCCTAGACCCCCTAAAGTCCAGAAAATTTTGGTGGCCCAAAACTGTGCCAGAGAGCTCTGCATGTCCCAAAATCATTTGTAGCCTGAAAGGGGCATTAACCCGCATCCTAGACCACTGAATTTCCCAAAAATCGTTTTGGCAAGAAAAGTGCATCCTTCACACCTGACAGTTCAGAATATGTTAGCATCCCAAAAAAGGCCTTAAAATGCATCTTAGGCCTGCAAAAATGTTGAAAACTTTGGAGGCCCAAAAAAGGGGTTTACAGGCATCCTAGACCCCCTAAAGTCCTGAAAATGTTGGTTGACCAAAAACTGTGCCAGAGAGCTCTGAATGTCCCAAAATCATTTGTAGCCTAAAAGGGGCATTATCCCACACCCTTGACGCCTGAAATTCCCAAAAATATTTTTGGCACAAAAATGCATCCTACACCCCTGAAAGTTCAGAATATGTTAGCAGCCCAAAAAAGGCCTTAAAATGCATCTTAGTCCTGCAAAAATGTTGAAAACTTTGGAGGCCCAAAAAAGGGGTTTACAGGCATCCTAGACCCCCTAAAGTCCAGAAAATGTTGGTTGACCAAAAACTGTGCCAGAGAGCTCTGAATGTCCCAAAATCATTTGTAGCCTAAAAGGGGCATTATCCCACACCCTTGATGCCTGAAATTCCCAAAAATACTTTTGGCAGAAAAATGCATCCTACACCCCTGAAAGTTCAGAATATGTTAGCCGCCCAAAAAAGGCCTTAAAATGCATCTTAGGCCTGCAAAAATGTTGAAAACTTTGGAGGCCCAAAAAAGGGGTTTAGAGGCATCCTAGACCCCCTAAAGTCCAGAAAATGTTGGTTGACCAAAAACTGTGCCAGAGAGCTCTGAATGTCCCAAAATCATTTGTAGCCTAAAAGGGGCATTATCCCACACCCTTGACGCCTGAAATTCCCAAAAATATTTTTGACACAAAAATGCATCCTACACACCTGAACGTTCAGAATATGTTAGCAGCCCAAAAAAGGCCTTAAAATGCCTGTTATGTCTGGAAAAATGTTGAACACTTTGGAGGCCTAAAAAAGGGGTTTACAGGCATCCTAGACCCCCTAAAGTCCAGAAAATGTTGGTGGCCAAAAACTGTGCCAGAGAGCTCTGAATGTCCCAGAAACATTTGCAGCCTGAAAGGAGCATTAACCCGCATCCTAGACCACTGACATTCCCAAAAATAATTTTGACATGAAAAATGCATCCTACACCCCTGAAAGTTCAGAATATGTTAGCAGCCCAAAAAAGGCCTTAAAATGTCTTTTAGGCCTGCAAGAATGTTGAAAACTTTGGAGGTCAAAAAAAGGGGTTTACAGGTATCCTAGACCCCCTAAAGTCCAGAATATTTTGGTGGCCCAAAACTGTGCCAGAGAGCTCTGCATGTCCCAAAATCATTTGTAGCCTGAAAGGGGCATTAACCCGCATCCTAGACCACTGAAATTCCCAAAAATCGTTTTGGCAAGAAAAGTGCATCCTTCACACCTGACAGTTCAGAATATGTTAGCATCCCAAAAAAGGCCTTAAAATGCATCTTAGGCCTGCAAAAATGTTGAAAACTTTGGAGGCCCAAAAAATGGGTTTACAGGCATCCTAGACCCCCTAAAGTCCAGAAAATGTTGGTTGACCAAAAACTGTGCCAGAGAGCTCTGAATGTCCCAAAATCATTTGTAGCCTAAAAGGGGCATTATCCCACACCCTTGACGCCTGAAATTCCCAAAAATATTTTTGGCACAAAAATGCATCCTACACCCCTGAAAGTTCAGAATATGTTAGCAGCCCAAAAAAGGCCTTAAAATGCATCTTAGTCCTGCAAAAATGTTGAAAACTTTGGAGGCCCAAAAAGGGGGTTTACAGGCATCCTAGACCCCCTAAAGTCCAGAAAATGTTGGTTGCCCAAAAACTGTGCCAAAGAGCTCTGAATGTCCCAAAATCATTTGTAGCCAGAAAGGGGCATTAACCCACACCCTTGATGCCTGAAATTCCCAAAAATACTTTTGGCAGAAAAATGCATCCTATACACCTGAACGTTCAGAATATGTTAGCAACCCAAAGAAGGCCTTAAAATGCCTGTTATGTCTGGAAAAATGTTGAACACTTTGGAGGCCTAAAAAAGGGGTTTACAGGCATCCTAGACCCCCTAAAGTCCAGAAAATGTTGGTGGCCAAAAACTGTGCCAGAGAGCTCTGAATGTCCCAGAAACATTTGCAGCCTGAAAGGAGCATTAACCCGCATCCTAGACCACTGAAATTCCCAAAAATAATTTTGACATGAAAAATGCATCCTACACCCCTGAAAGTTCAGAATATGTTAGCAGCCCAAAAAAGGCCTTAAAATGCCTTTTAGGCCTGCAAGAATGTTGAAAACTTTGGAGGTCAAAAAAAGGGGTTTACAGGTATCCTAGACCCCCTAAAGTCCAGAAAATTTTGGTGGCCCAAAACTGTGCCAGAGAGCTCTGCATGTCCCAAAATCATTTGTAGCCTGAAAGGGGCATTAACCCGCATCCTAGACCACTGAATTTCCCAAAAATCGTTTTGGCAAGAAAAGTGCATCCTTCACACCTGACAGTTCAGAATATGTTAGCATCCCAAAAAAGGCCTTAAAATGCATCTTAGGCCTGCAAAAATGTTGAAAACTTTGGAGGCCCAAAAAAGGGGTTTACAGGCATCCTAGACCCCCTAAAGTCCTGAAAATGTTGGTTGACCAAAAACTGTGCCAGAGAGCTCTGAATGTCCCAAAATCATTTGTAGCCTAAAAGGGGCATTATCCCACACCCTTGACGCCTGAAATTCCCAAAAATATTTTTGGCACAAAAATGCATCCTACACCCCTGAAAGTTCAGAATATGTTAGCAGCCCAAAAAAGGCCTTAAAATGCATCTTAGTCCTGCAAAAATGTTGAAAACTTTGGAGGCCCAAAAAAGGGGTTTACAGGCATCCTAGACCCCCTAAAGTCCAGAAAATGTTGGTTGACCAAAAACTGTGCCAGAGAGCTCTGAATGTCCCAAAATCATTTGTAGCCTAAAAGGGGCATTATCCCACACCCTTGATGCCTGAAATTCCCAAAAATACTTTTGGCAGAAAAATGCATCCTACACCCCTGAAAGTTCAGAATATGTTAGCCGCCCAAAAAAGGCCTTAAAATGCATCTTAGGCCTGCAAAAATGTTGAAAACTTTGGAGGCCCAAAAAAGGGGTTTAGAGGCATCCTAGACCCCCTAAAGTCCAGAAAATGTTGGTTGACCAAAAACTGTGCCAGAGAGCTCTGAATGTCCCAAAATCATTTGTAGCCTAAAAGGGGCATTATCCCACACCCTTGACGCCTGAAATTCCCAAAAATATTTTTGACACAAAAATGCATCCTACACACCTGAACGTTCAGAATATGTTAGCAGCCCAAAAAAGGCCTTAAAATGCCTGTTATGTCTGGAAAAATGTTGAACACTTTGGAGGCCTAAAAAAGGGGTTTACAGGCATCCTAGACCCCCTAAAGTCCAGAAAATGTTGGTGGCCAAAAACTGTGCCAGAGAGCTCTGAATGTCCCAGAAACATTTGCAGCCTGAAAGGAGCATTAACCCGCATCCTAGACCACTGACATTCCCAAAAATAATTTTGACATGAAAAATGCATCCTACACCCCTGAAAGTTCAGAATATGTTAGCAGCCCAAAAAAGGCCTTAAAATGCCTTTTAGGCCTGCAAGAATGTTGAAAACTTTGGAGGTCAAAAAAAGGGGTTTACAGGTATCCTAGACCCCCTAAAGTCCAGAAAATTTTGGTGGCCCAAAACTGTGCCAGAGAGCTCTGCATGTCCCAAAATCATTTGTAGCCTGAAAGGGGCATTAACCCGCATCCTAGACCACTGAAATTCCCAAAAATCGTTTTGGCAAGAAAAGTGCATCCTTCACACCTGACAGTTCAGAATATGTTAGCATCCCAAAAAAGGCCTTAAAATGCATCTTAGGCCTGCAAAAATGTTGAAAACTTTGGAGGCCCAAAAAATGGGTTTACAGGCATCCTAGACCCCCTAAAGTCTAGAAAATGTTGGTTGACCAAAAACTGTGCCAGAGAGCTCTGAATGTCCCAAAATCATTTGTAGCCTAAAAGGGGCATTATCCCACACCCTTGACGCCTGAAATTCCCAAAAATATTTTTGGCACAAAAATGCATCCTACACCCCTGAAAGTTCAGAATATGTTAGCAGCCCAAAAAAGGCCTTAAAATGCATCTTAGTCCTGCAAAAATGTTGAAAACTTTGGAGGCCCAAAAAAGGGGCTTACAGGCATCCTAGACCCCCTAAAGTCCAGAAAATGTTGGTTGCCCAAAAACTGTGCCAAAGAGCTCTGAATGTCCCAAAATCATTTGTAGCCAGAAAGGGGCATTAACCCACACCCTTGATGCCTGAAATTCCCAAAAATACTTTTGGCAGAAAAATGCATCCTACACCCCTGAAAGTTCAGAATATGTTAGCCGCCCAAAAAAGGCCTTAAAATGCATCTTAGGCCTGCAAAAATGTTGAAAACATTGGAGGCCCAAAAAAGGGGTTTACAGGCATCCTAGACCCCCTAAAGTCCAGAAAATGTTGGTTGACCAAAAACTGTGCCAGAGAGCTCTGAATGTCCCAAAATCATTTGTAGCCTAAAAGGGGCATTATCCCACACCCTTGACGCCTGAAATTCCCAAAAATATTTTTGGCACAAAAATGCATCCTACACCCCTGAAAGTTCAGAATATGTTAGCAGCCCAAAAAAGGCCTTAAAATGCATCTTAGTCCTGCAAAAATGTTGAAAACTTTGGAGGCCCAAAAAAGGGGTTTACAGGCATCCTAGACCCCCTAAAGTCCAGAAAATGTTGGTTGCCCAAAAACTGTGCCAAAGAGCTCTGAATGTCCCAAAATCATTTGTAGCCAGAAAGGGGCATTAACCCACACCCTTGATGCCTGAAATTCCCAAAAATACTTTTGGCAGAAAAATGCATCCTACACCCCTGAAAGTTCAGAATATGTTAGCCGCCCAAAAAAGGCCTTAAAATGCATCTTAGGCCTGCAAAAATGTTGAAAACTTTGGAGGCCCAAAAAAGGGGTTTAGAGGCATCCTAGACCCCCTAAGGTCCAGAAAATGTTGGTTGCCCAAAAACTGTGCCAAAGAGCTCTGAATGTCCCAAAATCATTTGTAGCCAGAAAGGGGCATTAACCCACACCCTTGATGCCTGAAATTCCCAAAAATACTTTTGGCAGAAAAATGCATCCTACACCCCTGAAAGTTCAGAATATGTTAGCCGCCCAAAAAAGGCCTTAAAATGCATCTTAGGCCTGCAAAAATGTTGAAAACTTTGGAGGCCCAAAAAAGGGGTTTAGAGGCATCCTAGACCCCCTAAAGTCCAGAAAATGTTGGTTGACCAAAAACTGTGCCAGAGAGCTCTGAATGTCCCAAAATCATTTGTAGCCTAAAAGGGGCATTATCCCACACCCTTGACGCCTGAAATTCCCAAAAATATTTTTGGCACAAAAATGCATCCTACACCCCTGAAAGTTCAGAATATGTTAGCAGCCCAAAAAAGGCCTTAAAATGCATCTTAGTCCTGCAAAAATGTTGAAAACTTTGGAGGCCCAAAAAAGGGGTTTACAGGCATCCTAGACCCCCTAAAGTCCAGAAAATGTTGGTTGCCCAAAAACTGTGCCAAAGAGCTCTGAATGTCCCAAAATCATTTGTAGCCAGAAAGGGGCATTAACCCACACCCTTGATGCCTGAAATTCCCAAAAATACTTTTGGCAGAAAAATGCATCCTACACCCCTGAAAGTTCAGAATATGTTAGCCGCCCAAAAAAGGCCTTAAAATGCATCTTAGGCCTGCAAAAATGTTGAAAACTTTGGAGGCCCAAAAAAGGGGTTTAGAGGCATCCTAGACCCCCTAAAGTCCAGAAAATGTTGGTTGACCAAAAACTGTGCCAGAGAGCTCTGAATGTCCCAAAATCATTTGTAGCCTAAAAGGGGCATTATCCCACACCCTTGACGCCTGAAATTCCCAAAAATATTTTTGACACAAAAATGCATCCTACACACCTGAACGTTCAGAATATGTTAGCAGCCCAAAAAAGGCCTTAAAATGCCTGTTATGTCTGGAAAAATGTTGAACACTTTGGAGGCCTAAAAAAGGGGTTTACAGGCATCCTAGACCCCCTAAAGTCCAGAAAATGTTGGTGGCCAAAAACTGTGCCAGAGAGCTCTGAATGTCCCAGAAACATTTGCAGCCTGAAAGGAGCATTAACCCGCATCCTAGACCACTGACATTCCCAAAAATAATTTTGACATGAAAAATGCATCCTACACCCCTGAAAGTTCAGAATATGTTAGCAGCCCAAAAAAGGCCTTAAAATGCCTTTTAGGCCTGCAAGAATGTTAAAAACTTTGGAGGTCAAAAAAAGGGGTTTACAGGTATCCTAGACCCCCTAAAGTCCAGAAAATTTTGGTGGCCCAAAACTGTGCCAGAGAGCTCTGCATGTCCCAAAATCATTTGTAGCCTGAAAGGGGCATTAACCCGCATCCTAGACCACTGAAATTCCCAAAAATCGTTTTGGCAAGAAAAGTGCATCCTTCACACCTGACAGTTCAGAATATGTTAGCATCCCAAAAAAGGCCTTAAAATGCATCTTAGGCCTGCAAAAATGTTGAAAACTTTGGAGGCCCAAAAAAGGGGTTTACAGGCATCCTAGACCCCCTAAAGTCCAGAAAATGTTGGTTGACCAAAAACTGTGCCAGAGAGCTCTGAATGTCCCAAAATCATTTGTAGCCTAAAAGGGGCATTATCCCACACCCTTGACGCCTGAAATTCCCAAAAATATTTTTGGCACAAAAATGCATCCTACACCCCTGAAAGTTCAGAATATGTTAGCAGCCCAAAAAAGGCCTTAAAATGCATCTTAGTCCTGCAAAAATGTTGAAAACTTTGGAGGCCCAAAAAAGGGGTTTACAGGCATCCTAGACCCCCTAAAGTCCAGAAAATGTTGGTTGCCCAAAAACTGTGCCAAAGAGCTCTGAATGTCCCAAAATCATTTGTAGCCAGAAAGGGGCATTAACCCACACCCTTGATGCCTGAAATTCCCAAAAATACTTTTGGCAGAAAAATGCATCCTACACCCCTGAAAGTTCAGAATATGTTAGCCGCCCAAAAAAGGCCTTAAAATGCATCTTAGGCCTGCAAAAATGTTGAAAACATTGGAGGCCCAAAAAAGGGGTTTACAGGCATCCTAGACCCCCTAAAGTCCAGAAAATGTTGGTTGACCAAAAACTGTGCCAGAGAGCTCTGAATGTCCCAAAATCATTTGTAGCCTAAAAGGGGCATTATCCCACACCCTTGACGCCTGAAATTCCCAAAAATATTTTTGGCACAAAAATGCATCCTACACCCCTGAAAGTTCAGAATATGTTAGCAGCCCAAAAAAGGCCTTAAAATGCATCTTAGTCCTGCAAAAATGTTGAAAACTTTGGAGGCCCAAAAAAGGGGTTTACAGGCATCCTAGACCCCCTAAAGTCCAGAAAATGTTGGTTGCCCAAAAACTGTGCCAAAGAGCTCTGAATGTCCCAAAATCATTTGTAGCCAGAAAGGGGCATTAACCCACACCCTTGATGCCTGAAATTCCCAAAAATACTTTTGGCAGAAAAATGCATCCTACACCCCTGAAAGTTCAGAATATGTTAGCCGCCCAAAAAAGGCCTTAAAATGCATCTTAGGCCTGCAAAAATGTTGAAAACTTTGGAGGCCCAAAAAAGGGGTTTAGAGGCATCCTAGACCCCCTAAAGTCCAGAAAATGTTGGTTGACCAAAAACTGTGCCAGAGAGCTCTGAATGTCCCAAAATCATTTGGAGCCTAAAAGGGGCATTATCCCACACCCTTGACGCCTGAAATTCCCAAAAATATTTTTGACACAAAAATGCATCCTACACACCTGAACGTTCAGAATATGTTAGCAGCCCAAAAAAGGCCTTAAAATGCCTGTTATGTCTGGAAAAATGTTGAACACTTTGGAGGCCTAAAAAAGGGGTTTACAGGCATCCTAGACCCCCTAAAGTCCAGAAAATGTTGGTGGCCAAAAACTGTGCCAGAGAGCTCTGAATGTCCCAGAAACATTTGCAGCTTGAAAGGAGCATTAACCCGCATCCTAGACCACTGACATTCCCAAAAATAATTTTGACATGAAAAATGCATCCTACACCCCTGAAAGTTCAGAATATGTTAGCAGCCCAAAAAAGGCCTTAAAATGCCTTTTAGGCCTGCAAGAATGTTGAAAACTTTGTAGGTCAAAAAAAGGGGTTTACAGGTATCCTAGACCCCCTAAAGTCCAGAAAATTTTGGTGGCCCAAAACTGTGCCGGAGAGCTCTGCATGTCCCAAAATCATTTGTAGCCTGAAAGGGGCATTAACCCGCATCCTAGACCACTGAAATTCCCAAAAATCGTTTTGGCAAGAAAAGTGCATCCTTCACACCTGACAGTTCAGAATATGTTAGCATCCCAAAAAAGGCCTTAAAATGCATCTTAGGCCTGCAAAAATGTTGAAAACTTTGGAGGCCCAAAAAAGGGGTTTACAGGCATCCTAGACCCCCTAAAGTCCAGAAAATGTTGGTTGACCAAAAACTGTGCCAGAGAGCTCTGAATGTCCCAAAATCATTTGTAGCCTAAAAAGGGCATTATCCCACAACCTTGACGCCTGAAATTCCCAAAAATATTTTTGGCACAAAAATGCATCCTACACCCCTGAAAGTTCAGAATATGTTAGCAGCCCAAAAAAGGCCTTAAAATGCATCTTAGTCCTGCAAAAATGTTGAAAACTTTGGAGGCCCAAAAAAGGGGTTTACAGGCATCCTAGACCCCCTAAAGTCCAGAAAATGTTGGTTGCCCAAAAACTGTGCCAAAGAGCTCTGAATGTCCCAAAATCATTTGTAGCCAGAAAGGGGCATTAACCCACACCCTTGATGCCTGAAATTCCCAAAAATACTTTTGGCAGAAAAATGCATCCTACACCCCTGAAAGTTCAGAATATGTTAGCCGCCCAAAAAAGGCCTTAAAATGCATCTTAGGCCTGCAGAAATGTTGAAAACTTTGGAGGCCCAAAAAAGGGGTTTAGAGGCATCCTAGACCCCCTAAAGTCCAGAAAATGTTGGTTGACCAAAAACTGTGCCAGAGAGCTCTGAATGTCCCAAAATCATTTGTAGCCTAAAAGGGGCATTATCCCACACCCTTGACGCCTGAAATTCCCAAAAATATTTTTGACACAAAAATGCATCCTACACACCTGAACGTTCAGAATATGTTAGCAGCCCAAAAAAGGCCTTAAAATGCCTGTTATGTCTGGAAAAATGTTGAACACTTTGGAGGCCTAAAAAAGGGGTTTACAGGCATCCTAGACCCCCTAAAGTCCAGAAAATGTTGGTTGACCAAAAACTGTGCCAGAGAGCTCTGAATGTCCCAAAATCATTTGTAGCCTAAAAGGGGCATTATCCCACACCCTTGACGCCTGAAATTCCCAAAAATGTTTTTGACACAAAAATGCATCCTACACACCTGAACGTTCAGAATATGTTAGCAGCCCAAAAAAGGCCTTAAAATGCCTGTTATGTCTGGAAAAATGTTGAACACTTTGGAGGCCTAAAAAAGGGGTTTACAGGCATCCTAGACCCCCTAAAGTGCAGGAAATGTTGGTGGCCAAAAACTGTGCCAGAGAGCTCTGAATGTCCCAGAAACATTTGCAGCCTGAAAGGAGCATTAACCCGCATCCTAGACCACTGAAATTCCCAAAAATAATTTTGACATGAAAAATGCATCCTACACACCCTGAAAGTTCAGAATATGTTAGCAGCCCAAAAAAGGCCTTAAAATGCCTTTTAGGCCTGCAAGAATGTTGAAAACTTTGGAGGTCAAAAAAAGGGGTTTACAGGTATCCTAGACCCCCTAAAGTCCAGAAAATTTTGGTGGCCCAAAACTGTGCCAGAGAGCTCTGCATGTCCCAAAATCATTTGTAGCCTGAAAGGGGCATTAACCCGCATCCTAGACCACTGAAATTCCCAAAAATCGTTTTGGCAAGAAAAGTGCATCCTTCACACCTGACAGTTCAGAATATGTTAGCATCCCAAAAAAGGCCTTAAAATGCCTGTTATGTCTGGAAAAATGTTGAACACTTTGGAGGCCTAAAAAAGGGGTTAACAGGCATCCTAGACCCCCTAAAGTCCAGAAAATGTTGGTGGCCAAAAACTGTGCCAGAGAGCTCTGAATGTCCCAGAAACATTTGCAGCCTGAAAGAAGCATTAACCCGCATCCTAGACCACTGAAATCCCCAAAAATAATTTTGACATGAAAAATGCATCCTACACCCCTGAAAGTTCAGAATATGTTAGCAGCCCAAAAAAGGCCTTAAAATGCCTTTTAGGCCTGCAAGAATGTTGAAAACTTTGGAGGTCAAAAAAAGGGGTTTACAGGTATCCTAGACCCCCTAAAGTCCAGAAACTTTTGGTGGCCCAAAAACTGTGCCAAAGAGCTCTGAATGTCCCAAAATCATTTGTAGCCAGAAAGGGGCATTAACCCACACCCTTGATGCCTGAAATTCCCAAAAATACTTTTGGCAGAAAAATGCATCCTACACCCCTGAAAGTTCAGAATATGTTAGCCGCCCAAAAAAGGCCTTAAAATGCATCTTAGGCCTGCAAAAATGTTGAAAACTTTGGAGGCCCAAAAAAGGGGTTTAGAGGCATCCTAGACCCCCTAAAGTCCAGAAAATGTTGGTTGACCAAAAACTGTGCCAGAGAGCTCTGAATGTCCCAAAATCATTTGGAGCCTAAAAGGGGCATTATCCCACACCCTTGACGCCTGAAATTCCCAAAAATATTTTTGACACAAAAATGCATCCTACACACCTGAACGTTCAGAATATGTTAGCAGCCCAAAAAAGGCCTTAAAATGCCTGTTATGTCTGGAAAAATGTTGAACACTTTGGAGGCCTAAAAAAGGGGTTTACAGGCATCCTAGACCCCCTAAAGTCCAGAAAATGTTGGTGGCCAAAACTGTGCCAGAGAGCTCTGAATGTCCCAGAAACATTTGCAGCCTGAAAGGAGCATTAACCCGCATCCTAGACCACTGAAATTCCCAAAAATAATTTTGACATGAAAAATGCATCCTACACCCCTGAAAGTTCAGAATATGTTAGCAGCCCAAAAAAGGCCTTAAAATGCATCTTAGGCCTGCAAGAATGTTGAAAACTTTGGGGGTCAAAAAAAGGGGTTTACAGGTATCCTAGACCCCCTAAAGTCCAGAAAATGTTGGTGGCCCTAAACTGTGCCAGAGAACTCTGCATGTCCCAAAATCATTTGTAGCCTGAAAGGGGCATTAACCCGCATCCTAGACCACTGAAATTCCCAAAAATCATTTTGGCAAGAAAAGTGCATCCTTCACACCTGACTGTTCAGAATATGTTAGCATCCCAAAAAAGGCCTTAAAATGCATCTTAGGCCTGCAAAAATGTTGAAAACTTTGGAGGCCCAAAAAAGGGGTTTACAGGCATCCTAGACCCCCTAAAGTCCGGAAAATGTTGGTTGACCAAAAACTGTGCTAGAGAGCTCTGAATGTCCCAAAATCATTTGTAGCCTAAAAGGGGCATTATCCCACACCCTTGACGCCTGAAATTCCCAAAAATATTTTTGGCTCAAAAATGCATCCTACACCCCTGAAAGTTCAGAATATGTTAGCCGCCCAAAAAAGGCCTTAAAATGCATCTTAGGCCTGCAAAAATGTTGAAAACTTTGGAGGCCCAAAAAAGGGGTTTAGAGGCATCCTAGACCCCCTAAAGTCCAGAAAATGTTGGTTGACCAAAAACTGTGCCAGAGAGCTCTGAATGTCCCAAAATCATTTGTAGCCTAAAAGGGGCATTATCCCACACCCTTGACGCCTGAAATTCCCAAAAATATTTTTGACACAAAAATGCATCCTACACACCTGAACGTTCAGAATATGTTAGCAGCCCAAAAAAGGCCTTAAAATGCCTGTTATGTCTGGAAAAATGTTGAACACTTTGGAGGCCTAAAAAAGGGGTTTACAGGCATCCTAGACCCCCTAAAGTCCAGAAAATGTTGGTGGCCAAAAACTGTGCCAGAGAGCTCTGCATGTCCCAAAATCATTTGTAGCCTGAAAGGGGCATTAACCCGCATCCTAGACCACTGAAATTCCCAAAAATCGTTTTGGCAAGAAAAGTGCATCCTTCACACCTGACAGTTCAGAATATGTTAGCATCCCAAAAAAGGCCTTAAAATGCATCTTAGGCCTGCAAAAATGTTGAAAACTTTGGAGGCCCAAAAAAGGAGTTTACAGGCATCCTAGACCGCCTAAAGTCCAGAAAATGTTGGTTGACCAAAAACTGTGCCAGAGAGCTCTGAATGTCCCAAAATCATTTGTAGCCTAAAAGGGGCATTATCCCACACCCTTGACGCCTGAAATTCCCAAAAATATTTTTGGCACAAAAATGCATCCTACACCCCTGAAAGTTCAGAATATGTTAGCAGCCCAAAAAAGGCCTTAAAATGCATCTTAGTCCTGCAAAAATGTTGAAAACTTTGGAGGCCCAAAAAAGGGGTTTACAGGCATCCTAAACCCCCTAAAGTCCAGAAAATGTTGGTTGCCCAAAAACTGTGCCAAAGAGCTCTGAATGTCCCAAAATCATTTGTAGCCAGAAAGGGGCATTAACCCACACCCTTGATGCCTGAAATTCCCAAAAATACTTTTGGCAGAAAAATGCATCCTACACCCCTGAAAGTTCAGAATATGTTAGCCGCCCAAAAAAGGCCTTAAAATGCATCTTAGGCCTGCAAAAATGTTGAAAACTTTGGAGGCCCAAAAAAGGGGTTTAGAGGCATCCTAGACCCCCTAAAGTCCAGAAAATGTTGGTTGACCAAAAACTGTGCCAGAGAGCTCTGAATGTCCCAAAATCATTTGTAGCCTAAAAGGGGCATTATCCCACACCCTTGATGCCTGAAATTCCCAAAAATATTTTTGACACAAAAATGCATCCTACACACCTGAACGTTCAGAATATGTTAGCAGCCCAAAAAAGGCCTTAAAATGCCTGTTATGTCTGGAAAAATGTTGAACACTTTGGAGGCCTAAAAAAGGGGTTTACAGGCATCCTAGACCCCCTAAGGTCCAGAAAATGTTGGTGGCCAAAAACTGTGCCAGAGAGCTCTGAATGTCCCAGAAACATTTGCAGCCTGAAAGGAGCATTAACCCGCATCCTAGACCACTGAAATTCCCAAAAATAATTTTGACATGAAAAATGCATCCTACACCCCTGAAAGTTCAGAATATGTTAGCAGCCCAAAAAAGGCCTTAAAATGCCTTTTAGGCCTGCAAGAATGTTGAAAACTTTGGAGGTAAAAAAAAGGGGTTTACAGGTATCCTAGACCCCCTAAAGTCCAGAAAATTTTGGTGGCCCAAAACTGTGCCAGAGAGCTCTGCATGTCCCAAAATCATTTGTAGCCTGAAAGGGGCATTAACCCGCATCCTAGACCACTGAAATTCCCAAAAATCGTTTTGGCAAGAAAAGTGCATCCTTCACACCTGACAGTTCAGAATATGTTAGCATCCCAAAAAAGGCCTTAAAATGCATCTTAGGCCTGCAAAAATGTTGAAAACTTTGGAGGCCCAAAATAGGGGTTTACAGGCATCCTAGACCCCCTAAAGTCCGGAAAATGTTGGTTGACCAAAAACTGTGCCAGAGAGCTCTGAATGTCCCAAAATCATTTGTAGCCTAAAAGGGGCATTATCCCACACCCTTGATGCCTGAAATTCCCAAAAATATTTTTGGCACAAAAATGCATCCTACACCCCTGAAAGTTCAGAATATGTTAGCAGCCCAAAAAAGGCCTTAAAATGCATCTTAGTCCTGCAAAAATGTTGAAAACTTTGGAGGCCCCAAAAAGGGGTTTACAGGCATCCTAGACCCCCTAAAGTCCAGAAAATGTTGGTTGCCCAAAAACTGTGCCAAAGAGCTCTGAATGTCCCAAAATCATTTGTAGCCAGAAAGGGGCATTAACCCACACCCTTGATGCCTGAAATTCCCAAAAATACTTTTGGCAGAAAAATGCATCCTACACCCCTGAAAGTTCAGAATATGTTAGCCGCCCAAAAAAGGCCTTAAAATGCATCTTAGGCCTGCAAAAATGTTGAAAACTTTGGAGGCCCAAAAAAGGGGTTTAGAGGCATCGTAGACCCCCTAAAGTCCAGAAAATGTTGGTTGACCAAAAACTGTGCCAGAGAGCTCTGAATGTCCCAAAATCATTTGTAGCCTAAAAGGGGCATTATCCCACACCCTTGACGCCTGAAATTCCCAAAAATATTTTTGACACAAAAATGCATCCTACACACCTGAACGTTCAGAATATGTTAGCAGCCCAAAAAAGGCCTTACAATGCCTGTTATGTCTGGAAAAATGTTGAACACTTTGGAGGCCTAAAAAAGGGGTTTACAGGCATCCTAGACCCCCTAAAGTCCAGAAAATGTTGGTGGCCAAAACTGTGCCAGAGAGCTCTGAATGTCCCAGAAACATTTGCAGCCTGAAAGGAGCATTAACCCGCATCCTAGACCACTGAAATTCCCAAAAATAATTTTGACATGAAAAATGCATCCTACACCCCTGAAAGTTCAGAATATGTTAGCAGCCCAAAAAAGGCCTTAAAATGCCTTTTAGGCCTGCAAGAATGTTGAAAACTTTGGAGGTCAAAAAAAGGGGTTTACAGGTATCCTAGACCCCCTAAAGTCCAGAAAATTTTGGTGGCCCAAAACTGTGCCAGAGAGCTCTGCATGTCCCAAAATCATTTGTAGCCTGAAAGGGGCATTAACCCGCATCCTAGACCACTGAAATTCCCAAAAATCGTTTTGGGAAGAAAAGTGCATCCTTCACACCTGACAGTTCAGAATATGTTAGCATCCCAAAAAAGGCCTTAAAATGCATTTTAGGCCTGCAAAAATGTTGAAAACTTTGGAGGCCCAAAAAAGGGGTTTACAGGCATCCTAGACCCCCTAAAGTCCAGAAAATGTTGGTTGACCAAAAACTGTGCCAGAGAGCTCTGAATGTCCCAAAATCATTTGTAGCCTAAAAGGGGCATTATCCCACACCCTTGACGCCTGAAATTCCCAAAAATATTTTTGGCACAAAAATGCATCCTACACCCCTGAAAGTTCAGAATATGTTAGCAGCCCAAAAAAGGCCTTAAAATACATCTTAGACCTGCAAAAATGTTGAAAACTTTGGAGGCCCAAAAAAGGGGTTTACAGGCATCCTAGACCCCCTAAAGTCCAGAAAATGTTGGTTGCCCAAAAACTGTGCCAAAGAGCTCTGAATGTCCCAAAATCATTTGTAGCCAGAAAGGGGCATTAACCCACACCCTTGATGCCTGAAATTCCCAAAAATACTTTTGGCAGAAAAATGCATCCTACACCCCTGAAAGTTCAGAATATGTTAGCCGCCCAAAAAAGGCCTTAAAATGCATCTTAGGCCTGCAAAAATGTTGAAAACTTTGGAGGCCCAAAAAAGGGGTTTAGAGGCATCCTAGACCCCCTAAAGTCCAGAAAATGTTGGTTGACCAAAAACTGTGCCAGAGAGCTCTGAATGTCCCAAAATCATTTGTAGCCTGAAAGGGGCATTATCCCACACCCTTGACGCCTGAAATTCCCAAAAATATTTTTGACACTAAAATGCATCCTACACACCTGAACGTTCAGAATATGTTAGCAGCCCAAAAAAGGCCTTAAAATGCCTGTTATGTCTGGAAAAATGTTGAACACTTTGGAGGCCTAAAAAAGGGGTTTACAGGCATCCTAGACCCCCTAAAGTCCAGAAAATGTTGGTGGCCAAAAACTGTGCCAGAGAGCTCTGAATGTCCCAGAAACATTTGCAGCCTGAAAGGAGCATTAACCCGCATCCTAGACCACTGAAATTCCCAAAAATAATTTTGACATGAAAAATGCATCCTACACCCCTGAAAGTTCAGAATATGTTAGCAGCCCAAAAAAGGCCTTAAAATGCCTTTTAGGCCTGCAAGAATGTTGAAAACTTTGGAGGTCAAAAAAAGGGGTTTACAGGTATCCTAGACCCCCTAAAGTCCAGAAAATTTTGGTGGCCCAAAACTGTGCCAGAGAGCTCTGCATGTCCCAAAATCATTTGTAGCCTGAAAGGGGCATTAACCCGCATCCTAGACCACTGAAATTCCCAAAAATCGTTTTGGCAAGAAAAGTGCATCCTTCACACCTGACAGTTCAGAATATGTTAGCATCCCAAAAAAGGCCTTAAAATGCATCTTAGGCCTGCAAAAATGTTGAAAACTTTGGAGGCCCAAAAAAGGGGTTTACAGGCATCCTAGACCCCCTAAAGTCCGGAAAATGTTGGTTGACCAAAAACTGTGCCAGAGAGCTCTGAATGTCCCAAAATCATTTGTAGCCTAAAAGGGGCATTATCCCACACCCTTGATGCCTGAAATTCCCAAAAATATTTTTGGCACAAAAATGCATCCTACAGCCCTGAAAGTTCAGAATATGTTAGCAGCCCAAAAAAGGCCTTAAAATGCATCTTAGTCCTGCAAAAATGTTCAAAACTTTGGAGGCCCAAAAAAGGGGTTTACAGGCATCCTAGACCCCCTAAAGTCCAGAAAATGTTGGTTGCCCAAAAACTGTGCCAAAGAGCTCTGAATGTCCCAAAATCATTTGTAGCCAGAAAGGGGCATTAACCCACACCCTTGATGCCTGAAATTCCCAAAAATACTTTTGGCAGAAAAATGCATCCTACACCCCTGAAAGTTCAGAATATGTTAGCCGCCCAAAAAAGGCCTTAAAATGCATCTTAGGCCTGCAAAAATGTTGAAAACTTTGGAGGCCCAAAAAAGGGGTTTAGAGGCATCCTAGACCCCCTAAAGTCCAGAAAATGTTGGTTGACCAAAAACTGTGCCAGAGAGCTCTGAATGTCCCAAAATCATTTGTAGCCTAAAAGGGGCATTATCCCACACCCTTGACGCCTGAAATTCCCAAAAATATTTTTGACACAAAAATGCATCCTACACACCTGAACGTTCAGAATATGTTAGCAGCCCAAAAAAGGCCTTAAAATGCCTGTTATGTCTGGAAAAATGTTGAACACTTTGGAGGCCTAAAAAAGGGGTTTACAGGCATCCTAGACCCCCTAAAGTCCAGAAAATGTTGGTGGCCAAAAACTGTGCCAGAGAGCTCTGAATGTCCCAGAAACATTTGCAGCCTGAAAGGAGCATTAACCCGCATCCTAGACCACTGAAATTCCCAAAAATAATTTTGACATGAAAAATGCATCCTACACCCCTGAAAGTTCAGAATATGTTAGCAGCCCAAAAAAGGCCTTAAAATGCCTTTTAGGCCTGCAAGAATGTTGAAAACTTTGGAGGTCAAAAAAAGGGGTTTACAGGTATCCTAGACCCCCTAAAGTCCAGAAAATTTTGGTGGCCCAAAACTGTGCCAGAGAGCTCTGCATGTCCCAAAATCATTTGTAGCCTGAAAGGGGCATTAACCCGCATCCTAGACCACTGAAATTCCCAAAAATCGTTTTGGGAAGAAAAGTGCATCCTTCACACCTGACAGTTCAGAATATGTTAGCATCCCAAAAAAGGCCTTAAAATGCATTTTAGGCCTGCAAAAATGTTGAAAACTTTGGAGGCCCAAAAAAGGGGTTTACAGGCATCCTAGACCCCCTAAAGTCCAGAAAATGTTGGTTGACCAAAAACTGTGCCAGAGAGCTCTGAATGTCCCAAAATCATTTGTAGCCTAAAAGGGGCATTATCCCACACCCTTGACGCCTGAAATTCCCAAAAATATTTTTGGCACAAAAATGCATCCTACACCCCTGAAAGTTCAGAATATGTTAGCAGCCCAAAAAAGGCCTTAAAATACATCTTAGACCTGCAAAAATGTTGAAAACTTTGGAGGCCCAAAAAAGGGGTTTACAGGCATCCTAGACCCCCTAAAGTCCAGAAAATGTTGGTTGCCCAAAAACTGTGCCAAAGAGCTCTGAATGTCCCAAAATCATTTGTAGCCAGAAAGGGGCATTAACCCACACCCTTGATGCCTGAAATTCCCAAAAATACTTTTGGCAGAAAAATGCATCCTACACCCCTGAAAGTTCAGAATATGTTAGCCGCCCAAAAAAGGCCTTAAAATGCATCTTAGGCCTGCAAAAATGTTGAAAACTTTGGAGGCCCAAAAAAGGGGTTTAGAGGCATCCTAGACCCCCTAAAGTCCAGAAAATGTTGGTTGACCAAAAACTGTGCCAGAGAGCTCTGAATGTCCCAAAATCATTTGTAGCCTGAAAGGGGCATTATCCCACACCCTTGACGCCTGAAATTCCCAAAAATATTTTTGACACAAAAATGCATCCTACACACCTGAACGTTCAGAATATGTTAGCAGCCCAAAAAAGGCCTTAAAATGCCTGTTATGTCTGGAAAAATGTTGAACACTTTGGAGGCCTAAAAAAGGGGTTTACAGGCATCCTAGACCCCCTAAAGTCCAGAAAATGTTGGTGGCCAAAAACTGTGCCAGAGAGCTCTGAATGTCCCAGAAACATTTGCAGCCTGAAAGGAGCATTAACCCGCATCCTAGACCACTGAAATTCCCAAAAATAATTTTGACATGAAAAATGCATCCTACACCCCTGAAAGTTCAGAATATGTTAGCAGCCCAAAAAAGGCCTTAAAATGCCTTTTAGGCCTGCAAGAATGTTGAAAACTTTGGAGGTCAAAAAAAGGGGTTTACAGGTATCCTAGACCCCCTAAAGTCCAGAAAATTTTGGTGGCCCAAAACTGTGCCAGAGAGCTCTGCATGTCCCAAAATCATTTGTAGCCTGAAAGGGGCATTAACCCGCATCCTAGACCACTGAAATTCCCAAAAATCGTTTTGGCAAGAAAAGTGCATCCTTCACACCTGACAGTTCAGAATATGTTAGCATCCCAAAAAAGGCCTTAAAATGCATCTTAGGCCTGCAAAAATGTTGAAAACTTTGGAGGCCCAAAAAAGGGGTTTACAGGCATCCTAGACCCCCTAAAGTCCGGAAAATGTTGGTTGACCAAAAACTGTGCCAGAGAGCTCTGAATGTCCCAAAATCATTTGTAGCCTAAAAGGGGCATTATCCCACACCCTTGATGCCTGAAATTCCCAAAAATATTTTTGGCACAAAAATGCATCCTACAGCCCTGAAAGTTCAGAATATGTTAGCAGCCCAAAAAAGGCCTTAAAATGCATCTTAGTCCTGCAAAAATGTTGAAAACTTTGGAGGCCCAAAAAAGGGGTTTACAGGCATCCTAGACCCCCTAAAGTCCAGAAAATGTTGGTTGCCCAAAAACTGTGCCAAAGAGCTCTGAATGTCCCAAAATCATTTGTAGCCAGAAAGGGGCATTAACCCACACCCTTGATGCCTGAAATTCCCAAAAATACTTTTGGCAGAAAAATGCATCCTACACCCCTGAAAGTTCAGAATATGTTAGCCGCCCAAAAAAGGCCTTAAAATGCATCTTAGGCCTGCAAAAATGTTGAAAACTTTGGAGGCCCAAAAAAGGGGTTTAGAGGCATCCTAGACCCCCTAAAGTCCAGAAAATGTTGGTTGACCAAAAACTGTGCCAGAGAGCTCTGAATGTCCCAAAATCATTTGTAGCCTAAAAGGGGCATTATCCCACACCCTTGACGCCTGAAATTCCCAAAAATATTTTTGACACAAAAATGCATCCTACACACCTGAACGTTCAGAATATGTTAGCAGCCCAAAAAAGGCCTTAAAATGCCTGTTATGTCTGGAAAAATGTTGAACACTTTGGAGGCCTAAAAAAGGGGTTTACAGGCATCCTAGACCCCCTAAAGTCCAGAAAATGTTGGTGGCCAAAAACTGTGCCAGAGAGCTCTGAATGTCCCAGAAACATTTGCAGCCTGAAAGGAGCATTAACCCGCATCCTAGACCACTGAAATTCCCAAAAATAATTTTGACATGAAAAATGCATCCTACACCCCTGAAAGTTCAGAATATGTTAGCAGCCCAAAAAAGGCCTTAAAATGCCTTTTAGGCCTGCAAGAATGTTGAAAACTTTGGAGGTCAAAAAAAGGGGTTTACAGGTATCCTAGACCCCCTAAAGTCCAGAAAATTTTGGTGGCCCAAAACTGTGCCAGAGAGCTCTGCATGTCCCAAAATCATTTGCAGCCTGAAAGGGGCATTAACCCGCATCCTAGACCACTGAAATTCCCAAAAATCGTTTTGGCAAGAAAAGTGCATCCTTCACACCTGACAGTTCAGAATATGTTAGCATCCCAAAAAAGGCCTTAAAATGCATCTTAGGCCTGCAAAAATGTTGAAAACTTTGGAGGCCCAAAAAAGGGGTTTAGAGGCATCCTAGACCCCCTAAAGTCCAGAAAATGTTGGTTGACCAAAAACTGTGCCAGAGAGCTCTGAATGTCCCAAAATCATTTGTAGCCTAAAAGGGGCATTATCCCACACCCTTGACGCCTGAAATTCCCAAAAATATTTTTGACACAAAAATGCATCCTACACACCTGAACGTTCAGAATATGTTAGCAGCCCAAAAAAGGCCTTAAAATGCCTGTTATGTCTGGAAAAATGTTGAACACTTTGGAGGCCTAAAAAAGGGGTTTACAGGCATCCTAGACCCCCTAAAGTCCAGAAAATGTTGGTGGCCAAAAACTGTGCCAGAGAGCTCTGAATGTCCCAGAAACATTTGCAGCCTGAAAGGAGCATTAACCCGCATCCTAGACCACTGACATTCCCAAAAATAATTTTGACATGAAAAATGCATCCTACACCCCTGAAAGTTCAGAATATGTTAGCAGCCCAAAAAAGGCCTTAAAATGCCTTTTAGGCCTGCAAGAATGTTGAAAACTTTGGAGGTCAAAAAAAGGGGTTTACAGGTATCCTAGACCCCCTAAAGTCCAGAAAATTTTGGTGGCCCAAAACTGTGCCAGAGAGCTCTGCATGTCCCAAAATCATTTGTAGCCAGAAAGGGGCATTAACCCACACCCTTGATGCCTGAAATTCCCAAAAATACTTTTGGCAGAAAAATGCATCCTACACCCCTGAAAGTTCAGAATATGTTAGCCGCCCAAAAAAGGCCTTAAAATGCATCTTAGGCCTGCAAAAATGTTGAAAACTTTGGAGGCCCAAAAAAGGGGTTTACAGGCATCCTAGACCCCCTAAAGTCCAGAAAATGTTGGTTGACCAAAAACTGTGCCAGAGAGCTCTGAATGTCCCAAAATCATTTGTAGCCTAAAAGGGGCATTATCCCACACCCTTGACACCTGAAATTCCCAAAAATATTTTTGGCACAAAAATGCATCCTGCACCCCTGAAAGTTCAGAATATGTTAGCAGCCCAAAAAAAGGCCTTAAAATGCATCTTAGTCCTGCAAAAATGTTGAAAACTTTGGAGGCCCAAAAAAGGGGTTTACAGGCATCCTAGACCCCCTAAAGTCCAGAAAATGTTGGTTGCCCAAAAACTGTGCCAAAGAGCTCTGAATGTCCCAAAATCATTTGTAGCCAGAAAGGGGCATTAACCCACACCCTTGATGCCTGAAATTCCCAAAAATACTTTTGGCAGAAAAATGCATCCTACACCCCTGAAAGTTCATAATATGTTAGCCGCCCAAAAAAGGCCTTAAAATGCATCTTAGGCCTGCAAAAATGTTTAAAACTTTGGAGGCCCAAAAAAGGGGTTTAGAGGCATCCTAGACCCCCTAAAGTCCAGAAAATGTTGGTTGACCAAAAACTGTGCCAGAGAGCTCTGAATGTCCCAAAATTATTTGTAGCCTAAAAGGGGCATTATCCCACACCCTTGACGCCTGAAATTCCCAAAAATATTTTTGACACAAAAATGCATCCTACACACCTGAACGTTCAGAATATGTTAGCAGCCCAAAAAAGGCCTTAAAATGCATCTTAGTCCTGCAAAAATGTTGAAAACTTTGGAGGCCCAAAAAAGGGGTTTACAGGCATCCTAGACCCCCTAAAGTCCAGAAAAGGTTGGTTGCCCAAAAACTGTGCCAAAGAGCTCTGAATGTCCCAAAATCATTTGTAGCCAGTAAGGGGCATTAACCCACACCCTTGATGCCTGAAATTCCCAAAAATACTTTTGGCAGAAAAATGCATCCTACACCCCTGAAAGTTCAGAATATGTTAGCCGCCCAAAAAAGGCCTTAAAATGCATCTTAGGCCTGCAAAAATGTTGAAAACTTTGGAGGCCCAAAAAAGGGGTTTACAGGCATCCTAGACCCCCTAAAGTCCAGAAAATGTTGGTTGACCAAAAACTGTGCCAGAGAGCTCTGAATGTCCCAAAATCATTTGTAGCCTAAAAGGGGCATTATCCCACACCCTTGACGCCTGAAATTCCCAAAAATATTTTTGGCACAAAAATGCATCCTACACCCCTGAAAGTTCAGAATATGTTAGCAGCCCAAAAAAGGCCTTAAAATGCATCTTAGTCCTGCAAAAATGTTGAAAACTTTGGAGGCCCAAAAAAGGGGTTTACAGGCATCCTAGACCCCCTAAAGTCCAGAAAATGTTGGTTGCCCAAAAACTGTGCCAAAGAGCTCTGAATGTCCCAAAATCATTTGTAGCCAGAAAGGGGCATTAACCCACACCCTTGATGCCTGAAATTCCCAAAAATACTTTTGGCAGAAAAATGCATCCTACACCCCTGAAAGTTCAGAATATGTTAGCCGCCCAAAAAAGGCCTTAAAATGCATCTTAGGCCTGCAAAAATGTTGAAAACTTTGGAGGCCCAAAAAAGGGGTTTAGAGGCATCCTAGACCCCCTAAAGTCCAGAAAATGTTGGTTGACCAAAAACTGTGCCAGAGAGCTCTGAATGTCCCAAAATCATTTGTAGCCTAAAAGGGGCATTATCCCACACCCTTGACGCCTGAAATTCCCAAAAATATTTTTGACACAAAAATGCATCCTACACACCTGAACGTTCAGAATATGTTAGCAGCCCAAAAAAGGCCTTAAAATGCCTGTTATGTCTGGAAAAATGTTGAACACTTTGGAGGCCTAAAAAAGGGGTTTACAGGCATCCTAGACCCCCTAAAGTCCAGAAAATGTTGGTGGCCAAAACCTGTGCCAGAGAGCTCTGAATGTCCCAGAAACATTTGCAGCCTGAAAGGAGCATTAACCCGCATCCTAGACCACTGACATTCCCAAAAATAATTTTGACATGAAAAATGCATCCTACACCCCTGAAAGTTCAGAATATGTTAGCAGCCCAAAAAAGGCCTTAAAATGCCTTTTAGGCCTGCAAGAATGTTGAAAACTTTGGGGGTCAAAAAAAGGGGTTTACAGGTATCCTAGACCCCCTAAAGTCCAGAAAATGTTGGTGGCCCAAAACTGTGCCAGAGAGCTCTGCATGTCCCAAAATCATTTGTAGCCTGAAAGGGGCATTAACCCGCATCCTAGACCACTGAAATTCCCAAAAATCGTTTTGGCAAGAAAAGTGCATCCTTCACACCTGACAGTTCAGAATATGTTAGCATCCCAAAAAAGGCCAAATGCATCTTAGGCCTGCAAAAATGTTGAAAACTTTGGAGGCCCAAAAAAGGGGTTTACAGGCATCCTAGACCCCCTAAAGTCCGGAAAATGTTGGTTGACCAAAAACTGTGCCAGAGAGCTCTGAATGTCCCAAAATCATTTGTAGCCTAAAAAGGGCATTATCCCACACCCTTGATGCCTGAAATTCCCAAAAATATTTTTGGCACAAAAATGCATCCTACACCCCTGAAAATTCAGAATATGTTAGCAGCCCAAAAAAGGCCTTAAAATGCATCTTAGTCCTGCAAAAATGTTGAAAACTTTGGAGGCCCAAAAAAGGGGTTTACAGGCATCCTAGACCCCCTAAAGTCCAGAAAATGTTGGTTGACCAAAAACTGTGCCAGAGAGCTCTGAATGTCCCAAAATCATTTGTAGCCAGAAAGGGGCATTAACCCACACCCTTGATGCCTGAAATTCCCAAAAATACTTTTGGCAGAAAAATGCATCCTACACCCCTGAAAGTTCAGAATATGTTAGCCGCCCAAAAAAGGCCTTAAAATGCATCTTAGGCCTGCAAAAATGTTGAAAACTTTGGAGGCCCAAAAAAGGGGTTTAGAGGCATCCTAGACCCCCTAAAGTCCAGAAAATGTTGGTTGACCAAAAACTGTGCCAGAGAGCTCTGAATGTCCCAAAATCATTTGTAGCCTAAAAGGGGCATTATCCCACACCCTTGACGCCTGAAATTCCCAAAAATATTTTTGACACAAAAATGCATCCTACACACCTGAACGTTCAGAATATGTTAGCAGCCCAAAAAAGGCCTTACAATGCCTGTTATGTCTGGAAAAATGTTGAACACTTTGGAGGCCTAAAAAAGGGGTTTACAGGCATCCTAGACCCCCTAAAGTCCAGAAAATGTTGGTGGCCAAAACTGTGCCAGAGAGCTCTGAATGTCCCAGAAACATTTGCAGCCTGAAAGGAGCATTAACCCGCATCCTAGACCACTGAAATTCCCAAAAATAATTTTGACATGAAAAATGCATCCTACACCCCTGAAAGTTCAGAATATGTTAGCAGCCCAAAAAAGGCCTTAAAATGCCTTTTAGGCCTGCAAGAATGTTGAAAACTTTGGAGGTCAAAAAAAGGGGTTTACAGGTATCCTAGACCCCCTAAAATCCAGAAAATTTTGGTGGCCCAAAACTGTGCCAGAGAGCTCTGCATTTCCCAAAATCATTTGTAGCCTGAAAGGGGCATTAACCCGCATCCTAGACCACTGAAATTCCCAAAAATCGTTTTGGGAAGAAAAGTGCATCCTTCACACCTGACAGTTCAGAATATGTTAGCATCCCAAAAAAGGCCTTAAAATGCATCTTAGGCCTGCAAAAATGTTGAAAACTTTGGAGGCCCAAAAAAGGGGTTTACAGGCATCCTAGACCCCCTAAAGTCCGGAAAATGTTGGTTGACCAAAAACTGTGCCAGAGAGCTCTGAATGTCCCAAAATCATTTGTAGCCTAAAAGGGGCATTATCCCACACCCTTGATGCCTGAAATTCCCAAAAATATTTTTGGCACAAAAATGCATCCTACAGCCCTGAAAGTTCAGAATATGTTAGCAGCCCAAAAAAGGCCTTAAAATGCATCTTAGTCCTGCAAAAATGTTCAAAACTTTGGAGGCCCAAAAAAGGGGTTTACAGGCATCCTAGACCCCCTAAAGTCCAGAAAATGTTGGTTGCCCAAAAACTGTGCCAAAGAGCTCTGAATGTCCCAAAATCATTTGTAGCCAGAAAGGGGCATTAACCCACACCCTTGATGCCTGAAATTCCCAAAAATACTTTTGGCAGAAAAATGCATCCTACACCCCTGAAAGTTCAGAATATGTTAGCCGCCCAAAAAAGGCCTTAAAATGCATCTTAGGCCTGCAAAAATGTTGAAAACTTTGGAGGCCCAAAAAAGGGGTTTAGAGGCATCCTAGACCCCCTAAAGTCCAGAAAATGTTGGTTGACCAAAAACTGTGCCAGAGAGCTCTGAATGTCCCAAAATCATTTGTAGCCTAAAAGGGGCATTATCCCACACCCTTGACGCCTGAAATTCCCAAAAATATTTTTGACACAAAAATGCATCCTACACACCTGAACGTTCAGAATATGTTAGCAGCCCAAAAAAGGCCTTAAAATGCCTGTTATGTCTGGAAAAATGTTGAACACTTTGGAGGCCTAAAAAAGGGGTTTACAGGCATCCTAGACCCCCTAAAGTCCAGAAAATGTTGGTGGCCAAAAACTGTGCCAGAGAGCTCTGAATGTCCCAGAAACATTTGCAGCCTGAAAGGAGCATTAACCCGCATCCTAGACCACTGAAATTCCCAAAAATAATTTTGACATGAAAAATGCATCCTACACCCCTGAAAGTTCAGAATATGTTAGCAGCCCAAAAAAGGCCTTAAAATGCCTTTTAGGCCTGCAAGAATGTTGAAAACTTTGGAGGTCAAAAAAAGGGGTTTACAGGTATCCTAGACCCCCTAAAGTCCAGAAAATTTTGGTGGCCCAAAACTGTGCCAGAGAGCTCTGCATGTCCCAAAATCATTTGTAGCCTGAAAGGGGCATTAACCCGCATCCTAGACCACTGAAATTCCCAAAAATCGTTTTGGGAAGAAAAGTGCATCCTTCACACCTGACAGTTCAGAATATGTTAGCATCCCAAAAAAGGCCTTAAAATGCATTTTAGGCCTGCAAAAATGTTGAAAACTTTGGAGGCCCAAAAAAGGGGTTTACAGGCATCCTAGACCCCCTAAAGTCCAGAAAATGTTGGTTGACCAAAAACTGTGCCAGAGAGCTCTGAATGTCCCAAAATCATTTGTAGCCTAAAAGGGGCATTATCCCACACCCTTGACGCCTGAAATTCCCAAAAATATTTTTGGCACAAAAATGCATCCTACACCCCTGAAAGTTCAGAATATGTTAGCAGCCCAAAAAAGGCCTTAAAATACATCTTAGACCTGCAAAAATGTTGAAAACTTTGGAGGCCCAAAAAAGGGGTTTACAGGCATCCTAGACCCCCTAAAGTCCAGAAAATGTTGGTTGCCCAAAAACTGTGCCAAAGAGCTCTGAATGTCCCAAAATCATTTGTAGCCAGAAAGGGGCATTAACCCACACCCTTGATGCCTGAAATTCCCAAAAATACTTTTGGCAGAAAAATGCATCCTACACCCCTGAAAGTTCAGAATATGTTAGCCGCCCAAAAAAGGCCTTAAAATGCATCTTAGGCCTGCAAAAATGTTGAAAACTTTGGAGGCCCAAAAAAGGGGTTTAGAGGCATCCTAGACCCCCTAAAGTCCAGAAAATGTTGGTTGACCAAAAACTGTGCCAGAGAGCTCTGAATGTCCCAAAATCATTTGTAGCCTGAAAGGGGCATTATCCCACACCCTTGACGCCTGAAATTCCCAAAAATATTTTTGACACAAAAATGCATCCTACACACCTGAACGTTCAGAATATGTTAGCAGCCCAAAAAAGGCCTTAAAATGCCTGTTATGTCTGGAAAAATGTTGAACACTTTGGAGGCCTAAAAAAGGGGTTTACAGGCATCCTAGACCCCCTAAAGTCCAGAAAATGTTGGTGGCCAAAAACTGTGCCAGAGAGCTCTGAATGTCCCAGAAACATTTGCAGCCTGAAAGGAGCATTAACCCGCATCCTAGACCACTGAAATTCCCAAAAATAATTTTGACATGAAAAATGCATCCTACACCCCTGAAAGTTCAGAATATGTTAGCAGCCCAAAAAAGGCCTTAAAATGCCTTTTAGGCCTGCAAGAATGTTGAAAACTTTGGAGGTCAAAAAAAGGGGTTTACAGGTATCCTAGACCCCCTAAAGTCCAGAAAATTTTGGTGGCCCAAAACTGTGCCAGAGAGCTCTGCATGTCCCAAAATCATTTGTAGCCTGAAAGGGGCATTAACCCGCATCCTAGACCACTGAAATTCCCAAAAATCGTTTTGGCAAGAAAAGTGCATCCTTCACACCTGACAGTTCAGAATATGTTAGCATCCCAAAAAAGGCCTTAAAATGCATCTTAGGCCTGCAAAAATGTTGAAAACTTTGGAGGCCCAAAAAAGGGGTTTACAGGCATCCTAGACCCCCTAAAGTCCGGAAAATGTTGGTTGACCAAAAACTGTGCCAGAGAGCTCTGAATGTCCCAAAATCATTTGTAGCCTAAAAGGGGCATTATCCCACACCCTTGATGCCTGAAATTCCCAAAAATATTTTTGGCACAAAAATGCATCCTACAGCCCTGAAAGTTCAGAATATGTTAGCAGCCCAAAAAAGGCCTTAAAATGCATCTTAGTCCTGCAAAAATGTTGAAAACTTTGGAGGCCCAAAAAAGGGGTTTACAGGCATCCTAGACCCCCTAAAGTCCAGAAAATGTTGGTTGCCCAAAAACTGTGCCAAAGAGCTCTGAATGTCCCAAAATCATTTGTAGCCAGAAAGGGGCATTAACCCACACCCTTGATGCCTGAAATTCCCAAAAATACTTTTGGCAGAAAAATGCATCCTACACCCCTGAAAGTTCAGAATATGTTAGCCGCCCAAAAAAGGCCTTAAAATGCATCTTAGGCCTGCAAAAATGTTGAAAACTTTGGAGGCCCAAAAAAGGGGTTTAGAGGCATCCTAGACCCCCTAAAGTCCAGAAAATGTTGGTTGACCAAAAACTGTGCCAGAGAGCTCTGAATGTCCCAAAATCATTTGTAGCCTAAAAGGGGCATTATCCCACACCCTTGACGCCTGAAATTCCCAAAAATATTTTTGACACAAAAATGCATCCTACACACCTGAACGTTCAGAATATGTTAGCAGCCCAAAAAAGGCCTTAAAATGCCTGTTATGTCTGGAAAAATGTTGAACACTTTGGAGGCCTAAAAAAGGGGTTTACAGGCATCCTAGACCCCCTAAAGTCCAGAAAATGTTGGTGGCCAAAAACTGTGCCAGAGAGCTCTGAATGTCCCAGAAACATTTGCAGCCTGAAAGGAGCATTAACCCGCATCCTAGACCACTGAAATTCCCAAAAATAATTTTGACATGAAAAATGCATCCTACACCCCTGAAAGTTCAGAATATGTTAGCAGCCCAAAAAAGGCCTTAAAATGCCTTTTAGGCCTGCAAGAATGTTGAAAACTTTGGAGGTCAAAAAAAGGGGTTTACAGGTATCCTAGACCCCCTAAAGTCCAGAAAATTTTGGTGGCCCAAAACTGTGCCAGAGAGCTCTGCATGTCCCAAAATCATTTGCAGCCTGAAAGGGGCATTAACCCGCATCCTAGACCACTGAAATTCCCAAAAATCGTTTTGGCAAGAAAAGTGCATCCTTCACACCTGAGAGTTCAGAATATGTTAGCATCCCAAAAAAGGCCTTAAAATGCATCTTAGGCCTGCAAAAATGTTGAAAACTTTGGAGGCCCAAAAAAGGGGTTTAGAGGCATCCTAGACCCCCTAAAGTCCAGAAAATGTTGGTTGACCAAAAACTGTGCCAGAGAGCTCTGAATGTCCCAAAATCATTTGTAGCCTAAAAGGGGCATTATCCCACACCCTTGACGCCTGAAATTCCCAAAAATATTTTTGACACAAAAATGCATCCTACACACCTGAACGTTCAGAATATGTTAGCAGCCCAAAAAAGGCCTTAAAATGCCTGTTATGTCTGGAAAAATGTTGAACACTTTGGAGGCCTAAAAAAGGGGTTTACAGGCATCCTAGACCCCCTAAAGTCCAGAAAATGTTGGTGGCCAAAAACTGTGCCAGAGAGCTCTGAATGTCCCAGAAACATTTGCAGCCTGAAAGGAGCATTAACCCGCATCCTAGACCACTGACATTCCCAAAAATAATTTTGACATGAAAAATGCATCCTACACCCCTGAAAGTTCAGAATATGTTAGCAGCCCAAAAAAGGCCTTAAAATGCCTTTTAGGCCTGCAAGAATGTGGAAAACTTTGGAGGTCAAAAAAAGGGGTTTACAGGTATCCTAGACCCCCTAAAGTCCAGAAAATTTTGGTGGCCCAAAACTGTGCCAGAGAGCTCTGCATGTCCCAAAATCATTTGTAGCCAGAAAGGGGCATTAACCCACACCCTTGATGCCTGAAATTCCCAAAAATACTTTTGGCAGAAAAATGCATCCTACACCCCTGAAAGTTCAGAATATGTTAGCCGCCCAAAAAAGGCCTTAAAATGCATCTTAGGCCTGCAAAAATGTTGAAAACTTTGGAGGCCCAAAAAAGGGGTTTACAGGCATCCTAGACCCCCTAAAGTCCAGAAAATGTTGGTTGACCAAAAACTGTGCCAGAGAGCTCTGAATGTCCCAAAATCATTTGTAGCCTAAAAGGGGCATTATCCCACACCCTTGACACCTGAAATTCCCAAAAATATTTTTGGCACAAAAATGCATCCTGCACCCCTGAAAGTTCAGAATATGTTAGCAGCCCAAAAAAAGGCCTTAAAATGCATCTTAGTCCTGCAAAAATGTTGAAAACTTTGGAGGCCCAAAAAAGGGGTTTACAGGCATCCTAGACCCCCTAAAGTCCAGAAAATGTTGGTTGCCCAAAAACTGTGCCAAAGAGCTCTGAATGTCCCAAAATCATTTGTAGCCAGAAAGGGGCATTAACCCACACCCTTGATGCCTGAAATTCCCAAAAATACTTTTGGCAGAAAAATGCATCCTACACCCCTGAAAGTTCATAATATGTTAGCCGCCCAAAAAAGGCCTTAAAATGCATCTTAGGCCTGCAAAAATGTTTAAAACTTTGGAGGCCCAAAAAAGGGGTTTAGAGGCATCCTAGACCCCCTAAAGTCCAGAAAATGTTGGTTGACCAAAAACTGTGCCAGAGAGCTCTGAATGTCCCAAAATTATTTGTAGCCTAAAAGGGGCATTATCCCACACCCTTGACGCCTGAAATTCCCAAAAATATTTTTGACACAAAAATGCATCCTACACACCTGAACGTTCAGAATATGTTAGCAGCCCAAAAAAGGCCTTAAAATGCATCTTAGTCCTGCAAAAATGTTGAAAACTTTGGAGGCCCAAAAAAGGGGTTTACAGGCATCCTAGACCCCCTAAAGTCCAGAAAAGGTTGGTTGCCCAAAAACTGTGCCAAAGAGCTCTGAATGTCCCAAAATCATTTGTAGCCAGTAAGGGGCATTAACCCACACCCTTGATGCCTGAAATTCCCAAAAATACTTTTGGCAGAAAAATGCATCCTACACCCCTGAAAGTTCAGAATATGTTAGCCGCCCAAAAAAGGCCTTAAAATGCATCTTAGGCCTGCAAAAATGTTGAAAACTTTGGAGGCCCAAAAAAGGGGTTTACAGGCATCCTAGACCCCCTAAAGTCCAGAAAATGTTGGTTGACCAAAAACTGTGCCAGAGAGCTCTGAATGTCCCAAAATCATTTGTAGCCTAAAAGGGGCATTATCCCACACCCTTGACGCCTGAAATTCCCAAAAATATTTTTGGCACAAAAATGCATCCTACACCCCTGAAAGTTCAGAATATGTTAGCAGCCCAAAAAAGGCCTTAAAATGCATCTTAGTCCTGCAAAAATGTTGAAAACTTTGGAGGCCCAAAAAAGGGGTTTACAGGCATCCTAGACCCCCTAAAGTCCAGAAAATGTTGGTTGCCCAAAAACTGTGCCAAAGAGCTCTGAATGTCCCAAAATCATTTGTAGCCAGAAAGGGGCATTAACCCACACCCTTGATGCCTGAAATTCCCAAAAATACTTTTGGCAGAAAAATGCATCCTACACCCCTGAAAGTTCAGAATATGTTAGCCGCCCAAAAAAGGCCTTAAAATGCATCTTAGGCCTGCAAAAATGTTGAAAACTTTGGAGGCCCAAAAAAGGGGTTTAGAGGCATCCTAGACCCCCTAAAGTCCAGAAAATGTTGGTTGACCAAAAACTGTGCCAGAGAGCTCTGAATGTCCCAAAATCATTTGTAGCCTAAAAGGGGCATTATCCCACACCCTTGACGCCTGAAATTCCCAAAAATATTTTTGACACAAAAATGCATCCTACACACCTGAACGTTCAGAATATGTTAGCAGCCCAAAAAAGGCCTTAAAATGCCTGTTATGTCTGGAAAAATGTTGAACACTTTGGAGGCCTAAAAAAGGGGTTTACAGGCATCCTAGACCCCCTAAAGTCCAGAAAATGTTGGTGGCCAAAAACTGTGCCAGAGAGCTCTGAATGTCCCAGAAACATTTGCAGCCTGAAAGGAGCATTAACCCGCATCCTAGACCACTGACATTCCCAAAAATAATTTTGACATGAAAAATGCATCCTACACCCCTGAAAGTTCAGAATATGTTAGCAGCCCAAAAAAGGCCTTAAAATGCCTTTTAGGCCTGCAAGAATGTTGAAAACTTTGGGGGTCAAAAAAAGGGGTTTACAGGTATCCTAGACCCCCTAAAGTCCAGAAAATGTTGGTGACCCAAAACTGTGCCAGAGAGCTCTGCATGTCCCAAAATCATTTGTAGCCTGAAAGGGGCATTAACCCGCATCCTAGACCACTGAAATTCCCAAAAATCGTTTTGGCAAGAAAAGTGCATCCTTCACACCTGACAGTTCAGAATATGTTAGCATCCCAAAAAAGGCCAAATGCATCTTAGGCCTGCAAAAATGTTGAAAACTTTGGAGGCCCAAAAAAGGGGTTTACAGGCATCCTAGACCCCCTAAAGTCCGGAAAATGTTGGTTGACCAAAAACTGTGCCAGAGAGCTCTGAATGTCCCAAAATCATTTGTAGCCTAAAAAGGGCATTATCCCACACCCTTGATGCCTGAAATTCCCAAAAATATTTTTGGCACAAAAATGCATCCTACACCCCTGAAAATTCAGAATATGTTAGCAGCCCAAAAAAGGCCTTAAAATGCATCTTAGTCCTGCAAAAATGTTGAAAACTTTGGAGGCCCAAAAAAGGGGTTTACAGGCATCCTAGACCCCCTAAAGTCCAGAAAATGTTGGTTGACCAAAAACTGTGCCAGAGAGCTCTGAATGTCCCAAAATCATTTGTAGCCAGAAAGGGGCATTAACCCACACCCTTGATGCCTGAAATTCCCAAAAATACTTTTGGCAGAAAAATGCATCCTACACCCCTGAAAGTTCAGAATATGTTAGCCGCCCAAAAAAGGCCTTAAAATGCATCTTAGGCCTGCAAAAATGTTGAAAACTTTGGAGGCCCAAAAAAGGGGTTTAGAGGCATCCTAGACCCCCTAAAGTCCAGAAAATGTTGGTTGACCAAAAACTGTGCCAGAGAGCTCTGAATGTCCCAAAATCATTTGTAGCCTAAAAGGGGCATTATCCCACACCCTTGACGCCTGAAATTCCCAAAAATATTTTTGACACAAAAATGCATCCTACACACCTGAACGTTCAGAATATGTTAGCAGCCCAAAAAAGGCCTTACAATGCCTGTTATGTCTGGAAAAATGTTGAACACTTTGGAGGCCTAAAAAAGGGGTTTACAGGCATCCTAGACCCCCTAAAGTCCAGAAAATGTTGGTGGCCAAAACTGTGCCAGAGAGCTCTGAATGTCCCAGAAACATTTGCAGCCTGAAAGGAGCATTAACCCGCATCCTAGACCACTGAAATTCCCAAAAATAATTTTGACATGAAAAATGCATCCTACACCCCTGAAAGTTCAGAATATGTTAGCAGCCCAAAAAAGGCCTTAAAATGCCTTTTAGGCCTGCAAGAATGTTGAAAACTTTGGAGGTCAAAAAAAGGGGTTTACAGGTATCCTAGACCCCCTAAAATCCAGAAAATTTTGGTGGCCCAAAACTGTGCCAGAGAGCTCTGCATTTCCCAAAATCATTTGTAGCCTGAAAGGGGCATTAACCCGCATCCTAGACCACTGAAATTCCCAAAAATCGTTTTGGGAAGAAAAGTGCATCCTTCACACCTGACAGTTCAGAATATGTTAGCATCCCAAAAAAGGCCTTAAAATGCATCTTAGGCCTGCAAAAATGTTGAAAACTTTGGAGGCCCAAAAAAGGGGTTTACAGGCATCCTAGACCCCCTAAAGTCCGGAAAATGTTGGTTGACCAAAAACTGTGCCAGAGAGCTCTGAATGTCCCAAAATCATTTGTAGCCTAAAAGGGGCATTATCCCACACCCTTGATGCCTGAAATTCCCAAAAATATTTTTGGCACAAAAATGCATCCTACAGCCCTGAAAGTTCAGAATATGTTAGCAGCCCAAAAAAGGCCTTAAAATGCATCTTAGTCCTGCAAAAATGTTCAAAACTTTGGAGGCCCAAAAAAGGGGTTTACAGGCATCCTAGACCCCCTAAAGTCCAGAAAATGTTGGTTGCCCAAAAACTGTGCCAAAGAGCTCTGAATGTCCCAAAATCATTTGTAGCCAGAAAGGGGCATTAACCCACACCCTTGATGCCTGAAATTCCCAAAAATACTTTTGGCAGAAAAATGCATCCTACACCCCTGAAAGTTCAGAATATGTTAGCCGCCCAAAAAAGGCCTTAAAATGCATCTTAGGCCTGCAAAAATGTTGAAAACTTTGGAGGCCCAAAAAAGGGGTTTAGAGGCATCCTAGACCCCCTAAAGTCCAGAAAATGTTGGTTGACCAAAAACTGTGCCAGAGAGCTCTGAATGTCCCAAAATCATTTGTAGCCTAAAAGGGGCATTATCCCACACCCTTGACGCCTGAAATTCCCAAAAATATTTTTGACACAAAAATGCATCCTACACACCTGAACGTTCAGAATATGTTAGCAGCCCAAAAAAGGCCTTAAAATGCCTGTTATGTCTGGAAAAATGTTGAACACTTTGGAGGCCTAAAAAAGGGGTTTACAGGCATCCTAGACCCCCTAAAGTCCAGAAAATGTTGGTGGCCAAAAACTGTGCCAGAGAGCTCTGAATGTCCCAGAAACATTTGCAGCCTGAAAGGAGCATTAACCCGCATCCTAGACCACTGAAATTCCCAAAAATAATTTTGACATGAAAAATGCATCCTACACCCCTGAAAGTTCAGAATATGTTAGCAGCCCAAAAAAGGCCTTAAAATGCCTTTTAGGCCTGCAAGAATGTTGAAAACTTTGGAGGTCAAAAAAAGGGGTTTACAGGTATCCTAGACCCCCTAAAGTCCAGAAAATTTTGGTGGCCCAAAACTGTGCCAGAGAGCTCTGCATGTCCCAAAATCATTTGTAGCCTGAAAGGGGCATTAACCCGCATCCTAGACCACTGAAATTCCCAAAAATCGTTTTGGGAAGAAAAGTGCATCCTTCACACCTGACAGTTCAGAATATGTTAGCATCCCAAAAAAGGCCTTAAAATGCATTTTAGGCCTGCAAAAATGTTGAAAACTTTGGAGGCCCAAAAAAGGGGTTTACAGGCATCCTAGACCCCCTAAAGTCCAGAAAATGTTGGTTGACCAAAAACTGTGCCAGAGAGCTCTGAATGTCCCAAAATCATTTGTAGCCTAAAAGGGGCATTATCCCACACCCTTGACGCCTGAAATTCCCAAAAATATTTTTGGCACAAAAATGCATCCTACACCCCTGAAAGTTCAGAATATGTTAGCAGCCCAAAAAAGGCCTTAAAATACATCTTAGACCTGCAAAAATGTTGAAAACTTTGGAGGCCCAAAAAAGGGGTTTACAGGCATCCTAGACCCCCTAAAGTCCAGAAAATGTTGGTTGCCCAAAAACTGTGCCAAAGAGCTCTGAATGTCCCAAAATCATTTGTAGCCAGAAAGGGGCATTAACCCACACCCTTGATGCCTGAAATTCCCAAAAATACTTTTGGCAGAAAAATGCATCCTACACCCCTGAAAGTTCAGAATATGTTAGCCGCCCAAAAAAGGCCTTAAAATGCATCTTAGGCCTGCAAAAATGTTGAAAACTTTGGAGGCCCAAAAAAGGGGTTTAGAGGCATCCTAGACCCCCTAAAGTCCAGAAAATGTTGGTTGACCAAAAACTGTGCCAGAGAGCTCTGAATGTCCCAAAATCATTTGTAGCCTGAAAGGGGCATTATCCCACACCCTTGACGCCTGAAATTCCCAAAAATATTTTTGACACAAAAATGCATCCTACACACCTGAACGTTCAGAATATGTTAGCAGCCCAAAAAAGGCCTTAAAATGCCTGTTATGTCTGGAAAAATGTTGAACACTTTGGAGGCCTAAAAAAGGGGTTTACAGGCATCCTAGACCCCCTAAAGTCCAGAAAATGTTGGTGGCCAAAAACTGTGCCAGAGAGCTCTGAATGTCCCAGAAACATTTGCAGCCTGAAAGGAGCATTAACCCGCATCCTAGACCACTGAAATTCCCAAAAATAATTTTGACATGAAAAATGCATCCTACACCCCTGAAAGTTCAGAATATGTTAGCAGCCCAAAAAAGGCCTTAAAATGCCTTTTAGGCCTGCAAGAATGTTGAAAACTTTGGAGGTCAAAAAAAGGGGTTTACAGGTATCCTAGACCCCCTAAAGTCCAGAAAATTTTGGTGGCCCAAAACTGTGCCAGAGAGCTCTGCATGTCCCAAAATCATTTGTAGCCTGAAAGGGGCATTAACCCGCATCCTAGACCACTGAAATTCCCAAAAATCGTTTTGGCAAGAAAAGTGCATCCTTCACACCTGACAGTTCAGAATATGTTAGCATCCCAAAAAAGGCCTTAAAATGCATCTTAGGCCTGCAAAAATGTTGAAAACTTTGGAGGCCCAAAAAAGGGGTTTACAGGCATCCTAGACCCCCTAAAGTCCGGAAAATGTTGGTTGACCAAAAACTGTGCCAGAGAGCTCTGAATGTCCCAAAATCATTTGTAGCCTAAAAGGGGCATTATCCCACACCCTTGATGCCTGAAATTCCCAAAAATATTTTTGGCACAAAAATGCATCCTACAGCCCTGAAAGTTCAGAATATGTTAGCAGCCCAAAAAAGGCCTTAAAATGCATCTTAGTCCTGCAAAAATGTTGAAAACTTTGGAGGCCCAAAAAAGGGGTTTACAGGCATCCTAGACCCCCTAAAGTCCAGAAAATGTTGGTTGCCCAAAAACTGTGCCAAAGAGCTCTGAATGTCCCAAAATCATTTGTAGCCAGAAAGGGGCATTAACCCACACCCTTGATGCCTGAAATTCCCAAAAATACTTTTGGCAGAAAAATGCATCCTACACCCCTGAAAGTTCAGAATATGTTAGCCGCCCAAAAAAGGCCTTAAAATGCATCTTAGGCCTGCAAAAATGTTGAAAACTTTGGAGGCCCAAAAAAGGGGTTTAGAGGCATCCTAGACCCCCTAAAGTCCAGAAAATGTTGGTTGACCAAAAACTGTGCCAGAGAGCTCTGAATGTCCCAAAATCATTTGTAGCCTAAAAGGGGCATTATCCCACACCCTTGACGCCTGAAATTCCCAAAAATATTTTTGACACAAAAATGCATCCTACACACCTGAACGTTCAGAATATGTTAGCAGCCCAAAAAAGGCCTTAAAATGCCTGTTATGTCTGGAAAAATGTTGAACACTTTGGAGGCCTAAAAAAGGGGTTTACAGGCATCCTAGACCCCCTAAAGTCCAGAAAATGTTGGTTGACCAAAAACTGTGCCAGAGAGCTCTGAATGTCCCAAAATCATTTGTAGCCTAAAAGGGGCATTATCCCACACCCTTGATGCCTGAAATTCCCAAAAATATTTTTGGCACAAAAATGCATCCTACAGCCCTGAAAGTTCAGAATATGTTAGCAGCCCAAAAAAGGCCTTAAAATGCATCTTAGTCCTGCAAAAATGTTCAAAACTTTGGAGGCCCAAAAAAGGGGTTTACAGGCATCCTAGACCCCCTAAAGTCCAGAAAATGTTGGTTGCCCAAAAACTGTGCCAAAGAGCTCTGAATGTCCCAAAATCATTTGTAGCCAGAAAGGGGCATTAACCCACACCCTTGATGCCTGAAATTCCCAAAAATACTTTTGGCAGAAAAATGCATCCTACACCCCTGAAAGTTCAGAATATGTTAGCCGCCCAAAAAAGGCCTTAAAATGCATCTTAGGCCTGCAAAAATGTTGAAAACTTTGGAGGCCCAAAAAAGGGGTTTAGAGGCATCCTAGACCCCCTAAAGTCCAGAAAATGTTGGTTGACCAAAAACTGTGCCAGAGAGCTCTGAATGTCCCAAAATCATTTGTAGCCTAAAAGGGGCATTATCCCACACCCTTGACGCCTGAAATTCCCAAAAATATTTTTGACACAAAAATGCATCCTACACACCTGAACGTTCAGAATATGTTAGCAGCCCAAAAAAGGCCTTAAAATGCCTGTTATGTCTGGAAAAATGTTGAACACTTTGGAGGCCTAAAAAAGGGGTTTACAGGCATCCTAGACCCCCTAAAGTCCAGAAAATGTTGGTGGCCAAAAACTGTGCCAGAGAGCTCTGAATGTCCCAGAAACATTTGCAGCCTGAAAGGAGCATTAACCCGCATCCTAGACCACTGACATTCCCAAAAATAATTTTGACATGAAAAATGCATCCTACACCCCTGAAAGTTCAGAATATGTTAGCAGCCCAAAAAAGGCCTTAAAATGCCTTTTAGGCCTGCAAGAATGTTGAAAACTTTGGAGGTCAAAAAAAGGGGTTTACAGGTATCCTAGACCCCCTAAAGTCCAGAAAATTTTGGTGGCCCAAAACTGTGCCAGAGAGCTCTGCATGTCCCAAAATCATTTGTAGCCAGAAAGGGGCATTAACCCACACCCTTGATGCCTGAAATTCCCAAAAATACTTTTGGCAGAAAAATGCATCCTACACCCCTGAAAGTTCAGAATATGTTAGCCGCCCAAAAAAGGCCTTAAAATGCATCTTAGGCCTGCAAAAATGTTGAAAACTTTGGAGGCCCAAAAAAGGGGTTTACAGGCATCCTAGACCCCCTAAAGTCCAGAAAATGTTGGTTGACCAAAAACTGTGCCAGAGAGCTCTGAATGTCCCAAAATCATTTGTAGCCTAAAAGGGGCATTATCCCACACCCTTGACACCTGAAATTCCCAAAAATATTTTTGGCACAAAAATGCATCCTGCACCCCTGAAAGTTCAGAATATGTTAGCAGCCCAAAAAAAGGCCTTAAAATGCATCTTAGTCCTGCAAAAATGTTGAAAACTTTGGAGGCCCAAAAAAGGGGTTTACAGGCATCCTAGACCCCCTAAAGTCCAGAAAATGTTGGTTGCCCAAAAACTGTGCCAAAGAGCTCTGAATGTCCCAAAATCATTTGTAGCCAGAAAGGGGCATTAACCCACACCCTTGATGCCTGAAATTCCCAAAAATACTTTTGGCAGAAAAATGCATCCTACACCCCTGAAAGTTCATAATATGTTAGCCGCCCAAAAAAGGCCTTAAAATGCATCTTAGGCCTGCAAAAATGTTTAAAACTTTGGAGGCCCAAAAAAGGGGTTTAGAGGCATCCTAGACCCCCTAAAGTCCAGAAAATGTTGGTTGACCAAAAACTGTGCCAGAGAGCTCTGAATGTCCCAAAATTATTTGTAGCCTAAAAGGGGCATTATCCCACACCCTTGACGCCTGAAATTCCCAAAAATATTTTTGACACAAAAATGCATCCTACACACCTGAACGTTCAGAATATGTTAGCAGCCCAAAAAAGGCCTTAAAATGCATCTTAGTCCTGCAAAAATGTTGAAAACTTTGGAGGCCCAAAAAAGGGGTTTACAGGCATCCTAGACCCCCTAAAGTCCAGAAAAGGTTGGTTGCCCAAAAACTGTGCCAAAGAGCTCTGAATGTCCCAAAATCATTTGTAGCCAGTAAGGGGCATGAACCCACACCCTTGATGCCTGAAATTCCCAAAAATACTTTTGGCAGAAAAATGCATCCTACACCCCTGAAAGTTCAGAATATGTTAGCCGCCCAAAAAAGGCCTTAAAATGCATCTTAGGCCTGCAAAAATGTTGAAAACTTTGGAGGCCCAAAAAAGGGGTTTACAGGCATCCTAGACCCCCTAAAGTCCAGAAAATGTTGGTTGACCAAAAACTGTGCCAGAGAGCTCTGAATGTCCCAAAATCATTTGTAGCCTAAAAGGGGCATTATCCCACACCCTTGACGCCTGAAATTCCCAAAAATATTTTTGGCACAAAAATGCATCCTACACCCCTGAATGTTCAGAATATGTTAGCAGCCCAAAAAAGGCCTTAAAATGCATCTTAGTCCTGCAAAAATGTTGAAAACTTTGGAGGCCCAAAAAAGGGGTTTACAGGCATCCTAGACCCCCTAAAGTCCAGAAAATGTTGGTTGCCCAAAAACTGTGCCAAAGAGCTCTGAATGTCCCAAAATCATTTGTAGCCAGAAAGGGGCATTAACCCACACCCTTGATGCCTGAAATTCCCAAAAATACTTTTGGCAGAAAAATGCATCCTACACCCCTGAAAGTTCAGAATATGTTAGCCGCCCAAAAAAGGCCTTAAAATGCATCTTAGGCCTGCAAAAATGTTGAAAACTTTGGAGGCCCAAAAAAGGGGTTTAGAGGCATCCTAGACCCCCTAAAGTCCAGAAAATGTTGGTTGACCAAAAACTGTGCCAGAGAGCTCTGAATGTCCCAAAATCATTTGTAGCCTAAAAGGGGCATTATCCCACACCCTTGACGCCTGAAATTCCCAAAAATATTTTTGACACAAAAATGCATCCTACACACCTGAACGTTCAGAATATGTTAGCAGCCCAAAAAAGGCCTTAAAATGCCTGTTATGTCTGGAAAAATGTTGAACACTTTGGAGGCCTAAAAAAGGGGTTTACAGGCATCCTAGACCCCCTAAAGTCCAGAAAATGTTGGTGGCCAAAAACTGTGCCAGAGAGCTCTGAATGTCCCAGAAACATTTGCAGCCTGAAAGGAGCATTAACCCGCATCCTAGACCACTGACATTCCCAAAAATAATTTTGACATGAAAAATGCATCCTACACCCCTGAAAGTTCAGAATATGTTAGCAGCCCAAAAAAGGCCTTAAAATGCCTTTTAGGCCTGCAAGAATGTTGAAAACTTTGGGGGTCAAAAAAAGGGGTTTACAGGTATCCTAGACCCCCTAAAGTCCAGAAAATGTTGGTGGCCCAAAACTGTGCCAGAGAGCTCTGCATGTCCCAAAATCATTTGTAGCCTGAAAGGGGCATTAACCCGCATCCTAGACCACTGAAATTCCCAAAAATCGTTTTGGCAAGAAAAGTGCATCCTTCACACCTGACAGTTCAGAATATGTTAGCATCCCAAAAAAGGCCAAATGCATCTTAGGCCTGCAAAAATGTTGAAAACTTTGGAGGCCCAAAAAAGGGGTTTACAGGCATCCTAGACCCCCTAAAGTCCGGAAAATGTTGGTTGACCAAAAACTGTGCCAGAGAGCTCTGAATGTCCCAAAATCATTTGTAGCCTAAAAAGGGCATTATCCCACACCCTTGATGCCTGAAATTCCCAAAAATATTTTTGGCACAAAAATGCATCCTACACCCCTGAAAATTCAGAATATGTTAGCAGCCCAAAAAAGGCCTTAAAATGCATCTTAGTCCTGCAAAAATGTTGAAAACTTTGGAGGCCCAAAAAAGGGGTTTACAGGCATCCTAGACCCCCTAAAGTCCAGAAAATGTTGGTTGACCAAAAACTGTGCCAGAGAGCTCTGAATGTCCCAAAATCATTTGTAGCCAGAAAGGGGCATTAACCCACACCCTTGATGCCTGAAATTCCCAAAAATACTTTTGGCAGAAAAATGCATCCTACACCCCTGAAAGTTCAGAATATGTTAGCCGCCCAAAAAAGGCCTTAAAATGCATCTTAGGCCTGCAAAAATGTTGAAAACTTTGGAGGCCCAAAAAAGGGGTTTAGAGGCATCCTAGACCCCCTAAAGTCCAGAAAATGTTGGTTGACCAAAAACTGTGCCAGAGAGCTCTGAATGTCCCAAAATCATTTGTAGCCTAAAAGGGGCATTATCCCACACCCTTGACGCCTGAAATTCCCAAAAATATTTTTGACACAAAAATGCATCCTACACACCTGAACGTTCAGAATATGTTAGCAGCCCAAAAAAGGCCTTACAATGCCTGTTATGTCTGGAAAAATGTTGAACACTTTGGAGGCCTAAAAAAGGGGTTTACAGGCATCCTAGACCCCCTAAAGTCCAGAAAATGTTGGTGGCCAAAACTGTGCCAGAGAGCTCTGAATGTCCCAGAAACATTTGCAGCCTGAAAGGAGCATTAACCCGCATCCTAGACCACTGAAATTCCCAAAAATAATTTTGACATGAAAAATGCATCCTACACCCCTGAAAGTTCAGAATATGTTAGCAGCCCAAAAAAGGCCTTAAAATGCCTTTTAGGCCTGCAAGAATGTTGAAAACTTTGGAGGTCAAATAAAGGGGTTTACAGGTATCCTAGACCCCCTAAAATCCAGAAAATTTTGGTGGCCCAAAACTGTGCCAGAGAGCTCTGCATTTCCCAAAATCATTTGTAGCCTGAAAGGGGCATTAACCCGCATCCTAGACCACTGAAATTCCCAAAAATCGTTTTGGGAAGAAAAGTGCATCCTTCACACCTGACAGTTCAGAATATGTTAGCATCCCAAAAAAGGCCTTAAAATGCATCTTAGGCCTGCAAAAATGTTGAAAACTTTGGAGGCCCAAAAAAGGGGTTTACAGGCATCCTAGACCCCCTAAAGTCCGGAAAATGTTGGTTGACCAAAAACTGTGCCAGAGAGCTCTGAATGTCCCAAAATCATTTGTAGCCTAAAAGGGGCATTATCCCACACCCTTGATGCCTGAAATTCCCAAAAATATTTTTGGCACAAAAATGCATCCTACAGCCCTGAAAGTTCAGAATATGTTAGCAGCCCAAAAAAGGCCTTAAAATGCATCTTAGTCCTGCAAAAATGTTCAAAACTTTGGAGGCCCAAAAAAGGGGTTTACAGGCATCCTAGACCCCCTAAAGTCCAGAAAATGTTGGTTGCCCAAAAACTGTGCCAAAGAGCTCTGAATGTCCCAAAATCATTTGTAGCCAGAAAGGGGCATTAACCCACACCCTTGATGCCTGAAATTCCCAAAAATACTTTTGGCAGAAAAATGCATCCTACACCCCTGAAAGTTCAGAATATGTTAGCCGCCCAAAAAAGGCCTTAAAATGCATCTTAGGCCTGCAAAAATGTTGAAAACTTTGGAGGCCCAAAAAAGGGGTTTAGAGGCATCCTAGACCCCCTAAAGTCCAGAAAATGTTGGTTGACCAAAAACTGTGCCAGAGAGCTCTGAATGTCCCAAAATCATTTGTAGCCTAAAAGGGGCATTATCCCACACCCTTGACGCCTGAAATTCCCAAAAATATTTTTGACACAAAAATGCATCCTACACACCTGAACGTTCAGAATATGTTAGCAGCCCAAAAAAGGCCTTAAAATGCCTGTTATGTCTGGAAAAATGTTGAACACTTTGGAGGCCTAAAAAAGGGGTTTACAGGCATCCTAGACCCCCTAAAGTCCAGAAAATGTTGGTGGCCAAAAACTGTGCCAGAGAGCTCTGAATGTCCCAGAAACATTTGCAGCCTGAAAGGAGCATTAACCCGCATCCTAGACCACTGAAATTCCCAAAAATAATTTTGACATGAAAAATGCATCCTACACCCCTGAAAGTTCAGAATATGTTAGCAGCCCAAAAAAGGCCTTAAAATGCCTTTTAGGCCTGCAAGAATGTTGAAAACTTTGGAGGTCAAAAAAAGGGGTTTACAGGTATCCTAGACCCCCTAAAGTCCAGAAAATTTTGGTGGCCCAAAACTGTGCCAGAGAGCTCTGCATGTCCCAAAATCATTTGTAGCCTGAAAGGGGCATTAACCCGCATCCTAGACCACTGAAATTCCCAAAAATCGTTTTGGGAAGAAAAGTGCATCCTTCACACCTGACAGTTCAGAATATGTTAGCATCCCAAAAAAGGCCTTAAAATGCATTTTAGGCCTGCAAAAATGTTGAAAACTTTGGAGGCCCAAAAAAGGGGTTTACAGGCATCCTAGACCCCCTAAAGTCCAGAAAATGTTGGTTGACCAAAAACTGTGCCAGAGAGCTCTGAATGTCCCAAAATCATTTGTAGCCTAAAAGGGGCATTATCCCACACCCTTGACGCCTGAAATTCCCAAAAATATTTTTGGCACAAAAATGCATCCTACACCCCTGAAAGTTCAGAATATGTTAGCAGCCCAAAAAAGGCCTTAAAATACATCTTAGACCTGCAAAAATGTTGAAAACTTTGGAGGCCCAAAAAAGGGGTTTACAGGCATCCTAGACCCCCTAAAGTCCAGAAAATGTTGGTTGCCCAAAAACTGTGCCAAAGAGCTCTGAATGTCCCAAAATCATTTGTAGCCAGAAAGGGGCATTAACCCACACCCTTGATGCCTGAAATTCCCAAAAATACTTTTGGCAGAAAAATGCATCCTACACCCCTGAAAGTTCAGAATATGTTAGCCGCCCAAAAAAGGCCTTAAAATGCATCTTAGGCCTGCAAAAATGTTGAAAACTTTGGAGGCCCAAAAAAGGGGTTTAGAGGCATCCTAGACCCCCTAAAGTCCAGAAAATGTTGGTTGACCAAAAACTGTGCCAGAGAGCTCTGAATGTCCCAAAATCATTTGTAGCCTGAAAGGGGCATTATCCCACACCCTTGACGCCTGAAATTCCCAAAAATATTTTTGACACAAAAATGCATCCTACACACCTGAACGTTCAGAATATGTTAGCAGCCCAAAAAAGGCCTTAAAATGCCTGTTATGTCTGGAAAAATGTTGAACACTTTGGAGGCCTAAAAAAGGGGTTTACAGGCATCCTAGACCCCCTAAAGTCCAGAAAATGTTGGTGGCCAAAAACTGTGCCAGAGAGCTCTGAATGTCCCAGAAACATTTGCAGCCTGAAAGGAGCATTAACCCGCATCCTAGACCACTGAAATTCCCAAAAATAATTTTGACATGAAAAATGCATCCTACACCCCTGAAAGTTCAGAATATGTTAGCAGCCCAAAAAAGGCCTTAAAATGCCTTTTAGGCCTGCAAGAATGTTGAAAACTTTGGAGGTCAAAAAAAGGGGTTTACAGGTATCCTAGACCCCCTAAAGTCCAGAAAATTTTGGTGGCCCAAAACTGTGCCAGAGAGCTCTGCATGTCCCAAAATCATTTGTAGCCTGAAAGGGGCATTAACCCGCATCCTAGACCACTGAAATTCCCAAAAATCGTTTTGGCAAGAAAAGTGCATCCTTCACACCTGACAGTTCAGAATATGTTAGCATCCCAAAAAAGGCCTTAAAATGCATCTTAGGCCTGCAAAAATGTTGAAAACTTTGGAGGCCCAAAAAAGGGGTTTACAGGCATCCTAGACCCCCTAAAGTCCGGAAAATGTTGGTTGACCAAAAACTGTGCCAGAGAGCTCTGAATGTCCCAAAATCATTTGTAGCCTAAAAGGGGCATTATCCCACACCCTTGATGCCTGAAATTCCCAAAAATATTTTTGGCACAAAAATGCATCCTACAGCCCTGAAAGTTCAGAATATGTTAGCAGCCCAAAAAAGGCCTTAAAATGCATCTTAGTCCTGCAAAAATGTTGAAAACTTTGGAGGCCCAAAAAAGGGGTTTACAGGCATCCTAGACCCCCTAAAGTCCAGAAAATGTTGGTTGCCCAAAAACTGTGCCAAAGAGCTCTGAATGTCCCAAAATCATTTGTAGCCAGAAAGGGGCATTAACCCACACCCTTGATGCCTGAAATTCCCAAAAATACTTTTGGCAGAAAAATGCATCCTACACCCCTGAAAGTTCAGAATATGTTAGCCGCCCAAAAAAGGCCTTAAAATGCATCTTAGGCCTGCAAAAATGTTGAAAACTTTGGAGGCCCAAAAAAGGGGTTTAGAGGCATCCTAGACCCCCTAAAGTCCAGAAAATGTTGGTTGACCAAAAACTGTGCCAGAGAGCTCTGAATGTCCCAAAATCATTTGTAGCCTAAAAGGGGCATTATCCCACACCCTTGACGCCTGAAATTCCCAAAAATATTTTTGACACAAAAATGCATCCTACACACCTGAACGTTCAGAATATGTTAGCAGCCCAAAAAAGGCCTTAAAATGCCTGTTATGTCTGGAAAAATGTTGAACACTTTGGAGGCCTAAAAAAGGGGTTTACAGGCATCCTAGACCCCCTAAAGTCCAGAAAATGTTGGTGGCCAAAAACTGTGCCAGAGAGCTCTGAATGTCCCAGAAACATTTGCAGCCTGAAAGGAGCATTAACCCGCATCCTAGACCACTGAAATTCCCAAAAATAATTTTGACATGAAAAATGCATCCTACACCCCTGAAAGTTCAGAATATGTTAGCAGCCCAAAAAAGGCCTTAAAATGCCTTTTAGGCCTGCAAGAATGTTGAAAACTTTGGAGGTCAAAAAAAGGGGTTTACAGGTATCCTAGACCCCCTAAAGTCCAGAAAATTTTGGTGGCCCAAAACTGTGCCAGAGAGCTCTGCATGTCCCAAAATCATTTGCAGCCTGAAAGGGGCATTAACCCGCATCCTAGACCACTGAAATTCCCAAAAATCGTTTTGGCAAGAAAAGTGCATCCTTCACACCTGACAGTTCAGAATATGTTAGCATCCCAAAAAAGGCCTTAAAATGCATCTTAGGCCTGCAAAAATGTTGAAAACTTTGGAGGCCCAAAAAAGGGGTTTAGAGGCATCCTAGACCCCCTAAAGTCCAGAAAATGTTGGTTGACCAAAAACTGTGCCAGAGAGCTCTGAATGTCCCAAAATCATTTGTAGCCTAAAAGGGGCATTATCCCACACCCTTGACGCCTGAAATTCCCAAAAATATTTTTGACACAAAAATGCATCCTACACACCTGAACGTTCAGAATATGTTAGCAGCCCAAAAAAGGCCTTAAAATGCCTGTTATGTCTGGAAAAATGTTGAACACTTTGGAGGCCTAAAAAAGGGGTTTACAGGCATCCTAGACCCCCTAAAGTCCAGAAAATGTTGGTGGCCAAAAACTGTGCCAGAGAGCTCTGAATGTCCCAGAAACATTTGCAGCCTGAAAGGAGCATTAACCCGCATCCTAGACCACTGACATTCCCAAAAATAATTTTGACATGAAAAATGCATCCTACACCCCTGAAAGTTCAGAATATGTTAGCAGCCCAAAAAAGGCCTTAAAATGCCTTTTAGGCCTGCAAGAATGTTGAAAACTTTGGAGGTCAAAAAAAGGGGTTTACAGGTATCCTAGACCCCCTAAAGTCCAGAAAATTTTGGTGGCCCAAAACTGTGCCAGAGAGCTCTGCATGTCCCAAAATCATTTGTAGCCAGAAAGGGGCATTAACCCACACCCTTGATGCCTGAAATTCCCAAAAATACTTTTGGCAGAAAAATGCATCCTACACCCCTGAAAGTTCAGAATATGTTAGCCGCCCAAAAAAGGCCTTAAAATGCATCTTAGGCCTGCAAAAATGTTGAAAACTTTGGAGGCCCAAAAAAGGGGTTTAGAGGCATCCTAGACCCCCTAAAGTCCAGAAAATGTTGGTTGACCAAAAATTGTGCCAGAGAGCTCTGAATGTCCCAAAATCATTTGTAGCCTAAAAGGGGCATTATCCCACACCCTTGACGCCTGAAATTCCCAAAAATATTTTTGGCACAAAAATGCATCCTACACCCCTGAAAGTTCAGAATATGTTAGCAGCCCAAAAAAGGCCTTAAAATGCATCTTAGTCCTGCAAAAATGTTACAAACTTTGGAGGCCCAAAAAAGGGGTTTACAGGCATCCTAGACCCCCTAAAGTCCAGAAAATGTTGGTTGCCCAAAAACTGTGCCAGAGAGCTCTGAATGTCCCAAAATCATTTGTAGCCTAAAAGGGGCATTATCCCACACCCTTGACGCCTGAAATTCCCAAAAATATTTTTGGCACAAAAATGCATCCTACACCCCTGAAAGTTCAGAATATGTTAGCAGCCCAAAAAAGGCCTTAAAATGCCTGTTATGTCTGGAAAAATGTTGAACACTTTGGAGGCCTAAAAAAGGGGTTTACAGGCATCCTAGACCCCCTAAAGTCCAGAAAATGTTGGTGGCCAAAAACTGTGCCAGAGTGCTCGGAATGTCCCAGAAACATTTGCAGCCTGAAAGGAGCACTAACCCGCATCCTAGACCACTGAAATTCCCAAAAATAATTTTGACATGAAAAATGCATCCTACACCCCTGAAAGTTCAGAATATGTTAGCAGCCCAAAAAAGGCCTTAAAATGCCTTTTAGGCCTGCAAGAATGTTGAAAACTTTGGAGGTCAAAAAAAGGGGTTTACAGGTATCCTAGACCCCTAAAGTCCAGAAAATTGTGGTGGCCCAAAACTGTGCCAGAGAGCTCTGCATGTCCCAAAATCATTTGTAGCCTGAAAGGGGCATTAACCCGCATCCTAGACCACTGAAATTCCCAAAAATCGTTTTGGCAAGAAAAGTGCATCCTTCACACCTGACAGTTCAGAATATGTTAGCATCCCAAAAAAGGCCTTAAAATGCATCTTAGGCCTGCAAAAATGTTGAAAACTTTGGAGGCCCAAAAAAGGGGTTTACAGGCATCCTAGACCCCCTAAAGTCCAGAAAATGTTGGTTGACCAAAAACTGTGCCAGAGAGCTCTGAATGTCCCAAAATCATTTGTAGCCTAAAAGGGGCATTATCCCACACCCTTGACGCCTGAAATTCCCAAAAATATTTTTGGCACAAAAATGCATCCTACACCCCTGAAAGTTCAGAATATGTTAGCAGCCCAAAAAAGGCCTTAAAATGCATCTTAGTCCTGCAAAAATGTTGAAAACTTTGGAGGCCCAAAAAAGGGGTTTACAGGCATCCTAGACCCCCTAAAGTCCAGAAAATGTTGGTTGCCCAAAAACTGTGCCAAAGAGCTCTGAATGTCCCAAAATCATTTGTAGCCAGAAAGGGGCATTAACCCACACCCTTGATGCCTGAAATTCCCAAAAATACTTTTGGCAGAAAAATGCATCCTACACCCCTGAAAGTTCAGAATATGTTATGCGCCCAAAAAGGCCTTAAAATGCATCTTAGGCCTGCAAAAATGTTGAAAACTTTGGAGGCCCAAAAAAGGGGTTTAGAGGCATCCTAGACCCCCTAAAGTCCAGAAAATGTTGGTTGACCAAAAACTGTGCCAGAGAGCTCTGAATGTCCCAAAATCATTTGTAGCCTAAAAGGGGCATTATCCCACACCCTTGACGCCTGAAATTCCCAAAAATATTTTTGACACAAAAATGCATCCTACACACCTGAACGTTCAGAATATGTTAGCAGCCCAAAAAAGGCCTTAAAATGCCTGTTATGTCTGGAAAAATGTTGAACACTTTGGAGGCCTAAAAAAGGGGTTTACAGGCATCCTAGACCCCCTAAAGTCCAGAAAATGTTGGTGGCCAAAAACTGTGCCAGAGAGCTCTGAATGTCCCAGAAACATTTGCAGCCTGAAAGGAGCATTAACCCGCATCCTAGACCACTGAAATTCCCAAAAATAATTTTGACATGAAAAATGCATCCTACACCCCTGAAAGTTCAGAATATGTTAGCAGCCCAAAAAATGCCTTAAAATGCCTTTTAGGCCTGCAAGAATGTTGAAAACTTTGGAGGTCAAAAAAAGGGGTTTACAGGTATCCTAGACCCCCAAAAGTCCAGAAAATTTTGGTGGCCCAAAACTGTGCCAGAGAGCTCTGCATGTCCCAAAATCATTTGTAGCCTGAAAGGGGCATTAACCCGCATCCTAGACCACTGAAATTCCCAAAAATCGTTTTGGCAAGAAAAGTGCATCCTTCACACCTGACAGTTCAGAATATGTTAGCATCCCAAAAAAGGCCTTAAAATGCATCTTAGGCCTGCAAAAATGTTGAAATCTTTGGAGGCCCAAAAAAGGGGTTTACAGGCATCCTAGACCCCCTAAAGTCCAGAAAATGTTGGTTGACCAAAAACTGTGCCAGAGAGCTCTGAATGTCCCAAAATCATTTGTAGCCTAAAAGGGGCATTATCCCACACCCTTGACGCCTGAAATTCCCAAAAATATTTTTGGCACAAAAATGCATCCTACACCCCTGAAAGTTCAGAATATGTTAGCCGCCCAAAAAAGGCCTTAAAATGCATCTTAGGCCTGCAAAAATGTTGAAAACTTTGGAGGCCCAAAGGCCTGCAAGAATGTTGAAAACTTTGGAGGCCCAAAAAAGGGGTTTACAGGCATCCTAGACCCCCTAAAGTCCAGAAAATGTTGGTTGACCAAAAACTGTGCCAGAGAGCTCTGAATGTCCCAAAATCATTTGTAGCCTAAAAGGGGCATTATCCCACACCCTTGACGCCTGAAATTCCCAAAAATACTTTTGGCACAAAAATGCATCCTACACCCCTGAAAGTTCAGAATATGTTAGCCGCCCAAAAAAGGCCTTAAAATGCATCTTAGTCCTGCAAAAATGTTGAAAACTTTGGAGGCCCAAAAAAGGGGTTTACAGGCATCCTAGACCCCCTAAAGTCCAGAAAATGTTGGTTGCCCAAAAACTGTGCCAAAGAGCTCTGAATGTCCCAAAATCATTTGTAGCCAGAAAGGGGCATTAACCCACACCCTTGATGCCTGAAATTCCCAAAAATACTTTTGGCAGAAAAATGCATCCTACACCCCTGAAAGTTCAGAATATGTTAGCCGCCCAAAAAAGGCCTTAAAATGCATCTTAGGCCTGCAAAAATGTTGAAAACTTTGGAGGCCCAAAAAAGGGGTTTAGAGGCATCCTAGACCCCCTAAAGTCCAGAAAATGTTGGTTGACCAAAAACTGTGCCAAAGAGCTCTGAATGTCCCAAAATCATTTGTAGCCTAAAAGGGGCATTATCCCACACCCTTGATGCCTGAAATTCCCAAAAATATTTTTGACACAAAAATGCATCCTACACACCTGAACGTTCAGAATATGTTAGCAGCCCAAAAAAAGCCTTAAAATGCCTGTTATGTCTGGAAAAATGTTGAACACTTTGGAGGCCTAAAAAAGGGGTTTACAGGCATCCTAGACCCCCTAAAGTCCAGAAAATGTTGGTGGCCAAAAACTGTGCCAGAGAGCTCTGAATGTCCCAGAAACATTTGCAGCCTGAAAGAAGCATTAACCCGCATCCTAGACCACTGAAATTCCCAAAAATAATTTTGACATGAAAAATGCATCCTACACCCCTGAAAGTTCAGAATATGTTAGCAGCCCAAAAAAGGCCTTAAAATGCCTTTTAGGCCTGCAAGAATGTTGAAAACTTTGGAGGTCAAAAAAAGGGGTTTACAGCTATCCTAGACCCCCTAAAGTCCAGAAACTTTTGGTGGCCCAAAACTGTGCCAGAGAGCTCTGCATGTCCCAAAATCATTTGTAGCCTGAAAGGGGCATTAACCCGCATCCTAGACCACTTAAATTCCCAAAAATCGTTTTGGCAAGAAAAGTGCATCCTTCACACCTGACAGTTCAGAATATGTTAGCATCCCAAAAAAGGCCTTAAAATGCATCTTCGGCCTGCAAAAAGGTTGAAAACTTTGGAGGCCCAAAAAAGGGGTTTACAGGCATCCTAGACCCCCTAAAGTCCAGAAAATGTTGGTTGACCAAAAACTGTGCCAGAGAGCTCTGAATGTCCCAAAATCATTTGTAGCCTAAAAGGGGCATTATCCCACACCCTTGACGCCTGAAATTCCCAAAAATATTTTTGGCACAAAAATGCATCCTACACCCCTGAAAGTTCAGAATATGTCAGCAGCCCAAAAAAGGCCTTAAAATGCATCTTAGTCCTGCAAAAATGTTGAAAACTTTGGAGGCCCAAAAAAGGGGTTTACAGGCATCCTAGACCCCCTAAAGTCCAGAAAATGTTGGTTGCCCAAAAACTGTGCCAAAGAGCTCTGAATGTCCCAAAATGATTTGTTGCCAGAAAGGGGCATTAACCCACACCCTTGATGCCTGAAATTCCCAAAAATACTTTTGGCAGAAAAATGCATCCTACACCCCTGAAAGTTCAGAATATGTTAGCCGCCCAAAAAAGGCCTTAAAATGCATTTTAGGCCTGCAAAAATGTTGAAAACTTTGGAGGCCCAAAAAAGGGGTTTAGAGGCATCCTAGACCCCCTAAAGTCCAGAAAATGTTGGTTGACCAAAAACTGTGCCAGAGAGCTCTGAATGTCCCAAAATCATTTGTAGCCTAAAAGGGGCATTATCCCACACCCTTGATGCCTGAAATTCCCAAAAATATTTTTGACACAAAAATGCATCCTGCACACCTGAACGTTCAGAATATGTTAGCAGCACAAAAAAGGCCTTAAAATGCCTGTTATGTCTGGAAAAATGTTGAACACTTTGGAGGCCTAAAGAAGGGGTTTACAGGCATCCTAGACCCCCTAAAGTCCAGAAAATGTTGGTGGCCAAAAACTGTGCCAGAGAGCTCTGAATGTCCCAGAAACATTTGCAGCCTGAAAGAAGCATTAACCCGCATCCTAGACCACTGAAATTCCCAAAAATAATTTTGACATGAAAAATGCATCCTACACCCCTGAAAGTTCAGAATATGTTAGCAGCCCAAAAAAGGCCTTAAAATGCCTTTTAGGCCTGCAAGAATGTTGAAAACTTTGGAGGTCAAAAAAAGGGGTTTACAGGTATCCTAGACCCCCTAATGTCCAGAAAATGTTGGTGGCCCAAAACTGTGCCAGAGAGCTCTGCATGTCCCAAAATCATTTGTAGCCTAAAAGGGGCATTATCCCACACCCTTGACGCCTGAAATTCCCAAAAATATTTTTGGCACAAAAATGCATCCTACACCCCTGAAAGTTCAGAATATGTTAGCAGCCCAAAAAAGGCCTTAAAATGCATCTTAGTCCTGCAAAAATGTTGAAAACTTTGGAGGCCCAAAAAAGGGGTTTACAGGCATCCTAGACCCCCTAAAGTCCAGAAAATGTTGGTTGACCAAAAACTGTGCCAGAGAGCTCTGAATGTCCCAAAATCATTTGTAGCCTAAAAGGGGCATTATCCCACACCCTTGAGGCCTGAAATTCCCAAAAATATTTTTGGCACAAAAATGCATCCTACACCCCTGAAAGTTCAGAATATGTTAGCAGCCCAAAAAAGGCCTTAAAATGCATCTTAGGCCTGCAAAAATGTTGAAAACTTTTGAGGCCCAAAAAAGGGGTTTAGAGGCATCCTAGACCCCCTAAAGTCCAGAAAATGTTGGTTGACCAAAAACTGTGCCAGAGAGCTCTGAATGTCCCAAAATCATTTGTAGCCTAAAAGGGGCATTATCCCACACCCTTGACGCCTGAAATTCCCAAAAATATTTTTGGCACAAAAATGCATCCTACACCCCTGAAAGTTCAGAATATGTTAGCAGCCCAAAAAAGGCCTTAAAATGCCTGTTATGTCTGGAAAAATGTTGAACACTTTGGAGGCCTAAAAAAGGGGTTTACAGGCATCCTAGACCCCCTAAAGTCCAGAAAATGTTGGTGGCCAAAAACTGTGCCAGAGAGCTCTGAATGTCCCAGAAACATTTGCAGCCTGAAAGGAGCATTAACCCGCATCCTAGACCACTGAAATTCCCAAAAATAATTTTGACATGAAAAATGCATCCTACACCCCTGAAAGTTCAGAATATGTTAGCAGCCCAAAAAAGACCTTAAAATGCCTTTTAGGCCTGCAAGAATGTTGAAAACTTTGGAGGTCAAAAAAAGGGGTTTACAGGTATCCTAGACCCCCTAAAGTCCAGAAAATTTTGGTGGCCCAAAACTGTGCCAGAGAGCTCTGCATGTCCCAAAATCATTTGTAGCCTGAAAGGGGCATTAACCCGCATCCTAGACCACTGAAATTCCCAGAAATCGTTTTGGCAAGAAAAGTGCATCCTTCACACCTGACAGTTCAGAATATGTTAGCATCCCAAAAAAGGCCTTAAAATGCATCTTAGGCCTGCAAAAATGTTGAAAACTTTGGAGGCCCAAAAAAGGGGTTTACAGGCATCCTAGACCCCCTAAAGTCCAGAAAATGTTGGTTGACCAAAAACTGTGCCAGAGAGCTCTGAATGTCCCAAAATCATTTGTAGCCTAAAAGGGGCATTATCCCACACCCTTGACGCCTGAAATTCCCAAAAATATTTTTGGCACAAAAATGCATCCTACACCCCTGAAAGTTCAGAATATGTTAGCAGCCCAAAAAAGGCCTTAAAATGCATCTTAGTCCTGCAAAAATGTTGAAAACTTTGGAGGCCCAAAAAAGGGGTTTACAGGCATCCTAGACCCCCTAAAGTCCAGAAAATGTTGGTTGACCAAAAACTGTGCCAGAGAGCTCTGAATGTCCCAAAATCATTTGTAGCCTAAAAGGGGCATTATCCCACACCCTTGACGCCTGAAATTCCCAAAAATATTTTTGGCACAAAAATGCATCCTACACCCCTGAAAGTTCAGAATATGTTAGCAGCCCAAAAAAGGCCTTAAAATGCATCTTAGTCCTGCAAAAATGTTACAAACTTTGGAGGCCCAAAAAAGGGGTTTACAGGCATCCTAGACCCCCTAAAGTCCAGAAAATGTTGGTTGCCCAAAAACTGTGCCAGAGAGCTCTGAATGTCCCAAAATCATTTGTAGCCTAAAAGGGGCATTATCCCACACCCTTGACGCCTGAAATTCCCAAAAATATTTTTGGCACAAAAATGCATCCTACACCCCTGAAAGTTCAGAATATGTTAGCAGCCCAAAAAAGGCCTTAAAATGCCTGTTATGTCTGGAAAAATGTTGAACACTTTGGAGGCCTAAAAAAGGGGTTTACAGGCATCCTAGACCCCCTAAAGTCCAGAAAATGTTGGTGGCCAAAAACTGTGCCAGAGTGCTCGGAATGTCCCAGAAACATTTGCAGCCTGAAAGGAGCACTAACCCGCATCCTAGACCACTGAAATTCCCAAAAATAATTTTGACATGAAAAATGCATCCTACACCCCTGAAAGTTCAGAATATGTTAGCAGCCCAAAAAAGGCCTTAAAATGCCTTTTAGGCCTGCAAGAATGTTGAAAACTTTGGAGGTCAAAAAAAGGGGTTTACAGGTATCCTAGACCCCTAAAGTCCAGAAAATTGTGGTGGCCCAAAACTGTGCCAGAGAGCTCTGCATGTCCCAAAATCATTTGTAGCCTGAAAGGGGCATTAACCCGCATCCTAGACCACTGAAATTCCCAAAAATCGTTTTGGCAAGAAAAGTGCATCCTTCACACCTGACAGTTCAGAATATGTTAGCATCCCAAAAAAGGCCTTAAAATGCATCTTAGGCCTGCAAAAATGTTGAAAACTTTGGAGGCCCAAAAAAGGGGTTTACAGGCATCCTAGACCCCCTAAAGTCCAGAAAATGTTGGTTGACCAAAAACTGTGCCAGAGAGCTCTGAATGTCCCAAAATCATTTGTAGCCTAAAAGGGGCATTATCCCACACCCTTGACGCCTGAAATTCCCAAAAATATTTTTGGCACAAAAATGCATCCTACACCCCTGAAAGTTCAGAATATGTTAGCAGCCCAAAAAAGGCCTTAAAATGCATCTTAGTCCTGCAAAAATGTTGAAAACTTTGGAGGCCCAAAAAAGGGGTTTACAGGCATCCTAGACCCCCTAAAGTCCAGAAAATGTTGGTTGCCCAAAAACTGTGCCAAAGAGCTCTGAATGTCCCAAAATCATTTGTAGCCAGAAAGGGGCATTAACCCACACCCTTGATGCCTGAAATTCCCAAAAATACTTTTGGCAGAAAAATGCATCCTACACCCCTGAAAGTTCAGAATATGTTATGCGCCCAAAAAGGCCTTAAAATGCATCTTAGGCCTGCAAAAATGTTGAAAACTTTGGAGGCCCAAAAAAGGGGTTTAGAGGCATCCTAGACCCCCTAAAGTCCAGAAAATGTTGGTTGACCAAAAACTGTGCCAGAGAGCTCTGAATGTCCCAAAATCATTTGTAGCCTAAAAGGGGCATTATCCCACACCCTTGACGCCTGAAATTCCCAAAAATATTTTTGACACAAAAATGCATCCTACACACCTGAACGTTCAGAATATGTTAGCAGCCCAAAAAAGGCCTTAAAATGCCTGTTATGTCTGGAAAAATGTTGAACACTTTGGAGGCCTAAAAAAGGGGTTTACAGGCATCCTAGACCCCCTAAAGTCCAGAAAATGTTGGTGGCCAAAAACTGTGCCAGAGAGCTCTGAATGTCCCAGAAACATTTGCAGCCTGAAAGGAGCATTAACCCGCATCCTAGACCACTGAAATTCCCAAAAATAATTTTGACATGAAAAATGCATCCTACACCCCTGAAAGTTCAGAATATGTTAGCAGCCCAAAAAATGCCTTAAAATGCCTTTTAGGCCTGCAAGAATGTTGAAAACTTTGGAGGTCAAAAAAAGGGGTTTACAGGTATCCTAGACCCCCTAAAGTCCAGAAAATTTTGGTGGCCCAAAACTGTGCCAGAGAGCTCTGCATGTCCCAAAATCATTTGTAGCCTGAAAGGGGCATTAACCCGCATCCTAGACCACTGAAATTCCCAAAAATCGTTTTGGCAAGAAAAGTGCATCCTTCACACCTGACAGTTCAGAATATGTTAGCATCCCAAAAAAGGCCTTAAAATGCATCTTAGGCCTGCAAAAATGTTGAAATCTTTGGAGGCCCAAAAAAGGGGTTTACAGGCATCCTAGACCCCCTAAAGTCCAGAAAATGTTGGTTGACCAAAAACTGTGCCAGAGAGCTCTGAATGTCCCAAAATCATTTGTAGCCTAAAAGGGGCATTATCCCACACCCTTGACGCCTGAAATTCCCAAAAATATTTTTGGCACAAAAATGCATCCTACACCCCTGAAAGTTCAGAATATGTTAGCCGCCCAAAAAAGGCCTTAAAATGCATCTTAGGCCTGCAAAAATGTTGAAAACTTTGGAGGCCCAAAGGCCTGCAAGAATGTTGAAAACTTTGGAGGCCCAAAAAAGGGGTTTACAGGCATCCTAGACCCCCTAAAGTCCAGAAAATGTTGGTTGACCAAAAACTGTGCCAGAGAGCTCTGAATGTCCCAAAATCATTTGTAGCCTAAAAGGGGCATTATCCCACACCCTTGACGCCTGAAATTCCCAAAAATACTTTTGGCACAAAAATGCATCCTACACCCCTGAAAGTTCAGAATATGTTAGCCGCCCAAAAAAGGCCTTAAAATGCATCTTAGTCCTGCAAAAATGTTGAAAACTTTGGAGGCCCAAAAAAGGGGTTTACAGGCATCCTAGACCCCCTAAAGTCCAGAAAATGTTGGTTGCCCAAAAACTGTGCCAAAGAGCTCTGAATGTCCCAAAATCATTTGTAGCCAGAAAGGGGCATTAACCCACACCCTTGATGCCTGAAATTCCCAAAAATACTTTTGGCAGAAAAATGCATCCTACACCCCTGAAAGTTCAGAATATGTTAGCCGCCCAAAAAAGGCCTTAAAATGCATCTTAGGCCTGCAAAAATGTTGAAAACTTTGGAGGCCCAAAAAAGGGGTTTAGAGGCATCCTAGACCCCCTAAAGTCCAGAAAATGTTGGTTGACCAAAAACTGTGCCAAAGAGCTCTGAATGTCCCAAAATCATTTGTAGCCTAAAAGGGGCATTATCCCACACCCTTGATGCCTGAAATTCCCAAAAATATTTTTGACACAAAAATGCATCCTACACACCTGAACGTTCAGAATATGTTAGCAGCCCAAAAAAAGCCTTAAAATGCCTGTTATGTCTGGAAAAATGTTGAACACTTTGGAGGCCTAAAAAAGGGGTTTACAGGCATCCTAGACCCCCTAAAGTCCAGAAAATGTTGGTGGCCAAAAACTGTGCCAGAGAGCTCTGAATGTCCCAGAAACATTTGCAGCCTGAAAGAAGCATTAACCCGCATCCTAGACCACTGAAATTCCCAAAAATAATTTTGACATGAAAAATGCATCCTACACCCCTGAAAGTTCAGAATATGTTAGCAGCCCAAAAAAGGCCTTAAAATGCCTTTTAGGCCTGCAAGAATGTTGAAAACTTTGGAGGTCAAAAAAAGGGGTTTACAGCTATCCTAGACCCCCTAAAGTCCAGAAACTTTTGGTGGCCCAAAACTGTGCCAGAGAGCTCTGCATGTCCCAAAATCATTTGTAGCCTGAAAGGGGCATTAACCCGCATCCTAGACCACTTAAATTCCCAAAAATCGTTTTGGCAAGAAAAGTGCATCCTTCACACCTGACAGTTCAGAATATGTTAGCATCCCAAAAAAGGCCTTAAAATGCATCTTCGGCCTGCAAAAAGGTTGAAAACTTTGGAGGCCCAAAAAAGGGGTTTACAGGCATCCTAGACCCCCTAAAGTCCAGAAAATGTTGGTTGACCAAAAACTGTGCCAGAGAGCTCTGAATGTCCCAAAATCATTTGTAGCCTAAAAGGGGCATTATCCCACACCCTTGACGCCTGAAATTCCCAAAAATATTTTTGGCACAAAAATGCATCCTACACCCCTGAAAGTTCAGAATATGTCAGCAGCCCAAAAAAGGCCTTAAAATGCATCTTAGTCCTGCAAAAATGTTGAAAACTTTGGAGGCCCAAAAAAGGGGTTTACAGGCATCCTAGACCCCCTAAAGTCCAGAAAATGTTGGTTGCCCAAAAACTGTGCCAAAGAGCTCTGAATGTCCCAAAATGATTTGTTGCCAGAAAGGGGCATTAACCCACACCCTTGATGCCTGAAATTCCCAAAAATACTTTTGGCAGAAAAATGCATCCTACACCCCTGAAAGTTCAGAATATGTTAGCCGCCCAAAAAAGGCCTTAAAATGCATTTTAGGCCTGCAAAAATGTTGAAAACTTTGGAGGCCCAAAAAAGGGGTTTAGAGGCATCCTAGACCCCCTAAAGTCCAGAAAATGTTGGTTGACCAAAAACTGTGCCAGAGAGCTCTGAATGTCCCAAAATCATTTGTAGCCTAAAAGGGGCATTATCCCACACCCTTGATGCCTGAAATTCCCAAAAATATTTTTGACACAAAAATGCATCCTGCACACCTGAACGTTCAGAATATGTTAGCAGCACAAAAAAGGCCTTAAAATGCCTGTTATGTCTGGAAAAATGTTGAACACTTTGGAGGCCTAAAGAAGGGGTTTACAGGCATCCTAGACCCCCTAAAGTCCAGAAAATGTTGGTGGCCAAAAACTGTGCCAGAGAGCTCTGAATGTCCCAGAAACATTTGCAGCCTGAAAGAAGCATTAACCCGCATCCTAGACCACTGAAATTCCCAAAAATAATTTTGACATGAAAAATGCATCCTACACCCCTGAAAGTTCAGAATATGTTAGCAGCCCAAAAAAGGCCTTAAAATGCCTTTTAGGCCTGCAAGAATGTTGAAAACTTTGGAGGTCAAAAAAAGGGGTTTACAGGTATCCTAGACCCCCTAATGTCCAGAAAATGTTGGTGGCCCAAAACTGTGCCAGAGAGCTCTGCATGTCCCAAAATCATTTGTAGCCTAAAAGGGGCATTATCCCACACCCTTGACGCCTGAAATTCCCAAAAATATTTTTGGCACAAAAATGCATCCTACACCCCTGAAAGTTCAGAATATGTTAGCAGCCCAAAAAAGGCCTTAAAATGCATCTTAGTCCTGCAAAAATGTTGAAAACTTTGGAGGCCCAAAAAAGGGGTTTACAGGCATCCTAGACCCCCTAAAGTCCAGAAAATGTTGGTTGACCAAAAACTGTGCCAGAGAGCTCTGAATGTCCCAAAATCATTTGTAGCCTAAAAGGGGCATTATCCCACACCCTTGAGGCCTGAAATTCCCAAAAATATTTTTGGCACAAAAATGCATCCTACACCCCTGAAAGTTCAGAATATGTTAGCATCTCAAAAAAGGCCTTAAAATGCATCTTAGGCCTGCAAAAATGTTGAAAACTTTGGAGGCCCAAAAAAGGGGTTTACAGGCATCCTAGACCCCCTAAAGTCCAGAAAATGTTGGTTGACCAAAAACTTTGCCAGAGAGCTCTGAATGTCCCAAAATCATTTGTAGCCTAAAAGGGGCATTATCCCACACCCTTGACGCCTGAAATTCCCAAAAATATTTTTGGCACAAAAATGCATCCTACACCCCTGAAAGTTCAGAATATGTTAGCAGCCCAAAAAAGGCCTTAAAATGCATCTTAGGCCTGCAAAAATGTTGAAAACTTTTGAGGCCCAAAAAAGGGGTTTAGAGGCATCCTAGACCCCCTAAAGTCCAGAAAATGTTGGTTGACCAAAAACTGTGCCAGAGAGCTCTGAATGTCCCAAAATCATTTGTAGCCTAAAAGGGGCATTATCCCACACCCTTGACGCCTGAAATTCCCAAAAATATTTTTGGCACAAAAATGCATCCTACACCCCTGAAAGTTCAGAATATGTTAGCAGCCCAAAAAAGGCCTTAAAATGCCTGTTATGTCTGGAAAAATGTTGAACACTTTGGAGGCCTAAAAAAGGGGTTTACAGGCATCCTAGACCCCCTAAAGTCCAGAAAATGTTGGTGGCCAAAAACTGTGCCAGAGAGCTCTGAATGTCCCAGAAACATTTGCAGCCTGAAAGGAGCATTAACCCGCATCCTAGACCACTGAAATTCCCAAAAATAATTTTGACATGAAAAATGCATCCTACACCCCTGAAAGTTCAGAATATGTTAGCAGCCCAAAAAAGACCTTAAAATGCCTTTTAGGCCTGCAAGAATGTTGAAAACTTTGGAGGTCAAAAAAAGGGGTTTACAGGTATCCTAGACCCCCTAAAGTCCAGAAAATTTTGGTGGCCCAAAACTGTGCCAGAGAGCTCTGCATGTCCCAAAATCATTTGTAGCCTGAAAGGGGCATTAACCCGCATCCTAGACCACTGAAATTCCCAGAAATCGTTTTGGCAAGAAAAGTGCATCCTTCACACCTGACAGTTCAGAATATGTTAGCATCCCAAAAAAGGCCTTAAAATGCATCTTAGGCCTGCAAAAATGTTGAAAACTTTGGAGGCCCAAAAAAGGGGTTTACAGGCATCCTAGACCCCCTAAAGTCCAGAAAATGTTGGTTGACCAAAAACTGTGCCAGAGAGCTCTGAATGTCCCAAAATCATTTGTAGCCTAAAAGGGGCATTATCCCACACCCTTGACGCCTGAAATTCCCAAAAATATTTTTGGCACAAAAATGCATCCTACACCCCTGAAAGTTCAGAATATGTTAGCAGCCCAAAAAAGGCCTTAAAATGCATCTTAGTCCTGCAAAAATGTTGAAAACTTTGGAGGCCCAAAAAAGGGGTTTACAGGCATCCTAGACCCCCTAAAGTCCAGAAAATGTTGGTTGCCCAAAAACTGTGCCAAAGAGCTCTGAATGTCCCAAAATCATTTGTAGCCAGAAAGGGGCATTAACCCACACCCTTGATGCCTGAAATTCCCAAAAATACTTTTGGCAGAAAAATGCATCCTACACCCCTGAAAGTTCAGAATATGTTAGCCGCCCAAAAAGGCCTTAAAATGCATCTTAGGCCTGCAAAAATGTTGAAAACTTTGGAGGTCCAAAAAAGGGGTTTAGAGGCATCCTAGACCCCCTAAAGTCCAGAAAATGTTGGTTGACCAGAAACTGTGCCAGAGAGCTCTGAATGTCCCAAAATCATTTGTAGCCTAAAAGGGGCATTATCCCACACCCTTGACGCCTGAAATTCCCAAAAATATTTTTGACACAAAAATGCATCCTACACACCTGAACGTTCAGAATATGTTAGCAGCCCAAAAAAGGCCTTAAAATGCCTGTTATGTCTGGAAAAATGTTGAACACTTTGGAGGCCTAAAAAAGGGGTTTACAGGCATCCTAGACCCCCTAAAGTCCAGAAAATGTTGGTGGCCAAAAACTGTGCCAGAGAGCTCTGAATGTCCCAGAAACATTTGCAGCCTGAAAGGAGCATTAACCCGCATCCTAGACCACTGAAATTCCCAAAAATAATTTTGACATGAAAAATGCATCCTACACCCCTGAAAGTTCAGAATATGTTAGCAGCCCAAAAAATGCCTTAAAATGCCTTTTAGGCCTGCAAGAATGTTGAAAACTTTGGAGGTCAAAAAAAGGGGTTTACAGGTATCCTAGACCCCCTAAAGTCCAGAAAATTTTGGTGGCCCAAAACTGTGCCAGAGAGCTCTGCATGTCCCAAAATCATTTGTAGCCTGAAAGGGGCATTAACCCGCATCCTAGACCACTGAAATTCCCAAAAATCGTTTTGGCAAGAAAAGTGCATCCTTCACACCTGACAGTTCAGAATATGTTAGCATCCCAAAAAAGGCCTTAAAATGCATCTTAGGCCTGCAAAAATGTTGAAATCTTTGGAGGCCCAAAAAAGGGGTTTACAGGCATACTAGACCCCCTAAAGTCCAGAAAATGTTGGTTGACCAAAAACTGTGCCAGAGAGCTCTGAATGTCCCAAAATCATTTGTAGCCTAAAAGGGGCATTATCCCACACCCTTGACGCCTGAAATTCCCAAAAATATTTTTGGCACAAAAATGCATCCTACACCCCTGAAAGTTCAGAATATGTTAGCCGCCCAAAAAAGGCCTTAAAATGCATCTTAGGCCTGCAAAAATGTTGAAAACTTTGGAGGTCCAAAGGCCTGCAAGAATGTTGAAAACTTTGGAGGCCCAAAAAAGGGGTTTACAGGCATCCTAGACCCCCTACAGTCCAGAAAATGTTGGTTGACCAAAAACTGTGCCAGAGAGCTCTGAATGTCCCAAAATCATTTGTAGCCTAAAAGGGGCATTATCCCACACCCTTGACGCCTGAAATTCCCAAAAATACTTTTGGCACAAAAATGCATCCTACACCCCTGAAAGTTCAGAATATGTTAGCCGCCAAAAAAAGGCCTTAAAATGCATCTTAGTCCTGCAAAAATGTTGAAAACTTTGGAGGCCCAAAAAAGGGCTTTACAGGCATCCTAGACCCCCTAAAGTCCAGAAAATGTTGGTTGCCCAAAAACTGTGCCAAAGAGCTCTGAATGTCCCAAAATCATTTGTAGCCAGAAAGGGGCATTAACCCACACCCTTGATGCCTGAAATTCCCAAAAATACTTTTGGCAGAAAAATGCATCCTACACCCCTGAAAGTTCAGAATATGTTAGCCGCCCAAAAAAGGCCTTAAAATGCATCTTAGGCCTGCAAAAATGTTGAAAACTTTGGAGGCCCAAAAAAGGGGTTTAGAGGCATCCTAGACCCCCTAAAGTCCAGAAAATGTTGGTTGACCAAAAACTGTGCCAAAGAGCTCTGAATGTCCCAAAATCATTTGTAGCCTAAAAGGGGCATTATCCCACACCCTTGATGCCTGAAATTCCCAAAAATATTTTTGACACAAAAATGCATCCTGCACACCTGAACGTTCAGAATATGTTAGCAGCACAAAAAAGGCCTTAAAATGCCTGTTATGTCTGGAAAAATGTTGAACACTTTGGAGGCCTAAAAAAGGGGTTTACAGGCATCCTAGACCCCCTAAAGTCCAGAAAATGTTGGTGGCCAAAAACTGTGCCAGAGAGCTCTGAATGTCCCAGAAACATTTGCAGCCTGAAAGAAGCATTAACCCGCATCCTAGACCACTGAAATTCCCAAAAATAATTTTGACATGAAAAATGCATCCTACACCCCTGAAAGTTCAGAATATGTTAGCAGCCCAAAAAAGGCCTTAAAATGCCTTTTAGGCCTGCAAGAATGTTGAAAACTTTGGAGGTCAAAAAAAGGGGTTTACAGGTATCCTAGACCCCCTAATGTCCAGAAAATTTTGGTGGCCCAAAACTGTGCCAGAGAGCTCTGCATGTCCCAAAATCATTTGTAGCCTAAAAGGGGCATTATCCCACACCCTTGACGCCTGAAATTCCCAAAAATATTTTTGGCACAAAAATGCATCCTACACCCCTGAAAGTTCAGAATATGTTAGCAGCCCAAAAAAGGCCTTAAAATGCATCTTAGTCCTGCAAAAATGTTGAAAACTTTGGAGGCCCAAAAAAGGGGTTTACAGGCATCCTAGACCCCCTAAAGTCCAGAAAATGTTGGTTGCCCAAAAACTGTGCCAAAGAGCTCTGAATGTCCCAAAATCATTTGTAGCCAGAAAGGGGCATTAACCCACACCCTTGATGCCTGAAATTCCCAAAAATACTTTTGGCAGAAAAATGCATCCTACACCCCTGAAAGTTCAGAATATGTTATGCGCCCAAAAAGGCCTTAAAATGCATCTTAGGCCTGCAAAAATGTTGAAAACTTTGGAGGCCCAAAAAAGGGGTTTAGAGGCATCCTAGACCCCCTAAAGTCCAGAAAATGTTGGTTGACCAAAAACTGTGCCAGAGAGCTCTGAATGTCCCAAAATCATTTGTAGCCTAAAAGGGGCATTATCCCACACCCTTGACGCCTGAAATTCCCAAAAATATTTTTGACACAAAAATGCATCCTACACACCTGAACGTTCAGAATATGTTAGCAGCCCAAAAAAGGCCTTAAAATGCCTGTTATGTCTGGAAAAATGTTGAACACTTTGGAGGCCTAAAAAAGGGGTTTACAGGCATCCTAGACCCCCTAAAGTCCAGAAAATGTTGGTGGCCAAAAACTGTGCCAGAGAGCTCTGAATGTCCCAGAAACATTTGCAGCCTGAAAGGAGCATTAACCCGCATCCTAGACCACTGAAATTCCCAAAAATAATTTTGACATGAAAAATGCATCCTACACCCCTGAAAGTTCAGAATATGTTAGCAGCCCAAAAAATGCCTTAAAATGCCTTTTAGGCCTGCAAGAATGTTGAAAACTTTGGAGGTCAAAAAAAGGGGTTTACAGGTATCCTAGACCCCCTAAAGTCCAGAAAATTTTGGTGGCCCAAAACTGTGCCAGAGAGCTCTGCATGTCCCAAAATCATTTGTAGCCTGAAAGGGGCATTAACCCGCATCCTAGACCACTGAAATTCCCAAAAATCGTTTTGGCAAGAAAAGTGCATCCTTCACACCTGACAGTTCAGAATATGTTAGCATCCCAAAAAAGGCCTTAAAATGCATCTTAGGCCTGCAAAAATGTTGAAATCTTTGGAGGCCCAAAAAAGGGGTTTACAGGCATCCTAGACCCCCTAAAGTCCAGAAAATGTTGGTTGACCAAAAACTGTGCCAGAGAGCTCTGAATGTCCCAAAATCATTTGTAGCCTAAAAGGGGCATTATCCCACACCCTTGACGCCTGAAATTCCCAAAAATATTTTTGGCACAAAAATGCATCCTACACCCCTGAAAGTTCAGAATATGTTAGCCGCCCAAAAAAGGCCTTAAAATGCATCTTAGGCCTGCAAAAATGTTGAAAACTTTGGAGGCCCAAAGGCCTGCAAGAATGTTGAAAACTTTGGAGGCCCAAAAAAGGGGTTTACAGGCATCCTAGACCCCCTAAAGTCCAGAAAATGTTGGTTGACCAAAAACTGTGCCAGAGAGCTCTGAATGTCCCAAAATCATTTGTAGCCTAAAAGGGGCATTATCCCACACCCTTGACGCCTGAAATTCCCAAAAATACTTTTGGCACAAAAATGCATCCTACACCCCTGAAAGTTCAGAATATGTTAGCCGCCCAAAAAAGGCCTTAAAATGCATCTTAGTCCTGCAAAAATGTTGAAAACTTTGGAGGCCCAAAAAAGGGGTTTACAGGCATCCTAGACCCCCTAAAGTCCAGAAAATGTTGGTTGCCCAAAAACTGTGCCAAAGAGCTCTGAATGTCCCAAAATCATTTGTAGCCAGAAAGGGGCATTAACCCACACCCTTGATGCCTGAAATTCCCAAAAATACTTTTGGCAGAAAAATGCATCCTACACCCCTGAAAGTTCAGAATATGTTAGCCGCCCAAAAAAGGCCTTAAAATGCATCTTAGGCCTGCAAAAATGTTGAAAACTTTGGAGGCCCAAAAAAGGGGTTTAGAGGCATCCTAGACCCCCTAAAGTCCAGAAAATGTTGGTTGACCAAAAACTGTGCCAAAGAGCTCTGAATGTCCCAAAATCATTTGTAGCCTAAAAGGGGCATTATCCCACACCCTTGATGCCTGAAATTCCCAAAAATATTTTTGACACAAAAATGCATCCTACACACCTGAACGTTCAGAATATGTTAGCAGCCCAAAAAAAGCCTTAAAATGCCTGTTATGTCTGGAAAAATGTTGAACACTTTGGAGGCCTAAAAAAGGGGTTTACAGGCATCCTAGACCCCCTAAAGTCCAGAAAATGTTGGTGGCCAAAAACTGTGCCAGAGAGCTCTGAATGTCCCAGAAACATTTGCAGCCTGAAAGAAGCATTAACCCGCATCCTAGACCACTGAAATTCCCAAAAATAATTTTGACATGAAAAATGCATCCTACACCCCTGAAAGTTCAGAATATGTTAGCAGCCCAAAAAAGGCCTTAAAATGCCTTTTAGGCCTGCAAGAATGTTGAAAACTTTGGAGGTCAAAAAAAGGGGTTTACAGCTATCCTAGACCCCCTAAAGTCCAGAAACTTTTGGTGGCCCAAAACTGTGCCAGAGAGCTCTGCATGTCCCAAAATCATTTGTAGCCTGAAAGGGGCATTAACCCGCATCCTAGACCACTTAAATTCCCAAAAATCGTTTTGGCAAGAAAAGTGCATCCTTCACACCTGACAGTTCAGAATATGTTAGCATCCCAAAAAAGGCCTTAAAATGCATCTTCGGCCTGCAAAAAGGTTGAAAACTTTGGAGGCCCAAAAAAGGGGTTTACAGGCATCCTAGACCCCCTAAAGTCCAGAAAATGTTGGTTGACCAAAAACTGTGCCAGAGAGCTCTGAATGTCCCAAAATCATTTGTAGCCTAAAAGGGGCATTATCCCACACCCTTGACGCCTGAAATTCCCAAAAATATTTTTGGCACAAAAATGCATCCTACACCCCTGAAAGTTCAGAATATGTCAGCAGCCCAAAAAAGGCCTTAAAATGCATCTTAGTCCTGCAAAAATGTTGAAAACTTTGGAGGCCCAAAAAAGGGGTTTACAGGCATCCTAGACCCCCTAAAGTCCAGAAAATGTTGGTTGCCCAAAAACTGTGCCAAAGAGCTCTGAATGTCCCAAAATGATTTGTTGCCAGAAAGGGGCATTAACCCACACCCTTGATGCCTGAAATTCCCAAAAATACTTTTGGCAGAAAAATGCATCCTACACCCCTGAAAGTTCAGAATATGTTAGCCGCCCAAAAAAGGCCTTAAAATGCATTTTAGGCCTGCAAAAATGTTGAAAACTTTGGAGGCCCAAAAAAGGGGTTTAGAGGCATCCTAGACCCCCTAAAGTCCAGAAAATGTTGGTTGACCAAAAACTGTGCCAGAGAGCTCTGAATGTCCCAAAATCATTTGTAGCCTAAAAGGGGCATTATCCCACACCCTTGATGCCTGAAATTCCCAAAAATATTTTTGACACAAAAATGCATCCTGCACACCTGAACGTTCAGAATATGTTAGCAGCACAAAAAAGGCCTTAAAATGCCTGTTATGTCTGGAAAAATGTTGAACACTTTGGAGGCCTAAAGAAGGGGTTTACAGGCATCCTAGACCCCCTAAAGTCCAGAAAATGTTGGTGGCCAAAAACTGTGCCAGAGAGCTCTGAATGTCCCAGAAACATTTGCAGCCTGAAAGAAGCATTAACCCGCATCCTAGACCACTGAAATTCCCAAAAATAATTTTGACATGAAAAATGCATCCTACACCCCTGAAAGTTCAGAATATGTTAGCAGCCCAAAAAAGGCCTTAAAATGCCTTTTAGGCCTGCAAGAATGTTGAAAACTTTGGAGGTCAAAAAAAGGGGTTTACAGGTATCCTAGACCCCCTAATGTCCAGAAAATGTTGGTGGCCCAAAACTGTGCCAGAGAGCTCTGCATGTCCCAAAATCATTTGTAGCCTAAAAGGGGCATTATCCCACACCCTTGACGCCTGAAATTCCCAAAAATATTTTTGGCGCAAAAATGCATCCTACACCCCTGAAAGTTCAGAATATGTTAGCAGCCCAAAAAAGGCCTTAAAATGCATCTTAGTCCTGCAAAAATGTTGAAAACTTTGGAGGCCCAAAAAAGGGGTTTACAGGCATCCTAGACCCCCTAAAGTCCAGAAAATGTTGGTTGACCAAAAACTGTGCCAGAGAGCTCTGAATGTCCCAAAATCATTTGTAGCCTAAAAGGGGCATTATCCCACACCCTTGAGGCCTGAAATTCCCAAAAATATTTTTGGCACAAAAATGCATCCTACACCCCTGAAAGTTCAGAATATGTTAGCAGCCCAAAAAAGGCCTTAAAATGCATCTTAGTCCTGCAAAAATGTTGAAAACTTTGGAGGCCCAAAAAAGGAGTTTACAGGCATCCTAGACCCCCTAAAGTCCAGAAAATGTTGGTTGACCAAAAACTGTGCCAGAGAGCTCTGAATGTCCCAAAATCATTTGTAGCCTAAAAGGGGCATTATCCCACACCCTTGACGCCTGAAATTCCCAAAAATATTTTTGGCACAAAAATGCATCCTACACCCCTGAAAGTTCAGAATATGTTAGCCGCCCAAAAAAGGCCTTAAAATGCATCTTAGGCCTGCAAAAATGTTGAAAACTTTGGAGGCCCAAAAAAGGGGTTTAGAGGCATCCTAGACCCCCTAAAGTCCAGAAAATGTTGGTTGACCAAAAACTGTGCCAGAGAGCTCTGAATGTCCCCAAATCATTTGTAGCCTAAAAGGGGCATTATCCCACACCCTTGATGCCTGAAATTCCCAAAAATATTTTTGACACAAAAATGCATCCTACACACCTGAACGTTCAGAATATGTTAGCAGCCCAAAAAAGGCCTTAAAATGCCTGTTATGTCTGGAAAAATGTTGAACACTTTGGAGGCCTAAAAAAGGGGTTTACAGGCATCCTAGACCCCCTAAAGTCCAGAAAATGTTGGTGGCCAAAAACTGTGCCAGAGAGCTCTGAATGTCCCAGAAACATTTGCAGCCTGAAAGGAGCATTAACCCGCATCCTAGACCACTGAAATTCCCAAAAATAATTTTGACATGAAAAATGCATCCTACACCCCTGAAAGTTCAGAATATGTTAGCAGCCCAAAAAAGGCCTTAAAATGCCTTTTAGGCCTGCAAGAATGTTGAAAACTTTGGAGGTCAAAAAAAGGGGTTTACAGGTATCCTAGACCCCCTAAAGTCCAGAAAAGTTTGGTGGCCCAAAACTGTGCCAGAGAGCTCTGCATGTCCCAAAATCATTTGTAGCCTGTAAGGGGCATTAACCCGCATCCTAGACCACTGAAATTCCCAAAAATCGTTTTGGCAAGAAAAGTGCATCCTTCACACCTGACAGTTCAGAATATGTTAGCATCTCAAAAAAGGCCTTAAAATGCATCTTAGGCCTGCAAAAATGTTGAAAACTTTGGAGGCCCAAAAAAGGGGTTTACAGGCATCCTAGACCCCCTAAAGTCCAGAAAATGTTGGTTGACCAAAAACTTTGCCAGAGAGCTCTGAATGTCCCAAAATCATTTGTAGCCTAAAAGGGGCATTATCCCACACCCTTGACGCCTGAAATTCCCAAAAATATTTTTGGCACAAAAATGCATCCTACACCCCTGAAAGTTCAGAATATGTTAGCAGCCCAAAAAAGGCCTTAAAATGCATCTTAGGCCTGCAAAAATGTTGAAAACTTTTGAGGCCCAAAAAAGGGGTTTAGAGGCATCCTAGACCCCCTAAAGTCCAGAAAATGTTGGTTGACCAAAAACTGTGCCAGAGAGCTCTGAATGTCCCAAAATCATTTGTAGCCTAAAAGGGGCATTATCCCACACCCTTGACGCCTGAAATTCCCAAAAATATTTTTGGCACAAAAATGCATCCTACACCCCTGAAAGTTCAGAATATGTTAGCAGCCCAAAAAAGGCCTTAAAATGCCTGTTATGTCTGGAAAAATGTTGAACACTTTGGAGGCCTAAAAAAGGGGTTTACAGGCATCCTAGACCCCCTAAAGTCCAGAAAATGTTGGTGGCCAAAAACTGTGCCAGAGAGCTCTGAATGTCCCAGAAACATTTGCAGCCTGAAAGGAGCATTAACCCGCATCCTAGACCACTGAAATTCCCAAAAATAATTTTGACATGAAAAATGCATCCTACACCCCTGAAAGTTCAGAATATGTTAGCAGCCCAAAAAAGACCTTAAAATGCCTTTTAGGCCTGCAAGAATGTTGAAAACTTTGGAGGTCAAAAAAAGGGGTTTACAGGTATCCTAGACCCCCTAAAGTCCAGAAAATTTTGGTGGCCCAAAACTGTGCCAGAGAGCTCTGCATGTCCCAAAATCATTTGTAGCCTGAAAGGGGCATTAACCCGCATCCTAGACCACTGAAATTCCCAGAAATCGTTTTGGCAAGAAAAGTGCATCCTTCACACCTGACAGTTCAGAATATGTTAGCATCCCAAAAAAGGCCTTAAAATGCATCTTAGGCCTGCAAAAATGTTGAAAACTTTGGAGGCCCAAAAAAGGGGTTTACAGGCATCCTAGACCCCCTAAAGTCCAGAAAATGTTGGTTGACCAAAAACTGTGCCAGAGAGCTCTGAATGTCCCAAAATCATTTGTAGCCTAAAAGGGGCATTATCCCACACCCTTGACGCCTGAAATTCCCAAAAATATTTTTGGCACAAAAATGCATCCTACACCCCTGAAAGTTCAGAATATGTTAGCAGCCCAAAAAAGGCCTTAAAATGCATCTTAGTCCTGCAAAAATGTTGAAAACTTTGGAGGCCCAAAAAAGGGGTTTACAGGCATCCTAGACCCCCTAAAGTCCAGAAAATGTTGGTTGCCCAAAAACTGTGCCAAAGAGCTCTGAATGTCCCAAAATCATTTGTAGCCAGAAAGGGGCATTAACCCACACCCTTGATGCCTGAAATTCCCAAAAATACTTTTGGCAGAAAAATGCATCCTACACCCCTGAAAGTTCAGAATATGTTAGCCGCCCAAAAAGGCCTTAAAATGCATCTTAGGCCTGCAAAAATGTTGAAAACTTTGGAGGTCCAAAAAAGGGGTTTAGAGGCATCCTAGACCCCCTAAAGTCCAGAAAATGTTGGTTGACCAGAAACTGTGCCAGAGAGCTCTGAATGTCCCAAAATCATTTGTAGCCTAAAAGGGGCATTATCCCACACCCTTGACGCCTGAAATTCCCAAAAATATTTTTGACACAAAAATGCATCCTACACACCTGAACGTTCAGAATATGTTAGCAGCCCAAAAAAGGCCTTAAAATGCCTGTTATGTCTGGAAAAATGTTGAACACTTTGGAGGCCTAAAAAAGGGGTTTACAGGCATCCTAGACCCCCTAAAGTCCAGAAAATGTTGGTGGCCAAAAACTGTGCCAGAGAGCTCTGAATGTCCCAGAAACATTTGCAGCCTGAAAGGAGCATTAACCCGCATCCTAGACCACTGAAATTCCCAAAAATAATTTTGACATGAAAAATGCATCCTACACCCCTGAAAGTTCAGAATATGTTAGCAGCCCAAAAAATGCCTTAAAATGCCTTTTAGGCCTGCAAGAATGTTGAAAACTTTGGAGGTCAAAAAAAGGGGTTTACAGGTATCCTAGACCTCCTAAAGTCCAGAAAATTTTGGTGGCCCAAAACTGTGCCAGAGAGCTCTGCATGTCCCAAAATCATTTGTAGCCTGAAACGGGCATTAACCCGCATCCTAGACCACTGAAATTCCCAAAAATCGTTTTGGCAAGAAAAGTGCATCCTTCACACCTGACAGTTCAGAATATGTTAGCATCCCAAAAAAGGCCTTAAAATGCATCTTAGGCCTGCAAAAATGTTGAAATCTTTGGAGGCCCAAAAAAGGGGTTTACAGGCATACTAGACCCCCTAAAGTCCAGAAAATGTTGGTTGACCAAAAACTGTGCCAGAGAGCTCTGAATGTCCCAAAATCATTTGTAGCCTAAAAGGGGCATTATCCCACACCCTTGACGCCTGAAATTCCCAAAAATATTTTTGGCACAAAAATGCATCCTACACCCCTGAAAGTTCAGAATATGTTAGCCGCCCAAAAAAGGCCTTAAAATGCATCTTAGGCCTGCAAAAATGTTGAAAACTTTGGAGGTCCAAAGGCCTGCAAGAATGTTGAAAACTTTGGAGGCCCAAAAAAGGGGTTTACAGGCATCCTAGACCCCCTACAGTCCAGAAAATGTTGGTTGACCAAAAACTGTGCCAGAGAGCTCTGAATGTCCCAAAATCATTTGTAGCCTAAAAGGGGCATTATCCCACACCCTTGACGCCTGAAATTCCCAAAAATACTTTTGGCACAAAAATGCATCCTACACCCCTGAAAGTTCAGAATATGTTAGCCGCCAAAAAAAGGCCTTAAAATGCATCTTAGTCCTGCAAAAATGTTGAAAACTTTGGAGGCCCAAAAAAGGGCTTTACAGGCATCCTAGACCCCCTAAAGTCCAGAAAATGTTGGTTGCCCAAAAACTGTGCCAAAGAGCTCTGAATGTCCCAAAATCATTTGTAGCCAGAAAGGGGCATTAACCCACACCCTTGATGCCTGAAATTCCCAAAAATACTTTTGGCAGAAAAATGCATCCTACACCCCTGAAAGTTCAGAATATGTTAGCCGCCCAAAAAAGGCCTTAAAATGCATCTTAGGCCTGCAAAAATGTTGAAAACTTTGGAGGCCCAAAAAAGGGGTTTAGAGGCATCCTAGACCCCCTAAAGTCCAGAAAATGTTGGTTGACCAAAAACTGTGCCAAAGAGCTCTGAATGTCCCAAAATCATTTGTAGCCTAAAAGGGGCATTATCCCACACCCTTGATGCCTGAAATTCCCAAAAATATTTTTGACACAAAAATGCATCCTGCACACCTGAACGTTCAGAATATGTTAGCAGCACAAAAAAGGCCTTAAAATGCCTGTTATGTCTGGAAAAATGTTGAACACTTTGGAGGCCTAAAAAAGGGGTTTACAGGCATCCTAGACCCCCTAAAGTCCAGAAAATGTTGGTGGCCAAAAACTGTGCCAGAGAGCTCTGAATGTCCCAGAAACATTTGCAGCCTGAAAGAAGCATTAACCCGCATCCTAGACCACTGAAATTCCCAAAAATAATTTTGACATGAAAAATGCATCCTACACCCCTGAAAGTTCAGAATATGTTAGCAGCCCAAAAAAGGCCTTAAAATGCCTTTTAGGCCTGCAAGAATGTTGAAAACTTTGGAGGTCAAAAAAAGGGGTTTACAGGTATCCTAGACCCCCTAATGTCCAGAAAATTTTGGTGGCCCAAAACTGTGCCAGAGAGCTCTGCATGTCCCAAAATCATTTGTAGCCTAAAAGGGGCATTATCCCACACCCTTGACGCCTGAAATTCCCAAAAATATTTTTGGCACAAAAATGCATCCTACACCCCTGAAAGTTCAGAATATGTTAGCAGCCCAAAAAAGGCCTTAAAATGCATCTTAGTCCTGCAAAAATGTTGAAAACTTTGGAGGCCCAAAAAAGGGGTTTACAGGCATCCTAGACCCCCCAAAGTCCAGAAAATGTTGGTTGACCAAAAACTGTGCCAGAGAGCTCTGAATGTCCCAAAATCATTTGTAGCCTAAAAGGGGCATTATCCCACACCCTTGACGCCTGAAATTCCCAAAAATATTTTTGGCACAAAAATGCATCCTACACCCCTGAAAGTTCAGAATATGTTAGCAGCCCAAAAAAGGCCTTAAAATGCATCTTAGTCCTGCAAAAATGTTGAAAACTTTGGAGGCCCAAAAAAGGGGTTTACAGGCATCCTAGACCCCCCAAAGTCCAGAAAATGTTGGTTGACCAAAAACTGTGCCAGAGAGCTCTGAATGTCCCAAAATCATTTGTAGCCTAAAAGGGGCATTATCCCACACCCTTGACGCCTGAAATTCCCAAAAATACTTTTGGCACAAAAATGCATCCTACACCCCTGAAAGTTCAGAATATGTTAGCCGCCAAAAAAAGGCCTTAAAATGCATCTTAGTCCTGCAAAAATGTTGAAAACTTTGGAGGCCCAAAAAAGGGCTTTACAGGCATCCTAGACCCCCTAAAGTCCAGAAAATGTTGGTTGCCCAAAAACTGTGCCAAAGAGCTCTGAATGTCCCAAAATCATTTGTAGCCAGAAAGGGGCATTAACCCACACCCTTGATGCCTGAAATTCCCAAAAATACTTTTGGCAGAAAAATGCATCCTACACCCCTGAAAGTTCAGAATATGTTAGCCGCCCAAAAAAGGCCTTAAAATGCATCTTAGGCCTGCAAAAATGTTGAAAACTTTGGAGGCCCAAAAAAGGGGTTTAGAGGCATCCTAGACCCCCTAAAGTCCAGAAAATGTTGGTTGACCAAAAACTGTGCCAAAGAGCTCTGAATGTCCCAAAATCATTTGTAGCCTAAAAGGGGCATTATCCCACACCCTTGATGCCTGAAATTCCCAAAAATATTTTTGACACAAAAATGCATCCTGCACACCTGAACGTTCAGAATATGTTAGCAGCACAAAAAAGGCCTTAAAATGCCTGTTATGTCTGGAAAAATGTTGAACACTTTGGAGGCCTAAAAAAGGGGTTTACAGGCATCCTAGACCCCCTAAAGTCCAGAAAATGTTGGTGGCCAAAAACTGTGCCAGAGAGCTCTGAATGTCCCAGAAACATTTGCAGCCTGAAAGAAGCATTAACCCGCATCCTAGACCACTGAAATTCCCAAAAATAATTTTGACATGAAAAATGCATCCTACACCCCTGAAAGTTCAGAATATGTTAGCAGCCCAAAAAAGGCCTTAAAATGCCTTTTAGGCCTGCAAGAATGTTGAAAACTTTGGAGGTCAAAAAAAGGGGTTTACAGGTATCCTAGACCCCCTAATGTCCAGAAAATTTTGGTGGCCCAAAACTGTGCCAGAGAGCTCTGCATGTCCCAAAATCATTTGTAGCCTAAAAGGGGCATTATCCCACACCCTTGACGCCTGAAATTCCCAAAAATATTTTTGGCACAAAAATGCATCCTACACCCCTGAAAGTTCAGAATATGTTAGCAGCCCAAAAAAGGCCTTAAAATGCATCTTAGTCCTGCAAAAATGTTGAAAACTTTGGAGGCCCAAAAAAGGGGTTTACAGGCATCCTAGACCCCCTAAAGTCCAGAAAATGTTGGTTGCCCAAAAACTGTGCCAAAGAGCTCTGAATGTCCCAAAATCATTTGTAGCCAGAAAGGGGCATTAACCCACACCCTTGATGCCTGAAATTCCCAAAAATACTTTTGGCAGAAAAATGCATCCTACACCCCTGAAAGTTCAGAATATGTTATGCGCCCAAAAAGGCCTTAAAATGCATCTTAGGCCTGCAAAAATGTTGAAAACTTTGGAGGCCCAAAAAAGGGGTTTAGAGGCATCCTAGACCCCCTAAAGTCCAGAAAATGTTGGTTGACCAAAAACTGTGCCAGAGAGCTCTGAATGTCCCAAAATCATTTGTAGCCTAAAAGGGGCATTATCCCACACCCTTGACGCCTGAAATTCCCAAAAATATTTTTGACACAAAAATGCATCCTACACACCTGAACGTTCAGAATATGTTAGCAGCCCAAAAAAGGCCTTAAAATGCCTGTTATGTCTGGAAAAATGTTGAACACTTTGGAGGCCTAAAAAAGGGGTTTACAGGCATCCTAGACCCCCTAAAGTCCAGAAAATGTTGGTGGCCAAAAACTGTGCCAGAGAGCTCTGAATGTCCCAGAAACATTTGCAGCCTGAAAGGAGCATTAACCCGCATCCTAGACCACTGAAATTCCCAAAAATAATTTTGACATGAAAAATGCATCCTACACCCCTGAAAGTTCAGAATATGTTAGCAGCCCAAAAAATGCCTTAAAATGCCTTTTAGGCCTGCAAGAATGTTGAAAACTTTGGAGGTCAAAAAAAGGGGTTTACAGGTATCCTAGACCCCCTAAAGTCCAGAAAATTTTGGTGGCCCAAAACTGTGCCAGAGAGCTCTGCATGTCCCAAAATCATTTGTAGCCTGAAAGGGGCATTAACCCGCATCCTAGACCACTGAAATTCCCAAAAATCGTTTTGGCAAGAAAAGTGCATCCTTCACACCTGACAGTTCAGAATATGTTAGCATCCCAAAAAAGGCCTTAAAATGCATCTTAGGCCTGCAAAAATGTTGAAATCTTTGGAGGCCCAAAAAAGGGGTTTACAGGCATCCTAGACCCCCTAAAGTCCAGAAAATGTTGGTTGACCAAAAACTGTGCCAGAGAGCTCTGAATGTCCCAAAATCATTTGTAGCCTAAAAGGGGCATTATCCCACACCCTTGACGCCTGAAATTCCCAAAAATATTTTTGGCACAAAAATGCATCCTACACCCCTGAAAGTTCAGAATATGTTAGCCGCCCAAAAAAGGCCTTAAAATGCATCTTAGGCCTGCAAAAATGTTGAAAACTTTGGAGGCCCAAAGGCCTGCAAGAATGTTGAAAACTTTGGAGGCCCAAAAAAGGGGTTTACAGGCATCCTAGACCCCCTAAAGTCCAGAAAATGTTGGTTGACCAAAAACTGTGCCAGAGAGCTCTGAATGTCCCAAAATCATTTGTAGCCTAAAAGGGGCATTATCCCACACCCTTGACGCCTGAAATTCCCAAAAATACTTTTGGCACAAAAATGCATCCTACACCCCTGAAAGTTCAGAATATGTTAGCCGCCCAAAAAAGGCCTTAAAATGCATCTTAGTCCTGCAAAAATGTTGAAAACTTTGGAGGCCCAAAAAAGGGGTTTACAGGCATCCTAGACCCCCTAAAGTCCAGAAAATGTTGGTTGCCCAAAAACTGTGCCAAAGAGCTCTGAATGTCCCAAAATCATTTGTAGCCAGAAAGGGGCATTAACCCACACCCTTGATGCCTGAAATTCCCAAAAATACTTTTGGCAGAAAAATGCATCCTACACCCCTGAAAGTTCAGAATATGTTAGCCGCCCAAAAAAGGCCTTAAAATGCATCTTAGGCCTGCAAAAATGTTGAAAACTTTGGAGGCCCAAAAAAGGGGTTTAGAGGCATCCTAGACCCCCTAAAGTCCAGAAAATGTTGGTTGACCAAAAACTGTGCCAAAGAGCTCTGAATGTCCCAAAATCATTTGTAGCCTAAAAGGGGCATTATCCCACACCCTTGATGCCTGAAATTCCCAAAAATATTTTTGACACAAAAATGCATCCTACACACCTGAACGTTCAGAATATGTTAGCAGCCCAAAAAAAGCCTTAAAATGCCTGTTATGTCTGGAAAAATGTTGAACACTTTGGAGGCCTAAAAAAGGGGTTTACAGGCATCCTAGACCCCCTAAAGTCCAGAAAATGTTGGTGGCCAAAAACTGTGCCAGAGAGCTCTGAATGTCCCAGAAACATTTGCAGCCTGAAAGAAGCATTAACCCGCATCCTAGACCACTGAAATTCCCAAAAATAATTTTGACATGAAAAATGCATCCTACACCCCTGAAAGTTCAGAATATGTTAGCAGCCCAAAAAAGGCCTTAAAATGCCTTTTAGGCCTGCAAGAATGTTGAAAACTTTGGAGGTCAAAAAAAGGGGTTTACAGCTATCCTAGACCCCCTAAAGTCCAGAAACTTTTGGTGGCCCAAAACTGTGCCAGAGAGCTCTGCATGTCCCAAAATCATTTGTAGCCTGAAAGGGGCATTAACCCGCATCCTAGACCACTTAAATTCCCAAAAATCGTTTTGGCAAGAAAAGTGCATCCTTCACACCTGACAGTTCAGAATATGTTAGCATCCCAAAAAAGGCCTTAAAATGCATCTTCGGCCTGCAAAAAGGTTGAAAACTTTGGAGGCCCAAAAAAGGGGTTTACAGGCATCCTAGACCCCCTAAAGTCCAGAAAATGTTGGTTGACCAAAAACTGTGCCAGAGAGCTCTGAATGTCCCAAAATCATTTGTAGCCTAAAAGGGGCATTATCCCACACCCTTGACGCCTGAAATTCCCAAAAATATTTTTGGCACAAAAATGCATCCTACACCCCTGAAAGTTCAGAATATGTCAGCAGCCCAAAAAAGGCCTTAAAATGCATCTTAGTCCTGCAAAAATGTTGAAAACTTTGGAGGCCCAAAAAAGGGGTTTACAGGCATCCTAGACCCCCTAAAGTCCAGAAAATGTTGGTTGCCCAAAAACTGTGCCAAAGAGCTCTGAATGTCCCAAAATCATTTGTAGCCAGAAAGGGGCATTAACCCACACCCTTGATGCCTGAAATTCCCAAAAATACTTTTGGCAGAAAAATGCATCCTACACCCCTGAAAGTTCAGAATATGTTAGCCGCCCAAAAAGGCCTTAAAATGCCTTTTAGGCCTGCAAGAATGTTGAAAACTTTGGAGGTCAAAAAAAGGGGTTTACAGGTATCCTAGACCCCCTAATGTCCAGAAAATGTTGGTGGCCCAAAACTGTGCCAGAGAGCTCTGCATGTCCCAAAATCATTTGTAGCCTAAAAGGGGCATTATCCCACACCCTTGACGCCTGAAATTCCCAAAAATATTTTTGGCGCAAAAATGCATCCTACACCCCTGAAAGTTCAGAATATGTTAGCAGCCCAAAAAAGGCCTTAAAATGCATCTTAGTCCTGCAAAAATGTTGAAAACTTTGGAGGCCCAAAAAAGGGGTTTACAGGCATCCTAGACCCCCTAAAGTCCAGAAAATGTTGGTTGACCAAAAACTGTGCCAGAGAGCTCTGAATGTCCCAAAATCATTTGTAGCCTAAAAGGGGCATTATCCCACACCCTTGAGGCCTGAAATTCCCAAAAATATTTTTGGCACAAAAATGCATCCTACACCCCTGAAAGTTCAGAATATGTTAGCAGCCCAAAAAAGGCCTTAAAATGCATCTTAGTCCTGCAAAAATGTTGAAAACTTTGGAGGCCCAAAAAAGGAGTTTACAGGCATCCTAGACCCCCTAAAGTCCAGAAAATGTTGGTTGACCAAAAACTGTGCCAGAGAGCTCTGAATGTCCCAAAATCATTTGTAGCCTAAAAGGGGCATTATCCCACACCCTTGACGCCTGAAATTCCCAAAAATATTTTTGGCACAAAAATGCATCCTACACCCCTGAAAGTTCAGAATATGTTAGCCGCCCAAAAAAGGCCTTAAAATGCATCTTAGGCCTGCAAAAATGTTGAAAACTTTGGAGGCCCAAAAAAGGGGTTTAGAGGCATCCTAGACCCCCTAAAGTCCAGAAAATGTTGGTTGACCAAAAACTGTGCCAGAGAGCTCTGAATGTCCCCAAATCATTTGTAGCCTAAAAGGGGCATTATCCCACACCCTTGATGCCTGAAATTCCCAAAAATATTTTTGACACAAAAATGCATCCTACACACCTGAACGTTCAGAATATGTTAGCAGCCCAAAAAAGGCCTTAAAATGCCTGTTATGTCTGGAAAAATGTTGAACACTTTGGAGGCCTAAAAAAGGGGTTTACAGGCATCCTAGACCCCCTAAAGTCCAGAAAATGTTGGTGGCCAAAAACTGTGCCAGAGAGCTCTGAATGTCCCAGAAACATTTGCAGCCTGAAAGGAGCATTAACCCGCATCCTAGACCACTGAAATTCCCAAAAATAATTTTGACATGAAAAATGCATCCTACACCCCTGAAAGTTCAGAATATGTTAGCAGCCCAAAAAAGGCCTTAAAATGCCTTTTAGGCCTGCAAGAATGTTGAAAACTTTGGAGGTCAAAAAAAGGGGTTTACAGGTATCCTAGACCCCCTAAAGTCCAGAAAAGTTTGGTGGCCCAAAACTGTGCCAGAGAGCTCTGCATGTCCCAAAATCATTTGTAGCCTGTAAGGGGCATTAACCCGCATCCTAGACCACTGAAATTCCCAAAAATCGTTTTGGCAAGAAAAGTGCATCCTTCACACCTGACAGTTCAGAATATGTTAGCATCTCAAAAAAGGCCTTAAAATGCATCTTAGGCCTGCAAAAATGTTGAAAACTTTGGAGGCCCAAAAAAGGGGTTTACAGGCATCCTAGACCCCCTAAAGTCCAGAAAATGTTGGTTGACCAAAAACTTTGCCAGAGAGCTCTGAATGTCCCAAAATCATTTGTAGCCTAAAAGGGGCATTATCCCACACCCTTGACGCCTGAAATTCCCAAAAATATTTTTGGCACAAAAATGCATCCTACACCCCTGAAAGTTCAGAATATGTTAGCAGCCCAAAAAAGGCCTTAAAATGCATCTTAGGCCTGCAAAAATGTTGAAAACTTTTGAGGCCCAAAAAAGGGGTTTAGAGGCATCCTAGACCCCCTAAAGTCCAGAAAATGTTGGTTGACCAAAAACTGTGCCAGAGAGCTCTGAATGTCCCAAAATCATTTGTAGCCTAAAAGGGGCATTATCCCACACCCTTGACGCCTGAAATTCCCAAAAATATTTTTGGCACAAAAATGCATCCTACACCCCTGAAAGTTCAGAATATGTTAGCAGCCCAAAAAAGGCCTTAAAATGCCTGTTATGTCTGGAAAAATGTTGAACACTTTGGAGGCCTAAAAAAGGGGTTTACAGGCATCCTAGACCCCCTAAAGTCCAGAAAATGTTGGTGGCCAAAAACTGTGCCAGAGAGCTCTGAATGTCCCAGAAACATTTGCAGCCTGAAAGGAGCATTAACCCGCATCCTAGACCACTGAAATTCCCAAAAATAATTTTGACATGAAAAATGCATCCTACACCCCTGAAAGTTCAGAATATGTTAGCAGCCCAAAAAAGACCTTAAAATGCCTTTTAGGCCTGCAAGAATGTTGAAAACTTTGGAGGTCAAAAAAAGGGGTTTACAGGTATCCTAGACCCCCTAAAGTCCAGAAAATTTTGGTGGCCCAAAACTGTGCCAGAGAGCTCTGCATGTCCCAAAATCATTTGTAGCCTGAAAGGGGCATTAACCCGCATCCTAGACCACTGAAATTCCCAGAAATCGTTTTGGCAAGAAAAGTGCATCCTTCACACCTGACAGTTCAGAATATGTTAGCATCCCAAAAAAGGCCTTAAAATGCATCTTAGGCCTGCAAAAATGTTGAAAACTTTGGAGGCCCAAAAAAGGGGTTTACAGGCATCCTAGACCCCCTAAAGTCCAGAAAATGTTGGTTGACCAAAAACTGTGCCAGAGAGCTCTGAATGTCCCAAAATCATTTGTAGCCTAAAAGGGGCATTATCCCACACCCTTGACGCCTGAAATTCCCAAAAATATTTTTGGCACAAAAATGCATCCTACACCCCTGAAAGTTCAGAATATGTTAGCAGCCCAAAAAAGGCCTTAAAATGCATCTTAGTCCTGCAAAAATGTTGAAAACTTTGGAGGCCCAAAAAAGGGGTTTACAGGCATCCTAGACCCCCTAAAGTCCAGAAAATGTTGGTTGCCCAAAAACTGTGCCAAAGAGCTCTGAATGTCCCAAAATCATTTGTAGCCAGAAAGGGGCATTAACCCACACCCTTGATGCCTGAAATTCCCAAAAATACTTTTGGCAGAAAAATGCATCCTACACCCCTGAAAGTTCAGAATATGTTAGCCGCCCAAAAAGGCCTTAAAATGCATCTTAGGCCTGCAAAAATGTTGAAAACTTTGGAGGTCCAAAAAAGGGGTTTAGAGGCATCCTAGACCCCCTAAAGTCCAGAAAATGTTGGTTGACCAGAAACTGTGCCAGAGAGCTCTGAATGTCCCAAAATCATTTGTAGCCTAAAAGGGGCATTATCCCACACCCTTGACGCCTGAAATTCCCAAAAATATTTTTGACACAAAAATGCATCCTACACACCTGAACGTTCAGAATATGTTAGCAGCCCAAAAAAGGCCTTAAAATGCCTGTTATGTCTGGAAAAATGTTGAACACTTTGGAGGCCTAAAAAAGGGGTTTACAGGCATCCTAGACCCCCTAAAGTCCAGAAAATGTTGGTGGCCAAAAACTGTGCCAGAGAGCTCTGAATGTCCCAGAAACATTTGCAGCCTGAAAGGAGCATTAACCCGCATCCTAGACCACTGAAATTCCCAAAAATAATTTTGACATGAAAAATGCATCCTACACCCCTGAAAGTTCAGAATATGTTAGCAGCCCAAAAAATGCCTTAAAATGCCTTTTAGGCCTGCAAGAATGTTGAAAACTTTGGAGGTCAAAAAAAGGGGTTTACAGGTATCCTAGACCTCCTAAAGTCCAGAAAATTTTGGTGGCCCAAAACTGTGCCAGAGAGCTCTGCATGTCCCAAAATCATTTGTAGCCTGAAACGGGCATTAACCCGCATCCTAGACCACTGAAATTCCCAAAAATCGTTTTGGCAAGAAAAGTGCATCCTTCACACCTGACAGTTCAGAATATGTTAGCATCCCAAAAAAGGCCTTAAAATGCATCTTAGGCCTGCAAAAATGTTGAAATCTTTGGAGGCCCAAAAAAGGGGTTTACAGGCATACTAGACCCCCTAAAGTCCAGAAAATGTTGGTTGACCAAAAACTGTGCCAGAGAGCTCTGAATGTCCCAAAATCATTTGTAGCCTAAAAGGGGCATTATCCCACACCCTTGACGCCTGAAATTCCCAAAAATATTTTTGGCACAAAAATGCATCCTACACCCCTGAAAGTTCAGAATATGTTAGCCGCCCAAAAAAGGCCTTAAAATGCATCTTAGGCCTGCAAAAATGTTGAAAACTTTGGAGGTCCAAAGGCCTGCAAGAATGTTGAAAACTTTGGAGGCCCAAAAAAGGGGTTTACAGGCATCCTAGACCCCCTACAGTCCAGAAAATGTTGGTTGACCAAAAACTGTGCCAGAGAGCTCTGAATGTCCCAAAATCATTTGTAGCCTAAAAGGGGCATTATCCCACACCCTTGACGCCTGAAATTCCCAAAAATACTTTTGGCACAAAAATGCATCCTACACCCCTGAAAGTTCAGAATATGTTAGCCGCCAAAAAAAGGCCTTAAAATGCATCTTAGTCCTGCAAAAATGTTGAAAACTTTGGAGGCCCAAAAAAGGGCTTTACAGGCATCCTAGACCCCCTAAAGTCCAGAAAATGTTGGTTGCCCAAAAACTGTGCCAAAGAGCTCTGAATGTCCCAAAATCATTTGTAGCCAGAAAGGGGCATTAACCCACACCCTTGATGCCTGAAATTCCCAAAAATACTTTTGGCAGAAAAATGCATCCTACACCCCTGAAAGTTCAGAATATGTTAGCCGCCCAAAAAAGGCCTTAAAATGCATCTTAGGCCTGCAAAAATGTTGAAAACTTTGGAGGCCCAAAAAAGGGGTTTAGAGGCATCCTAGACCCCCTAAAGTCCAGAAAATGTTGGTTGACCAAAAACTGTGCCAAAGAGCTCTGAATGTCCCAAAATCATTTGTAGCCTAAAAGGGGCATTATCCCACACCCTTGATGCCTGAAATTCCCAAAAATATTTTTGACACAAAAATGCATCCTGCACACCTGAACGTTCAGAATATGTTAGCAGCACAAAAAAGGCCTTAAAATGCCTGTTATGTCTGGAAAAATGTTGAACACTTTGGAGGCCTAAAAAAGGGGTTTACAGGCATCCTAGACCCCCTAAAGTCCAGAAAATGTTGGTGGCCAAAAACTGTGCCAGAGAGCTCTGAATGTCCCAGAAACATTTGCAGCCTGAAAGAAGCATTAACCCGCATCCTAGACCACTGAAATTCCCAAAAATAATTTTGACATGAAAAATGCATCCTACACCCCTGAAAGTTCAGAATATGTTAGCAGCCCAAAAAAGGCCTTAAAATGCCTTTTAGGCCTGCAAGAATGTTGAAAACTTTGGAGGTCAAAAAAAGGGGTTTACAGGTATCCTAGACCCCCTAATGTCCAGAAAATTTTGGTGGCCCAAAACTGTGCCAGAGAGCTCTGCATGTCCCAAAATCATTTGTAGCCTAAAAGGGGCATTATCCCACACCCTTGACGCCTGAAATTCCCAAAAATATTTTTGGCACAAAAATGCATCCTACACCCCTGAAAGTTCAGAATATGTTAGCAGCCCAAAAAAGGCCTTAAAATGCATCTTAGTCCTGCAAAAATGTTGAAAACTTTGGAGGCCCAAAAAAGGGGTTTACAGGCATCCTAGACCCCCCAAAGTCCAGAAAATGTTGGTTGACCAAAAACTGTGCCAGAGAGCTCTGAATGTCCCAAAATCATTTGTAGCCTAAAAGGGGCATTATCCCACACCCTTGACGCCTGAAATTCCCAAAAATATTTTTGGCACAAAAATGCATCCTACACCCCTGAAAGTTCAGAATATGTTAGCAGCCCAAAAAAGGCCTTAAAATGCATCTTAGTCCTGCAAAAATGTTGAAAACTTTGGAGGCCCAAAAAAGGGGTTTACAGGCATCCTAGACCCCCCAAAGTCCAGAAAATGTTGGTTGACCAAAAACTGTGCCAGAGAGCTCTGAATGTCCCAAAATCATTTGTAGCCTAAAAGGGGCATTATCCCACACCCTTGACGCCTGAAATTCCCAAAAATATTTTTGGCACAAAAATGCATCCTACACCCCTGAAAGTTCAGAATATGTTAGCAGCCCAAAAAAGGCCTTAAAATGCATCTTAGTCCTGCAAAAATGTTGAAAACTTTGGAGGCCCAAAAAAGGGGTTTACAGGCATCCTAGACCCCCTAAAGTCCAGAAAATGTTGGTTGACCAAAAACTGTGCCAGAGAGCTCTGAATGTCCCAAAATCATTTGTAGCCTAAAAGGGGCATTATCCCACACCCTTGACGCCTGAAATTCCCAAAAATATTTTTGGCACAAAAATGCATCCTACACCCCTGAAAGTTCAGAATATGTTAGCAGCCCAAAAAAGGCCTTAAAATGCATCTTAGTCCTGCAAAAATGTTGAAAACTTTGGAGGCCCAAAAAAGGGGTTTACAGGCATCCTAGACCCCCTAAAGTCCAGAAAATGTTGGTTGCCCAAAAACTGTGCCAAAGAGCTCTGAATGTCCCAAAATCATTTGTAGCCAGAAAGGGGCATTAACCCACACCCTTGATGCCTGAAATTCCCAAAAATACTTTTGGCAGAAAAATGCATCCTACACCCCTGAAAGTTCAGAATATGTTAGCCGCCCAAAAAGGCCTTAAAATGCATCTTAGGCCTGCAAAAATGTTGAAAACTTTGGAGGTCCAAAAAAGGGGTTTAGAGGCATCCTAGACCCCCTAAAGTCCAGAAAATGTTGGTTGACCAGAAACTGTGCCAGAGAGCTCTGAATGTCCCAAAATCATTTGTAGCCTAAAAGGGGCATTATCCCACACCCTTGACGCCTGAAATTCCCAAAAATATTTTTGACACAAAAATGCATCCTACACACCTGAACGTTCAGAATATGTTAGCAGCCCAAAAAAGGCCTTAAAATGCCTGTTATGTCTGGAAAAATGTTGAACACTTTGGAGGCCTAAAAAAGGGGTTTACAGGCATCCTAGACCCCCTAAAGTCCAGAAAATGTTGGTGGCCAAAAACTGTGCCAGAGAGCTCTGAATGTCCCAGAAACATTTGCAGCCTGAAAGGAGCATTAACCCGCATCCTAGACCACTGAAATTCCCAAAAATAATTTTGACATGAAAAATGCATCCTACACCCCTGAAAGTTCAGAATATGTTAGCAGCCCAAAAAATGCCTTAAAATGCCTTTTAGGCCTGCAAGAATGTTGAAAACTTTGGAGGTCAAAAAAAGGGGTTTACAGGTATCCTAGACCCCCTAAAGTCCAGAAAATTTTGGTGGCCCAAAACTGTGCCAGAGAGCTCTGCATGTCCCAAAATCATTTGTAGCCTGAAAGGGGCATTAACCCGCATCCTAGACCACTGAAATTCCCAAAAATCGTTTTGGCAAGAAAAGTGCATCCTTCACACCTGACAGTTCAGAATATGTTAGCATCCCAAAAAAGGCCTTAAAATGCATCTTAGGCCTGCAAAAATGTTGAAATCTTTGGAGGCCCAAAAAAGGGGTTTACAGGCATACTAGACCCCCTAAAGTCCAGAAAATGTTGGTTGACCAAAAACTGTGCCAGAGAGCTCTGAATGTCCCAAAATCATTTGTAGCCTAAAAGGGGCATTATCCCACACCCTTGACGCCTGAAATTCCCAAAAATATTTTTGGCACAAAAATGCATCCTACACCCCTGAAAGTTCAGAATATGTTAGCCGCCCAAAAAAGGCCTTAAAATGCATCTTAGGCCTGCAAAAATGTTGAAAACTTTGGAGGTCCAAAGGCCTGCAAGAATGTTGAAAACTTTGGAGGCCCAAAAAAGGGGTTTACAGGCATCCTAGACCCCCTACAGTCCAGAAAATGTTGGTTGACCAAAAACTGTGCCAGAGAGCTCTGAATGTCCCAAAATCATTTGTAGCCTAAAAGGGGCATTATCCCACACCCTTGACGCCTGAAATTCCCAAAAATACTTTTGGCACAAAAATGCATCCTACACCCCTGAAAGTTCAGAATATGTTAGCCGCCAAAAAAAGGCCTTAAAATGCATCTTAGTCCTGCAAAAATGTTGAAAACTTTGGAGGCCCAAAAAAGGGCTTTACAGGCATCCTAGACCCCCTAAAGTCCAGAAAATGTTGGTTGCCCAAAAACTGTGCCAAAGAGCTCTGAATGTCCCAAAATCATTTGTAGCCAGAAAGGGGCATTAACCCACACCCTTGATGCCTGAAATTCCCAAAAATACTTTTGGCAGAAAAATGCATCCTACACCCCTGAAAGTTCAGAATATGTTAGCCGCCCAAAAAAGGCCTTAAAATGCATCTTAGGCCTGCAAAAATGTTGAAAACTTTGGAGGCCCAAAAAAGGGGTTTAGAGGCATCCTAGACCCCCTAAAGTCCAGAAAATGTTGGTTGACCAAAAACTGTGCCAAAGAGCTCTGAATGTCCCAAAATCATTTGTAGCCTAAAAGGGGCATTATCCCACACCCTTGATGCCTGAAATTCCCAAAAATATTTTTGACACAAAAATGCATCCTGCACACCTGAACGTTCAGAATATGTTAGCAGCACAAAAAAGGCCTTAAAATGCCTGTTATGTCTGGAAAAATGTTGAACACTTTGGAGGCCTAAAAAAGGGGTTTACAGGCATCCTAGACCCCCTAAAGTCCAGAAAATGTTGGTGGCCAAAAACTGTGCCAGAGAGCTCTGAATGTCCCAGAAACATTTGCAGCCTGAAAGAAGCATTAACCCGCATCCTAGACCACTGAAATTCCCAAAAATAATTTTGACATGAAAAATGCATCCTACACCCCTGAAAGTTCAGAATATGTTAGCAGCCCAAAAAAGGCCTTAAAATGCCTTTTAGGCCTGCAAGAATGTTGAAAACTTTGGAGGTCAAAAAAAGGGGTTTACAGGTATCCTAGACCCCCTAATGTCCAGAAAATTTTGGTGGCCCAAAACTGTGCCAGAGAGCTCTGCATGTCCCAAAATCATTTGTAGCCTAAAAGGGGCATTATCCCACACCCTTGACGCCTGAAATTCCCAAAAATATTTTTGGCACAAAAATGCATCCTACACCCCTGAAAGTTCAGAATATGTTAGCAGCCCAAAAAAGGCCTTAAAATGCATCTTAGTCCTGCAAAAATGTTGAAAACTTTGGAGGCCCAAAAAAGGGGTTTACAGGCATCCTAGACCCCCTAAAGTCCAGAAAATGTTGGTTGCCCAAAAACTGTGCCAAAGAGCTCTGAATGTCCCAAAATCATTTGTAGCCAGAAAGGGGCATTAACCCACACCCTTGATGCCTGAAATTCCCAAAAATACTTTTGGCAGAAAAATGCATCCTACACCCCTGAAAGTTCAGAATATGTTATGCGCCCAAAAAGGCCTTAAAATGCATCTTAGGCCTGCAAAAATGTTGAAAACTTTGGAGGCCCAAAAAAGGGGTTTAGAGGCATCCTAGACCCCCTAAAGTCCAGAAAATGTTGGTTGACCAAAAACTGTGCCAGAGAGCTCTGAATGTCCCAAAATCATTTGTAGCCTAAAAGGGGCATTATCCCACACCCTTGACGCCTGAAATTCCCAAAAATATTTTTGACACAAAAATGCATCCTACACACCTGAACGTTCAGAATATGTTAGCAGCCCAAAAAAGGCCTTAAAATGCCTGTTATGTCTGGAAAAATGTTGAACACTTTGGAGGCCTAAAAAAGGGGTTTACAGGCATCCTAGACCCCCTAAAGTCCAGAAAATGTTGGTGGCCAAAAACTGTGCCAGAGAGCTCTGAATGTCCCAGAAACATTTGCAGCCTGAAAGGAGCATTAACCCGCATCCTAGACCACTGAAATTCCCAAAAATAATTTTGACATGAAAAATGCATCCTACACCCCTGAAAGTTCAGAATATGTTAGCAGCCCAAAAAATGCCTTAAAATGCCTTTTAGGCCTGCAAGAATGTTGAAAACTTTGGAGGTCAAAAAAAGGGGTTTACAGGTATCCTAGACCCCCTAAAGTCCAGAAAATTTTGGTGGCCCAAAACTGTGCCAGAGAGCTCTGCATGTCCCAAAATCATTTGTAGCCTGAAAGGGGCATTAACCCGCATCCTAGACCACTGAAATTCCCAAAAATCGTTTTGGCAAGAAAAGTGCATCCTTCACACCTGACAGTTCAGAATATGTTAGCATCCCAAAAAAGGCCTTAAAATGCATCTTAGGCCTGCAAAAATGTTGAAATCTTTGGAGGCCCAAAAAAGGGGTTTACAGGCATCCTAGACCCCCTAAAGTCCAGAAAATGTTGGTTGACCAAAAACTGTGCCAGAGAGCTCTGAATGTCCCAAAATCATTTGTAGCCTAAAAGGGGCATTATCCCACACCCTTGACGCCTGAAATTCCCAAAAATATTTTTGGCACAAAAATGCATCCTACACCCCTGAAAGTTCAGAATATGTTAGCCGCCCAAAAAAGGCCTTAAAATGCATCTTAGGCCTGCAAAAATGTTGAAAACTTTGGAGGCCCAAAGGCCTGCAAGAATGTTGAAAACTTTGGAGGCCCAAAAAAGGGGTTTACAGGCATCCTAGACCCCCTAAAGTCCAGAAAATGTTGGTTGACCAAAAACTGTGCCAGAGAGCTCTGAATGTCCCAAAATCATTTGTAGCCTAAAAGGGGCATTATCCCACACCCTTGACGCCTGAAATTCCCAAAAATACTTTTGGCACAAAAATGCATCCTACACCCCTGAAAGTTCAGAATATGTTAGCCGCCCAAAAAAGGCCTTAAAATGCATCTTAGTCCTGCAAAAATGTTGAAAACTTTGGAGGCCCAAAAAAGGGGTTTACAGGCATCCTAGACCCCCTAAAGTCCAGAAAATGTTGGTTGCCCAAAAACTGTGCCAAAGAGCTCTGAATGTCCCAAAATCATTTGTAGCCAGAAAGGGGCATTAACCCACACCCTTGATGCCTGAAATTCCCAAAAATACTTTTGGCAGAAAAATGCATCCTACACCCCTGAAAGTTCAGAATATGTTAGCCGCCCAAAAAAGGCCTTAAAATGCATCTTAGGCCTGCAAAAATGTTGAAAACTTTGGAGGCCCAAAAAAGGGGTTTAGAGGCATCCTAGACCCCCTAAAGTCCAGAAAATGTTGGTTGACCAAAAACTGTGCCAAAGAGCTCTGAATGTCCCAAAATCATTTGTAGCCTAAAAGGGGCATTATCCCACACCCTTGATGCCTGAAATTCCCAAAAATATTTTTGACACAAAAATGCATCCTACACACCTGAACGTTCAGAATATGTTAGCAGCCCAAAAAAAGCCTTAAAATGCCTGTTATGTCTGGAAAAATGTTGAACACTTTGGAGGCCTAAAAAAGGGGTTTACAGGCATCCTAGACCCCCTAAAGTCCAGAAAATGTTGGTGGCCAAAAACTGTGCCAGAGAGCTCTGAATGTCCCAGAAACATTTGCAGCCTGAAAGAAGCATTAACCCGCATCCTAGACCACTGAAATTCCCAAAAATAATTTTGACATGAAAAATGCATCCTACACCCCTGAAAGTTCAGAATATGTTAGCAGCCCAAAAAAGGCCTTAAAATGCCTTTTAGGCCTGCAAGAATGTTGAAAACTTTGGAGGTCAAAAAAAGGGGTTTACAGCTATCCTAGACCCCCTAAAGTCCAGAAACTTTTGGTGGCCCAAAACTGTGCCAGAGAGCTCTGCATGTCCCAAAATCATTTGTAGCCTGAAAGGGGCATTAACCCGCATCCTAGACCACTTAAATTCCCAAAAATCGTTTTGGCAAGAAAAGTGCATCCTTCACACCTGACAGTTCAGAATATGTTAGCATCCCAAAAAAGGCCTTAAAATGCATCTTCGGCCTGCAAAAAGGTTGAAAACTTTGGAGGCCCAAAAAAGGGGTTTACAGGCATCCTAGACCCCCTAAAGTCCAGAAAATGTTGGTTGACCAAAAACTGTGCCAGAGAGCTCTGAATGTCCCAAAATCATTTGTAGCCTAAAAGGGGCATTATCCCACACCCTTGACGCCTGAAATTCCCAAAAATATTTTTGGCACAAAAATGCATCCTACACCCCTGAAAGTTCAGAATATGTCAGCAGCCCAAAAAAGGCCTTAAAATGCATCTTAGTCCTGCAAAAATGTTGAAAACTTTGGAGGCCCAAAAAAGGGGTTTACAGGCATCCTAGACCCCCTAAAGTCCAGAAAATGTTGGTTGCCCAAAAACTGTGCCAAAGAGCTCTGAATGTCCCAAAATGATTTGTTGCCAGAAAGGGGCATTAACCCACACCCTTGATGCCTGAAATTCCCAAAAATACTTTTGGCAGAAAAATGCATCCTACACCCCTGAAAGTTCAGAATATGTTAGCCGCCCAAAAAAGGCCTTAAAATGCATTTTAGGCCTGCAAAAATGTTGAAAACTTTGGAGGCCCAAAAAAGGGGTTTAGAGGCATCCTAGACCCCCTAAAGTCCAGAAAATGTTGGTTGACCAAAAACTGTGCCAGAGAGCTCTGAATGTCCCAAAATCATTTGTAGCCTAAAAGGGGCATTATCCCACACCCTTGATGCCTGAAATTCCCAAAAATATTTTTGACACAAAAATGCATCCTGCACACCTGAACGTTCAGAATATGTTAGCAGCACAAAAAAGGCCTTAAAATGCCTGTTATGTCTGGAAAAATGTTGAACACTTTGGAGGCCTAAAGAAGGGGTTTACAGGCATCCTAGACCCCCTAAAGTCCAGAAAATGTTGGTGGCCAAAAACTGTGCCAGAGAGCTCTGAATGTCCCAGAAACATTTGCAGCCTGAAAGAAGCATTAACCCGCATCCTAGACCACTGAAATTCCCAAAAATAATTTTGACATGAAAAATGCATCCTACACCCCTGAAAGTTCAGAATATGTTAGCAGCCCAAAAAAGGCCTTAAAATGCCTTTTAGGCCTGCAAGAATGTTGAAAACTTTGGAGGTCAAAAAAAGGGGTTTACAGGTATCCTAGACCCCCTAATGTCCAGAAAATGTTGGTGGCCCAAAACTGTGCCAGAGAGCTCTGCATGTCCCAAAATCATTTGTAGCCTAAAAGGGGCATTATCCCACACCCTTGACGCCTGAAATTCCCAAAAATATTTTTGGCGCAAAAATGCATCCTACACCCCTGAAAGTTCAGAATATGTTAGCAGCCCAAAAAAGGCCTTAAAATGCATCTTAGTCCTGCAAAAATGTTGAAAACTTTGGAGGCCCAAAAAAGGGGTTTACAGGCATCCTAGACCCCCTAAAGTCCAGAAAATGTTGGTTGACCAAAAACTGTGCCAGAGAGCTCTGAATGTCCCAAAATCATTTGTAGCCTAAAAGGGGCATTATCCCACACCCTTGAGGCCTGAAATTCCCAAAAATATTTTTGGCACAAAAATGCATCCTACACCCCTGAAAGTTCAGAATATGTTAGCAGCCCAAAAAAGGCCTTAAAATGCATCTTAGTCCTGCAAAAATGTTGAAAACTTTGGAGGCCCAAAAAAGGAGTTTACAGGCATCCTAGACCCCCTAAAGTCCAGAAAATGTTGGTTGACCAAAAACTGTGCCAGAGAGCTCTGAATGTCCCAAAATCATTTGTAGCCTAAAAGGGGCATTATCCCACACCCTTGACGCCTGAAATTCCCAAAAATATTTTTGGCACAAAAATGCATCCTACACCCCTGAAAGTTCAGAATATGTTAGCCGCCCAAAAAAGGCCTTAAAATGCATCTTAGGCCTGCAAAAATGTTGAAAACTTTGGAGGCCCAAAAAAGGGGTTTAGAGGCATCCTAGACCCCCTAAAGTCCAGAAAATGTTGGTTGACCAAAAACTGTGCCAGAGAGCTCTGAATGTCCCCAAATCATTTGTAGCCTAAAAGGGGCATTATCCCACACCCTTGATGCCTGAAATTCCCAAAAATATTTTTGACACAAAAATGCATCCTACACACCTGAACGTTCAGAATATGTTAGCAGCCCAAAAAAGGCCTTAAAATGCCTGTTATGTCTGGAAAAATGTTGAACACTTTGGAGGCCTAAAAAAGGGGTTTACAGGCATCCTAGACCCCCTAAAGTCCAGAAAATGTTGGTGGCCAAAAACTGTGCCAGAGAGCTCTGAATGTCCCAGAAACATTTGCAGCCTGAAAGGAGCATTAACCCGCATCCTAGACCACTGAAATTCCCAAAAATAATTTTGACATGAAAAATGCATCCTACACCCCTGAAAGTTCAGAATATGTTAGCAGCCCAAAAAAGGCCTTAAAATGCCTTTTAGGCCTGCAAGAATGTTGAAAACTTTGGAGGTCAAAAAAAGGGGTTTACAGGTATCCTAGACCCCCTAAAGTCCAGAAAAGTTTGGTGGCCCAAAACTGTGCCAGAGAGCTCTGCATGTCCCAAAATCATTTGTAGCCTGTAAGGGGCATTAACCCGCATCCTAGACCACTGAAATTCCCAAAAATCGTTTTGGCAAGAAAAGTGCATCCTTCACACCTGACAGTTCAGAATATGTTAGCATCTCAAAAAAGGCCTTAAAATGCATCTTAGGCCTGCAAAAATGTTGAAAACTTTGGAGGCCCAAAAAAGGGGTTTACAGGCATCCTAGACCCCCTAAAGTCCAGAAAATGTTGGTTGACCAAAAACTTTGCCAGAGAGCTCTGAATGTCCCAAAATCATTTGTAGCCTAAAAGGGGCATTATCCCACACCCTTGACGCCTGAAATTCCCAAAAATATTTTTGGCACAAAAATGCATCCTACACCCCTGAAAGTTCAGAATATGTTAGCAGCCCAAAAAAGGCCTTAAAATGCATCTTAGGCCTGCAAAAATGTTGAAAACTTTTGAGGCCCAAAAAAGGGGTTTAGAGGCATCCTAGACCCCCTAAAGTCCAGAAAATGTTGGTTGACCAAAAACTGTGCCAGAGAGCTCTGAATGTCCCAAAATCATTTGTAGCCTAAAAGGGGCATTATCCCACACCCTTGACGCCTGAAATTCCCAAAAATATTTTTGGCACAAAAATGCATCCTACACCCCTGAAAGTTCAGAATATGTTAGCAGCCCAAAAAAGGCCTTAAAATGCCTGTTATGTCTGGAAAAATGTTGAACACTTTGGAGGCCTAAAAAAGGGGTTTACAGGCATCCTAGACCCCCTAAAGTCCAGAAAATGTTGGTGGCCAAAAACTGTGCCAGAGAGCTCTGAATGTCCCAGAAACATTTGCAGCCTGAAAGGAGCATTAACCCGCATCCTAGACCACTGAAATTCCCAAAAATAATTTTGACATGAAAAATGCATCCTACACCCCTGAAAGTTCAGAATATGTTAGCAGCCCAAAAAAGACCTTAAAATGCCTTTTAGGCCTGCAAGAATGTTGAAAACTTTGGAGGTCAAAAAAAGGGGTTTACAGGTATCCTAGACCCCCTAAAGTCCAGAAAATTTTGGTGGCCCAAAACTGTGCCAGAGAGCTCTGCATGTCCCAAAATCATTTGTAGCCTGAAAGGGGCATTAACCCGCATCCTAGACCACTGAAATTCCCAGAAATCGTTTTGGCAAGAAAAGTGCATCCTTCACACCTGACAGTTCAGAATATGTTAGCATCCCAAAAAAGGCCTTAAAATGCATCTTAGGCCTGCAAAAATGTTGAAAACTTTGGAGGCCCAAAAAAGGGGTTTACAGGCATCCTAGACCCCCTAAAGTCCAGAAAATGTTGGTTGACCAAAAACTGTGCCAGAGAGCTCTGAATGTCCCAAAATCATTTGTAGCCTAAAAGGGGCATTATCCCACACCCTTGACGCCTGAAATTCCCAAAAATATTTTTGGCACAAAAATGCATCCTACACCCCTGAAAGTTCAGAATATGTTAGCAGCCCAAAAAAGGCCTTAAAATGCATCTTAGTCCTGCAAAAATGTTGAAAACTTTGGAGGCCCAAAAAAGGGGTTTACAGGCATCCTAGACCCCCTAAAGTCCAGAAAATGTTGGTTGCCCAAAAACTGTGCCAAAGAGCTCTGAATGTCCCAAAATCATTTGTAGCCAGAAAGGGGCATTAACCCACACCCTTGATGCCTGAAATTCCCAAAAATACTTTTGGCAGAAAAATGCATCCTACACCCCTGAAAGTTCAGAATATGTTAGCCGCCCAAAAAGGCCTTAAAATGCATCTTAGGCCTGCAAAAATGTTGAAAACTTTGGAGGTCCAAAAAAGGGGTTTAGAGGCATCCTAGACCCCCTAAAGTCCAGAAAATGTTGGTTGACCAGAAACTGTGCCAGAGAGCTCTGAATGTCCCAAAATCATTTGTAGCCTAAAAGGGGCATTATCCCACACCCTTGACGCCTGAAATTCCCAAAAATATTTTTGACACAAAAATGCATCCTACACACCTGAACGTTCAGAATATGTTAGCAGCCCAAAAAAGGCCTTAAAATGCCTGTTATGTCTGGAAAAATGTTGAACACTTTGGAGGCCTAAAAAAGGGGTTTACAGGCATCCTAGACCCCCTAAAGTCCAGAAAATGTTGGTGGCCAAAAACTGTGCCAGAGAGCTCTGAATGTCCCAGAAACATTTGCAGCCTGAAAGGAGCATTAACCCGCATCCTAGACCACTGAAATTCCCAAAAATAATTTTGACATGAAAAATGCATCCTACACCCCTGAAAGTTCAGAATATGTTAGCAGCCCAAAAAATGCCTTAAAATGCCTTTTAGGCCTGCAAGAATGTTGAAAACTTTGGAGGTCAAAAAAAGGGGTTTACAGGTATCCTAGACCTCCTAAAGTCCAGAAAATTTTGGTGGCCCAAAACTGTGCCAGAGAGCTCTGCATGTCCCAAAATCATTTGTAGCCTGAAAGGGGCATTAACCCGCATCCTAGACCACTGAAATTCCCAAAAATCGTTTTGGCAAGAAAAGTGCATCCTTCACACCTGACAGTTCAGAATATGTTAGCATCCCAAAAAAGGCCTTAAAATGCATCTTAGGCCTGCAAAAATGTTGAAATCTTTGGAGGCCCAAAAAAGGGGTTTACAGGCATACTAGACCCCCTAAAGTCCAGAAAATGTTGGTTGACCAAAAACTGTGCCAGAGAGCTCTGAATGTCCCAAAATCATTTGTAGCCTAAAAGGGGCATTATCCCACACCCTTGACGCCTGAAATTCCCAAAAATATTTTTGGCACAAAAATGCATCCTACACCCCTGAAAGTTCAGAATATGTTAGCCGCCCAAAAAAGGCCTTAAAATGCATCTTAGGCCTGCAAAAATGTTGAAAACTTTGGAGGTCCAAAGGCCTGCAAGAATGTTGAAAACTTTGGAGGCCCAAAAAAGGGGTTTACAGGCATCCTAGACCCCCTACAGTCCAGAAAATGTTGGTTGACCAAAAACTGTGCCAGAGAGCTCTGAATGTCCCAAAATCATTTGTAGCCTAAAAGGGGCATTATCCCACACCCTTGACGCCTGAAATTCCCAAAAATACTTTTGGCACAAAAATGCATCCTACACCCCTGAAAGTTCAGAATATGTTAGCCGCCAAAAAAAGGCCTTAAAATGCATCTTAGTCCTGCAAAAATGTTGAAAACTTTGGAGGCCCAAAAAAGGGCTTTACAGGCATCCTAGACCCCCTAAAGTCCAGAAAATGTTGGTTGCCCAAAAACTGTGCCAAAGAGCTCTGAATGTCCCAAAATCATTTGTAGCCAGAAAGGGGCATTAACCCACACCCTTGATGCCTGAAATTCCCAAAAATACTTTTGGCAGAAAAATGCATCCTACACCCCTGAAAGTTCAGAATATGTTAGCCGCCCAAAAAAGGCCTTAAAATGCATCTTAGGCCTGCAAAAATGTTGAAAACTTTGGAGGCCCAAAAAAGGGGTTTAGAGGCATCCTAGACCCCCTAAAGTCCAGAAAATGTTGGTTGACCAAAAACTGTGCCAAAGAGCTCTGAATGTCCCAAAATCATTTGTAGCCTAAAAGGGGCATTATCCCACACCCTTGATGCCTGAAATTCCCAAAAATATTTTTGACACAAAAATGCATCCTGCACACCTGAACGTTCAGAATATGTTAGCAGCACAAAAAAGGCCTTAAAATGCCTGTTATGTCTGGAAAAATGTTGAACACTTTGGAGGCCTAAAAAAGGGGTTTACAGGCATCCTAGACCCCCTAAAGTCCAGAAAATGTTGGTGGCCAAAAACTGTGCCAGAGAGCTCTGAATGTCCCAGAAACATTTGCAGCCTGAAAGAAGCATTAACCCGCATCCTAGACCACTGAAATTCCCAAAAATAATTTTGACATGAAAAATGCATCCTACACCCCTGAAAGTTCAGAATATGTTAGCAGCCCAAAAAAGGCCTTAAAATGCCTTTTAGGCCTGCAAGAATGTTGAAAACTTTGGAGGTCAAAAAAAGGGGTTTACAGGTATCCTAGACCCCCTAATGTCCAGAAAATTTTGGTGGCCCAAAACTGTGCCAGAGAGCTCTGCATGTCCCAAAATCATTTGTAGCCTAAAAGGGGCATTATCCCACACCCTTGACGCCTGAAATTCCCAAAAATATTTTTGGCACAAAAATGCATCCTACACCCCTGAAAGTTCAGAATATGTTAGCAGCCCAAAAAAGGCCTTAAAATGCATCTTAGTCCTGCAAAAATGTTGAAAACTTTGGAGGCCCAAAAAAGGGGTTTACAGGCATCCTAGACCCCCCAAAGTCCAGAAAATGTTGGTTGACCAAAAACTGTGCCAGAGAGCTCTGAATGTCCCAAAATCATTTGTAGCCTAAAAGGGGCATTATCCCACACCCTTGACGCCTGAAATTCCCAAAAATATTTTTGGCACAAAAATGCATCCTACACCCCTGAAAGTTCAGAATATGTTAGCAGCCCAAAAAAGGCCTTAAAATGCATCTTAGTCCTGCAAAAATGTTGAAAACTTTGGAGGCCCAAAAAAGGGGTTTACAGGCATCCTAGACCCCCCAAAGTCCAGAAAATGTTGGTTGACCAAAAACTGTGCCAGAGAGCTCTGAATGTCCCAAAATCATTTGTAGCCTAAAAGGGGCATTATCCCACACCCTTGACGCCTGAAATTCCCAAAAATATTTTTGGCACAAAAATGCATCCTACACCCCTGAAAGTTCAGAATATGTTAGCAGCCCAAAAAAGGCCTTAAAATGCATCTTAGTCCTGCAAAAATGTTGAAAACTTTGGAGGCCCAAAAAAGGGGTTTACAGGCATCCTAGACCCCCTAAAGTCCAGAAAATGTTGGTTGACCAAAAACTGTGCCAGAGAGCTCTGAATGTCCCAAAATCATTTGTAGCCTAAAAGGGGCATTATCCCACACCCTTGACGCCTGAAATTCCCAAAAATATTTTTGGCACAAAAATGCATCCTACACCCCTGAAAGTTCAGAATATGTTAGCAGCCCAAAAAAGGCCTTAAAATGCATCTTAGTCCTGCAAAAATGTTGAAAACTTTGGAGGCCCAAAAAAGGGGTTTACAGGCATCCTAGACCCCCTAAAGTCCAGAAAATGTTGGTTGCCCAAAAACTGTGCCAAAGAGCTCTGAATGTCCCAAAATCATTTGTAGCCAGAAAGGGTCATTAACGCACACCCTTGATGCCTGAAATTCCCAAAAATACTTTTGGCAGAAAAATGCATCCTACACCCCTGAAAGTTCAGAATATGTTAGCAGCCCAAAAAAGGCCTTAAAATGCCTGTTATGTCTGGATAAATGTTGAACACTTTGGAGGCCTAAAAAAGGGGTTTACAGGCATCCTAGACCCCCTAAAGTCCAGAAAATGTTGGTGGCCAAAAACTGTGCCAGAGAGCTCTGAATGTCCCAGAAACATTTGCAGCCTGAAAGGAGCATTAACCCGCATCCTAGACCACTGAAATTCCCAAAAATAATTTTGACATGAAAAATGCATCCTACACCCCTGAAAGTTCAGAATATGTTAGCAGCCCAAAAAAGGCCTTAAAATGCCTTTTAGGCCTGCAAGAATGTTGAAAACTTTGGAGGTCAAAAAAAGGGGTTTACAGGTATCCTAGACCCCCTAAAGTCCAGAAAATTTTGGTGGCCCAAAACTGTGCCAGAGAGCTCTGCATGTCCCAAAATCATTTGTAGCCTGAAAGGGGCATTAACCTGCATCCTAGACCACTGAAATTCCCAAAAATCGTTTTGGTAAGAAAAGTGCATCCTTCACACCTGACAGTTCAGAATATGTTAGCATCCCAAAAAAGGCCTTAAAATGCATCTTAGGCCTGCAAAAAGGTTGAAAACTTTGGAGGCCCAAAAAAGGGGTTTAGAGGCATCCTAGACCCCCTAAAGTCCTGAAAATGTTGGTTGACCAAAAACTGTGCCAGAGAGCTCTGAATGTCCCAAAATCATTTGTAGCCTAAAAGGGGCATTATCCCACACCCTTGACGCCTGAAATTCCCAAAAATATTTTTGGCACAAAAATGCATCCTACACCCCTGAAAGTTCAGAATATGTTAGCAGCCCAAAAAAGGCCTTAAAATGCATCTTAGTCCTGCAAAAATGTTGAAAAATTTGGAGGCCCAAAAAAGGGGTTTACAGGCATCCTAGACCCCCTAAAGTCCAGAAAATGTTGGTTGCCCAAAAACTGTGCCAAAGAGCTCTGAATGTCCCAAAATCATTTGTAGCCAGAAAGGGGCATTAACCCACACCCTTGATGCCTGAAATTCCCAAAAATACTTTTGGCAGAAAAATGCATCCTACACCCCTGAAAGTTCAGAATATGTTAGCCACCCAAAAAAGGCCTTAAAATGCATCTTAGGCCTGCAAAAATGTTGAAAACTTTGGAGGCCCAAAAAAGGGGTTTAGAGGCATCCTAGACCCCCTAAAGTCCAGAAAATGTTGGTTGACCAAAAACTGTGCCAGAGAGCTCTGAATGTCCCAAAATCATTTGTAGCCTAAAAGGGGCATTATCCCACACCCTTGACGCCTGAAATTCCCAAAAATACTTTTGACACAAAAATGCATCCTATACACCTGAACGTTCAGAATATGTTAGCAGCCCAAAAAAGGCCTTAAAATGCCTGTTACGTCTGGAAAAATGTTTAACACTTTGGAGGCCTAAAAAAGGGGTTTACAGGCATCCTAGACCCCCTAAAGTCCAGAAAATGTTGGTGGCCAAAAACTGTGCCAGAGAGCTCTGAATGTCCCAGAAACATTTGCAGCCTGAAAGGAGCATTAACCCGCATCCTAGACCACTGAAATTCCCAAAAATAATTTTGACATGAAAAATGCATCCTACACCCCTGAAAGTTCAGAATATGTTAGCAGCCCAAAAAAGGCCTTAAAATGCCTTTTCGGCCTGCAAGAATGTTGAAAACATTGGAGGACAAAAAAGGGGTTTACAGGTATCCTAGACCCCCTAAAGTCCAGAAAAGTTTGGTGGCCCAAAACTGTGCCAGAGAGCTCTGCATGTCCCAAAATCATTTGTAGCCTAAAAGGGGCATTAACCCACATCCTAGACCACTGAAATTCCCAAAAATCGTTTTGGCAAGAAAAGTGCATCCTTCACACCTGACAGTTCAGAATATGTTAGCATCCCAAAAAAGGCCTTAAAATGCATCTTAGGCCTGCAAAAATGTTGAAAACTTTGGAGGCCCAAAAAAGGGGTTTACAGGCATCCTAGACCCCCTAAAGTCCAGAAAATGTTGGTTGACCAAAAACTGTGCCAGAGAGCTCTGAATGTCCCAAAATCATTTGTAGCCTAAAAGGGGCATTATCCCACACCCTTGACGCCTGAAATTCCCAAAAATATTTTTGGCACAAAAATGCATCCTACACCCCTGAAAGTTCAGAATATGTTAGCAGCCCAAAAAAGGCCTTAAAATGCATCTTAGTCCTGCAAAAATGTTGAAAACTTTGGAGGCCCAAAAAAGGGGTTTACAGGCATCCTAGACCCCCTAAAGTCCAGAAAATGTTGGTTGCCCAAAAACTGTGCCAAAGAGCTCTGAATGTCCCAAAATCATTTGTAGCCAGAAAGGGTCATTAACGCACACCCTTGATGCCTGAAATTCCCAAAAATACTTTTGGCAGAAAAATGCATCCTACACCCCTGAAAGTTCAGAATATGTTAGCAGCCCAAAAAAGGCCTTAAAATGCCTGTTATGTCTGGATAAATGTTGAACACTTTGGAGGCCTAAAAAAGGGGTTTACAGGCATCCTAGACCCCCTAAAGTCCAGAAAATGTTGGTGGCCAAAAACTGTGCCAGAGAGCTCTGAATGTCCCAGAAACATTTGCAGCCTGAAAGGAGCATTAACCCGCATCCTAGACCACTGAAATTCCCAAAAATAATTTTGACATGAAAAATGCATCCTACACCCCTGAAAGTTCAGAATATGTTAGCAGCCCAAAAAAGGCCTTAAAATGCCTTTTAGGCCTGCAAGAATGTTGAAAACTTTGGAGGTCAAAAAAAGGGGTTTACAGGTATCCTAGACCCCCTAAAGTCCAGAAAATTTTGGTGGCCCAAAACTGTGCCAGAGAGCTCTGCATGTCCCAAAATCATTTGTAGCCTGAAAGGGGCATTAACCTGCATCCTAGACCACTGAAATTCCCAAAAATCGTTTTGGTAAGAAAAGTGCATCCTTCACACCTGACAGTTCAGAATATGTTAGCATCCCAAAAAAGGCCTTAAAATGCATCTTAGGCCTGCAAAAAGGTTGAAAACTTTGGAGGCCCAAAAAAGGGGTTTAGAGGCATCCTAGACCCCCTAAAGTCCTGAAAATGTTGGTTGACCAAAAACTGTGCCAGAGAGCTCTGAATGTCCCAAAATCATTTGTAGCCTAAAAGGGGCATTATCCCACACCCTTGACGCCTGAAATTCCCAAAAATATTTTTGGCACAAAAATGCATCCTACACCCCTGAAAGTTCAGAATATGTTAGCAGCCCAAAAAAGGCCTTAAAATGCATCTTAGTCCTGCAAAAATGTTGAAAAATTTGGAGGCCCAAAAAAGGGGTTTACAGGCATCCTAGACCCCCTAAAGTCCAGAAAATGTTGGTTGCCCAAAAACTGTGCCAAAGAGCTCTGAATGTCCCAAAATCATTTGTAGCCAGAAAGGGGCATTAACCCACACCCTTGATGCCTGAAATTCCCAAAAATACTTTTGGCAGAAAAATGCATCCTACACCCCTGAAAGTTCAGAATATGTTAGCCACCCAAAAAAGGCCTTAAAATGCATCTTAGGCCTGCAAAAATGTTGAAAACTTTGGAGGCCCAAAAAAGGGGTTTAGAGGCATCCTAGACCCCCTAAAGTCCAGAAAATGTTGGTTGACCAAAAACTGTGCCAGAGAGCTCTGAATGTCCCAAAATCATTTGTAGCCTAAAAGGGGCATTATCCCACACCCTTGACGCCTGAAATTCCCAAAAATACTTTTGACACAAAAATGCATCCTATACACCTGAACGTTCAGAATATGTTAGCAGCCCAAAAAAGGCCTTAAAATGCCTGTTACGTCTGGAAAAATGTTTAACACTTTGGAGGCCTAAAAAAGGGGTTTACAGGCATCCTAGACCCCCTAAAGTCCAGAAAATGTTGGTGGCCAAAAACTGTGCCAGAGAGCTCTGAATGTCCCAGAAACATTTGCAGCCTGAAAGGAGCATTAACCCGCATCCTAGACCACTGAAATTCCCAAAAATAATTTTGACATGAAAAATGCATCCTACACCCCTGAAAGTTCAGAATATGTTAGCAGCCCAAAAAAGGCCTTAAAATGCCTTTTCGGCCTGCAAGAATGTTGAAAACATTGGAGGACAAAAAAGGGGTTTACAGGTATCCTAGACCCCCTAAAGTCCAGAAAAGTTTGGTGGCCCAAAACTGTGCCAGAGAGCTCTGCATGTCCCAAAATCATTTGTAGCCTAAAAGGGGCATTAACCCACATCCTAGACCACTGAAATTCCCAAAAATCGTTTTGGCAAGAAAAGTGCATCCTTCACACCTGACAGTTCAGAATATGTTAGCATCCCAAAAAAGGCCTTAAAATGCATCTTAGGCCTGCAAAAATGTTGAAAACTTTGGAGGCCCAAAAAAGGGGTTTACAGGCATCCTAGACCCCCTAAAGTCCAGAAAATGTTGGTTGACCAAAAACTGTGCCAGAGAGCTCTGAATGTCCCAAAATCATTTGTAGCCTAAAAGGGGCATTATCCCACACCTTTGACGCCTGAAATTCCCAAAAATATTTTTGGCACAAAAATGCATCCTACACCCCTGAAAGTTCAGAATATGTTAGCAGCCCAAAAAAGGCCTTAAAATGCATCATAGTCCTGCAAAAATGTTGAAAACTTTGGAGGCCCGATAAAGGGGTTTACAGGCATCCTAGACCCCCTAAAGTCCAGAAAATGTTGGTTGCCCAAAAACTGTGCCAAAGAGCTCTGAATGTCCCAAAATCATTTGTAGCCAGAAAGGGGCATTAATCCACACCCTTGATGCCTGAAATTCCCAAAAATACTTTTGGCAGAAAAATGCATCCTACACACCTGAACGTTCAGAATATGTTAGCAGCCCAAAAAAGGCCTTAAAATGCCTGTTATGTCTGGAAAAATGTTGAACACTTTGGAGGCCTAAAAAAGGGGTTTACAGGCATCCTAGACCCCCTAAAGTCCAGAAAATGTTGGTGGCCAAAAACTGTGCCAGAGAGCTCTGAATGTCCCAGAAACATTTGCAGCCTGAAAGGAGCATTAACCCGCATCCTAGACCACTGAAATTCCCAAAAATAATTTTGACATGAAAAATGCACCCTACACCCCTGAAAGTTCAGAATATGTTAGCAGCCCAAAAAAGGCCTTAAAATGCCTTTTAGGCCTGCAAGAATGTTGAAAACTTTGGAGGTCAAAAAAAGGGGTTTACAGGTATCCTAGAAACCCTAAAGTCCAGAAAATTTTGGTGGCCCAAAACTGTGCCAGAGAGCTCTGCATGTCCCAAAATCATTTGTAGCCTGAAAGGGGCATTAACCCGCATCCTAGACCACTGAAATTCCCAAAAATCGTTTTGGCAAGAAAAGTGCATCCTTCACACCTGACAGTTCAGAATATGTTAGCATCCCAAAAAAGGCCTTAAAATGCATCTTAGGTCTGCAAAAATGTTGAAAACATTGGAGGCCCAAAAAAGGGGTTTACAGGCATCCTAGACCCCCTAAAGTCCAGAAAATGTTGGTTGACCAAAAACTGTGCCAGAGAGCTCTGAATGTCCCAAAATCATTTGTAGCCTAAAAGGGGCATTATCCCACACCCTTGACGCCTGAAATTCCCAAAAATATTTTTGGCACAAAAATGCATCCTACACCCCTGAAAGTTCAGAATATGTTAGCAGCCCAAAAAAGGCCTTAAAATGCATCTTAGTCCTGCAAAAATGTTGAAAACTTTGGAGGCCCAAAAAAGGGGTTTACAGGCATCCTAGACCCCCTAAAGTCCAGAAAATGTTGGTTGCCCAAAAACTGTGCCAAAGAGCTCTGAATGTCCCCAAATCATTTGTAGCCAGAAAGGGGCATTAACCCACACCCTTCATGCCTGAAATTCCCAAAAATACTTTTGGCAGAAAAATGCATCCTACACCCCTGAAAGTTCAGAATATGTTAGCAGCCCAAAAAAGGCCTTAAAATGCATCTTAGGCCTGCAAAAATGTTGAGAACTTTGGAGGCCCAAAAAAGGGGTTTAGAGGCATCCTAGACCCCCTAAAGTCCAGAAAATGTTGGTTGACCAAAAACTGTGCCAGAGAGCTCTGAATGTCCCAAAATCATTTGTAGCCAAAAGGGGCATTATCCCACACCCTTGACGCCTGAAATTCCCAAAAATATTTTTGACACAAAAATGCATCCTACACACCTGAACGTTCAGAATATGTTAGCAGCCCAAAAAAGGCCTTAAAATGCCTGTTATGTCTGGAAAAATGTTGAACACTTTGGAGGCCTAAAAAAGGGGTTTACAGGCATCCTAGACCCCCTAAAGTCCAGAAAATGTTGGTGGCCAAAAACTGTGCCAGAGAGCTCTGAATGTCCCAGAAACATTTGCAGCCTGAAAGGAGCATTAACCCGCATCCTAGACCACTGAAATTCCCAAAAATAATTTTGACATGAAAAATGCATCCTACACCCCTGAAAGTTCAGAATATGTTAGCAGCCCAAAAAAGGCCTTAAAATGCATCTTAGGCCTGCAAAAATGTTGAAAACTTTGGAGGCCCAAAAAAGGGGTTTACAGGCATCCTAGACCCCCTAAAGTCCAGAAAATGTTGGTTGACCAAAAACTGTGCCAGAGAGCTCTGAATGTCCCAAAATCATTTGTAGCCTAAAAGGGGCCTTATCCCACACCCTTGACGCCTGAAATTCCCAAAAATATTTTTGGCGCAAAAATGCATCCTACACCCCTGAAAGTTCAGAATATGTTAGCAGCCCAAAAAAGGCCTTAAAATGCATCTTAGTCCTGCAAAAATGTTGAAAACTTTGGAGGCCCAAAAAAGGGGTTTACAGGCATCCTAGACCCCCTAAAGTCCAGAAAATGTTGGTTGCCCAAAAACTGTGCCAAAGAGCTCTGAATGTCCCAAAATCATTTGTAGCCAGAAAGGGGCATTAACCCACACCCTTGATGCCTGAAATTCCCAAAAATACTTTTGGCAGAAAAATGCATCCTACACACCTGAACGTTCAGAATATGTTAGCAGCCCAAAAAAGGCCTTAAAATGCCTGTTATGTCTGGAAAAATGTTGAACACTTTGGAGGCCTAAAAAAGGGGTTTACAGGCATCCTAGACCCCCTAAAGTCCAGAAAATGTTGGTGGCCAAAAACTGTGCCAGAGAGCTCTGAATGTCCCAGAAACATTTGCAGCCTGAAAGGAGCACTAACCCGCATCCTAGACCACTGAAATTCCCAAAAATAATTTTGACATGAAAAATGCATCCTACACCCCTGAAAGTTCAGAATATGTTAGCAGCCCAAAAAAGGCCTTAAAATGCCTTTTAGGCCTGCAAGAATGTTGAAAACTTTGGAGGTCAAAAAAAGGGGTTTACAGGTATCCTAGACCCCCTAAAGTCCAGAAAATTGTGGTGGCCCAAAACTGTGCCAGAGAGCTCTGCATGTCCCAAAATCATTTGTAGCCTGAAAGGGGCATTAACCCGCATCCTAGACCACTGAAATTCCCAAAAATCGTTTTGGCAAGAAAAGTGCATCCTTCACACCTGACAGTTCAGAATATGTTAGCATCCCAAAAAAGGCCTTAAAATGCATCTTAGGCCTGCAAAAATGTTGAAAACTCTGGAGGGCCAAAAAAGGGGTTTACAGGCATCCTAGACCCCCTAAAGTCCAGAAAATGTTGGTTGACCAAAAACTGTGCCAGAGAGCTCTGAATGTCCCAAAATCATTTGTAGCCTAAAAGGGGCCTTATCCCACACCCTTGACGCCTGAAATTCCCAAAAATATTTTTGGCACAAAAATGCATCCTACACCCCTGAAAGTTCAGAATATGTTAGCAGCCCAAAAAAGGCCTTAAAATGCATCTCAGTCCTGCAAAAATGTTGAAAACTTTGGAGGCCCAAAAAAGGGGTTTACAGGCATCCTAGACCCCCTAAAGTCCAGAAAATGTTGGTTGCCCAAAAACTGTGCCAAAGAGCTCTGAATGTCCCAAAATCATTTGTAGCCAGAAAGGGGCATTAACCCACACCCTTGATGCCTGAAATTCCCAAAAATACTTTTGGCAGAAAAATGCATCCTACACCCCTGAAAGTTCAGAATATGTTAGCCGCCCAAAAAAGGCCTTAAAATGCATCTTAGGCCTGCAAAAATGTTGAAAACTTTGGAGGCCCAAAAAAGGGGTTTAGAGGCATCCTAGACCCCCTAAAGTCCAGAAAATGTTGGTTGACCAAAAACTGTGCCAGAGAGCTCTGAATGTCCCAAAATCATTTGTAGCCTAAAAGGGGCATTATCCCACACCCTTGACGCCTGAAATTCCCAAAAATATTTTTGACACAAAAATGCATCCTACACACCTGAACGTTCAGAATATGTTAGCAGCCCAAAAAAGGCCTTAAAATGCCTGTTATGTCTGGAAAAATGTTGAACACTTTGGAGGCCTAAAAAGGGGTTTACAGGCATCCTAGACCCCCTAAAGTCCAGAAAATGTTGGTGGCCAAAAACTGTGCCAGAGAGCTCTGAATGTCCCAGAAACATTTGCAGCCTGAAAGGAGCATTAACCCGCATCCTAGACCACTGAAATTCCCAAAAATAATTTTGACATGAAAAATGCATCCTACACCCCTGAAAGTTCAGAATATGTTAGCAGCCCAAAAAAGGCCTTAAAATGCCTTTTAGGCCTGCAAGAATGTTGAAAACTTTGGAGGTCAAAAAAAGGGGTTTACAGGTATCCTAGACCCCCTAAAGTCCAGAAAATTTTGGTGGCCCAAAACTGTGCCAGAGAGCTCTGCATGTCCCAAAATCATTTGTAGCCTGAAAGGGGCATTAACCCGCATCCTAGACCACTGAAATTCCCAGAAATCATTTTGGCAAGAAAAGTGCATCCTTCACACCTGACAGTTCAGAATATGTTAGCATCCCAAAAAAGGCCTTAAAATGCACCTTAGGCCTGCAAAAATGTTGAAAACTTTGGAGGCCCAAAAAAGGGGTTTAGAGGCATCCTAGACCCCCTAAAGTCCAGAAAATGTTGGTTGACCAAAAACTGTGCCAGAGAGCTCTGAATGCCCCAAAATCATTTGTAGCCTAAAAGGGGCATTATCCCACACCCTTGACGCCTGAAATTCCCAAAAATACTTTTGGCACAAAAATGCATCCTACACCCCTGAAAGTTCAAATATGTTAGCCGCCCAAAAAAGGCCTTAAAATGCATCTTAGTCCTGCAAAAATGTTGAAAACTTTGGAGGCCCAAAAAAGGGGTTTACAGGCATCCTAGACCCCCTAAAGTCCAGAAAATGTTGGTTGCCCAAAAACTGTGCCAAAGAGCTCTGAATGTCCCAAAATCATTTGTAGCCAGAAAGGGGCATTAACCCACACCCTTAATGCCTGAAATTCCCAAAAATACTTTTGGCAGAAAAATGCATCCTACACACCTGAACGTTCAGAATATGTTAGCAGCCCAAAAAAGGCCTTAAAATGCCTGTTATGTCTGGAAAAATGTTGAACACTTTGGAGGCCTAAAAAAGGGGTTTACAGGCATCCTAGACCCCCTAAAGTCCAGAAAATGTTGGTGGCCAAAAACTGTGCCAGAGAGCTCTGAATGTCCCAAAATCATTTGTAGCCTAAAAGGGGCATTATCCCACACCCTTGACGCCTGAAATTCCCAAAAATACTTTTGGCACAAAAATGCATCCTACACCCCTGAAAGTTCAGAATATGTTAGCCGCCCAAAAAAGGCCTTAAAATGCATCTTAGTCCTGCAAAAATGTTGAAAACTTTGGAGGCCCAAAAAAGGGGTTTACAGGCATCCTAGACCCCCTAAAGTCCAGAAAATGTTGGTTGCACAAAAACTGTGCCAAAGAGCTCTGAATGTCCCAAAATCATTTGTAGCCAGAAAGGGGCATTAACCCACACCCTTAATGCCTGAAATTCCCAAAAATACTTTTGGCAGAAAAATGCATCCTACACACCTGAACGTTCAGAATATGTTAGCAGCCCAAAAAAGGCCTTAAAATGCCTGTTATGTCTGGAAAAATGTTGAACACTTTGGAGGCCTAAAAAAGGGGTTTACAGGCATCCTAGACCCCCTAAAGTCCAGAAAATGTTGGTGGCCAAAAACTGTGCCAGAGAGCTCTGAATGTCCCAGAAACATTTGCAGCCTGAAAGGAGCACTAACCCGCATCCTAGACCACTGAAATTCCCAAAAATAATTTTGACATGAAAAATGCATCCTACACCCCTGAAAGTTCAGAATATGTTAGCAGCCCAAAAAAGGCCTTAAAATGCCTTTTAGGCCTGCAAGAATGTTGAAAACTTTGGAGGTCAAAAAAAGGGGTTTACAGGTATCCTACACCCCCTAAAGTCCAGAAAATTGTGGTGGCCCAAAACTGTGCCAGAGTGCTCTGCATGTCCCAAAATCATGTGTAGCCTGAAAGGGGCATTAACCCGCATCCTAGACCACTGAAATTCCCAAAAATCGTTTTGGCAAGAAAAGTGCATCCTTCACACCTGACAGTTCAGAATATGTTAGCATCCCAAAAAAGGCCTTAAAATGCATCTTAGGCCTGCAAAAATGTTGAAAACTTTGGAGGCCCAAAAAAGGGGTTTACAGGCATCCTAGACCCCCTAAAGTCCAGAAAATGTTGGTTGACCAAAAACTGTGCCAGAGAGCTCTGAATGTCCCAAAATCATTTGTAGCCTAAAAGGGGCATTATCCCACACCCTTGACGCCTGAAATTCCCAAAAATATTTTTGGCACAAAAATGCATCCTACACCCCTGAAAGTTCAGAATATGTTAGCAGCCCAAAAAAGGCCTTAAAATGCATCTTAGTCCTGCAAAAATGTTGAAAACTTTGGAGGCCCAAAAAGGGGGTTTATAGGCATCCTAGACCCCCTAAAGTCCAGAAAATGTTGGTTGCCCAAAAACTGTGCCAAAGAGCTCTGAATGTCCCAAAATCATTTGTAGCCAGAAAGGGGCATTAACCCACACCCTTGATGCCTGAAATTCCCAAAAATACTTTTGGCAGAAAAATGCATCCTACACACCTGAACGTTCAGAATATGTTAGCAACCCAAAGAAGGCCTTAAAATGCCTGTTATGTCTGGAAAAATGTTGAACACTTTGGAGGCCTAAAAAAGGGGTTTACAGGCATCCTAGACCCCCTAAAGTCCAGAAAATGTTGGTGGCCAAAAACTGTGCCAGAGAGCTCTGAATGTCCCAGAAACATTTGCAGCCTGAAAGGAGCATTAACCCGCATCCTAGACCACTGAAATTCCCAAAAATAATTTTGACATGAAAAATGCATCCTACACCCCTGAAAGTTCAGAATATGTTAGCAGCCCAAAAAAGGCCTTAAAATGCATCTTAGTCCTGCAAAAATGTTGAAAACTTTGGAGGCCCAAAAAAGGGGTTTACAGGCAGCCTAGACCCCCTAAAGTCCAGAAAATGTTGGTGGCCCAAAACTGTGCCAGAGAGCTCTGCATGTCCCAAAATCATTTGTAGCCTGAAAGGGGCATTAACCTGCATCCTAGACCACTGAAATTCCCAAAAATCGTTTTGGCAAGAAAAGTGCATCCTACACCCCTGAAAGTTCAGAATATGTTAGCAGCCCAAAAAAGGCCTTAAAATGCATCTTAGTCCTGCAAAAATGTTGAAAACTTTGGAGGCCCAAAAAAGGGGTTTACAGGCAGCCTAGACCCCCTAAAGTCCAGAAAATGTTGGTTGCCCAAAAACTGTGCCAAAGAGCTCTGAATGTCCCAAAATCATTTGTAGCCAGAAAGGGGCATTAACCCACACCCTTGATGCCTGAAATTCCCAAAAATACTTTTGGCAGAAAAATGCATCCTACACCCCTGAAAGTTCAGAATATGTTAGCCGCCCAAAAAAGGCCTTAAAATGCATCTTAGGCCTGCAAAAATGTTGAAAACTTTGGAGGCCCAAAAAAGGGGTTTAGAGGCATCCTAGACCCCCTAAAGTCCAGAAAATGTTGGTTGACCAAAAACTGTGCCAGAGAGCTCTGAATGTCCCAAAATCATTTGTAGCCTAAAAGGGGCATTATCCCACACCCTTGACGCCTGAAATTCCCAAAAATATTTTTGACACAAAAATGCATCCTACACACCTGAACGTTCAGAATATGTTAGCAGCCCAAAAAAGGCCTTAAAATGCCTGTTATGTCTGGAAAAATGTTGAACACTTTGGAGGCCTAAAAAAGGGGTTTACAGGCATCCTAGACCCCCTAAAGTCCAGAAAATGTTGGTGGCCAAAAACTGTGCCAGAGAGCTCTGAATGTCCCAGAAACATTTGCAGCCTGAAAGGAGCATTAACCCGCATCCTAGACCACTGAAATTCCCAAAAATCGTTTTGGCAAGAAAAGTGCATCCTTCACACCTGACAGTTCAGAATATGTTAGCATCCCAAAAAAGGCCTTAAAATGCATCTTAGGCCTGAAAAAATGTTGAAAACTTTGGAGGCCCAAAAAAGGGGTTTACAGGCATCCTAGACCCCCTAAAGTCCAGAAAATGTTGGTTGACCAAAAACTGTGCCAGAGAGCTCTGAATGTCCCAAAATCATTTGTAGCCTAAAAGGGGCATTATCCCACACCCTTGACGCCTGAAATTCCCAAAAATATTTTTGGCACAAAAATGCATCCTACACCCCTGAAAGTTCAGAATATGTTAGCAGCCCAAAAAAGGCCTTAAAATGCATCTTAGTCCTGCAAAAATGTTGAAAACTTTGGAGGCCCAAAAAAGGGGTTTACAGGCATCCTAGACCCCCTAAAGTCCAGAAAAGGTTGGTTGCCCAAAAACTGTGCCAAAGAGCTCTGAATGTCCCAAAATCATTTGTAGCCAGAAAGGGGCATTAACCCACACCCTTGATGCCTGAAATTCCCAAAAATACTTTTGGCAGAAAAATGCATCCTACACCCCTGAAAGTTCAGAATATGTTAGCCGCCCAAAAAAGGCCTTAAAATGCATCTTAGGCCTGCAAAAATGTTGAAAACTTTGGAGGCCCAAAAAAGGGGTTTACAGGCATCCTAGACCCCCTAAAGTCCAGAAAATGTTGGTTGACCAAAAACTGTGCCAGAGAGCTCTGAATGTCCCAAAATCATTTGTAGCCTAAAAGGGGCATTATCCCACACCCTTGACGCCTGAAATTCCCAAAAATATTTTTGGCACAAAAATGCATCCTACACCCCTGAAAGTTCAGAATATGTTAGCAGCCCAAAAAAGGCCTTAAAATGCATCTTAGTCATGCAAAAATGTTGAAAACTTTGGAGGCCCAAAAAAGGGGTTTAGAGGCATCCTAGACCCCCTAAAGTCCAGAAAATGTTGGTTGACCAAAAACTGTGCCAGAGAGCTCTGAATGTCCCAAAATCATTTGTAGCCTAAAAGGGGCATTATCCCACACCCTTGACGCCTGAAATTCCCAAAAATATTTTTGACACAAAAATGCATCCTACACACCTGAACGTTCAGAATATGTTAGCAGCCCAAAAAAGGCCTTAAAATGCCTGTTATGTCTGGAAAAATGTTGAAAACTTTGGAGGCCCAAAAAAGGGGTTTACAGGCATCCTAGACCCCCTAAAGTCCAGAAAATGTTGGTTGCCCAAAAACTGTGCCAAAGAGCTCTGAATGTCCCAAAATCATTTGTAGCCAGAAAGGGGCATTAACCCACACCCTTAATGCCTGAAATTCCCAAAAATACTTTTGGCAGAAAAATGCATCCTACACACCTGAACGTTCAGAATATGTTAGCAGCCCAAAAAAGGCCTTAAAATGCCTGTTATGTCTGGAAAAATGTTGAACACTTTGGAGGCCTAAAAAAGGGGTTTACAGGCATCCTAGACCCCCTAAAGTCCAGAAAATGTTGGTGGCCAAAAACTGTGCCAGAGAGCTCTGAATGTCCCAGAAACATTTGCAGCCTGAAAGGAGCATTAACCCGCATCCTAGACCACTGAAATTCCCAAAAATAATTTTGACATGAAAAATGCATCCTACACCCCTGAAAGTTCAGAATATGTTAGCAGCCCAAAAAAGGCCTTAAAATGCCTTTTAGGCCTGCAAAAATGTTGAAAACTTTGGAGGCCCAAAAAAGGGGTTTACAGGCATCCTAGACCCCCTAAAGTCCAGAAAATGTTGGTTGACCAAAAACTGTGCCAGAGAGCTCTGAATGTCCCAAAATCATTTGTAGCCTAAAAGGGGCATTATCCCACACCCTTGACGCCTGAAATTCCCAAAAATATTTTTGGCACAAAAATACATCCTACACCCCTGAAAGTTCAGAATATGTTAGCAGCCCAAAAAAGGCCTTAAAATGCATCTTAGTCCTGCAAAAATGTTGAAAACTTTGGAGGCCCAAAAAAAGGGGTTTACAGGCATCCTAGACCCCCTAAAGTCCAGAAAATGTTGGTTGCCCAAAAACTGTGCCAAAGAGCTCTGAATGTCCCAAAATCATTTGTAGCCAGAAAGGGGCATTAACCCACACCCTTGATGCCTGAAATTCCCAAAAATACTTTTGGCAGAAAAATGCATCCTACACCCCTGAAAGTTCAGAATATGTTAGCCGCCCAAAAAAGGCCTTAAAATGCATCTTAGGCCTGCAAAAATGTTGAAAACTTTGGAGGCCCAAAAAAGGGGTTTACAGGCATCCTAGACCCCCTAAAGTCCAGAAAATGTTGGTTGACCAAAAACTGTGCCAGAGAGCTCTGAATGTCCCAAAATCATTTGTAGCCTAAAAGGGGCATTATCCCACACCCTTGACGCCTGAAATTCCCAAAAATATTTTTGACACAAAAATGCATCCTACACACCTGAACGTTCAGAATATGTTAGCAGCCCAAAAAAGGCCTTAAAATGCCTGTTATGTCTGGAAAAATGTTGAACACTTTGGAGGCCTAAAAAAGGGGTTTACAGGCATCCTAGACCCCCTAAAGTCCAGAAAATGTTGGTGGCCAAAAACTGTGCCAGAGAGCTCTGAATGTCCCAGAAACATTTGCAGCCTGAAAGGAGCATTAACCCGCATCCTAGACCACTGACATTCCCAAAAATAATTTTGACATGAAAAATGCATCCTACACCCCTGAAAGTTCAGAATATGTTAGCAGCCCAAAAAAGGCCTTAAAATGCCTTTTAGGCCTGCAAGAATGTTGAAAACTTTGGAGGTCAAAAAAAGGGGTTTACAGGTATCCTAGACCCCCTAAAGTCCAGAAAATTTTGGTGGCCCAAAACTGTGCCAGAGAGCTCTGCATGTCCCAAAATCATTTGTAGCCTGAAAGGGGCATTAACCCGCATCCTAGACCACTGAAATTCCCAAAAATCGTTTTGGCAAGAAAAGTGCATCCTTCACACCTGACAGTTCAGAATATGTTAGCATCCCAAAAAAGGCCTTAAAATGCATCTTAGGCCTGCAAAAATGTTGAAAACTTTGGAGGCCCAAAAAATGGGTTTACAGGCATCCTAGACCCCCTAAAGTCCAGAAAATGTTGGTTGACCAAAAACTGTGCCAGAGAGCTCTGAATGTCCCAAAATCATTTGTAGCCTAAAAGGGGCATTATCCCACACCCTTGACGCCTGAAATTCCCAAAAATATTTTTGGCACAAAAATGCATCCTACACCCCTGAAAGTTCAGAATATGTTAGCAGCCCAAAAAAGGCCTTAAAATGCATCTTAGTCCTGCAAAAATGTTGAAAACTTTGGAGGCCCAAAAAAGGGGTTTACAGGCATCCTAGACCCCCTAAAGTCCAGAAAATGTTGGTTGCCCAAAAACTGTGCCAAAGAGCTCTGAATGTCCCAAAATCATTTGTAGCCAGAAAGGGGCATTAACCCACACCCTTGATGCCTGAAATTCCCAAAAATACTTTTGGCAGAAAAATGCATCCTACACCCCTGAAAGTTCAGAATATGTTAGCCGCCCAAAAAAGGCCTTAAAATGCATCTTAGGCCTGCAAAAATGTTGAAAACTTTGGAGGCCCAAAAAAGGGGTTTACAGGCATCCTAGACCCCCTAAAGTCCAGAAAATGTTGGTTGACCAAAAACTGTGCCAGAGAGCTCTGAATGTCCCAAAATCATTTGTAGCCTAAAAGGGGCATTATCCCACACCCTTGACGCCTGAAATTCCCAAAAATATTTTTGGCACAAAAATGCATCCTACACCCCTGAAAGTTCAGAATATGTTAGCAGCCCAAAAAAGGCCTTAAAATGCATCTTAGTCCTGCAAAAATGTTGAAAACTTTGGAGGCCCAAAAAAGGGGTTTACAGGCATCCTAGACCCCCTAAAGTCCAGAAAATGTTGGTTGCCCAAAAACTGTGCCAAAGAGCTCTGAATGTCCCAAAATCATTTGTAGCCAGAAAGGGGCATTAACCCACACCCTTGATGCCTGAAATTCCCAAAAATACTTTTGGCAGAAAAATGCATCCTACACCCCTGAAAGTTCAGAATATGTTAGCCGCCCAAAAAAGGCCTTAAAATGCATCTTAGGCCTGCAAAAATGTTGAAAACTTTGGAGGCCCAAAAAAGGGGTTTAGAGGCATCCTAGACCCCCTAAAGTCCAGAAAATGTTGGTTGACCAAAAACTGTGCCAGAGAGCTCTGAATGTCCCAAAATCATTTGTAGCCTAAAAGGGGCATTATCCCACACCCTTGACGCCTGAAATTCCCAAAAATATTTTTGACACAAAAATGCATCCTACACACCTGAACGTTCAGAATATGTTAGCAGCCCAAAAAAGGCCTTAAAATGCCTGTTATGTCTGGAAAAATGTTGAACACTTTGGAGGCCTAAAAAAGGGGTTTACAGGCATCCTAGACCCCCTAAAGTCCAGAAAATGTTGGTGGCCAAAAACTGTGCCAGAGAGCTCTGAATGTCCCAGAAACATTTGCAGCCTGAAAGGAGCATTAACCCGCATCCTAGACCACTGACATTCCCAAAAATAATTTTGACATGAAAAATGCATCCTACACCCCTGAAAGTTCAGAATATGTTAGCAGCCCAAAAAAGGCCTTAAAATGCCTTTTAGGCCTGCAAGAATGTTGAAAACTTTGGAGGTCAAAAAAAGGGGTTTACAGGTATCCTAGACCCCCTAAAGTCCAGAAAATTTTGGTGGCCCAAAACTGTGCCAGAGAGCTCTGCATGTCCCAAAATCATTTGTAGCCTGAAAGGGGCATTAACCCGCATCCTAGACCACTGAAATTCCCAAAAATCGTTTTGGCAAGAAAAGTGCATCCTTCACACCTGACAGTTCAGAATATGTTAGCATCCCAAAAAAGGCCTTAAAATGCATCTTAGGCCTGCAAAAATGTTGAAAACTTTGGAGGCCCAAAAAATGGGTTTACAGGCATCCTAGACCCCCTAAAGTCCAGAAAATGTTGGTTGACCAAAAACTGTGCCAGAGAGCTCTGAATGTCCCAAAATCATTTGTAGCCAGAAAGGGGCATTAACCCACACCCTTGATGCCTGAAATTCCCAAAAATACTTTTGGCAGAAAAATGCATCCTACACCCCTGAAAGTTCAGAATATGTTAGCCGCCCAAAAAAGGCCTTAAAATGCATCTTAGGCCTGCAAAAATGTTGAAAACATTGGAGGCCCAAAAAAGGGGTTTACAGGCATCCTAGACCCCCTAAAGTCCAGAAAATGTTGGTTGACCAAAAACTGTGCCAGAGAGCTCTGAATGTCCCAAAATCATTTGTAGCCTAAAAGGGGCATTATCCCACACCCTTGACGCCTGAAATTCCCAAAAATATTTTTGGCACAAAAATGCATCCTACACCCCTGAAAGTTCAGAATATGTTAGCAGCCCAAAAAAGGCCTTAAAATGCATCTTAGTCCTGCAAAAATGTTGAAAACTTTGGAGGCCCAAAAAAGGGGTTTACAGGCATCCTAGACCCCCTAAAGTCCAGAAAATGTTGGTTGCCCAAAAACTGTGCCAAAGAGCTCTGAATGTCCCAAAATCATTTGTAGCCAGAAAGGGGCATTAACCCACACCCTTGATGCCTGAAATTCCCAAAAATACTTTTGGCAGAAAAATGCATCCTACACCCCTGAAAGTTCAGAATATGTTAGCCGCCCAAAAAAGGCCTTAAAATGCATCTTAGGCCTGCAAAAATGTTGAAAACTTTGGAGGCCCAAAAAAGGGGTTTAGAGGCATCCTAGACCCCCTAAAGTCCAGAAAATGTTGGTTGACCAAAAACTGTGCCAGAGAGCTCTGAATGTCCCAAAATCATTTGTAGCCTAAAAGGGGCATTATCCCACACCCTTGACGCCTGAAATTCCCAAAAATATTTTTGACACAAAAATGCATCCTACACACCTGAACGTTCAGAATATGTTAGCAGCCCAAAAAAGGCCTTAAAATGCCTGTTATGTCTGGAAAAATGTTGAACACTTTGGAGGCCTAAAAAAGGGGTTTACAGGCATCCTAGACCCCCTAAAGTCCAGAAAATGTTGGTGGCCAAAAACTGTGCCAGAGAGCTCTGAATGTCCCAGAAACATTTGCAGCCTGAAAGGAGCATTAACCCGCATCCTAGACCACTGACATTCCCAAAAATAATTTTGACATGAAAAATGCATCCTACACCCCTGAAAGTTCAGAATATGTTAGCAGCCCAAAAAAGGCCTTAAAATGCCTTTTAGGCCTGCAAGAATGTTAAAAACTTTGGAGGTCAAAAAAAGGGGTTTACAGGTATCCTAGACCCCCTAAAGTCCAGAAAATTTTGGTGGCCCAAAACTGTGCCAGAGAGCTCTGCATGTCCCAAAATCATTTGTAGCCTGAAAGGGGCATTAACCCGCATCCTAGACCACTGAAATTCACAAAAATCGTTTTGGCAAGAAAAGTGCCTCCTTCACACCTGACAGTTCAGAATATGTTAGCATCCCAAAAAAGGCCTTAAAATGCATCTTAGGCCTGCAAAAATGTTGAAAACTTTGGAGGCCCAAAAAAGGGGTTTACAGGCATCCTAGACCCCCTAAAGTCCAGAAAATGTTGGTTGACCAAAAACTGTGCCAGAGAGCTCTGAATGTCCCAAAATCATTTGTAGCCTAAAAGGGGCATTATCCCACACCCTTGACGCCTGAAATTCCCAAAAATATTTTTGGCACAAAAATGCATCCTACACCCCTGAAAGTTCAGAATATGTTAGCAGCCCAAAAAAGGCCTTAAAATGCATCTTAGTCCTGCAAAAATGTTGAAAACTTTGGAGGCCCAAAAAAGGGGTTTACAGGCATCCTAGACCCCCTAAAGTCCAGAAAATGTTGGTTGCCCAAAAACTGTGCCAAAGAGCTCTGAATGTCCCAAAATCATTTGTAGCCAGAAAGGGGCATTAACCCACACCCTTGATGCCTGAAATTCCCAAAAATACTTTTGGCAGAAAAATGCATCCTACACCCCTGAAAGTTCAGAATATGTTAGCCGCCCAAAAAAGGCCTTAAAATGCATCTTAGGCCTGCAAAAATGTTGAAAACATTGGAGGCCCAAAAAAGGGGTTTACAGGCATCCTAGACCCCCTAAAGTCCAGAAAATGTTGGTTGACCAAAAACTGTGCCAGAGAGCTCTGAATGTCCCAAAATCATTTGTAGCCTAAAGGGGGCATTATCCCACACCCTTGACGCCTGAAATTCCCAAAAATATTTTTGGCACAAAAATGCATCCTACACCCCTGAAAGTTCAGAATATGTTAGCAGCCCAAAAAAGGCCTTAAAATGCATCTTAGTCCTGCAAAAATGTTGAAAACTTTGGAGGCCCAAAAAAGGGGTTTACAGGCATCCTAGACCCCCTAAAGTCCAGAAAATGTTGGTTGCCCAAAAACTGTGCCAAAGAGCTCTGAATGTCCCAAAATCATTTGTAGCCAGAAAGGGGCATTAACCCACACCCTTGATGCCTGAAATCCCCAAAAATACTTTTGGCAGAAAAATGCATCCTACACCCCTGAAAGTTCAGAATATGTTAGCCGCCCAAAAAAGGCCTTAAAATGCATCTTAGGCCTGCAAAAATGTTGAAAACTTTGGAGGCCCAAAAAAGGGGTTTAGAGGCATCCTAGACCCCCTAAAGTCCAGAAAATGTTGGTTGACCAAAAACTGTGCCAGAGAGCTCTGAATGTCCCAAAATCATTTGGAGCCTAAAAGGGGCATTATCCCACACCCTTGACGCCTGAAATTCCCAAAAATATTTTTGACACAAAAATGCATCCTACACACCTGAACGTTCAGAATATGTTAGCAGCCCAAAAAAGGCCTTAAAATGCCTGTTATGTCTGGAAAAATGTTGAACACTTTGGAGGCCTAAAAAAGGGGTTTACAGGCATCCTAGACCCCCTAAAGTCCAGAAAATGTTGGTGGCCAAAAACTGTGCCAGAGAGCTCTGAATGTCCCAGAAACATTTGCAGCTTGAAAGGAGCATTAACCCGCATCCTAGACCACTGACATTCCCAAAAATAATTTTGACATGAAAAATGCATCCTACACCCCTGAAAGTTCAGAATATGTTAGCAGCCCAAAAAAGGCCTTAAAATGCCTTTTAGGCCTGCAAGAATGTTGAAAACTTTGGAGGTCAAAAAAAGGGGTTTACAGGTATCCTAGACCCCCTAAAGTCCAGAAAATTTTGGTGGCCCAAAACTGTGCCAGAGAGCTCTGCATGTCCCAAAATCATTTGTAGCCTGAAAGGGGCATTAACCCGCATCCTAGACCACTGAAATTCCCAAAAATCGTTTTGGCAAGAAAAGTGCATCCTTCACACCTGACAGTTCAGAATATGTTAGCATCCCAAAAAAGGCCTTAAAATGCATCTTAGGCCTGCAAAAATGTTGAAAACTTTGGAGGCCCAAAAAAGGGGTTTACAGGCATCCTAGACCCCCTAAAGTCCAGAAAATGTTGGTTGACCAAAAACTGTGCCAGAGAGCTCTGAATGTCCCAAAATCATTTGTAGCCTAAAAAGGGCATTATCCCACACCCTTGACGCCTGAATTTCCCAAAAATATTTTTGGCACAAAAATGCATCCTACACCCCTGAAAGTTCAGAATATGTTAGCAGCCCAAAAAAGGCCTTAAAATGCATCTTAGTCCTGCAAAAATGTTGAAAACTTTGGAGGCCCAAAAAAGGGGTTTACAGGCATCCTAGACCCCCTAAAGTCCAGAAAATGTTGGTTGCCCAAAAACTGTGCCAAAGAGCTCTGAATGTCCCAAAATCATTTGTAGCCAGAAAGGGGCATTAACCCACACCCTTGATGCCTGAAATTCCCAAAAATACTTTTGGCAGAAAAATGCATCCTACACCCCTGAAAGTTCAGAATATGTTAGCCGCCCAAAAAAGGCCTTAAAATGCATCTTAGGCCTGCAAAAATGTTGAAAACTTTGGAGGCCCAAAAAAGGGGTTTAGAGGCATCCTAGACCCCCTAAAGTCCAGAAAATGTTGGTTGACCAAAACCTGTGCCAGAGAGCTCTGAATGTCCCAAAATCATTTGTAGCCTAAAAGGGGCATTATCCCACACCCTTGACGCCTGAAATTCCCAAAAAAAATGTTGACACAAAAATGCATCCTACACACCTGAACGTTCAGAATATGTTAGCAGCCCAAAAAAGGCCTTAAAATGCCTGTTATGTCAGGAAAAATGTTGAACACTTTGGAGGCCTAAAAAGGGGTTTACTGGCATCCTAGACCCCCTAAAGTCCAGAAAATGTTGGTGGCCAAAAACTGTGCCAGAGAGCTCTGAATGTCCCAGAAACATTTGCAGCCTGAAAGGAGCATTAACCCGCATCCTAGACCACTGAAATTCCCAAAAATAATTTTGACATGAAAAATGCATCCTACACCCCTGAAAGTTCAGAATATGTTAGCAGCCCAAAAAAGGCCTTAAAATGCCTTTTAGGCCTGCAAGAATGTTGAAAACTTTGGAGGTCAAAAAAAGGGGTTTACAGGTATCCTAGACCCCCTAAAGTCCAGAAAATTTTGGTGGCCCAAAACTGTGCCAGAGAGCTCTGCATGTCCCAGAAACATTTGCAGCCTGAAAGGAGCATTAACCCGCATCCTAGACCACTGAAATTCCCAAAAATAATTTTGACATGAAAAATGCATCCTACACCCCTGAAAGTTCAGAATATGTTACCAGCCCAAAAAAGGCCTTAAAATGCCTTTTAGGCCTGCAAGAATGCTGAAAACTTTGGAGGTCAAAAAAAGGGGTTTCCATGTATCCTAGACCCCCTAAAGTCCAGAAAATTTTGGTGGCCCAAAACTGTGCCAGAGAGCTCTGAATGTCCCAAAATCATTTGTAGCCTAAAAGGGGCATTATCCCACACCCTTGACGCCTGAAATTCCCAAAAATATTTTTGGCACAAAAATGCATCCTACACCCCTGAAAGTTCAGAATATGTTAGCAGCCCAAAAAAGGCCTTAAAATGCATCTTAGTCCTGCAAAAATGTTGAAAACTTTGGAGGCCCAAAAAAGGGGTTTACAGGCATCCTAGACCCCCTAAAGTCCAGAAAATGTTGGTTGACCAAAAACTGTGCCAGAGAGCTCTGAATGTCCCAAAATCATTTGTAGCCTAAAAGGGGCATTATCCCACACCCTTGACGCCTGAAATTCCCAAAAATATTTTTGACACAAAAATGCATCCTACACACCTGAACGTTCAGAATATGTTAGCAGCCCAAAAAAGGCCTTAAAATGCCTGTTATGTCTGGAAAAATGTTGAACACTTTGGAGGCCTAAAAAAGGGGTTTACAGGCATCCTAGACCCCCTAAAGTCCAGAAAATGTTGGTTGACCAAAAACTGTGCCAGAGAGCTCTGAATGTCCCAAAATCATTTGTAGCCTAAAAGGGGCATTATCCCACACCCTTGACGCCTGAAATTCCCAAAAATGTTTTTGACACAAAAATGCATCCTACACACCTGAACGTTCAGAATATGTTAGCAGCCCAAAAAAGGCCTTAAAATGCCTGTTATGTCTGGAAAAATGTTGAACACTTTGGAGGCCTAAAAAAGGGGTTTACAGGCATCCTAGACCCCCTAAAGTGCAGGAAATGTTGGTGGCCAAAAACTGTGCCAGAGAGCTCTGAATGTCCCAGAAACATTTGCAGCCTGAAAGGAGCATTAACCCGCATCCTAGACCACTGAAATTCCCAAAAATAATTTTGACATGAAAAATGCATCCTACACACCCTGAAAGTTCAGAATATGTTAGCAGCCCAAAAAAGGCCTTAAAATGCCTTTTAGGCCTGCAAGAATGTTGAAAACTTTGGAGGTCAAAAAAAGGGGTTTACAGGTATCCTAGACCCCCTAAAGTCCAGAAAATTTTGGTGGCCCAAAACTGTGCCAGAGAGCTCTGCATGTCCCAAAATCATTTGTAGCCTGAAAGGGGCATTAACCCGCATCCTAGACCACTGAAATTCCCAAAAATCGTTTTGGCAAGAAAAGTGCATCCTTCACACCTGACAGTTCAGAATATGTTAGCATCCCAAAAAAGGCCTGAAAATGCATCTTAGGCCTGCAAAAATGTTGAAAACTTTGGAGGCCCAAAAAAGGGGTTTACAGGCATCCTAGACCCCCTAAAGTCCAGAAAATGTTGGTTGACCAAAAACTGTGCCAGGGAGCTCTAAATGTCCCAAAATCATGTGTAGCCTAAAAGGGGCATTATCCCACACCCTTGACGCCTGAAATTCCCAAAAATATTTTTGGCACAAAAATGCATCCTACACCCCTGAAAGTTCAGAATATGTTAGCAGCCCAAAAAAGGCCTTAAAATGCATCTTAGTCCTGCAAAAATGTTGAAAACTTTGGAGGCCCAAAAAAGGGGTTTACAGGCATCCTAGACCCCCTAAAGTCCAGAAAATGTTGGTTGCCCAAAAACTGTGCCAAAGAGCTCTGAATGTCCCAAAATCATTTGTAGCCAGAAAGGGGTATTAACCCACACCCTTGATGCCTGAAATTCCCAAAAATACTTTTGGCAGAAAAATGCATCCTACACCCCTGAAAGTTCAGAATATGTTAGCAGCCCAAAAAAGGCCTTAAAATGCATCTTAGTCCTGCAAAAATGTTGAAAACTTTGGAGGCCCAAAAAAGGGGTTTACAGGCATCCTAGACCCCCTAAAGTCCAGAAAATGTTGGTTGCCCAAAAACTGTGCCAAAGAGCTCTGAATGTCCCAAAATCATTTGTAGCCAGAAAGGGGCATTAACCCACACCCTTGATGCCTGAAATTCCCAAAAATACTTTTGGCAGAAAAATGCATCATACACCCCTGAAAGTTCAGAATATGTTAGCCGCCCAAAAAAGGCCTTAAAATGCATCTTAGGCCTGCAAAAATGTTGAAAACTTTGGAGGCCCAAAAAAGGGGTTTAGAGGCATCCTAGACCCCCTAAAGTCCAGAAAATGTTGGTGGCCAAAAACTGTGCCAGAGAGCTCTGAATGTCCCAGAAACATTTGCAGCCTGAAAGGAGCATTAACCCGCATCCTAGACCACTGAAATTCCCAAAAATAATTTTGACATGAAAAATGCATCCTACACCCCTGAAAGTTCAGAATATGTTAGCAGCCCAAAAAAGGCCTTAAAATGCCTTTTAGGCCTGCAAGAATGTTGAAAACTTTGGAGGTCAAAAAAAGGGGTTTACAGGTATCCTAGACCCCCTAAAGTCCAGAAAATTTTGGTGGCCCAAAACTGTGCCAGAGAGCTCTGCATGTCCCAGAAACATTTGCAGCCTGAAAGGAGCATTAACCCGCATCCTAGACCACTGAAATTCCCAAAAATAATTTTGACATGAAAAATGCATCCTACACCCCTGAAAGTTCAGAATATGTTACCAGCCCAAAAAAGGCCTTAAAATGCCTTTTAGGCCTGCAAGAATGCTGAAAACTTTGGAGGTCAAAAAAAGGGGTTTCCATGTATCCTAGTCCCCCTAAAGTCCAGAAAATTTTGGTGGCCCAAAACTGTGCCAGAGAGCTCTGAATGTCCCAAAATCATTTGTAGCCTAAAAGGGGCATTATCCCACACCCTTGACGCCTGAAATTCCCAAAAATATTTTTGGCACAAAAATGCATCCTACACCCCTGAAAGTTCAGAATATGTTAGCAGCCCAAAAAAGGCCTTAAAATGCATCTTAGTCCTGCAAAAATGTTGAAAACTTTGGAGGCCCAAAAAAGGGGTTTACAGGCATCCTAGACCCCCTAAAGTCCAGAAAATGTTGGTTGCCCAAAAACTGTGCCAAAGAGCTCTGAATGTCCCAAAATCATTTGTAGCCAGAAAGGGGCATTAACCCACACCCTTGATGCCTGAAATTCCCAAAAATACTTTTGGCAGAAAAATGCATCCTACACCCCTGAAAGTTCAGAATATGTTAGCCGCCCAAAAAAGGCCTTAAAATGCATCTTAGGCCTGCAAAAATGTTGAAAACATTGGAGGCCCAAAAAAGGGGTTTACAGGCATCCTAGACCCCCTAAAGTCCAGAAAATGTTGGTTGACCAAAAACTGTGCCAGAGAGCTCTGAATGTCCCAAAATCATTTGTAGCCTAAAAGGGGCATTATCCCACACCCTTGACGCCTGAAATTCCCAAAAATATTTTTGGCACAAAAATGCATCCTACACCCCTGAAAGTTCAGAATATGTTAGCAGCCCAAAAAAGGCCTTAAAATGCATCTTAGTCCTGCAAAAATGTTGAAAACTTTGGAGGCCCAAAAAAGGGGTTTACAGGCATCCTAGACCCCCTAAAGTCCAGAAAATGTTGGTTGACCAAAAACTGTGCCAGAGAGCTCTGAATGTCCCAAAATCATTTGGAGCCTAAAAGGGGCATTATCCCACACCCTTGACGCCTGAAATTCCCAAAAATATTTTTGACACAAAAATGCATCCTACACACCTGAACGTTCAGAATATGTTAGCAGCCCAAAAAAGGCCTTAAAATGCCTGTTATGTCTGGAAAAATGTTGAACACTTTGGAGGCCTAAAAAAGGGGTTTACAGGCATCCTAGACCCCCTAAAGTCCAGAAAATGTTGGTGGCCAAAAACTGTGCCAGAGAGCTCTGAATGTCCCAGAAACATTTGCAGCTTGAAAGGAGCATTAACCCGCATCCTAGACCACTGACATTCCCAAAAATAATTTTGACATGAAAAATGCATCCTACACCCCTGAAAGTTCAGAATATGTTAGCAGCCCAAAAAAGGCCTTAAAATGCCTTTTAGGCCTGCAAGAATGTTGAAAACTTTGGAGGTCAAAAAAAGGGGTTTACAGGTATCCTAGACCCCCTAAAGTCCAGAAAATTTTGGTGGCCCAAAACTGTGCCGGAGAGCTCTGCATGTCCCAAAATCATTTGTAGCCTGAAAGGGGCATTAACCCGCATCCTAGACCACTGAAATTCCCAAAAATCGTTTTGGCAAGAAAAGTGCATCCTTCACACCTGACAGTTCAGAATATGTTAGCATCCCAAAAAAGGCCTTAAAATGCATCTTAGGCCTGCAAAAATGTTGAAAACTTTGGAGGCCCAAAAAAGGGGTTTACAGGCATCCTAGACCCCCTAAAGTCCAGAAAATGTTGGTTGACCAAAAACTGTGCCAGAGAGCTCTGAATGTCCCAAAATCATTTGTAGCCTAAAAAGGGCATTATCCCACACCCTTGACGCCTGAAATTCCCAAAAATATTTTTGGCACAAAAATGCATCCTACACCCCTGAAAGTTCAGAATATGTTAGCAGCCCAAAAAAGGCCTTAAAATGCATCTTAGTCCTGCAAAAATGTTGAAAACTTTGGAGGCCCAAAAAAGGGGTTTACAGGCATCCTAGACCCCCTAAAGTCCAGAAAATGTTGGTTGCCCAAAAACTGTGCCAAAGAGCTCTGAATGTCCCAAAATCATTTGTAGCCAGAAAGGGGCATTAACCCACACCCTTGATGCCTGAAATTCCCAAAAATACTTTTGCCAGAAAAATGCATCCTACACCCCTGAAAGTTCAGAATATGTTAGCCGCCCAAAAAAGGCCTTAAAATGCATCTTAGGCCTGCAGAAATGTTGAAAACTTTGGAGGCCCAAAAAAGGGGTTTAGAGGCATCCTAGACCCCCTAAAGTCCAGAAAATGTTGGTTGACCAAAAACTGTGCCAGAGAGCTCTGAATGTCCCAAAATCATTTGTAGCCTAAAAGGGGCATTATCCCACACCCTTGACGCCTGAAATTCCCAAAAATATTTTTGACACAAAAATGCATCCTACACACCTGAACGTTCAGAATATGTTAGCAGCCCAAAAAAGGCCTTAAAATGCCTGTTATGTCTGGAAAAATGTTGAACACTTTGGAGGCCTAAAAAAGGGGTTTACAGGCATCCTAGACCCCCTAAAGTCCAGAAAATGTTGGTTGACCAAAAACTGTGCCAGAGAGCTCTGAATGTCCCAAAATCATTTGTAGCCTAAAAGGGGCATTATCCCACACCCTTGACGCCTGAAATTCCCAAAAATGTTTTTGACACAAAAATGCATCCTACACACCTGAACGTTCAGAATATGTTAGCAGCCCAAAAAAGGCCTTAAAATGCCTGTTATGTCTGGAAAAATGTTGAACACTTTGGAGGCCTAAAAAAGGGGTTTACAGGCATCCTAGACCCCCTAAAGTGCAGGAAATGTTGGTGGCCAAAAACTGTGCCAGAGAGCTCTGAATGTCCCAGAAACATTTGCAGCCTGAAAGGAGCATTAACCCGCATCCTAGACCACTGAAATTCCCAAAAATAATTTTGACATGAAAAATGCATCCTACACACCCTGAAAGTTCAGAATATGTTAGCAGCCCAAAAAAGGCCTTAAAATGCCTTTTAGGCCTGCAAGAATGTTGAAAACTTTGGAGGTCAAAAAAAGGGGTTTACAGGTATCCTAGACCCCCTAAAGTCCAGAAAATTTTGGTGGCCCAAAACTGTGCCAGAGAGCTCTGCATGTCCCAAAATCATTTGTAGCCTGAAAGGGGCATTAACCCGCATCCTAGACCACTGAAATTCCCAAAAATCGTTTTGGCAAGAAAAGTGCATCCTTCACACCTGACAGTTCAGAATATGTTAGCATCCCAAAAAAGGCCTGAAAATGCATCTTAGGCCTGCAAAAATGTTGAAAACTTTGGAGGCCCAAAAAAGGGGTTTACAGGCATCCTAGACCCCCTAAAGTCCAGAAAATGTTGGTTGACCAAAAACTGTGCCAGGGAGCTCTAAATGTCCCAAAATCATGTGTAGCCTAAAAGGGGCATTATCCCACACCCTTGACGCCTGAAATTCCCAAAAATATTTTTGGCACAAAAATGCATCCTACACCCCTGAAAGTTCAGAATATGTTAGCAGCCCAAAAAAGGCCTTAAAATGCATCTTAGTCCTGCAAAAATGTTGAAAACTTTGGAGGCCCAAAAAAGGGGTTTACAGGCATCCTAGACCCCCTAAAGTCCAGAAAATGTTGGTTGCCCAAAAACTGTGCCAAAGAGCTCTGAATGTCCCAAAATCATTTGTAGCCAGAAAGGGGTATTAACCCACACCCTTGATGCCTGAAATTCCCAAAAATACTTTTGGCAGAAAAATGCATCCTACACCCCTGAAAGTTCAGAATATGTTAGCAGCCCAAAAAAGGCCTTAAAATGCATCTTAGTCCTGCAAAAATGTTGAAAACTTTGGAGGCCCAAAAAAGGGGTTTACAGGCATCCTAGACCCCCTAAAGTCCAGAAAATGTTGGTTGCCCAAAAACTGTGCCAAAGAGCTCTGAATGTCCCAAAATCATTTGTAGCCAGAAAGGGGCATTAACCCACACCCTTGATGCCTGAAATTCCCAAAAATACTTTTGGCAGAAAAATGCATCATACACCCCTGAAAGTTCAGAATATGTTAGCCGCCCAAAAAAGGCCTTAAAATGCATCTTAGGCCTGCAAAAATGTTGAAAACTTTGGAGGCCCAAAAAAGGGGTTTAGAGGCATCCTAGACCCCCTAAAGTCCAGAAAATGTTGGTTGACCAAAAACTGTGCCAAAGAGCTCGGAATGTCCCAAAATCATTTGTAGCCTAAAAGGGGCATTATCCCACACCCTTGACGCCTGAAATTCCCAAAAATATTTTTGACACAAAAATGCATCCTACACACCTGAACGTTCAGAATATGTTAGCAGCCCAAAAAAGGCCTTAAAATGCCTGTTATGTCAGGAAAAATGTTGAACACTTTGGAGGCCTAAAAAGGGGTTTACTGGCATCCTAGACCCCCTAAAGTCCAGAAAATGTTGGTGGCCAAAAACTGTGCCAGAGAGCTCTGAATGTCCCAGAAACATTTGCAGCCTGAAAGGAGCATTAACCCGCATCCTAGACCACTGAAATTCCCAAAAATAATTTTGACATGAAAAATGCATCCTACACCCCTGAAAGTTCAGAATATGTTAGCAGCCCAAAAAAGGCCTTAAAATGCCTTTTAGGCCTGCAAGAATGTTGAAAACTTTGGAGGTCAAAAAAAGGGGTTTACAGGTATCCTAGACCCCCTAAAGTCCAGAAAATTTTGGTGGCCCAAAACTGTGCCAGAGAGCTCTGAATGTCCCAAAATCATTTGTAGCCTAAAAGGGGCATTATCCCACACCCTTGACGCCTGAAATTCCCAAAAATATTTTTGGCACAAAAATGCATCCTACACCCCTGAAAGTTCAGAATATGTTAGCAGCCCAAAAAAGGCCTTAAAATGCATCTTAGTCCTGCAAAAATGTTGAAAACTTTGGAGGCCCAAAAAAGGGGTTTACAGGCATCCTAGACCCCCTAAAGTCCAGAAAATGTTGGTTGCCCAAAAACTGTGCCAAAGAGCTCTGAATGTCCCAAAATCATTTGTAGCCAGAAAGGGGCATTAACCCACACCCTTGATGCCTGAAATTCCCAAAAATACTTTTGGCAGAAAAATGCATCCTACACCCCTGAAAGTTCAGAATATGTTAGCCGCCCAAAAAAGGCCTTAAAATGCATCTTAGGCCTGCAAAAATGTTGAAAACATTGGAGGCCCAAAAAAGGGGTTTACAGGCATCCTAGACCCCCTAAAGTCCAGAAAATGTTGGTTGACCAAAAACTGTGCCAGAGAGCTCTGAATGTCCCAAAATCATTTGTAGCCTAAAAGGGGCATTATCCCACACCCTTGACGCCTGAAATTCCCAAAAATATTTTTGGCACAAAAATGCATCCTACACCCCTGAAAGTTCAGAATATGTTAGCAGCCCAAAAAAGGCCTTAAAATGCATCTTAGTCCTGCAAAAATGTTGAAAACTTTGGAGGCCCAAAAAAGGGGTTTACAGGCATCCTAGACCCCCTAAAGTCCAGAAAATGTTGGTTGACCAAAAACTGTGCCAGAGAGCTCTGAATGTCCCAAAATCATTTGGAGCCTAAAAGGGGCATTATCCCACACCCTTGACGCCTGAAATTCCCAAAAATATTTTTGACACAAAAATGCATCCTACACACCTGAACGTTCAGAATATGTTAGCAGCCCAAAAAAGGCCTTAAAATGCCTGTTATGTCTGGAAAAATGTTGAACACTTTGGAGGCCTAAAAAAGGGGTTTACAGGCATCCTAGACCCCCTAAAGTCCAGAAAATGTTGGTGGCCAAAAACTGTGCCAGAGAGCTCTGAATGTCCCAGAAACATTTGCAGCTTGAAAGGAGCATTAACCCGCATCCTAGACCACTGACATTCCCAAAAATAATTTTGACATGAAAAATGCATCCTACACCCCTGAAAGTTCAGAATATGTTAGCAGCCCAAAAAAGGCCTTAAAATGCCTTTTAGGCCTGCAAGAATGTTGAAAACTTTGGAGGTCAAAAAAAGGGGTTTACAGGTATCCTAGACCCCCTAAAGTCCAGAAAATTTTGGTGGCCCAAAACTGCCGGAGAGCTCTGCATGTCCCAAAATCATTTGTAGCCTGAAAGGGGCATTAACCCGCATCCTAGACCACTGAAATTCCCAAAAATCGTTTTGGCAAGAAAAGAGCATCCTTCACACCTGACAGTTCAGAATATGTTAGCATCCCAAAAAAGGCCTTAAAATGCATCTTAGGCCTGCAAAAATGTTGAAAACTTTGGAGGCCCAAAAAAGGGGTTTACAGGCATCCTAGACCCCCTAAAGTCCAGAAAATGTTGGTTGACCAAAAACTGTGCCAAAGAGCTCGGAATGTCCCAAAATCATTTGTAGCCTAAAAGGGGCATTATCCCACACCCTTGACGCCTGAAATTCCCAAAAATATTTTTGACACAAAAATGCATCCTACACACCTGAACGTTCAGAATATGTTAGCAGCCCGAAAAAGGCCTTAAAATGCCTGTTATGTCAGGAAAAATGTTGAACACTTTGGAGGCCTAAAAAGGGGTTTACTGGCATCCTAGACCCCCTAAAGTCCAGAAAATGTTGGTGGCCAAAAACTGTGCCAGAGAGCTCTGAATGTCCCAGAAACATTTGCAGCCTGAAAGGAGCATTAACCCGCATCCTAGACCACTGAAATTCCCAAAAATAATTTTGACATGAAAAATGCATCCTACACCCCTGAAAGTTCAGAATATGTTAGCAGCCCAAAAAAGGCCTTAAAATGCCTTTTAGGCCTGCAAGAATGTTGAAAACTTTGGAGGTCAAAAAAAGGGGTTTACAGGTATCCTAGACCCCCTAAAGTCCAGAAAATTTTGGTGGCCCAAAACTGTGCCAGAGAGCTCTGCATGTCCCAGAAACATTTGCAGCCTGAAAGGAGCATTAACCCGCATCCTAGACCACTGAAATTCCCAAAAATAATTTTGACATGAAAAATGCATCCTACACCCCTGAAAGTTCAGAATATGTTACCAGCCCAAAAAAGGCCTTAAAATGCCTTTTAGGCCTGCAAGAATGCTGAAAACTTTGGAGGTCAAAAAAAGGGGTTTCCATGTATCCTAGTCCCCCTAAAGTCCAGAAAATTTTGGTGGCCCAAAACTGTGCCAGAGAGCTCTGAATGTCCCAAAATCATTTGTAGCCTAAAAGGGGCATTATCCCACACCCTTGACGCCTGAAATTCCCAAAAATATTTTTGGCACAAAAATGCATCCTACACCCCTGAAAGTTCAGAATATGTTAGCAGCCCAAAAAAGGCCTTAAAATGCATCTTAGTCCTGCAAAAATGTTGAAAACTTTGGAGGCCCAAAAAAGGGGTTTACAGGCATCCTAGACCCCCTAAAGTCCAGAAAATGTTGGTTGCCCAAAAACTGTGCCAAAGAGCTCTGAATGTCCCAAAATCATTTGTAGCCAGAAAGGGGCATTAACCCACACCCTTGATGCCTGAAATTCCCAAAAATACTTTTGGCAGAAAAATGCATCCTACACCCCTGAAAGTTCAGAATATGTTAGCCGCCCAAAAAAGGCCTTAAAATGCATCTTAGGCCTGCAAAAATGTTGAAAACATTGGAGGCCCAAAAAAGGGGTTTACAGGCATCCTAGACCCCCTAAAGTCCAGAAAATGTTGGTTGACCAAAAACTGTGCCAGAGAGCTCTGAATGTCCCAAAATCATTTGTAGCCTAAAAGGGGCATTATCCCACACCCTTGACGCCTGAAATTCCCAAAAATATTTTTGGCACAAAAATGCATCCTACACCCCTGAAAGTTCAGAATATGTTAGCAGCCCAAAAAAGGCCTTAAAATGCATCTTAGTCCTGCAAAAATGTTGAAAACTTTGGAGGCCCAAAAAAGGGGTTTACAGGCATCCTAGACCCCCTAAAGTCCAGAAAATGTTGGTTGACCAAAAACTGTGCCAGAGAGCTCTGAATGTCCCAAAATCATTTGGAGCCTAAAAGGGGCATTATCCCACACCCTTGACGCCTGAAATTCCCAAAAATATTTTTGACACAAAAATGCATCCTACACACCTGAACGTTCAGAATATGTTAGCAGCCCAAAAAAGGCCTTAAAATGCCTGTTATGTCTGGAAAAATGTTGAACACTTTGGAGGCCTAAAAAAGGGGTTTACAGGCATCCTAGACCCCCTAAAGTCCAGAAAATGTTGGTGGCCAAAAACTGTGCCAGAGAGCTCTGAATGTCCCAGAAACATTTGCAGCTTGAAAGGAGCATTAACCCGCATCCTAGACCACTGACATTCCCAAAAATAATTTTGACATGAAAAATGCATCCTACACCCCTGAAAGTTCAGAATATGTTAGCAGCCCAAAAAAGGCCTTAAAATGCCTTTTAGGCCTGCAAGAATGTTGAAAACTTTGGAGGTCAAAAAAAGGGGTTTACAGGTATCCTAGACCCCCTAAAGTCCAGAAAATTTTGGTGGCCCAAAACTGTGCCGGAGAGCTCTGCATGTCCCAAAATCATTTGTAGCCTGAAAGGGGCATTAACCCGCATCCTAGACCACTGAAATTCCCAAAAATCGTTTTGGCAAGAAAAGAGCATCCTTCACACCTGACAGTTCAGAATATGTTAGCATCCCAAAAAAGGCCTTAAAATGCATCTTAGGCCTGCAAAAATGTTGAAAACTTTGGAGGCCCAAAAAAGGGGTTTACAGGCATCCTAGACCCCCTAAAGTCCAGAAAATGTTGGTTGACCAAAAACTGTGCCAGAGAGCTCTGAATGTCCCAAAATCATTTGTAGCCTAAAAAGGGCATTATCCCACACCCTTGACGCCTGAAATTCCCAAAAATATTTTTGGCACAAAAATGCATCCTACACCCCTGAAAGTTCAGAATATGTTAGCAGCCCAAAAAAGGCCTTAAAATGCATCTTAGTCCTGCAAAAATGTTGAAAACTTTGGAGGCCCAAAAAAGGGGTTTACAGGCATCCTAGACCCCCTAAAGTCCAGAAAATGTTGGTTGCCCAAAAACTGTGCCAAAGAGCTCTGAATGTCCCAAAATCATTTGTAGCCAGAAAGGGGCATTAACCCACACCCTTGATGCCTGAAATTCCCAAAAATACTTTTGGCAGAAAAATGCATCCTACACCCCTGAAAGTTCAGAATATGTTAGCCGCCCAAAAAAGGCCTTAAAATGCATCTTAGGCCTGCAGAAATGTTGAAAACTTTGGAGGCCCAAAAAAGGGGTTTAGAGGCATCCTAGACCCCCTAAAGTCCAGAAAATGTTGGTTGACCAAAAACTGTGCCAGAGAGCTCTGAATGTCCCAAAATCATTTGTAGCCTAAAAGGGGCATTATCCCACACCCTTGACGCCTGAAATTCCCAAAAATATTTTTGACACAAAAATGCATCCTACACACCTGAACGTTCAGAATATGTTAGCAGCCCAAAAAAGGCCTTAAAATGCCTGTTATGTCTGGAAAAATGTTGAACACTTTGGAGGCCTAAAAAAGGGGTTTACAGGCATCCTAGACACCCTAAAGTCCAGAAAATGTTGGTTGACCAAAAACTGTGCCAGAGAGCTCTGAATGTCCCAAAATCATTTGTAGCCTAAAAGGGGCATTATCCCACACCCTTGACGCCTGAAATTCCCAAAAATGTTTTTGACACAAAAATGCATCCTACACACCTGAACGTTCAGAATATGTTAGCAGCCCAAAAAAGGCCTTAAATGCCTGTTATGTCTGGAAAAATGTTGAACACTTTGGAGGCCTAAAAAAGGGGTTTACAGGCATCCTAGACCCCCTAAAGTGCAGGAAATGTTGGTGGCCAAAAACTGTGCCAGAGAGCTCTGAATGTCCCAGAAACATTTGCAGCCTGAAAGGAGCATTAACCCGCATCCTAGACCACTGAAATTCCCAAAAATAATTTTGACATGAAAAATGCATCCTACACACCCTGAAAGTTCAGAATATGTTAGCAGCCCAAAAAAGGCCTTAAAATGCCTTTTAGGCCTGCAAGAATGTTGAAAACTTTGGAGGTCAAAAAAAGGGGTTTACAGGTATCCTAGACCCCCTAAAGTCCAGAAAATTTTGGTGGCCCAAAACTGTGCCAGAGAGCTCTGCATGTCCCAAAATCATTTGTAGCCTGAAAGGGGCATTAACCCGCATCCTAGACCACTGAAATTCCCAAAAATCGTTTTGGCAAGAAAAGTGCATCCTTCACACCTGACAGTTCAGAATATGTTAGCATCCCAAAAAAGGCCTTAAAATGCATCTTAGGCCTGCAAAAATGTTGAAAACTTTGGAGGCCCAAAAAAGGGGTTTACAGGCATCCTAGACCCCCTAAAGTCCAGAAAATGTTGGTTGACCAAAAACTGTGCCAGGGAGCTCTAAATGTCCCAAAATCATGTGTAGCCTAAAAGGGGCATTATCCCACACCCTTGACGCCTGAAATTCCCAAAAATATTTTTGGCACAAAAATGCATCCTACACCCCTGAAAGTTCAGAATATGTTAGCAGCCCAAAAAAGGCCTTAAAATGCATCTTAGTCCTGCAAAAATGTTGAAAACTTTGGAGGCCCAAAAAAGGGGTTTACAGGCATCCTAGACCCCCTAAAGTCCAGAAAATGTTGGTTGCCCAAAAACTGTGCCAAAGAGCTCTGAATGTCCCAAAATCATTTGTAGCCAGAAAGGGGTATTAACCCACACCCTTGATGCCTGAAATTCCCAAAAATACTTTTGGCAGAAAAATGCATCCTACACCCCTGAAAGTTCAGAATATGTTAGCAGCCCAAAAAAGGCCTTAAAATGCATCTTAGTCCTGCAAAAATGTTGAAAACTTTGGAGGCCCAAAAAAGGGGTTTACAGGCATCCTAGACCCCCTAAAGTCCAGAAAATGTTGGTTGCCCAAAAACTGTGCCAAAGAGCTCTGAATGTCCCAAAATCATTTGTAGCCAGAAAGGGGCATTAACCCACACCCTTGATGCCTGAAATTCCCAAAAATACTTTTGGCAGAAAAATGCATCATACACCCCTGAAAGTTCAGAATATGTTAGCCGCCCAAAAAAGGCCTTAAAATGCATCTTAGGCCTGCAAAAATGTTGAAAACTTTGGAGGCCCAAAAAAGGGGTTTAGAGGCATCCTAGACCCCCTAAAGTCCAGAAAATGTTGGTTGACCAAAAACTGTGCCAAAGAGCTCGGAATGTCCCAAAATCATTTGTAGCCTAAAAGGGGCATTATCCCACACCCTTGACGCCTGAAATTCCCAAAAATATTTTTGACACAAAAATGCATCCTACACACCTGAACGTTCAGAATATGTTAGCAGCCCAAAAAAGGCCTTAAATGCCTGTTATGTCTGGAAAAATGTTGAACACTTTGGAGGCCTAAAAAAGGGGTTTACAGGCATCCTAGACCCCCTAAAGCCCAGAAAATGTTGGTGGCCAAAAACTGTGCCAGAGAGCTCTGAATGTCCCAGAAACATTTGCAGCCTGAAAGGAGCATTAACCCGCATCCTAGACCACTGACATTCCCAAAAATAATTTTGACATGAAAAATGCATCCTACACCCCTGAAAGTTCAGAATATGTTAGCAGCCCAAAAAAGACCTTAAAATGCCTTTTAGGCCTGCAAGAATGTTGAAAACTTTGGAGGTCAAAAAAAGGGGTTTACAGGTATCCTAGACCCCCTAAAGTCCAGAAAATTTTGGTGGCCCAAAACTGTGCCAGAGAGCTCTGCATGTCCCAAAATCATTTGTAGCCTGAAAGGGGCATTAACCCGCATCCTAGACCACTGAAATTCCCAAAAATCGTTTTGGCAAGAAAAGTGCATCCTTCACACCTGACAGTTCAGAATATGTTAGCATCCCAAAAAAGGCCTTAAAATGCATCTTAGGCCTGCAAAAATGTTGAAAACTTTGGAGGCCCAAAAAAGGGGTTTACAGGCATCCTAGACCCCCTAAAGTCCAGAAAATGTTGGTTGACCAAAAACTGTGCCAGAGAGCTCTGAATGTCCCAAAATCATTTGTAGCCTAAAAGGGGCATTATCCCACACCCTTGACGCCTGAAATTCCCAAAAATATTTTTGGCACAAAAATGCATCCTACACCCCTGAAAGTTCAGAATATGTTAGCAGCCCAAAAAAGGCCTTAAAATGCATCTTAGTCCTGCAAAAATGTTGAAAACTTTGGAGGCCCAAAAAAGGGGTTTACAGGCATCCTAGACCCTCTAAAGTCCAGAAAATGTTGGTTGCCCAAAAACTGTGCCAAAGAGCTCTGAATGTCCCAAAATCATTTGTAGCCAGAAAGGGGCATTAACCCACACCCTTGATGCCTGAAATTCCCAAAAATACTTTTGGCAGAAAAATGCATCCTACACCCCTGAAAGTTCAGAATATGTTAGCCGCCCATAAAAGGCCTTAAAATGCATCTTAGGCCTGCAAAAATGTTGAAAACTTTGGAGGCCCAAAAAAGGGGTTTACAGGCATCCTAGACCCCCTAAAGTCCAGAAAATGTTGGTTGACCAAAAACTGTGCCAGAGAGCTCTGAATGTCCCAAAATCATTTGTAGCCTAAAAGGGGCATTATCCCACACCCTTGACACCTGAAATTCCCAAAAATATTTTTGGCACAAAAATGCATCCTACACCCCTGAAAGTTCAGAATATGTTAGCAGCCCAAAAAAAGGCCTTAAAATGCATCTTAGTCCTGCAAAAATGTTGAAAACTTTGGAGGCCCAAAAAAGGGGTTTACAGGCATCCTAGACCCCCTAAAGTCCAGAAAATGTTGGTTGCCTAAAAACTGTGCCAAAGAGCTCTGAATGTCCCAAAATCATTTGTAGCCAGAAAGGGGCATTAACCCACACCCTTGATGCCTGAAATTCCCAAAAATACTTTTGGTAGAAAAATGCATCCTACACCCCTGAAAGTTCATAATATGTTAGCCGCCCAAAAAAGGCCTTAAAATGCATCTTAGGCCTGCAAAAATGTTGAAAACTTTGGAGGCCCAAAAAAGGGATTTAGAGGCATCCTAGACCCCTTAAAGTCCAGAAAATGTTGGTTGACCAAAAACTGTGCCAGAGAGCTCTGAATGTCCCAAAATCATTTGTAGCCTAAAAGGGGCATTATCCCACACCCTTGACGCCTGAAATTCCCAAAAATATTTTTGACACAAAAATGCATCCTACACACCTGAACGTTCAGAATATGTTAGCAGCCCAAAAAAGGCCTTAAAATGCCTGTTATGTCTGGAAAAATGTTGAACACTTTGGAGGCCTAAAAAAGAAGTTTACAGGCATCCTAGACCCCCTAAAGTCCAGAAAATGTTGGTGGCCAAAAACTGTGCCAGAGAGCTCTGAATGTCCCAGAAACATTTGCAGCCTGAAAGGAGCATTAACCCGCATCCTAGACCACTGACATTCCCAAAAATAATTTTGACATGAAAAATGCATCCTACACCCCTGAAAGTTCAGAATATGTTAGCAGCCCAAAAAAGGCCTTAAAATGCATCTTAGTCCTGCAAAAATGTTGAAAACTTTGGAGGCCCAAAAAAGGGGATTACAGGCATCCTAGACCCCCTAAAGTCCAGAAAATGTTGGTTGCCCAAAAACTGTGCCAAAGAGCTCTGAATGTCCCAAAATCATTTGTAGCCAGAAAGGGGCATTAACCCACACCCTTGATGCCTGAAATTCCCAAAAATGCTTTTGGCAGAAAAATGCATCCTACACCCCTGAAAGTTCAGAATATGTTAGCCGCCCATAAAAGGCCTTAAAATGCATCTTAGGCCTGCAAAAATGTTGAAAACTTTGGAGGCCCAAAAAAGGGGTTTACAGGCATCCTAGACCCCCTAAAGTCCAGAAAATGTTGGTTGACCAAAAACTGTGCCAGAGAGCTCTGAATGTCCCAAAATCATTTGTAGCCTAAAAGGGGCATTATCCCACACCCTTGACACCTGAAATTCCCAAAAATATTTTTGGCACAAAAATGCATCCTACACCCCTGAAAGTTCAGAATATGTTAGCAGCCCAAAAAAAGGCCTTAAAATGCATCTTAGTCCTGCAAAAATGTTGAAAACTTTGGAGGCCCAAAAAAGGGGTTTACAGGCATCCTAGACCCCCTAAAGTCCAGAAAATGTTGGTTGCCCAAAAACTGTGCCAAAGAGCTCTGAATGTCCCAAAATCATTTGTAGCCAGAAAGGGGCATTAACCCACACCCTTGATGCCTGAAATTCCCAAAAATACTTTTGGCAGAAAAATGCATCCTACACCCCTGAAAGTTCATAATATGTTAGCCGCCCAAAAAAGGCCTTAAAATGCATCTTAGGCCTGCAAAAATGTTGAAAACTTTGGAGGCCCAAAAAAGGGGTTTACAGGCATCCTAGACCCCCTAAAGTCCAGAAAATGTTGGTTGACCAAAAACTGTGCCAGAGAGCTCTGAATGTCCCAAAATCATTTGTAGCCTAAAAGGGGCATTATCCCACACCCTTGATGCCTGAAATTCCCAAAAATATTTTTGGCACAAAAATGCATCCTACACCCCTGAAAGTTCAGAATATGTTAGCAGCCCAAAAAAGGCCTTAAAATGCATCTTAGTCCTGCAAAAATGTTGAAAACTTTGGAGGCCCAAAAAAGGGGTTTACAGGCATCCTAGACCCCCTAAAGTCCAGAAAATTTTGGTGGCCAAAAACTGTGCCAGAGAGCTCTGAATGTCCCAGAAACATTTGCAGCCTGAAAGGAGCATTAACCCGCATCCTAGACCACTGAAATTCCCAAAAATAATTTTGACATGAAAAATGCATCCTACACCCCTGAAAGTTCAGAATATGTTAGCAGCCCAAAAAATGCCTTAAAATGCCTTTTAGGCCTGCAAGAATGTTGAAAACTTTGGAGGTCAAAAAAAGGGGTTTACAGGTATCCTAGACCCCCTAAAGTCCAGAAAATTTTGGTGGCCCAAAACTGTGCCAGAGAGCTCTGCATGTCCCATTTGTAGCCTGAAAGGGGCATTAACCCGCATCCTAGACCACTGAAATTCCCAAAAATCGTTTTGGCAAGAAAAGTGCATCCTTCACACCTGACAGTTCAGAATATGTTAGCATCCCAAAAAAGGCCTTAAAATGCATCTTAGGCCTGCAAAAATGTTGAAATCTTTGGAGGCCCAAAAAAGGGGTTTACAGGCATCCTAGACCCCCTAAAGTCCAGAAAATGTTGGTTGACCAAAAACTGTGCCAGAGAGCTCTGAATGTCCCAAAATCATTTGTAGCCTAAAAGGGGCATTATCCCACACCCTTGACGCCTGAAATTCCCAAAAATATTTTTGGCACAAAAATGCATCCTACACCCCTGAAAGTTCAGAATATGTTAGCCGCCCAAAAAAGGCCTTAAAATGCATCTTAGGCCTGCAAAAATGTTGAAAACTTTGGAGGCCCAAAGGCCTGCAAGAATGTTGAAAACTTTGGAGGCCCAAAAAAGGGGTTTACAGGCATCCTAGACCCCCTAAAGTCCAGAAAATGTTGGTTGACCAAAAACTGTGCCAGAGAGCTCTGAATGTCCCAAAATCATTTGTAGCCTAAAAGGGGCATTATCCCACACCCTTGACGCCTGAAATTCCCAAAAATACTTTTGGCACAAAAATGCATCCTACACCCCTGAAAGTTCAGAATATGTTAGCCGCCCAAAAAAGGCCTTAAAATGCATCTTAGTCCTGCAAAAATGTTGAAAACTTTGGAGGCCCAAAAAAGGGGTTTACAGGCATCCTAGACCCCCTAAAGTCCAGAAAATGTTGGTTGCCCAAAAACTGTGCCAAAGAGCTCTGAATGTCCCAAAATCATTTGTAGCCAGAAAGGGGCATTAACCCAGACCCTTGATGCCTGAAATTCCCAAAAATACTTTTGGCAGAAAAATGCATCCTACACACCTGAACGTTCAGAATATGTTAGCAGCCCAAAAAAGGCCTTAAAATGCCTGTTATGTCTGGAAAAATGTTGAACACTTTGGATGCCTAAAAAAGGGGTTTACAGGTATCCTAGACCCCCTAAAGTCCAGAAAATTTTGGTGGCCCAAAACTGGGCCAGAGAGCTCTGCATGTCCCAAAATCATTTGTAGCCTGAAAGGGGCATTAACCCGCATCCTAGACCACTGAAATTCCCAAAAATCGTTTTGGCAAGAAAAGTGCATCCTTCACACCTGACAGTTCAGAATATGTTAGCATCCCAAAAAAGGCCTTAAAATGCATTTTAGGCCTGCAAAAATGTTGAAAACTTTGGAGGCCCAAAAAAGGGGTTTACAGGCATCCTAGACCCCCTAAAGTCCAGAAAATGTTGGTTGACCAAAAACTGTGCCAGAGAGCTCTGAATGTCCCAAAATCATTTGTAGCCTAAAAAGGGCATTATCCCACACCCTTGACGCGTGAAATTCCCAAAAATATTTTTGGCACAAAAATGCATCCTACACCCCTGAAAGTTCAGAATATGTTAGCAGCCCAAAAAAGGCCTTAAAATGCATCTTAGGCCTGCAAAAATGTTGAAAACTTTGGAGGCCCAAAAAAGGGGTTTACAGGCATCCTAGACCCCCTAAAGTCCAGAAAATGTTGGTTGCCCAAAAACTGTGCCAAAGAGCTCTGAATGTCCCAAAATCATTTGTAGCCAGAAAGGGGCATTAACCCACACCCTTGATGCCTGAAATCCCCAAAAATACTTTTGGCAGAAAAATGCATCCTACACACCTGAACGTTCAGAATATGTTAGCAACCCAAAAAAGGCCTTAAAATGCCTGTTATGTCTGGAAAAATGTTGAACACTTTGGAGGCCTAAAAAAGGGGTTTACAGGCATCCTAGACCCCCTAAAGTCCAGAAAATGTTGGTGGCCAAAAACTGTGCCAGAGAGCTCTGAATGTCCCAGAAACATTTGCAGCCTGAAAGGAGCATTAACCCGCATCCTAGACCACTGAAATTCCCAAAAATAATTTTGACATGAAAAATGCATCCTACATCCCTGAAAGTTCAGAATATGTTAGCAGCCCAAAAAAGGCCTTAAAATGCCTTTTAGGCCTACAAGAATGTTGAAAACTTTGGAGGTCAAAAAAAGGGGTTTACAGGTATCCTAGACCCCCTAAAGTCCAGAAAATTTTGGTGGCCCAAAACTGTGCCAGAGAGCTCTGCATGTCCCAAAATCATTTGTAGCCTGAAAGGGGCATTAACCTGCATCCTAGACCACTGAAATTCCCAAAAATCGTTTTGGCAAGAAAAGTGCATCCTTCACACCTGACAGTTCAGAATATGTTAGCATCCCAAAAAAGACCTTAAAATGCATCTTATGCCTGCAAAAATGTTGAAAACTTTGGAGGCCCAAAAAAGGGGTTTACAGGCATCCTAGACCCCCTAAAGTCCAGAAAATGTTGGTTGACCAAAAACTGTGCCAGAGAGCTCTGAATGTCCCAAAATCATTTGTAGCCTAAAAGGGGCATTATCCCACACCCTTGACGCCTGAAATTCCCAAAAATATTTTTGGCACAAAAATGCATCCTACACCCCTGAAAGTTCAGAATATGTTAGCAGCCCAAAAAAGGCCTTAAAATGCATCTTAGTCCTGCAAAAATGTTGAAAACTTTGGAGGCCCAAAAAAGGGGTTTACAGGCATCCTAGACCCCCTAAAGTCCAGAAAATGTTGGTTGCCCAAAAACTGTACCAAAGAGCTCTGAATGTCCCAAAATCATTTGTAGCCAGAAAGGGGCATTAACCCAGACCCTTGATGCCTGAAATTCCCAAAAATACTTTTGGCAGAAAAATGCATCCTACACACCTGAACGTTCAGAATATGTTAGCAGCCCAAAAAAGGCCTTAAAATGCCTGTTATGTCTGGAAAAATGTTGAACACTTTGGAGGCCTAAAAAAGGGGTTTACAGGCATCCTAGACCCCCTAAAGTCCAGAAAATGTTGGTGGCCAAAAACTGTGCCAGAGAGCTCTGAATGTCCCAGAAACATTTGCAGCTTGAAAGGAGCACTAACCCGCATCCTAGACCACTGAAATTCCCAAAAATAATTTTGACATGAAAAATGCATCCTACACCCCTGAAAGTTCAGAATATGTTAGCAGCCCAAAAAAGGCCTTAAAATGCCTTTTAGGCCTGCAAGAATGTTGCAAACTTTGGAGGTCAAAAAAAGGGGTTTACAGGTATCCTAGACCCCCTAAAGTCCAGAAAATTGTGGTGGCCCAAAACTGTGCCAGAGAGCTCTGCATGTCCCAAAATCATTTGTAGCCTGAAAGGGGCATTAACCCGCATCCTAGACCACTGAAATTCCCAAAAATCGTTTTGGCAAGAAAAGTGCATCCTTCACACCTGACAGTTCAGAATATGTTAGCATCCCAAAAAAGGCCTTAAAATGCATCTTAGGCCTGCAAAAATGTTGAAAACTTTGGAGGCCCAAAAAAGGGGTTTACAGGCATCCTAGACCCCCTAAAGTCCAGAAAATGTTGGTTGACCAAAAACTGTGCCAGAGAGCTCTGAATGTCCCAAAATCATTTGTAGCCTAAAAGGGGCATTATCCCACACCCTTGACGCCTGAAATTCCCAAAAATATTTTTGGCACAAAAATGCATCCTACACCCCTGAAAGTTCAGAATATGTTAGCAGCCCAAAAAAGGCCTTAAAATGCATCTTAGTCCTGCAAAAATGTTGAAAACTTTGGAGGCCCAAAAAAGGGGTTTACAGGCATCCTAGACCCCCTAAAGTCCAGAAAATGTTGGTTGCCCAAAAACTGTACCAAAGAGCTCTGAATGTCCCAAAATCATTTGTAGCCAGAAAGGGGCATTAACCCAGACCCTTGATGCCTGAAATTCCCAAAAATACTTTTGGCAGAAAAATGCATCCTACACACCTGAACGTTCAGAATATGTTAGCAGCCCAAAAAAGGCCTTAAAATGCCTGTTATGTCTGGAAAAATGTTGAACACTTTGGAGGCCTAAAAAAGGGGTTTACAGGCATCCTAGACCCCCTAAAGTCCAGAAAATGTTGGTGGCCAAAAACTGTGCCAGAGAGCTCTGAATGTCCCAGAAACATTTGCAGCTTGAAAGGAGCACTAACCCGCATCCTAGACCACTGAAATTCCCAAAAATAATTTTGACATGAAAAATGCATCCTACACCCCTGAAAGTTCAGAATATGTTAGCAGCCCAAAAAAGGCCTTAAAATGCCTTTTAGGCCTGCAAGAATGTTGCAAACTTTGGAGGTCAAAAAAAGGGGTTTACAGGTATCCTAGACCCCCTAAAGTCCAGAAAATTGTGGTGGCCCAAAACTGTGCCAGAGAGCTCTGCATGTCCCAAAATCATGTGTAGCCTGAAAGGGGCATTAACCCGCATCCTAGACCACTGAAATTCCCAAAAATCGTTTTGGCAAGAAAAGTGCATCCTTCACACCTGACAGTTCAGAATATGTTAGCATCCCAAAAAAGGCCTTAAAATGCATCTTAGGCCTGCAAAAATGTTGAAAACTTTGGAGGCCCAAAAAAGGGGTTTACAGGCATCCTAGACCCCCTAAAGTCCAGAAAATGTTGGTTGACCAAAAACTGTGCCAGAGAGCTCTGAATGTCCCAAAATCATTTGTAGCCTAAAAGGGGCATTATCCCACACCCTTGACGCCTGAAATTCCCAAAAATATTTTTGGCACAAAAATGCATCCTACACCCCTGAAAGTTCAGAATATGTTAGCAGCCCAAAAAAGGCCTTAAAATGCATCTTAGTCCTGCAAAAATGTTGAAAACTTTGGAGGCCCAAAAAAGGGGTTTACAGGCATCCTAGACCCCCTAAAGTCCAGAAAATGTTGGTTGCCCAAAAACTGTGCCAAAGAGCTCTGAATGTCCCAAAATCATTTGTAGCCAGAAAGGGGCATTAACCCACACCCTTGATGCCTGAAATTCCCAAAAATACTTTTGGCAGAAAAATGCATCATACACCCCGGAAAGTTCAGAATATGTTAGCCGCCCAAAAAAGGCCTTAAAATGCATCTTAGGCCTGCAAAAATGTTGAAAACTTTGGAGGCCCAAAAAAGGGGTTTAGAGGCATCCTAGACCCCCTAAAGTCCAGAAAATGTTGGTTGACCAAAAACTGTGCCAAAGAGCTCGGAATGTCCCAAAATCATTTGTAGCCTAAAAGGGGCATTATCCCACACCCTTGACGCCTGAAATTCCCAAAAATATTTTTGACACAAAAATGCATCCTACACACCTGAACGTTCAGAATATGTTAGCAGCCCAAAAAAGGCCTTAAATGCCTGTTATGTCTGGAAAAATGTTGAACACTTTGGAGGCCTAAAAAAGGGGTTTACAGGCATCCTAGACCCCCTAAAGTCCAGAAAATGTTGGTGGCCAAAAACTGTGCCAGAGAGCTCTGAATGTCCCAGAAACATTTGCAGCCTGAAAGGAGCATTAACCCGCATCCTAGACCACTGACATTCCCAAAAATAATTTTGACATGAAAAATGCATCCTACACCCCTGAAAGTTCAGAATATGTTAGCAGCCCAAAAAAGGCCTTAAAATGCATCTTAGTCCTGCAAAAATGTTGAAAACTTTGGAGGCCCAAAAAAGGGGTTTACAGGCATCCTAGACCCCCTAAAGTCCAGAAAATGTTGGTTGCCCAAAAACTGTGCCAAAGAGCTCTGAATGTCCCAAAATCATTTGTAGCCAGAAAGGGGCATTAACCCACACCCTTGATGCCTGAAATTCCCAAAAATACTTTTGGCAGAAAAATGCATCCTACACCCCTGAAAGTTCAGAATATGTTAGCATCCCAAAAAAGGCATTAAAATGCATCTTAGGCCTGCAAAAATGTTGAAAACTTTGGAGGCCCAAAAAAGGGGTTTACAGGCATCCTAGACCCCCTAAAGTCCAGAAAATGTTGGTTGACCAAAAACTGTGCCAGAGAGCTCTGAATGTCCCAAAATCATTTGTAGCCAGAAAGGGGCATTAACCCACACCCTTGATGCCTGAAATTCCCAAAAATACTTTTGGCAGAAAAATGCATCCTACATACCTGAACGTTCAGAATATGTTAGCAACCCAAAAAAGGCCTTAAAATGCCTGTTATGTCTGGAAAAATGTTGAACACTTTGGAGGCCTAAAAAGGGGATTTACAGGCATCCTAGTCCCCCTAAAGTCCAGAAAATGTTGGTGGCCAAAAACTGTGCCAGAGAGCTCTGAATGTCCCAGAAACATTTGCAGCCTGAAAGGAGCATTAACCCGCATCCTAGACCACTGAAATTCCCAAAAATAATTTTGACATGAAAAATGCATCCTACACCCCTGAAAGTTCAGAATATGTTAGCAGCCCAAAAAAGGCCTTAAAATGCCTTTTAGGCCTGCAAGAATGTTGAAAACTTTGGAGGTCAAAAAAAGGGGTTTACAGGTATCCTAGACCCCCTAAAGTCCAGAAAATTTTGGTGGCCCAAAACTGTGCCAGAGAGCTCTGCATGTCCCAAAATCATTTGTAGCCTGAAAGGGGCATTAACCTGCATCCTAGACCACTGAAATTCCCAAAAATCGTTTTGGCAAGAAAAGTGCATCCTTCACACCTGACAGTTCAGAATATGTTAGCATCCCAAAAAAGACCTTAAAATGCATCTTAGGCCTGCAAAAATGTTGAAAACTTTGGAGGCCCAAAAAGGGGTTTACAGGCATCCTAGACCCCCTAAAGTCCAGAAAATGTTGGTTGACCAAAAACTGTGCCAGAGAGCTCTGAATGTCCCAAAATCATTTGTAGCCAGAAAGGGGCATTAACCCACACCCTTGATGCCTGAAATTCCCAAAAATACTCTTGGCAGAAAAATGCATCCTACACCCCTGAAAGTTCAGAATATGTTAGCCGCCCAAAAAAGGCCTTAAAATGCATCTTAGGCCTGCAAAAATGTTGAAAACTTTGGAGGCCCAAAAAAGGGGTTTAGAGGCATCCTAGACCCCCTAAAGTCCAGAAAATGTTGGTTGACCAAAAACTGTGCCAGAGAGCTCTGAATGTCCCAAAATCATTTGTAGCCTAAAAGGGGCATTATCCCACACCCTTGACGCCTGAAATTCCCAAAAATATTTTTGACACAAAAATGCATCCTACACACCTGAACGTTCAGAATATGTTAGCAGCCCAAAAAAGGCCTCAAAATGCCTGTTATGTCTGGAAAAATGTTGAACACTTTGGAGGCCTAAAAAAGGGGTTTACAGGCATCCTAGACCCCCTAAAGTCCAGAAAATGTTGGTGGCCAAAAACTGTGCCAGAGAGCTCTGAATGTCCCAGAAACATTTGCAGCCTGAAAGGAGCATTAACCCGCATCCTAGACCACTGAAATTCCCAAAAATCGTTTTGGCAAGAAAAGTGCATCCTTCACACCTGACAGTTCAGAATATGTTAGCATCCCAAAAAAGGCCTTAAAATGCATCTTAGGCCTGAAAAAATGTTGAAAACTTTGGAGGCCCAAAAAAGGGGTTTACAGGCATCCTAGACCCCCTAAAGTCCAGAAAATGTTGGTTGACCAAAAACTGTGCCAGAGAGTTCTGAATGTCCCAAAATCATTTGTAGCCTAAAAGGGGCATTATCCCACACCCTTGATGCCTGAAATTCCCAAAAATATTTTTGGCACAAAAATGCATCCTACACCCCTGAAAGTTCAGAATATATTAGCAGCCCAAAAAAGGCCTTAAAATGCATCTTAGTCCTGCAAAAATGTTGAAATCTTTGGAGGCCCAAAAAAGGGGTTTACAGGCATCCTAGACCCCCTAAAGTCCAGAAAAGGTTGGTTGCCCAAAAACTGTGCCAAAGAGCTCTGAATGTCCCAAAATCATTTGTAGCCAGAAAGGGGCATTAACCCACACCCTTGATGCCTGAAATTCCCAAAAATACTTTTGGCAGAAAAATGCATCCTACACCCCTGAAAGTTCAGAATATGTTAGCCGCCCAAAAAAGGCCTTAAAATGCATCTTAGGCCTGCAAAAATGTTGAAAACTTTGGAGGCCCAAAAAAGGGGTTTACAGGCATCCTAGACCCCCTAAAGTCCAGAAAATGTTGGTTGACCAAAAACTGTGCCAGAGAGCTCTGAATGTCCCAAAATCATTTGTAGCCTAAAAGGGGCATTATCCCACACCCTTGACGCCTGAAATTCCCAAAAATATTTTTGGCACAAAAATGCATCCTACACCCCTGAAAGTTCAGAATATGTTAGCAGCCCAGAAAAGGCCTTAAAATGCATCTTAGTCCTGCAAAAATGTTGAAAACTTTGGAGGCCCAAAAAAGGGGTTTACAGGCATCCTAGACCCCCTAAAGTCCAGAAAATGTTGGTTGCCCAAAAACTGTGCCAAAGAGCTCTGAATGTCCCAAAATCATTTGTAGCCAGAAAGGGGCATTAACCCACACCCTTGATGCCTGAAATTCCCAAAAATACTTTTGGCAGAAAAATGCATCCTACACCCCTGAAAGTTCAGAATATGTTAGCCGCCCAAAAAAGGCCTTAAAATGCGTCTTAGGCCTGCAAAAATGTTGAAAACTTTGGAGGCCCAAAAAAGGGGTTTAGAGGCATCCTAGACCCCCTAAAGTCCAGAAAATGTTGGTTGACCAAAAACTGTGCCAGAGAGCTCTGAATGTCCCAAAATCATTTGTAGCCTAAAAGGGGCATTATCCCACACCCTTGACGCCTGAAATTCCCAAAAATATTTTTGACACAAAAATGCATCCTACACACCTGAACGTTCAGAATATGTTAGCAGCCCAAAAAAGGCCTTAAAATGCCTGTTATGTCTGGAAAAATGTTGAACACTTTGGAGGCCTAAAAAAGGGGTTTACAGGCATCCTAGACCCCCTAAAGTCCAGAAAATGTTGGTGGCCAAAAACTGTGCCAGAGAGCTCTGAATGTCCCAGAAACATTTGCAGCCTGAAAGGAGCATTAACCCGCATCCTAGACCACTGACATTCCCAAAAATAATTTTGACATGAAAAATGCATCCTACATCCCTGAAAGTTCAGAATATGTTAGCAGCCCAAAAAAGGCCTTAAAATGCCTTTTAGGCCTGCAAGAATGTTGAAAACTTTGGAGGTCAAAAAAAGGGGTTTACAGGTATCCTAGACCCCCTAAAGTCCAGAAAATTTTGGTGGCCCAAAACTGTGCCAGAGAGCTCTGCATGTCCCAAAATCATTTGTAGCCTGAAAGGGGCATTAACCGCATCCTAGACCACTGAAATTCCCAAAAATCGTTTTGGCAAGAAAAGTGCATCCTTCACACCTGACAGTTCAGAATATGTTAGCATCCCAAAAAAGGCCTTAAAATGCATCTTAGGCCTGCAAAAATGTTGAAAACTTTGGAGGCCCAAAAAATGGGTTTACAGGCATCCTAGACCCCCTAAAGTCCAGAAAATGTTGGTTGACCAAAAACTGTGCCAGAGAGCTCTGAATGTCCCAAAATCATTTGTAGCCTAAAAGGGGCATTATCCCACACCCTTGACGCCTGAAATTCCCAAAAATATTTTTGGCACAAAAATGCATCCTACACCCCTGAAAGTTCAGAATATGTTAGCAGCCCAAAAAAGGCCTTAAAATGCATCTTAGTCCTGCAAAAATGTTGAAAACTTTGGAGGCCCAAAAAAGGGGTTTACAGGCATCCTAGACCCCCTAAAGTCCAGAAAATGTTGGTTGCCCAAAAACTGTGCCAAAGAGCTCTGAATGTCCCAAAATCATTTGTAGCCAGAAAGGGGCATTAACCCACACCCTTGATGCCTGAAATTCCCAAAAATACTTTTGGCAGAAAAATGCATCCTACACCCCTGAAAGTTCAGAATATGTTAGCCGCCCAAAAAAGGCCTTAAAATGCATCTTAGGCCTGCAAAAATGTTGAAAACATTGGAGGCCCAAAAAAGGGGTTTACAGGCATCCTAGACCCCCTAAAGTCCAGAAAATGTTGGTTGACCAAAAACTGTGCCAGAGAGCTCTGAATGTCCCAAAATCATTTGTAGCCTAAAAGGGGCATTATCCCACACCCTTGACGCCTGAAATTCCCAAAAATATTTTTGGCACAAAAATGCATCCTACACCCCTGAAAGTTCAGAATATGTTAGCAGCCCAAAAAAGGCCTTAAAATGCATCTTAGTCCTGCAAAAATGTTGAAAACTTTGGAGGCCCAAAAAAGGGGTTTACAGGCATCCTAGACCCCCTAAAGTCCAGAAAATGTTGGTTGCCCAAAAACTGTGCCAAAGAGCTCTGAATGTCCCAAAATCATTTGTAGCCAGAAAGGGGCATTAACCCACACCCTTGATGCCTGAAATTCCCAAAAATACTTTTGGCAGAAAAATGCATCCTACACCCCTGAAAGTTCAGAATATGTTAGCCGCCCAAAAAAGGCCTTAAAATGCATCTTAGGCCTGCAAAAATGTTGAAAACTTTGGAGGCCCAAAAAAGGGGTTTAGAGGCATCCTAGACCCCCTAAAGTCCAGAAAATGTTGGTTGACCAAAAACTGTGCCAGAGAGCTCTGAATGTCCCAAAATCATTTGTAGCCTAAAAGGGGCATTATCCCACACCCTTGACGCCTGAAATTCCCAAAAATATTTTTGACACAAAAATGCATCCTACACACCTGAACGTTCAGAATATGTTAGCAGCCCAAAAAAGGCCTTAAAATGCCTGTTATGTCTGGAAAAATGTTGAACACTTTGGAGGCCTAAAAAAGGGGTTTACAGGCATCCTAGACCCCCTAAAGTCCAGAAAATGTTGGTGGCCAAAAACTGTGCCAGAGAGCTCTGAATGTCCCAGAAACATTTGCAGCCTGAAAGGAGCATTAACCCGCATCCTAGACCACTGACATTCCCAAAAATAATTTTGACATGAAAAATGCATCCTACACCCCTGAAAGTTCAGAATATGTTAGCAGCCCAAAAAAGGCCTTAAAATGCCTTTTAGGCCTGCAAGAATGTTGAAAACTTTGGAGGTCAAAAAAAGGGGTTTACAGGTATCCTAGACCCCCTAAAGTCCAGAAAATTTTGGTGGCCCAAAACTGTGCCAGAGAGCTCTGCATGTCCCAAAATCATTTGTAGCCTGAAAGGGGCATTAACCCGCATCCTAGACCACTGAAATTCCCAAAAATCGTTTTGGCAAGAAAAGTGCATCCTTCACACCTGACAGTTCAGAATATGTTAGCATCCCAAAAAAGGCCTTAAAATGCATCTTAGGCCTGCAAAAATGTTGAAAACTTTGGAGGCCCAAAAAAGGGGTTTACAGGCATCCTAGACCCCCTAAAGTCCAGAAAATGTTGGTTGACCAAAAACTGTGCCAGAGAGCTCTGAATGTCCCAAAATCATTTGTAGCCTAAAAGGGGCATTATCCCACACCCTTGACGCCTGAAATTCCCAAAAATATTTTTGGCACAAAAATGCATCCTACACCCCTGAAAGTTCAGAATATGTTAGCAGCCCAAAAAAGGCCTTAAAATGCATCTTAGTCCTGCAAAAATGTTGAAAACTTTGGAGGCCCAAAAAAGGGGTTTACAGGCATCCTAGACCCCCTAAAGTCCAGAAAATGTTGGTTGCCCAAAAACTGTGCCAAAGAGCTCTGAATGTCCCAAAATCATTTGTAGCCAGAAAGGGGCATTAACCCACACCCTTGATGCCTGAAATTCCCAAAAATACTTTTGGCAGAAAAATGCATCCTACACCCCTGAAAGTTCAGAATATGTTAGCCGCCCAAAAAAGGCCTTAAAATGCATCTTAGGCCTGCAAAAATGTTGAAAACATTGGAGGCCCAAAAAAGGGGTTTACAGGCATCCTAGACCCCCTAAAGTCCAGAAAATGTTGGTTGACCAAAAACTGTGCCAGAGAGCTCTGAATGTCCCAAAATCATTTGTAGCCTAAAGGGGGCATTATCCCACACCCTTGACGCCTGAAATTCCCAAAAATATTTTTGGCACAAAAATGCATCCTACACCCCTGAAAGTTCAGAATATGTTAGCAGCCCAAAAAAGGCCTTAAAATGCATCTTAGTCCTGCAAAAATGTTGAAAACTTTGGAGGCCCAAAAAAGGGGTTTACAGGCATCCTAGACCCCCTAAAGTCCAGAAAATGTTGGTTGCCCAAAAACTGTGCCAAAGAGCTCTGAATGTCCCAAAATCATTTGTAGCCAGAAAGGGGCATTAACCCACACCCTTGATGCCTGAAATTCCCAAAAATACTTTTGGCAGAAAAATGCATCCTACACCCCTGAAAGTTCAGAATATGTTAGCCGCCCAAAAAAGGCCTTAAAATGCATCTTAGGCCTGCAGAAATGTTGAAAACTTTGGAGGCCCAAAAAAGGGGTTTAGAGGCATCCTAGACCCCCTAAAGTCCAGAAAATGTTGGTTGACCAAAAACTGTGCCAGAGAGCTCTGAATGTCCCAAAATCATTTGTAGCCTAAAAGGGGCATTATCCCACACCCTTGACGCCTGAAATTCCCAAAAATATTTTTGACACAAAAATGCATCCTACACACCTGAACGTTCAGAATATGTTAGCAGCCCAAAAAAGGCCTTAAAATGCCTGTTATGTCTGGAAAAATGTTGAACACTTTGGAGGCCTAAAAAAGGGGTTTACAGGCATCCTAGACCCCCTAAAGTCCAGAAAATGTTGGTTGACCAAAAACTGTGCCAGAGAGCTCTGAATGTCCCAAAATCATTTGTAGCCTAAAAGGGGCATTATCCCACACCCTTGACGCCTGAAATTCCCAAAAATGTTTTTGACACAAAAATGCATCCTACACACCTGAACATTCAGAATATGTTAGCAGCCCAAAAAAGGCCTTAAAATGCCTGTTATGTCTGGAAAAATGTTGAACACTTTGGAGGCCTAAAAAAGGGGTTTACAGGCATCCTAGACCCCCTAAAGTCCAGGAAATGTTGGTGGCCAAAAACTGTGCCAGAGAGCTCTGAATGTCCCAGAAACATTTGCAGCCTGAAAGGAGCATTAACCCGCATCCTAGACCACTGAAATTCCCAAAAATAATTTTGACATGAAAAATGCATCCTACACACCCTGAAAGTTCAGAATATGTTTGCAGCCCAAAAAAGGCCTTAAAATGCCTTTTAGGCCTGCAAGAATGTTGAAAACTTTGGAGGTCAAAAAAAGGGGTTTACAGGTATCCTAGACCCCCTAAAGTCCAGAAAATTTTGGTGGCCCAAAACTGTGCCAGAGAGCTCTGCATGTCCCAAAATCATTTGTAGCCTGAAAGGGGCATTAACCCGCATCCTAGACCACTGAAATTCCCAAAAATCATTTTGGCAAGAAAAGTGCATCCTTCACACCTGACAGTTCAGAATATGTTAGCATCCCAAAAAAGGCCTTAAAATGCATCTTAGGCCTGCAAAAATGTTGAAAACTTTGGAGGCCCAAAAAAGGGGTTTACAGGCATCCTAGACCCCCTAAAGTCCAGAAAATGTTGGTTGACCAAAAACTGTGCCAGAGAGCTCTGAATGTCCCAAAAGCATGTGTAGCCTAAAAGGGGCATTATCCCACACCCTTGACGCCTGAAATTCCCAAAAATATTTTTGGCACAAAAATGCATCCTACACCCCTGAAAGTTCAGAATATGTTAGCAGCCCAAAAAAGGCCTTAAAATGCATCTTAGTCCTGCAAAAATGTTGAAAACTTTGGAGGCCCAAAAAAGGGGTTTACAGGCATCCTAGACCCCCTAAAGTCCAGAAAATGTTGGTTGCCCAAAAACTGTGCCAAAGAGCTCTGAATGTCCCAAAATCATTTGTAGCCAGAAAGGGGTATTAACCCACACCCTTGATGCCTGAAATTCCCAAAAATACTTTTGGCAGAAATATGCATCCTACACCCCTGAAAGTTCAGAATATGTTAGCCGCACAAAAAAGGCCTTAAAATGCATCTTAGGCCTGCAAAAATGTTGAAAACTTTGGAGGCCCAAAAAAGGGGTTTAAAGGTATCCTAGACCCCCTAAAGTCCCGAAAATGTTGGTTGACCAAAAACTGTGCCAGAGAGCTCTGAATGTCCCAAAATCATTTGTAGCCTAAAAGGGGCATTATCCCACACCCTTGACGCCTGAAATTCCCAAAAATATTTTTGACACAAAAATGCATCCTACACACCTGAACGTTCAGAATATGTTAGCAGCCCAAAAAAGGCCTTAAAATGCCTGTTATGTCTGGAAAAATGTTGAACACTTTGGAGGCCTAAAAAAGGGGTTTACAGGCATCCTAGACCCCCTAAAGTCCAGAAAATGTTGGTGGCCAAAAACTGTGCCATTGAGCTCTGAATGTCCCAGAAACATTTGCAGCCTGAAAGGAGCATTAACCCGCATCCTAGACCTCTGAAATTCCCAAAAATAATGTTGACATGAAAAATGCATCCTACACCCCTGAAAGTTCAGAATATGTTAGCAACCAAAAAAGGCCTTAAAATGCCTTTTAGGCCTGCAAGAATGTTGAAAACCTTGGAGGTCAAAAAAAGGGGTTTACAGGTATCCTAGACCCCCTAAAGTCCAGAAAATTTTGGTGGCCCAAAACTGTGCCAGAGAGCTCTGCATGTCCCAAAATCATTTGTAGCCTGAAAGGGGCATTAACCCGCATCCTAGACCACTGAAATTCCCAAAAATCGTTTTGGCAAGAAAAGTGCATCCTTCACACCTGACAGTTCAGAATATGTTAGCATCCCAAAAAAGGCCTTAAAATGCATCTTAGGCCTGCAAAAATGTTGAAAACTTTGGAGGCCCAAAAAAGGGGTTTACAGGCATCCTAGACCCCCTAAAGTCCAGAAAATGTTGGTTGACCAAAAACTGTGCCAGAGAGCTCTGAATGTCCCAAAATCATTTGTAGCCTAAAAAGGGCATTATCCCACACCCTTGACGCCTGAAATTCCCAAAAATATTTTTGGCACAAAAATGCATCCTACACCCCTGAAAGTTCAGAATATGTTAGCAGCCCAAAAAAGGCCTTAAAATGCATCTTAGTCCTGCAAAAATGTTGAAAACTTTGGAGGCCCAAAAAAGGGGTTTACAGGCATCCTAGACCCCCTAAAGTCCAGAAAATGTTGGTTGCCCAAAAACTGTGCCAAAGAGCTCTGAATGTCCCAAAATCATTTGTAGCCAGAAAGGGGCATTAACCCACACCCTTGATGCCTGAAATTCCCAAAAATACTTTTGGCAGAAAAATGCATCCTACACCCCTGAAAGTTCAGAATATGTTAGCCGCCCAAAAAAGGCCTTAAAATGCATCTTAGGCCTGCAGAAATGTTGAAAACTTTGGAGGCCCAAAAAAGGGGTTAAGAGGCATCCTAGACCCCCTAAAGTCCAGAAAATGTTGGTTGACCAAAAACTGTGCCAGAGAGCTCTGAATGTCCCAAAATCATTTGTAGCCTAAAAGGGGCATTATCCCACACCCTTGACGCCTGAAATTCCCAAAAATATTTTTGACACAAAAATGCATCCTACACACCTGAACGTTCAGAATATGTTAGCAGCCCAAAAAAGGCCTTAAAATGCCTGTTATGTCTGGAAAAATGTTGAACACTTTGGAGGCCTAAAAAAGGGGTTTACAGGCATCCTAGACCCCCTAAAGTCCAGAAAATGTTGGTTGACCAAAAACTGTGCCAGAGAGCTCTGAATGTCCCAAAATCATTTGTAGCCTAAAAGGGGCATTATCCCACACCCTTGACGCCTGAAATTCCCAAAAATGTTTTTGACACAAAAATGCATCCTACACACCTGAACGTTCAGAATATGTTAGCAGCCCAAAAAAGGCCTTAAAATGCCTGTTATGTCTGGAAAAATGTTGAACACTTTGGAGGCCTAAAAAAGGGGTTTACAGGCATCCTAGACCCCCTAAAGTCCAGGAAATGTTGGTGGCCAAAAACTGTGCCAGAGAGCTCTGAATGTCCCAGAAACATTTGCAGCCTGAAAGGAGCATTAACCCGCATCCTAGACCACTGAAATTCCCAAAAATAATTTTGACATGAAAAATGCATCCTACACACCCTGAAAGTTCAGAATATGTTAGCAGCCCAAAAAAGGCCTTAAAATGCCTTTTAGGCCTGCAAGAATGTTGAAAACTTTGGAGGTCAAAAAAAGGGGTTTACAGGTATCCTAGACCCCCTAAAGTCCAGAAAATTTTGGTGGCCCAAAACTGTGCCAGAGAGCTCTGCATGTCCCAAAATCATTTGTAGCCTGAAAGGGGCATTAACCCGCATCCTAGACCACTGAAATTCCCAAAAATCGTTTTGGCAAGAAAAGTGCATCCTTCACACCTGACAGTTCAGAATATGTTAGCATCCCAAAAAAGGCCTGAAAATGCATCTTAGGCCTGCAAAAATGTTGAAAACTTTGGAGGCCCAAAAAAGGGGTTTACAGGCATCCTAGACCCCCTAAAGTCCAGAAAATGTTGGTTGACCAAAAACTGTGCCAGGGAGCTCTAAATGTCCCAAAATCATGTGTAGCCTAAAAGGGGCATTATCCCACACCCTTGACGCCTGAAATTCCCAAAAATATTTTTGGCACAAAAATGCATCCTACACCCCTGAAAGTTCAGAATATGTTAGCAGCCCAAAAAAGGCCTTAAAATGCATCTTAGTCCTGCAAAAATGTTGAAAACTTTGGAGGCCCAAAAAAGGGGTTTACAGGCATCCTAGACCCCCTAAAGTCCAGAAAATGTTGGTTGCCCAAAAACTGTGCCAAAGAGCTCTGAATGTCCCAAAATCATTTGTAGCCAGAAAGGGGTATTAACCCACACCCTTGATGCCTGAAATTCCCAAAAATACTTTTGGCAGAAAAATGCATCCTACACCCCTGAAAGTTCAGAATATGTTAGCAGCCCAAAAAAGGCCTTAAAATGCATCTTAGTCCTGCAAAAATGTTGAAAACTTTGGAGGCCCAAAAAAGGGGTTTACAGGCATCCTAGACCCCCTAAAGTCCAGAAAATGTTGGTTGCCCAAAAACTGTGCCAAAGAGCTCTGAATGTCCCAAAATCATTTGTAGCCAGAAAGGGGCATTAACCCACACCCTTGATGCCTGAAATTCCCAAAAATACTTTTGGCAGAAAAATGCATCATACACCCCTGAAAGTTCAGAATATGTTAGCCGCCCAAAAAAGGCCTTAAAATGCATCTTAGGCCTGCAAAAATGTTGAAAACTTTGGAGGCCCAAAAAAGGGGTTTAGAGGCATCCTAGACCCCCTAAAGTCCAGAAAATGTTGGTTGACCAAAAACTGTGCCAAAGAGCTCGGAATGTCCCAAAATCATTTGTAGCCTAAAAGGGGCATTATCCCACACCCTTGACGCCTGAAATTCCCAAAAATATTTTTGACACAAAAATGCATCCTACACACCTGAACGTTCAGAATATGTTAGCAGCCCAAAAAAGGCCTTAAAATGCCTGTTATGTCTGGAAAAATGTTGAACACTTTGGAGGCCTAAAAAGGGGTTTACAGGCATCCTAGACCCCCTAAAGTCCAGAAAATGTTGGTGGCCAAAAACTGTGCCAGAGAGCTCTGAATGTCCCAGAAACATTTGCAGCCTGAAAGGAGCATTAACCCGCATCCTAGACCACTGAAATTCCCAAAAATAATTTTGACACAAAAATGCATCCTACACCCCTGAAAGTTCAGAATATGTTAGCAGCCCAAAAAAGGCCTTAAAATGCCTTTTAGGCCTGCAAGAATGTTGAAAACTTTGGAGGTCAAAAAAAGGGGTTTACAGGTATCCTAGACCCCCTAAAGTCCAGAAAATTTTGGTGGCCCAAAACTGTGCCAGAGAGCTCTGCATGTCCCAGAAACATTTGCAGCCTGAAAGGAGCATTAACCCGCATCCTAGACCACTGAAATTCCCAAAAATAATTTTGACATGAAAAATGCATCCTACACCCCTGAAAGTTCAGAATATGTTACCAGCCCAAAAAAGGCCTTAAAATGCCTTTTAGGCCTGCAAGAATGCTGAAAACTTTGGAGGTCAAAAAAAGGGGTTTACAGGTATCCTAGACCCCCTAAAGTCCAGAAAATTTTGGTGGCCCAAAACTGTGCCAGAGAGCTCTGCATGTCCCAAAATCATTTGTAGCCTGAAAGGGGCATTAACCCGCATCCTAGACCACTGAAATTCCCAAAAATCGTTTTGGCAAGAAAAGTGCATCCTTCACACCTGACAGTTCAGAATATGTTAGCATCCCAAAAAAGGCCTTAAAATGCATCTTAGGCCTGCAAAAATGTTGAAAACTTTGGAGGCCCAAAAAAGGGGTTTACAGGCATCCTAGACCCCCTAAAGTCCAGAAAATGTTGGTTGACCAAAAACTGTGCCAGAGAGCTCTGAATGTCCCAAAATCATTTGTAGCCTAAAAGGGGCATTATCCCACACCCTTGACGCCTGAAATTCCCAAAAATATTTTTGGCACAAAAATGCATCCTACATCCCTGAAAGTTCAGAATATGTTAGCAGCCCAAAAAAGGCCTTAAAATGCATCTTAGTCCTGCAAAAATGTTGAAAACTTTGGAGGCCCAAAAAAGGGGTTTACAGGCATCCTAGACCCCCTAAAGTCCAGAAAATGTTGGTTGCCCAAAAACTGTGCCAAAGAGCTCTGAATGTCCCAAAATCATTTGTAGCCAGAAAGGGGCATTAACCCACACCCTTGATGCCTGAAATTCCCAAAAATACTTTTGGCAGAAAAATGCATCCTACACCCCTGAAAGTTCAGAATATGTTAGCCGCCCAAAAAAGGCCTTAAAATGCATCTTAGGCCTGCAAAAATGTTGAAAACATTGGAGGCCCAAAAAAGGGGTTTACAGGCATCCTAGACCCCCTAAAGTCCAGAAAATGTTGGTTGACCAAAAACTGTGCCAGAGAGCTCTGAATGTCCCAAAATCATTTGTAGCCTAAAAGGGGCATTATCCCACACCCTTGACGCCTGAAATTCCCAAAAATATTTTTGGTACAAAAATGCATCCTACACCCCTGAAAGTTCAGAATATGTTAGCAGCCCAAAAAAGGCCTTAAAATGCATCTTAGTCCTGCAAAAATGTTGAAAACTTTGGAGGCCCAAAAAAGGGGTTTACAGGCATCCTAGACCCCCTAAAGTCCAGAAAATGTTGGTTGACCAAAACCTGTGCCAGAGAGCTCTGAATGTCCCAAAATCATTTGTAGCCTAAAAGGGGCATTATCCCACACCCTTGACGCCTGAAATTCCCAAAAAAAATTTTGACACAAAAATGCATCCTACACACCTGAACGTTCAGAATATGTTAGCAGCCCAAAAAAGGCCTTAAAATGCCTGTTATGTCTGGAAAAATGTTGAACACTTTGGAGGCCTAAAAAAGGGGTTTACAGGCATCCTAGACCCCCTAAAGTCCAGAAAATGTTGGTGGCCAAAAACTGTGCCAGAGAGCTCTGAATGTCCCAGAAACATTTGCAGCTTGAAAGGAGCATTAACCCGCATCCTAGACCACTGACATTCCCAAAAATAATTTTGACATGAAAAATGCATCCTACACCCCTGAAAGTTCAGAATATGTTAGCAGCCCAAAAAAGGCCTTAAAATGCCTTTTAGGCCTGCAAGAATGTTGAAAACTTTGGAGGTCAAAAAAAGGGGTTTACAGGTATCCTAGACCCCCTAAAGTCCAGAAAATGTTGGTTGCCCAAAAACTGTGCCAAAGAGCTCTGAATGTCCCAAAATCATTTGTAGCCAGAAAGGGGCATTAACCCACACCCTTGATGCCTGAAATTCCCAAAAATACTTTTGGCAGAAAAATGCATCCTACACCCCTGAAAGTTCAGAATATGTTAGCCGCCCAAAAAAGGCCTTAAAATGCATCTTAGGCCTGCAAAAATGTTGAAAACATTGGAGGCCCAAAAAAGAGGTTTACAGGCATCCTAGACCCCCTAAAGTCCAGAAAATGTTGGTTGGCCAAAAACTGTGCCAGAGAGCTCTGAATGTCCCAAAATCATTTGTAGCCTAAAAGGGGCATTATCCCACACCCTTGACGCCTGAAATTCCCAAAAATATTTTTGGCACAAAAATGCATCCTACACCCCTGAAAGTTCAGAATATGTTAGCAGCCCAAAAAAGGCCTTAAAATGCATCTTAGTCCTGCAAAAATGTTGAAAACTTTGGAGGCCCAAAAAAGGGGTTTACAGGCATCCTAGACCCCATAAAGTCCAGAAAATGTTGGTTGACCAAAACCTGTGCCAGAGAGCTCTGAATGTCCCAAAATCATTTGTAGCCTAAAAGGGGCATTATCCCACACCCTTGACGCCTGAAATTCCCAAAAAAAATTTTGACACAAAAATGCATCCTACACACCTGAACGTTCAGAATATGTTAGCAGCCCAAAAAAGGCCTTAAAATGCCTGTTATGTCTGGAAAAATGTTGAACACTTTGGAGGCCTAAAAAAGGGGTTTACAGGCATCCTAGACCCCCTAAAGTCCAGAAAATGTTGGTGGCCAAAAACTGTGCCAGAGAGCTCTGAATGTCCCAGAAACATTTGCAGCTTGAAAGGAGCATTAACCCGCATCCTAGACCACTGACATTCCCAAAAATAATTTTGACATGAAAAATGCATCCTACACCCCTGAAAGTTCAGAATATGTTAGCAGCCCAAAAAAGGCCTTAAAATGCCTTTTAGGCCTGCAAGAATGTTGAAAACTTTGGAGGTCAAAAAAAGGGGTTTACAGGTATCCTAGACCCCCTAAAGTCCAGAAAATTTTGGTGGCCCAAAACTGTGCCAGAGAGCTCTGCATGTCCCAGAAACATTTGCAGCCTGAAAGGAGCATTAACCCGCATCCTAGACCACTGAAATTCCCAAAAATAATTTTGACATGAAAAATGCATCCTACACCCCTGAAAGTTCAGAATATGTTACCAGCCCAAAAAAGGCCTTAAAATGCCTTTTAGGCCTGCAAGAATGCTGAAAACTTTGGAGGTCAAAAAAAGGGGTTTACAGGTATCCTAGACCCCCTAAAGTCCAGAAAATTTTGGTGGCCCAAAACTGTGCCAGAGAGCTCTGCATGTCCCAAAATCATTTGTAGCCTGAAAGGGGCATTAACCCGCATCCTAGACCACTGAAATTCCCAAAAATCGTTTTGGCAAGAAAAGTGCATCCTTCACACCTGACAGTTCAGAATATGTTAGCATCCCAAAAAAGGCCTTAAAATGCATCTTAGGCCTGCAAAAATGTTGAAAACTTTGGAGGCCCAAAAAAGGGGTTTACAGGCATCCTAGACCCCCTAAAGTCCAGAAAATGTTGGTTGACCAAAAACTGTGCCAGAGAGCTCTGAATGTCCCAAAATCATTTGTAGCCTAAAAGGGGCATTATCCCACACCCTTGACGCCTGAAATTCCCAAAAATATTTTTGGCACAAAAATGCATCCTACACCCCTGAAAGTTCAGAATATGTTAGCAGCCCAAAAAAGGCCTTAAAATGCATCTTAGTCCTGCAAAAATGTTGAAAACTTTGGAGGCCCAAAAAAGGGGTTTACAGGCATCCTAGACCCCCTAAAGTCCAGAAAATGTTGGTTGCCCAAAAACTGTGCCAAAGAGCTCTGAATGTCCCAAAATCATTTGTAGCCAGAAAGGGGCATTAACCCACACCCTTGATGCCTGAAATTCCCAAAAATACTTTTGGCAGAAAAATGCATCCTACACCCCTGAAAGTTCAGAATATGTTAGCTGCCCAAAAAAGGCCTTAAAATGCATCTTAGGCCTGCAAAAATGTTGAAAACATTGGAGGCCCAAAAAAGGGGTTTACAGGCATCCTAGACCCCCTAAAGTCCAGAAAATGTTGGTTGACCAAAAACTGTGCCAGAGAGCTCTGAATGTCCCAAAATCATTTGTAGCCTAAAAGGGGCATTATCCCACACCCTTGACGCCTGAAATTCCCAAAAATATTTTTGGCACAAAAATGCATCCTACACCCCTGAAAGTTCAGAATATGTTAGCAGCCCAAAAAAGGCCTTAAAATGCATCTTAGTCCTGCAAAAATGTTGAAAACTTTGGAGGCCCAAAAAAGGGGTTTACAGGCATCCTAGACCCCCTAAAGTCCAGAAAATGTTGGTTGCCCAAAAACTGTGCCAAAGAGCTCTGAATGTCCCAAAATCATTTGTAGCCAGAAAGGGGCATTAACCCACACCCTTGATGCCTGAAATTCCCAAAAATACTTTTGGCAGAAAAATGCATCCTACACCCCTGAAAGTTCAGAATATGTTAGCCGCCCAAAAAAGGCCTTAAAATGCATCTTAGGCCTGCAAAAATGTTGAAAACTTTGGAGGCCCAAAAAAGGGGTTTAGAGGCATCCTAGACCCCCTAAAGTCCAGAAAATGTTGGTTGACCAAAAACTGTGCCAGAGAGCTCTGAATGTCCCAAAATCATTTGGAGCCTAAAAGGGGCATTATCCCACACCCTTGACGCCTGAAATTCCCAAAAATATTTTTGACACAAAAATGCATCCTACACACCTGAACGTTCAGAATATGTTAGCAGCCCAAAAAAGGCCTTAAAATGCCTGTTATGTCTGGAAAAATGTTGAACACTTTGGAGGCCTAAAAAAGGGGTTTACAGGCATCCTAGACCCCCTAAAGTCCAGAAAATGTTGGTGGCCAAAAACTGTGCCAGAGAGCTCTGAATGTCCCAGAAACATTTGCAGCTTGAAAGGAGCATTAACCCGCATCCTAGACCACTGACATTCCCAAAAATAATTTTGACATGAAAAATGCATCCTACACCCCTGAAAGTTCAGAATATGTTAGCAGCCCAAAAAAGGCCTTAAAATGCCTTTTAGGCCTGCAAGAATGTTGAAAACTTTGGAGGTCAAAAAAAGGGGTTTACAGGTATCCTAGACCCCCTAAAGTCCAGAAAATTTTGGTGGCCCAAAACTGTGCCAGAGAGCTCTGCATGTCCCAAAATCATTTGTAGCCTGAAAGGGGCATTAACCCGCATCCTAGACCACTGAAATTCGCAAAAATCGTTTTGGCAAGAAAAGTGCATCCTTCACACCTGACAGTTCAGAATATGTTAGCATCCCAAAAAAGGCCTTAAAATGCATCTTAGGCCTGCAAAAATGTTGAAAACTTTGGAGGCCCAAAAAAGGGGTTTACAGGCATCCTAGACCTCCTAAAGTCCAGAAAATGTTGGTTGACCAAAAACTGTGCCAGAGAGCTCTGAATGTCCCAAAATCATTTGTAGCCTAAAAGGGGCATTATCCCACACCCTTGACGCCTGAAATTCCCAAAAATATTTTTGGCACAAAAATGCATCCTACACCCCTGAAAGTTCAGAATATGTTAGCAGCCCAAAAAAGGCCTTAAAATGCATCTTAGTCCTGCAAAAATGTTGAAAACTTTGGAGGCCCAAAAAAGGGGTTTACAGGCATCCTAGACCCCCTAAAGTCCAGAAAATGTTGGTTGCCCAAAAACTGTGCCAAAGAGCTCTGAATGTCCCAAAATCATTTGTAGCCAGAAAGGGGCATTAACCCACACCCTTGATGCCTGAAATTCCCAAAAATACTTTTGGCAGAAAAATGCATCCTACACCCCTGAAAGTTCAGAATATGTTAGCCGCCCAAAAAAGACCTTAAAATGCATCTTAGGCCTGCAAAAATGTTGAAAACATTGGAGGCCCAAAAAAGGGGTTTACAGGCATCCTAGACCCCCTAAAGTCCAGAAAATGTTGGTTGACCAAAACCTGTGCCAGAGAGCTCTGAATGTCCCAAAATCATTTGTAGCCTAAAAGGGGCATTATCCCACACCCTTGACGCCTGAAATTCCCAAAAAAAATTTTGACACAAAAATGCATCCTACACACCTGAACGTTCAGAATATGTTAGCAGCCCAAAAAAGGCCTTAAAATGCCTGTTATGTCTGGAAAAATGTTAAACACTTTGGAGGCCTAAAAAAGGGGTTTACAGGCATCCTAGACCCCCTAAAGTCCAGAAAATGTTGGTGGCCAAAAACTGTGCCAGGGAGCTCTGAATGTCCCAGAAACATTTGCAGCTTGAAAGGAGCATTAACCCGCATCCTAGACCACTGACATTCCCAAAAATAATTTTGACATGAAAAATGCATCCTACACCCCTGAAAGTTCAGAATATGTTAGCAGCCCAAAAAAGGCCTTAAAATGCCTTTTAGGCCTGCAAGAATGTTGAAAACTTTGGAGGTCAAAAAAAGGGGTTTACAGGTATCCTAGACCCCCTAAAGTCCAGAAAATTTTGGTGGCCCAAAACTGTGCCAGAGAGCTCTGCATGTCCCAGAAACATTTGCAGCCTGAAAGGAGCATTAACCCGCATCCTAGACCACTGAAATTCCCAAAAATAATTTTGACATGAAAAATGCATCCTACACCCCTGAAAGTTCAGAATATGTTACCAGCCCAAAAAAGGCCTTAAAATGCCTTTTAGGCCTGCAAGAATGCTGAAAACTTTGGAGGTCAAAAAAAGGGGTTTACAGGTATCCTAGACCCCCTAAAGTCCAGAAAATTTTGGTGGCCCAAAACTGTGCCAGAGAGCTCTGCATGTCCCAAAATCATTTGTAGCCTGAAAGGGGCATTAACCCGCATCCTAGACCACTGAAATTCCCAAAAATCGTTTTGGCAAGAAAAGTGCATCCTTCACACCTGACAGTTCAGAATATGTTAGCATCCCAAAAAAGGCCTTAAAATGCATCTTAGGCCTGCAAAAATGTTGAAAACTTTGGAGGCCCAAAAAAGGGGTTTACAGGCATCCTAGACCCCCTAAAGTCCAGAAAATGTTGGTTGACCAAAAACTGTGCCAGAGAGCTCTGAATGTCCCAAAATCATTTGTAGCCTAAAAGGGGCATTATCCCACACCCTTGACGCCTGAAATTCCCAAAAATATTTTTGGCACAAAAATGCATCCTACACCCCTGAAAGTTCAGAATATGTTAGCAGCCCAAAAAAGGCCTTAAAATGCATCTTAGTCCTGCAAAAATGTTGAAAACTTTGGAGGCCCAAAAAAGGGGTTTACAGGCATCCTAGACCCCCTAAAGTCCAGAAAATGTTGGTTGCCCAAAAACTGTGCCAAAGAGCTCTGAATGTCCCAAAATCATTTGTAGCCAGAAAGGGGCATTAACCCACACCCTTGATGCCTGAAATTCCCAAAAATACTTTTGGCAGAAAAATGCATCCTACACCCCTGAAAGTTCAGAATATGTTAGCTGCCCAAAAAAGGCCTTAAAATGCATCTTAGGCCTGCAAAAATGTTGAAAACATTGGAGGCCCAAAAAAGGGGTTTACAGGCATCCTAGACCCCCTAAAGTCAAGAAAATGTTGGTTGACCAAAAACTGTGCCAGAGAGCTCTGAATGTCCCAAAATCATTTGTAGCCTAAAAGGGGCATTATCCCACACCCTTGACGCCTGAAATTCCCAAAAATATTTTTGGCACAAAAATGCATCCTACACCCCTGAAAGTTCAGAATATGTTAGCAGCCCAAAAAAGGCCTTAAAATGCCTGTTATGTCTGGAAAAATGTTGAACACTTTGGAGGCCTAAAAAAGGGGTTTACAGGCATCCTAGACCCCCTAAAGTCCAGAAAATGTTGGTGGCCAAAAACTGTGCCAGAGAGCTCTGAATGTCCCAGAAACATTTGCAGCTTGAAAGGAGCATTAACCCGCATCCTAGACCACTGACATTCCCAAAAATAATTTTGACATGAAAAATGCATCCTACACCCCTGAAAGTTCAGAATATGTTAGCAGCCCAAAAAAGGCCTTAAAATGCCTTTTAGGCCTGCAAGAATGTTGAAAACTTTGGAGGTCAAAAAAAGGGGTTTACAGGTATCCTAGACCCCCTAAAGTCCAGAAAATTTTGGTGGCCCAAAACTGTGCCAGAGAGCTCTGCATGTCCCAAAATCATTTGTAGCCTGAAAGGGGCATTAACCCGCATCCTAGACCACTGAAATTCGCAAAAATCGTTTTGGCAAGAAAAGTGCATCCTTCACACCTGACAGTTCAGAATATGTTAGCATCCCAAAAAAGGCCTTAAAATGCATCTTAGGCCTGCAAAAATGTTGAAAACTTTGGAGGCCCAAAAAAGGGGTTTACAGGCATCCTAGACCTCCTAAAGTCCAGAAAATGTTGGTTGACCAAAAACTGTGCCAGAGAGCTCTGAATGTCCCAAAATCATTTGTAGCCTAAAAGGGGCATTATCCCACACCCTTGACGCCTGAAATTCCCAAAAATATTTTTGGCACAAAAATGCATCCTACACCCCTGAAAGTTCAGAATATGTTAGCAGCCCAAAAAAGGCCTTAAAATGCATCTTAGTCCTGCAAAAATGTTGAAAACTTTGGAGGCCCAAAAAAGGGGTTTACAGGCATCCTAGACCCCCTAAAGTCCAGAAAATGTTGGTTGCCCAAAAACTGTGCCAAAGAGCTCTGAATGTCCCAAAATCATTTGTAGCCAGAAAGGGGCATTAACCCACACCCTTGATGCCTGAAATTCCCAAAAATACTTTTGGCAGAAAAATGCATCCTACACCCCTGAAAGTTCAGAATATGTTAGCCGCCCAAAAAAGGCCTTAAAATGCATCTTAGGCCTGCAAAAATGTTGAAAACTTTGGAGGCCCAAAAAAGGGGTTTAGAGGCATCCTAGACCCCCTAAAGTCCAGAAAATGTTGGTTGACCAAAATCTGTGCCAGAGAGCTCTGAATGTCCCAAAATCATTTGTAGCCTAAAAGGGGCATTATCCCACACCCTTGACGCCTGAAATTCCCAAAAATATTTTTGGCACAAAAATGCATCCTACACCCCTGAAAGTTCAGAATATGTTAGCAGCCCAAAAAAGGCCTTAAAATGCATCTTAGTCCTGCAAAAATGTTGAAAACTTTGGAGGCCCAAAAAAGGGGTTTACAGGCATCCTAGACCCCCTAAAGTCCAGAAAATGTTGGTTGCCCAAAAACTGTGCCAAAGAGCTCTGAATGTCCCAAAATCATTTGTAGCCAGAAAGGGGCATTAACCCACACCCTTGATGCCTGAAATTCCCAAAAATACTTTTGGCAGAAAAATGCATCCTACACCCCTGAAAGTTCAGAATATGTTAGCCGCCCAAAAAAGGCCTTAAAATGCATCTTAGGCCTGCAAAAATGTTGAAAACTTTGGAGGCCCAAAAAAGGGGTTTAGAGGCATCCTAGACCCCCTAAAGTCCAGAAAATGTTGGTTGACCAAAAACTGTGCCAGAGAACTCTGAATGTCCCAAAATCATTTGTAGCCTGTAAGAGGCATTAACCCGCATCCTAGACCACTGAAATTCCCAGAAATCGTTTTGGCAAGAAAAGTGCATCCTTCACACCTGACAGTTCAGAATATGTTAGTATCCCAAAAAAGGCCTTAAAATGCATCTTAGGCCTGCAAAAATGTTGAAAACTTTGGAGGCCCAAAAAAGGGGTTTACAGGCATCCTAGACCCCCTAAAGTCCAGAAAATGTTGGTTGACCAAAAACTGTGCCAGAGAGCTCTGAATGTCCCAAAATCATTTGTAGCCTAAAAGGGGCATTATCCCACACCCTTGACGCCTGAAATTCCCAAAAATATTTTTGACACAAAAATGCATCCTACACACCTGAACGTTCAGAATATGTTAGCAGCCCAAAAAAGGCCTTAAAATGCATCTTAGGCCTGCAAAAATGTTGAAAACTTTGGAGGCCCAAAAAAGGGGTTTACAGGCATCCTAGACCCCCTAAAGTCCAGAAAATGTTGGTTGACCAAAAACTGTGCCAGAGAGCTCTGCATGTCCCAAAATCATTTGTAGCCTGAAAGGGGCATTAACCCGCATCCTAGACCACTGAAATTCCCAAAAATCGTTTTGGCAAGAAAAGTGCATCCTTCACTCCTGACAGTTCAGAATATGTTAGCATCCCAAAAAAGGCCTTAAAATGCCTATTATGTCTGGAAAAATGTTGAACACTTTGGAGGCCTAAAAAAGGGGTTTACAGGCATCCTAGACCCCCTAAAGTCCAGAAAATGTTGGTTGACCAAAAACTGTGCCAGAGAGCTCTGAATGTCCCAAAATCATTTGTAGCCTAAAAGGGGCATTATCCCACACCCTTGACGCCTGAAATTCCCAAAAATGTTTTTGACACAAAAATGCATCCTACACACCTGAACGTTCAGAATATGTTAGCAGCCCAAAAAAGGCCTTAAAATGCCTGTTATGTCTGGAAAAATGTTGAACACTTTGGAGGCCTAAAAAAGGGGTTTACAGGCATCCTAGACCCCCTAAAGTCCAGGAAATGTTGGTGGCCAAAAACTGTGCCAGAGAGCTCTGAATGTCCCAGAAACATTTGCAGCCTGAAAGGAGCATTAACCCGCATCCTAGACCACTGAAATTCCCAAAAATAATTTTGACATGAAAAATGCTTCCTACACACCCTGAAAGTTCAGAATATGTTAGCAGCCCAAAAAAGGCCTTAAAATGCCTTTTAGGCCTGCAAGAATGTTGAAAACTTTGGAGGTCAAAAAAAGGGGTTTACAGGTATCCTAGACCCCCTAAAGTCCAGAAAATTTTGGTGGTCCAAAACTGTACCAGAGAGCTCTGCATGTCCCAAAATCATTTGTAGCCTGAAAGGGGCATTAACCCGCATCCTAGACCACTGAAATTCCCAAAAATCGTTTTGGCAAGAAAAGTGCATCCTTCACACCTGACAGTTCAGAATATGTTAGCATCCCAAAAAAGGCCTTAAAATGCATCTTAGGCCTGCAAAAATGTTGAAAACTTTGGAGGCACAAAAAAGGGGTTTACAGGCATCCTAGACCCCCTAAAGTCCAGAAAATGTTGGTTGACCAAAAACTGTGCCAGAGAGCTCTGAATGTCCCAAAATCATGTGTAGCCTAAAAGGGGCATTATCCCACACCCTTGACGCCTGAAATTCCCAAAAATATTTTTGGCACAAAAATGCATCCTACACCCCTGAAAGTTCAGAATATGTTAGCAGCCCAAAAAAGGCCTTAAAATGCATCTTAGTCCTGCAAAAATGTTGAAAACTTTGGAGGCCCAAAAAAGGGGTTTACAGGCATCCTAGACCCCCTAAAGTCCAGAAAATGTTGGTTGCCCAAAAACTGTGCCAAAGAGCTCTGAATGTCCCAAAATCATTTGTAGCCAGAAAGGGGTATTAACCCACACCCTTGATGCCTGAAATTCCCAAAAATACTTTTGGCAGAAAAATGCATCCTACACCCCTGAAAGTTCAGAATATGTTAGCCGCACAAAAAAGGCCTTAAAATGCATCTTAGGCCTGCAAAAATGTTGAAAACTTTGGAGGCCCAAAAAAGGGGTTTAGAGGTATCCTAGACCCCCTAAAGTCCAGAAAATGTTGGTTGACCAAAAACTGTGCCAGAGAGCTCTGAATGTCCCAAAATCATTTGTAGCCAGAAAGGGGCATTAACTCACACCCTTGATGCCTGAAATTCCCAAAAATACTTTTGGCAGAAAAATGCATCCTACACCCCTGAAAGTTCAGAATATGTTAGCCGCCCAAAAAAGGCCTTAAAATGCATCTCAGGCCTGCAAAAATGTTGAAAACTTTGGAGGCCCAAAAAAGGGGTTTAGAGGCATCCTAGACCCCCTAAAGTCCAGAAAATGTTGGTTGACCAAAACCTGTGCCAGAGAGCTCTGAATGTCCCAAAATCATTTGTAGCCTAAAAGGGGCATTATCCCACACCCTTGACGCCTGAAATTCCCAAAAAAAATTTTGACACAAAAATGCATCCTACACACCTGAACGTTCAGAATATGTTAGCAGCCCAAAAAAGGCCTTAAAATGCCTGTTATGTCTGGAAAAATGTTGAACACTTTGGAGGCCTAAAAAGGGGTTTACAGGCATCCTAGACCCCCTAAAGTCCAGAAAATGTTGGTGGCCAAAAACTGTGCCAGAGAGCTCTGAATGTCCCAGAAACATTTGCAGCCTGAAAGGAGCATTAACCCGCATCCTAGACCACTGAAATTCCCAAAAATAATTTTGACATGAAAAATGCATCCTACACCCCTGAAAGTTCAGAATATGTTAGCAGCCCAAAAAAGGCCTTAAAATGCCTTTTAGGCCTGCAAGAATGTTGAAAACTTTGGAGGTCAAAAAAAGGGGTTTACAGGTATCCTAGACCCCCTAAAGTCCAGAAAATTTTGGTGGCCCAAAACTGTGCCAGAGAGCTCTGCATGTCCCAGAAACATTTGCAGCCTGAAAGGAGCATTAACCCGCATCCTAGACCACTGAAATTCCCAAAAATAATTTTGACATGAAAAATGCATCCTACACCCCTGAAAGTTCAGAATATGTTACCAGCCCAAAAAAGGCCTTAAAATGCCTTTTAGGCCTGCAAGAATGCTGAAAACTTTGGAGGTCAAAAAAAGGGGTTTACAGGTATCCTAGACCCCCTAAAGTCCAGAAAATTTTGGTGGCCCAAAACTGTGCCAGAGAGCTCTGCATGTCCCAAAATCATTTGTAGCCTGAAAGGGGCATTAACCCGCATCCTAGACCACTGAAATTCCCAAAAATCGTTTTGGCAAGAAAAGTGCATCCTTCACACCTGACAGTTCAGAATATGTTAGCATCCCAAAAAAGGCCTTAAAATGCATCTTAGGCCTGCAAAAATGTTGAAAACTTTGGAGGCCCAAAAAAGGGGTTTACAGGCATCCTAGACCCCCTAAAGTCCAGAAAATGTTGGTTGACCAAAAACTGTGCCAGAGAGCTCTGAATGTCCCAAAATCATTTGTAGCCTAAAAGGGGCATTATCCCACACCCTTGACGCCTGAAATTCCCAAAAATATTTTTGGCACAAAAATGCATCCTACACCCCTGAAAGTTCAGAATATGTTAGCAGCCCAAAAAAGGCCTTAAAATGCATCTTAGTCCTGCAAAAATGTTGAAAACTTTGGAGGCCCAAAAAAGGGGTTTACAGGCACCCTAGACCCCCTAAAGTCCAGAAAATGTTGGTTGCCCAAAAACTGTGCCAAAGAGCTCTGAATGTCCCAAAATCATTTGTAGCCAGAAAGGGGCATTAACCCACACCCTTGATGCCTGAAATTCCCAAAAATACTTTTGGCAGAAAAATGCATCCTACACCCCTGAAAGTTCAGAATATGTTAGCCGCCCAAAAAAGGCCTTAAAATGCATCTTAGGCCTGCAAAAATGTTGAAAACATTGGAGGCCCAAAAAAGGGGTTTACAGGCATCCTAGACCCCCTAAAGTCCAGAAAATGTTGGTTGACCAAAAACTGTGCCAGAGAGCTCTGAATGTCCCAAAATCATTTGTAGCCTAAAAGGGGCATTATCCCACACCCTTGACGCCTGAAATTCCCAAAAATATTTTTGGCACAAAAATGCATCCTACACCCCTGAAAGTTCAGAATATGTTAGCAGCCCAAAAAAGGCCTTAAAATGCATCTTAGTCCTGCAAAAATGTTGAAAACTTTGGAGGCCCAAAAAAGGGGTTTACAGGCATCCTAGACCCCCTAAAGTCCAGAAAATGTTGGTTGCCCAAAAACTGTGCCAAAGAGCTCTGAATGTCCCAAAATCATTTGTAGCCAGAAAGGGGCATTAACCCACACCCTTGATGCCTGAAATTCCCAAAAATACTTTTGGCAGAAAAATGCATCCTACACCCCTGAAAGTTCAGAATATGTTAGCCGCCCAAAAAAGGCCTTAAAATGCATCTTAGGCCTGCAAAAATGTTGAAAACTTTGGAGGCCCAAAAAAGGGGTTTAGAGGCATCCTAGACCCCCTAAAGTCCAGAAAATGTTGGTTGACCAAAAACTGTGCCAGAGAGCTCTGAATGTCCCAAAATCATTTGGAGCCTAAAAGGGGCATTATCCCACACCCTTGACGCCTGAAATTCCCAAAAATATTTGTTGACACAAAAATGCATCCTACACACCTGAACGTTCAGAATATGTTAGCAGCCCAAAAAAGGCCTTAAAATGCCTGTTATGTCTGGAAAAATGTTGAACACTTTGGAGGCCTAAAAAAGGGGTTTACAGGCATCCTAGACCCCCTAAAGTCCAGAAAATGTTGGTGGCCAAAAACTGTGCCAGAGAGCTCTGAATGTCCCAGAAACATTTGCAGCTTGAAAGGAGCATTAACCCGCATCCTAGACCACTGACATTCCCAAAAATAATTTTGACATGAAAAATGCATCCTACACCCCTGAAAGTTCAGAATATGTTAGCAGCCCAAAAAAGGCCTTAAAATGCCTTTTAGGCCTGCAAGAATGTTGAAAACTTTGGAGGTCAAAAAAGGGGGTTTACAGGTATCCTAGACCCCCTAAAGTCCAGAAAATTTTGGTGGCCCAAAACTGTGCCAGAGAGCTCTGCATGTCCCAAAATCATTTGTAGCCTGAAAGGGGCATTAACCCGCATCCTAGACCACTGAAATTCGCAAAAATCGTTTTGGCAAGAAAAGTGCATCCTTCACACCTGACAGTTCAGAATATGTTAGCATCCCAAAAAAGGCCTTAAAATGCATCTTAGGCCTGCAAAAATGTTGAAAACTTTGGAGGCCCAAAAAAGGGGTTTACAGGCATCCTAGACCTCCTAAAGTCCAGAAAATGTTGGTTGACCAAAAACTGTGCCAGAGAGCTCCGAATGTCCCAAAATCATTTGTAGCCTAAAAGGGGCATTATCCCACACCCTTGACGCCTGAAATTCCCAAAAATATTTTTGGCACAAAAATGCATCCTACACCCCTGAAAGTTCAGAATATGTTAGCAGCCCAAAAAAGGCCTTAAAATGCATCTTAGTCCTGCAAAAATGTTGAAAACTTTGGAGGCCCAAAAAAAGGGTTTACAGGCATCCTAGACCCCCTAAAGTCCAGAAAATGTTGGTTGCCCAAAAACTGTGCCAAAGAGCTCTGAATGTCCCAAAATCATTTGTAGCCAGAAAGGGGCATTAACCCACACCCTTGATGCCTGAAATTCCCAAAAATACTTTTGGCAGAAAAATGCATCCTACACCCCTGAAAGTTCAGAATATGTTAGCCGCCCAAAAAAGGCCATAAAATGCATCTTAGGCCTGCAAAAATGTTGAAAACTTTGGAGGCCCAAAAAAGGGGTTTAGAGGCATCCTAGACCCCCTAAAGTCCAGAAAATGTTGGTTGACCAAAATCTGTGCCAGAGAGCTCTGAATGTCCCAAAATCATTTGTAGCCTAAAAGGGGCATTATCCCACACCCTTGACGCCTGAAATTCCCAAAAATATTTTTGGCACAAAAATGCATCCTACACCCCTGAAAGTTCAGAATATGTTAGCAGCCCAAAAAAGGCCTTAGAATGCATCTTAGTCCTGCAAAAATGTTGAAAACTTTGGAGGCCCAAAAAAGGGGTTTACAGGTATCCTAGAGCCCCTAAAGTCCAGAAAATTTTGGTGGCCCAAAACTGTGCCAGAGAGCTCTGCATGTCCCAAAATCATTTGTAGCCTGAAAGGGGCATTAACCCGCATCCTAGACCACTGAAATTCCCAAAAATCGTTTTGGCAAGAAAAGTGCATCCTTCACACCTGACAGTTCAGAATATGTTAGCATCCCAAAAAAGGCCTTAAAATGCATCTTAGGCCTGCAAAAATGTTGAAAACTTTGGAGGCCCAAAAAAGGGGTTTACAGGCATCCTAGACCCCCTAAAGTCCAGAAAATGTTGGTTGACCAAAAACTGTGCCAGAGAGCTCTGAATGTCCCAAAATCATTTGTAGCCTAAAAAGGGCATTATCCCACACCCTTGACGCCTGAAATTCCCAAAAATATTTTTGGCACAAAAATGCATCCTACACCCCTGAAAGTTCAGAATATGTTAGCAGCCCAAAAAAGGCCTTAAAATGCATCTTAGGCCTGCAAAAATGTTGAAAACTTTGGAGGCCCAAAAAAGGGGTTTACAGGCATCCTAGACCCCCTAAAGTCCAGAAAATGTTGGTTGCCCAAAAACTGTGCCAAAGAGCTCTGAATGTCCCAAAATCATTTGTAGCCAGAAAGGGGCATTAACCCACACCCTTGATGCCTGAAATTCCCAAAAATACTTTTGGCAGAAAAATGCATCCTACACACCTGAACGTTCAGAATATGTTAGCAGCCCAAAAAAGGCCTTAAAATGCCTGTTATGTCTGGAAAAATGTTGAACACTTTGGAGGCCTAAAAAAGGGGTTTACAGGCATCCTAGACCCCCTAAAGTCCAGAAAATTTTGGTGGCCCAAAACTGTGCCAGAGAGCTCTGCATGTCCCAAAATCATTTGTAGCCTGAAAGGGGCATTAACCTGCATCCTAGACCACTGAAATTCCCAAAAATCGTTTTGGCAAGAAAAGTGCATCCTTCACACCTGACAGTTCAGAATATGTTAGCATCCCAAAAAAGACCTTAAAATGCATCTTAGGCCTGCAAAAATGTTGAAAACTTTGGAGGCCCAAAAAAGGGGTTTACAGGCATCCTAGACCCCCTAAAGTCCAGAAAATGTTGGTTGACCAAAAACTGTGCCAGAGAGCTCTGAATGTCCCAAAATCATTTGTAGCCTAAAAGGGGCATTATCCCACACCCTTGACGCCTGAAATTCCCAAAAATATTTTTGGCACAAAAATGCATCCTACACCCCTGAAAGTTCTGAATATGTTAGCAGCCCAAAAAAGGCCTTAAAATGCATCTTAGTCCTGCAAAAATGTTGAAAACTTTGGAGGCCCAAAAAAGGGGTTTACAGGCATCCTAGACCCCCTAAAGTCCAGAAAATGTTGGTTGCCCAAAAACTGTGCCAAAGAGCTCTGAATGTCCCAAAATCATTTGTAGCCAGAAAGGGGCATTAACCCAGACCTTGATGCCTGAAATTCCCAAAAATACTTTTGGCAGAAAAATGCATCCTACACACCTGAACGTTCAGAATATGTTAGCAGCCCAAAAAAGGCCTTAAAATGCCTGTTATGTCTGGAAAAATGTTGAACACTTTGGAGGCCTAAAAAAGGGGTTTACAGGCATCCTAGACCCCCTAAAGTCCAGAAAATGTTGGTGGCCAAAAACTGTGCCAGAGAGCTCTGAATGTCCCAGAAACATTTGCAGCTTGAAAGGAGCACTAACCCGCATCCTAGACCACTGAAATTCCCAAAAATAATTTTGACATGAAAAATGCATCCTACACCCCTGAAAGTTCAGAATATGTTAGCAGCCCAAAAAAGGCCTTAAAATGCCTTTTAGGCCTGCAAGAATGTTGAAAACTTTGGAGGTCAAAAAAAGGGGTTTACAGGTATCCTAGACCCCCTAAAGTCCAGAAAATTGTGGTGGCCCAAAACTGTGCCAGAGAGCTCTGCATGTCCCAAAATCATTTGTAGCCTGAAAGGGGCATTAACCCGCATCCTAGACCACTGAAATTCCCAAAAATCGTTTTGGCAAGAAAAGTGCATCCTTCACACCTGACAGTTCAGAATATGTTAGCATCCCAAAAAAGGCCTTAAAATGCATCTTAGGCCTGCAAAAATGTTGAAAACTTTGGAGGCCCAAAAAAGGGGTTTACAGGCATCCTAGACCCCCTAAAGTCCAGAAAATGTTGGTTGACCAAAAACTGTGCCAGAGAGCTCTGAATGTCCCAAAATCATTTGTAGCCTAAAAGGGGCATTATCCCACACCCTTGACGCCTGAAATTCCCAAAAATATTTTTGGCACAAAAATGCATCCTACACCCCTGAAAGTTCAGAATATGTTAGCAGCCCAAAAAAGGCCTTAAAATGCATCTTAGTCCTGCAAAAATGTTGAAAACTTTGGAGGCCCAAAAAAGGGGTTTACAGGCATCCTAGACCCCCTAAAGTCCAGAAAATGTTGGTTGACCAAAAACTGTGCCAGAGAGCTCTGAATGTCCCAAAATCATTTGTAGCCTAAAAGGGGCATTATCCCACACCCTTGACGCCTGAAATTCCCAAAAATATTTTTGGCACAAAAATGCATCCTACACCCCTGAAAGTTCAGAATATGTTAGCAGCCCAAAAAAGGCCTTAAAATGCATCTTAGTCCTGCAAAAATGTTGAAAACTTTGGAGGCCCAAAAAAGGGGTTTAGAGGCATCCTAGACCCCCTAAAGTCCAGAAAATGTTGGTTGACCAAAAACTGTGCCAAAGAGCTCGGAATGTCCCAAAATCATTTGTAGCCTAAAAGGGGCATTATCCCACACCCTTGACGCCTGAAATTCCCAAAAATATTTTTGACACAAAAATGCATCCTACACACCTGAACGTTCAGAATATGTTAGCAGCCCAAAAAAGGCCTTAAATGCCTGTTATGTCTGGAAAAATGTTGAACACTTTGGAGGCCTAAAAAAGGGGTTTACAGGCATCCTAGACCCCCTAAAGCCCAGAAAATGTTGGTGGCCAAAAACTGTGCCAGAGAGCTCTGAATGTCCCAGAAACATTTGCAGCCTGAAAGGAGCATTAACCCGCATCCTAGACCACTGACATTCCCAAAAATAATTTTGACATGAAAAATGCATTCTACACCCCTGAAAGTTCAGAATATGTTAGCAGCCCAAAAAAGACCTTAAAATGCCTTTTAGGCCTGCAAGAATGTTGAAAACTTTGGAGGTCAAAAAAGGGGTTTACAGGTATCCTAGACCCCCTAAAGTCCAGAAAATTTTGGTGGCCCAAAACTGTGCCAGAGAGCTCTGCATGTCCCAAAATCATTTGTAGCCTGAAAGGGGCATTAACCCGCATCCTAGACCACTGAAATTCCCAAAAATCGTTTTGGCAAGAAAAGTGCATCCTTCACACCTGACAGTTCAGAATATGTTAGCATCCCAAAAAAGGCCTTAAAATGCATCTTAGGCCTGCAAAAATGTTGAAAACTTTGGAGGCCCAAAAAAGGGGTTTACAGGCATCCTAGACCCCCTAAAGTCCAGAAAATGTTGGTTGACCAAAAACTGTGCCAGAGAGCTCTGAATGTCCCAAAATCATTTGTAGCCTAAAAGGGGCATTATCCCACACCCTTGACGCCTGAAATTCCCAAAAATATTTTTGGCACAAAAATGCATCCTACACCCCTGAAAGTTCAGAATATGTTAGCAGCCCAAAAAAGGCCTTAAAATGCATCTTAGTCCTGCAAAAATGTTGAAAACTTTGGAGGCCCAAAAAAGGGGTTTACAGGCATCCTAGACCCCCTAAAGTCCAGAAAATGTTGGTTGCCCAAAAACTGTGCCAAAGAGCTCTGAATGTCCCAAAATCATTTGTAGCCAGAAAGGGGCATTAACCCACACCCTTGATGCCTGAAATTCCCAAAAATACTTTTGGCAGAAAAATGCATCCTACACCCCTGAAAGTTCAGAATATGTTAGCCGCCCATAAAAGGCCTTAAAATGCATCTTAGGCCTGCAAAAATGTTGAAAACTTTGGAGGCCCAAAAAAGGGGTTTACAGGCATCCTAGACCCCCTAAAGTCCAGAAAATGTTGGTTGACCAAAAACTGTGCCAGAGAGCTCTGAATGTCCCAAAATCATTTGTAGCCTAAAAGGGGCATTATCCCACACCCTTGACACCTGAAATTCCCAAAAATATTTTTGGCACAAAAATGCATCCTACACCCCTGAAAGTTCAGAATATGTTAGCAGCCCAAAAAAAGGCCTTAAAATGCATCTTAGTCCTGCAAAAATGTTGAAAACTTTGGAGGCCCAAAAAAGGGGTTTACAGGCATCCTAGACCCCCTAAAGTCCAGAAAATGTTGGTTGCCCAAAAACTGTGCCAAAGAGCTCTGAATGTCCCAAAATCATTTGTAGCCAGAAAGGGGCATTAACCCACACCCTTGATGCCTGAAGTTCCCAAAAATACGTTTGGCAGAAAAATGCATCCTACACCCCTGAAAGTTCATAATATGTTAGCCGCCCAAAAAAGGCCTTAAAATGCATCTTAGGCCTGCAAAAATGTTGAAAACTTTGGAGGCCCAAAAAAGGGGTTTAGAGGCATCCTAGACCCCCTAAAGTCCAGAAAATGTTGGTTGACCAAAAACTGTGCCAGAGAGCTCTGAATGTCCCAAAATCATTTGTAGCCTAAAAGGGGCATTATCCCACACCCTTGACGCCTGAAATTCCCAAAAATATTTTTGACACAAAAATGCATCCTACACACCTGAACGTTCAGAATATGTTAGCAGCCCAAAAAAGGCCTTAAAATGCCTGTTATGTCTGGAAAAATGTTGAACACTTTGGAGGCCTAAAAAAGGGGTTTACAGGCATCCTAGACCCCCTAAAGTCCAGAAAATGTTGGTGGCCAAAAACTGTGCCAGAGAGCTCTGAATGTCCCAGAAACATTTGCAGCCTGAAAGGAGCATTAACCCGCATCCTAGACCACTGACATTCCCAAAAATAATTTTGACATGAAAAATGCATCCTACACCCCTGAAAGTTCAGAATATGTTAGCAGCCCAAAAAAGGCCTTAAAATGCATCTTAGTCCTGCAAAAATGTTGAAAACTTTGGAGGCCCAAAAAAGGGGTTTACAGGCATCCTAGACCCCCTAAAGTCCAGAAAATGTTGGTTGCCCAAAAACTGTGCCAAAGAGCTCTGAATGTCCCAAAATCATTTGTAGCCAGAAAGGGGCATTAACCCACACCCTTGATGCCTGAAATTCCCAAAAATACTTTTGGCAGAAAAATGCATCCTACACCCCTGAAAGTTCAGAATATGTTAGCCGCCCATAAAAGGCCTTAAAATGCATCTTAGGCCTGCAAAAATGTTGAAAACTTTGGAGGCCCAAAAAAGGGGTTTACAGGCATCCTAGACCCCCTAAAGTCCAGAAAATGTTGGTTGACCAAAAACTGTGCCAGAGAGCTCTGAATGTCCCAAAATCATTTGTAGCCTAAAAGGGGCATTATCCCACACCCTTGACACCTGAAATTCCCAAAAATATTTTTGGCACAAAAATGCATCCTACACCCCTGAAAGTTCAGAATATGTTAGCAGCCCAAAAAAAGGCCTTAAAATGCATCTTAGTCCTGCAAAAATGTTGAAAACTTTGGAGGCCCAAAAAAGGGGTTTACAGGCATCCTAGACCCCCTAAAGTCCAGAAAATGTTGGTTGCCCAAAAACTGTGCCAAAGAGCTCTGAATGTCCCAAAATCATTTGTAGCCAGAAAGGGGCATTAACCCACACCCTTGATGCCTGAAATTCCCAAAAATACTTTTGGCAGAAAAATGCATCCTACACCCCTGAAAGTTCATAATATGTTAGCCGCCCAAAAAAGGCCTTAAAATGCATCTTAGGCCTGCAAAAATGTTGAAAACTTTGGAGGCCCAAAAAAGGGGTTTAGAGGCATCCTAGACCCCCTAAAGTCCAGAAAATGTTGGTTGACCAAAAACTGTGCCAGAGAGCTCTGAATGTCCCAAAATCATTTGTAGCCTAAAAGGGGCATTATCCCACACCCTTGACGCCTGAAATTCCCAAAAATATTTTTGACACAAAAATGCATCCTACACACCTGAACGTTCAGAATATGTTAGCAGCCCAAAAAAGGCCTTAAAATGCCTGTTATGTCTGGAAAAATGTTGAACACTTTGGAGGCCTAAAAAAGGGGTTTACAGGCATCCTAGACCCCCTAAAGTCCAGAAAATGTTGGTGGCCAAAAACTGTGCCAGAGAGCTCTGAATGTCCCAGAAACATTTGCAGCCTGAAAGGAGCATTAACACGCATCCTAGACCACTGAAATTCCCAAAAATAATTTTGACATGAAAAATGCATCCTACACCCCTGAAAGTTCAGAATATGTTAGCAGCCCAAAAAAGACCTTAAAATGCCTTTTAGGCCTGCAAGAATGTTGAAAACTTTGGAGGTCAAAAAAAGGGGTTTACAGGTATCCTAGACCCCCTAAAGTCCAGAAAATTTTGGTGGCCCAAAACTGTGCCAGAGAGCTCTGCATGTCCCAAAATCATTTGTAGCCTGAAAGGGGCATTAACCCGCATCCTAGACCACTGAAATTCGCAAAAATCGTTTTGGCAAGAAAAGTGCATCCTTCACACCTGACAGTTCAGAATATGTTAGCATCCCAAAAAAGGCCTTAAAATGCATCTTAGGCCTGCAAAAATGTTGAAAACTTTGGAGGCCCAAAAAAGGGGTTTACAGGCATCCTAGACCTCCTAAAGTCCAGAAAATGTTGGTTGACCAAAAACTGTGCCAGAGAGCTCTGAATGTCCCAAAATCATTTGTAGCCTAAAAGGGGCATTATCCCACACCCTTGACGCCTGAAATTCCCAAAAATATTTTTGGCACAAAAATGCATCCTACACCCCTGAAAGTTCAGAATATGTTAGCAGCCCAAAAAAGGCCTTAAAATGCATCTTAGTCCTGCAAAAATGTTGAAAACTTTGGAGGCCCAAAAAAGGGGTTTACAGGCATCCTAGACCCCCTAAAGTCCAGAAAATGTTGGTTGCCCAAAAACTGTGCCAAAGAGCTCTGAATGTCCCAAAATCATTTGTAGCCAGAAAGGGGCATTAACCCACACCCTTGATGCCTGAAATTCCCAAAAATACTTTTGGCAGAAAAATGCATCCTACACCCCTGAAAGTTCAGAATATGTTAGCCGCCCAAAAAAGGCCTTAAAATGCATCTTAGGCCTGCAAAAATGTTGAAAACTTTGGAGGCCCAAAAAAGGGGTTTAGAGGCATCCTAGACCCCCTAAAGTCCAGAAAATGTTGGTTGACCAAAATCTGTGCCAGAGAGCTCTGAATGTCCCAAAATCATTTGTAGCCTAAAAGGGGCATTATCCCACACCCTTGACGCCTGAAATTCCCAAAAATATTTTTGGCACAAAAATGCATCCTACACCCCTGAAAGTTCAGAATATGTTAGCAGCCCAAAAAAGGCCTTAAAATGCATCTTAGTCCTGCAAAAATGTTGAAAACTTTGGAGGCCCAAAAAAGGGGTTTACAGGCATCCTAGACCCCCTAAAGTCCAGAAAATGTTGGTTGACCAAAAACTGTGCCAGAGAACTCTGAATGTCCCAAAATCATTTGTAGCCTGTAAGAGGCATTAACCCGCATCCTAGACCACTGAAATTCCCAGAAATCGTTTTGGCAAGAAAAGTGCATCCTTCACACCTGACAGTTCAGAATATGTTAGTATCCCAAAAAAGGCCTTAAAATGCATCTTAGGCCTGCAAAAATGTTGAAAACTTTGGAGGCCCAAAAAAGGGGTTTACAGGCATCCTAGACCCCCTAAAGTCCAGAAAATGTTGGTTGACCAAAAACTGTGCCAAAGAGCTCTGAATGTCCCAAAATCATTTGTAGCCAGAAAGGGGCATTAACCCACACCCTTGATGCCTGAAATTCCCAAAAATACTTTTGGCAGAAAAATGCATCCTACACCCCTGAAAGTTCAGAATATGTTAGCCGCCCAAAAAAGACCTTAAAATGCATCTTAGGCCTGCAAAAATGTTGAAAACATTGGAGGCCCAAAAAAGGGGTTTACAGGCATCCTAGACCCCCTAAAGTCCAGAAAATGTTGGTTGACCAAAACCTGTGCCAGAGAGCTCTGAATGTCCCAAAATCATTTGTAGCCTAAAAGGGGCATTATCCCACACCCTTGACGCCTGAAATTCCCAAAAAAAATTTTGACACAAAAATGCATCCTACACACCTGAACGTTCAGAATATGTTAGCAGCCCAAAAAAGGCCTTAAAATGCCTGTTATGTCTGGAAAAATGTTAAACACTTTGGAGGCCTAAAAAAGGGGTTTACAGGCATCCTAGACCCCCTAAAGTCCAGAAAATGTTGGTGGCCAAAAACTGTGCCAGGGAGCTCTGAATGTCCCAGAAACATTTGCAGCTTGAAAGGAGCATTAACCCGCATCCTAGACCACTGACATTCCCAAAAATAATTTTGACATGAAAAATGCATCCTACACCCCTGAAAGTTCAGAATATGTTAGCAGCCCAAAAAAGGCCTTAAAATGCCTTTTAGGCCTGCAAGAATGTTGAAAACTTTGGAGGTCAAAAAAAGGGGTTTACAGGTATCCTAGACCCCCCAAAGTCCAGAAAATTTTGGTGGCCCAAAACTGTGCCAGAGAGCTCTGCATGTCCCAGAAACATTTGCAGCCTGAAAGGAGCATTAACCCGCATCCTAGACCACTGAAATTCCCAAAAATAATTTTGACATGAAAAATGCATCCTACACCCCTGAAAGTTCAGAATATGTTACCAGCCCAAAAAAGGCCTTAAAATGCCTTTTAGGCCTGCAAGAATGCTGAAAACTTTGGAGGTCAAAAAAAGGGGTTTACAGGTATCCTAGACCCCCTAAAGTCCAGAAAATTTTGGTGGCCCAAAACTGTGCCAGAGAGCTCTGCATGTCCCAAAATCATTTGTAGCCTGAAAGGGGCATTAACCCGCATCCTAGACCACTGAAATTCCCAAAAATCGTTTTGGCAAGAAAAGTGCATCCTTCACACCTGACAGTTCAGAATATGTTAGCATCCCAAAAAAGGCCTTAAAATGCATCTTAGGCCTGCAAAAATGTTGAAAACTTTGGAGGCCCAAAAAAGGGGTTTACAGGCATCCTAGACCCCCTAAAGTCCAGAAAATGTTGGTTGACCAAAAACTGTGCCAGAGAGCTCTGAATGTCCCAAAATCATTTGTAGCCTAAAAGGGGCATTATCCCACACCCTTGACGCCTGAAATTCCCAAAAATATTTTTGACACAAAAATGCATCCTACACACCTGAACGTTCAGAATATGTTAGCAGCCCAAAAAAGGCCTTAAAATGCCTGTTATGTCTGGAAAAATGTTGAACACTTTGGATGCCTAAAAAAGGGGTTTACAGGTATCCTAGACCCCCTAAAGTCCAGAAAATTTTGGTGTCCCAAAACTGTGCCAGAGAGCTCTGCATGTCCCAAAATCATTTGTAGCCTGAAAGGGGCATTAACCCGCATCCTAGACCACTGAAATTCCCAAAAATCGTTTTGGCAAGAAAAGTGCATCCTTCACACCTGACAGTTCAGAATATGTTAGCATCCCAAAAAAGGCCTTAAAATGCATCTTAGGCCTGCAAAAATGTTGAAAACTTTGGAGGCCCAAAAAAGGGGTTTACAGGCATCCTAGACCCCCTAAAGTCCAGAAAATGTTGGTTGACCAAAAACTGTGCCAGAGAGCTCTGAATGTCCCAAAATCATTTGTAGCCTAAAAAGGGCATTATCCCACACCCTTGACGCCTGAAATTCCCAAAAATATTTTTGGCACAAAAATGCATCCTACACCCCTGAAAGTTCAGAATATGTTAGCAGCCCAAAAAAGGCCTTAAAATGCATCTTAGGCCTGCAAAAATGTTGAAAACATTGGAGGCCCAAAAAAGGGGTTTACAGGCATCCTACACCCCCTAAAGTCCAGAAAATGTTGATTGCCCAAAAACTGTGCCAAAGAGCTCTGAATGTCCCAAAATCATTTGTAGCCAGAAAGGGGCATTAACCCAGACCCTTGATGCCTGAAATTCCCAAAAATACTTTTGGCAGAAAAATGCATCCTACACACCTGAACGTTCAGAATATGTTAGCAGCCCAAAAAAGGCCTTAAAATGCCTGTTATGTCTGGAAAAATGTTGAACACTTTGGAGGCCTAAAAAAGGGGTTTACAGGCATCCTAGACCCCCTAAAGTCCAGAAAATGTTGGTGGCCAAAAACTGTGCCAGAGAGCTCTGAATGTCCCAGAAACATTTGCAGCCTGAAAGGAGCATTAACACGCATCCTAGACCACTGAAATTCCCAAAAATAATTTTGACATGAAAAATGCATCCTACACCCCTGAAAGTTCAGAATATGTTAGCAGCCCAAAAAAGGCCTTAAAATGCCTTTTAGGCCTGCAAGAATGTTGAAAACTTTGGAGGTCAAAAAAAGGGGTTTACAGGTATCCTAGACCCCCTAAAGTCCAGAAAATTGTGGTGGCCCAAAACTGTGCCAGAGAGCTCTGCATGTCCCAAAATCATTTGTAGCCTGAAAGGGGCATTAACCCGCATCCTAGACCACTGAAATTCCCAAAAATCGTTTTGGCAAGAAAAGTGCATCCTTCACACCTGACAGTTCAGAATATGTTAGCATCCCAAAAAAGGCCTTAAAATGCATCTTAGGCCTGCAAAAATGTTGAAAACTTTGGAGGCCCAAAAAAGGGGTTTACAGGCATCCTAGACCCCCTAAAGTCCAGAAAATGTTGGTTGACCAAAAACTGTGCCAGAGAGCTCTGAATGTCCCAAAATCATTTGTAGCCTAAAAGGGGCATTATCCCACACCCTTGACGCCTGAAATTCCCAAAAATATTTTTGGCACAAAAATGCATCCTACACCCCTGAAAGTTCAGAATATGTTAGCAGCCCAAAAAAGGCCTTAAAATGCATCTTAGTCCTGCAAAAATGTTGAAAACTTTGGAGGCTCAAAAAAGGGGTTTACAGGCATCCTAGACCCCCTAAAGTCCAGAAAATGTTGGTTGCCCAAAAACTGTGCCAAAGAGCTCTGAATGTCCCAAAATCATTTGTAGCCAGAAAGGGGCATTAACCCACACCCTTGATGCCTGAAATTCCCAAAAATACTTTTGGCAGAAAAATGCATCATACACCCCTGAAAGTTCAGAATATGTTAGCCGCCCAAAAAAGGCCTTAAAATGCATCTTAGGCCTGCAAAAATGTTGAAAACTTTGGAGGCCCAAAAAAGGGGTTTAGAGGCATCCTAGACCCCCTAAAGTCCAGAAAATGTTGGTTGACCAAAAACTGTGCCAAAGAGCTCGGAATGTCCCAAAATCATTTGTAGCCTAAAAGGGGCATTATCCCACACCCTTGATGCCTGAAATTCCCAAAAATATTTTTGACACAAAAATGCATCCTACACACCTGAACGTTCAGAATATGTTAGCAGCCCAAAAAAGGCCTTAAAATGCCTGTTATGTCTGGAAAAATGTTGAACACTTTGGAGGCCTAAAAAAGGGGTTTACAGGCATCCTAGACCCCCTAAAGTCCAGAAAATGTTGGTGGCCAAAAACTGTGCCAGAGAGCTCTGAATGTCCCAGAAACATTTGCAGCCTGAAAGGAGCATTAACACGCATCCTAGACCACTGAAATTCCCAAAAATAATTTTGACATGAAAAATGCATCCTACACCCCTGAAAGTTCAGAATATGTTAGCAGCCCAAAAAAGACCTTAAAATGCCTTTTAGGCCTGCAAGAATGTTGAAAACTTTGGAGGTCAAAAAAAGGGGTTTACAGGTATCCTAGACCCCCTAAAGTCCAGAAAATTTTGGTGGCCCAAAACTGTGCCAGAGAGCTCTGCATGTCCCAAAATCATTTGTAGCCTGAAAGGGGCATTAACCCGCATCCTAGACCACTGAAATTCGCAAAAATCGTTTTGGCAAGAAAAGTGCATCCTTCACACCTGACAGTTCAGAATATGTTAGCATCCCAAAAAAGGCCTTAAAATGCATCTTAGGCCTGCAAAAATGTTGAAAACTTTGGAGGCCCAAAAAAGGGGTTTACAGGCATCCTAGACCTCCTAAAGTCCAGAAAATGTTGGTTGACCAAAAACTGTGCCAGAGAGCTCTGAATGTCCCAAAATCATTTGTAGCCTAAAAGGGGCATTATCCCACACCCTTGACGCCTGAAATTCCCAAAAATATTTTTGGCACAAAAATGCATCCTACACCCCTGAAAGTTCAGAATATGTTAGCAGCCCAAAAAAGGCCTTAAAATGCATCTTAGTCCTGCAAAAATGTTGAAAACTTTGGAGGCCCAAAAAAGGGGTTTACAGGCATCCTAGACCCCCTAAAGTCCAGAAAATGTTGGTTGCCCAAAAACTGTGCCAAAGAGCTCTGAATGTCCCAAAATCATTTGTAGCCAGAAAGGGGCATTAACCCACACCCTTGATGCCTGAAATTCCCAAAAATACTTTTGGCAGAAAAATGCATCCTACACCCCTGAAAGTTCAGAATATGTTAGCCGCCCAAAAAAGGCCTTAAAATGCATCTTAGGCCTGCAAAAATGTTGAAAACTTTGGAGGCCCAAAAAAGGGGTTTAGAGGCATCCTAGACCCCCTAAAGTCCAGAAAATGTTGGTTGACCAAAATCTGTGCCAGAGAGCTCTGAATGTCCCAAAATCATTTGTAGCCTAAAAGGGGCATTATCCCACACCCTTGACGCCTGAAATTCCCAAAAATATTTTTGGCACAAAAATGCATCCTACACCCCTGAAAGTTCAGAATATGTTAGCAGCCCAAAAAAGGCCTTAAAATGCATCTTAGTCCTGCAAAAATGTTGAAAACTTTGGAGGCCCAAAAAAGGGGTTTACAGGCATCCTAGACCCCCTAAAGTCCAGAAAATGTTGGTTGACCAAAAACTGTGCCAGAGAACTCTGAATGTCCCAAAATCATTTGTAGCCTGTAAGAGGCATTAACCCGCATCCTAGACCACTGAAATTCCCAGAAATCGTTTTGGCAAGAAAAGTGCATCCTTCACACCTGACAGTTCAGAATATGTTAGTATCCCAAAAAAGGCCTTAAAATGCATCTTAGGCCTGCAAAAATGTTGAAAACTTTGGAGGCCCAAAAAAGGGGTTTACAGGCATCCTAGACCCCCTAAAGTCCAGAAAATGTTGGTTGACCAAAAACTGTGCCAGAGAGCTCTGAATGTCCCAAAATCATTTGTAGCCTAAAAGGGGCATTATCCCACACCCTTGACGCCTGAAATTCCCAAAAATATTTTTGACACAAAAATGCATCCTACACACCTGAACGTTCAGAATATGTTAGCAGCCCAAAAAAGGCCTTAAAATGCCTGTTATGTCTGGAAAAATGTTGAACACTTTGGATGCCTAAAAAAGGGGTTTACAGGTATCCTAGACCCCCTAAAGTCCAGAAAATTTTGGTGGCCCAAAACTGTGCCAGAGAGCTCTGCATGTCCCAAAATCATTTGTAGCCTGAAAGGGGCATTAACCCGCATCCTAGACCACTGAAATTCCCAAAAATCGTTTTGGCAAGAAACGTGCATCCTTCACACCTGACAGTTCAGAATATGTTAGCATCCCAAAAAAGGCCTTAAAATGCATCTTAGGCCTGCAAAAATGTTGAAAACTTTGGAGGCCCAAAAAAGGGGTTTACAGGCATCCTAGACCCCCTAAAGTCCAGAAAATGTTGGTTGACCAAAAACTGTGCCAGAGAGCTCTGAATGTCCCAAAATCATTTGTAGCCTAAAAAGGGCATTATCCCACACCCTTGACGCCTGAAATTCCCAAAAATATTTTTGGCACAAAAATGCATCCTACACCCCTGAAAGTTCAGAATATGTTAGCAGCCCAAAAAAGGCCTTAAAATGCATCTTAGGCCTGCAAAAATGTTGAAAACTTTGGAGGCCCAAAAAAGGGGTTTACAGGCATCCTAGACCCCCTAAAGTCCAGAAAATGTTGGTTGCCCAAAAACTGTGCCAAAGAGCTCTGAATGTCCCAAAATCATTTGTAGCCAGAAAGGGGCATTAACCCACACCCTTGATGCCTGAAATTCCCAAAAATACTTTTGGCAGAAAAATGCATCCTACACCCCTGAAAGTTCAGAATATGTTAGCCGCCCAAAAAAGGCCTTAAAATGCATCTTAGGCCTGCAAAAATGTTGAAAACTTTGGAGGCCCAAAAAAGGGGTTTAGAGGCATCCTAGACCCCCTAAAGTCCAGAAAATGTTGGTTGACCAAAATCTGTGCCAGAGAGCTCTGAATGTCCCAAAATCATTTGTAGCCTAAAAGGGGCATTATCCCACACCCTTGACGCCTGAAATTCCCAAAAATATTTTTGGCACAAAAATGCATCCTACACCCCTGAAAGTTCAGAATATGTTAGCAGCCCAAAAAAGGCCTTAAAATGCATCTTAGTCCTGCAAAAATGTTGAAAACTTTGGAGGCCCAAAAAAGGGGTTTACAGGCATCCTAGACCCCCTAAAGTCCAGAAAATGTTGGTTGACCAAAAACTGTGCCAGAGAACTCTGAATGTCCCAAAATCATTTGTAGCCTGTAAGAGGCATTAACCCGCATCCTAGACCACTGAAATTCCCAGAAATCGTTTTGGCAAGAAAAGTGCATCCTTCACACCTGACAGTTCAGAATATGTTAGTATCCCAAAAAAGGCCTTAAAATGCATCTTAGGCCTGCAAAAATGTTGAAAACTTTGGAGGCCCAAAAAAGGGGTTTACAGGCATCCTAGACCCCCTAAAGTCCAGAAAATGTTGGTTGACCAAAAACTGTGCCAGAGAGCTCTGAATGTCCCAAAATCATTTGTAGCCTAAAAAGGGCATTATCCCACACCCTTGACGCCTGAAATTCCCAAAAATATTTTTGGCACAAAAATGCATCCTACACCCCTGAAAGTTCAGAATATGTTAGCAGCCCAAAAAAGGCCTTAAAATGCATCTTAGGCCTGCAAAAATGTTGAAAACTTTGGAGGCCCAAAAAAGGGGTTTACAGGCATCCTAGACCCCCTAAAGTCCAGAAAATGTTGGTTGCCCAAAAACTGTGCCAAAGAGCTCTGAATGTCCCAAAATCATTTGTAGCCAGAAAGGGGCATTAACCCAGTCCCTTGATGCCTGAAATTCCCAAAAATACTTTTGGCAGAAAAATGCATCCTACACACCTGAACGTTCAGAATATGTTAGCAGCCCAAAAAAGGCCTTAAAATGCCTGTTATGTCTGGAAAAATGTTGAACACTTTGGAGGCCTAAAAAAGGGGTTTACAGGCATCCTAGACCCCCTAAAGTCCAGAAAATGTTGGTGGCCAAAAACTGTGCCAGAGAGCTCTGAATGTCCCAGAAACATTTGCAGCCTGAAAGGAGCATTAACACGCATCCTAGACCACTGAAATTCCCAAAAATAATTTTGACATGAAAAATGCATCCTACACCCCTGAAAGTTCAGAATATGTTAGCAGCCCAAAAAAGGCCTTAAAATGCCTTTTAGGCCTGCAGGAATGTTGAAAACTTTGGAGGTCAAAAAAAGGGGTTTACAGGTATCCTAGACCCCCTAAAGTCCAGAAAATTGTGGTGGCCCAAAACTGTGCCAGAGAGCTCTGCATGTCCCAAAATCATTTGTAGCCTGAAAGGGGCATTAACCCGCATCCTAGACCACTGAAATTCCCAAAAATCGTTTTGGCAAGAAAAGTGCATCCTTCACACCTGACAGTTCAGAATATGTTAGCATCCCAAAAAAGGCCTTAAAATGCATCTTAGGCCTGCAAAAATGTTGAAAACTTTGGAGGCCCAAAAAAGGGGTTTACAGGCATCCTAGACCCCCTAAAGTCCAGAAAATGTTGGTTGACCAACAACTGTGCCAGAGAGCTCTGAATGTCCCAAAATCATTTGTAGCCTAAAAGGGGCATTATCCCACACCCTTGACGCCTGAAATTCCCAAAAATATTTTTGGCACAAAAATGCATCCTACACCCCTGAAAGTTCAGAATATGTTAGCAGCCCAAAAAAGGCCTTAAAATGCATCTTAGTCCTGCAAAAATGTTGAAAACTTTGGAGGCTCAAAAAAGGGGTTTACAGGCATCCTAGACCCCCTAAAGTCCAGAAAATGTTGGTTGCCCAAAAACTGTGCCAAAGAGCTCTGAATGTCCCAAAATCATTTGTAGCCAGAAAGGGGCATTAACCCACACCCTTGATGCCTGAAATTCCCAAAAATACTTTTGGCAGAAAAATGCATCATACACCCCTGAAAGTTCAGAATATGTTAGCCGCCCAAAAAAGGCCTTAAAATGCATCTTAGGCCTGCAAAAATGTTGAAAACTTTGGAGGCCCAAAAAAGGGGTTTAGAGGCATCCTAGACCCCCTAAAGTCCAGAAAATGTTGGTTGACCAAAAACTGTGCCAAAGAGCTCGGAATGTCCCAAAATCATTTGTAGCCTAAAAGGGGCATTATCCCACACCCTTGACGCCTGAAATTCCCAAAAATATTTTTGACACAAAAATGCATCCTACACACCTGAACGTTCAGAATATGTTAGCAGCCCAAAAAAGGCCTTAAATGCCTGTTATGTCTGGAAAAATGTTGAACACTTTGGAGGCCTAAAAAAGGGGTTTACAGGCATCCTAGACCCCCTAAAGCCCAGAAAATGTTGGTGGCCAAAAACTGTGCCAGAGAGCTCTGAATGTCCCAGAAACATTTGCAGCCTGAAAGGAGCATTAACCCGCATCCTAGACCACTGACATTCCCAAAAATAATTTTGACATGAAAAATGCATCCTACACCCCTGAAAGTTCAGAATATGTTAGCAGCCCAAAAAAGACCTTAAAATGCCTTTTAGGCCTGCAAGAATGTTGAAAACTTTGGAGGTCAAAAAAAGGGGTTTACAGGTATCCTAGACCCCCTAAAGTCCAGAAAATTTTGGTGGCCCAAAACTGTGCCAGAGAGCTCTGCATGTCCCAAAATCATTTGTAGCCTGAAAGGGGCATTAACCCGCATCCTAGACCACTGAAATTCCCAAAAATCGTTTTGGCAAGAAAAGTGCATCCTTCACACCTGACAGTTCAGAATATGTTAGCATCCCAAAAAAGGCCTTAAAATGCATCTTAGGCCTGCAAAAATGTTGAAAACTTTGGAGGCCCAAAAAAGGGGTTTACAGGCATCCTAGACCCCCTAAAGTCCAGAAAATGTTGGTTGACCAAAAACTGTGCCAGAGAGCTCTGAATGTCCCAAAATCATTTGTAGCCTAAAAGGGGCATTATCCCACACCCTTGACGCCTGAAATTCCCAAAAATATTTTTGGCACAAAAATGCATCCTACACCCCTGAAAGTTCAGAATATGTTAGCAGCCCAAAAAAGGCCTTAAAATGCATCTTAGTCCTGCAAAAATGTTGAAAACTTTGGAGGCTCAAAAAAGGGGTTTACAGGCATCCTAGACCCACTAAAGTCCAGAAAATGTTGGTTGCCCAAAAACTGTGCCAAAGAGCTCTGAATGTCCCAAAATCATTTGTAGCCAGAAAGGGGCATTAACCCACACCCTTGATGCCTGAAATTCCCAAAAATACTTTTGGCAGAAAAATGCATCATACACCCCTGAAAGTTCAGAATATGTTAGCCGCCCAAAAAAGGCCTTAAAATGCATCTTAGGCCTGCAAAAATGTTGAAAACTTTGGAGGCCCAAAAAAGGGGTTTAGAGGCATCCTAGACCCCCTAAAGTCCAGAAAATGTTGGTTGACCAAAAACTGTGCCAAAGAGCTCGGAATGTCCCAAAATCATTTGTAGCCTAAAAGGGGCATTATCCCACACCCTTGATGCCTGAAATTCCCAAAAATATTTTTGACACAAAAATGCATCCTACACACCTGAACGTTCAGAATATGTTAGCAGCCCAAAAAAGGCCTTAAAATGCCTGTTATGTCTGGAAAAATGTTGAACACTTTGGAGGCCTAAAAAAGGGGTTTACAGGCATCCTAGACCCCCTAAAGTCCAGAAAATGTTGGTGGCCAAAAACTGTGCCAGAGAGCTCTGAATGTCCCAGAAACATTTGCAGCCTGAAAGGAGCATTAACACGCATCCTAGACCACTGAAATTCCCAAAAATAATTTTGACATGAAAAATGCATCCTACACCCCTGAAAGTTCAGAATATGTTAGCAGCCCAAAAAAGACCTTAAAATGCCTTTTAGGCCTGCAAGAATGTTGAAAACTTTGGAGGTCAAAAAAAGGGGTTTACAGGTATCCTAGACCCCCTAAAGTCCAGAAAATTTTGGTGGCCCAAAACTGTGCCAGAGAGCTCTGCATGTCCCAAAATCATTTGTAGCCTGAAAGGGGCATTAACCCGCATCCTAGACCACTGAAATTCGCAAAAATCGTTTTGGCAAGAAAAGTGCATCCTTCACACCTGACAGTTCAGAATATGTTAGCATCCCAAAAAAGGCCTTAAAATGCATCTTAGGCCTGCAAAAATGTTGAAAACTTTGGAGGCCCAAAAAAGGGGTTTACAGGCATCCTAGACCTCCTAAAGTCCAGAAAATGTTGGTTGACCAAAAACTGTGCCAGAGAGCTCTGAATGTCCCAAAATCATTTGTAGCCTAAAAGGGGCATTATCCCACACCCTTGACGCCTGAAATTCCCAAAAATATTTTTGGCACAAAAATGCATCCTACACCCCTGAAAGTTCAGAATATGTTAGCAGCCCAAAAAAGGCCTTAAAATGCATCTTAGTCCTGCAAAAATGTTGAAAACTTTGGAGGCCCAAAAAAGGGGTTTACAGGCATCCTAGACCCCCTAAAGTCCAGAAAATGTTGGTTGCCCAAAAACTGTGCCAAAGAGCTCTGAATGTCCCAAAATCATTTGTAGCCAGAAAGGGGCATTAACCCACACCCTTGATGCCTGAAATTCCCAAAAATACTTTTGGCAGAAAAATGCATCCTACACCCCTGAAAGTTCAGAATATGTTAGCCGCCCAAAAAAGGCCTTAAAATGCATCTTAGGCCTGCAAAAATGTTGAAAACTTTGGAGGCCCAAAAAAGGGGTTTAGAGGCATCCTAGACCCCCTAAAGTCCAGAAAATGTTGGTTGACCAAAATCTGTGCCAGAGAGCTCTGAATGTCCCAAAATCATTTGTAGCCTAAAAGGGGCATTATCCCACACCCTTGACGCCTGAAATTCCCAAAAATATTTTTGGCACAAAAATGCATCCTACACCCCTGAAAGTTCAGAATATGTTAGCAGCCCAAAAAAGGCCTTAAAATGCATCTTAGTCCTGCAAAAATGTTGAAAACTTTGGAGGCCCAAAAAAGGGGTTTACAGGCATCCTAGACCCCCTAAAGTCCAGAAAATGTTGGTTGACCAAAAACTGTGCCAGAGAACTCTGAATGTCCCAAAATCATTTGTAGCCTGTAAGAGGCATTAACCCGCATCCTAGACCACTGAAATTCCCAGAAATCGTTTTGGCAAGAAAAGTGCATCCTTCACACCTGACAGTTCAGAATATGTTAGTATCCCAAAAAAGGCCTTAAAATGCATCTTAGGCCTGCAAAAATGTTGAAAACTTTGGAGGCCCAAAAAAGGGGTTTACAGGCATCCTAGACCCCCTAAAGTCCAGAAAATGTTGGTTGACCAAAAACTGTGCCAGAGAGCTCTGAATGTCCCAAAATCATTTGTAGCCTAAAAGGGGCATTATCCCACACCCTTGACGCCTGAAATTCCCAAAAATATTTTTGACACAAAAATGCATCCTACACACCTGAACGTTCAGAATATGTTAGCAGCCCAAAAAAGGCCTTAAAATGCCTGTTATGTCTGGAAAAATGTTGAACACTTTGGATGCCTAAAAAAGGGGTTTACAGGTATCCTAGACCCCCTAAAGTCCAGAAAATTTTGGTGGCCCAAAACTGTGCCAGAGAGCTCTGCATGTCCCAAAATCATTTGTAGCCTGAAAGGGGCATTAACCCGCATCCTAGACCACTGAAATTCCCAAAAATCGTTTTGGCAAGAAACGTGCATCCTTCACACCTGACAGTTCAGAATATGTTAGCATCCCAAAAAAGGCCTTAAAATGCATCTTAGGCCTGCAAAAATGTTGAAAACTTTGGAGGCCCAAAAAAGGGGTTTACAGGCATCCTAGACCCCCTAAAGTCCAGAAAATGTTGGTTGACCAAAAACTGTGCCAGAGAGCTCTGAATGTCCCAAAATCATTTGTAGCCTAAAAAGGGCATTATCCCACACCCTTGACGCCTGAAATTCCCAAAAATATTTTTGGCACAAAAATGCATCCTACACCCCTGAAAGTTCAGAATATGTTAGCAGCCCAAAAAAGGCCTTAAAATGCATCTTAGGCCTGCAAAAATGTTGAAAACTTTGGAGGCCCAAAAAAGGGGTTTACAGGCATCCTAGACCCCCTAAAGTCCAGAAAATGTTGGTTGCCCAAAAACTGTGCCAAAGAGCTCTGAATGTCCCAAAATCATTTGTAGCCAGAAAGGGGCATTAACCCAGTCCCTTGATGCCTGAAATTCCCAAAAATACTTTTGGCAGAAAAATGCATCCTACACACCTGAACGTTCAGAATATGTTAGCAGCCCAAAAAAGGCCTTAAAATGCCTGTTATGTCTGGAAAAATGTTGAACACTTTGGAGGCCTAAAAAAGGGGTTTACAGGCATCCTAGACCCCCTAAAGTCCAGAAAATGTTGGTGGCCAAAAACTGTGCCAGAGAGCTCTGAATGTCCCAGAAACATTTGCAGCCTGAAAGGAGCATTAACACGCATCCTAGACCACTGAAATTCCCAAAAATAATTTTGACATGAAAAATGCATCCTACACCCCTGAAAGTTCAGAATATGTTAGCAGCCCAAAAAAGGCCTTAAAATGCCTTTTAGGCCTGCAGGAATGTTGAAAACTTTGGAGGTCAAAAAAAGGGGTTTACAGGTATCCTAGACCCCCTAAAGTCCAGAAAATTGTGGTGGCCCAAAACTGTGCCAGAGAGCTCTGCATGTCCCAAAATCATTTGTAGCCTGAAAGGGGCATTAACCCGCATCCTAGACCACTGAAATTCCCAAAAATCGTTTTGGCAAGAAAAGTGCATCCTTCACACCTGACAGTTCAGAATATGTTAGCATCCCAAAAAAGGCCTTAAAATGCATCTTAGGCCTGCAAAAATGTTGAAAACTTTGGAGGCCCAAAAAAGGGGTTTACAGGCATCCTAGACCCCCTAAAGTCCAGAAAATGTTGGTTGACCAAAAACTGTGCCAGAGAGCTCTGAATGTCCCAAAATCATTTGTAGCCTAAAAGGGGCATTATCCCACACCCTTGACGCCTGAAATTCCCAAAAATATTTTTGGCACAAAAATGCATCCTACACCCCTGAAAGTTCAGAATATGTTAGCAGCCCAAAAAAGGCCTTAAAATGCATCTTAGTCCTGCAAAAATGTTGAAAACTTTGGAGGCTCAAAAAAGGGGTTTACAGGCATCCTAGACCCCCTAAAGTCCAGAAAATGTTGGTTGCCCAAAAACTGTGCCAAAGAGCTCTGAATGTCCCAAAATCATTTGTAGCCAGAAAGGGGCATTAACCCACACCCTTGATGCCTGAAATTCCCAAAAATACTTTTGGCAGAAAAATGCATCATACACCCCTGAAAGTTCAGAATATGTTAGCCGCCCAAAAAAGGCCTTAAAATGCATCTTAGGCCTGCAAAAATGTTGAAAACTTTGGAGGCCCAAAAAAGGGGTTTAGAGGCATCCTAGACCCCCTAAAGTCCAGAAAATGTTGGTTGACCAAAAACTGTGCCAAAGAGCTCGGAATGTCCCAAAATCATTTGTAGCCTAAAAGGGGCATTATCCCACACCCTTGACGCCTGAAATTCCCAAAAATATTTTTGACACAAAAATGCATCCTACACACCTGAACGTTCAGAATATGTTAGCAGCCCAAAAAAGGCCTTAAATGCCTGTTATGTCTGGAAAAATGTTGAACACTTTGGAGGCCTAAAAAAGGGGTTTACAGGCATCCTAGACCCCCTAAAGCCCAGAAAATGTTGGTGGCCAAAAACTGTGCCAGAGAGCTCTGAATGTCCCAGAAACATTTGCAGCCTGAAAGGAGCATTAACCCGCATCCTAGACCACTGACATTCCCAAAAATAATTTTGACATGAAAAATGCATCCTACACCCCTGAAAGTTCAGAATATGTTAGCAGCCCAAAAAAGACCTTAAAATGCCTTTTAGGCCTGCAAGAATGTTGAAAACTTTGGAGGTCAAAAAAAGGGGTTTACAGGTATCCTAGACCCCCTAAAGTCCAGAAAATTTTGGTGGCCCAAAACTGTGCCAGAGAGCTCTGCATGTCCCAAAATCATTTGTAGCCTGAAAGGGGCATTAACCCGCATCCTAGACCACTGAAATTCCCAAAAATCGTTTTGGCAAGAAAAGTGCATCCTTCACACCTGACAGTTCAGAATATGTTAGCATCCCAAAAAAGGCCTTAAAATGCATCTTAGGCCTGCAAAAATGTTGAAAACTTTGGAGGCCCAAAAAAGGGGTTTACAGGCATCCTAGACCCCCTAAAGTCCAGAAAATGTTGGTTGACCAAAAACTGTGCCAGAGAGCTCTGAATGTCCCAAAATCATTTGTAGCCTAAAAGGGGCATTATCCCACACCCTTGACGCCTGAAATTCCCAAAAATATTTTTGGCACAAAAATGCATCCTACACCCCTGAAAGTTCAGAATATGTTAGCAGCCCAAAAAAGGCCTTAAAATGCATCTTAGTCCTGCAAAAATGTTGAAAACTTTGGAGGCCCAAAAAAGGGGTTTACAGGCATCCTAGACCCCCTAAAGTCCAGAAAATGTTGGTTGCCCAAAAACTGTGCCAAAGAGCTCTGAATGTCCCAAAATCATTTGTAGCCAGAAAGGGGCATTAACCCACACCCTTGATGCCTGAAATTCCCAAAAATACTTTTGGCAGAAAAATGCATCCTACACCCCTGAAAGTTCAGAATATGTTAGCCGCCCATAAAAGGCCTTAAAATGCATCTTAGGCCTGCAAAAATGTTGAAAACTTTGGAGGCCCAAAAAAGGGGTTTACAGGCATCCTAGACCCCCTAAAGTCCAGAAAATGTTGGTTGACCAAAAACTGTGCCAGAGAGCTCTGAATGTCCCAAAATCATTTGTAGCCTAAAAGGGGCATTATCCCACACCCTTGACACCTGAAATTCCCAAAAATATTTTTGGCACAAAAATGCATCCTACACCCCTGAAAGTTCAGAATATGTTAGCAGCCCAAAAAAAGGCCTTAAAATGCATCTTAGTCCTGCAAAAATGTTGAAAACTTTGGAGGCCCAAAAAAGGGGTTTACAGGCATCCTAGACCCCCTAAAGTCCAGAAAATGTTGGTTGCCGAAAAACTGTGCCAAAGAGCTCTGAATGTCCCAAAATCATTTGTAGCCAGAAAGGGGCATTAACCCACACCCTTGATGCCTGAAGTTCCCAAAAATACTTTTGGCAGAAAAATGCATCCTACACCCCTGAAAGTTCATAATATGTTAGCCGCCCAAAAAAGGCCTTAAAATGCATCTTAGGCCTGCAAAAATGTTGAAAACTTTGGAGGCCCAAAAAAGGGGTTTAGAGGCATCCTAGACCCCCTAAAGTCCAGAAAATGTTGGTTGACCAAAAACTGTGCCAGAGAGCTCTGAATGTCCCAAAATCATTTGTAGCCTAAAAGGGGCATTATCCCACACCCTTGACGCCTGAAATTCCCAAAAATATTTTTGACACAAAAATGCATCCTACACACCTGAACGTTCAGAATATGTTAGCAGCCCAAAAAAGGCCTTAAAATGCCTGTTATGTCTGGAAAAATGTTGAACACTTTGGAGGCCTAAAAAAGGGGTTTACAGGCATCCTAGACCCCCTAAAGTCCAGAAAATGTTGGTGGCCAAAAACTGTGCCAGAGAGCTCTGAATGTCCCAGAAACATTTGCAGCCTGAAAGGAGCATTAACCCGCATCCTAGACCACTGACATTCCCAAAAATAATTTTGACATGAAAAATGCATCCTACACCCCTGAAAGTTCAGAATATGTTAGCAGCCCAAAAAAGGCCTTAAAATGCATCTTAGTCCTGCAAAAATGTTGAAAACTTTGGAGGCCCAAAAAAGGGGTTTACAGGCATCCTAGACCCCCTAAAGTCCAGAAAATGTTGGTTGCCCAAAAACTGTGCCAAAGAGCTCTGAATGTCCCAAAATCATTTGTAGCCAGAAAGGGGCATTAACCCACACCCTTGATGCCTGAAATTCCCAAAAATACTTTTGGCAGAAAAATGCATCCTACACCCCTGAAAGTTCATAATATGTTAGCCGCCCAAAAAAGGCCTTAAAATGCATCTTAGGCCTGCAAAAATGTTGAAAACTTTGGAGGCCCAAAAAAGGGGTTTAGAGGCATCCTAGACCCCCTAAAGTCCAGAAAATGTTGGTTGACCAAAAACTGTGCCAGAGAGCTCTGAATGTCCCAAAATCATTTGTAGCCTAAAAGGGGCATTATCCCACACCCTTGACGCCTGAAATTCCCAAAAATATTTTTGACACAAAAATGCATCCTACACACCTGAACGTTCAGAATATGTTAGCAGCCCAAAAAAGGCCTTAAAATGCCTGTTATGTCTGGAAAAATGTTGAACACTTTGGATGCCTAAAAAAGGGGTTTACAGGTATCCTAGACCCCCTAAAGTCCAGAAAATTTTGGTGGCCCAAAACTGTGCCAGAGAGCTCTGCATGTCCCAAAATCATTTGTAGCCTGAAAGGGGCATTAACCCGCATCCTAGACCACTGAAATTCCCAAAAATCGTTTTGGCAAGAAAAGTGCATCCTTCACACCTGACAGTTCAGAATATGTTAGCATCCCAAAAAAGGCCTTAAAATGCATCTTAGGCCTGCAAAAATGTTGAAAACTTTGGAGGCCCAAAAAAGGGGTTTACAGGCATCCTAGACCCCCTAAAGTCCAGAAAATGTTGGTTGACCAAAAACTGTGCCAGAGAGCTCTGAATGTCCCAAAATCATTTGTAGCCTAAAAAGGGCATTATCCCACACCCTTGATGCCTGAAATTCCCAAAAATATTTTTGGCACAAAAATGCATCCTACACCCCTGAAAGTTCAGAATATGTTAGCAGCCCAAAAAAGGCCTTAAAATGCATCTTAGGCCTGCAAAAATGTTGAAAACTTTGGAGGCCCAAAAAAGGGGTTTACAGGCATCCTAGACCCCCTAAAGTCCAGAAAATGTTGATTGCCCAAAAACTGTGCCAAAGAGCTCTGAATGTCCCAAAATCATTTGTAGCCAGAAAGGGGCATTAACCCAGACCCTTGATGCCTGAAATTCCCAAAAATACTTTTGGCAGAAAAATGCATCCTACACACCTGAACGTTCAGAATATGTTAGCAGCCCAAAAAAGGCCTTAAAATGCCTGTTATGTCTGGAAAAATGTTGAACACTTTGGAGGCCTAAAAAAGGGGTTTACAGGCATCCTAGACCCCCTAAAGTCCAGAAAATGTTGGTGGCCAAAAACTGTGCCAGAGAGCTCTGAATGTCCCAGAAACATTTGCAGCCTGAAAGGAGCATTAACACGCATCCTAGACCACTGAAATTCCCAAAAATAATTTTGACATGAAAAATGCATCCTACACCCCTGAAAGTTCAGAATATGTTAGCAGCCCAAAAAAGGCCTTAAAATGCCTTTTAGGCCTGCAAGAATGTTGAAAACTTTGGAGGTCAAAAAAAGGGGTTTACAGGTATCCTAGACCCCCTAAAGTCCAGAAAATTGTGGTGGCCCAAAACTGTGCCAGAGAGCTCTGCATGTCCCAAAATCATTTGTAGCCTGAAAGGGGCATTAACCCGCATCCTAGACCACTGAAATTCCCAAAAATCGTTTTGGCAAGAAAAGTGCATCCTTCACACCTGACAGTTCAGAATATGTTAGCATCCCAAAAAAGGCCTTAAAATGCATCTTAGGCCTGCAAAAATGTTGAAAACTTTGGAGGCCCAAAAAAGGGGTTTACAGGCATCCTAGACCCCCTAAAGTCCAGAAAATGTTGGTTGACCAAAAACTGTGCCAGAGAGCTCTGAATGTCCCAAAATCATTTGTAGCCTAAAAGGGGCATTATCCCACACCCTTGACGCCTGAAATTCCCAAAAATATTTTTGGCACAAAAATGCATCCTACACCCCTGAAAGTTCAGAATATGTTAGCAGCCCAAAAAAGGCCTTAAAATGCATCTTAGTCCTGCAAAAATGTTGAAAACTTTGGAGGCTTAAAAAAGGGGTTTACAGGCATCCTAGACCCCCTAAAGTCCAGAAAATGTTGGTTGCCCAAAAACTGTGCCAAAGAGCTCTGAATGTCCCAAAATCATTTGTAGCCAGAAAGGGGCATTAACCCACACCCTTGATGCCTGAAATTCCCAAAAATACTTTTGGCAGAAAAATGCATCATACACCCCTGAAAGTTCAGAATATGTTAGCCGCCCAAAAAAGGCCTTAAAATGCATCTTAGGCCTGCAAAAATGTTGAAAACTTTGGAGGCCCAAAAAAGGGGTTTAGAGGCATCCTAGACCCCCTAAAGTCCAGAAAATGTTGGTTGACCAAAAACTGTGCCAAAGAGCTCGGAATGTCCCAAAATCATTTGTAGCCTAAAAGGGGCATTATCCCACACCCTTGACGCCTGAAATTCCCAAAAATATTTTTGACACAAAAATGCATCCTACACACCTGAACGTTCAGAATATGTTAGCAGCCCAAAAAAGGCCTTAAAATGCCTGTTATGTCTGGAAAAATGTTGAACACTTTGGAGGCCTAAAAAAGGGGTTTACAGGCATCCTAGACCCCCTAAAGTCCAGAAAATGTTGGTGGCCAAAAACTGTGCCAGAGAGCTCTGAATGTCCCAGAAACATTTGCAGCCTGAAAGGAGCATTAACACGCATCCTAGACCACTGAAATTCCCAAAAATAATTTTGACATGAAAAATGCATCCTACACCCCTGAAAGTTCAGAATATGTTAGCAGCCCAAAAAAGACCTTAAAATGCCTTTTAGGCCTGCAAGAATGTTGAAAACTTTGGAGGTCAAAAAAAGGGGTTTACAGGTATCCTAGACCCCCTAAAGTCCAGAAAATTTTGGTGGCCCAAAACTGTGCCAGAGAGCTCTGCATGTCCCAAAATCATTTGTAGCCTGAAAGGGGCATTAACCCGCATCCTAGACCACTGAAATTCGCAAAAATCGTTTTGGCAAGAAAAGTGCATCCTTCACACCTGACAGTTCAGAATATGTTAGCATCCCAAAAAAGGCCTTAAAATGCATCTTAGGCCTGCAAAAATGTTGAAAACTTTGGAGGCCAAAAAAAGGGGTTTACAGGCATCCTAGACCTCCTAAAGTCCAGAAAATGTTGGTTGACCAAAAACTGTGCCAGAGAGCTCTGAATGTCCCAAAATCATTTGTAGCCTAAAAGGGGCATTATCCCACACCCTTGACGCCTGAAATTCCCAAAAATATTTTTGGCACAAAAATGCATCCTACACCCCTGAAAGTTCAGAATATGTTAGCAGCCCAAAAAAGGCCTTAAAATGCATCTTAGTCCTGCAAAAATGTTGAAAACTTTGGAGGCCCAAAAAAGGGGTTTACAGGCATCCTAGACCCCCTAAAGTCCAGAAAATGTTGGTTGCCCAAAAACTGTGCCAAAGAGCTCTGAATGTCCCAAAATCATTTGTAGCCAGAAAGGGGCATTAACCCACACCCTTGATGCCTGAAATTCCCAAAAATACTTTTGGCAGAAAAATGCATCCTACACCCCTGAAAGTTCAGAATATGTTAGCCGCCCAAAAAAGGCCTTAAAATGCATCTTAGGCCTGCAAAAATGTTGAAAACTTTGGAGGCCCAAAAAAGGGGTTTAGAGGCATCCTAGACCCCCTAAAGTCCAGAAAATGTTGGTTGACCAAAATCTGTGCCAGAGAGCTCTGAATGTCCCAAAATCATTTGTAGCCTAAAAGGGGCATTATCCCACACCCTTGACGCCTGAAATTCCCAAAAATATTTTTGGCACAAAAATGCATCCTACACCCCTGAAAGTTCAGAATATGTTAGCAGCCCAAAAAAGGCCTTAAAATGCATCTTAGTCCTGCAAAAATGTTGAAAACTTTGGAGGCCCAAAAAAGGGGTTTACAGGCATCCTAGACCCCCTAAAGTCCAGAAAATTTTGGTGGCCCAAAACTGTGCCAGAGAGCTCTGCATGTCCCAAAATCATTTGTAGCCTGAAAGGGGCATTAACCCGCATCCTAGACCACTGAAATTCCCAAAAATCGTTTTGGCAAGAAAAGTGCATCCTTCACACCTGACAGTTCAGAATATGTTAGCATCCCAAAAAAGGCCTTAAAATGCATCTTAGGCCTGCAAAAATGTTGAAAACTTTGGAGGCCCAAAAAAGGGGTTTACAGGCATCCTAGACCCCCTAAAGTCCAGAAAATGTTGGTTGACCAAAAACTGTGCCAGAGAGCTCTGAATGTCCCAAAATCATTTGTAGCCTAAAAAGGGCATTATCCCACACCCTTGACGCTTGAAATTCCCAAAAATATTTTTGGCACAAAAATGCATCCTACACCCCTGAAAGTTCAGAATATGTTAGCAGCCCAAAAAAGGCCTTAAAATGCATCTTAGGCCTGCAAAAATGTTGAAAACTTTGGAGGCCCAAAAAAGGGGTTTACAGGCATCCTAGACCCCCTAAAGTCCAGAAAATGTTGATTGCCCAAAAACTGTGCCAAAGAGCTCTGAATGTCCCAAAATCATTTGTAGCCAGAAAGGGGCATTAACCCAGACCCTTGATGCCTGAAATTCCCAAAAATACTTTTGGCAGAAAAATGCATCCTACACACCTGAACGTTCAGAATATGTTAGCAGCCCAAAAAAGGCCTTAAAATGCCTGTTATGTCTGGAAAAATGTTGAACACTTTGGAGGCCTAAAAAAGGGGTTTACAGGCATCCTAGACCCCCTAAAGTCCAGAAAATGTTGGTGGCCAAAAACTGTGCCAGAGAGCTCTGAATGTCCCAGAAACATTTGCAGCCTGAAAGGAGCATTAACACGCATCCTAGACCACTGAAATTCCCAAAAATAATTTTGACATGAAAAATGCATCCTACACCCCTGAAAGTTCAGAATATGTTAGCAGCCCAAAAAAGGCCTTAAAATGCCTTTTAGGCCTGCAAGAATGTTGAAAACTTTGGAGGTCAAAAAAAGGGGTTTACAGGTATCCTAGACCCCCTAAAGTCCAGAAAATTGTGGTGGCCCAAAACTGTGCCAGAGAGCTCTGCATGTCCCAAAATCATTTGTAGCCTGAAAGGGGCATTAACCCGCATCCTAGACCACTGAAATTCCCAAAAATCGTTTTGGCAAGAAAAGTGCATCCTTCACACCTGACAGTTCAGAATATGTTAGCATCCCAAAAAAGGCCTTAAAATGCATCTTAGGCCTGCAAAAATGTTGAAAACTTTGGAGGCCCAAAAAAGGGGTTTACAGGCATCCTAGACCCCCTAAAGTCCAGAAAATGTTGGTTGACCAAAAACTGTGCCAGAGAGCTCTGAATGTCCCAAAATCATTTGTAGCCTAAAAGGGGCATTATCCCACACCCTTGACGCCTGAAATTCCCAAAAATATTTTTGGCACAAAAATGCATCCTACACCCCTGAAAGTTCAGAATATGTTAGCAGCCCAAAAAAGGCCTTAAAATGCATCTTAGTCCTGCAAAAATGTTGAAAACTTTGGAGGCTCAAAAAAGGGGTTTACAGGCATCCTAGACCCCCTAAAGTCCAGAAAATGTTGGTTGCCCAAAAACTGTGCCAAAGAGCTCTGAATGTCCCAAAATCATTTGTAGCCAGAAAGGGGCATTAACCCACACCCTTGATGCCTGAAATTCCCAAAAATACTTTTGGCAGAAAAATGCATCATACACCCCTGAAAGTTCAGAATATGTTAGCCGCCCAAAAAAGGCCTTAAAATGCATCTTAGGCCTGCAAAAATGTTGAAAACTTTGGAGGCCCAAAAAAGGGGTTTAGAGGCATCCTAGACCCCCTAAAGTCCAGAAAATGTTGGTTGACCAAAAACTGTGCCAAAGAGCTCGGAATGTCCCAAAATCATTTGTAGCCTAAAAGGGGCATTATCCCACACCCTTGACGCCTGAAATTCCCAAAAATATTTTTGACACAAAAATGCATCCTACACACCTGAACGTTCAGAATATGTTAGCAGCCCAAAAAAGGCCTTAAAATGCCTGTTATGTCTGGAAAAATGTTGAACACTTTGGAGGCCTAAAAAAGGGGTTTACAGGCATCCTAGACCCCCTAAAGTCCAGAAAATGTTGGTGGCCAAAAACTGTGCCAGAGAGCTCTGAATGTCCCAGAAACATTTGCAGCCTGAAAGGAGCATTAACACGCATCCTAGACCACTGAAATTCCCAAAAATAATTTTGACATGAAAAATGCATCCTACACCCCTGAAAGTTCAGAATATGTTAGCAGCCCAAAAAAGACCTTAAAATGCCTTTTAGGCCTGCAAGAATGTTGAAAACTTTGGAGGTCAAAAAAAGGGGTTTACAGGTATCCTAGACCCCCTAAAGTCCAGAAAATTTTGGTGGCCCAAAACTGTGCCAGAGAGCTCTGCATGTCCCAAAATCATTTGTAGCCTGAAAGGGGCATTAACCCGCATCCTAGACCACTGAAATTCGCAAAAATCGTTTTGGCAAGAAAAGTGCATCCTTCACACCTGACAGTTCAGAATATGTTAGCATCCCAAAAAAGGCCTTAAAATGCATCTTAGGCCTGCAAAAATGTTGAAAACTTTGGAGGCCCAAAAAAGGGGTTTACAGGCATCCTAGACCTCCTAAAGTCCAGAAAATGTTGGTTGACCAAAAACTGTGCCAGAGAGCTCTGAATGTCCCAAAATCATTTGTAGCCTAAAAGGGGCATTATCCCACACCCTTGACGCCTGAAATTCCCAAAAATATTTTTGGCACAAAAATGCATCCTACACCCCTGAAAGTTCAGAATATGTTAGCAGCCCAAAAAAGGCCTTAAAATGCATCTTAGTCCTGCAAAAATGTTGAAAACTTTGGAGGCCCAAAAAAGGGGTTTACAGGCATCCTAGACCCCCTAAAGTCCAGAAAATGTTGGTTGACCAAAAACTGTGCCAGAGAACTCTGAATGTCCCAAAATCATTTGTAGCCTGTAAGAGGCATTAACCCGCATCCTAGACCACTGAAATTCCCAGAAATCGTTTTGGCAAGAAAAGTGCATCCTTCACACCTGACAGTTCAGAATATGTTAGTATCCCAAAAAAGGCCTTAAAATGCATCTTAGGCCTGCAAAAATGTTGAAAACTTTGGAGGCCCAAAAAAGGGGTTTACAGGCATCCTAGACCCCCTAAAGTCCAGAAAATGTTGGTTGACCAAAAACTGTGCCAGAGAGCTCTGAATGTCCCAAAATCATTTGTAGCCTAAAAGGGGCATTATCCCACACCCTTGACGCCTGTAATTCCCAAAAATATTTTTGACACAAAAATGCATCCTACACACCTGAACGTTCAGAATATGTTAGCAGCCCAAAAAAGGCCTTAAAATGCCTGTTATGTCTGGAAAAATGTTGAACACTTTGGATGCCTAAAAAAGGGGTTTACAGGTATCCTAGACCCCCTAAAGTCCAGAAAATTTTGGTGGCCCAAAACTGTGCCAGAGAGCTCTGCATGTCCCAAAATCATTTGTAGCCTGAAAGGGGCATTAACCCGCATCCTAGACCACTGAAATTCCCAAAAATCGTTTTGGCAAGAAAAGTGCATCCTTCACACCTGACAGTTCAGAATATGTTAGCATCCCAAAAAAGGCCTTAAAATGCATCTTAGGCCTGCAAAAATGTTGAAAACTTTGGAGGCCCAAAAAAGGGGTTTACAGGCATCCTAGACCCCCTAAAGTCCAGAAAATGTTGGTTGACCAAAAACTGTGCCAGAGAGCTCTGAATGTCCCAAAATCATTTGTAGCCTAAAAGGGGCATTATCCCACACCCTTGACGCCTGAAATTCCCAAAAATATTTTTGGCACAAAAATGCATCCTACACCCCTGAAAGTTCAGAATATGTTAGCAGCCCAAAAAAGGCCTTAAAATGCATCTTAGTCCTGCAAAAATGTTGAAAACTTTGGAGGCCCAAAAAAGGGGTTTACAGGCATCCTAGACCCCCTAAAGTCCAGAAAATGTTGGTTGCCCAAAAACTGTGCCAAAGAGCTCTGAATGTCCCAAAATCATTTGTAGCCAGAAAGGGGCATTAACCCACACCCTTGATGCCTGAAATTCCCAAAAATACTTTTGGCAGAAAAATGCATCCTACACCCCTGAAAGTTCAGAATATGTTAGCCGCCCATAAAAGGCCTTAAAATGCATCTTAGGCCTGCAAAAATGTTGAAAACTTTGGAGGCCCAAAAAAGGGGTTTACAGGCATCCTAGACCCCCTAAAGTCCAGAAAATGTTGGTTGACCAAAAACTGTGCCAGAGAGCTCTGAATGTCCCAAAATCATTTGTAGCCTAAAAGGGGCATTATCCCACACCCTTGACGCCTGAAATTCCCAAAAATATTTTTGGCACAAAAATGCATCCTACACCCCTGAAAGTTCAGAATATGTTAGCAGCCCAAAAAAGGCCTTAAAATGCATCTTAGTCCTGCAAAAATGTTGAAAACTTTGGAGGCCCAAAAAAGGGGTTTACAGGCATCCTAGACCCCCTAAAGTCCAGAAAATGTTGGTTGCCCAAAAACTGTGCCAAAGAGCTCTGAATGTCCCAAAATCATTTGTAGCCAGAAAGGGGCATTAACCCACACCCTTGATGCCTGAAATTCCCAAAAATACTTTTGGCAGAAAAATGCATCCTACACCCCTGAAAGTTCAGAATATGTTAGCCGCCCATAAAAGGCCTTAAAATGCATCTTAGGCCTGCAAAAATGTTGAAAACTTTGGAGGCCCAAAAAAGGGGTTTACAGGCATCCTAGACCCCCTAAAGTCCAGAAAATGTTGGTTGACCAAAAACTGTGCCAGAGAGCTCTGAATGTCCCAAAATCATTTGTAGCCTAAAAGGGGCATTATCCCACACCCTTGACACCTGAAATTCCCAAAAATATTTTTGGCACAAAAATGCATCCTACACCCCTGAAAGTTCAGAATATGTTAGCAGCCCAAAAAAAGGCCTTAAAATGCATCTTAGTCCTGCAAAAATGTTGAAAACTTTGGAGGCCCAAAAAAGGGGTTTACAGGCATCCTAGACCCCCTAAAGTCCAGAAAATGTTGGTTGCCCAAAAACTGTGCCAAAGAGCTCTGAATGTCCCAAAATCATTTGTAGCCAGAAAGGGGCATTAACCCACACCCTTGATGCCTGAAGTTCCCAAAAATACTTTTGGCAGAAAAATGCATCCTACACCCCTGAAAGTTCATAATATGTTAGCCGCCCAAAAAAGGCCTTAAAATGCATCTTAGGCCTGCAAAAATGTTGAAAACTTTGGAGGCCCAAAAAAGGGGTTTAGAGGCATCCTAGACCCCCTAAAGTCCAGAAAATGTTGGTTGACCAAAAACTGTGCCAGAGAGCTCTGAATGTCCCAAAATCATTTGTAGCCTAAAAGGGGCATTATCCCACACCCTTGACGCCTGAAATTCCCAAAAATATTTTTGACACAAAAATGCATCCTACACACCTGAACGTTCAGAATATGTTAGCAGCCCAAAAAAGGCCTTAAAATGCCTGTTATGTCTGGAAAAATGTTGAACACTTTGGAGGCCTAAAAAAGGGGTTTACAGGCATCCTAGACCCCCTAAAGTCCAGAAAATGTTGGTGGCCAAAAACTGTGCCAGAGAGCTCTGAATGTCCCAGAAACATTTGCAGCCTGAAAGGAGCATTAACCCGCATCCTAGACCACTGACATTCCCAAAAATAATTTTGACATGAAAAATGCATCCTACACCCCTGAAAGTTCAGAATATGTTAGCAGCCCAAAAAAGGCCTTAAAATGCATCTTAGTCCTGCAAAAATGTTGAAAACTTTGGAGGCCCAAAAAAGGGGTTTACAGGCATCCTAGACCCCCTAAAGTCCAGAAAATGTTGGTTGCCCAAAAACTGTGCCAAAGAGCTCTGAATGTCCCAAAATCATTTGTAGCCAGAAAGGGGCATTAACCCACACCCTTGATGCCTGAAATTCCCAAAAATACTTTTGGCAGAAAAATGCATCCTACACCCCTGAAAGTTCATAATATGTTAGCCGCCCAAAAAAGGCCTTAAAATGCATCTTAGGCCTGCAAAAATGTTGAAAACTTTGGAGGCCCAAAAAAGGGGTTTAGAGGCATCCTAGACCCCCTAAAGTCCAGAAAATGTTGGTTGACCAAAAACTGTGCCAGAGAGCTCTGAATGTCCCAAAATCATTTGTAGCCTAAAAGGGGCATTATCCCACACCCTTGACGCCTGAAATTCCCAAAAATATTTTTGACACAAAAATGCATCCTACACACCTGAACGTTCAGAATATGTTAGCAGCCCAAAAAAGGCCTTAAAATGCCTGTTATGTCTGGAAAAATGTTGAACACTTTGGAGGCCTAAAAAAGGGGTTTACAGGCATCCTAGACCCCCTAAAGTCCAGAAAATGTTGGTGGCCAAAAACTGTGCCAGAGAGCTCTGAATGTCCCAGAAACATTTGCAGCCTGAAAGGAGCATTAACACGCATCCTAGACCACTGAAATTCCCAAAAATAATTTTGACATGAAAAATGCATCCTACACCCCTGAAAGTTCAGAATATGTTAGCAGCCCAAAAAAGACCTTAAAATGCCTTTTAGGCCTGCAAGAATGTTGAAAACTTTGGAGGTCAAAAAAAGGGGTTTACAGGTATCCTAGACCCCCTAAAGTCCAGAAAATTTTGGTGGCCCAAAACTGTGCCAGAGAGCTCTGCATGTCCCAAAATCATTTGTAGCCTGAAAGGGGCATTAACCCGCATCCTAGACCACTGAAATTCGCAAAAATCGTTTTGGCAAGAAAAGTGCATCCTTCACACCTGACAGTTCAGAATATGTTAGCATCCCAAAAAAGGCCTTAAAATGCATCTTAGGCCTGCAAAAATGTTGAAAACTTTGGAGGCCCAAAAAAGGGGTTTACAGGCATCCTAGACCTCCTAAAGTCCAGAAAATGTTGGTTGACCAAAAACTGTGCCAGAGAGCTCTGAATGTCCCAAAATCATTTGTAGCCTAAAAGGGGCATTATCCCACACCCTTGACGCCTGAAATTCCCAAAAATATTTTTGGCACAAAAATGCATCCTACACCCCTGAAAGTTCAGAATATGTTAGCAGCCCAAAAAAGGCCTTAAAATGCATCTTAGTCCTGCAAAAATGTTGAAAACTTTGGAGGCCCAAAAAAGGGGTTTACAGGCATCCTAGACCCCCTAAAGTCCAGAAAATGTTGGTTGCCCAAAAACTGTGCCAAAGAGCTCTGAATGTCCCAAAATCATTTGTAGCCAGAAAGGGGCATTAACCCACACCCTTGATGCCTGAAATTCCCAAAAATACTTTTGGCAGAAAAATGCATCCTACACCCCTGAAAGTTCAGAATATGTTAGCCGCCCAAAAAAGGCCTTAAAATGCATCTTAGGCCTGCAAAAATGTTGAAAACTTTGGAGGCCCAAAAAAGGGGTTTAGAGGCATCCTAGACCCCCTAAAGTCCAGAAAATGTTGGTTGACCAAAATCTGTGCCAGAGAGCTCTGAATGTCCCAAAATCATTTGTAGCCTAAAAGGGGCATTATCCCACACCCTTGACGCCTGAAATTCCCAAAAATATTTTTGGCACAAAAATGCATCCTACACCCCTGAAAGTTCAGAATATGTTAGCAGCCCAAAAAAGGCCTTAAAATGCATCTTAGTCCTGCAAAAATGTTGAAAACTTTGGAGGCCCAAAAAAGGGGTTTAAAGGCATCCTAGACCCCCTAAAGTCCAGAAAATGTTGGTTGACCAAAAACTGTGCCAGAGAACTCTGAATGTCCCAAAATCATTTGTAGCCTGTAAGAGGCATTAACCCGCATCCTAGACCACTGAAATTCCCAGAAATCGTTTTGGCAAGAAAAGTGCATCCTTCACACCTGACAGTTCAGAATATGTTAGTATCCCAAAAAAGGCCTTAAAATGCATCTTAGGCCTGCAAAAATGTTGAAAACTTTGGAGGCCCAAAAAGGGGGTTTACAGGCATCCTAGACCCCCTAAAGTCCAGAAAATGTTGGTTGACCAAAAACTGTGCCAGAGAGCTCTGAATGTCCCAAAATCATTTGTAGCCTAAAAGGGGCATTATCCCACACCCTTGACGCCTGAAATTCCCAAAAATATTTTTGACACAAAAATGCATCCTACACACCTGAACGTTCAGAATATGTTAGCAGCCCAAAAAAGGCCTTAAAATGCCTGTTATGTCTGGAAAAATGTTGAACACTTTGGATGCCTAAAAAAGGGGTTTACAGGTATCCTAGACCCCCTAAAGTCCAGAAAATTTTGGTGGCCCAAAACTGTGCCAGAGAGCTCTGCATGTCCCAAAATCATTTGTAGCCTGAAAGGGGCATTAACCCGCATCCTAGACCACTGAAATTCCCAAAAATCGTTTTGGCAAGAAAAGTGCATCCTTCACACCTGACAGTTCAGAATATGTTAGCATCCCAAAAAAGGCCTTAAAATGCATCTTAGGCCTGCAAAAATGTTGAAAACTTTGGAGGCCCAAAAAAGGGGTTTACAGGCATCCTAGACCCCCTAAAGTCCAGAAAATGTTGGTGGCCAAAAACTGTGCCAGAGAGCTCTGAATGTCCCAAAATCATTTGTAGCCTAAAAGGGGCATTATCCCACACCCTTGACGCCTGAAATTCCCAAAAATATTTTTGGCACAAAAATGCATCCTACACCCCTGAAAGTTCAGAATATGTTAGCAGCCCAAAAAAGGCCTTAAAATGCATCTTAGTCCTGCAAAAATGTTGAAAACTTTGGAGGCCCAAAAAAGGGGTTTACAGGCATCCTAGACCCCCTAAAGTCCAGAAAATGTTGGTTGCCCAAAAACTGTGCCAAAGAGCTCTGAATGTCCCAAAATCATTTGTAGCCAGAAAGGGGCATTAACCCACACCCTTGATGCCTGAAATTCCCAAAAATACTTTTGGCAGAAAAATGCATCCTACACCCCTGAAAGTTCAGAATATGTTAGCCGCCCATAAAAGGCCTTAAAATGCATCTTAGGCCTGCAAAAATGTTGAAAACTTTGGAGGCCCAAAAAAGGGGTTTACAGGCATCCTAGACCTCCTAAAGTCCAGAAAATGTTGGTTGACCAAAAACTGTGCCAGAGAGCTCTGAATGTCCCAAAATCATTTGTAGCCTAAAAGGGGCATTATCCCACACCCTTGACGCCTGAAATTCCCAAAAATATTTTTGGCACAAAAATGCATCCTACACCCCTGAAAGTTCAGAATATGTTAGCAGCCCAAAAAAGGCCTTAAAATGCATCTTAGTCCTGCAAAAATGTTGAAAACTTTGGAGGCCCAAAAAAGGGGTTTACAGGCATCCTAGACCCCCTAAAGTCCAGAAAATGTTGGTTGCCCAAAAACTGTGCCAAAGAGCTCTGAATGTCCCAAAATCATTTGTAGCCAGAAAGGGGCATTAACCCACACCCTTGATGCCTGAAATTCCCAAAAATACTTTTGGCAGAAAAATGCATCCTACACCCCTGAAAGTTCAGAATATGTTAGCCGCCCAAAAAAGGCCTTAAAATGCATCTTAGGCCTGCAAAAATGTTGAAAACTTTGGAGGCCCAAAAAAGGGGTTTAGAGGCATCCTAGACCCCCTAAAGTCCAGAAAATGTTGGTTGACCAAAATCTGTGCCAGAGAGCTCTGAATGTCCCAAAATCATTTGTAGCCTAAAAGGGGCATTATCCCACACCCTTGACGCCTGAAATTCCCAAAAATATTTTTGGCACAAAAATGCATCCTACACCCCTGAAAGTTCAGAATATGTTAGCAGCCCAAAAAAGGCCTTAAAATGCATCTTAGTCCTGCAAAAATGTTGAAAACTTTGGAGGCCCAAAAAAGGGGTTTACAGGCATCCTAGACCCCCTAAAGTCCAGAAAATGTTGGTTGACCAAAAACTGTGCCAGAGAACTCTGAATGTCCCAAAATCATTTGTAGCCTGTAAGAGGCATTAACCCGCATCCTAGACCACTGAAATTCCCAGAAATCGTTTTGGCAAGAAAAGTGCATCCTTCACACCTGACAGTTCAGAATATGTTAGTATCCCAAAAAAGGCCTTAAAATGCATCTTAGGCCTGCAAAAATGTTGAAAACTTTGGAGGCCCAAAAAAGGGGTTTACAGGCATCCTAGACCCCCTAAAGTCCAGAAAATGTTGGTTGACCAAAAACTGTGCCAGAGAGCTCTGAATGTCCCAAAATCATTTGTAGCCTAAAAGGGGCATTATCCCACACCCTTGACGCCTGAAATTCCCAAAAATATTTTTGACACAAAAATGCATCCTACACACCTGAACGTTCAGAATATGTTAGCAGCCCAAAAAAGGCCTTAAAATGCCTGTTATGTCTGGAAAAATGTTGAACACTTTGGATGCCTAAAAAAGGGGTTTACAGGTATCCTAGACCCCCTAAAGTCCAGAAAATTTTGGTGGCCCAAAACTGTGCCAGAGAGCTCTGCATGTCCCAAAATCATTTGTAGCCTGAAAGGGGCATTAACCCGCATCCTAGACCACTGAAATTCCCAAAAATCGTTTTGGCAAGAAAAGTGCATCCTTCACACCTGACAGTTCAGAATATGTTAGCATCCCAAAAAAGGCCTTAAAATGCATCTTAGGCCTGCAAAAATGTTGAAAACTTTGGAGGCCCAAAAAAGGGGTTTACAGGCATCCTAGACCCCCTAAAGTCCAGAAAATGTTGGTTGACCAAAAACTGTGCCAGAGAGCTCTGAATGTCCCAAAATCATTTGTAGCCTAAAAGGGGCATTATCCCACACCCTTGACGCCTGAAATTCCCAAAAATATTTTTGGCACAAAAATGCATCCTACACCCCTGAAAGTTCAGAATATGTTAGCAGCCCAAAAAAGGCCTTAAAATGCATCTTAGTCCTGCAAAAATGTTGAAAACTTTGGAGGCCCAAAAAAGGGGTTTACAGGCATCCTAGACCCCCTAAAGTCCAGAAAATGTTGGTTGCCCAAAAACTGTGCCAAAGAGCTCTGAATGTCCCAAAATCATTTGTAGCCAGAAAGGGGCATTAACCCACACCCTTGATGCCTGAAATTCCCAAAAATACTTTTGGCAGAAAAATGCATCCTACACCCCTGAAAGTTCAGAATATGTTAGCCGCCCATAAAAGGCCTTAAAATGCATCTTAGGCCTGCAAAAATGTTGAAAACTTTGGAGGCCCAAAAAAGGGGTTTACAGGCATCCTAGACCCCCTAAAGTCCAGAAAATGTTGGTTGACCAAAAACTGTGCCAGAGAGCTCTGAATGTCCCAAAATCATTTGTAGCCTAAAAGGGACATTATCCCACACCCTTGACGCCTGAAATTCCCAAAAATATTTTTGGCACAAAAATGCATCCTACACCCCTGAAAGTTCAGAATATGTTAGCAGCCCAAAAAAGGCCTTAAAATGCATCTTAGTCCTGCAAAAATGTTGAAAACTTTGGAGGCCCAAAAAAGGGGTTTACAGGCATCCTAGACCCCCTAAAGTCCAGAAAATGTTGGTTGCCCAAAAACTGTGCCAAAGAGCTCTGAATGTCCCAAAATCATTTGTAGCCAGAAAGGGGCATTAACCCACACCCTTGATGCCTGAAATTCCCAAAAATACTTTTGGCAGAAAAATGCATCCTACACCCCTGAAAGTTCAGAATATGTTAGCCGCCCATAAAAGGCCTTAAAATGCATCTTAGGCCTGCAAAAATGTTGAAAACTTTGGAGGCCCAAAAAAGGGGTTTACAGGCATCCTAGACCCCCTAAAGTCCAGAAAATGTTGGTTGACCAAAAACTGTGCCAGAGAGCTCTGAATGTCCCAAAATCATTTGTAGCCTAAAAGGGGCATTATCCCACACCCTTGACACCTGAAATTCCCAAAAATATTTTTGGCACAAAAATGCATCCTACACCCCTGAAAGTTCAGAATATGTTAGCAGCCCAAAAAAAGGCCTTAAAATGCATCTTAGTCCTGCAAAAATGTTGAAAACTTTGGAGGCCCAAAAAAGGGGTTTACAGGCATCCTAGACCCCCTAAAGTCCAGAAAATGTTGGTTGCCCAAAAACTGTGCCAAAGAGCTCTGAATGTCCCAAAATCATTTGTAGCCAGAAAGGGGCATTAACCCACACCCTTGATGCCTGAAGTTCCCAAAAATACTTTTGGCAGAAAAATGCATCCTACACCCCTGAAAGTTCATAATATGTTAGCCGCCCAAAAAAGGCCTTAAAATGCATCTTAGGCCTGCAAAAATGTTGAAAACTTTGGAGGCCCAAAAAAGGGGTTTAGAGGCATCCTAGACCCCCTAAAGTCCAGAAAATGTTGGTTGACCAAAAACTGTGCCAGAGAGCTCTGAATGTCCCAAAATCATTTGTAGCCTAAAAGGGGCATTATCCCACACCCTTGACGCCTGAAATTCCCAAAAATATTTTTGACACAAAAATGCATCCTACACACCTGAACGTTCAGAATATGTTAGCAGCCCAAAAAAGGCCTTAAAATGCCTGTTATGTCTGGAAAAATGTTGAACACTTTGGAGGCCTAAAAAAGGGGTTTACAGGCATCCTAGACCCCCTAAAGTCCAGAAAATGTTGGTGGCCAAAAACTGTGCCAGAGAGCTCTGAATGTCCCAGAAACATTTGCAGCCTGAAAGGAGCATTAACCCGCATCCTAGACCACTGACATTCCCAAAAATAATTTTGACATGAAAAATGCATCCTACACCCCTGAAAGTTCAGAATATGTTAGCAGCCCAAAAAAGGCCTTAAAATGCATCTTAGTCCTGCAAAAATGTTGAAAACTTTGGAGGCCCAAAAAAGGGGTTTACAGGCATCCTAGACCCCCTAAAGTCCAGAAAATGTTGGTTGCCCAAAAACTGTGCCAAAGAGCTCTGAATGTCCCAAAATCATTTGTAGCCAGAAAGGGGCATTAACCCACACCCTTGATGCCTGAAATTCCCAAAAATACTTTTGGCAGAAAAATGCATCCTACACCCCTGAAAGTTCATAATATGTTAGCCGCCCAAAAAAGGCCTTAAAATGCATCTTAGGCCTGCAAAAATGTTGAAAACTTTGGAGGCCCAAAAAAGGGGTTTAGAGGCATCCTAGACCCCCTAAAGTCCAGAAAATGTTGGTTGACCAAAAACTGTGCCAGAGAGCTCTGAATGTCCCAAAATCATTTGTAGCCTAAAAGGGGCATTATCCCACACCCTTGACGCCTGAAATTCCCAAAAATATTTTTGACACAAAAATGCATCCTACACACCTGAACGTTCAGAATATGTTAGCAGCCCAAAAAAGGCCTTAAAATGCCTGTTATGTCTGGAAAAATGTTGAACACTTTGGAGGCCTAAAAAAGGGGTTTACAGGCATCCTAGACCCCCTAAAGTCCAGAAAATGTTGGTGGCCAAAAACTGTGCCAGAGAGCTCTGAATGTCCCAGAAACATTTGCAGCCTGAAAGGAGCATTAACACGCATCCTAGACCACTGAAATTCCCAAAAATAATTTTGACATGAAAAATGCATCCTACACCCCTGAAAGTTCAGAATATGTTAGCAGCCCAAAAAAGACCTTAAAATGCCTTTTAGGCCTGCAAGAATGTTGAAAACTTTGGAGGTCAAAAAAAGGGGTTTACAGGTATCCTAGACCCCCTAAAGTCCAGAAAATTTTGGTGGCCCAAAACTGTGCCAGAGAGCTCTGCATGTCCCAAAATCATTTGTAGCCTGAAAGGGGCATTAACCCGCATCCTAGACCACTGAAATTCGCAAAAATCGTTTTGGCAAGAAAAGTGCATCCTTCACACCTGACAGTTCAGAATATGTTAGCATCCCAAAAAAGGCCTTAAAATGCATCTTAGGCCTGCAAAAATGTTGAAAACTTTGGAGGCCCAAAAAAGGGGTTTACAGGCATCCTAGACCTCCTAAAGTCCAGAAAATGTTGGTTGACCAAAAACTGTGCCAGAGAGCTCTGAATGTCCCAAAATCATTTGTAGCCTAAAAGGGGCATTATCCCACACCCTTGACGCCTGAAATTCCCAAAAATATTTTTGGCACAAAAATGCATCCTACACCCCTGAAAGTTCAGAATATGTTAGCAGCCCAAAAAAGGCCTTAAAATGCATCTTAGTCCTGCAAAAATGTTGAAAACTTTGGAGGCCCAAAAAAGGGGTTTACAGGCATCCTAGACCCCCTAAAGTCCAGAAAATGTTGGTTGCCCAAAAACTGTGCCAAAGAGCTCTGAATGTCCCAAAATCATTTGTAGCCAGAAAGGGGCATTAACCCACACCCTTGATGCCTGAAATTCCCAAAAATACTTTTGGCAGAAAAATGCATCCTACACCCCTGAAAGTTCAGAATATGTTAGCCGCCCAAAAAAGGCCTTAAAATGCATCTTAGGCCTGCAAAAATGTTGAAAACTTTGGAGGCCCAAAAAAGGGGTTTAGAGGCATCCTAGACCCCCTAAAGTCCAGAAAATGTTGGTTGACCAAAATCTGTGCCAGAGAGCTCTGAATGTCCCAAAATCATTTGTAGCCTAAAAGGGGCATTATCCCACACCCTTGACGCCTGAAATTCCCAAAAATATTTTTGGCACAAAAATGCATCCTACACCCCTGAAAGTTCAGAATATGTTAGCAGCCCAAAAAAGGCCTTAAAATGCATCTTAGTCCTGCAAAAATGTTGAAAACTTTGGAGGCCCAAAAAAGGGGTTTACAGGCATCCTAGACCCCCTAAAGTCCAGAAAATGTTGGTTGACCAAAAACTGTGCCAGAGAACTCTGAATGTCCCAAAATCATTTGTAGCCTGTAAGAGGCATTAACCCGCATCCTAGACCACTGAAATTCCCAGAAATCGTTTTGGCAAGAAAAGTGCATCCTTCACACCTGACAGTTCAGAATATGTTAGTATCCCAAAAAAGGCCTTAAAATGCATCTTAGGCCTGCAAAAATGTTGAAAACTTTGGAGGCCCAAAAAAGGGGTTTACAGGCATCCTAGACCCCCTAAAGTCCAGAAAATGTTGGTTGACCAAAAACTGTGCCAGAGAGCTCTGAATGTCCCAAAATCATTTGTAGCCTAAAAGGGGCATTATCCCACACCCTTGACGCCTGAAATTCCCAAAAATATTTTTGACACAAAAATGCATCCTACACCCCTGAACGTTCAGAATATGTTAGCAGCCCAAAAAAGGCCTTAAAATGCCTGTTATGTCTGGAAAAATGTTGAACACTTTGGATGCCTAAAAAAGGGGTTTACAGGTATCCTAGACCCCCTAAAGTCCAGAAAATTTTGGTGGCCCAAAACTGTGCCAGAGAGCTCTGCATGTCCCAAAATCATTTGTAGCCTGAAAGGGGCATTAACCCGCATCCTAGACCACTGAAATTCCCAAAAATCGTTTTGGCAAGAAAAGTGCATCCTTCACACCTGACAGTTCAGAATATGTTAGCATCCCAAAAAAGGCCTTAAAATGCATCTTAGGCCTGCAAAAATGTTGAAAACTTTGGAGGCCCAAAAAAGGGGTTTACAGGCATCCTAGACCCCCTAAAGTCCAGAAAATGTTGGTTGACCAAAAACTGTGCCAGAGAGCTCTGAATGTCCCAAAATCATTTGTAGCCTAAAAAGGGCATTATCCCACACCCTTGACGCCTGAAATTCCCAAAAATATTTTTGGCACAAAAATGCATCCTACACCCCTGAAAGTTCAGAATATGTTAGCAGCCCAAAAAAGGCCTTAAAATGCATCTTAGGCCTGCAAAAATGTTGAAAACTTTGGAGGCCCAAAAAAGGGGTTTACAGGCATCCTAGACCCCCTAAAGTCCAGAAAATGTTGATTGCCCAAAAACTGTGCCAAAGAGCTCTGAATGTCCCAAAATCATTTGTAGCCAGAAAGGGGCATTAACCCAGACCCTTGATGCCTGAAATTCCCAAAAATACTTTTGGCAGAAAAATGCATCCTACACACCTGAACGTTCAGAATATGTTAGCAGCCCAAAAAAGGCCTTAAAATGCCTGTTATGTCTGGAAAAATGTTGAACACTTTGGAGGCCTAAAAAAGGGGTTTACAGGCATCCTAGACCCCCTAAAGTCCAGAAAATGTTGGTGGCCAAAAACTGTGCCAGAGAGCTCTGAATGTCCCAGAAACATTTGCAGCCTGAAAGGAGCATTAACACGCATCCTAGACCACTGAAATTCCCAAAAATAATTTTGACATGAAAAATGCATCCTACACCCCTGAAAGTTCAGAATATGTTAGCAGCCCAAAAAAGGCCTTAAAATGCCTTTTAGGCCTGCAAGAATGTTGAAAACTTTGGAGGTCAAAAAAAGGGGTTTACAGGTATCCTAGACCCCCTAAAGTCCAGAAAATTGTGGTGGCCCAAAACTGTGCCAGAGAGCTCTGCATGTCCCAAAATCATTTGTAGCCTGAAAGGGGCATTAACCCGCATCCTAGACCACTGAAATTCCCAAAAATCGTTTTGGCAAGAAAAGTGCATCCTTCACACCTGACAGTTCAGAATATGTTAGCATCCCAAAAAAGGCCTTAAAATGCATCTTAGGCCTGCAAAAATGTTGAAAACTTTGGAGGCCCAAAAAAGGGGTTTACAGGCATCCTAGACCCCCTAAAGTCCAGAAAATGTTGGTGGCCAAAAACTGTGCCAGAGAGCTCTGAATGTCCCAAAATCATTTGTAGCCTAAAAGGGGCATTATCCCACACCCTTGACGCCTGAAATTCCCAAAAATATTTTTGGCACAAAAATGCATCCTACACCCCTGAAAGTTCAGAATATGTTAGCAGCCCAAAAAAAGGCCTTAAATTGCATCTTAGTCCTGCAAAAATGTTGAAAACTTTGGAGGCCCAAAAAAGGGGTTTACAGGCATCCTAGACCCCCTAAAGTCCAGAAAATGTTGGTTGCCCAAAAACTGTGCCAAAGAGCTCTGAATGTCCCAAAATCATTTGTAGCCAGAAAGGGGCATTAACCCACACCCTTGATGCCTGAAGTTCCCAAAAATACTTTTGGCAGAAAAATGCATCCTACACCCCTGAAAGTTCATAATATGTTAGCCGCCCAAAAAAGGCCTTAAAATGCATCTTAGGCCTGCAAAAATGTTGAAAACTTTGGAGGCCCAAAAAAGGGGTTTAGAGGCATCCTAGACCCCCTAAAGTCCAGAAAATGTTGGTTGACCAAAAACTGTGCCAGAGAGCTCTGAATGTCCCAAAATCATTTGTAGCCTAAAAGGGGCATTATCCCACACCCTTGACGCCTGAAATTCCCAAAAATATTTTTGACACAAAAATGCATCCTACACACCTGAACGTTCAGAATATGTTAGCAGCCCAAAAAAGGCCTTAAAATGCCTGTTATGTCTGGAAAAATGTTGAACACTTTGGAGGCCTAAAAAAGGGGTTTACAGGCATCCTAGACCCCCTAAAGTCCAGAAAATGTTGGTGGCCAAAAACTGTGCCAGAGAGCTCTGAATGTCCCAGAAACATTTGCAGCCTGAAAGGAGCATTAACCCGCATCCTAGACCACTGACATTCCCAAAAATAATTTTGACATGAAAAATGCATCCTACACCCCTGAAAGTTCAGAATATGTTAGCAGCCCAAAAAAGGCCTTAAAATGCATCTTAGTCCTGCAAAAATGTTGAAAACTTTGGAGGCCCAAAAAAGGGGTTTACAGGCATCCTAGACCCCCTAAAGTCCAGAAAATGTTGGTTGCCCAAAAACTGTGCCAAAGAGCTCTGAATGTCCCAAAATCATTTGTAGCCAGAAAGGGGCATTAACCCACACCCTTGATGCCTGAAATTCCCAAAAATACTTTTGGCAGAAAAATGCATCCTACACCCCTGAAAGTTCATAATATGTTAGCCGCCCAAAAAAGGCCTTAAAATGCATCTTAGGCCTGCAAAAATGTTGAAAACTTTGGAGGCCCAAAAAAGGGGTTTAGAGGCATCCTAGACCCCCTAAAGTCCAGAAAATGTTGGTTGACCAAAAACTGTGCCAGAGAGCTCTGAATGTCCCAAAATCATTTGTAGCCTAAAAGGGGCATTATCCCACACCCTTGACGCCTGAAATTCCCAAAAATATTTTTGACACAAAAATGCATCCTACACACCTGAACGTTCAGAATATGTTAGCAGCCCAAAAAAGGCCTTAAAATGCCTGTTATGTCTGGAAAAATGTTGAACACTTTGGAGGCCTAAAAAAGGGGTTTACAGGCATCCTAGACCCCCTAAAGTCCAGAAAATGTTGGTGGCCAAAAACTGTGCCAGAGAGCTCTGAATGTCCCAGAAACATTTGCAGCCTGAAAGGAGCATTAACACGCATCCTAGACCACTGAAATTCCCAAAAATAATTTTGACATGAAAAATGCATCCTACACCCCTGAAAGTTCAGAATATGTTAGCAGCCCAAAAAAGACCTTAAAATGCCTTTTAGGCCTGCAAGAATGTTGAAAACTTTGGAGGTCAAAAAAATGGGTTTACAGGTATCCTAGACCCCCTAAAGTCCAGAAAATTTTGGTGGCCCAAAACTGTGCCAGAGAGCTCTGCATGTCCCAAAATCATTTGTAGCCTGAAAGGGGCATTAACCCGCATCCTAGACCACTGAAATTCGCAAAAATCGTTTTGGCAAGAAAAGTGCATCCTTCACACCTGACAGTTCAGAATATGTTAGCATCCCAAAAAAGGCCTTAAAATGCATCTTAGGCCTGCAAAAATGTTGAAAACTTTGGAGGCCCAAAAAAGGGGTTTACAGGCATCCTAGACCCCCTAAAGTCCAGAAAATGTTGGTTGCCCAAAAACTGTGCCAAAGAGCTCTGAATGTCCCAAAATCATTTGTAGCCAGAAAGGGGCATTAACCCACACCCTTGATGCCTGAAATTCCCAAAAATACTTTTGGCAGAAAAATGCATCCTACACCCCTGAAAGTTCAGAATATGTTAGCCGCCCAAAAAAGGCCTTAAAATGCATCTTAGGCCTGCAAAAATGTTGAAAACTTTGGAGGCCCAAAAAAGGGGTTTAGAGGCATCCTAGACCCCCTAAAGTCCAGAAAATGTTGGTTGACCAAAATCTGTGCCAGAGAGCTCTGAATGTCCCAAAATCATTTGTAGCCTAAAAGGGGCATTATCCCACACCCTTGACGCCTGAAATTCCCAAAAATATTTTTGGCACAAAAATGCATCCTACACCCCTGAAAGTTCAGAATATGTTAGCAGCCCAAAAAAGGCCTTAAAATGCATCTTAGTCCTGCAAAAATGTTGAAAACTTTGGAGGCCCAAAAAAGGGGTTTACAGGCATCCTAGACCCCCTAAAGTCCAGAAAATGTTGGTTGACCAAAAACTGTGCCAGAGAACTCTGAATGTCCCAAAATCATTTGTAGCCTGTAAGAGGCATTAACCCGCATCCTAGACCACTGAAATTCCCAGAAATCGTTTTGGCAAGAAAAGTGCATCCTTCACACCTGACAGTTCAGAATATGTTAGTATCCCAAAAAAGGCCTTAAAATGCATCTTAGGCCTGCAAAAATGTTGAAAACTTTGGAGGCCCAAAAAAGGGGTTTACAGGCATCCTAGACCCCCTAAAGTCCAGAAAATGTTGGTTGACCAAAAACTGTGCCAGAGAGCTCTGAATGTCCCAAAATCATTTGTAGCCTAAAAGGGGCATTATCCCACACCCTTGACGCCTGAAATTCCCAAAAATATTTTTGACACAAAAATGCATCCTACACACCTGAACGTTCAGAATATGTTAGCAGCCCAAAAAAGGCCTTAAAATGCCTGTTATGTCTGGAAAAATGTTGAACACTTTGGATGCCTAAAAAAGGGGTTTACAGGTATCCTAGACCCCCTAAAGTCCAGAAAATTTTGGTGGCCCAAAACTGTGCCAGAGAGCTCTGCATGTCCCAAAATCATTTGTAGCCTGAAAGGGGCATTAACCCGCATCCTAGACCACTGAAATTCCCAAAAATCGTTTTGGCAAGAAAAGTGCATCCTTCACACCTGACAGTTCAGAATATGTTAGCATCCCAAAAAAGGCCTTAAAATGCATCTTAGGCCTGCAAAAATGTTGAAAACTTTGGAGGCCCAAAAAAGGGGTTTACAGGCATCCTAGACCCCCTAAAGTCCAGAAAATGTTGGTGGCCAAAAACTGTGCCAGAGAGCTCTGAATGTCCCAAAATCATTTGTAGCCTAAAAGGGGCATTATCCCACACCCTTGACGCCTGAAATTCCCAAAAATATTTTTGGCACAAAAATGCATCCTACACCCCTGAAAGTTCAGAATATGTTAGCAGCCCAAAAAAGGCCTTAAAATGCATCTTAGTCCTGCAAAAATGTTGAAAACTTTGGAGGCCCAAAAAAGGGGTTTACAGGCATCCTAGACCCCCTAAAGTCCAGAAAATGTTGGTTGCCCAAAAACTGTGCCAAAGAGCTCTGAATGTCCCAAAATCATTTGTAGCCAGAAAGGGGCATTAACCCACACCCTTGATGCCTGAAATTCCCAAAAATACTTTTGGCAGAAAAATGCATCCTACACCCCTGAAAGTTCAGAATATGTTAGCCGCCCATAAAAGGCCTTAAAATGCATCTTAGGCCTGCAAAAATGTTGAAAACTTTGGAGGCCCAAAAAAGGGGTTTACAGGCATCCTAGACCTCCTAAAGTCCAGAAAATGTTGGTTGACCAAAAACTGTGCCAGAGAGCTCTGAATGTCCCAAAATCATTTGTAGCCTAAAAGGGGCATTATCCCACACCCTTGACGCCTGAAATTCCCAAAAATATTTTTGGCACAAAAATGCATCCTACACCCCTGAAAGTTCAGAATATGTTAGCAGCCCAAAAAAGGCCTTAAAATGCATCTTAGTCCTGCAAAAATGTTGAAAACTTTGGAGGCCCAAAAAAGGGGTTTACAGGCATCCTAGACCCCCTAAAGTCCAGAAAATGTTGGTTGCCCAAAAACTGTGCCAAAGAGCTCTGAATGTCCCAAAATCATTTGTAGCCAGAAAGGGGCATTAACCCACACCCTTGATGCCTGAAATTCCCAAAAATACTTTTGGCAGAAAAATGCATCCTACACCCCTGAAAGTTCAGAATATGTTAGCCGCCCAAAAAAGGCCTTAAAATGCATCTTAGGCCTGCAAAAATGTTGAAAACTTTGGAGGCCCAAAAAAGGGGTTTAGAGGCATCCTAGACCCCCTAAAGTCCAGAAAATGTTGGTTGACCAAAATCTGTGCCAGAGAGCTCTGAATGTCCCAAAATCATTTGTAGCCTAAAAGGGGCATTATCCCACACCCTTGACGCCTGAAATTCCCAAAAATATTTTTGGCACAAAAATGCATCCTACACCCCTGAAAGTTCAGAATATGTTAGCAGCCCAAAAAAGGCCTTAAAATGCATCTTAGTCCTGCAAAAATGTTGAAAACTTTGGAGGCCCAAAAAAGGGGTTTACAGGCATCCTAGACCCCCTAAAGTCCAGAAAATGTTGGTTGACCAAAAACTGTGCCAGAGAACTCTGAATGTCCCAAAATCATTTGTAGCCTGTAAGAGGCATTAACCCGCATCCTAGACCACTGAAATTCCCAGAAATCGTTTTGGCAAGAAAAGTGCATCCTTCACACCTGACAGTTCAGAATATGTTAGTATCCCAAAAAAGGCCTTAAAATGCATCTTAGGCCTGCAAAAATGTTGAAAACTTTGGAGGCCCAAAAAAGGGGTTTACAGGCATCCTAGACCCCCTAAAGTCCAGAAAATGTTGGTTGACCAAAAACTGTGCCAGAGAGCTCTGAATGTCCCAAAATCATTTGTAGCCTAAAAGGGGCATTATCCCACACCCTTGACGCCTGAAATTCCCAAAAATATTTTTGACACAAAAATGCATCCTACACACCTGAACGTTCAGAATATGTTAGCAGCCCAAAAAAGGCCTTAAAATGCCTGTTATGTCTGGAAAAATGTTGAACACTTTGGATGCCTAAAAAAGGGGTTTACAGGTATCCTAGACCCCCTAAAGTCCAGAAAATTTTGGTGGCCCAAAACTGTGCCAGAGAGCTCTGCATGTCCCAAAATCATTTGTAGCCTGAAAGGGGCATTAACCCGCATCCTAGACCACTGAAATTCCCAAAAATCGTTTTGGCAAGAAAAGTGCATCCTTCACACCTGACAGTTCAGAATATGTTAGCATCCCAAAAAAGGCCTTAAAATGCATCTTAGGCCTGCAAAAATGTTGAAAACTTTGGAGGCCCAAAAAAGGGGTTTACAGGCATCCTAGACCCCCTAAAGTCCAGAAAATGTTGGTTGACCAAAAACTGTGCCAGAGAGCTCTGAATGTCCCAAAATCATTTGTAGCCTAAAAGGGGCATTATCCCACACCCTTGACGCCTGAAATTCCCAAAAATATTTTTGGCACAAAAATGCATCCTACACCCCTGAAAGTTCAGAATATGTTAGCAGCCCAAAAAAGGCCTTAAAATGCATCTTAGTCCTGCAAAAATGTTGAAAACTTTGGAGGCCCAAAAAAGGGGTTTACAGGCATCCTAGACCCCCTAAAGTCCAGAAAATGTTGGTTGCCCAAAAACTGTGCCAAAGAGCTCTGAATGTCCCAAAATCATTTGTAGCCAGAAAGGGGCATTAACCCACACCCTTGATGCCTGAAATTCCCAAAAATACTTTTGGCAGAAAAATGCATCCTACACCCCTGAAAGTTCAGAATATGTTAGCCGCCCATAAAAGGCCTTAAAATGCATCTTAGGCCTGCAAAAATGTTGAAAACTTTGGAGGCCCAAAAAAGGGGTTTACAGGCATCCTAGACCCCCTAAAGTCCAGAAAATGTTGGTTGACCAAAAACTGTGCCAGAGAGCTCTGAATGTCCCAAAATCATTTGTAGCCTAAAAGGGGCATTATCCCACACCCTTGACGCCTGAAATTCCCAAAAATATTTTTGGCACAAAAATGCATCCTACACCCCTGAAAGTTCAGAATATGTTAGCAGCCCAAAAAAGGCCTTAAAATGCATCTTAGTCCTGCAAAAATGTTGAAAACTTTGGAGGCCCAAAAAAGGGGTTTACAGGCATCCTAGACCCCCTAAAGTCCAGAAAATGTTGGTTGCCCAAAAACTGTGCCAAAGAGCTCTGAATGTCCCAAAATCATTTGTAGCCAGAAAGGGGCATTAACCCACACCCTTGATGCCTGAAATTCCCAAAAATACTTTTGGCAGAAAAATGCATCCTACACCCCTGAAAGTTCAGAATATGTTAGCCGCCCATAAAAGGCCTTAAAATGCATCTTAGGCCTGCAAAAATGTTGAAAACTTTGGAGGCCCAAAAAAGGGGTTTACAGGCATCCTAGACCCCCTAAAGTCCAGAAAATGTTGGTTGACCAAAAACTGTGCCAGAGAGCTCTGAATGTCCCAAAATCATTTGTAGCCTAAAAGGGGCATTATCCCACACCCTTGACACCTGAAATTCCCAAAAATATTTTTGGCACAAAAATGCATCCTACACCCCTGAAAGTTCAGAATATGTTAGCAGCCCAAAAAAAGGCCTTAAAATGCATCTTAGTCCTGCAAAAATGTTGAAAACTTTGGAGGCCCAAAAAAGGGGTTTACAGGCATCCTAGACCCCCTAAAGTCCAGAAAATGTTGGTTGCCCAAAAACTGTGCCAAAGAGCTCTGAATGTCCCAAAATCATTTGTAGCCAGAAAGGGGCATTAACCCACACCCTTGATGCCTGAAGTTCCCAAAAATACTTTTGGCAGAAAAATGCATCCTACACCCCTGAAAGTTCATAATATGTTAGCCGCCCAAAAAAGGCCTTAAAATGCATCTTAGGCCTGCAAAAATGTTGAAAACTTTGGAGGCCCAAAAAAGGGGTTTAGAGGCATCCTAGACCCCCTAAAGTCCAGAAAATGTTGGTTGACCAAAAACTGTGCCAGAGAGCTCTGAATGTCCCAAAATCATTTGTAGCCTAAAAGGGGCATTATCCCACACCCTTGACGCCTGAAATTCCCAAAAATATTTTTGACACAAAAATGCATCCTACACACCTGAACGTTCAGAATATGTTAGCAGCCCAAAAAAGGCCTTAAAATGCCTGTTATGTCTGGAAAAATGTTGAACACTTTGGAGGCCTAAAAAAGGGGTTTACAGGCATCCTAGACCCCCTAAAGTCCAGAAAATGTTGGTGGCCAAAAACTGTGCCAGAGAGCTCTGAATGTCCCAGAAACATTTGCAGCCTGAAAGGAGCATTAACCCGCATCCTAGACCACTGACATTCCCAAAAATAATTTTGACATGAAAAATGCATCCTACACCCCTGAAAGTTCAGAATATGTTAGCAGCCCAAAAAAGGCCTTAAAATGCATCTTAGTCCTGCAAAAATGTTGAAAACTTTGGAGGCCCAAAAAAGGGGTTTACAGGCATCCTAGACCCCCTAAAGTCCAGAAAATGTTGGTTGCCCAAAAACTGTGCCAAAGAGCTCTGAATGTCCCAAAATCATTTGTAGCCAGAAAGGGGCATTAACCCACACCCTTGATGCCTGAAATTCCCAAAAATACTTTTGGCAGAAAAATGCATCCTACACCCCTGAAAGTTCATAATATGTTAGCCGCCCAAAAAAGGCCTTAAAATGCATCTTAGGCCTGCAAAAATGTTGAAAACTTTGGAGGCCCAAAAAAGGGGTTTAGAGGCATCCTAGACCCCCTAAAGTCCAGAAAATGTTGGTTGACCAAAAACTGTGCCAGAGAGCTCTGAATGTCCCAAAATCATTTGTAGCCTAAAAGGGGCATTATCCCACACCCTTGACGCCTGAAATTCCCAAAAATATTTTTGACACAAAAATGCATCCTACACACCTGAACGTTCAGAATATGTTAGCAGCCCAAAAAAGGCCTTAAAATGCCTGTTATGTCTGGAAAAATGTTGAACACTTTGGAGGCCTAAAAAAGGGGTTTACAGGCATCCTAGACCCCCTAAAGTCCAGAAAATGTTGGTGGCCAAAAACTGTGCCAGAGAGCTCTGAATGTCCCAGAAACATTTGCAGCCTGAAAGGAGCATTAACACGCATCCTAGACCACTGAAATTCCCAAAAATAATTTTGACATGAAAAATGCATCCTACACCCCTGAAAGTTCAGAATATGTTAGCAGCCCAAAAAAGACCTTAAAATGCCTTTTAGGCCTGCAAGAATGTTGAAAACTTTGGAGGTCAAAAAAAGGGGTTTACAGGTATCCTAGACCCCCTAAAGTCCAGAAAATTTTGGTGGCCCAAAACTGCGCCAGAGAGCTCTGCATGTCCCAAAATCATTTGTAGCCTGAAAGGGGCATTAACCCGCATCCTAGACCACTGAAATTCGCAAAAATCGTTTTGGCAAGAAAAGTGCATCCTTCACACCTGACAGTTCAGAATATGTTAGCATCCCAAAAAAGGCCTTAAAATGCATCTTAGGCCTGCAAAAATGTTGAAAACTTTGGAGGCCCAAAAAAGGGGTTTACAGGCATCCTAGACCTCCTAAAGTCCAGAAAATGTTGGTTGACCAAAAACTGTGCCAGAGAGCTCTGAATGTCCCAAAATCATTTGTAGCCTAAAAGGGGCATTATCCCACACCCTTGACGCCTGAAATTCCCAAAAATATTTTTGGCACAAAAATGCATCCTACACCCCTGAAAGTTCAGAATATGTTAGCAGCCCAAAAAAGGCCTTAAAATGCATCTTAGTCCTGCAAAAATGTTGAAAACTTTGGAGGCCCAAAAAAGGGGTTTACAGGCATCCTAGACCCCCTAAAGTCCAGAAAATGTTGGTTGCCCAAAAACTGTGCCAAAGAGCTCTGAATGTCCCAAAATCATTTGTAGCCAGAAAGGGGCATTAACCCACACCCTTGATGCCTGAAATTCCCAAAAATACTTTTGGCAGAAAAATGCATCCTACACCCCTGAAAGTTCAGAATATGTTAGCCGCCCAAAAAAGGCCTTAAAATGCATCTTAGGCCTGCAAAAATGTTGAAAACTTTGGAGGCCCAAAAAAGGGGTTTAGAGGCATCCTAGACCCCCTAAAGTCCAGAAAATGTTGGTTGACCAAAATCTGTGCCAGAGAGCTCTGAATGTCCCAAAATCATTTGTAGCCTAAAAGGGGCATTATCCCACACCCTTGACGCCTGAAATTCCCAAAAATATTTTTGGCACAAAAATGCATCCTACACCCCTGAAAGTTCAGAATATGTTAGCAGCCCAAAAAAGGCCTTAAAATGCATCTTAGTCCTGCAAAAATGTTGAAAACTTTGGAGGCCCAAAAAAGGGGTTTACAGGCATCCTAGACCCCCTAAAGTCCAGAAAATGTTGGTTGACCAAAAACTGTGCCAGAGAACTCTGAATGTCCCAAAATCATTTGTAGCCTGTAAGAGGCATTAACCCGCATCCTAGACCACTGAAATTCCCAGAAATCGTTTTGGCAAGAAAAGTGCATCCTTCACACCTGACAGTTCAGAATATGTTAGTATCCCAAAAAAGGCCTTAAAATGCATCTTAGGCCTGCAAAAATGTTGAAAACTTTGGAGGCCCAAAAAAGGGGTTTACAGGCATCCTAGACCCCCTAAAGTCCAGAAAATGTTGGTTGACCAAAAACTGTGCCAGAGAGCTCTGAATGTCCCAAAATCATTTGTAGCCTAAAAGGGGCATTATCCCACACCCTTGACGCCTGAAATTCCCAAAAATATTTTTGACACAAAAATGCATCCTACACACCTGAACGTTCAGAATATGTTAGCAGCCCAAAAAAGGCCTTAAAATGCCTGTTATGTCTGGAAAAATGTTGAACACTTTGGATGCCTAAAAAAGGGGTTTACAGGTATCCTAGACCCCCTAAAGTCCAGAAAATTTTGGTGGCCCAAAACTGTGCCAGAGAGCTCTGCATGTCCCAAAATCATTTGTAGCCTGAAAGGGGCATTAACCCGCATCCTAGACCACTGAAATTCCCAAAAATCGTTTTGGCAAGAAAAGTGCATCCTTCACACCTGACAGTTCAGAATATGTTAGCATCCCAAAAAAGGCCTTAAAATGCATCTTAGGCCTGCAAAAATGTTGAAAACTTTGGAGGCCCAAAAAAGGGGTTTACAGGCATCCTAGACCCCCTAAAGTCCAGAAAATGTTGGTTGACCAAAAACTGTGCCAGAGAGCTCTGAATGTCCCAAAATCATTTGTAGCCTAAAAAGGGCATTATCCCACACCCTTGACGCCTGAAATTCCCAAAAATATTTTTGGCACAAAAATGCATCCTACACCCCTGAAAGTTCAGAATATGTTAGCAGCCCAAAAAAGGCCTTAAAATGCATCTTAGGCCTGCAAAAATGTTGAAAACTTTGGAGGCCCAAAAAAGGGGTTTACAGGCATCCTAGACCCCCTAAAGTCCAGAAAATGTTGATTGCCCAAAAACTGTGCCAAAGAGCTCTGAATGTCCCAAAATCATTTGTAGCCAGAAAGGGGCATTAACCCAGACCCTTGATGCCTGAAATTCCCAAAAATACTTTTGGCAGAAAAATGCATCCTACACACCTGAACGTTCAGAATATGTTAGCAGCCCAAAAAAGGCCTTAAAATGCCTGTTATGTCTGGAAAAATGTTGAACACTTTGGAGGCCTAAAAAAGGGGTTTACAGGCATCCTAGACCCCCTAAAGTCCAGAAAATGTTGGTGGCCAAAAACTGTGCCAGAGAGCTCTGAATGTCCCAGAAACATTTGCAGCCTGAAAGGAGCATTAACACGCATCCTAGACCACTGAAATTCCCAAAAATAATTTTGACATGAAAAATGCATCCTACACCCCTGAAAGTTCAGAATATGTTAGCAGCCCAAAAAAGGCCTTAAAATGCCTTTTAGGCCTGCAGGAATGTTGAAAACTTTGGAGGTCAAAAAAAGGGGTTTACAGGTATCCTAGACCCCCTAAAGTCCAGAAAATTGTGGTGGCCCAAAACTGTGCCAGAGAGCTCTGCATGTCCCAAAATCATTTGTAGCCTGAAAGGGGCATTAACCCGCATCCTAGACCACTGAAATTCCCAAAAATCGTTTTGGCAAGAAAAGTGCATCCTTCACACCTGACAGTTCAGAATATGTTAGCATCCCAAAAAAGGCCTTAAAATGCATCTTAGGCCTGCAAAAATGTTGAAAACTTTGGAGGCCCAAAAAAGGGGTTTACAGGCATCCTAGACCCCCTAAAGTCCAGAAAATGTTGGTTGACCAAAAACTGTGCCAGAGAGCTCTGAATGTCCCAAAATCATTTGTAGCCTAAAAGGGGCATTATCCCACACCCTTGACGCCTGAAATTCCCAAAAATATTTTTGGCACAAAAATGCATCCTACACCCCTGAAAGTTCAGAATATGTTAGCAGCCCAAAAAAGGCCTTAAAATGCATCTTAGTCCTGCAAAAATGTTGAAAACTTTGGAGGCTCAAAAAAGGGGTTTACAGGCATCCTAGACCCCCTAAAGTCCAGAAAATGTTGGTTGCCCAAAAACTGTGCCAAAGAGCTCTGAATGTCCCAAAATCATTTGTAGCCAGAAAGGGGCATTAACCCACACCCTTGATGCCTGAAATTCCCAAAAATATTTTTGGCAGAAAAATGCATCATACACCCCTGAAAGTTCAGAATATGTTAGCCGCCCAAAAAAGGCCTTAAAATGCATCTTAGGCCTGCAAAAATGTTGAAAACTTTGGAGGCCCAAAAAAGGGGTTTAGAGGCATCCTAGACCCCCTAAAGTCCAGAAAATGTTGGTTGACCAAAAACTGTGCCAAAGAGCTCGGAATGTCCCAAAATCATTTGTAGCCTAAAAGGGGCATTATCCCACACCCTTGACGCCTGAAATTCCCAAAAATATTTTTGACACAAAAATGCATCCTACACACCTGAACGTTCAGAATATGTTAGCAGCCCAAAAAAGGCCTTAAAATGCCTGTTATGTCTGGAAAAATGTTGAACACTTTGGAGGCCTAAAAAAGGGGTTTACAGGCATCCTAGACCCCCTAAAGTCCAGAAAATGTTGGTGGCCAAAAACTGTGCCAGAGAGCTCTGAATGTCCCAGAAACATTTGCAGCCTGAAAGGAGCATTAACACGCATCCTAGACCACTGAAATTCCCAAAAATAATTTTGACATGAAAAATGCATCCTACACCCCTGAAAGTTCAGAATATGTTAGCAGCCCAAAAAAGACCTTAAAATGCCTTTTAGGCCTGCAAGAATGTTGAAAACTTTGGAGGTCAAAAAAAGGGGTTTACAGGTATCCTAGACCCCCTAAAGTCCAGAAAATTTTGGTGGCCCAAAACTGTGCCAGAGAGCTCTGCATGTCCCAAAATCATTTGTAGCCTGAAAGGGGCATTAACCCGCATCCTAGACCACTGAAATTCGCAAAAATCGTTTTGGCAAGAAAAGTGCATCCTTCACACCTGACAGTTCAGAATATGTTAGCATCCCAAAAAAGGCCTTAAAATGCATCTTAGGCCTGCAAAAATGTTGAAAACTTTGGAGGCCCAAAAAAGGGGTTTACAGGCATCCTAGACCTCCTAAAGTCCAGAAAATGTTGGTTGACCAAAAACTGTGCCAGAGAGCTCTGAATGTCCCAAAATCATTTGTAGCCTAAAAGGGGCATTATCCCACACCCTTGACGCCTGAAATTCCCAAAAATATTTTTGGCACAAAAATGCATCCTACACCCCTGAAAGTTCAGAATATGTTAGCAGCCCAAAAAAGGCCTTAAAATGCATCTTAGTCCTGCAAAAATGTTGAAAACTTTGGAGGCCCAAAAAAGGGGTTTACAGGCATCCTAGACCCCCTAAAGTCCAGAAAATGTTGGTTGCCCAAAAACTGTGCCAAAGAGCTCTGAATGTCCCAAAATCATTTGTAGCCAGAAAGGGGCATTAACCCACACCCTTGATGCCTGAAATTCCCAAAAATACTTTTGGCAGAAAAATGCATCCTACACCCCTGAAAGTTCAGAATATGTTAGCCGCCCAAAAAAGGCCTTAAAATGCATCTTAGGCCTGCAAAAATGTTGAAAACTTTGGAGGCCCAAAAAAGGGGTTTAGAGGCATCCTAGACCCCCTAAAGTCCAGAAAATGTTGGTTGACCAAAATCTGTGCCAGAGAGCTCTGAATGTCCCAAAATCATTTGTAGCCTAAAAGGGGCATTATCCCACACCCTTGACGCCTGAAATTCCCAAAAATATTTTTGGCACAAAAATGCATCCTACACCCCTGAAAGTTCAGAATATGTTAGCAGCCCAAAAAAGGCCTTAAAATGCATCTTAGTCCTGCAAAAATGTTGAAAACTTTGGAGGCCCAAAAAAGGGGTTTACAGGCATCCTAGACCCCCTAAAGTCCAGAAAATGTTGGTTGACCAAAAACTGTGCCAGAGAACTCTGAATGTCCCAAAATCATTTGTAGCCTGTAAGAGGCATTAACCCGCATCCTAGACCACTGAAATTCCCAGAAATCGTTTTGGCAAGAAAAGTGCATCCTTCACACCTGACAGTTCAGAATATGTTAGTATCCCAAAAAAGGCCTTAAAATGCATCTTAGGCCTGCAAAAATGTTGAAAACTTTGGAGGCCCAAAAAAGGGGTTTACAGGCATCCTAGACCCCCTAAAGTCCAGAAAATGTTGGTTGACCAAAAACTGTGCCAGAGAGCTCTGAATGTCCCAAAATCATTTGTAGCCTAAAAGGGGCATTATCCCACACCCTTGACGCCTGAAATTCCCAAAAATATTTTTGACACAAAAATGCATCCTACACACCTGAACGTTCAGAATATGTTAGCAGCCCAAAAAAGGCCTTAAAATGCCTGTTATGTCTGGAAAAATGTTGAACACTTTGGATGCCTAAAAAAGGGGTTTACAGGTATCCTAGACCCCCTAAAGTCCAGAAAATTTTGGTGGCCCAAAACTGTGCCAGAGAGCTCTGCATGTCCCAAAATCATTTGTAGCCTGAAAGGGGCATTAACCCGCATCCTAGACCACTGAAATTCCCAAAAATCGTTTTGGCAAGAAAAGTGCATCCTTCACACCTGACAGTTCAGAATATGTTAGCATCCCATAAAAGGCCTTAAAATGCATCTTAGGCCTGCAAAAATGTTGAAAACTTTGGAGGCCCAAAAAAGGGGTTTACAGGCATCCTAGACCCCCTAAAGTCCAGAAAATGTTGGTTGACCAAAAACTGTGCCAGAGAGCTCTGAATGTCCCAAAATCATTTGTAGCCTAAAAGGGGCATTATCCCACACCCTTGACACCTGAAATTCCCAAAAATATTTTTGGCACAAAAATGCATCCTACACCCCTGAACGTTCAGAATATGTTAGCAGCCCAAAAAAAGGCCTTAAAATGCATCTTAGTCCTGCAAAAATGTTGAAAACTTTGGAGGCCCAAAAAAGGGGTTTACAGGCATCCTAGACCCCCTAAAGTCCAGAAAATGTTGGTTGCCCAAAAACTGTGCCAAAGAGCTCTGAATGTCCCAAAATCATTTGTAGCCAGAAAGGGGCATTAACCCACACCCTTGATGCCTGAAGTTCCCAAAAATACTTTTGGCAGAAAAATGCATCCTACACCCCTGAAAGTTCATAATATGTTAGCCGCCCAAAAAAGGCCTTAAAATGCATCTTAGGCCTGCAAAAATGTTGAAAACTTTGGAGGCCCAAAAAAGGGGTTTAGAGGCATCCTAGACCCCCTAAAGTCCAGAAAATGTTGGTTGACCAAAAACTGTGCCAGAGAGCTCTGAATGTCCCAAAATCATTTGTAGCCTAAAAGGGGCATTATCCCACACCCTTGACGCCTGAAATTCCCAAAAATATTTTTGACACAAAAATGCATCCTACACACCTGAACGTTCAGAATATGTTAGCAGCCCAAAAAAGGCCTTAAAATGCCTGTTATGTCTGGAAAAATGTTGAACACTTTGGAGGCCTAAAAAAGGGGTTTACAGGCATCCTAGACCCCCTAAAGTCCAGAAAATGTTGGTGGCCAAAAACTGTGCCAGAGAGCTCTGAATGTCCCAGAAACATTTGCAGCCTGAAAGGAGCATTAACCCGCATCCTAGACCACTGACATTCCCAAAAATAATTTTGACATGAAAAATGCATCCTACACCCCTGAAAGTTCAGAATATGTTAGCAGCCCAAAAAAGGCCTTAAAATGCATCTTAGTCCTGCAAAAATGTTGAAAACTTTGGAGGCCCAAAAAAGGGGTTTACAGGCATCCTAGACCCCCTAAAGTCCAGAAAATGTTGGTTGCCCAAAAACTGTGCCAAAGAGCTCTGAATGTCCCAAAATCATTTGTAGCCAGAAAGGGGCATTAACCCACACCCTTGATGCCTGAAATTCCCAAAAATACTTTTGGCAGAAAAATGCATCCTACACCCCTGAAAGTTCATAATATGTTAGCCGCCCAAAAAAGGCCTTAAAATGCATCTTAGGCCTGCAAAAATGTTGAAAACTTTGGAGGCCCAAAAAAGGGGTTTAGAGGCATCCTAGACCCCCTAAAGTCCAGAAAATGTTGGTTGACCAAAAACTGTGCCAGAGAGCTCTGAATGTCCCAAAATCATTTGTAGCCTAAAAGGGGCATTATCCCACACCCTTGACGCCTGAAATTCCCAAAAATATTTTTGACACAAAAATGCATCCTACACACCTGAACGTTCAGAATATGTTAGCAGCCCAAAAAAGGCCTTAAAATGCCTGTTATGTCTGGAAAAATGTTGAACACTTTGGAGGCCTAAAAAAGGGGTTTACAGGCATCCTAGACCCCCTAAAGTCCAGCAAATGTTGGTGGCCAAAAACTGTGCCAGAGAGCTCTGAATGTCCCAGAAACATTTGCAGCCTGAAAGGAGCATTAACACGCATCCTAGACCACTGAAATTCCCAAAAATAATTTTGACATGAAAAATGCATCCTACACCCCTGAAAGTTCAGAATATGTTAGCAGCCCAAAAAAGACCTTAAAATGCCTTTTAGGCCTGCAAGAATGTTGAAAACTTTGGAGGTCAAAAAAAGGGGTTTACAGGTATCCTAGACCCCCTAAAGTCCAGAAAATTTTGGTGGCCCAAAACTGTGCCAGAGAGCTCTGCATGTCCCAAAATCATTTGTAGCCTGAAAGGGGCATTAACCCGCATCCTAGACCACTGAAATTCGCAAAAATCGTTTTGGCAAGAAAAGTGCATCCTTCACACCTGACAGTTCAGAATATGTTAGCATCCCAAAAAAGGCCTTAAAATGCATCTTAGGCCTGCAAAAATGTTGAAAACTTTGGAGGCCCAAAAAAGGGGTTTACAGGCATCCTAGACCTCCTAAAGTCCAGAAAATGTTGGTTGACCAAAAACTGTGCCAGAGAGCTCTGAATGTCCCAAAATCATTTGTAGCCTAAAAGGGGCATTATCCCACACCCTTGACGCCTGAAATTCCCAAAAATATTTTTGGCACAAAAATGCATCCTACACCCCTGAAAGTTCAGAATATGTTAGCAGCCCAAAAAAGGCCTTAAAATGCATCTTAGTCCTGCAAAAATGTTGAAAACTTTGGAGGCCCAAAAAAGGGGTTTACAGGCATCCTAGACCCCCTAAAGTCCAGAAAATGTTGGTTGCCCAAAAACTGTGCCAAAGAGCTCTGAATGTCCCAAAATCATTTGTAGCCAGAAAGGGGCATTAACCCACACCCTTGATGCCTGAAATTCCCAAAAATACTTTTGGCAGAAAAATGCATCCTACACCCCTGAAAGTTCAGAATATGTTAGCCGCCCAAAAAAGGCCTTAAAATGCATCTTAGGCCTGCAAAAATGTTGAAAACTTTGGAGGCCCAAAAAAGGGGTTTAGAGGCATCCTAGACCCCCTAAAGTCCAGAAAATGTTGGTTGACCAAAATCTGTGCCAGAGAGCTCTGAATGTCCCAAAATCATTTGTAGCCTAAAAGGGGCATTATCCCACACCCTTGACGCCTGAAATTCCCAAAAATATTTTTGGCACAAAAATGCATCCTACACCCCTGAAAGTTCAGAATATGTTAGCAGCCCAAAAAAGGCCTTAAAATGCATCTTAGGCCTGCAAAAATGTTGAAAACTTTGGAGGCCCAAAAAAGGGGTTTACAGGCATCCTAGACCCCCTAAAGTCCAGAAAATGTTGATTGCCCAAAAACTGTGCCAAAGAGCTCTGAATGTCCCAAAATCATTTGTAGCCAGAAAGGGGCATTAACCCAGACCCTTGATGCCTGAAATTCCCAAAAATACTTTTGGCAGAAAAATGCATCCTACACACCTGAACGTTCAGAATATGTTAGCAGCCCAAAAAAGGCCTTAAAATGCCTGTTATGTCTGGAAAAATGTTGAACACTTTGGATGCCTAAAAAAGGGGTTTACAGGTATCCTAGACCCCCTAAAGTCCAGAAAATTTTGGTGGCCCAAAACTGTGCCAGAGAGCTCTGCATGTCCCAAAATCATTTGTAGCCTGAAAGGGGCATTAACCCGCATCCTAGACCACTGAAATTCCCAAAAATCGTTTTGGCAAGAAAAGTGCATCCTTCACACCTGACAGTTCAGAATATGTTAGCATCCCAAAAAAGGCCTTAAAATGCATCTTAGGCCTGCAAAAATGTTGAAAACTTTGGAGGCCCAAAAAAGGGGTTTACAGGCATCCTAGACCCCCTAAAGTCCAGAAAATGTTGGTTGACCAAAAACTGTGCCAGAGAGCTCTGAATGTCCCAAAATCATTTGTAGCCTAAAAGGGGCATTATCCCACACCCTTGACGCCTGAAATTCCCAAAAATATTTTTGGCACAAAAATGCATCCTACACCCCGGAAAGTTCAGAATATGTTAGCCGCCCAAAAAAGGCCTTAAAATGCATCTTAGGCCTGCAAAAATGTTGAAAACTTTGGAGGCCCAAAGGCCTGCAAGAATGTTGAAAACTTTGGAGGTCAAAAAAAGGGGTTTACAGGTATCCTAGACCCCCTAAAGTCCAGAAAATTTTGGTGGCCCAAAACTGTGCCAGAGAGCTCTGCATGTCCCAAAATCATATGTAGTCTGAAAGGGGCATTAACCCGCATCCTAGACCACTGAAATTCCCAAAAATCGTTTTGGCAAGAAAAGTGCATCCTTCACACCTGACAGTTCAGAATATGTTAGCATCCCAAAAAAGGCCTTAAAATGCATCTTAGGCCTGCAAAAATGTTGAAAACTTTGGAGGCCCAAAAAAGGGGTTTACAGGCATCCTAGACCTCCTAAAGTCCAGAAAATGTTGGTTGACCAAAAACTGTGCCAGAGAGCTCTGAATGTCCCAAAATCATTTGTAGCCTAAAAGGGGCATTATCCCACACCCTTGACGCCTGAAATTCCCAAAAATATTTTTGGCACAAAAATGCATCCTACACCCCTGAAAGTTCAGAATATGTTAGCAGCCCAAAAAAGGCCTTAAAATGCATCTTAGTCCTGCAAAAATGTTGAAAACTTTGGAGGCCCAAAAAAGGGGTTTACAGGCATCCTAGACCCCCTAAAGTCCAGAAAATGTTGGTTGCCCAAAAACTGTGCCAAAGAGCTCTGAATGTCCCAAAATCATTTGTAGCCAGAAAGGGGCATTAACCCACACCCTTGATGCCTGAAATTCCCAAAAATACTTTTGGCAGAAAAATGCATCCTACACCCCTGAAAGTTCAGAATATGTTAGCCGCCCAAAAAAGGCCTTAAAATGCATCTTAGGCCTGCAAAAATGTTGAAAACTTTGGAGGCCCAAAAAAGGGGTTTAGAGGCATCCTAGACCCCCTAAAGTCCAGAAAATGTTGGTTGACCAAAATCTGTGCCAGAGAGCTCTGAATGTCCCAAAATCATTTGTAGCCTAAAAGGGGCATTATCCCACACCCTTGACGCCTGAAATTCCCAAAAATATTTTTGGCACAAAAATGCATCCTACACCCCTGAAAGTTCAGAATATGTTAGCAGCCCAAAAAAGGCCTTAAAATGCATCTTAGTCCTGCAAAAATGTTGAAAACTTTGGAGGCCCAAAAAAGGGGTTTACAGGCATCCTAGACCCCCTAAAGTCCAGAAAATGTTGGTTGACCAAAAACTGTGCCAGAGAACTCTGAATGTCCCAAAATCATTTGTAGCCTGTAAGAGGCATTAACCCGCATCCTAGACCACTGAAATTCCCAGAAATCTTTTTGGCAAGAAAAGTGCATCCTTCACACCTGACAGTTCAGAATATGTTAGTATCCCAAAAAAGGCCTTAAAATGCATCTTAGGCCTGCAAAAATGTTGAAAACTTTGGAGGCCCAAAAAAGGGGTTTACAGGCATCCTAGACCCCCTAAAGTCCAGAAAATGTTGGTTGACCAAAAACTGTGCCAGAGAGCTCTGAATGTCCCAAAATCATTTGTAGCCTAAAAGGGGCATTATCCCACACCCTTGACGCCTGAAATTCCCAAAAATATTTTTGACACAAAAATGCATCCTACACACCTGAACGTTCAGAATATGTTAGCAGCCCAAAAAAGGCCTTAAAATGCCTGTTATGTCTGGAAAAATGTTGAACACTTTGGATGCCTAAAAAAGGGGTTTACAGGTATCCTAGACCCCCTAAAGTCCAGAAAATTTTGGTGGCCCAAAACTGTGCCAGAGAGCTCTGCATGTCCCAAAATCATTTGTAGCCTGAAAGGGGCATTAACCCGCATCCTAGACCACTGAAATTCCCAAAAATCGTTTTGGCAAGAAAAGTGCATCCTTCACACCTGACAGTTCAGAATATGTTAGCATCCCAAAAAAGGCCTTAAAATGCATCTTAGGCCTGCAAAAATGTTGAAAACTTTGGAGGCCCAAAAAAGGGGTTTACAGGCATCCTAGACCCCCTAAAGTCCAGAAAATGTTGGTTGACCAAAAACTGTGCCAGAGAGCTCTGAATGTCCCAAAATCATTTGTAGCCTAAAAAGGGCATTATCCCACACCCTTGACGCCTGAAATTCCCAAAAATATTTTTGGCACAAAAATGCATCCTACACCCCTGAAAGTTCAGAATATGTTAGCAGCCCAAAAAAGGCCTTAAAATGCATCTTAGGCCTGCAAAAATGTTGAAAACTTTGGAGGCCCAAAAAAGGGGTTTACAGGCATCCTAGACCCCCTAAAGTCCAGAAAATGTTGATTGCCCAAAAACTGTGCCAAAGAGCTCTGAATGTCCCAAAATCATTTGTAGCCAGAAAGGGGCATTAACCCAGACCCTTGATGCCTGAAATTCCCAAAAATACTTTTGGCAGAAAAATGCATCCTACACACCTGAACGTTCAGAATATGTTAGCAGCCCAAAAAAGGCCTTAAAATGCCTGTTATGTCTGGAAAAATGTTGAACACTTTGGAGGCCTAAAAAAGGGGTTTACAGGCATCCTAGACCCCCTAAAGTCCAGAAAATGTTGGTGGCCAAAAACTGTGCCAGAGAGCTCTGAATGTCCCAGAAACATTTGCAGCCTGAAAGGAGCATTAACACGCATCCTAGACCACTGAAATTCCCAAAAATAATTTTGACATGAAAAATGCATCCTACACCCCTGAAAGTTCAGAATATGTTAGCAGCCCAAAAAAGGCCTTAAAATGCCTTTTAGGCCTGCAAGAATGTTGAAAACTTTGGAGGTCAAAAAAGGGGTTTACAGGTATCCTAGACCCCCTAAAGTCCAGAAAATTGTGGTGGCCCAAAACTGTGCCAGAGAGCTCTGCATGTCCCAAAATCATTTGTAGCCTGAAAGGGGCATTAACCCGCATCCTAGACCACTGAAATTCCCAAAAATCGTTTTGGCAAGAAAAGTGCATCCTTCACACCTGACAGTTCAGAATATGTTAGCATCCCAAAAAAGGCCTTAAAATGCATCTTAGGCCTGCAAAAATGTTGAAAACTTTGGAGGCCCAAAAAAGGGGTTTACAGGCATCCTAGACCCCCTAAAGTCCAGAAAATGTTGGTTGACCAAAAACTGTGCCAGAGAGCTCTGAATGTCCCAAAATCATTTGTAGCCTAAAAGGGGCATTATCCCACACCCTTGACGCCTGAAATTCCCAAAAATATTTTTGGCACAAAAATGCATCCTACACCCCTGAAAGTTCAGAATATGTTAGCAGCCCAAAAAAGGCCTTAAAATGCATCTTAGTCCTGCAAAAATGTTGAAAACTTTGGAGGCTCAAAAAAGGGGTTTACAGGCATCCTAGACCCCCTAAAGTCCAGAAAATGTTGGTTGCCCAAAAACTGTGCCAAAGAGCTCTGAATGTCCCAAAATCATTTGTAGCCAGAAAGGGGCATTAACCCACACCCTTGATGCCTGAAATTCCCAAAAATACTTTTGGCAGAAAAATGCATCATACACCCCTGAAAGTTCAGAATATGTTAGCCGCCCAAAAAAGGCCTTAAAATGCATCTTAGGCCTGCAAAAATGTTGAAAACTTTGGAGGCCCAAAAAAGGGGTTTAGAGGCATCCTAGACCCCCTAAAGTCCAGAAAATGTTGGTTGACCAAAAACTGTGCCAAAGAGCTCGGAATGTCCCAAAATCATTTGTAGCCTAAAAGGGGCATTATCCCACACCCTTGACGCCTGAAATTCCCAAAAATATTTTTGACACAAAAATGCATCCTACACACCTGAACGTTCAGAATATGTTAGCAGCCCAAAAAAGGCCTTAAAATGCCTGTTATGTCTGGAAAAATGTTGAACACTTTGGAGGCCTAAAAAAGGGGTTTACAGGCATCCTAGACCCCCTAAAGTCCAGAAAATGTTGGTGGCCAAAAACTGTGCCAGAGAGCTCTGAATGTCCCAGAAACATTTGCAGCCTGAAAGGAGCATTAACACGCATCCTAGACCACTGAAATTCCCAAAAATAATTTTGACATGAAAAATGCATCCTACACCCCTGAAAGTTCAGAATATGTTAGCAGCCCAAAAAAGACCTTAAAATGCCTTTTAGGCCTGCAAGAATGTTGAAAACTTTGGAGGTCAAAAAAAGGGGTTTACAGGTATCCTAGACCCCCTAAAGTCCAGAAAATTTTGGTGGCCCAAAACTGTGCCAGAGAGCTCTGCATGTCCCAAAATCATTTGTAGCCTGAAAGGGGCATTAACCCGCATCCTAGACCACTGAAATTCGCAAAAATCGTTTTGGCAAGAAAAGTGCATCCTTCACACCTGACAGTTCAGAATATGTTAGCATCCCAAAAAAGGCCTTAAAATGCATCTTAGGCCTGCAAAAATGTTGAAAACTTTGGAGGCCCAAAAAAGGGGTTTACAGGCATCCTAGACCTCCTAAAGTCCAGAAAATGTTGGTTGACCAAAAACTGTGCCAGAGAGCTCTGAATGTCCCAAAATCATTTGTAGCCTAAAAGGGGCATTATCCCACACCCTTGACGCCTGAAATTCCCAAAAATATTTTTGGCACAAAAATGCATCCTACACCCCTGAAAGTTCAGAATATGTTAGCAGCCCAAAAAAGGCCTTAAAATGCATCTTAGTCCTGCAAAAATGTTGAAAACTTTGGAGGCCCAAAAAAGGGGTTTACAGGCATCCTAGACCCCCTAAAGTCCAGAAAATGTTGGTTGCCCAAAAACTGTGCCAAAGAGCTCTGAATGTCCCAAAATCATTTGTAGCCAGAAAGGGGCATTAACCCACACCCTTGATGCCTGAAATTCCCAAAAATACTTTTGGCAGAAAAATGCATCCTACACCCCTGAAAGTTCAGAATATGTTAGCCGCCCAAAAAAGGCCTTAAAATGCATCTTAGGCCTGCAAAAATGTTGAAAACTTTGGAGGCCCAAAAAAGGGGTTTAGAGGCATCCTAGACCCCCTAAAGTCCAGAAAATGTTGGTTGACCAAAATCTGTGCCAGAGAGCTCTGAATGTCCCAAAATCATTTGTAGCCTAAAAGGGGCATTATCCCACACCCTTGACGCCTGAAATTCCCAAAAATATTTTTGGCACAAAAATGCATCCTACACCCCTGAAAGTTCAGAATATGTTAGCAGCCCAAAAAAGGCCTTAAAATGCATCTTAGTCCTGCAAAAATGTTGAAAACTTTGGAGGCCCAAAAAAGGGGTTTACAGGCATCCTAGACCCCCTAAAGTCCAGAAAATGTTGGTTGACCAAAAACTGTGCCAGAGAACTCTGAATGTCCCAAAATCATTTGTAGCCTGTAAGAGGCATTAACCCGCATCCTAGACCACTGAAATTCGCAAAAATCGTTTTGGCAAGAAAAGTGCATCCTTCACACCTGACAGTTCAGAATATGTTAGCATCCCAAAAAAGGCCTTAAAATGCATCTTAGGCCTGCAAAAATGTTGAAAACTTTGGAGGCCCAAAAAAGGGGTTTACAGGCATCCTAGACCTCCTAAAGTCCAGAAAATGTTGGTTGACCAAAAACTGTGCCAGAGAGCTCTGAATGTCCCAAAATCATTTGTAGCCTAAAAGGGGCATTATCCCACACCCTTGACGCCTGAAATTCCCAAAAATATTTTTGGCACAAAAATGCATCCTACACCCCTGAAAGTTCAGAATATGTTAGCAGCCCAAAAAAGGCCTTAAAATGCATCTTAGTCCTGCAAAAATGTTGAAAACTTTGGAGGCCCAAAAAAGGGGTTTACAGGCATCCTAGACCCCCTAAAGTCCAGAAAATGTTGGTTGACCAAAAACTGTGCCAGAGAACTCTGAATGTCCCAAAATCATTTGTAGCCTGTAAGAGGCATTAACCCGCATCCTAGACCACTGAAATTCCCAGAAATCGTTTTGGCAAGAAAAGTGCATCCTTCACACCTGACAGTTCAGAATATGTTAGTATCCCAAAAAAGGCCTTAAAATGCATCTTAGGCCTGCAAAAATGTTGAAAACTTTGGAGGCCCAAAAAAGGGGTTTACAGGCATCCTAGACCCCCTAAAGTCCAGAAAATGTTGGTTGACCAAAAACTGTGCCAGAGAGCTCTGAATGTCCCAAAATCATTTGTAGCCTAAAAGGGGCATTATCCCACACCCTTGACGCCTGAAATTCCCAAAAATATTTTTGACACAAAAATGCATCCTACACACCTGAACGTTCAGAATATGTTAGCAGCCCAAAAAAGGCCTTAAAATGCCTGTTATGTCTGGAAAAATGTTGAACACTTTGGATGCCTAAAAAAGGGGTTTACAGGTATCCTAGACCCCCTAAAGTCCAGAAAATTTTGGTGGCCCAAAACTGTGCCAGAGAGCTCTGCATGTCCCAAAATCATTTGTAGCCTGAAAGGGGCATTAACCCGCATCCTAGACCACTGAAATTCCCAAAAATCGTTTTGGCAAGAAAAGTGCATCCTTCACACCTGACAGTTCAGAATATGTTAGCATCCCAAAAAAGGCCTTAAAATGCATCTTAGGCCTGCAAAAATGTTGAAAACTTTGGAGGCCCAAAAAAGGGGTTTACAGGCATCCTAGACCCCCTAAAGTCCAGAAAATGTTGGTTGACCAAAAACTGTGCCAGAGAGCTCTGAATGTCCCAAAATCATTTGTAGCCTAAAAGGGGCATTATCCCACACCCTTGACGCCTGAAATTCCCAAAAATATTTTTGGCACAAAAATGCATCCTACACCCCGGAAAGTTCAGAATATGTTAGCCGCCCAAAAAAGGCCTTAAAATGCATCTTAGGCCTGCAAAAATGTTGAAAACTTTGGAGGCCCAAAGGCCTGCAAGAATGTTGAAAACTTTGGAGGTCAAAAAAAGGGGTTTACAGGTATCCTAGACCCCCTAAAGTCCAGAAAATTTTGGTGGCCCAAAACTGTGCCAGAGAGCTCTGCATGTCCCAAAATCATATGTAGCCTGAAAGGGGCATTAACCCGCATCCTAGACCACTGAAATTCCCAAAAATCGTTTTGGCACGAAAAGTGCATCCTTCACACCTGACAGTTCAGAATATGTTTGCATCCCAAAAAAGGCCTTAAAATGCATCTTAGGCCTGCAAAAAGGTTGAAAACTTTGGAGGCCCAAAAAAGGGGTTTACAGGCATCCTAGACCCCCTAAAGTCCAGAAAATGTTGGTTGACCAAATACTGTGCCAGAGAGCTCTGAATGTCCCAAAATCATTTGTAGCCTAAAAGGGGCATTATCCCACACCCTTGACGCCTGAAATTCCCAAAAATATTTTTGGCACAAAAATGCATCCTACACCCCTGAAAGTTCAGAATATGTTAGCAGCCCAAAAAAGGCCTTAAAATGCATCTTAGTCCTGCAAAAATGTTGAAAACTTTGGAGGCCCAAAAAAGGGGTTTACAGGCATCCTAGACCCCCTAAAGTCCAGAAAATGTTGGTTGCCCAAAAACTGTGCCAAAGAGCTCTGAATGTCCCAAAATCATTTGTTGCCAGAAAGGGGCATTAACCCACACCCTTGATGCCTGAAATTCCCAAAAATACTTTTGGCAGAAAAATGCATCCTACACCCCTGAAAGTTCAGAATATGTTAGCCGCCCAAAAAAGGCCTTAAAATGCATCTTAGGCCTGCAAAAATGTTGAAAACTTTGGAGGCCCAAAAAAAGGGGTTTAGAGGCATCCTAGACCCCCTAAAGTCCAGAAAATGTTGGTTGACCAAAAACTGTGCCAAAGAGCTCTGAATGTCCCAAAATCATTTGTTGCCAGAAAGGGGCATTAACCCACACCCTTGATGCCTGAAATTCCCAAAAATACTTTTGGCAGAAAAATGCATCCTACACCCCTGAAAGTTCAGAATATGTTAGCCGCCCAAAAAAGGCCTTAAAATGCATCTTAGGCCTGCAAAAATGTTGAAAACTTTGGAGGCCCAAAAAAGGGGTTTAGAGGCATCCTAGACCCCCTAAAGTCCAGAAAATGTTGGTTGACCAAAAACTGTGCCAGAGAGCTCTGAATGTCCCAAAATCATTTGTAGCCTAAAAGGGGCATTATCCCACACCCTTGATGCCTGAAATTCCCAAAAATATTTTTGACACAAAAATGCATCCTACACACCTAAACGTTCAGAATATGTTAGCAGCACAAAAAAGGCCTTAAAATGCCTGTTATGTCTGGAAAAATGTTGAACACTTTGGAGGCCTAAAAAAGGGGTTTACAGGCATCCTAGACCCCCTAAAGTCCAGAAAATGTTGGTGGCCAAAAACTGTGCCAGAGAGCTCTGAATGTCCCAGAAACATTTGCAGCCTGAAAGAAGCATTAACCCGCATCCTAGACCACTGAAATTCCCAAAAATAATTTTGACATGAAAAATGCATCCTACACCCCTGAAAGTTCAGAATATGTTAGCAGCCCAAAAAAGTCCTTAAAATGCCTTTTAGGCCTGCAAGAATGTTGAAAACTTTGGAGGTCAAAAAAAGGGGTTTACAGGTATCCTAGACCCCCTAAAGTCCAGAAACTTTTGGTGGCCCAAAACTGTGCCAGAGAGCTCTGCATGTCCCAAAATCATTTGTAGCCTGAAAGGGGCATTAACCCGCATCCTAGACCACTTAAATTCCCAAAAATCGTTTTGGCAAGAAAAGTGCATCCTTCACACCTGACAGTTCAGAATATGTTAGCATCCCAAAAAAGGCCTTAAAATGCATCTTAGGCCTGCAAAAAGGTTGAAAACTTTGGAGGCCCAAAAAAGGGGTTTACAGGCATCCTAGACCCCCTAAAGTCCAGAAAATGTTGGTTGACCAAAAACTGTGCCAGAGAGCTCTGAATGTCCCAAAATCATTTGTAGCCAGAAAGGGGCATTAACCCACACCCTTGATGCCTGAAATTCCCAAAAATACTTTTGGCAGAAAAATGCATCCTACACCCCTGAAAGTTCAGAATATGTTAGCCGCCCAAAAAAGGCCTTAAAATGCATCTTAGTCCTGCAAAAAATGTTGAAAACTTTGGAGGCCCAAAAAAGGGGTTTACAGGCATCCTAGACCCCCTAAAGTCCAGAAAATGTTGGTTGCCCAAAAACTGTGCCAAAGAGCTCTGAATGTCCCAAAATCATTTGTAGCCAGAAAGGGGCATTAACCCACACCCTTGATGCCTGAAATTTCCAAAAATACTTTTGGCAGAAAAATGCATCCTACACCCCTGAAAGTTCAGAATATGTTAGCCGCCCAAAAAAGGCCTTAAAATGCATCTTAGGCCTGCAAAAATGTTGAAAACTTTGGAGGCCCAAAAAAGGGGTATAGAGGCATCCTAGACCCCCTAAAGTCCAGAAAATGTTGGTTGACCAAAAACTGTGCCAGAGAGCTCTGAATGTCCCAAAATCATTTGTAGCCTAAAAGGGGCATTATCCCACACCCTTGACGCCTGAAATTCCCAAAAATATTTTTGACACAAAAATGCATCCTACACACCTGAACGTTCAGAATATGTTAGCAGCCCAAAAAAGGCCTTAAAATGCCTGTTATGTCTGGAAAAATGTTGAACACTTTGGAGGCCTAAAAAAGGGGTTTACAGGTATCCTAGACCCCCTAAAGTCCAGAAAATTTTGGTGGCCCAAAACTGTGCCAGAGAGCTCTGCATGTCCCAAAATCATTTGTAGCCTGAAAGGGGCATTAACCCGCATCCTAGACCACTGAAATTCCCAAAAATCGTTTTGGCAAGAAAAGTGCATCCTTCACACCTGACAGTTCAGAATATGTTAGCATCCCAAAAAAGGCCTTAAAATGCATCTTAGGCCTGCACAAATGTTGAAATCTTTGGAGGCCCAAAAAAGGGGTTTACAGGCATCCTAGACCCCCTAAAGTCCAGAAAATGTTGGTTGACCAAAAACTGTGCCAGAGAGCTCTGAATGTCCCAAAATCATTTGTAGCCTAAAAGGGGCATTATCCCACACCATTGACGCCTGAAATTCCCAAAAATATTTTTGGCACAAAAATGCATCCTACACCCCTGAAAGTTCAGAATATGTTAGCAGCCCAAAAAAGGCCTTAAAATGCATCTTAGTCCTGCAAAAATGTTGAAAACTTTGGAGGCCCAAAAAAGGGGTTTACAGGCATCCTAGACCCCCTAAAGTCCAGAAAATGTTGGTTGCCCAAAAACTGTGCCAAAGAGCTCTGAATGTCCCAAAATCATTTGTAGCCAGAAAGGGGCATTAACCCACACCCTTGATGCCTGAAATTCCCAAAAATACTTTTGGCAGAAAAATGCATCCTACACCCCTGAAAGTTCAGAATATGTTAGCCGCCCATAAAAGGCCTTAAAATGCATCTTAGGCCTGCAAAAATGTTGAAAACTTTGGAGGCCCAAAAAAGGGGTTTACAGGCATCCTAGACCCCCTAAAGTCCAGAAAATGTTGGTTGACCAAAAACTGTGCCAGAGAGCTCTGAATGTCCCAAAATCATTTGTAGCCTAAAAGGGGCATTATCCCACACCCTTGACACCTGAAATTCCCAAAAATATTTTTGGCACAAAAATGCATCCTACACCCCTGAAAGTTCAGAATATGTTAGCAGCCCAAAAAAAGGCCTTAAAATGCATCTTAGTCCTGCAAAAATGTTGAAAACTTTGGAGGCCCAAAAAAGGGGTTTACAGGCATCCTAGACCCCCTAAAGTCCAGAAAATGTTGGTTGCCCAAAAACTGTGCCAAAGAGCTCTGAATGTCCCAAAATCATTTGTAGCCAGAAAGGGGCATTAACCCACACCCTTGATGCCTGAAGTTCCCAAAAATACTTTTGGCAGAAAAATGCATCCTACACCCCTGAAAGTTCATAATATGTTAGCCGCCCAAAAAAGGCCTTAAAATGCATCTTAGGCCTGCAAAAATGTTGAAAACTTTGGAGGCCCAAAAAAGGGGTTTACAGGCATCCTAGACCCCCTAAAGTCCAGAAAATGTTGGTTGCCCAAAAACTGTGCCAAAGAGCTCTGAATGTCCCAAAATCATTTGTAGCCAGAAAGGGGCATTAACCCACACCCTTGATGCCTGAAGTTCCCAAAAATACTTTTGGCAGAAAAATGCATCCTACACCCCTGAAAGTTCATAATATGTTAGCCGCCCAAAAAAGGCCTTAAAATGCATCTTAGGCCTGCAAAAATGTTGAAAACTTTGGAGGCCCAAAAAAGGGGTTTAGAGGCATCCTAGACCCCCTAAAGTCCAGAAAATGTTGGTTGACCAAAAACTGTGCCAGAGAGCTCTGAATGTCCCAAAATCATTTGTAGCCTAAAAGGGGCATTATCCCACACCCTTGACGCCTGAAATTCCCAAAAATATTTTTGACACAAAAATGCATCCTACACACCTGAACGTTCAGAATATGTTAGCAGCCCAAAAAAGGCCTTAAAATGCCTGTTATGTCTGGAAAAATGTTGAACACTTTGGAGGCCTAAAAAAGGGGTTTACAGGCATCCTAGACCCCCTAAAGTCCAGAAAATGTTGGTGGCAAAAAACTGTGCCAGAGAGCTCTGAATGTCCCAGAAACATTTGCAGCCTGAAAGGAGCATTAACCCGCATCCTAGACCACTGACATTCCCAAAAATAATTTTGACATGAAAAATGCATCCTACACCCCTGAAAGTTCAGAATATGTTAGCAGCCCAAAAAAGGCCTTAAAATGCATCTTAGTCCTGCAAAAATGTTGAAAACTTTGGAGGCCCAAAAAAGGGGTTTACAGGCATCCTAGACCCCCTAAAGTCCAGAAAATGTTGGTTGCCCAAAAACTGTGCCAAAGAGCTCTGAATGTCCCAAAATCATTTGTAGCCAGAAAGGGGCATTAACCCACACCCTTGATGCCTGAAATTCCAAAAAATACTTTTGGCAGAAAAATGCATCCTACACCCCTGAAAGTTCATAATATGTTAGCCGCCCAAAAAAGGCCTTAAAATGCATCTTAGGCCTGCAAAAATGTTGAAAACTTTGGAGGCCCAAAAAAGGGGTTTAGAGGCATCCTAGACCCCCTAAAGTCCAGAAAATGTTGGTTGACCAAAAACTGTGCCAGAGAGCTCTGAATGTCCCAAAATCATTTGTAGCCTAAAAGGGGCATTATCCCACACCCTTGACGCCTGAAATTCCCAAAAATATTTTTGACACAAAAATGCATCCTACACACCTGAACGTTCAGAATATGTTAGCAGCCCAAAAAAGGCCTTAAAATGCCTGTTATGTCTGGAAAAATGTTGAACACTTTGGAGGCCTAAAAAAGGGGTTTACAGGCATCCTAGACCCCCTAAAGTCCAGAAAATGTTGGTGGCCAAAAACTGTGCCAGAGAGCTCTGAATGTCCCAGAAACATTTGCAGCCTGAAAGGAGCATTAACACGCATCCTAGATCACTGAAATTCCCAAAAATAATTTTGACATGAAAAATGCATCCTACACCCCTGAAAGTTCGGAATATGTTAGCAGCCCAAAAAAGACCTTAAAATGCCTTTTAGGCCTGCAAGAATGTTGAAAACTTTGGAGGCCCAAAAAAGGGGTTTAGAGGCATCCTAGACCCCCTAAAGTCCAGAAAATGTTGGTTGACCAAAATCTGTGCCAGAGAGCTCTGAATGTCCCAAAATCATTTGTAGCCTAAAAGGGGCATTATCCCACACCCTTGACGCCTGAAATTCCCAAAAATATTTTTGGCACAAAAATGCATCCTACACCCCTGAAAGTTCAGAATATGTTAGCAGCCCAAAAAAGGCCTTAAAATGCATCTTAGTCCTGCAAAAATGTTGAAAACTTTGGAGGCCCAAAAAAGGGGTTTACAGGCATCCTAGACCCCCTAAAGTCCAGAAAATGTTGGTTGACCAAAAACTGTGCCAGAGAACTCTGAATGTCCCAAAATCATTTGTAGCCTGTAAGAGGCATTAACCCGCATCCTAGACCACTGAAATTCCCAGAAATCGTTTTGGCAAGAAAAGTGCATCCTTCACACCTGACAGTTCAGAATATGTTAGTATCCCAAAAAAGGCCTTAAAATGCATCTTAGGCCTGCAAAAATGTTGAAAACTTTGGAGGCCCAAAAAAGGGGTTTACAGGCATCCTAGACCCCCTAAAGTCCAGAAAATGTTGGTTGACCAAAAACTGTGCCAGAGAGCTCTGAATGTCCCAAAATCATTTGTAGCCTAAAAGGGGCATTATCCCACACCCTTGACGCCTGAAATTCCCAAAAATATTTTTGGCACAAAAATGCATCCTACACCCCTGAAAGTTCAGAATATGTTAGCAGCCCAAAAAAGGCCTTAAAATGCATCTTAGTCCTGCAAAAATGTTGAAAACTTTGGAGGCTCAAAAAAGGGGTTTACAGGCATCCTAGACCCCCTAAAGTCCAGAAAATGTTGGTTGCCCAAAAACTGTGCCAAAGAGCTCTGAATGTCCCAAAATCATTTGTAGCCAGAAAGGGGCATTAACCCACACCCTTGATGCCTGAAATTCCCAAAAATACTTTTGGCAGAAAAATGCATCATACACCCCTGAAAGTTCAGAATATGTTAGCCGCCCAAAAAAGGCCTTAAAATGCATCTTAGGCCTGCAAAAATGTTGAAAACTTTGGAGGCCCAAAAAAGGGGTTTAGAGGCATCCTAGACCCCCTAAAGTCCAGAAAATGTTGGTTGACCAAAAACTGTGCCAAAGAGCTCGGAATGTCCCAAAATCATTTGTAGCCTAAAAGGGGCATTATCCCACACCCTTGACGCCTGAAATTCCCAAAAATATTTTTGACACAAAAATGCATCCTACACACCTGAACGTTCAGAATATGTTAGCAGCCCAAAAAAGGCCTTAAAATGCCTGTTATGTCTGGAAAAATGTTGAACACTTTGGAGGCCTAAAAAAGGGGTTTACAGGCATCCTAGACCCCCTAAAGTCCAGAAAATGTTGGTGGCCAAAAACTGTGCCAGAGAGCTCTGAATGTCCCAGAAACATTTGCAGCCTGAAAGGAGCATTAACACGCATCCTAGACCACTGAAATTCCCAAAAATAATTTTGACATGAAAAATGCATCCTACACCCCTGAAAGTTCAGAATATGTTAGCAGCCCAAAAAAGACCTTAAAATGCCTTTTAGGCCTGCAAGAATGTTGAAAACTTTGGAGGTCAAAAAAAGGGGTTTACAGGTATCCTAGACCCCCTAAAGTCCAGAAAATTTTGGTGGCCCAAAACTGTGCCAGAGAGCTCTGCATGTCCCAAAATCATTTGTAGCCTGAAAGGGGCATTAACCCGCATCCTAGACCACTGAAATTCGCAAAAATCGTTTTGGCAAGAAAAGTGCATCCTTCACACCTGACAGTTCAGAATATGTTAGCATCCCAAAAAAGGCCTTAAAATGCATCTTAGGCCTGCAAAAATGTTGAAAACTTTGGAGGCCCAAAAAAGGGGTTTACAGGCATCCTAGACCTCCTAAAGTCCAGAAAATGTTGGTTGACCAAAAACTGTGCCAGAGAGCTCTGAATGTCCCAAAATCATTTGTAGCCTAAAAGGGGCATTATCCCACACCCTTGACGCCTGAAATTCCCAAAAATATTTTTGGCACAAAAATGCATCCTACACCCCTGAAAGTTCAGAATATGTTAGCAGCCCAAAAAAGGCCTTAAAATGCATCTTAGTCCTGCAAAAATGTTGAAAACTTTGGAGGCCCAAAAAAGGGGTTTACAGGCATCCTAGACCCCCTAAAGTCCAGAAAATGTTGGTTGCCCAAAAACTGTGCCAAAGAGCTCTGAATGTCCCAAAATCATTTGTAGCCAGAAAGGGGCATTAACCCACACCCTTGATGCCTGAAATTCCCAAAAATACTTTTGGCAGAAAAATGCATCCTACACCCCTGAAAGTTCAGAATATGTTAGCCGCCCAAAAAAGGCCTTAAAATGCATCTTAGGCCTGCAAAAATGTTGAAAACTTTGGAGGCCCAAAAAAGGGGTTTAGAGGCATCCTAGACCCCCTAAAGTCCAGAAAATGTTGGTTGACCAAAATCTGTGCCAGAGAGCTCTGAATGTCCCAAAATCATTTGTAGCCTAAAAGGGGCATTATCCCACACCCTTGACGCCTGAAATTCCCAAAAATATTTTTGGCACAAAAATGCATCCTACACCCCTGAAAGTTCAGAATATGTTAGTATCCCAAAAAAGGCCTTAAAATGCATCTTAGGCCTGCAAAAATGTTGAAAACTTTGGAGGCCCAAAAAAGGGGTTTACAGGCATCCTAGACCCCCTAAAGTCCAGAAAATGTTGGTTGACCAAAAACTGTGCCAGAGAGCTCTGAATGTCCCAAAATCATTTGTAGCCTAAAAGGGGCATTATCCCACACCCTTGACGCCTGAAATTCCCAAAAATATTTTTGACACAAAAATGCATCCTACACACCTGAACGTTCAGAATATGTTAGCAGCCCAAAAAAGGCCTTAAAATGCCTGTTATGTCTGGAAAAATGTTGAACACTTTGGATGCCTAAAAAAGGGGTTTACAGGTATCCTAGACCCCCTAAAGTCCAGAAAATTTTGGTGGCCCAAAACTGTGCCAGAGAGCTCTGCATGTCCCAAAATCATTTGTAGCCTGAAAGGGGCATTAACCCGCATCCTAGACCACTGAAATTCCCAAAAATCGTTTTGGCAAGAAAAGTGCATCCTTCACACCTGACAGTTCAGAATATGTTAGCATCCCAAAAAAGGCCTTAAAATGCATCTTAGGCCTGCAAAAATGTTGAAAACTTTGGAGGCCCAAAAAAGGGGTTTACAGGCATCCTAGACCCCCTAAAGTCCAGAAAATGTTGGTTGACCAAAAACGGTGCCAGAGAGCTCTGAATGTCCCAAAATCATTTGTAGCCTAAAAGGGGCATTATCCCACACCCTTGACGCCTGAAATTCCCAAAAATATTTTTGGCACAAAAATGCATCCTACACCCCTGAAAGTTCAGAATATGTTAGCAGCCCAAAAAAGGCCTTAAAATGCATCTTAGGCCTGCAAAAATGTTGAAAACTTTGGAGGCTCAAAAAAGGGGTTTACAGGCATCCTAGACCCCCTAAAGTCCAGAAAATGTTGGTTGCCCAAAAACTGTGCCAAAGAGCTCTGAATGTCCCAAAATCATTTGTAGCCAGAAAGGGGCATTAACCCACACCCTTGATGCCTGAAATTCCCAAAAATACTTTTGGCAGAAAAATGCATCATACACCCCTGAAAGTTCAGAATATGTTAGCCGCCCAAAAAAGGCCTTAAAATGCATCTTAGGCCTGCAAAAATGTTGAAAACTTTGGAGGCCCAAAAAAGGGGTTTAGAGGCATCCTAGACCCCCTAAAGTCCAGAAAATGTTGGTTGACCAAAAACTGTGCCAAAGAGCTCGGAATGTCCCAAAATCATTTGTAGCCTAAAAGGGGCATTATCCCACACCCTTGACGCCTGAAATTCCCAAAAATATTTTTGACACAAAAATGCATCCTACACACCTGAACGTTCAGAATATGTTAGCAGCCCAAAAAAGGCCTTAAAATGCCTGTTATGTCTGGAAAAATGTTGAACACTTTGGAGGCCTAAAAAAGGGGTTTACAGGCATCCTAGACCCCCTAAAGTCCAGAAAATGTTGGTGGCCAAAAACTGTGCCAGAGAGCTCTGAATGTCCCAGAAACATTTGCAGCCTGAAAGGAGCATTAACACGCATCCTAGACCACTGAAATTCCCAAAAATAATTTTGACATGAAAAATGCATCCTACACCCCTGAAAGTTCAGAATATGTTAGCAGCCCAAAAAAGACCTTAAAATGCCTTTTAGGCCTGCAAGAATGTTGAAAACTTTGGAGGTCAAAAAAAGGGGTTTACAGGTATCCTAGACCCCCTAAAGTCCAGAAAATTTTGGTGGCCCAAAACTGTGCCAGAGAGCTCTGCATGTCCCAAAATCATTTGTAGCCTAAAAGGGGCATTAACCCGCATCCTAGACCACTGAAATTCGCAAAAATCGTTTTGGCAAGAAAAGTGCATCCTTCACACCTGACAGTTCAGAATATGTTAGCATCCCAAAAAAGGCCTTAAAATGCATCTTAGGCCTGCAAAAATGTTGAAAACTTTGGAGGCCCAAAAAAGGGGTTTACAGGCATCCTAGACCTCCTAAAGTCCAGAAAATGTTGGTTGACCGAAAACTGTGCCAGAGAGCTCTGAATGTCCCAAAATCATTTGTAGCCTAAAAGGGGCATTATCCCACACCCTTGACGCCTGAAATTCCCAAAAATATTTTTGGCACAAAAATGCATCCTACACCCCTGAAAGTTCAGAATATGTTAGCAGCCCAAAAAAGGCCTTAAAATGCATCTTAGTCCTGCAAAAATGTTGAAAACTTTGGAGGCCCAAAAAAGGGGTTTACAGGCATCCTAGACCCCCTAAAGTCCAGAAAATGTTGGTTGCCCAAAAACTGTGCCAAAGAGCTCTGAATGTCCCAAAATCATTTGTAGCCAGAAAGGGGCATTAACCCACACCCTTGATGCCTGAAATTCCCAAAAATACTTTTGGCAGAAAAATGCATCCTACACCCCTGAAAGTTCAGAATATGTTAGCCGCCCAAAAAAGGCCTTAAAATGCATCTTAGGCCTGCAAAAATGTTGAAAACTTTGGAGGCCCAAAAAAGGGGTTTAGAGGCATCCTAGACCCCCTAAAGTCCAGAAAATGTTGGTTGACCAAAATCTGTGCCAGAGAGCTCTGAATGTCCCAAAATCATTTGTAGCCTAAAAGGGGCATTATCCCACACCCTTGACGCCTGAAATTCCCAAAAATATTTTTGGCACAAAAATGCATCCTACACCCCTGAAAGTTCAGAATATGTTAGCAGCCCAAAAAAGGCCTTAAAATGCATCTTAGTCCTGCAAAAATGTTGAAAACTTTGGAGGCCCAAAAAAGGGGTTTACAGGCATCCTAGACCCCCTAAAGTCCAGAAAATGTTGGTTGACCAAAAACTGTGCCAGAGAACTCTGAATGTCCCAAAATCATTTGTAGCCTGTAAGAGGCATTAACCCGCATCCTAGACCACTGAAATTCCCAGAAATCGTTTTGGCAAGAAAAGTGCATCCTTCACACCTGACAGTTCAGAATATGTTAGTATCCCAAAAAAGGCCTTAAAATGCATCTTAGGCCTGCAAAAATGTTGAAAACTTTGGAGGCCCAAAAAAGGGGTTTACAGGCATCCTAGACCCCCTAAAGTCCAGAAAATGTTGGTTGACCAAAAACTGTGCCAGAGAGCTCTGAATGTCCCAAAATCATTTGTAGCCTAAAAGGGGCATTATCCCACACCCTTGACGCCTGAAATTCCCAAAAATATTTTTGACACAAAAATGCATCCTACACACCTGAACGTTCAGAATATGTTAGCAGCCCAAAAAAGGCCTTAAAATGCCTGTTATGTCTGGAAAAATGTTGAACACTTTGGATGCCTAAAAAAGGGGTTTACAGGTATCCTAGACCCCCTAAAGTCCAGAAAATTTTGGTGGCCCAAAACTGTGCCAGAGAGCTCTGCATGTCCCAAAATCATTTGTAGCCTGAAAGGGGCATTAACCCGCATCCTAGACCACTGAAATTCCCAAAAATCGTTTTGGCAAGAAAAGTGCATCCTTCACACCTGACAGTTCAGAATATGTTAGCATCCCAAAAAAGGCCTTAAAATGCATCTTAGGCCTGCAAAAATGTTGAAAACTTTGGAGGCCCAAAAAAGGGGTTTACAGGCATCCTAGACCCCCTAAAGTCCAGAAAATGTTGGTTGACCAAAAACTGTGCCAGAGAGCTCTGAATGTCCCAAAATCATTTGTAGCCTAAAAGGGGCATTATCCCACACCCTTGACGCCTGAAATTCCCAAAAATATTTTTGGCACAAAAATGCATCCTACACCCCGGAAAGTTCAGAATATGTTAGCCGCCCAAAAAAGGCCTTAAAATGCATCTTAGGCCTGCAAAAATGTTGAAAACTTTGGAGGCCCAAAGGCCTGCAAGAATGTTGAAAACTTTGGAGGTCAAAAAAAGGGGTTTACAGGTATCCTAGACCCCCTAAAGTCCAGAAAATTTTGGTGGCCCAAAACTGTGCCAGAGAGCTCTGCATGTCCCAAAATCATTTGTAGCCTGAAAGGGGCATTAACCCGCATCTTAGACCACTGAAATTCGCAAAAATCGTTTTGGCAAGAAAAGTGCATCCTTCACACCTGACAGTTCAGAATATGTTAGCATCCCAAAAAAGGCCTTAAAATGCATCTTAGGCCTGCAAAAATGTTGAAAACTTTGGAGGCCCAAAAAAGGGGTTTACAGGCATCCTAGACCTCCTAAAGTCCAGAAAATGTTGGTTGACCAAAAACTGTGCCAGAGAGCTCTGAATGTCCCAAAATCATTTGTAGCCTAAAAGGGGCATTATCCCACACCCTTGACGCCTGAAATTCCCAAAAATATTTTTGGCACAAAAATGCATCCTACACCCCTGAAAGTTCAGAATATGTTAGCAGCCCAAAAAAGGCCTTAAAATGCATCTTAGTCCTGCAAAAATGTTGAAAACTTTGGAGGCCCAAAAAAGGGGTTTACAGGCATCCTAGACCCCCTAAAGTCCAGAAAATGTTGGTTGCCCAAAAACTGTGCCAAAGAGCTCTGAATGTCCCAAAATCATTTGTAGCCAGAAAGGGGCATTAACCCACACCCTTGATGCCTGAAATTCCCAAAAATACTTTTGGCAGAAAAATGCATCCTACACCCCTGAAAGTTCAGAATATGTTAGCCGCCCAAAAAAGGCCTTAAAATGCATCTTAGGCCTGCAAAAATGTTGAAAACTTTGGAGGCCCAAAAAAGGGGTTTAGAGGCATCCTAGACCCCCTAAAGTCCAGAAAATGTTGGTTGACCAAAATCTGTGCCAGAGAGCTCTGAATGTCCCAAAATCATTTGTAGCCTAAAAGGGGCATTATCCCACACCCTTGACGCCTGAAATTCCCAAAAATATTTTTGGCACAAAAATGCATCCTACACCCCTGAAAGTTCAGAATATGTTAGTATCCCAAAAAAGGCCTTAAAATGCATCTTAGGCCTGCAAAAATGTTGAAAACTTTGGAGGCCCAAAAAAGGGGTTTACAGGCATCCTAGACCCCCTAAAGTCCAGAAAATGTTGGTTGACCAAAAACTGTGCCAGAGAGCTCTGAATGTCCCAAAATCATTTGTAGCCTAAAAGGGGCATTATCCCACACCCTTGACGCCTGAAATTCCCAAAAATATTTTTGACACAAAAATGCATCCTACACACCTGAACGTTCAGAATATGTTAGCAGCCCAAAAAAGGCCTTAAAATGCCTGTTATGTCTGGAAAAATGTTGAACACTTTGGATGCCTAAAAAAGGGGTTTACAGGTATCCTAGACCCCCTAAAGTCCAGAAAATTTTGGTGGCCCAAAACTGTGCCAGAGAGCTCTGCATGTCCCAAAATCATTTGTAGCCTGAAAGGGGCATTAACCCGCATCCTAGACCACTGAAATTCCCAAAAATCGTTTTGGCAAGAAAAGTGCATCCTTCACACCTGACAGTTCAGAATATGTTAGCATCCCAAAAAAGGCCTTAAAATGCATCTTAGGCCTGCAAAAATGTTGAAAACTTTGGAGGCCCAAAAAAGGGGTTTACAGGCATCCTAGACCCCCTAAAGTCCAGAAAATGTTGGTTGACCAAAAACGGTGCCAGAGAGCTCTGAATGTCCCAAAATCATTTGTAGCCTAAAAGGGGCATTATCCCACACCCTTGACGCCTGAAATTCCCAAAAATATTTTTGGCACAAAAATGCATCCTACACCCCTGAAAGTTCAGAATATGTTAGCAGCCCAAAAAAGGCCTTAAAATGCATCTTAGTCCTGCAAAAATGTTGAAAACTTTGGAGGCTCAAAAAAGGGGTTTACAGGCATCCTAGACCCCCTAAAGTCCAGAAAATGTTGGTTGCCCAAAAACTGTGCCAAAGAGCTCTGAATGTCCCAAAATCATTTGTAGCCAGAAAGGGGCATTAACCCACACCCTTGATGCCTGAAATTCCCAAAAGTACTTTTGGCAGAAAAATGCATCATACACCCCTGAAAGTTCAGAATATGTTAGCCGCCCAAAAAAGGCCTTAAAATGCATCTTAGGCCTGCAAAAATGTTGAAAACTTTGGAGGCCCAAAAAAGGGGTTTAGAGGCATCCTAGACCCCCTAAAGTCCAGAAAATGTTGGTTGACCAAAAACTGTGCCAAAGAGCTCGGAATGTCCCAAAATCATTTGTAGCCTAAAAGGGGCATTATCCCACACCCTTGACGCCTGAAATTCCCAAAAATATTTTTGACACAAAAATGCATCCTACACACCTGAACGTTCAGAATATGTTAGCAGCCCAAAAAAGGCCTTAAAATGCCTGTTATGTCTGGAAAAATGTTGAACACTTTGGAGGCCTAAAAAAGGGGTTTACAGGCATCCTAGACCCCCTAAAGTCCAGAAAATGTTGGTGGCCAAAAACTGTGCCAGAGAGCTCTGAATGTCCCAGAAACATTTGCAGCCTGAAAGGAGCATTAACACGCATCCTAGACCACTGAAATTCCCAAAAATAATTTTGACATGAAAAATGCATCCTACACCCCTGAAAGTTCAGAATATGTTAGCAGCCCAAAAAAGACCTTAAAATGCCTTTTAGGCCTGCAAGAATGTTGAAAACTTTGGAGGTCAAAAAAAGGGGTTTACAGGTATCCTAGACCCCCTAAAGTCCAGAAAATTTTGGTGGCCCAAAACTGTGCCAGAGAGCTCTGCATGTCCCAAAATCATTTGTAGCCTGAAAGGGGCATTAACCCGCATCCTAGACCACTGAAATTCGCAAAAATCGTTTTGGCAAGAAAAGTGCATCCTTCACACCTGACAGTTCAGAATATGTTAGCATCCCAAAAAAGGCCTTAAAATGCATCTTAGGCCTGCAAAAATGTTGAAAACTTTGGAGGCCCAAAAAAGGGGTTTACAGGCATCCTAGACCTCCTAAAGTCCAGAAAATGTTGGTTGACCGAAAACTGTGCCAGAGAGCTCTGAATGTCCCAAAATCATTTGTAGCCTAAAAGGGGCATTATCCCACACCCTTGACGCCTGAAATTCCCAAAAATATTTTTGGCACAAAAATGCATCCTACACCCCTGAAAGTTCAGAATATGTTAGCAGCCCAAAAAAGGCCTTAAAATGCATCTTAGTCCTGCAAAAATGTTGAAAACTTTGGAGGCCCAAAAAAGGGGTTTACAGGCATCCTAGACCCCCTAAAGTCCAGAAAATGTTGGTTGCCCAAAAACTGTGCCAAAGAGCTCTGAATGTCCCAAAATCATTTGTAGCCAGAAAGGGGCATTAACCCACACCCTTGATGCCTGAAATTCCCAAAAATACTTTTGGCAGAAAAATGCATCCTACACCCCTGAAAGTTCAGAATATGTTAGCCGCCCAAAAAAGGCCTTAAAATGCATCTTAGGCCTGCAAAAATGTTGAAAACTTTGGAGGCCCAAAAAAGGGGTTTAGAGGCATCCTAGACCCCCTAAAGTCCAGAAAATGTTGGTTGACCAAAATCTGTGCCAGAGAGCTCTGAATGTCCCAAAATCATTTGTAGCCTAAAAGGGGCATTATCCCACACCCTTGACGCCTGAAATTCCCAAAAATATTTTTGGCACAAAAATGCATCCTACACCCCTGAAAGTTCAGAATATGTTAGCAGCCCAAAAAAGGCCTTAAAATGCATCTTAGTCCTGCAAAAATGTTGAAAACTTTGGAGGCCCAAAAAAGGGGTTTACAGGCATCCTAGACCCCCTAAAGTCCAGAAAATGTTGGTTGACCAAAAACTGTGCCAGAGAACTCTGAATGTCCCAAAATCATTTGTAGCCTGTAAGAGGCATTAACCCGCATCCTAGACCACTGAAATTCCCAGAAATCGTTTTGGCAAGAAAAGTGCATCCTTCACACCTGACAGTTCAGAATATGTTAGTATCCCAAAAAAGGCCTTAAAATGCATCTTAGGCCTGCAAAAATGTTGAAAACTTTGGAGGCCCAAAAAAGGGGTTTACAGGCATCCTAGACCCCCTAAAGTCCAGAAAATGTTGGTTGACCAAAAACTGTGCCAGAGAGCTCTGAATGTCCCAAAATCATTTGTAGCCTAAAAGGGGCATTATCCCACACCCTTGACGCCTGAAATTCCCAAAAATATTTTTGACACAAAAATGCATCCTACACACCTGAACGTTCAGAATATGTTAGCAGCCCAAAAAAGGCCTTAAAATGCCTGTTATGTCTGGAAAAATGTTGAACACTTTGGATGCCTAAAAAAGGGGTTTACAGGTATCCTAGACCCCCTAAAGTCCAGAAAATTTTGGTGGCCCAAAACTGTGCCAGAGAGCTCTGCATGTCCCAAAATCATTTGTAGCCTGAAAGGGGCATTAACCCGCATCCTAGACCACTGAAATTCCCAAAAATCGTTTTGGCAAGAAAAGTGCATCCTTCACACCTGACAGTTCAGAATATGTTAGCATCCCAAAAAAGGCCTTAAAATGCATCTTAGGCCTGCAAAAATGTTGAAAACTTTGGAGGCCCAAAAAAGGGGTTTACAGGCATCCTAGACCCCCTAAAGTCCAGAAAATGTTGGTTGACCAAAAACTGTGCCAGAGAGCTCTGAATGTCCCAAAATCATTTGTAGCCTAAAAGGGGCATTATCCCACACCCTTGACGCCTGAAATTCCCAAAAATATTTTTGGCACAAAAATGCATCCTACACCCCGGAAAGTTCAGAATATGTTAGCCGCCCAAAAAAGGCCTTAAAATGCATCTTAGGCCTGCAAAAATGTTGAAAACTTTGGAGGCCCAAAGGCCTGCAAGAATGTTGAAAACTTTGGAGGTCAAAAAAAGGGGTTTACAGGTATCCTAGACCCCCTAAAGTCCAGAAAATTTTGGTGGCCCAAAACTGTGCCAGAGAGCTCTGCATGTCCCAAAATCATATGTAGCCTGAAAGGGGCATTAACCCGCATCCTAGACCACTGAAATTCCCAAAAATCGTTTTGGCAAGAAAAGTGCATCCTTCACACATGACAGTTCAGAATATGTTTGCATCCCAAAAAAGGCCTTAAAATGCATCTTAGGCCTGCAAAAAGGTTGAAAACTTTGGAGGCCCAAAAAAGGGGTTTACAGGCATCCTAGACCCCCTAAAGTCCAGAAAATGTTGGTTGACCAAATACTGTGCCAGAGAGCTCTGAATGTCCCAAAATCATTTGTAGCCTAAAAGGGGCATTATCCCACACCCTTGACGCCTGAAATTCCCAAAAATATTTTTGGCACAAAAATGCATCCTACACCCCTGAAAGTTCAGAATATGTTAGCAGCCCAAAAAAGGCCTTAAAATGCATCTTAGTCCTGCAAAAATGTTGAAAACTTTGGAGGCCCAAAAAAGGGGTTTACAGGCATCCTAGACCCCCTAAAGTCCAGAAAATGTTGGTTGCCCAAAAACTGTGCCAAAGAGCTCTGAATGTCCCAAAATCATTTGTTGCCAGAAAGGGGCATTAACCCACACCCTTGATGCCTGAAATTCCCAAAAATACTTTTGGCAGAAAAATGCATCCTACACCCCTGAAAGTTCAGAATATGTTAGCCGCCCAAAAAAGGCCTTAAAATGCATCTTAGGCCTGCAAAAATGTTGAAAACTTTGGAGGCCCAAAAAAAGGGGTTTAGAGGCATCCTAGACCCCCTAAAGTCCAGAAAATGTTGGTTGACCAAAAACTGTGCCAGAGAGCTCTGAATGTCCCAAAATCATTTGTAGCCTAAAAGGGGCATTATCCCACACCCTTGATGCCTGAAATTCCCAAAAATATTTTTGACACAAAAATGCATCCTACACACCTGAACGTTCAGAATATGTTAGCAGCCCAAAAAAGGCCTTAAAATGCCTGTTATGTCTGGAAAAATGTTGAACACTTTGGAGGCCTAAAAAAGGGGTTTACAGGCATCCTAGACCCCCTAAAGTCCAGAAAATGTTGGTGGCCAAAAACTGTGCCAGAGAGCTCTGAATGTCCCAGAAACATTTGCAGCCTGAAAGAAGCATTAACCCGCATCCTAGACCACTGAAATTCCCAAAAATAATTTTGACATGAAAAATGCATCCTACACCCCTGAAAGTTCAGAATATGTTAGCAGCCCAAAAAAGGCCTTAAAATGCCTTTTAGGCCTGCAAGAATGTTGAAAACTTTGGAGGTCAAAAAAAGGGGTTTACAGGTATCCTAGACCCCCTAAAGTCCAGAAACTTTTGGTGGCCCAAAACTGTGCCAGAGAGCTCTGCATGTCCCACAATCATTTGTAGCCTGAAAGGGGCATTAACCCACATCCTAGACCACTTAAATTCCCAAAAATCGTTTTGGCAAGAAAAGTGCATCCTTCACACCTGACAGTTCAGAATATGTTAGCATCCCAAAAAAGGCCTTAAAATGCATCTTAGGCCTGCAAAAAGGTTGAAAACTTTGGAGGCCCAAAAAAGGGGTTTACAGGCATCCTAGACCCCCTAAAGTCCAGAAAATGTTGGTTGACCAAAAACTGTGCCAGAGAGCTCTGAATGTCCCAAAATCATTTGTAGCCTAAAAGGGGCATTATCCCACACCCTTGACGCCTGAAATTCCCAAAAATATTTTTGCCACAAAAATGCATCCTACACCCCTGAAAGTTCAGAATATGTTAGCAGCCCAAAAAAGGCCTTAAAATGCATCTTAGTCCTGCAAAAATGTTGAAAACTTTGGAGGCCCAAAAAGGGGTTTACAGGCATCCTAGACCCCCTAAAGTCCAGAAAATGTTGGTTGCCCAAAAACTGTGCCAAAGAGCTCTGAATGTCCCAAAATAATTTGTTGCCAGAAAGGGGCATTAACCCACACCCTTGATGCCTGAAATTCCCAAAAATACTTTTGGCAGAAAAATGCATCCTACACCCCTGAAAGTTCAGAATATGTTAGCCGCCCAAAAAAGGCCTTAAAATGCATCTTAGGCCTGCAAAAATGTTGAAAACTTTGGAGGCCCAAAAAAGGGGTTTAGAGGCATCCTAGACCCCCTAAAGTCCAGAAAATGTTGGTTGACCAAAAACTGTGCCAGAGAGCTCTGAATGTCCCAAAATCATTTGTAGCCTAAAAGGGGCATTATCCCACACCCTTGATGCCTGAAATTCCCAAAAATATTTTTGACACAAAAATGCATCCTACACACCTGAACGTTCAGAATATGTTAGCAGCACAAAAAAGGCCTTAAAATGCCTGTTATGTCTGGAAAAATGTTGAACACTTTGGAGGCCTAAAAAAGGGGTTTACAGGCATCCTAGACCCCCTAAAGTCCAGAAAATGTTGGTGGCCAAAAACTGTGCCAGAGAGCTCTGAATGTCCCAGAAACATTTGCAGCCTGAAAGAAGCATTAACCCGCATCCTAGACCACTGAAATTCCCAAAAATAATTTTGACATGAAAAATGCATCCTACACCCCTGAAAGTTCAGAATATGTTAGCAGCCCAAAAAAGGCCTTAAAATGCCTTTTAGGCCTGCAAGAATGTTGAAAACTTTGGAGCTCAAAAAAACGGGGTTTACAGGTATCCTAGACCCCCTAAAGTCCAGAAACTTTTGGTGGCCCAAAACTGTGCCAGAGAGCTCTGCATGTCCCAAAATCATTTGTAGCCTGAAAGGGGCATTAACCCGCATCCTAGACCACTGAAATTCGCAAAAATCGTTTTGGCAAGAAAAGTGCATCCTTCACACCTGACAGTTCAGAATATGTTAGCATCCCAAAAAAGGCCTTAAAATGCATCTTAGGCCTGCAAAAATGTTGAAAACTTTGGAGGCCCAAAAAAGGGGTTTACAGGCATCCTAGACCTCCTAAAGTCCAGAAAATGTTGGTTGACCAAAAACTGTGCCAGAGAGCTCTGAATGTCCCAAAATCATTTGTAGCCTAAAAGGGGCATTATCCCACACCCTTGACGCCTGAAATTCCCAAAAATATTTTTGGCACAAAAATGCATCCTACACCCCTGAAAGTTCAGAATATGTTAGCAGCCCAAAAAAGGCCTTAAAATGCATCTTAGTCCTGCAAAAATGTTGAAAACTTTGGAGGCCCAAAAAAGGGGTTTACAGGCATCCTAGACCCCCTAAAGTCCAGAAAATGTTGGTTGCCCAAAAACTGTGCCAAAGAGCTCTGAATGTCCCAAAATCATTTGTAGCCAGAAAGGGGCATTAACCCACACCCTTGATGCCTGAAATTCCCAAAAATACTTTTGGCAGAAAAATGCATCCTACACCCCTGAAAGTTCAGAATATGTTAGCCGCCCAAAAAAGGCCTTAAAATGCATCTTAGGCCTGCAAAAATGTTGAAAACTTTGGAGGCCCAAAAAAGGGGTTTAGAGGCATCCTAGACCCCCTAAAGTCCAGAAAATGTTGGTTGACCAAAATCTGTGCCAGAGAGCTCTGAATGTCCCAAAATCATTTGTAGCCTAAAAGGGGCATTATCCCACACCCTTGACGCCTGAAATTCCCAAAAATATTTTTGGCACAAAAATGCATCCTACACCCCTGAAAGTTCAGAATATGTTAGCAGCCCAAAAAAGGCCTTAAAATGCATCTTAGTCCTGCAAAAATGTTGAAAACTTTGGAGGCCCAAAAAAGGGGTTTACAGGCATCCTAGACCCCCTAAAGTCCAGAAAATGTTGGTTGACCAAAAACTGTGCCAGAGAACTCTGAATGTCCCAAAATCATTTGTAGCCTGTAAGAGGCATTAACCCGCATCCTAGACCACTGAAATTCCCAGAAATCGTTTTGGCAAGAAAAGTGCATCCTTCACACCTGACAGTTCAGAATATGTTAGTATCCCAAAAAAGGCCTTAAAATGCATCTTAGGCCTGCAAAAATGTTGAAAACTTTGGAGGCCCAAAAAAGGGGTTTACAGGCATCCTAGACCCCCTAAAGTCCAGAAAATGTTGGTTGACCAAAAACTGTGCCAGAGAGCTCTGAATGTCCCAAAATCATTTGTAGCCTAAAAGGGGCATTATCCCACACCCTTGACGCCTGAAATTCCCAAAAATATTTTTGACACAAAAATGCATCCTACACACCTGAACGTTCAGAATATGTTAGCAGCCCAAAAAAGGCCTTAAAATGCCTGTTATGTCTGGAAAAATGTTGAACACTTTGGATGCCTAAAAAAGGGGTTTACAGGTATCCTAGACCCCCTAAAGTCCAGAAAATTTTGGTGGCCCAAAACTGTGCCAGAGAGCTCTGCATGTCCCAAAATCATTTGTAGCCTGAAAGGGGCATTAACCCGCATCCTAGACCACTGAAATTCCCAAAAATCGTTTTGGCAAGAAAAGTGCATCCTTCACACCTGACAGTTCAGAATATGTTTGCATCCCAAAAAAGGCCTTAAAATGCATCTTAGGCCTGCAAAAAGGTTGAAAACTTTGGAGGCCCAAAAAAGGGGTTTACAGGCATCCTAGACCCCCTAAAGTCCAGAAAATGTTGGTTGACCAAATACTGTGCCAGAGAGCTCTGAATGTCCCAAAATCATTTGTAGCCTAAAAGGGGCATTATCCCACACCCTTGACGCCTGAAATTCCCAAAAATATTTTTGGCACAAAAATGCATCCTACACCCCTGAAAGTTCAGAATATGTTAGCAGCCCAAAAAAGGCCTTAAAATGCATCTTAGTCCTGCAAAAATGTTGAAAACTTTGGAGGCCCAAAAAAGGGGTTTACAGGCATCCTAGACCCCCTAAAGTCCAGAAAATGTTGGTTGCCCAAAAACTGTGCCAAAGAGCTCTGAATGTCCCAAAATCATTTGTTGCCAGAAAGGGGCATTAACCCACACCCTTGATGCCTGAAATTCCCAAAAATACTTTTGGCAGAAAAATGCATCCTACACCCCTGAAAGTTCAGAATATGTTAGCCGCCCAAAAAAGGCCTTAAAATGCATCTTAGGCCTGCAAAAATGTTGAAAACTTTGGAGGCCCAAAAAAAGGGGTTTAGAGGCATCCTAGACCCCCTAAAGTCCAGAAAATGTTGGTTGACCAAAAACTGTGCCAGAGAGCTCTGAATGTCCCAAAATCATTTGTAGCCTAAAAGGGGCATTATCCCACACCCTTGATGCCTGAAATTCCCAAAAATATTTTTGACACAAAAATGCATCCTACACACCTGAACGTTCAGAATATGTTAGCAGCACAAAAAAGGCCTTAAAATGCCTGTTATGTCTGGAAAAATGTTGAACACTTTGGAGGCCTAAAAAAGGGGTTTACAGGCATCCTAGACCCCCTAAAGTCCAGAAAATGTTGGTGGCCAAAAACTGTGCCAGAGAGCTCTGAATGTCCCAGAAACATTTGCAGCCTGAAAGAAGCATTAACCCGCATCCTAGACCACTGAAATTCCCAAAAATAATTTTGACATGAAAAATGCATCCTACACCCCTGAAAGTTCAGAATATGTTAGCAGCCCAAAAAAGGCCTTAAAATGCCTTTTAGGCCTGCAAGAATGTTGAAAACTTTGGAGCTCAAAAAAAGGGGTTTACAGGTATCCTAGACCCCCTAAAGTCCAGAAACTTTTGGTGGCCCAAAACTGTGCCAGAGAGCTCTGCATGTCCCAAAATCATTTGTAGCCTGAAAGGGGCATTAACCCGCATCCTAGACCACTGAAATTCGCAAAAATCGTTTTGGCAAGAAAAGTGCATCCTTCACACCTGACAGTTCAGAATATGTTAGCATCCCAAAAAAGGCCTTAAAATGCATCTTAGGCCTGCAAAAATGTTGAAAACTTTGGAGGCCCAAAAAAGGGGTTTACAGGCATCCTAGACCTCCTAAAGTCCAGAAAATGTTGGTTGACCAAAAACTGTGCCAGAGAGCTCTGAATGTCCCAAAATCATTTGTAGCCTAAAAGGGGCATTATCCCACACCCTTGACGCCTGAAATTCCCAAAAATATTTTTGGCACAAAAATGCATCCTACACCCCTGAAAGTTCAGAATATGTTAGCAGCCCAAAAAAGGCCTTAAAATGCATCTTAGTCCTGCAAAAATGTTGAAAACTTTGGAGGCCCAAAAAAGGGGTTTACAGGCATCCTAGACCCCCTAAAGTCCAGAAAATGTTGGTTGCCCAAAAACTGTGCCAAAGAGCTCTGAATGTCCCAAAATCATTTGTAGCCAGAAAGGGGCATTAACCCACACCCTTGATGCCTGAAATTCCCAAAAATACTTTTGGCAGAAAAATGCATCCTACACCCCTGAAAGTTCAGAATATGTTAGCCGCCCAAAAAAGGCCTTAAAATGCATCTTAGGCCTGCAAAAATGTTGAAAACTTTGGAGGCCCAAAAAAGGGGTTTAGAGGCATCCTAGACCCCCTAAAGTCCAGAAAATGTTGGTTGACCAAAATCTGTGCCAGAGAGCTCTGAATGTCCCAAAATCATTTGTAGCCTAAAAGGGGCATTATCCCACACCCTTGACGCCTGAAATTCCCAAAAATATTTTTGGCACAAAAATGCATCCTACACCCCTGAAAGTTCAGAATATGTTAGCAGCCCAAAAAAGGCCTTAAAATGCATCTTAGTCCTGCAAAAATGTTGAAAACTTTGGAGGCCCAAAAAAGGGGTTTACAGGCATCCTAGACCCCCTAAAGTCCAGAAAATGTTGGTTGACCAAAAACTGTGCCAGAGAACTCTGAATGTCCCAAAATCATTTGTAGCCTGTAAGAGGCATTAACCCGCATCCTAGACCACTGAAATTCCCAGAAATCGTTTTGGCAAGAAAAGTGCATCCTTCACACCTGACAGTTCAGAATATGTTAGTATCCCAAAAAAGGCCTTAAAATGCATCTTAGGCCTGCAAAAATGTTGAAAACTTTGGAGGCCCAAAAAAGGGGTTTACAGGCATCCTAGACCCCCTAAAGTCCAGAAAATGTTGGTTGACCAAAAACTGTGCCAGAGAGCTCTGAATGTCCCAAAATCATTTGTAGCCTAAAAGGGGCATTATCCCACACCCTTGACGCCTGAAATTCCCAAAAATATTTTTGACACAAAAATGCATCCTACACACCTGAACGTTCAGAATATGTTAGCAGCCCAAAAAAGGCCTTAAAATGCCTGTTATGTCTGGAAAAATGTTGAACACTTTGGATGCCTAAAAAAGGGGTTTACAGGTATCCTAGACCCCCTAAAGTCCAGAAAATTTTGGTGGCCCAAAACTGTGCCAGAGAGCTCTGCATGTCCCAAAATCATTTGTAGCCTGAAAGGGGCATTAACCCGCATCCTAGACCACTGAAATTCCCAAAAATCGTTTTGGCAAGAAAAGTGCATCCTTCACACCTGACAGTTCAGAATATGTTTGCATCCCAAAAAAGGCCTTAAAATGCATCTTAGGCCTGCAAAAAGGTTGAAAACTTTGGAGGCCCAAAAAAGGGGTTTACAGGCATCCTAGACCCCCTAAAGTCCAGAAAATGTTGGTTGACCAAATACTGTGCCAGAGAGCTCTGAATGTCCCAAAATCATTTGTAGCCTAAAAGGGGCATTATCCCACACCCTTGACGCCTGAAATTCCCAAAAATATTTTTGGCACAAAAATGCATCCTACACCCCTGAAAGTTCAGAATATGTTAGCAGCCCAAAAAAGGCCTTAAAATGCATCTTAGTCCTGCAAAAATGTTGAAAACTTTGGAGGCCCAAAAAAGGGGTTTACAGGCATCCTAGACCCCCTAAAGTCCAGAAAATGTTGGTTGCCCAAAAACTGTGCCAAAGAGCTCTGAATGTCCCAAAATCATTTGTTGCCAGAAAGGGGCATTAACCCACACCCTTGATGCCTGAAATTCCCAAAAATACTTTTGGCAGAAAAATGCATCCTACACCCCTGAAAGTTCAGAATATGTTAGCCGCCCAAAAAAGGCCTTAAAATGCATCTTAGGCCTGCAAAAATGTTGAAAACTTTGGAGGCCCAAAAAAAGGGGTTTAGAGGCATCCTAGACCCCCTAAAGTCCAGAAAATGTTGGTTGACCAAAAACTGTGCCAGAGAGCTCTGAATGTCCCAAAATCATTTGTAGCCTAAAAGGGGCATTATCCCACACCCTTGATGCCTGAAATTCCCAAAAATATTTTTGACACAAAAATGCATCCTACACACCTGAACGTTCAGAATATGTTAGCAGCCCAAAAAAGGCCTTAAAATGCCTGTTATGTCTGGAAAAATGTTGAACACTTTGGAGGCCTAAAAAAGGGGTTTACAGGCATCCTAGACCCCCTAAAGTCCAGAAAATGTTGGTGGCCAAAAACTGTGCCAGAGAGCTCTGAATGTCCCAGAAACATTTGCAGCCTGAAAGAAGCATTAACCCGCATCCTAGACCACTGAAATTCCCAAAAATAATTTTGACATGAAAAATGCATCCTACACCCCTGAAAGTTCAGAATATGTTAGCAGCCCAAAAAAGGCCTTAAAATGCCTTTTAGACCTGCAAGAATGTTGAAAACTTTGGAGCTCAAAAAAAGGGGTTTACAGGTATCCTAGACCCCCTAAAGTCCAGAAACTTTTGGTGGCCCAAAACTGTGCCAGAGAGCTCTGCATGTCCCAAAATCATTTGTAGCCTGAAAGGGGCATTAACCCGCATCCTAGACCACTGAAATTCGCAAAAATCGTTTTGGCAAGAAAAGTGCATCCTTCACACCTGACAGTTCAGAATATGTTAGCATCCCAAAAAAGGCCTTAAAATGCATCTTAGGCCTGCAAAAATGTTGAAAACTTTGGAGGCCCAAAAAAGGGGTTTACAGGCATCCTAGACCTCCTAAAGTCCAGAAAATGTTGGTTGACCAAAAACTGTGCCAGAGAGCTCTGAATGTCCCAAAATCATTTGTAGCCTAAAAGGGGCATTATCCCACACCCTTGACGCCTGAAATTCCCAAAAATATTTTTGGCACAAAAATGCATCCTACACCCCTGAAAGTTCAGAATATGTTAGCAGCCCAAAAAAGGCCTTAAAATGCATCTTAGTCCTGCAAAAATGTTGAAAACTTTGGAGGCCCAAAAAAGGGGTTTACAGGCATCCTAGACCCCCTAAAGTCCAGAAAATGTTGGTTGCCCAAAAACTGTGCCAAAGAGCTCTGAATGTCCCAAAATCATTTGTAGCCAGAAAGGGGCATTAACCCACACCCTTGATGCCTGAAATTCCCAAAAATACTTTTGGCAGAAAAATGCATCCTACACCCCTGAAAGTTCAGAATATGTTAGCCGCCCAAAAAAGGCCTTAAAATGCATCTTAGGCCTGCAAAAATGTTGAAAACTTTGGAGGCCCAAAAAAGGGGTTTAGAGGCATCCTAGACCCCCTAAAGTCCAGAAAATGTTGGTTGACCAAAATCTGTGCCAGAGAGCTCTGAATGTCCCAAAATCATTTGTAGCCTAAAAGGGGCATTATCCCACACCCTTGACGCCTGAAATTCCCAAAAATATTTTTGGCACAAAAATGCATCCTACACCCCTGAAAGTTCAGAATATGTTAGCAGCCCAAAAAAGGCCTTAAAATGCATCTTAGTCCTGCAAAAATGTTGAAAACTTTGGAGGCCCAAAAAAGGGGTTTACAGGCATCCTAGACCCCCTAAAGTCCAGAAAATGTTGGTTGACCAAAAACTGTGCCAGAGAACTCTGAATGTCCCAAAATCATTTGTAGCCTGTAAGAGGCATTAACCCGCATCCTAGACCACTGAAATTCCCAGAAATCGTTTTGGCAAGAAAAGTGCATCCTTCACACCTGACAGTTCAGAATATGTTAGTATCCCAAAAAAGGCCTTAAAATGCATCTTAGGCCTGCAAAAATGTTGAAAACTTTGGAGGCCCAAAAAAGGGGTTTACAGGCATCCTAGACCCCCTAAAGTCCAGAAAATGTTGGTTGACCAAAAACTGTGCCAGAGAGCTCTGAATGTCCCAAAATCATTTGTAGCCTAAAAGGGGCATTATCCCACACCCTTGACGCCTGAAATTCCCAAAAATATTTTTGACACAAAAATGCATCCTACACACCTGAACGTTCAGAATATGTTAGCAGCCCAAAAAAGGCCTTAAAATGCCTGTTATGTCTGGAAAAATGTTGAACACTTTGGATGCCTAAAAAAGGGGTTTACAGGTATCCTAGACCCCCTAAAGTCCAGAAAATTTTGGTGGCCCAAAACTGTGCCAGAGAGCTCTGCATGTCCCAAAATCATTTGTAGCCTGAAAGGGGCATTAACCCGCATCCTAGACCACTGAAATTCCCAAAAATCGTTTTGGCAAGAAAAGTGCATCCTTCACACCTGACAGTTCAGAATATGTTTGCATCCCAAAAAAGGCCTTAAAATGCATCTTAGGCCTGCAAAAAGGTTGAAAACTTTGGAGGCCCAAAAAAGGGGTTTACAGGCATCCTAGACCCCCTAAAGTCCAGAAAATGTTGGTTGACCAAATACTGTGCCAGAGAGCTCTGAATGTCCCAAAATCATTTGTAGCCTAAAAGGGGCATTATCCCACACCCTTGACGCCTGAAATTCCCAAAAATATTTTTGGCACAAAAATGCATCCTACACCCCTGAAAGTTCAGAATATGTTAGCAGCCCAAAAAAGGCCTTAAAATGCATCTTAGTCCTGCAAAAATGTTGAAAACTTTGGAGGCCCAAAAAAGGGGTTTACAGGCATCCTAGACCCCCTAAAGTCCAGAAAATGTTGGTTGCCCAAAAACTGTGCCAAAGAGCTCTGAATGTCCCAAAATCATTTGTTGCCAGAAAGGGGCATTAACCCACACCCTTGATGCCTGAAATTCCCAAAAATACTTTTGGCAGAAAAATGCATCCTACACCCCTGAAAGTTCAGAATATGTTAGCCGCCCAAAAAAGGCCTTAAAATGCATCTTAGGCCTGCAAAAATGTTGAAAACTTTGGAGGCCCAAAAAAAGGGGTTTAGAGGCATCCTAGACCCCCTAAAGTCCAGAAAATGTTGGTTGACCAAAAACTGTGCCAGAGAGCTCTGAATGTCCCAAAATCATTTGTAGCCTAAAAGGGGCATTATCCCACACCCTTGATGCCTGAAATTCCCAAAAATATTTTTGACACAAAAATGCATCCTACACACCTGAACGTTCAGAATATGTTAGCAGCCCAAAAAAGGCCTTAAAATGCCTGTTATGTCTGGAAAAATGTTGAACACTTTGGAGGCCTAAAAAAGGGGTTTACAGGCATCCTAGACCCCCTAAAGTCCAGAAAATGTTGGTGGCCAAAAACTGTGCCAGAGAGCTCTGAATGTCCCAGAAACATTTGCAGCCTGAAAGAAGCATTAACCCGCATCCTAGACCACTGAAATTCCCAAAAATAATTTTGACATGAAAAATGCATCCTACACCCCTGAAAGTTCAGAATATGTTAGCAGCCCAAAAAAGGCCTTAAAATGCCTTTTAGGCCTGCAAGAATGTTGAAAACTTTGGAGGTCAAAAAAAGGGGTTTACAGGTATCCTAGACCCCCTAAAGTCCAGAAACTTTTGGTGGCCCAAAACTGTGCCAGAGAGCTCTGCATGTCCCACAATCATTTGTAGCCTGAAAGGGGCATTAACCCACATCCTAGACCACTTAAATTCCCAAAAATCGTTTTGGCAAGAAAAGTGCATCCTTCACACCTGACAGTTCAGAATATGTTAGCATCCCAAAAAAGGCCTTAAAATGCATCTTAGGCCTGCAAAAAGGTTGAAAACTTTGGAGGCCCAAAAAAGGGGTTTACAGGCATCCTAGACCCCCTAAAGTCCAGAAAATGTTGGTTGACCAAAAACTGTGCCAGAGAGCTCTGAATGTCCCAAAATCATTTGTAGCCTAAAAGGGGCATTATCCCACACCCTTGACGCCTGAAATTCCCAAAAATATTTTTGCCACAAAAATGCATCCTACACCCCTGAAAGTTCAGAATATGTTAGCAGCCCAAAAAAGGCCTTAAAATGCATCTTAGTCCTGCAAAAATGTTGAAAACTTTGGAGGCCCAAAAAGGGGTTTACAGGCATCCTAGACCCCCTAAAGTCCAGAAAATGTTGGTTGCCCAAAAACTGTGCCAAAGAGCTCTGAATGTCCCAAAATAATTTGTTGCCAGAAAGGGGCATTAACCCACACCCTTGATGCCTGAAATTCCCAAAAATACTTTTGGCAGAAAAATGCATCCTACACCCCTGAAAGTTCAGAATATGTTAGCCGCCCAAAAAAGGCCTTAAAATGCATCTTAGGCCTGCAAAAATGTTGAAAACTTTGGAGGCCCAAAAAAGGGGTTTAGAGGCATCCTAGACCCCCTAAAGTCCAGAAAATGTTGGTTGACCAAAAACTGTGCCAGAGAGCTCTGAATGTCCCAAAATCATTTGTAGCCTAAAAGGGGCATTATCCCACACCCTTGATGCCTGAAATTCCCAAAAATATTTTTGACACAAAAATGCATCCTACACACCTGAACGTTCAGAATATGTTAGCAGCACAAAAAAGGCCTTAAAATGCCTGTTATGTCTGGAAAAATGTTGAACACTTTGGAGGCCTAAAAAAGGGGTTTACAGGCATCCTAGACCCCCTAAAGTCCAGAAAATGTTGGTGGCCAAAAACTGTGCCAGAGAGCTCTGAATGTCCCAGAAACATTTGCAGCCTGAAAGAAGCATTAACCCGCATCCTAGACCACTGAAATTCCCAAAAATAATTTTGACATGAAAAATGCATCCTACACCCCTGAAAGTTCAGAATATGTTAGCAGCCCAAAAAAGGCCTTAAAATGCCTTTTAGGCCTGCAAGAATGTTGAAAACTTTGGAGCTCAAAAAAAGGGGTTTACAGGTATCCTAGACCCCCTAAAGTCCAGAAACTTTTGGTGGCCCAAAACTGTGCCAGAGAGCTCTGCATGTCCCAAAATCATTTGTAGCCTGAAAGGGGCATTAACCCGCATCCTAGACCACTGAAATTCGCAAAAATCGTTTTGGCAAGAAAAGTGCATCCTTCACACCTGACAGTTCAGAATATGTTAGCATCCCAAAAAAGGCCTTAAAATGCATCTTAGGCCTGCAAAAATGTTGAAAACTTTGGAGGCCCAAAAAAGGGGTTTACAGGCATCCTAGACCTCCTAAAGTCCAGAAAATGTTGGTTGACCAAAAACTGTGCCAGAGAGCTCTGAATGTCCCAAAATCATTTGTAGCCTAAAAGGGGCATTATCCCACACCCTTGACGCCTGAAATTCCCAAAAATATTTTTGGCACAAAAATGCATCCTACACCCCTGAAAGTTCAGAATATGTTAGCAGCCCAAAAAAGGCCTTAAAATGCATCTTAGTCCTGCAAAAATGTTGAAAACTTTGGAGGCCCAAAAAAGGGGTTTACAGGCATCCTAGACCCCCTAAAGTCCAGAAAATGTTGGTTGCCCAAAAACTGTGCCAAAGAGCTCTGAATGTCCCAAAATCATTTGTAGCCAGAAAGGGGCATTAACCCACACCCTTGATGCCTGAAATTCCCAAAAATACTTTTGGCAGAAAAATGCATCCTACACCCCTGAAAGTTCAGAATATGTTAGCCGCCCAAAAAAGGCCTTAAAATGCATCTTAGGCCTGCAAAAATGTTGAAAACTTTGGAGGCCCAAAAAAGGGGTTTAGAGGCATCCTAGACCCCCTAAAGTCCAGAAAATGTTGGTTGACCAAAATCTGTGCCAGAGAGCTCTGAATGTCCCAAAATCATTTGTAGCCTAAAAGGGGCATTATCCCACACCCTTGACGCCTGAAATTCCCAAAAATATTTTTGGCACAAAAATGCATCCTACACCCCTGAAAGTTCAGAATATGTTAGCAGCCCAAAAAAGGCCTTAAAATGCATCTTAGTCCTGCAAAAATGTTGAAAACTTTGGAGGCCCAAAAAAGGGGTTTACAGGCATCCTAGACCCCCTAAAGTCCAGAAAATGTTGGTTGACCAAAAACTGTGCCAGAGAACTCTGAATGTCCCAAAATCATTTGTAGCCTGTAAGAGGCATTAACCCGCATCCTAGACCACTGAAATTCCCAGAAATCGTTTTGGCAAGAAAAGTGCATCCTTCACACCTGACAGTTCAGAATATGTTAGTATCCCAAAAAAGGCCTTAAAATGCATCTTAGGCCTGCAAAAATGTTGAAAACTTTGGAGGCCCAAAAAAGGGGTTTACAGGCATCCTAGACCCCCTAAAGTCCAGAAAATGTTGGTTGACCAAAAACTGTGCCAGAGAGCTCTGAATGTCCCAAAATCATTTGTAGCCTAAAAGGGGCATTATCCCACACCCTTGACGCCTGAAATTCCCAAAAATATTTTTGACACAAAAATGCATCCTACACACCTGAACGTTCAGAATATGTTAGCAGCCCAAAAAAGGCCTTAAAATGCCTGTTATGTCTGGAAAAATGTTGAACACTTTGGATGCCTAAAAAAGGGGTTTACAGGTATCCTAGACCCCCTAAAGTCCAGAAAATTTTGGTGGCCCAAAACTGTGCCAGAGAGCTCTGCATGTCCCAAAATCATTTGTAGCCTGAAAGGGGCATTAACCCGCATCCTAGACCACTGAAATTCCCAAAAATCGTTTTGGCAAGAAAAGTGCATCCTTCACACCTGACAGTTCAGAATATGTTTGCATCCCAAAAAAGGCCTTAAAATGCATCTTAGGCCTGCAAAAAGGTTGAAAACTTTGGAGGCCCAAAAAAGGGGTTTACAGGCATCCTAGACCCCCTAAAGTCCAGAAAATGTTGGTTGACCAAAAACTGTGCCAGAGAACTCTGAATGTCCCAAAATCATTTGTAGCCTGTAAGAGGCATTAACCCGCATCCTAGACCACTGAAATTCCCAGAAATCGTTTTGGCAAGAAAAGTGCATCCTTCACACCTGACAGTTCAGAATATGTTAGTATCCCAAAAAAGGCCTTAAAATGCATCTTAGGCCTGCAAAAATGTTGAAAACTTTGGAGGCCCAAAAAAGGGGTTTACAGGCATCCTAGACCCCCTAAAGTCCAGAAAATGTTGGTTGACCAAAAACTGTGCCAGAGAGCTCTGAATGTCCCAAAATCATTTGTAGCCTAAAAGGGGCATTATCCCACACCCTTGACGCCTGAAATTCCCAAAAATATTTTTGACACAAAAATGCATCCTACACACCTGAACGTTCAGAATATGTTAGCAGCCCAAAAAAGGCCTTAAAATGCCTGTTATGTCTGGAAAAATGTTGAACACTTTGGATGCCTAAAAAAGGGGTTTACAGGTATCCTAGACCCCCTAAAGTCCAGAAAATTTTGGTGGCCCAAAACTGTGCCAGAGAGCTCTGCATGTCCCAAAATCATTTGTAGCCTGAAAGGGGCATTAACCCGCATCCTAGACCACTGAAATTCCCAAAAATCGTTTTGGCAAGAAAAGTGCATCCTTCACACCTGACAGTTCAGAATATGTTTGCATCCCAAAAAAGGCCTTAAAATGCATCTTAGGCCTGCAAAAAGGTTGAAAACTTTGGAGGCCCAAAAAAGGGGTTTACAGGCATCCTAGACCCCCTAAAGTCCAGAAAATGTTGGTTGACCAAATACTGTGCCAGAGAGCTCTGAATGTCCCAAAATCATTTGTAGCCTAAAAGGGGCATTATCCCACACCCTTGACGCCTGAAATTCCCAAAAATATTTTTGGCACAAAAATGCATCCTACACCCCTGAAAGTTCAGAATATGTTAGCAGCCCAAAAAAGGCCTTAAAATGCATCTTAGTCCTGCAAAAATGTTGAAAACTTTGGAGGCCCAAAAAAGGGGTTTACAGGCATCCTAGACCCCCTAAAGTCCAGAAAATGTTGGTTGCCCAAAAACTGTGCCAAAGAGCTCTGAATGTCCCAAAATCATTTGTTGCCAGAAAGGGGCATTAACCCACACCCTTGATGCCTGAAATTCCCAAAAATACTTTTGGCAGAAAAATGCATCCTACACCCCTGAAAGTTCAGAATATGTTAGCCGCCCAAAAAAGGCCTTAAAATGCATCTTAGGCCTGCAAAAATGTTGAAAACTTTGGAGGCCCAAAAAAAGGGGTTTAGAGGCATCCTAGACCCCCTAAAGTCCAGAAAATGTTGGTTGACCAAAAACTGTGCCAGAGAGCTCTGAATGTCCCAAAATCATTTGTAGCCTAAAAGGGGCATTATCCCACACCCTTGATGCCTGAAATTCCCAAAAATATTTTTGACACAAAAATGCATCCTACACACCTGAACGTTCAGAATATGTTAGCAGCCCAAAAAAGGCCTTAAAATGCCTGTTATGTCTGGAAAAATGTTGAACACTTTGGAGGCCTAAAAAAGGGGTTTACAGGCATCCTAGACCCCCTAAAGTCCAGAAAATGTTGGTGGCCAAAAACTGTGCCAGAGAGCTCTGAATGTCCCAGAAACATTTGCAGCCTGAAAGAAGCATTAACCCGCATCCTAGACCACTGAAATTCCCAAAAATAATTTTGACATGAAAAATGCATCCTACACCCCTGAAAGTTCAGAATATGTTAGCAGCCCAAAAAAGGCCTTAAAATGCCTTTTAGGCCTGCAAGAATGTTGAAAACTTTGGAGGTCAAAAAAAGGGGTTTACAGGTATCCTAGACCCCCTAAAGTCCAGAAACTTTTGGTGGCCCAAAACTGTGCCAGAGAGCTCTGCATGTCCCACAATCATTTGTAGCCTGAAAGGGGCATTAACCCACATCCTAGACCACTTAAATTCCCAAAAATCGTTTTGGCAAGAAAAGTGCATCCTTCACACCTGACAGTTCAGAATATGTTAGCATCCCAAAAAAGGCCTTAAAATGCATCTTAGGCCTGCAAAAAGGTTGAAAACTTTGGAGGCCCAAAAAAGGGGTTTACAGGCATCCTAGACCCCCTAAAGTCCAGAAAATGTTGGTTGACCAAAAACTGTGCCAGAGAGCTCTGAATGTCCCAAAATCATTTGTAGCCTAAAAGGGGCATTATCCCACACCCTTGACGCCTGAAATTCCCAAAAATATTTTTGCCACAAAAATGCATCCTACACCCCTGAAAGTTCAGAATATGTTAGCAGCCCAAAAAAGGCCTTAAAATGCATCTTAGTCCTGCAAAAATGTTGAAAACTTTGGAGGCCCAAAAAGGGGTTTACAGGCATCCTAGACCCCCTAAAGTCCAGAAAATGTTGGTTGCCCAAAAACTGTGCCAAAGAGCTCTGAATGTCCCAAAATAATTTGTTGCCAGAAAGGGGCATTAACCCACACCCTTGATGCCTGAAATTCCCAAAAATACTTTTGGCAGAAAAATGCATCCTACACCCCTGAAAGTTCAGAATATGTTAGCCGCCCAAAAAAGGCCTTAAAATGCATCTTAGGCCTGCAAAAATGTTGAAAACTTTGGAGGCCCAAAAAAGGGGTTTAGAGGCATCCTAGACCCCCTAAAGTCCAGAAAATGTTGGTTGACCAAAAACTGTGCCAGAGAGCTCTGAATGTCCCAAAATCATTTGTTGCCAGAAAGGGGCATTAACCCACACCCTTGATGCCTGAAATTCCCAAAAATACTTTTGGCAGAAAAATGCATCCTACACCCCTGAAAGTTCAGAATATGTTAGCCGCCCAAAAAAGGCCTTAAAATGCATCTTAGGCCTGCAAAAATGTTGAAAACTTTGGAGGCCCAAAAAAGGGTTTACAGGCATCCTAGACCCCCTAAAGTCCAGAAAATGTTGGTTGCCCAAAAACTGTGCCAAAGAGCTCTGAATGTCCCAAAATAATTTGTTGCCAGAAAGGGGCATTAACCCACACCCTTGATGCCTGAAATTCCCAAAAATACTTTTGGCAGAAAAATGCATCCTACACCCCTGAAAGTTCAGAATATGTTAGCCGCCCAAAAAAGGCCTTAAAATGCATCTTAGGCCTGCAAAAATGTTGAAAACTTTGGAGGCCCAAAAAGGGGTTTACAGGCATCCTAGACCCCCTAAAGTCCAGAAAATGTTGGTTGCCCAAAAACTGTGCCAAAGAGCTCTGAATGTCCCAAAATAATTTGTTGCCAGAAAGGGGCATTAACCCACACCCTTGATGCCTGAAATTCCCAAAAATACTTTTGGCAGAAAAATGCATCCTACACCCCTGAAAGTTCAGAATATGTTAGCCGCCCAAAAAAGGCCTTAAAATGCATCTTAGGCCTGCAAAAATGTTGAAAACTTTGGAGGCCCAAAAAAGGGGTTTAGAGGCATCCTAGACCCCCTAAAGTCCAGAAAATGTTGGTTGACCAAAAACTGTGCCAGAGAGCTCTGAATGTCCCAAAATCATTTGTAGCCTAAAAGGGGCATTATCCCACACCCTTGATGCCTGAAATTCCCAAAAATATTTTTGACACAAAAATGCATCCTACACACCTGAACGTTCAGAATATGTTAGCAGCACAAAAAAGGCCTTAAAATGCCTGTTATGTCTGGAAAAATGTTGAACACTTTGGAGGCCTAAAAAAGGGGTTTACAGGCATCCTAGACCCCCTAAAGTCCAGAAAATGTTGGTGGCCAAAAACTGTGCCAGAGAGCTCTGAATGTCCCAGAAACATTTGCAGCCTGAAAGAAGCATTAACCCGCATCCTAGACCACTGAAATTCCCAAAAATAATTTTGACATGAAAAATGCATCCTACACCCCTGAAAGTTCAGAATATGTTAGCAGCCCAAAAAAGGCCTTAAAATGCCTTTTAGGCCTGCAAGAATGTTGAAAACTTTGGAGCTCAAAAAAAGGGGTTTACAGGTATCCTAGACCCCCTAAAGTCCAGAAACTTTTGGTGGCCCAAAACTGTGCCAGAGAGCTCTGCATGTCCCAAAATCATTTGTAGCCTGAAAGGGGCATTAACCCGCATCCTAGACCACTGAAATTCGCAAAAATCGTTTTGGCAAGAAAAGTGCATCCTTCACACCTGACAGTTCAGAATATGTTAGCATCCCAAAAAAGGCCTTAAAATGCATCTTAGGCCTGCAAAAATGTTGAAAACTTTGGAGGCCCAAAAAAGGGGTTTACAGGCATCCTAGACCTCCTAAAGTCCAGAAAATGTTGGTTGACCAAAAACTGTGCCAGAGAGCTCTGAATGTCCCAAAATCATTTGTAGCCTAAAAGGGGCATTATCCCACACCCTTGACGCCTGAAATTCCCAAAAATATTTTTGGCACAAAAATGCATCCTACACCCCAGAAAGTTCAGAATATGTTAGCAGCCCAAAAAAGGCCTTAAAATGCATCTTAGTCCTGCAAAAATGTTGAAAACTTTGGAGGCCCAAAAAAGGGGTTTACAGGCATCCTAGACCCCCTAAAGTCCAGAAAATGTTGGTTGCCCAAAAACTGTGCCAAAGAGCTCTGAATGTCCCAAAATCATTTGTAGCCAGAAAGGGGCATTAACCCACACCCTTGATGCCTGAAATTCCCAAAAATACTTTTGGCAGAAAAATGCATCCTACACCCCTGAAAGTTCAGAATATGTTAGCCGCCCAAAAAAGGCCTTAAAATGCATCTTAGGCCTGCAAAAATGTTGAAAACTTTGGAGGCCCAAAAAAGGGGTTTAGAGGCATCCTAGACCCCCTAAAGTCCAGAAAATGTTGGTTGACCAAAATCTGTGCCAGAGAGCTCTGAATGTCCCAAAATCATTTGTAGCCTAAAAGGGGCATTATCCCACACCCTTGACGCCTGAAATTCCCAAAAATATTTTTGGCACAAAAATGCATCCTACACCCCTGAAAGTTCAGAATATGTTAGCAGCCCAAAAAAGGCCTTAAAATGCATCTTAGTCCTGCAAAAATGTTGAAAACTTTGGAGGCCCAAAAAAGGGGTTTACAGGCATCCTAGACCCCCTAAAGTCCAGAAAATGTTGGTTGACCAAAAACTGTGCCAGAGAACTCTGAATGTCCCAAAATCATTTGTAGCCTGTAAGAGGCATTAACCCGCATCCTAGACCACTGAAATTCCCAGAAATCGTTTTGGCAAGAAAAGTGCATCCTTCACACCTGACAGTTCAGAATATGTTAGTATCCCAAAAAAGGCCTTAAAATGCATCTTAGGCCTGCAAAAATGTTGAAAACTTTGGAGGCCCAAAAAAGGGGTTTAGAGGCATCCTAGACCCCCTAAAGTCCAGAAAATGTTGGTTGACCAAAATCTGTGCCAGAGAGCTCTGAATGTCCCAAAATCATTTGTAGCCTAAAAGGGGCATTATCCCACACCCTTGACGCCTGAAATTCCCAAAAATATTTTTGGCACAAAAATGCATCCTACACCCCTGAAAGTTCAGAATATGTTAGCAGCCCAAAAAAGGCCTTAAAATGCATCTTAGTCCTGCAAAAATGTTGAAAACTTTGGAGGCCCAAAAAAGGGGTTTACAGGCATCCTAGACCCCCTAAAGTCCAGAAAATGTTGGTTGACCAAAAACTGTGCCAGAGAACTCTGAATGTCCCAAAATCATTTGTAGCCTGTAAGAGGCATTAACCCGCATCCTAGACCACTGAAATTCCCAGAAATCGTTTTGGCAAGAAAAGTGCATCCTTCACACCTGACAGTTCAGAATATGTTAGTATCCCAAAAAAGGCCTTAAAATGCATCTTAGGCCTGCAAAAATGTTGAAAACTTTGGAGGCCCAAAAAAGGGGTTTACAGGCATCCTAGACCCCCTAAAGTCCAGAAAATGTTGGTTGACCAAAAACTGTGCCAGAGAGCTCTGAATGTCCCAAAATCATTTGTAGCCTAAAAGGGGCATTATCCCACACCCTTGACGCCTGAAATTCCCAAAAATATTTTTGACACAAAAATGCATCCTACATACCTGAACGTTCAGAATATGTTAGCAGCCCAAAAAAGGCCTTAAAATGCCTGTTATGTCTGGAAAAATGTTGAACACTTTGGATGCCTAAAAAAGGGGTTTACAGGTATCCTAGACCCCCTAAAGTCCAGAAAATTTTGGTGGCCCAAAACTGTGCCAGAGAGCTCTGCATGTCCCAAAATCATTTGTAGCCTGAAAGGGGCATTAACCCGCATCCTAGACCACTGAAATTCCCAAAAATCGTTTTGGCAAGAAAAGTGCATCCTTCACACCTGACAGTTCAGAATATGTTTGCATCCCAAAAAAGGCCTTAAAATGCATCTTAGGCCTGCAAAAAGGTTGAAAACTTTGGAGGCCCAAAAAAGGGGTTTACAGGCATCCTAGACCCCCTAAAGTCCAGAAAATGTTGGTTGACCAAATACTGTGCCAGAGAGCTCTGAATGTCCCAAAATCATTTGTAGCCTAAAAGGGGCATTATCCCACACCCTTGACGCCTGAAATTCCCAAAAATATTTTTGGCACAAAAATGCATCCTACACCCCTGAAAGTTCAGAATATGTTAGCAGCCCAAAAAAGGCCTTAAAATGCATCTTAGTCCTGCAAAAATGTTGAAAACTTTGGAGGCCCAAAAAAGGGGTTTACAGGCATCCTAGACCCCCTAAAGTCCAGAAAATGTTGGTTGCCCAAAAACTGTGCCAAAGAGCTCTGAATGTCCCAAAATCATTTGTTGCCAGAAAGGGGCATTAACCCACACCCTTGATGCCTGAAATTCCCAAAAATACTTTTGGCAGAAAAATGCATCCTACACCCCTGAAAGTTCAGAATATGTTAGCCGCCCAAAAAAGGCCTTAAAATGCATCTTAGGCCTGCAAAAATGTTGAAAACTTTGGAGGCCCAAAAAAAGGGGTTTAGAGGCATCCTAGACCCCCTAAAGTCCAGAAAATGTTGGTTGACCAAAAACTGTGCCAGAGAGCTCTGAATGTCCCAAAATCATTTGTAGCCTAAAAGGGGCATTATCCCACACCCTTGATGCCTGAAATTCCCAAAAATATTTTTGACACAAAAATGCATCCTACACACCTGAACGTTCAGAATATGTTAGCAGCCCAAAAAAGGCCTTAAAATGCCTGTTATGTCTGGAAAAATGTTGAACACTTTGGAGGCCTAAAAAAGGGGTTTACAGGCATCCTAGACCCCCTAAAGTCCAGAAAATGTTGGTGGCCAAAAACTGTGCCAGAGAGCTCTGAATGTCCCAGAAACATTTGCAGCCTGAAAGAAGCATTAACCCGCATCCTAGACCACTGAAATTCCCAAAAATAATTTTGACATGAAAAATGCATCCTACACCCCTGAAAGTTCAGAATATGTTAGCAGCCCAAAAAAGGCCTTAAAATGCCTTTTAGGCCTGCAAGAATGTTGAAAACTTTGGAGGTCAAAAAAAGGGGTTTACAGGTATCCTAGACCCCCTAAAGTCCAGAAACTTTTGGTGGCCCAAAACTGTGCCAGAGAGCTCTGCATGTCCCACAATCATTTGTAGCCTGAAAGGGGCATTAACCCACATCCTAGACCACTTAAATTCCCAAAAATCGTTTTGGCAAGAAAAGTGCATCCTTCACACCTGACAGTTCAGAATATGTTAGCATCCCAAAAAAGGCCTTAAAATGCATCTTAGGCCTGCAAAAAGGTTGAAAACTTTGGAGGCCCAAAAAAGGGGTTTACAGGCATCCTAGACCCCCTAAAGTCCAGAAAATGTTGGTTGACCAAAAACTGTGCCAGAGAGCTCTGAATGTCCCAAAATCATTTGTAGCCTAAAAGGGGCATTATCCCACACCCTTGACGCCTGAAATTCCCAAAAATATTTTTGCCACAAAAATGCATCCTACACCCCTGAAAGTTCAGAATATGTTAGCAGCCCAAAAAAGGCCTTAAAATGCATCTTAGTCCTGCAAAAATGTTGAAAACTTTGGAGGCCCAAAAAGGGGTTTACAGGCATCCTAGACCCCCTAAAGTCCAGAAAATGTTGGTTGCCCAAAAACTGTGCCAAAGAGCTCTGAATGTCCCAAAATAATTTGTTGCCAGAAAGGGGCATTAACCCACACCCTTGATGCCTGAAATTCCCAAAAATACTTTTGGCAGAAAAATGCATCCTACACCCCTGAAAGTTCAGAATATGTTAGCCGCCCAAAAAAGGCCTTAAAATGCATCTTAGGCCTGCAAAAATGTTGAAAACTTTGGAGGCCCAAAAAAGGGGTTTAGAGGCATCCTAGACCCCCTAAAGTCCAGAAAATGTTGGTTGACCAAAAACTGTGCCAGAGAGCTCTGAATGTCCCAAAATCATTTGTAGCCTAAAAGGGGCATTATCCCACACCCTTGATGCCTGAAATTCCCAAAAATATTTTTGACACAAAAATGCATCCTACACACCTGAACGTTCAGAATATGTTAGCAGCACAAAAAAGGCCTTAAAATGCCTGTTATGTCTGGAAAAATGTTGAACACTTTGGAGGCCTAAAAAAGGGGTTTACAGGCATCCTAGACCCCCTAAAGTCCAGAAAATGTTGGTGGCCAAAAACTGTGCCAGAGAGCTCTGAATGTCCCAGAAACATTTGCAGCCTGAAAGAAGCATTAACCCGCATCCTAGACCACTGAAATTCCCAAAAATAATTTTGACATGAAAAATGCATCCTACACCCCTGAAAGTTCAGAATATGTTAGCAGCCCAAAAAAGGCCTTAAAATGCCTTTTAGGCCTGCAAGAATGTTGAAAACTTTGGAGGTCAAAAAAAGGGGTTTACAGGTATCCTAGACCCCCTAAAGTCCAGAAACTTTTGGTGGCCCAAAACTGTGCCAGAGAGCTCTGCATGTCCCACAATCATTTGTAGCCTGAAAGGGGCATTATCCCACACCCTTGATGCCTGAAATTCCCAAAAATATTTTTGACACAAAAATGCATCCTACACACCTGAACGTTCAGAATATGTTAGCAGCACAAAAAAGGCCTTAAAATGCCTGTTATGTCTGGAAAAATGTTGAACACTTTGGAGGCCTAAAAAAGGGGTTTACAGGCATCCTAGACCCCCTAAAGTCCAGAAAATGTTGGTGGCCAAAAACTGTGCCAGAGAGCTCTGAATGTCCCAGAAACATTTGCAGCCTGAAAGAAGCATTAACCCGCATCCTAGACCACTGAAATTCCCAAAAATAATTTTGACATGAAAAATGCATCCTACACCCCTGAAAGTTCAGAATATGTTAGCAGCCCAAAAAAGGCCTTAAAATGCCTTTTAGGCCTGCAAGAATGTTGAAAACTTTGGAGCTCAAAAAAAGGGGTTTACAGGTATCCTAGACCCCCTAAAGTCCAGAAACTTTTGGTGGCCCAAAACTGTGCCAGAGAGCTCTGCATGTCCCAAAATCATTTGTAGCCTGAAAGGGGCATTAACCCGCATCCTAGACCACTGAAATTCGCAAAAATCGTTTTGGCAAGAAAAGTGCATCCTTCACACCTGACAGTTCAGAATATGTTAGCATCCCAAAAAAGGCCTTAAAATGCATCTTAGGCCTGCAAAAATGTTGAAAACTTTGGAGGCCCAAAAAAGGGGTTTACAGGCATCCTAGACCTCCTAAAGTCCAGAAAATGTTGGTTGACCAAAAACTGTGCCAGAGAGCTCTGAATGTCCCAAAATCATTTGTAGCCTAAAAGGGGCATTATCCCACACCCTTGACGCCTGAAATTCCCAAAAATATTTTTGGCACAAAAATGCATCCTACACCCCTGAAAGTTCAGAATATGTTAGCAGCCCAAAAAAGGCCTTAAAATGCATCTTAGTCCTGCAAAAATGTTGAAAACTTTGGAGGCCCAAAAAAGGGGTTTACAGGCATCCTAGACCCCCTAAAGTCCAGAAAATGTTGGTTGCCCAAAAACTGTGCCAAAGAGCTCTGAATGTCCCAAAATCATTTGTAGCCAGAAAGGGGCATTAACCCACACCCTTGATGCCTGAAATTCCCAAAAATACTTTTGGCAGAAAAATGCATCCTACACCCCTGAAAGTTCAGAATATGTTAGCCGCCCAAAAAAGGCCTTAAAATGCATCTTAGGCCTGCAAAAATGTTGAAAACTTTGGAGGCCCAAAAAAGGGGTTTAGAGGCATCCTAGACCCCCTAAAGTCCAGAAAATGTTGGTTGACCAAAATCTGTGCCAGAGAGCTCTGAATGTCCCAAAATCATTTGTAGCCTAAAAGGGGCATTATCCCACACCCTTGACGCCTGAAATTCCCAAAAATATTTTTGGCACAAAAATGCATCCTACACCCCTGAAAGTTCAGAATATGTTAGCAGCCCAAAAAAGGCCTTAAAATGCATCTTAGTCCTGCAAAAATGTTGAAAACTTTGGAGGCCCAAAAAAGGGGTTTACAGGCATCCTAGACCCCCTAAAGTCCAGAAAATGTTGGTTGACCAAAAACTGTGCCAGAGAACTCTGAATGTCCCAAAATCATTTGTAGCCTGTAAGAGGCATTAACCCGCATCCTAGACCACTGAAATTCCCAGAAATCGTTTTGGCAAGAAAAGTGCATCCTTCACACCTGACAGTTCAGAATATGTTAGTATCCCAAAAAAGGCCTTAAAATGCATCTTAGGCCTGCAAAAATGTTGAAAACTTTGGAGGCCCAAAAAAGGGGTTTACAGGCATCCTAGACCCCCTAAAGTCCAGAAAATGTTGGTTGACCAAAAACTGTGCCAGAGAGCTCTGAATGTCCCAAAATCATTTGTAGCCTAAAAGGGGCATTATCCCACACCCTTGACGCCTGAAATTCCCAAAAATATTTTTGACACAAAAATGCATCCTACACACCTGAACGTTCAGAATATGTTAGCAGCCCAAAAAAGGCCTTAAAATGCCTGTTATGTCTGGAAAAATGTTGAACACTTTGGATGCCTAAAAAAGGGGTTTACAGGTATCCTAGACCCCCTAAAGTCCAGAAAATTTTGGTGGCCCAAAACTGTGCCAGAGAGCTCTGCATGTCCCAAAATCATTTGTAGCCTGAAAGGGGCATTAACCCGCATCCTAGACCACTGAAATTCCCAAAAATCGTTTTGGCAAGAAAAGTGCATCCTTCACACCTGACAGTTCAGAATATGTTTGCATCCCAAAAAAGGCCTTAAAATGCATCTTAGGCCTGCAAAAAGGTTGAAAACTTTGGAGGCCCAAAAAAGGGGTTTACAGGCATCCTAGACCCCCTAAAGTCCAGAAAATGTTGGTTGACCAAATACTGTGCCAGAGAGCTCTGAATGTCCCAAAATCATTTGTAGCCTAAAAGGCGCATTATCCCACACCCTTGACGCCTGAAATTCCCAAAAATATTTTTGGCACAAAAATGCATCCTACACCCCTGAAAGTTCAGAATATGTTAGCAGCCCAAAAAAGGCCTTAAAATGCATCTTAGTCCTGCAAAAATGTTGAAAACTTTGGAGGCCCAAAAAAGGGGTTTACAGGCATCCTAGACCCCCTAAAGTCCAGAAAATGTTGGTTGCCCAAAAACTGTGCCAAAGAGCTCTGAATGTCCCAAAATCATTTGTTGCCAGAAAGGGGCATTAACCCACACCCTTGATGCCTGAAATTCCCAAAAATACTTTTGGCAGAAAAATGCATCCTACACCCCTGAAAGTTCAGAATATGTTAGCCGCCCAAAAAAGGCCTTAAAATGCATCTTAGGCCTGCAAAAATGTTGAAAACTTTGGAGGCCCAAAAAAAGGGGTTTAGAGGCATCCTAGACCCCCTAAAGTCCAGAAAATGTTGGTTGACCAAAAACTGTGCCAGAGTGCTCTGAATGTCCCAAAATCATTTGTAGCCTAAAAGGGGCATTATCCCACACCCTTGATGCCTGAAATTCCCAAAAATATTTTTGACACAAAAATGCATCCTACACACCTGAACGTTCAGAATATGTTAGCAGCCCAAAAAAGGCCTTAAAATGCCTGTTATGTCTGGAAAAATGTTGAACACTTTGGAGGCCTAAAAAAGGGGTTTACAGGCATCCTAGACCCCCTAAAGTCCAGAAAATGTTGGTGGCCAAAAACTGTGCCAGAGAGCTCTGAATGTCCCAGAAACATTTGCAGCCTGAAAGAAGCATTAACCCGCATCCTAGACCACTGAAATTCCCAAAAATAATTTTGACATGAAAAATGCATCCTACACCCCTGAAAGTTCAGAATATGTTAGCAGCCCAAAAAAGGCCTTAAAATGCCTTTTAGGCCTGCAAGAATGTTGAAAACTTTGGAGGTCAAAAAAAGGGGTTTACAGGTATCCTAGACCCCCTAAAGTCCAGAAACTTTTGGTGGCCCAAAACTGTGCCAGAGAGCTCTGCATGTCCCACAATCATTTGTAGCCTGAAAGGGGCATTAACCCACATCCTAGACCACTTAAATTCCCAAAAATCGTTTTGGCAAGAAAAGTGCATCCTTCACACCTGACAGTTCAGAATATGTTAGCATCCCAAAAAAGGCCTTAAAATGCATCTTAGGCCTGCAAAAAGGTTGAAAACTTTGGAGGCCCAAAAAAGGGGTTTACAGGCATCCTAGACCCCCTAAAGTCCAGAAAATGTTGGTTGACCAAAAACTGTGCCAGAGAGCTCTGAATGTCCCAAAATCATTTGTAGCCTAAAAGGGGCATTATCCCACACCCTTGACGCCTGAAATTCCCAAAAATATTTTTGCCACAAAAATGCATCCTACACCCCTGAAAGTTCAGAATATGTTAGCAGCCCAAAAAAGGCCTTAAAATGCATCTTAGTCCTGCAAAAATGTTGAAAACTTTGGAGGCCCAAAAAGGGGTTTACAGGCATCCTAGACCCCCTAAAGTCCAGAAAATGTTGGTTGCCCAAAAACTGTGCCAAAGAGCTCTGAATGTCCCAAAATAATTTGTTGCCAGAAAGGGGCATTAACCCACACCCTTGATGCCTGAAATTCCCAAAAATACTTTTGGCAGAAAAATGCATCCTACACCCCTGAAAGTTCAGAATATGTTAGCCGCCCAAAAAAGGCCTTAAAATGCATCTTAGGCCTGCAAAAATGTTGAAAACTTTGGAGGCCCAAAAAAGGGGTTTAGAGGCATCCTAGACCCCCTAAAGTCCAGAAAATGTTGGTTGACCAAAAACTGTGCCAGAGAGCTCTGAATGTCCCAAAATCATTTGTAGCCTAAAAGGGGCATTATCCCACACCCTTGATGCCTGAAATTCCCAAAAATATTTTTGACACAAAAATGCATCCTACACACCTGAACGTTCAGAATATGTTAGCAGCACAAAAAAGGCCTTAAAATGCCTGTTATGTCTGGAAAAATGTTGAACACTTTGGAGGCCTAAAAAAGGGGTTTACAGGCATCCTAGACCCCCTAAAGTCCAGAAAATGTTGGTGGCCAAAAACTGTGCCAGAGAGCTCTGAATGTCCCAGAAACATTTGCAGCCTGAAAGAAGCATTAACCCGCATCCTAGACCACTGAAATTCCCAAAAATAATTTTGACATGAAAAATGCATCCTACACCCCTGAAAGTTCAGAATATGTTAGCAGCCCAAAAAAGGCCTTAAAATGCCTTTTAGGCCTGCAAGAATGTTGAAAACTTTGGAGCTCAAAAAAAGGGGTTTACAGGTATCCTAGACCCCCTAAAGTCCAGAAACTTTTGGTGGCCCAAAACTGTGCCAGAGAGCTCTGCATGTCCCAAAATCATTTGTAGCCTGAAAGGGGCATTAACCCGCATCCTAGACCACTGAAATTCGCAAAAATCGTTTTGGCAAGAAAAGTGCATCCTTCACACCTGACAGTTCAGAATATGTTAGCATCCCAAAAAAGGCCTTAAAATGCATCTTAGGCCTGCAAAAATGTTGAAAACTTTGGAGGCCCAAAAAAGGGGTTTACAGGCATCCTAGACCTCCTAAAGTCCAGAAAATGTTGGTTGACCAAAAACTGTGCCAGAGAGCTCTGAATGTCCCAAAATCATTTGTAGCCTAAAAGGGGCATTATCCCACACCCTTGACGCCTGAAATTCCCAAAAATATTTTTGGCACAAAAATGCATCCTACACCCCTGAAAGTTCAGAATATGTTAGCAGCCCAAAAAAGGCCTTAAAATGCATCTTAGTCCTGCAAAAATGTTGAAAACTTTGGAGGCCCAAAAAAGGGGTTTACAGGCATCCTAGACCCCCTAAAGTCCAGAAAATGTTGGTTGCCCAAAAACTGTGCCAAAGAGCTCTGAATGTCCCAAAATCATTTGTAGCCAGAAAGGGGCATTAACCCACACCCTTGATGCCTGAAATTCCCAAAAATACTTTTGGCAGAAAAATGCATCCTACACCCCTGAAAGTTCAGAATATGTTAGCCGCCCAAAAAAGGCCTTAAAATGCATCTTAGGCCTGCAAAAATGTTGAAAACTTTGGAGGCCCAAAAAAGGGGTTTAGAGGCATCCTAGACCCCCTAAAGTCCAGAAAATGTTGGTTGACCAAAATCTGTGCCAGAGAGCTCTGAATGTCCCAAAATCATTTGTAGCCTAAAAGGGGCATTATCCCACACCCTTGACGCCTGAAATTCCCAAAAATATTTTTGGCACAAAAATGCATCCTACACCCCTGAAAGTTCAGAATATGTTAGCAGCCCAAAAAAGGCCTTAAAATGCATCTTAGTCCTGCAAAAATGTTGAAAACTTTGGAGGCCCAAAAAAGGGGTTTACAGGCATCCTAGACCCCCTAAAGTCCAGAAAATGTTGGTTGACCAAAAACTGTGCCAGAGAACTCTGAATGTCCCAAAATCATTTGTAGCCTGTAAGAGGCATTAACCCGCATCCTAGACCACTGAAATTCCCAGAAATCGTTTTGGCAAGAAAAGTGCATCCTTCACACCTGACAGTTCAGAATATGTTAGTATCCCAAAAAAGGCCTTAAAATGCATCTTAGGCCTGCAAAAATGTTGAAAACTTTGGAGGCCCAAAAAAGGGGTTTACAGGCATCCTAGACCCCCTAAAGTCCAGAAAATGTTGGTTGACCAAAAACTGTGCCAGAGAGCTCTGAATGTCCCAAAATCATTTGTAGCCTAAAAGGGGCATTATCCCACACCCTTGACGCCTGAAATTCCCAAAAATATTTTTGACACAAAAATGCATCCTACACACCTGAACGTTCAGAATATGTTAGCAGCCCAAAAAAGGCCTTAAAATGCCTGTTATGTCTGGAAAAATGTTGAACACTTTGGATGCCTAAAAAAGGGGTTTACAGGTATCCTAGACCCCCTAAAGTCCAGAAAATTTTGGTGGCCCAAAACTGTGCCAGAGAGCTCTGCATGTCCCAAAATCATTTGTAGCCTGAAAGGGGCATTAACCCGCATCCTAGACCACTGAAATTCCCAAAAATCGTTTTGGCAAGAAAAGTGCATCCTTCACACCTGACAGTTCAGAATATGTTTGCATCCCAAAAAAGGCCTTAAAATGCATCTTAGGCCTGCAAAAAGGTTGAAAACTTTGGAGGCCCAAAAAAGGGGTTTACAGGCATCCTAGACCCCCTAAAGTCCAGAAAATGTTGGTTGACCAAATACTGTGCCAGAGAGCTCTGAATGTCCCAAAATCATTTGTAGCCTAAAAGGGGCATTATCCCACACCCTTGACGCCTGAAATTCCCAAAAATATTTTTGGCACAAAAATGCATCCTACACCCCTGAAAGTTCAGAATATGTTAGCAGCCCAAAAAAGGCCTTAAAATGCATCTTAGTCCTGCAAAAATGTTGAAAACTTTGGAGGCCCAAAAAAGGGGTTTACAGGCATCCTAGACCCCCTAAAGTCCAGAAAATGTTGGTTGCCCAAAAACTGTGCCAAAGAGCTCTGAATGTCCCAAAATCATTTGTTGCCAGAAAGGGGCATTAACCCACACCCTTGATGCCTGAAATTCCCAAAAATACTTTTGGCAGAAAAATGCATCCTACACCCCTGAAAGTTCAGAATATGTTAGCCGCCCAAAAAAGGCCTTAAAATGCATCTTAGGCCTGCAAAAATGTTGAAAACTTTGGAGGCCCAAAAAAAGGGGTTTAGAGGCATCCTAGACCCCCTAAAGTCCAGAAAATGTTGGTTGACCAAAAACTGTGCCAGAGAGCTCTGAATGTCCCAAAATCATTTGTAGCCTAAAAGGGGCATTATCCCACACCCTTGATGCCTGAAATTCCCAAAAATATTTTTGACACAAAAATGCATCCTACACACCTGAACGTTCAGAATATGTTAGCAGCCCAAAAAAGGCCTTCAAATGCCTGTTATGTCTGGAAAAATGTTGAACACTTTGGAGGCCTAAAAAAGGGGTTTACAGGCATCCTAGACCCCCTAAAGTCCAGAAAATGTTGGTGGCCAAAAACTGTGCCAGAGAGCTCTGAATGTCCCAGAAACATTTGCAGCCTGAAAGAAGCATTAACCCGCATCCTAGACCACTGAAATTCCCAAAAATAATTTTGACATGAAAAATGCATCCTACACCCCTGAAAGTTCAGAATATGTTAGCAGCCCAAAAAAGGCCTTAAAATGCCTTTTAGGCCTGCAAGAATGTTGAAAACTTTGGAGGTCAAAAAAAGGGGTTTACAGGTATCCTAGACCCCCTAAAGTCCAGAAACTTTTGGTGGCCCAAAACTGTGCCAGAGAGCTCTGCATGTCCCACAATCATTTGTAGCCTGAAAGGGGCATTAACCCACATCCTAGACCACTTAAATTCCCAAAAATCGTTTTGGCAAGAAAAGTGCATCCTTCACACCTGACAGTTCAGAATATGTTAGCATCCCAAAAAAGGCCTTAAAATGCATCTTAGGCCTGCAAAAAGGTTGAAAACTTTGGAGGCCCAAAAAAGGGGTTTACAGGCATCCTAGACCTCCTAAAGTCCAGAAAATGTTGGTTGACCAAAAACTGTGCCAGAGAGCTCTGAATGTCCCAAAATCATTTGTAGCCTAAAAGGGGCATTATCCCACACCCTTGACGCCTGAAATTCCCAAAAATATTTTTGGCACAAAAATGCATCCTACACCCCTGAAAGTTCAGAATATGTTAGCAGCCCAAAAAAGGCCTTAAAATGCATCTTAGTCCTGCAAAAATGTTGAAAACTTTGGAGGCCCAAAAAAGGGGTTTACAGGCATCCTAGACCCCCTAAAGTCCAGAAAATGTTGGTTGCCCAAAAACTGTGCCAAAGAGCTCTGAATGTCCCAAAATCATTTGTAGCCAGAAAGGGGCATTAACCCACACCCTTGATGCCTGAAATTCCCAAAAATACTTTTGGCAGAAAAATGCATCCTACACCCCTGAAAGTTCAGAATATGTTAGCCGCCCAAAAAAGGCCTTAAAATGCATCTTAGGCCTGCAAAAATGTTGAAAACTTTGGAGGCCCAAAAAAGGGGTTTAGAGGCATCCTAGACCCCCTAAAGTCCAGAAAATGTTGGTTGACCAAAATCTGTGCCAGAGAGCTCTGAATGTCCCAAAATCATTTGTAGCCTAAAAGGGGCATTATCCCACACCCTTGACGCCTGAAATTCCCAAAAATATTTTTGGCACAAAAATGCATCCTACACCCCTGAAAGTTCAGAATATGTTAGCAGCCCAAAAAAGGCCTTAAAATGCATCTTAGTCCTGCAAAAATGTTGAAAACTTTGGAGGCCCAAAAAAGGGGTTTACAGGCATCCTAGACCCCCTAAAGTCCAGAAAATGTTGGTTGACCAAAAACTGTGCCAGAGAACTCTGAATGTCCCAAAATCATTTGTAGCCTGTAAGAGGCATTAACCCGCATCCTAGACCACTGAAATTCCCAGAAATCGTTTTGGCAAGAAAAGTGCATCCTTCACACCTGACAGTTCAGAATATGTTAGTATCCCAAAAAAGGCCTTAAAATGCATCTTAGGCCTGCAAAAATGTTGAAAACTTTGGAGGCCCAAAAAAGGGGTTTACAGGCATCCTAGACCCCCTAAAGTCCAGAAAATGTTGGTTGACCAAAAACTGTGCCAGAGAGCTCTGAATGTCCCAAAATCATTTGTAGCCTAAAAGGGGCATTATCCCACACCCTTGACGCCTGAAATTCCCAAAAATATTTTTGACACAAAAATGCATCCTACACACCTGAACGTTCAGAATATGTTAGCAGCCCAAAAAAGGCCTTAAAATGCCTGTTATGTCTGGAAAAATGTTGAACACTTTGGATGCCTAAAAAAGGGGTTTACAGGTATCCTAGACCCCCTAAAGTCCAGAAAATTTTGGTGGCCCAAAACTGTGCCAGAGAGCTCTGCATGTCCCAAAATCATTTGTAGCCTGAAAGGGGCATTAACCCGCATCCTAGACCACTGAAATTCCCAAAAATCGTTTTGGCAAGAAAAGTGCATCCTTCACACCTGACAGTTCAGAATATGTTTGCATCCCAAAAAAGGCCTTAAAATGCATCTTAGGCCTGCAAAAAGGTTGAAAACTTTGGAGGCCCAAAAAAGGGGTTTACAGGCATCCTAGACCCCCTAAAGTCCAGAAAATGTTGGTTGACCAAATACTGTGCCAGAGAGCTCTGAATGTCCCAAAATCATTTGTAGCCTAAAAGGGGCATTATCCCACACCCTTGACGCCTGAAATTCCCAAAAATATTTTTGGCACAAAAATGCATCCTACACCCCTGAAAGTTCAGAATATGTTAGCAGCCCAAAAAAGGCCTTAAAATGCATCTTAGTCCTGCAAAAATGTTGAAAACTTTGGAGGCCCAAAAAAGGGGTTTACAGGCATCCTAGACCCCCTAAAGTCCAGAAAATGTTGGTTGCCCAAAAACTGTGCCAAAGAGCTCTGAATGTCCCAAAATCATTTGTTGCCAGAAAGGGGCATTAACCCACACCCTTGATGCCTGAAATTCCCAAAAATACTTTTGGCAGAAAAATGCATCCTACACCCCTGAAAGTTCAGAATATGTTAGCAGCCCAAAAAAGGCCTTAAAATGCCTTTTAGGCCTGCAAGAATGTTGAAAACTTTGGAGCTCAAAAAAAGGGGTTTACAGGTATCCTAGACCCCCTAAAGTCCAGAAACTTTTGGTGGCCCAAAACTGTGCCAGAGAGCTCTGCATGTCCCAAAATCATTTGTAGCCTGAAAGGGGCATTAACCCGCATCCTAGACCACTGAAATTCGCAAAAATCGTTTTGGCAAGAAAAGTGCATCCTTCACACCTGACAGTTCAGAATATGTTAGCATCCCAAAAAAGGCCTTAAAATGCATCTTAGGCCTGCAAAAATGTTGAAAACTTTGGAGGCCCAAAAAAGGGGTTTACAGGCATCCTAGACCTCCTAAAGTCCAGAAAATGTTGGTTGACCAAAAACTGTGCCAGAGAGCTCTGAATGTCCCAAAATCATTTGTAGCCTAAAAGGTGCATTATCCCACACCCTTGACGCCTGAAATTCCCAAAAATATTTTTGGCACAAAAATGCATCCTACACCCCTGAAAGTTCAGAATATGTTAGCAGCCCAAAAAAGGCCTTAAAATGCATCTTAGTCCTGCAAAAATGTTGAAAACTTTGGAGGCCCAAAAAAGGGGTTTACAGGCATCCTAGACCCCCTAAAGTCCAGAAAATGTTGGTTGCCCAAAAACTGTGCCAAAGAGCTCTGAATGTCCCAAAATCATTTGTAGCCAGAAAGGGGCATTAACCCACACCCTTGATGCCTGAAATTCCCAAAAATACTTTTGGCAGAAAAATGCATCCTACACCCCTGAAAGTTCAGAATATGTTAGCCGCCCAAAAAAGGCCTTAAAATGCATCTTAGGCCTGCAAAAATGTTGAAAACTTTGGAGGCCCAAAAAAGGGGTTTAGAGGCATCCTAGACCCCCTAAAGTCCAGAAAATGTTGGTTGACCAAAATCTGTGCCAGAGAGCTCTGAATGTCCCAAAATCATTTGTAGCCTAAAAGGGGCATTATCCCACACCCTTGACGCCTGAAATTCCCAAAAATATTTTTGGCACAAAAATGCATCCTACACCCCTGAAAGTTCAGAATATGTTAGCAGCCCAAAAAAGGCCTTAAAATGCATCTTAGTCCTGCAAAAATGTTGAAAACTTTGGAGGCCCAAAAAAGGGGTTTACAGGCATCCTAGACCCCCTAAAGTCCAGAAAATGTTGGTTGACCAAAAACTGTGCCAGAGAACTCTGAATGTCCCAAAATCATTTGTAGCCTGTAAGAGGCATTAACCCGCATCCTAGACCACTGAAATTCCCAGAAATCGTTTTGGCAAGAAAAGTGCATCCTTCACACCTGACAGTTCAGAATATGTTAGTATCCCAAAAAAGGCCTTAAAATGCATCTTAGGCCTGCAAAAATGTTGAAAACTTTGGAGGCCCAAAAAAGGGGTTTACAGGCATCCTAGACCCCCTAAAGTCCAGAAAATGTTGGTTGACCAAAAACTGTGCCAGAGAGCTCTGAATGTCCCAAAATCATTTGTAGCCTAAAAGGGGCATTATCCCACACCCTTGACGCCTGAAATTCCCAAAAATATTTTTGACACAAAAATGCATCCTACACACCTGAACGTTCAGAATATGTTAGCAGCCCAAAAAAGGCCTTAAAATGCCTGTTATGTCTGGAAAAATGTTGAACACTTTGGATGCCTAAAAAAGGGGTTTACAGGTATCCTAGACCCCCTAAAGTCCAGAAAATTTTGGTGGCCCAAAACTGTGCCAGAGAGCTCTGCATGTCCCAAAATCATTTGTAGCCTGAAAGGGGCATTAACCCGCATCCTAGACCACTGAAATTCCCAAAAATCGTTTTGGCAAGAAAAGTGCATCCTTCACACCTGACAGTTCAGAATATGTTTGCATCCCAAAAAAGGCCTTAAAATGCATCTTAGGCCTGCAAAAAGGTTGAAAACTTTGGAGGCCCAAAAAAGGGGTTTACAGGCATCCTAGACCCCCTAAAGTCCAGAAAATGTTGGTTGACCAAATACTGTGCCAGAGAGCTCTGAATGTCCCAAAATCATTTGTAGCCTAAAAGGGGCATTATCCCACACCCTTGACGCCTGAAATTCCCAAAAATATTTTTGGCACAAAAATGCATCCTACACCCCTGAAAGTTCAGAATATGTTAGCAGCCCAAAAAAGGCCTTAAAATGCATCTTAGTCCTGCAAAAATGTTGAAAACTTTGGAGGCCCAAAAAAGGGGTTTACAGGCATCCTAGACCCCCTAAAGTCCAGAAAATGTTGGTTGCCCAAAAACTGTGCCAAAGAGCTCTGAATGTCCCAAAATCATTTGTTGCCAGAAAGGGGCATTAACCCACACCCTTGATGCCTGAAATTCCCAAAAATACTTTTGGCAGAAAAATGCATCCTACACCCCTGAAAGTTCAGAATATGTTAGCCGCCCAAAAAAGGCCTTAAAATGCATCTTAGGCCTGCAAAAATGTTGAAAACTTTGGAGGCCCAAAAAAAGGGGTTTAGAGGCATCCTAGACCCCCTAAAGTCCAGAAAATGTTGGTTGACCAAAAACTGTGCCAGAGAGCTCTGAATGTCCCAAAATCATTTGTAGCCTAAAAGGGGCATTATCCCACACCCTTGATGCCTGAAATTCCCAAAAATATTTTTGACACAAAAATGCATCCTACACACCTGAACGTTCAGAATATGTTAGCAGCCCAAAAAAGGCCTTAAAATGCCTGTTATGTCTGGAAAAATGTTGAACACTTTGGAGGCCTAAAAAAGGGGTTTACAGGCATCCTAGACCCCCTAAAGTCCAGAAAATGTTGGTGGCCAAAAACTGTGCCAGAGAGCTCTGAATGTCCCAGAAACATTTGCAGCCTGAAAGAAGCATTAACCCGCATCCTAGACCACTGAAATTCCCAAAAATAATTTTGACATGAAAAATGCATCCTACACCCCTGAAAGTTCAGAATATGTTAGCAGCCCAAAAAAGGCCTTAAAATGCCTTTTAGGCCTGCAAGAATGTTGAAAACTTTGGAGGTCAAAAAAAGGGGTTTACAGGTATCCTAGACCCCCTAAAGTCCAGAAACTTTTGGTGGCCCAAAACTGTGCCAGAGAGCTCTGCATGTCCCACAATCATTTGTAGCCTGAAAGGGGCATTAACCCACATCCTAGACCACTTAAATTCCCAAAAATCGTTTTGGCAAGAAAAGTGCATCCTTCACACCTGACAGTTCAGAATATGTTAGCATCCCAAAAAAGGCCTTAAAATGCATCTTAGGCCTGCAAAAAGGTTGAAAACTTTGGAGGCCCAAAAAAGGGGTTTACAGGCATCCTAGACCCCCTAAAGTCCAGAAAATGTTGGTTGACCAAAAACTGTGCCAGAGAGCTCTGAATGTCCCAAAATCATTTGTAGCCTAAAAGGGGCATTATCCCACACCCTTGACGCCTGAAATTCCCAAAAATATTTTTGCCACAAAAATGCATCCTACACCCCTGAAAGTTCAGAATATGTTAGCAGCCCAAAAAAGGCCTTAAAATGCATCTTAGTCCTGCAAAAATGTTGAAAACTTTGGAGGCCCAAAAAGGGGTTTACAGGCATCCTAGACCCCCTAAAGTCCAGAAAATGTTGGTTGCCCAAAAACTGTGCCAAAGAGCTCTGAATGTCCCAAAATAATTTGTTGCCAGAAAGGGGCATTAACCCACACCCTTGATGCCTGAAATTCCCAAAAATACTTTTGGCAGAAAAATGCATCCTACACCCCTGAAAGTTCAGAATATGTTAGCCGCCCAAAAAAGGCCTTAAAATGCATCTTAGGCCTGCAAAAATGTTGAAAACTTTGGAGGCCCAAAAAAGGGGTTTAGAGGCATCCTAGACCCCCTAAAGTCCAGAAAATGTTGGTTGACCAAAAACTGTGCCAGAGAGCTCTGAATGTCCCAAAATCATTTGTAGCCTAAAAGGGGCATTATCCCACACCCTTGATGCCTGAAATTCCCAAAAATATTTTTGACACAAAAATGCATCCTACACACCTGAACGTTCAGAATATGTTAGCAGCACAAAAAAGGCCTTAAAATGCCTGTTATGTCTGGAAAAATGTTGAACACTTTGGAGGCCTAAAAAAGGGGTTTACAGGCATCCTAGACCCCCTAAAGTCCAGAAAATGTTGGTGGCCAAAAACTGTGCCAGAGAGCTCTGAATGTCCCAGAAACATTTGCAGCCTGAAAGAAGCATTAACCCGCATCCTAGACCACTGAAATTCCCAAAAATAATTTTGACATGAAAAATGCATCCTACACCCCTGAAAGTTCAGAATATGTTAGCAGCCCAAAAAAGGCCTTAAAATGCCTTTTAGGCCTGCAAGAATGTTGAAAACTTTGGAGCTCAAAAAAAGGGGTTTACAGGTATCCTAGACCCCCTAAAGTCCAGAAACTTTTGGTGGCCCAAAACTGTGCCAGAGAGCTCTGCATGTCCCAAAATCATTTGTAGCCTGAAAGGGGCATTAACCCGCATCCTAGACCACTGAAATTCGCAAAAATCGTTTTGGCAAGAAAAGTGCATCCTTCACACCTGACAGTTCAGAATATGTTAGCATCCCAAAAAAGGCCTTAAAATGCATCTTAGGCCTGCAAAAATGTTGAAAACTTTGGAGGCCCAAAAAAGGGGTTTACAGGCATCCTAGACCTCCTAAAGTCCAGAAAATGTTGGTTGACCAAAAACTGTGCCAGAGAGCTCTGAATGTCCCAAAATCATTTGTAGCCTAAAAGGGGCATTATCCCACACCCTTGACGCCTGAAATTCCCAAAAATATTTTTGGCACAAAAATGCATCCTACACCCCTGAAAGTTCAGAATATGTTAGCAGCCCAAAAAAGGCCTTAAAATGCATCTTAGTCCTGCAAAAATGTTGAAAACTTTGGAGGCCCAAAAAAGGGGTTTACAGGCATCCTAGACCCCCTAAAGTCCAGAAAATGTTGGTTGCCCAAAAACTGTGCCAAAGAGCTCTGAATGTCCCAAAATCATTTGTAGCCAGAAAGGGGCATTAACCCACACCCTTGATGCCTGAAATTCCCAAAAATACTTTTGGCAGAAAAATGCATCCTACACCCCTGAAAGTTCAGAATATGTTAGCCGGCCAAAAAAGGCCTTAAAATGCATCTTAGGCCTGCAAAAATGTTGAAAACTTTGGAGGCCCAAAAAAGGGGTTTAGAGGCATCCTAGACCCCCTAAAGTCCAGAAAATGTTGGTTGACCAAAATCTGTGCCAGAGAGCTCTGAATGTCCCAAAATCATTTGTAGCCTAAAAGGGGCATTATCCCACACCCTTGACGCCTGAAATTCCCAAAAATATTTTTGGCACAAAAATGCATCCTACACCCCTGAAAGTTCAGAATATGTTAGCAGCCCAAAAAAGGCCTTAAAATGCATCTTAGTCCTGCAAAAATGTTGAAAACTTTGGAGGCCCAAAAAAGGGGTTTACAGGCATCCTAGACCCCCTAAAGTCCAGAAAATGTTGGTTGACCAAAAACTGTGCCAGAGAACTCTGAATGTCCCAAAATCATTTGTAGCCTGTAAGAGGCATTAACCCGCATCCTAGACCACTGAAATTCCCAGAAATCGTTTTGGCAAGAAAAGTGCATCCTTCACACCTGACAGTTCAGAATATGTTAGTATCCCAAAAAAGGCCTTAAAATGCATCTTAGGCCTGCAAAAATGTTGAAAACTTTGGAGGCCCAAAAAAGGGGTTTACAGGCATCCTAGACCCCCTAAAGTCCAGAAAATGTTGGTTGACCAAAAACTGTGCCAGAGAGCTCTGAATGTCCCAAAATCATTTGTAGCCTAAAAGGGGCATTATCCCACACCCTTGACGCCTGAAATTCCCAAAAATATTTTTGACACAAAAATGCATCCTACACACCTGAACGTTCAGAATATGTTAGCAGCCCAAAAAAGGCCTTAAAATGCCTGTTATGTCTGGAAAAATGTTGAACACTTTGGATGCCTAAAAAAGGGGTTTACAGGTATCCTAGACCCCCTAAAGTCCAGAAAATTTTGGTGGCCCAAAACTGTGCCAGAGAGCTCTGCATGTCCCAAAATCATTTGTAGCCTGAAAGGGGCATTAACCCGCATCCTAGACCACTGACATTCCCAAAAATCGTTTTGGCAAGAAAAGTGCATCCTTCACACCTGACAGTTCAGAATATGTTTGCATCCCAAAAAAGGCCTTAAAATGCATCTTAGGCCTGCAAAAAGGTTGAAAACTTTGGAGGCCCAAAAAAGGGGTTTACAGGCATCCTAGACCCCCTAAAGTCCAGAAAATGTTGGTTGCCCAAAAACTGTGCCAAAGAGCTCTGAATGTCCCAAAATCATTTGTTGCCAGAAAGGGGCATTAACCCACACCCTTGATGCCTGAAATTCCCAAAAATACTTTTGGCAGAAAAATGCATCCTACACCCCTGAAAGTTCAGAATATGTTAGCCGCCCAAAAAAGGCCTTAAAATGCATCTTAGGCCTGCAAAAATGTTGAAAACTTTGGAGGCCCAAAAAAAGGGGTTTAGAGGCATCCTAGACCCCCTAAAGTCCAGAAAATGTTGGTTGACCAAAAACTGTGCCAGAGAGCTCTGAATGTCCCAAAATCATTTGTAGCCTAAAAGGGGCATTATCCCACACCCTTGATGCCTGAAATTCCCAAAAATATTTTTGACACAAAAATGCATCCTACACACCTGAACGTTCAGAATATGTTAGCAGCCCAAAAAAGGCCTTAAAATGCCTGTTATGTCTGGAAAAATGTTGAACACTTTGGAGGCCTAAAAAAGGGGTTTACAGGCATCCTAGACCCCCTAAAGTCCAGAAAATGTTGGTGGCCAAAAACTGTGCCAGAGAGCTCTGAATGTCCCAGAAACATTTGCAGCCTGAAAGAAGCATTAACCCGCATCCTAGACCACTGAAATTCCCAAAAATAATTTTGACATGAAAAATGCATCCTACACCCCTGAAAGTTCAGAATATGTTAGCAGCCCAAAAAAGGCCTTAAAATGCCTTTTAGGCCTGCAAGAATGTTGAAAACTTTGGAGGTCAAAAAAAGGGGTTTACAGGTATCCTAGACCCCCTAAAGTCCAGAAACTTTTGGTGGCCCAAAACTGTGCCAGAGAGCTCTGCATGTCCCACAATCATTTGTAGCCTGAAAGGGGCATTAACCCACATCCTAGACCACTTAAATTCCCAAAAATCGTTTTGGCAAGAAAAGTGCATCCTTCACACCTGACAGTTCAGAATATGTTAGCATCCCAAAAAAGGCCTTAAAATGCATCTTAGGCCTGCAAAAAGGTTGAAAACTTTGGAGGCCCAAAAAAGGGGTTTACAGGCATCCTAGACCCCCTAAAGTCCAGAAAATGTTAGTTGACCAAAAACTGTGCCAGAGAGCTCTGAATGTCCCAAAATCATTTGTAGCCTAAAAGGGGCATTATCCCACACCCTTGACGCCTGAAATTCCCAAAAATATTTTTGCCACAAAAATGCATCCTACACCCCTGAAAGTTCAGAATATGTTAGCAGCCCAAAAAAGGCCTTAAAATGCATCTTAGTCCTGCAAAAATGTTGAAAACTTTGGAGGCCCAAAAAGGGGTTTACAGGCATCCTAGACCCCCTAAAGTCCAGAAAATGTTGGTTGCCCAAAAACTGTGCCAAAGAGCTCTGAATGTCCCAAAATAATTTGTTGCCAGAAAGGGGCATTAACCCACACCCTTGATGCCTGAAATTCCCAAAAATACTTTTGGCAGAAAAATGCATCCTACACCCCTGAAAGTTCAGAATATGTTAGCCGCCCAAAAAAGGCCTTAAAATGCATCTTAGGCCTGCAAAAATGTTGAAAACTTTGGAGGCCCAAAAAAGGGGTTTAGAGGCATCCTAGACCCCCTAAAGTCCAGAAAATGTTGGTTGACCAAAAACTGTGCCAGAGAGCTCTGAATGTCCCAAAATCATTTGTAGCCTAAAAGGGGCATTATCCCACACCCTTGATGCCTGAAATTCCCAAAAATATTTTTGACACAAAAATGCATCCTACACACCTGAACGTTCAGAATATGTTAGCAGCACAAAAAAGGCCTTAAAATGCCTGTTATGTCTGGAAAAATGTTGAACACTTTGGAGGCCTAAAAAAGGGGTTTACAGGCATCCTAGACCCCCTAAAGTCCAGAAAATGTTGGTGGCCAAAAACTGTGCCAGAGAGCTCTGAATGTCCCAGAAACATTTGCAGCCTGAAAGAAGCATTAACCCGCATCCTAGACCACTGAAATTCCCAAAAATAATTTTGACATGAAAAATGCATCCTACACCCCTGAAAGTTCAGAATATGTTAGCAGCCCAAAAAAGGCCTTAAAATGCCTTTTAGGCCTGCAAGAATGTTGAAAACTTTGGAGCTCAAAAAAAGGGGTTTACAGGTATCCTAGACCCCCTAAAGTCCAGAAACTTTTGGTGGCCCAAAACTGTGCCAGAGAGCTCTGCATGTCCCAAAATCATTTGTAGCCTGAAAGGGGCATTAACCCGCATCCTAGACCACTGAAATTCGCAAAAATCGTTTTGGCAAGAAAAGTGCATCCTTCACACCTGACAGTTCAGAATATGTTAGCATCCCAAAAAAGGCCTTAAAATGCATCTTAGGCCTGCAAAAATGTTGAAAACTTTGGAGGCCCAAAAAAGGGGTTTACAGGCATCCTAGACCTCCTAAAGTCCAGAAAATGTTGGTTGACCAAAAACTGTGCCAGAGAGCTCTGAATGTCCCAAAATCATTTGTAGCCTAAAAGGGGCATTATCCCACACCCTTGACGCCTGAAATTCCCAAAAATATTTTTGGCACAAAAATGCATCCTACACCCCTGAAAGTTCAGAATATGTTAGCAGCCCAAAAAAGGCCTTAAAATGCATCTTAGTCCTGCAAAAATGTTGAAAACTTTGGAGGCCCAAAAAAGGGGTTTACAGGCATCCTAGACCCCCTAAAGTCCAGAAAATGTTGGTTGCCCAAAAACTGTGCCAAAGAGCTCTGAATGTCCCAAAATCATTTGTAGCCAGAAAGGGGCATTAACCCACACCCTTGATGCCTGAAATTCCCAAAAATACTTTTGGCAGAAAAATGCATCCTACACCCCTGAAAGTTCAGAATATGTTAGCCGGCCAAAAAAGGCCTTAAAATGCATCTTAGGCCTGCAAAAATGTTGAAAACTTTGGAGGCCCAAAAAAGGGGTTTAGAGGCATCCTAGACCCCCTAAAGTCCAGAAAATGTTGGTTGACCAAAATCTGTGCCAGAGAGCTCTGAATGTCCCAAAATCATTTGTAGCCTAAAAGGGGCATTATCCCACACCCTTGACGCCTGAAATTCCCAAAAATATTTTTGGCACAAAAATGCATCCTACACCCCTGAAAGTTCAGAATATGTTAGCAGCCCAAAAAAGGCCTTAAAATGCATCTTAGTCCTGCAAAAATGTTGAAAACTTTGGAGGCCCAAAAAAGGGGTTTACAGGCATCCTAGACCCCCTAAAGTCCAGAAAATGTTGGTTGACCAAAAACTGTGCCAGAGAACTCTGAATGTCCCAAAATCATTTGTAGCCTGTAAGAGGCATTAACCCGCATCCTAGACCACTGAAATTCCCAGAAATCGTTTTGGCAAGAAAAGTGCATCCTTCACACCTGACAGTTCAGAATATGTTAGTATCCCAAAAAAGGCCTTAAAATGCATCTTAGGCCTGCAAAAATGTTGAAAACTTTGGAGGCCCAAAAAAGGGGTTTACAGGCATCCTAGACCCCCTAAAGTCCAGAAAATGTTGGTTGACCAAAAACTGTGCCAGAGAGCTCTGAATGTCCCAAAATCATTTGTAGCCTAAAAGGGGCATTATCCCACACCCTTGACGCCTGAAATTCCCAAAAATATTTTTGACACAAAAATGCATCCTACACACCTGAACGTTCAGAATATGTTAGCAGCCCAAAAAAGGCCTTAAAATGCCTGTTATGTCTGGAAAAATGTTGAACACTTTGGATGCCTAAAAAAGGGGTTTACAGGTATCCTAGACCCCCTAAAGTCCAGAAAATTTTGGTGGCCCAAAACTGTGCCAGAGAGCTCTGCATGTCCCAAAATCATTTGTAGCCTGAAAGGGGCATTAACCCGCATCCTAGACCACTGACATTCCCAAAAATCGTTTTGGCAAGAAAAGTGCATCCTTCACACCTGACAGTTCAGAATATGTTTGCATCCCAAAAAAGGCCTTAAAATGCATCTTAGGCCTGCAAAAAGGTTGAAAACTTTGGAGGCCCAAAAAAGGGGTTTACAGGCATCCTAGACCCCCTAAAGTCCAGAAAATGTTGGTTGACCAAATACTGTGCCAGAGAGCTCTGAATGTCCCAAAATCATTTGTAGCCTAAAAGGGGCATTATCCCACACCCTTGACGCCTGAAATTCCCAAAAATATTTTTGGCACAAAAATGCATCCTACACCCCTGAAAGTTCAGAATATGTTAGCAGCCCAAAAAAGGCCTTAAAATGCATCTTAGTCCTGCAAAAATGTTGAAAACTTTGGAGGCCCAAAAAAGGGGTTTACAGGCATCCTAGACCCCCTAAAGTCCAGAAAATGTTGGTTGCCCAAAAACTGTGCCAAAGAGCTCTGAATGTCCCAAAATCATTTGTTGCCAGAAAGGGGCATTAACCCACACCCTTGATGCCTGAAATTCCCAAAAATACTTTTGGCAGAAAAATGCATCCTACACCCCTGAAAGTTCAGAATATGTTAGCCGCCCAAAAAAGGCCTTAAAATGCATCTTAGGCCTGCAAAAATGTTGAAAACTTTGGAGGCCCAAAAAAAGGGGTTTAGAGGCATCCTAGACCCCCTAAAGTCCAGAAAATGTTGGTTGACCAAAAACTGTGCCAGAGAGCTCTGAATGTCCCAAAATCATTTGTAGCCTAAAAGGGGCATTATCCCACACCCTTGATGCCTGAAATTCCCAAAAATATTTTTGACACAAAAATGCATCCTACACACCTGAACGTTCAGAATATGTTAGCAGCCCAAAAAAGGCCTTAAAATGCCTGTTATGTCTGGAAAAATGTTGAACACTTTGGAGGCCTAAAAAAGGGGTTTACAGGCATCCTAGACCCCCTAAAGTCCAGAAAATGTTGGTGGCCAAAAACTGTGCCAGAGAGCTCTGAATGTCCCAGAAACATTTGCAGCCTGAAAGAAGCATTAACCCGCATCCTAGACCACTGAAATTCCCAAAAATAATTTTGACATGAAAAATGCATCCTACACCCCTGAAAGTTCAGAATATGTTAGCAGCCCAAAAAAGGCCTTAAAATGCCTTTTAGGCCTGCAAGAATGTTGAAAACTTTGGAGGTCAAAAAAAGGGGTTTACAGGTATCCTAGACCCCCTAAAGTCCAGAAACTTTTGGTGGCCCAAAACTGTGCCAGAGAGCTCTGCATGTCCCACAATCATTTTTAGCCTGAAAGGGGCATTAACCCACATCCTAGACCACTTAAATTCCCAAAAATCGTTTTGGCAAGAAAAGTGCATCCTTCACACCTGACAGTTCAGAATATGTTAGCATCCCAAAAAAGGCCTTAAAATGCATCTTAGGCCTGCAAAAAGGTTGAAAACTTTGGAGGCCCAAAAAAGGGGTTTACAGGCATCCTAGACCCCCTAAAGTCCAGAAAATGTTGGTTGACCAAAAACTGTGCCAGAGAGCTCTGAATGTCCCAAAATCATTTGTAGCCTAAAAGGGGCATTATCCCACACCCTTGACGCCTGAAATTCCCAAAAATATTTTTGCCACAAAAATGCATCCTACACCCCTGAAAGTTCAGAATATGTTAGCAGCCCAAAAAAGGCCTTAAAATGCATCTTAGTCCTGCAAAAATGTTGAAAACTTTGGAGGCCCAAAAAGGGGTTTACAGGCATCCTAGACCCCCTAAAGTCCAGAAAATGTTGGTTGCCCAAAAACTGTGCCAAAGAGCTCTGAATGTCCCAAAATAATTTGTTGCCAGAAAGGGGCATTAACCCACACCCTTGATGCCTGAAATTCCCAAAAATACTTTTGGCAGAAAAATGCATCCTACACCCCTGAAAGTTCAGAATATGTTAGCCGCCCAAAAAAGGCCTTAAAATGCATCTTAGGCCTGCAAAAATGTTGAAAACTTTGGAGGCCCAAAAAAGGGGTTTAGAGGCATCCTAGACCCCCTAAAGTCCAGAAAATGTTGGTTGACCAAAAACTGTGCCAGAGAGCTCTGAATGTCCCAAAATCATTTGTAGCCTAAAAGGGGCATTATCCCACACCCTTGATGCCTGAAATTCCCAAAAATATTTTTGACACAAAAATGCATCCTACACACCTGAACGTTCAGAATATGTTAGCAGCACAAAAAAGGCCTTAAAATGCCTGTTATGTCTGGAAAAATGTTGAACACTTTGGAGGCCTAAAAAAGGGGTTTACAGGCATCCTAGACCCCCTAAAGTCCAGAAAATGTTGGTGGCCAAAAACTGTGCCAGAGAGCTCTGAATGTCCCAGAAACATTTGCAGCCTGAAAGAAGCATTAACCCGCATCCTAGACCACTGAAATTCCCAAAAATAATTTTGACATGAAAAATGCATCCTACACCCCTGAAAGTTCAGAATATGTTAGCAGCCCAAAAAAGGCCTTAAAATGCCTTTTAGGCCTGCAAGAATGTTGAAAACTTTGGAGCTCAAAAAAAGGGGTTTACAGGTATCCTAGACCCCCTAAAGTCCAGAAACTTTTGGTGGCCCAAAACTGTGCCAGAGAGCTCTGCATGTCCCAAAATCATTTGTAGCCTGAAAGGGGCATTAACCCGCATCCTAGACCACTGAAATTCGCAAAAATCGTTTTGGCAAGAAAAGTGCATCCTTCACACCTGACAGTTCAGAATATGTTAGCATCCCAAAAAAGGCCTTAAAATGCATCTTAGGCCTGCAAAAATGTTGAAAACTTTGGAGGCCCAAAAAAGGGGTTTACAGGCATCCTAGACCTCCTAAAGTCCAGAAAATGTTGGTTGACCAAAAACTGTGCCAGAGAGCTCTGAATGTCCCAAAATCATTTGTAGCCTAAAAGGGGCATTATCCCACACCCTTGACGCCTGAAATTCCCAAAAATATTTTTGGCACAAAAATGCATCCTACACCCCTGAAAGTTCAGAATATGTTAGCAGCCCAAAAAAGGCCTTAAAATGCATCTTAGTCCTGCAAAAATGTTGAAAACTTTGGAGGCCCAAAAAAGGGGTTTACAGGCATCCTAGACCCCCTAAAGTCCAGAAAATGTTGGTTGCCCAAAAACTGTGCCAAAGAGCTCTGAATGTCCCAAAATCATTTGTAGCCAGAAAGGGGCATTAACCCACACCCTTGATGCCTGAAATTCCCAAAAATACTTTTGGCAGAAAAATGCATCCTACACCCCTGAAAGTTCAGAATATGTTAGCCGCCCAAAAAAGGCCTTAAAATGCATCTTAGGCCTGCAAAAATGTTGAAAACTTTGGAGGCCCAAAAAAGGGGTTTAGAGGCATCCTAGACCCCCTAAAGTCCAGAAAATGTTGGTTGACCAAAATCTGTGCCAGAGAGCTCTGAATGTCCCAAAATCATTTGTAGCCTAAAAGGGGCATTATCCCACACCCTTGACGCCTGAAATTCCCAAAAATATTTTTGGCACAAAAATGCATCCTACACCCCTGAAAGTTCAGAATATGTTAGCAGCCCAAAAAAGGCCTTAAAATGCATCTTAGTCCTGCAAAAATGTTGAAAACTTTGGAGGCCCAAAAAAGGGGTTTACAGGCATCCTAGACCCCCTAAAGTCCAGAAAATGTTGGTTGACCAAAAACTGTGCCAGAGAACTCTGAATGTCCCAAAATCATTTGTAGCCTGTAAGAGGCATTAACCCGCATCCTAGACCACTGAAATTCCCAGAAATCGTTTTGGCAAGAAAAGTGCATCCTTCACACCTGACAGTTCAGAATATGTTAGTATCCCAAAAAAGGCCTTAAAATGCATCTTAGGCCTGCAAAAATGTTGAAAACTTTGGAGGCCCAAAAAAGGGGTTTACAGGCATCCTAGACCCCCTAAAGTCCAGAAAATGTTGGTTGACCAAAAACTGTGCCAGAGAGCTCTGAATGTCCCAAAATCATTTGTAGCCTAAAAGGGGCATTATCCCACACCCTTGACGCCTGAAATTCCCAAAAATATTTTTGACACAAAAATGCATCCTACACACCTGAACGTTCAGAATATGTTAGCAGCCCAAAAAAGGCCTTAAAATGCCTGTTATGTCTGGAAAAATGTTGAACACTTTGGATGCCTAAAAAAGGGGTTTACAGGTATCCTAGACCCCCTAAAGTCCAGAAAATTTTGGTGGCCCAAAACTGTGCCAGAGAGCTCTGCATGTCCCAAAATCATTTGTAGCCTGAAAGGGGCATTAACCCGCATCCTAGACCACTGAAATTCCCAAAAATCGTTTTGGCAAGAAAAGTGCATCCTTCACACCTGACAGTTCAGAATATGTTTGCATCCCAAAAAAGGCCTTAAAATGCATCTTAGGCCTGCAAAAAGGTTGAAAACTTTGGAGGCCCAAAAAAGGGGTTTACAGGCATCCTAGACCCCCTAAAGTCCAGAAAATGTTGGTTGACCAAATACTGTGCCAGAGAGCTCTGAATGTCCCAAAATCATTTGTAGCCTAAAAGGGGCATTATCCCACACCCTTGACGCCTGAAATTCCCAAAAATATTTTTGGCACAAAAATGCATCCTACACCCCTGAAAGTTCAGAATATGTTAGCAGCCCAAAAAAGGCCTTAAAATGCATCTTAGTCCTGCAAAAATGTTGAAAACTTTGGAGGCCCAAAAAAGGGGTTTACAGGCATCCTAGACCCCCTAAAGTCCAGAAAATGTTGGTTGCCCAAAAACTGTGCCAAAGAGCTCTGAATGTCCCAAAATCATTTGTTGCCAGAAAGGGGCATTAACCCACACCCTTGATGCCTGAAATTCCCAAAAATACTTTTGGCAGAAAAATGCATCCTACACCCCTGAAAGTTCAGAATATGTTAGCCGCCCAAAAAAGGCCTTAAAATGCATCTTAGGCCTGCAAAAATGTTGAAAACTTTGGAGGCCCAAAAAAAGGGGTTTAGAGGCATCCTAGACCCCCTAAAGTCCAGAAAATGTTGGTTGACCAAAAACTGTGCCAGAGAGCTCTGAATGTCCCAAAATCATTTGTAGCCTAAAAGGGGCATTATCCCACACCCTTGATGCCTGAAATTCCCAAAAATATTTTTGACACAAAAATGCATCCTACACACCTGAACGTTCAGAATATGTTAGCAGCCCAAAAAAGGCCTTAAAATGCCTGTTATGTCTGGAAAAATGTTGAACACTTTGGAGGCCTAAAAAAGGGGTTTACAGGCATCCTAGACCCCCTAAAGTCCAGAAAATGTTGGTGGCCAAAAACTGTGCCAGAGAGCTCTGAATGTCCCAGAAACATTTGCAGCCTGAAAGAAGCATTAACCCGCATCCTAGACCACTGAAATTCCCAAAAATAATTTTGACATGAAAAATGCATCCTACACCCCTGAAAGTTCAGAATATGTTAGCAGCCCAAAAAAGGCCTTAAAATGCCTTTTAGGCCTGCAAGAATGTTGAAAACTTTGGAGGTCAAAAAAAGGGGTTTACAGGTATCCTAGACCCCCTAAAGTCCAGAAACTTTTGGTGGCCCAAAACTGTGCCAGAGAGCTCTGCATGTCCCACAATCATTTGTAGCCTGAAAGGGGCATTAACCCACATCCTAGACCACTTAAATTCCCAAAAATCGTTTTGGCAAGAAAAGTGCATCCTTCACACCTGACAGTTCAGAATATGTTAGCATCCCAAAAAAGGCCTTAAAATGCATCTTAGGCCTGCAAAAAGGTTGAAAACTTTGGAGGCCCAAAAAAGGGGTTTACAGGCATCCTAGACCCCCTAAAGTCCAGAAAATGTTGGTTGACCAAAAACTGTGCCAGAGAGCTCTGAATGTCCCAAAATCATTTGTAGCCTAAAAGGGGCATTATCCCACACCCTTGACGCCTGAAATTCCCAAAAATATTTTTGCCACAAAAATGCATCCTACACCCCTGAAAGTTCAGAATATGTTAGCAGCCCAAAAAAGGCCTTAAAATGCATCTTAGTCCTGCAAAAATGTTGAAAACTTTGGAGGCCCAAAAAGGGGTTTACAGGCATCCTAGACCCCCTAAAGTCCAGAAAATGTTGGTTGCCCAAAAACTGTGCCAAAGAGCTCTGAATGTCCCAAAATAATTTGTTGCCAGAAAGGGGCATTAACCCACACCCTTGATGCCTGAAATTCCCAAAAATACTTTTGGCAGAAAAATGCATCCTACACCCCTGAAAGTTCAGAATATGTTAGCCGCCCAAAAAAGGCCTTAAAATGCATCTTAGGCCTGCAAAAATGTTGAAAACTTTGGAGGCCCAAAAAAGGGGTTTAGAGGCATCCTAGACCCCCTAAAGTCCAGAAAATGTTGGTTGACCAAAAACTGTGCCAGAGAGCTCTGAATGTCCCAAAATCATTTGTAGCCTAAAAGGGGCATTATCCCACACCCTTGATGCCTGAAATTCCCAAAAATATTTTTGACACAAAAATGCATCCTACACACCTGAACGTTCAGAATATGTTAGCAGCACAAAAAAGGCCTTAAAATGCCTGTTATGTCTGGAAAAATGTTGAACACTTTGGAGGCCTAAAAAAGGGGTTTACAGGCATCCTAGACCCCCTAAAGTCCAGAAAATGTTGGTGGCCAAAAACTGTGCCAGAGAGCTCTGAATGTCCCAGAAACATTTGCAGCCTGAAAGAAGCATTAACCCGCATCCTAGACCACTGAAATTCCCAAAAATAATTTTGACATGAAAAATGCATCCTACACCCCTGAAAGTTCAGAATATGTTAGCAGCCCAAAAAAGGCCTTAAAATGCCTTTTAGGCCTGCAAGAATGTTGAAAACTTTGGAGCTCAAAAAAAGGGGTTTACAGGTATCCTAGACCCCCTAAAGTCCAGAAACTTTTGGTGGCCCAAAACTGTGCCAGAGAGCTCTGCATGTCCCAAAATCATTTGTAGCCTGAAAGGGGCATTAACCCGCATCCTAGACCACTGAAATTCCCAAAAATCGTTTTGGCAAGAAAAGTGCATCCTTCACACCTGACAGTTCAGAATATGTTTGCATCCCAAAAAAGGCCTTAAAATGCATCTTAGGCCTGCAAAAAGGTTGAAAACTTTGGAGGCCCAAAAAAGGGGTTTACAGGCATCCTAGACCCCCTAAAGTCCAGAAAATGTTGGTTGACCAAATACTGTGCCAGAGAGCTCTGAATGTCCCAAAATCATTTGTAGCCTAAAAGGGGCATTATCCCACACCCTTGACGCCTGAAATTCCCAAAAATATTTTTGGCACAAAAATGCATCCTACACCCCTGAAAGTTCAGAATATGTTAGCAGCCCAAAAAAGGCCTTAAAATGCATCTTAGTCCTGCAAAAATGTTGAAAACTTTGGAGGCCCAAAAAAGGGGTTTACAGGCATCCTAGACCCCCTAAAGTCCAGAAAATGTTGGTTGCCCAAAAACTGTGCCAAAGAGCTCTGAATGTCCCAAAATCATTTGTTGCCAGAAAGGGGCATTAACCCACACCCTTGATGCCTGAAATTCCCAAAAATACTTTTGGCAGAAAAATGCATCCTACACCCCTGAAAGTTCAGAATATGTTAGCCGCCCAAAAAAGGCCTTAAAATGCATCTTAGGCCTGCAAAAATGTTGAAAACTTTGGAGGCCCAAAAAAAGGGGTTTAGAGGCATCCTAGACCCCCTAAAGTCCAGAAAATGTTGGTTGACCAAAAACTGTGCCAGAGAGCTCTGAATGTCCCAAAATCATTTGTAGCCTAAAAGGGGCATTATCCCACACCCTTGATGCCTGAAATTCCCAAAAATATTTTTGACACAAAAATGCATCCTACACACCTGAACGTTCAGAATATGTTAGCAGCCCAAAAAAGGCCTTAAAATGCCTGTTATGTCTGGAAAAATGTTGAACACTTTGGAGGCCTAAAAAAGGGGTTTACAGGCATCCTAGACCCCCTAAAGTCCAGAAAATGTTGGTGGCCAAAAACTGTGCCAGAGAGCTCTGAATGTCCCAGAAACATTTGCAGCCTGAAAGAAGCATTAACCCGCATCCTAGACCACTGAAATTCCCAAAAATAATTTTGACATGAAAAATGCATCCTACACCCCTGAAAGTTCAGAATATGTTAGCAGCCCAAAAAAGGCCTTAAAATGCCTTTTAGGCCTGCAAGAATGTTGAAAACTTTGGAGGTCAAAAAAAGGGGTTTACAGGTATCCTAGACCCCCTAAAGTCCAGAAACTTTTGGTGGCCCAAAACTGTGCCAGAGAGCTCTGCATGTCCCACAATCATGTGTAGCCTGAAAGGGGCATTAACCCACATCCTAGACCACTTAAATTCCCAAAAATCGTTTTGGCAAGAAAAGTGCATCCTTCACACCTGACAGTTCAGAATATGTTAGCATCCCAAAAAAGGCCTTAAAATGCATCTTAGGCCTGCAAAAATGTTGAAAACTTTGGAGGCCCAAAAAAGGGGTTTACAGGCATCCTAGACCTCCTAAAGTCCAGAAAATGTTGGTTGACCAAAAACTGTGCCAGAGAGCTCTGAATGTCCCAAAATCATTTGTAGCCTAAAAGGGGCATTATCCCACACCCTTGACGCCTGAAATTCCCAAAAATATTTTTGGCACAAAAATGCATCCTACACCCCTGAAAGTTCAGAATATGTTAGCAGCCCAAAAAAGGCCTTAAAATGCATCTTAGTCCTGCAAAAATGTTGAAAACTTTGGAGGCCCAAAAAAGGGGTTTACAGGCATCCTAGACCCCCTAAAGTCCAGAAAATGTTGGTTGCCCAAAAACTGTGCCAAAGAGCTCTGAATGTCCCAAAATCATTTGTAGCCAGAAAGGGGCATTAACCCACACCCTTGATGCCTGAAATTCCCAAAAATACTTTTGGCAGAAAAATGCATCCTACACCCCTGAAAGTTCAGAATATGTTAGCCGCCCAAAAAAGGCCTTAAAATGCATCTTAGGCCTGCAAAAATGTTGAAAACTTTGGAGGCCCAAAAAAGGGGTTTAGAGGCATCCTAGACCCCCTAAAGTCCAGAAAATGTTGGTTGACCAAAATCTGTGCCAGAGAGCTCTGAATGTCCCAAAATCATTTGTAGCCTAAAAGGGGCATTATCCCACACCCTTGACGCCTGAAATTCCCAAAAATATTTTTGGCACAAAAATGCATCCTACACCCCTGAAAGTTCAGAATATGTTAGCAGCCCAAAAAAGGCCTTAAAATGCATCTTAGTCCTGCAAAAATGCTGAAAACTTTGGAGGCCCAAAAAAGGGGTTTACAGGCATCCTAGACCCCCTAAAGTCCAGAAAATGTTGGTTGACCAAAAACTGTGCCAGAGAACTCTGAATGTCCCAAAATCATTTGTAGCCTGTAAGAGGCATTAACCCGCATCCTAGACCACTGAAATTCCCAGAAATCGTTTTGGCAAGAAAAGTGCATCCTTCACACCTGACAGTTCAGAATATGTTAGTATCCCAAAAAAGGCCTTAAAATGCATCTTAGGCCTGCAAAAATGTTGAAAACTTTGGAGGCCCAAAAAAGGGGTTTACAGGCATCCTAGACCCCCTAAAGTCCAGAAAATGTTATTTGACCAAAAACTGTGCCAGAGAGCTCTGAATGTCCCAAAATCATTTGTAGCCTAAAAGGGGCATTATCCCACACCCTTGACGCCTGAAATTCCCAAAAATATTTTTGACACAAAAATGCATCCTACACACCTGAACGTTCAGAATATGTTAGCAGCCCAAAAAAGGCCTTAAAATGCCTGTTATGTCTGGAAAAATGTTGAACACTTTGGATGCCTAAAAAAGGGGTTTACAGGTATCCTAGACCCCCTAAAGTCCAGAAAATTTTGGTGGCCCAAAACTGTGCCAGAGAGCTCTGCATGTCCCAAAATCATTTGTAGCCTGAAAGGGGCATTAACCCGCATCCTAGACCACTGAAATTCCCAAAAATCGTTTTGGCAAGAAAAGTGCATCCTTCACACCTGACAGTTCAGAATATGTTTGCATCCCAAAAAAGGCCTTAAAATGCATCTTAGGCCTGCAAAAAGGTTGAAAACTTTGGAGGCCCAAAAAAGGGGTTTACAGGCATCCTAGACCCCCTAAAGTCCAGAAAATGTTGGTTGACCAAATACTGTGCCAGAGAGCTCTGAATGTCCCAAAATCATTTGTAGCCTAAAAGGGGCATTATCCCACACCCTTGACGCCTGAAATTCCCAAAAATATTTTTGGCACAAAAATGCATCCTACACCCCTGAAAGTTCAGAATATGTTAGCAGCCCTAAAAAGGCCTTAAAATGCATCTTAGTCCTGCAAAAATGTTGAAAACTTTGGAGGCCCAAAAAAGGGGTTTACAGGCATCCTAGACCCCCTAAAGTCCAGAAAATGTTGGTTGCCCAAAAACTGTGCCAAAGAGCTCTGAATGTCCCAAAATCATTTGTTGCCAGAAAGGGGCATTAACCCACACCCTTGATGCCTGAAATTCCCAAAAATACTTTTGGCAGAAAAATGCATCCTACACCCCTGAAAGTTCAGAATATGTTAGCCGCCCAAAAAAGGCCTTAAAATGCATCTTAGGCCTGCAAAAATGTTGAAAACTTTGGAGGCCCAAAAAAAGGGGTTTAGAGGCATCCTAGACCCCCTAAAGTCCAGAAAATGTTGGTTGACCAAAAACTGTGCCAGAGAGCTCTGAATGTCCCAAAATCATTTGTAGCCTAAAAGGGGCATTATCCCACACCCTTGATGCCTGAAATTCCCAAAAATATTTTTGACACAAAAATGCATCCTACACACCTGAACGTTCAGAATATGTTAGCAGCCCAAAAAAGGCCTTAAAATGCCTGTTATGTCTGGAAAAATGTTGAACACTTTGGAGGCCTAAAAAAGGGGTTTACAGGCATCCTAGACCCCCTAAAGTCCAGAAAATGTTGGTGGCCAAAAACTGTGCCAGAGAGCTCTGAATGTCCCAGAAACATTTGCAGCCTGAAAGAAGCATTAACCCGCATCCTAGACCACTGAAATTCCCAAAAATAATTTTGACATGAAAAATGCATCCTACACCCCTGAAAGTTCAGAATATGTTAGCAGCCCAAAAAAGGCCTTAAAATGCCTTTTAGGCCTGCAAGAATGTTGAAAACTTTGGAGGTCAAAAAAAGGGGTTTACAGGTATCCTAGACCCCCTAAAGTCCAGAAACTTTTGGTGGCCCAAAACTGTGCCAGAGAGCTCTGCATGTCCCACAATCATTTGTAGCCTGAAAGGGGCATTAACCCACATCCTAGACCACTTAAATTCCCAAAAATCGTTTTGGCAAGAAAAGTGCATCCTTCACACCTGACAGTTCAGAATATGTTAGCATCCCAAAAAAGGCCTTAAAATGCATCTTAGGCCTGCAAAAAGGTTGAAAACTTTGGAGGCCCAAAAAAGGGGTTTACAGGCATCCTAGACCCCCTAAAGTCCAGAAAATGTTGGTTGACCAAAAACTGTGCCAGAGAGCTCTGAATGTCCCAAAATCATTTGTAGCCTAAAAGGGGCATTATCCCACACCCTTGACGCCTGAAATTCCCAAAAATATTTTTGCCACAAAAATGCATCCTACACCCCTGAAAGTTCAGAATATGTTAGCAGCCCAAAAAAGGCCTTAAAATGCATCTTAGTCCTGCAAAAATGTTGAAAACTTTGGAGGCCCAAAAAGGGGTTTACAGGCATCCTAGACCCCCTAAAGTCCAGAAAATGTTGGTTGCCCAAAAACTGTGCCAAAGAGCTCTGAATGTCCCAAAATAATTTGTTGCCAGAAAGGGGCATTAACCCACACCCTTGATGCCTGAAATTCCCAAAAATACTTTTGGCAGAAAAATGCATCCTACACCCCTGAAAGTTCAGAATATGTTAGCCGCCCAAAAAAGGCCTTAAAATGCATCTTAGGCCTGCAAAAATGTTGAAAACTTTGGAGGCCCAAAAAAGGGGTTTAGAGGCATCCTAGACCCCCTAAAGTCCAGAAAATGTTGGTTGACCAAAAACTGTGCCAGAGAGCTCTGAATGTCCCAAAATCATTTGTAGCCTAAAAGGGGCATTATCCCACACCCTTGATGCCTGAAATTCCCAAAAATATTTTTGACACAAAAATGCATCCTACACACCTGAACGTTCAGAATATGTTAGCAGCACAAAAAAGGCCTTAAAATGCCTGTTATGTCTGGAAAAATGTTGAACACTTTGGAGGCCTAAAAAAGGGGTTTACAGGCATCCTAGACCCCCTAAAGTCCAGAAAATGTTGGTGGCCAAAAACTGTGCCAGAGAGCTCTGAATGTCCCAGAAACATTTGCAGCCTGAAAGAAGCATTAACCCGCATCCTAGACCACTGAAATTCCCAAAAATAATTTTGACATGAAAAATGCATCCTACACCCCTGAAAGTTCAGAATATGTTAGCAGCCCAAAAAAGGCCTTAAAATGCCTTTTAGGCCTGCAAGAATGTTGAAAACTTTGGAGCTCAAAAAAAGGGGTTTACAGGTATCCTAGACCCCCTAAAGTCCAGAAACTTTTGGTGGCCCAAAACTGTGCCAGAGAGCTCTGCATGTCCCAAAATCATTTGTAGCCTGAAAGGGGCATTAACCCGCATCCTAGACCACTGAAATTCGCAAAAATCGTTTTGGCAAGAAAAGTGCATCCTTCACACCTGACAGTTCAGAATATGTTAGCATCCCAAAAAAGGCCTTAAAATGCATCTTAGGCCTGCAAAAATGTTGAAAACTTTGGAGGCCCAAAAAAGGGGTTTACAGGCATCCTAGACCTCCTAAAGTCCAGAAAATGTTGGTTGACCAAAAACTGTGCCAGAGAGCTCTGAATGTCCCAAAATCATTTGTAGCCTAAAAGGGGCATTATCCCACACCCTTGACGCCTGAAATTCCCAAAAATATTTTTGGCACAAAAATGCATCCTACACCCCTGAAAGTTCAGAATATGTTAGCAGCCCAAAAAAGGCCTTAAAATGCATCTTAGTCCTGCAAAAATGTTGAAAACTTTGGAGGCCCAAAAAAGGGGTTTACAGGCATCCTAGACCCCCTAAAGTCCAGAAAATGTTGGTTGCCCAAAAACTGTGCCAAAGAGCTCTGAATGTCCCAAAAGCATTTGTAGCCAGAAAGGGGCATTAACCCACACCCTTGATGCCTGAAATTCCCAAAAATACTTTTGGCAGAAAAATGCATCCTACACCCCTGAAAGTTCAGAATATGTTAGCCGCCCAAAAAAGGCCTTAAAATGCATCTTAGGCCTGCAAAAATGTTGAAAACTTTGGAGGCCCAAAAAAGGGGTTTAGAGGCATCCTAGACCCCCTAAAGTCCAGAAAATGTTGGTTGACCAAAATCTGTGCCAGAGAGCTCTGAATGTCCCAAAATCATTTGTAGCCTAAAAGGGGCATTATCCCACACCCTTGACGCCTGAAATTCCCAAAAATATTTTTGGCACAAAAATGCATCCTACACCCCTGAAAGTTCAGAATATGTTAGCAGCCCAAAAAAGGCCTTAAAATGCATCTTAGTCCTGCAAAAATGTTGAAAACTTTGGAGGCCCAAAAAAGGGGTTTACAGGCATCCTAGACCCCCTAAAGTCCAGAAAATGTTGGTTGACCAAAAACTGTGCCAGAGAACTCTGAATGTCCCAAAATCATTTGTAGCCTGTAAGAGGCATTAACCCGCATCCTAGACCACTGAAATTCCCAGAAATCGTTTTGGCAAGAAAAGTGCATCCTTCACACCTGACAGTTCAGAATATGTTAGTATCCCAAAAAAGGCCTTAAAATGCATCTTAGGCCTGCAAAAATGTTGAAAACTTTGGAGGCCCAAAAAAGGGGTTTACAGGCATCCTAGACCCCCTAAAGTCCAGAAAATGTTGGTTGACCAAAAACTGTGCCAGAGAGCTCTGAATGTCCCAAAATCATTTGTAGCCTAAAAGGGGCATTATCCCACACCCTTGACGCCTGAAATTCCCAAAAATATTTTTGACACAAAAATGCATCCTACACACCTGAACGTTCAGAATATGTTAGCAGCCCAAAAAAGGCCTTAAAATGCCTGTTATGTCTGGAAAAATGTTGAACACTTTGGATGCCTAAAAAAGGGGTTTACAGGTATCCTAGACCCCCTAAAGTCCAGAAAATTTTGGTGGCCCAAAACTGTGCCAGAGAGCTCTGCATGTCCCAAAATCATTTGTAGCCTGAAAGGGGCATTAACCCGCATCCTAGACCACTGAAATTCCCAAAAATCGTTTTGGCAAGAAAAGTGCATCCTTCACACCTGACAGTTCAGAATATGTTTGCATCCCAAAAAAGGCCTTAAAATGCATCTTAGGCCTGCAAAAAGGTTGAAAACTTTGGAGGCCCAAAAAAGGGGTTTACAGGCATCCTAGACCCCCTAAAGTCCAGAAAATGTTGGTTGACCAAATACTGTGCCAGAGAGCTCTGAATGTCCCAAAATCATTTGTAGCCTAAAAGGGGCATTATCCCACACCCTTGACGCCTGAAATTCCCAAAAATATTTTTGGCACAAAAATGCATCCTACACCCCTGAAAGTTCAGAATATGTTAGCAGCCCAAAAAAGGCCTTAAAATGCATCTTAGTCCTGCAAAAATGTTGAAAACTTTGGAGGCCCAAAAAAGGGGTTTACAGGCATCCTAGACCCCCTAAAGTCCAGAAAATGTTGGTTGCCCAAAAACTGTGCCAAAGAGCTCTGAATGTCCCAAAATCATTTGTTGCCAGAAAGGGGCATTAACCCACACCCTTGATGCCTGAAATTCCCAAAAATACTTTTGGCAGAAAAATGCATCCTACACCCCTGAAAGTTCAGAATATGTTAGCCGCCCAAAAAAGGCCTTAAAATGCATCTTAGTCCTGCAAAAATGTTGAAAACTTTGGAGGCCCAAAAAAGGGGTTTACAGGCATCCTAGACCCCCTAAAGTCCAGAAAATGTTGGTTGCCCAAAAACTGTGCCAAAGAGCTCTGAATGTCCCAAAATCATTTGTAGCCAGAAAGGGGCATTAACCCACACCCTTGATGCCTGAAATTCCCAAAAATACTTTTGGCAGAAAAATGCATCCTACACCCCTGAAAGTTCAGAATATGTTAGCCGCCCAAAAAAGGCCTTAAAATGCATCTTAGGCCTGCAAAAATGTTGAAAACTTTGGAGGCCCAAAAAAGGGGTATAGAGGCATCCTAGACCCCCTAAAGTCCAGAAAATGTTGGTTGACCAAAAACTGTGCCAGAGAGCTCTGAATGTCCCAAAATCATTTGTAGCCTAAAAGGGGCATTATCCCACACCCTTGACGCCTGAAATTCCCAAAAATATTTTTGACACAAAAATGCATCCTACACACCTGAACGTTCAGAATATGTTAGCAGCCCAAAAAAGGCCTTAAAATGCCTGTTATGTCTGGAAAAATGTTGAACACTTTGGAGGCCTAAAAAAGGGGTTTACAGGTATCCTAGACCCCCTAAAGTCCAGAAAATTTTGGTGGCCCAAAACTGTGCCAGAGAGCTCTGCATGTCCCAAAATCATTTGTAGCCTGAAAGGGGCATTAACCCGCATCCTAGACCACTGAAATTCCCAAAAATCGTTTTGGCAAGAAAAGTGCATCCTTCACACCTGACAGTTCAGAATATGTTAGCATCCCAAAAAAGGCCTTAAAATGCATCTTAGGCCTGCAAAAATGTTGAAATCTTTGGAGGCCCAAAAAAGGGGTTTACAGGCATCCTAGACCCCCTAAAGTCCAGAAAATGTTGGTTGACCAAAAACTGTGCCAGAGAGCTCTGAATGTCCCAAAATCATTTGTAGCCTAAAAGGGGCATTATCCCACACCCTTGACGCCTGAAATTCCCAAAAATATTTTTGGCACAAAAATGCATCCTACACCCCTGAAAGTTCAGAATATGTTAGCAGCCCAAAAAAGGCCTTAAAATGCATCTTAGTCCTGCAAAAATGTTGAAAACTTTGGAGGCCCAAAAAAGGGGTTTACAGGCATCCTAGACCCCCTAAAGTCCAGAAAATGTTGGTTGCCCAAAAACTGTGCCAAAGAGCTCTGAATGTCCCAAAATCATTTGTAGCCAGAAAGGGGCATTAACCCACACCCTTGATGCCTGAAATTCCCAAAAATACTTTTGGCAGAAAAATGCATCCTACACCCCTGAAAGTTCAGAATATGTTAGCCGCCCATAAAAGGCCTTAAAATGCATCTTAGGCCTGCAAAAATGTTGAAAACTTTGGAGGCCCAAAAAAGGGGTTTACAGGCATCCTAGACCCCCTAAAGTCCAGAAAATGTTGGTTGACCAAAAACTGTGCCAGAGAGCTCTGAATGTCCCAAAATCATTTGTAGCCTAAAAGGGGCATTATCCCACACCCTTGACACCTGAAATTCCCAAAAATATTTTTGGCACAAAAATGCATCCTACACCCCTGAAAGTTCAGAATATGTTAGCAGCCCAAAAAAAGGCCTTAAAATGCATCTTAGTCCTGCAAAAATGTTGAAAACTTTGGAGGCCCAAAAAAGGGGTTTACAGGCATCCTAGACCCCCTAAAGTCCAGAAAATGTTGGTTGCCCAAAAACTGTGCCAAAGAGCTCTGAATGTCCCAAAATCATTTGTAGCCAGAAAGGGGCATTAACCCACACCCTTGATGCCTGAAGTTCCCAAAAATACTTTTGGCAGAAAAATGCATCCTACACCCCTGAAAGTTCATAATATGTTAGCCGCCCAAAAAAGGCCTTAAAATGCATCTTAGGCCTGCAAAAATGTTGAAAACTTTGGAGGCCCAAAAAAGGGGTTTAGAGGCATCCTAGACCCCCTAAAGTCCAGAAAATGTTGGTTGACCAAAAACTGTGCCAGAGAGCTCTGAATGTCCCAAAATCATTTGTAGCCTAAAAGGGGCATTATCCCACACCCTTGACGCCTGAAATTCCCAAAAATATTTTTGACACAAAAATGCATCCTACACACCTGAACGCTCAGAATATGTTAGCAGCCCAAAAAAGGCCTTAAAATGCCTGTTATGTCTGGAAAAATGTTGAACACTTTGGAGGCCTAAAAAAGGGGTTTACAGGCATCCTAGACCCCCTAAAGTCCAGAAAATGTTGGTGGCCAAAAACTGTGCCAGAGAGCTCTGAATGTCCCAGAAACATTTGCAGCCTGAAAGGAGCATTAACCCGCATCCTAGACCACTGACATTCCCAAAAATAATTTTGACATGAAAAATGCATCCTACACCCCTGAAAGTTCAGAATATGTTAGCAGCCCAAAAAAGGCCTTAAAATGCATCTTAGTCCTGCAAAAATGTTGAAAACTTTGGAGGCCCAAAAAAGGGGTTTACAGGCATCCTAGACCCCCTAAAGTCCAGAAAATGTTGGTTGCCCAAAAACTGTGCCAAAGAGCTCTGAATGTCCCAAAATCATTTGTAGCCAGAAAGGGGCATTAACCCACACCCTTGATGCCTGAAATTCCCAAAAATACTTTTGGCAGAAAAATGCATCCTACACCCCTGAAAGTTCATAATATGTTAGCCGCCCAAAAAAGGCCTTAAAATGCATCTTAGGCCTGCAAAAATGTTGAAAACTTTGGAGGCCCAAAAAAGGGGTTTAGAGGCATCCTAGACCCCCTAAAGTCCAGAAAATGTTGGTTGACCAAAAACTGTGCCAGAGAGCTCTGAATGTCCCAAAATCATTTGTAGCCTAAAAGGGGCATTATCCCACACCCTTGACGCCTGAAATTCCCAAAAATATTTTTGACACAAAAATGCATCCTACACACCTGAACGTTCAGAATATGTTAGCAGCCCAAAAAAGGCCTTAAAATGCCTGTTATGTCTGGAAAAATGTTGAACACTTTGGAGGCCTAAAAAAGGGGTTTACAGGCATCCTAGACCCCCTAAAGTCCAGAAAATGTTGGTGGCCAAAAACTGTGCCAGAGAGCTCTGAATGTCCCAGAAACATTTGCAGCCTGAAAGGAGCATTAACACGCATCCTAGACCACTGAAATTCCCAAAAATAATTTTGACATGAAAAATGCATCCTACACCCCTGAAAGTTCAGAATATGTTAGCAGCCCAAAAAAGACCTTAAAATGCCTTTTAGGCCTGCAAGAATGTTGAAAACTTTGGAGGTCAAAAAAAGGGGTTTACAGGTATCCTAGACCCCCTAAAGTCCAGAAAATTTTGGTGGCCCAAAACTGTGCCAGAGAGCTCTGCATGTCCCAAAATCATTTGTAGCCTGAAAGGGGCATTAACCCGCATCCTAGACCACTGAAATTCGCAAAAATCGTTTTGGCAAGAAAAGTGCATCCTTCACACCTGACAGTTCAGAATATGTTAGCATCCCAAAAAAGGCCTTAAAATGCATCTTAGGCCTGCAAAAATGTTGAAAACTTTAGAGGCCCAAAAAAGGGGTTTACAGGCATCCTAGACCTCCTAAAGTCCAGAAAATGTTGGTTGACCAAAAACTGTGCCAGAGAGCTCTGAATGTCCCAAAATCATTTGTAGCCTAAAAGGGGCATTATCCCACACCCTTGACGCCTGAAATTCCCAAAAATATTTTTGGCACAAAAATGCATCCTACACCCCTGAAAGTTCAGAATATGTTAGCAGCCCAAAAAAGGCCTTAAAATGCATCTTAGTCCTGCAAAAATGTTGAAAACTTTGGAGGCCCAAAAAAGGGGTTTACAGGCATCCTAGACCCCCTAAAGTCCAGAAAATGTTGGTTGCCCAAAAACTGTGCCAAAGAGCTCTGAATGTCCCAAAATCATTTGTAGCCAGAAAGGGGCATTAACCCACACCCTTGATGCCTGAAATTCCCAAAAATACTTTTGGCAGAAAAATGCATCCTACACCCCTGAAAGTTCAGAATATGTTAGCCGCCCAAAAAAGGCCTTAAAATGCATCTTAGGCCTGCAAAAATGTTGAAAACTTTGGAGGCCCAAAAAAGGGGTTTAGAGGCATCCTAGACCCCCTAAAGTCCAGAAAATGTTGGTTGACCAAAATCTGTGCCAGAGAGCTCTGAATGTCCCAAAATCATTTGTAGCCTAAAAGGGGCATTATCCCACACCCTTGACGCCTGAAATTCCCAAAAATATTTTTGGCACAAAAATGCATCCTACACCCCTGAAAGTTCAGAATATGTTAGCAGCCCAAAAAAGGCCTTAAAATGCATCTTAGTCCTGCAAAAATGTTGAAAACTTTGGAGGCCCAAAAAAGGGGTTTACAGGCATCCTAGACCCCCTAAAGTCCAGAAAATGTTGGTTGACCAAAAACTGTGCCAGAGAACTCTGAATGTCCCAAAATCATTTGTAGCCTGTAAGAGGCATTAACCCGCATCCTAGACCACTGAAATTCCCAGAAATCGTTTTGGCAAGAAAAGTGCATCCTTCACACCTGACAGTTCAGAATATGTTAGTATCCCAAAAAAGGCCTTAAAATGCATCTTAGGCCTGCAAAAATGTTGAAAACTTTGGAGGCCCAAAAAAGGGGTTTACAGGCATCCTAGACCCCCTAAAGTCCAGAAAATGTTGGTTGACCAAAAACTGTGCCAGAGAGCTCTGAATGTCCCAAAATCATTTGTAGCCTAAAAGGGGCATTATCCCACACCCTTGACGCCTGAAATTCCCAAAAATATTTTTGACACAAAAATGCATCCTACACACCTGAACGTTCAGAATATGTTAGCAGCCCAAAAAAGGCCTTAAAATGCCTGTTATGTCTGGAAAAACGTTGAACACTTTGGATGCCTAAAAAAGGGGTTTACAGGTATCCTAGACCCCCTAAAGTCCAGAAAATTTTGGTGGCCCAAAACTGTGCCAGAGAGCTCTGCATGTCCCAAAATCATTTGTAGCCTGAAAGGGGCATTAACCCGCATCCTAGACCACTGAAATTCCCAAAAATCGTTTTGGCAAGAAAAGTGCATCCTTCACACCTGACAGTTCAGAATATGTTAGCATCCCAAAAAAGGCCTTAAAATGCATCTTAGGCCTGCAAAAATGTTGAAAACTTTGGAGGCCCAAAAAAGGGGTTTACAGGCATCCTAGACCCCCTAAAGTCCAGAAAATGTTGGTTGACCAAAAACTGTGCCAGAGAGCTCTGAATGTCCCAAAATCATTTGTAGCCTAAAAAGGGCATTATCCCACACCCTTGACGCCTGAAATTCCCAAAAATATTTTTGGCACAAAAATGCATCCTACACCCCTGAAAGTTCAGAATATGTTAGCAGCCCAAAAAAGGCCTTAAAATGCATCTTAGGCCTGCAAAAATGTTGAAAACTTTGGAGGCCCAAAAAAGGGGTTTACAGGCATCCTAGACCCCCTAAAGTCCAGAAAATGTTGATTGCCCAAAAACTGTGCCAAAGAGCTCTGAATGTCCCAAAATCATTTGTAGCCAGAAAGGGGCATTAACCCAGACCCTTGATGCCTGAAATTCCCAAAAATACTTTTGGCAGAAAAATGCATCCTACACACCTGAACGTTCAGAATATGTTAGCAGCCCAAAAAAGGCCTTAAAATGCCTGTTATGTCTGGAAAAATGTTGAACACTTTGGAGGCCTAAAAAAGGGGTTTACAGGCATCCTAGACCCCCTAAAGTCCAGAAAATGTTGGTGGCCAAAAACTGTGCCAGAGAGCTCTGAATGTCCCAGAAACATTTGCAGCCTGAAAGGAGCATTAACACGCATCCTAGACCACTGAAATTCCCAAAAATAATTTTGACATGAAAAATGCATCCTACACCCCTGAAAGTTCAGAATATGTTAGCAGCCCAAAAAAGGCCTTAAAATGCCTTTTAGGCCTGCAAGAATGTTGAAAACTTTGGAGGTCAAAAAAAGGGGTTTACAGGTATCCTAGACCCCCTAAAGTCCAGAAAATTGTGGTGGCCCAAAACTGTGCCAGAGAGCTCTGCATGTCCCAAAATCATTTGTAGCCTGAAAGGGGCATTAACCCGCATCCTAGACCACTGAAATTCCCAAAAATCGTTTTGGCAAGAAAAGTGCATCCTTCACACCTGACAGTTCAGAATATGTTAGCATCCCAAAAAAGGCCTTAAAATGCATCTTAGGCCTGCAAAAATGTTGAAAACTTTGGAGGCCCAAAAAAGGGGTTTACAGGCATCCTAGACCCCCTAAAGTCCAGAAAATGTTGGTTGACCAAAAACTGTGCCAGAGAGCTCTGAATGTCCCAAAATCATTTGTAGCCTAAAAGGGGCATTATGCCACACCCTTGACGCCTGAAATTCCCAAAAATATTTTTGGCACAAAAATGCATCCTACACCCCTGAAAGTTCAGAATATGTTAGCAGCCCAAAAAAGGCCTTAAAATGCATCTTAGTCCTGCAAAAATGTTGAAAACTTTGGAGGCTCAAAAAAGGGGTTTACAGGCATCCTAGACCCCCTAAAGTCCAGAAAATGTTGGTTGCCCAAAAACTGTGCCAAAGAGCTCTGAATGTCCCAAAATCATTTGTAGCCAGAAAGGGGCATTAACCCACACCCTTGATGCCTGAAATTCCCAAAAATACTTTTGGCAGAAAAATGCATCATACACCCCTGAAAGTTCAGAATATGTTAGCCGCCCAAAAAAGGCCTTAAAATGCATCTTAGGCCTGCAAAAATGTTGAAAACTTTGGAGGCCCAAAAAAGGGGTTTAGAGGCATCCTAGACCCCCTAAAGTCCAGAAAATGTTGGTTGACCAAAAACTGTGCCAAAGAGCTCGGAATGTCCCAAAATCATTTGTAGCCTAAAAGGGGCATTATCCCACACCCTTGACGCCTGAAATTCCCAAAAATATTTTTGACACAAAAATGCATCCTACACACCTGAACGTTCAGAATATGTTAGCAGCCCAAAAAAGGCCCTAAAATGCCTGTTATGTCTGGAAAAATGTTGAACACTTTGGAGGCCTAAAAAAGGGGTTTACAGGCATCCTAGACCCCCTAAAGTCCAGAAAATGTTGGTGGCCAAAAACTGTGCCAGAGAGCTCTGAATGTCCCAGAAACATTTGCAGCCTGAAAGGAGCATTAACACGCATCCTAGACCACTGAAATTCCCAAAAATAATTTTGACATGAAAAATGCATCCTACACCCCTGAAAGTTCAGAATATGTTAGCAGCCCAAAAAAGACCTTAAAATGCCTTTTAGGCCTGCAAGAATGTTGAAAACTTTGGAGGTCAAAAAAAGGGGTTTACAGGTATCCTAGACCCCCTAAAGTCCAGAAAATTTTGGTGGCCCAAAACTGTGCCAGAGAGCTCTGCATGTCCCAAAATCATTTGTAGCCTGAAAGGGGCATTAACCCGCATCCTAGACCACTGAAATTCGCAAAAATCGTTTTGGCAAGAAAAGTGCATCCTTCACACCTGACAGTTCAGAATATGTTAGCATCCCAAAAAAGGCCTTAAAATGCATCTTAGGCCTGCAAAAATGTTGAAAACTTTGGAGGCCCAAAAAAGGGGTTTACAGGCATCCTAGACCTCCTAAAGTCCAGAAAATGTTGGTTGACCAAAAACTGTGCCAGAGAGCTCTGAATGTCCCAAAATCATTTGTAGCCTAAAAGGGGCATTATCCCACACCCTTGACGCCTGAAATTCCCAAAAATATTTTTGGCACAAAAATGCATCCTACACCCCTGAAAGTTCAGAATATGTTAGCAGCCCAAAAAAGGCCTTAAAATGCATCTTAGTCCTGCAAAAATGTTGAAAACTTTGGAGGCCCAAAAAAGGGGTTTACAGGCATCCTAGACCCCCTAAAGTCCAGAAAATGTTGGTTGCCCAAAAACTGTGCCAAAGAGCTCTGAATGTCCCAAAATCATTTGTAGCCAGAAAGGGGCATTAACCCACACCCTTGATGCCTGAAATTCCCAAAAATACTTTTGGCAGAAAAATGCATCCTACACCCCTGAAAGTTCAGAATATGTTAGCCGCCCAAAAAAGGCCTTAAAATGCATCTTAGGCCTGCAAAAATGTTGAAAACTTTGGAGGCCCAAAAAAGGGGTTTAGAGGCATCCTAGACCCCCTAAAGTCCAGAAAATGTTGGTTGACCAAAATCTGTGCCAGAGAGCTCTGAATGTCCCAAAATCATTTGTAGCCTAAAAGGGGCATTATCCCACACCCTTGACGCCTGAAATTCCCAAAAATATTTTTGGCACAAAAATGCATCCTACACCCCTGAAAGTTCAGAATATGTTAGCAGCCCAAAAAAGGCCTTAAAATGCATCTTAGTCCTGCAAAAATGTTGAAAACTTTGGAGGCCCAAAAAAGGGGTTTACAGGCATCCTAGACCCCCTAAAGTCCAGAAAATGTTGGTTGACCAAAAACTGTGCCAGAGAACTCTGAATGTCCCAAAATCATTTGTAGCCTGTAAGAGGCATTAACCCGCATCCTAGACCACTGAAATTCCCAGAAATCGTTTTGGCAAGAAAAGTGCATCCTTCACACCTGACAGTTCAGAATATGTTAGTATCCCAAAAAAGGCCTTAAAATGCATCTTAGGCCTGCAAAAATGTTGAAAACTTTGGAGGCCCAAAAAAGGGGTTTACAGGCATCCTAGACCCCCTAAAGTCCAGAAAATGTTGGTTGACCAAAAACTGTGCCAGAAAGCTCTGAATGTCCCAAAATCATTTGTAGCCTAAAAGGGGCATTATCCCACACCCTTGACGCCTGAAATTCCCAAAAATATTTTTGACACAAAAATGCATCCTACACACCTGAACGTTCAGAATATGTTAGCAGCCCAAAAAAGGCCTTAACATGCCTGTTATGTCTGGAAAAATGTTGAACACTTTGGATGCCTAAAAAAGGGGTTTACAGGTATCCTAGACCCCCTAAAGTCCAGAAAATTTTGGTGGCCCAAAACTGTGCCAGAGAGCTCTGCATGTCCCAAAATCATTTGTAGCCTGAAAGGGGCATTAACCCGCATCCTAGACCACTGAAATTCCCAAAAATCGTTTTGGCAAGAAAAGTGCATCCTTCACACCTGACAGTTCAGAATATGTTAGCATCCCAAAAAAGGCCTTAAAATGCATCTTAGGCCTGCAAAAATGTTGAAAACTTTGGAGGCCCAAAAAAGGGGTTTACAGGCATCCTAGACCCCCTAAAGTCCAGAAAATGTTGGTTGACCAAAAACTGTGCCAGAGAGCTCTGAATGTCCCAAAATCATTTGTAGCCTAAAAAGGGCATTATCCCACACCCTTGACGCCTGAAATTCCCAAAAATATTTTTGGCACAAAAATGCATCCTACACCCCTGAAAGTTCAGAATATGTTAGCAGCCCAAAAAAGGCCTTAAAATGCATCTTAGGCCTGCAAAAATGTTGAAAACTTTGGAGGCCCAAAAAAGGGGTTTACAGGCATCCTAGACCCCCTAAAGTCCAGAAAATGTTGATTGCCCAAAAACTGTGCCAAAGAGCTCTGAATGTCCCAAAATCATTTGTAGCCAGAAAGGGGCATTAACCCAGACCCTTGATGCCTGAAATTCCCAAAAATACTTTTGGCAGAAAAATGCATCCTACACACCTGAACGTTCAGAATATGTTAGCAGCCCAAAAAAGGCCTTAAAATGCCTGTTATGTCTGGAAAAATGTTGAACACTTTGGAGGCCTAAAAAAGGGGTTTACAGGCATCCTAGACCCCCTAAAGTCCAGAAAATGTTGGTGGCCAAAAACTGTGCCAGAGAGCTCTGAATGTCCCAGAAACATTTGCAGCCTGAAAGGAGCATTAACACGCATCCTAGACCACTGAAATTCCCAAAAATAATTTTGACATGAAAAATGCATCCTACACCCCTGAAAGTTCAGAATATGTTAGCAGCCCAAAAAAGGCCTTAAAATGCCTTTTAGGCCTGCAAGAATGTTGAAAACTTTGGAGGTCAAAAAAGGGGTTTACAGGTATCCTAGACCCCCTAAAGTCCAGAAAATTGTGGTGGCCCAAAACTGTGCCAGAGAGCTCTGCATGTCCCAAAATCATTTGTAGCCTGAAAGGGGCATTAACCCGCATCCTAGACCACTGAAATTCCCAAAAATCGTTTTGGCAAGAAAAGTGCATCCTTCACACCTGACAGTTCAGAATATGTTAGCATCCCAAAAAAGGCCTTAAAATGCATCTTAGGCCTGCAAAAATGTTGAAAACTTTGGAGGCCCAAAAAAGGGGTTTACAGGCATCCTAGACCCCCTAAAGTCCAGAAAATGTTGGTTGACCAAAAACTGTGCCAGAGAGCTCTGAATGTCCCAAAATCATTTGTAGCCTAAAAGGGGCATTATCCCACACCCTTGACGCCTGAAATTCCCAAAAATATTTTTGGCACAAAAATGCATCCTACACCCCTGAAAGTTCAGAATATGTTAGCAGCCCAAAAAAGGCCTTAAAATGCATCTTAGTCCTGCAAAAATGTTGAAAACTTTGGAGGCTCAAAAAAGGGGTTTACAGGCATCCTAGACCCCCTAAAGTCCAGAAAATGTTGGTTGCCCAAAAACTGTGCCAAAGAGCTCTGAATGTCCCAAAATCATTTGTAGCCAGAAAGGGGCATTAACCCACACCCTTGATGCCTGAAATTCCCAAAAATACTTTTGGCAGAAAAATGCATCATACACCCCTGAAAGTTCAGAATATGTTAGCCGCCCAAAAAAGGCCTTAAAATGCATCTTAGGCCTGCAAAAATGTTGAAAACTTTGGAGGCCCAAAAAAGGGGTTTAGAGGCATCCTAGACCCCCTAAAGTCCAGAAAATGTTGGTTGACCAAAAACTGTGCCAAAGAGCTCGGAATGTCCCAAAATCATTTGTAGCCTAAAAGGGGCATTATCCCACACCCTTGACGCCTGAAATTCCCAAAAATATTTTTGACACAAAAATGCATCCTACACACCTGAACGTTCAGAATATGTTAGCAGCCCAAAAAAGGCCTTAAATGCCTGTTATGTCTGGAAAAATGTTGAACACTTTGGAGGCCTAAAAAAGGGGTTTACAGGCATCCTAGACCCCCTAAAGCCCAGAAAATGTTGGTGGCCAAAAACTGTGCCAGAGAGCTCTGAATGTCCCAGAAACATTTGCAGCCTGAAAGGAGCATTAACCCGCATCCTAGACCACTGACATTCCCAAAAATAATTTTGACATGAAAAATGCATCCTACACCCCTGAAAGTTCAGAATATGTTAGCAGCCCAAAAAAGACCTTAAAATGCCTTTTAGGCCTGCAAGAATGTTGAAAACTTTGGAGGTCAAAAAAAGGGGTTTACAGGTATCCTAGACCCCCTAAAGTCCAGAAAATTTTGGTGGCCCAAAACTATGCCAGAGAGCTCTGCATGTCCCAAAATCATTTGTAGCCTGAAAGGGGCATTAACCCGCATCCTAGACCACTGAAATTCCCAAAAATCGTTTTGGCAAGAAAAGTGCATCCTTCACACCTGACAGTTCAGAATATGTTAGCATCCCAAAAAAGGCCTTAAAATGCATCTTAGGCCTGCAAAAATGTTGAAAACTTTGGAGGCCCAAAAAAGGGGTTTACAGGCATCCTAGACCCCCTAAAGTCCAGAAAATGTTGGTTGACCAAAAACTGTGCCAGAGAGCTCTGAATGTCCCAAAATCATTTGTAGCCTAAAAGGGGCATTATCCCACACCCTTGACGCCTGAAATTCCCAAAAATATTTTTGGCACAAAAATGCATCCTACACCCCTGAAAGTTCAGAATATGTTAGCAGCCCAAAAAAGGCCTTAAAATGCATCTTAGTCCTGCAAAAATGTTGAAAACTTTGGAGGCCCAAAAAAGGGGTTTACAGGCATCCTAGACCCCCTAAAGTCCAGAAAATGTTGGTTGCCCAAAAACTGTGCCAAAGAGCTCTGAATGTCCCAAAATCATTTGTAGCCAGAAAGGGGCATTAACCCACACCCTTGATGCCTGAAATTCCCAAAAATACTTTTGGCAGAAAAATGCATCCTACACCCCTGAAAGTTCAGAATATGTTAGCCGCCCATAAAAGGCCTTAAAATGCATCTTAGGCCTGCAAAAATGTTGAAAACTTTGGAGGCCCAAAAAAGGGGTTTACAGGCATCCTAGACCCCCTAAAGTCCAGAAAATGTTGGTTGACCAAAAACTGTGCCAGAGAGCTCTGAATGTCCCAAAATCATTTGTAGCCTAAAAGGGGCATTATCCCACACCCTTGACACCTGAAATTCCCAAAAATATTTTTGGCACAAAAATGCATCCTACACCCCTGAAAGTTCAGAATATGTTAGCAGCCCAAAAAAAGGCCTTAAAATGCATCTTAGTCCTGCAAAAATGTTGAAAACTTTGGAGGCCCAAAAAAGGGGTTTACAGGCATCCTAGACCCCCTAAAGGCCAGAAAATGTTGGTTGCCCAAAAACTGTGCCAAAGAGCTCTGAATGTCCCAAAATCATTTGTAGCCAGAAAGGGGCATTAACCCACACCCTTGATGCCTGAAATTCCCAAAAATACTTTTGGCAGAAAAATGCATCCTACACCCCTGAAAGTTCATAATATGTTAGCCGCCCAAAAAAGGCCTTAAAATGCATCTTAGGCCTGCAAAAATGTTTAAAACTTTGGAGGCCCAAAAAAGGGGTTTAGAGGCATCCTAGACCCCCTAAAGTCCAGAAAATGTTGGTTGACCAAAAACTGTGCCAGAGAGCTCTGAATGTCCCAAAATCATTTGTAGCCTAAAAGGGGCATTATCCCACACCCTTGACGCCTGAAATTCCCAAAAATATTTTTGACACAAAAATGCATCCTACACACCTGAACGTTCAGAATATGTTAGCAGCCCAAAAAAGGCCTTAAAATGCCTGTTATGTCTGGAAAAATGTTGAACACTTTGGAGGCCTAAAAAAGGGGTTTACAGGCATCCTAGACCCCCTAAAGTCCAGAAAATGTTGGTGGCCAAAAACTGTGCCAGAGAGCTCTGAATGTCCCAGAAACATTTGCAGCCTGAAAGGAGCATTAACCCGCATCCTAGACCACTGACATTCCCAAAAATAATTTTGACATGAAAAATGCATCCTACACCCCTGAAAGTTCAGAATATGTTAGCAGCCCAAAAAAGGCCTTAAAATGCATCTTAGTCCTGCAAAAATGTTGAAAACTTTGGAGGCCCAAAAAAGGGGTTTACAGGCATCCTAGACCCCCTAAAGTCCAGAAAATGTTGGTTGCCCTAAAACTGTGCCAAAGAGCTCTGAATGTCCCAAAATCATTTGTAGCCAGAAAGGGGCATTAACCCACACCCTTGATGCCTGAAATTCCCAAAAATACTTTTGGCAGAAAAATGCATCCTACACCCCTGAAAGTTCAGAATATGTTAGCATCCCAAAAAAGGCCTTAAAATGCATCTTAGGCCTGCAAAAATGTTGAAAACTTTGGAGGCCCAAAAAAGGGGTTTACAGGCATCCTAGACCCCCTAAAGTCCAGAAAATGTTGGTTGACCAAAAACTGTGCCAGAGAGCTCTGAATGTCCCAAAATCATTTGTAGCCAGAAAGGGGCATTAACCCACACCCTTGATGCCTGAAATTCCCAAAAATACTTTTGGCAGAAAAATGCATCCTACATACCTGAACGTTCAGAATATGTTAGCAACCCAAAAAAGGCCTTAAAATGCCTGTTATGTCTGGAAAAATGTTGAACACTTTGGAGGCCTAAAAAGGGGATTTACAGGCATCCTAGTCCCCCTAAAGTCCAGAAAATGTTGGTGGCCAAAAACTGTGCCAGAGAGCTCTGAATGTCCCAGAAACATTTGCAGCCTGAAAGGAGCATTAACCCGCATCCTAGACCACTGAAATTCCCAAAAATAATTTTGACATGAAAAATGCATCCTACACCCCTGAAAGTTCAGAATATGTTAGCAGCCCAAAAAAGGCCTTAAAATGCCTTTTAGGCCTGCAAGAATGTTGAAAACTTTGGAGGTCAAAAAAAGGGGTTTACAGGTATCCTAGACCCCCTAAAGTCCAGAAAATATTGGTGGCCCAAAACTGTGCCAGAGAGCTCTGCATGTCCCAAAATCATTTGTAGCCTGAAAGGGGCATTAACCTGCATCCTAGACCACTGAAATTCCCAAAAATCGTTTTGGCAAGAAAAGTGCATCCTTCACACCTGACAGTTCAGAATATGTTAGCATCCCAAAAAAGACCTTAAAATGCATCTTAGGCCTGCAAAAATGTTGAAAACTTTGGAGGCCCAAAAAAGGGGTTTACAGGCATCCTAGACCCCCTAAAGTCCAGAAAATGTTGGTTGACCAAAAACTGTGCCAGAGAGCTCTGAATGTCCCAAAATCATTTGTAGCCAGAAAGGGGCATTAACCCACACCCTTGATGCCTGAAATTCCCAAAAATACTCTTGGCAGAAAAATGCATCCTACACCCCTGAAAGTTCAGAATATGTTAGCCGCCCAAAAAAGGCCTTAAAATGCATCTTAGGCCTGCAAAAATGTTGAAAACTTTGGAGGCCCAAAAAAGGGGTTTACAGGTATCCTAGACCCCCTAAAGTCCAGAAAATGTTGGTGGCCAAAAACTGTGCCAGAGAGCTCTGAATGTCCCAGAAACATTTGCAGCCTGAAAGGAGCATTATCCCACACCCTTGACGCCTGAAATTCCCAAAAATATTTTTGACACAAAAATGCATCCTACACACCTGAACGTTCAGAATATGTTAGCAGCCCAAAAAAGGCCTCAAAATGCCTGTTATGTCTGGAAAAATGTTGAACACTTTGGAGGCCTAAAAAAGGGGTTTACAGGCATCCTAGACCCCCTAAAGTCCAGAAAATGTTGGTGGCCAAAAACTGTGCCAGAGAGCTCTGAATGTCCCAGAAACATTTGCAGCCTGAAAGGAGCATTAACCCGCATCCTAGACCACTGAAATTCCCAAAAATCGTTTTGGCAAGAAAAGTGCATCCTTCACACCTGACAGTTCAGAATATGTTAGCATCCCAAAAAAGGCCTTAAAATGCATCTTAGGCCTGAAAAAATGTTGAAAACTTTGGAGGCCCAAAAAAGGGGTTTACAGGCATCCTAGACCCCCTAAAGTCCAGAAAATGTTGGTTGACCAAAAACTGTGCCAGAGAGTTCTGAATGTCCCAAAATCATTTGTAGCCTAAAAGGGGCATTATCCCACACCCTTGACGCCTGAAATTCCCAAAAATATTTTTGGCACAAAAATGCATCCTACACCCCTGAAAGTTCAGAATATGTTAGCAGCCCAAAAAAGGCCTTAAAATGCATCTTAGTCCTGCAAAAATGTTGAAAACTTTGGAGGCCCAAAAAAGGGGTTTACAGGCATCCTAGACCCCCTAAAGTCCAGAAAAGGTTGGTTGCCCAAAAACTGTGCCAAAGAGCTCTGAATGTCCCAAAATCATTTGTAGCCAGAAAGGGGCATTAACCCACACCCTTGATGCCTGAAATTCCCAAAAATACTTTTGGCAGAAAAATGCATCCTACACCCCTGAAAGTTCAGAATATGTTAGCCGCCCAAAAAAGGCCTTAAAATGCATCTTAGGCCTGCAAAAATGTTGAAAACTTTGGAGGCCCAAAAAAGGGGTTTACAGGCATCCTAGATCCCCTAAAGTCCAGAAAATGTTGGTTGACCAAAAACTGTGCCAGAGAGCTCTGAATGTCCCAAAATCATTTGTAGCCTAAAAGGGGCATTATCCCACACCCTTGACGCCTGAAATTCCCAAAAATATTTTTGGCACAAAAATGCATCCTACACCCCTGAAAGTTCAGAATATGTTAGCAGCCCAAAAAAGGCCTTAAAATGCATCTTAGTCCTGCAAAAATGTTGAAAACTTTGGAGGCCCAAAAAAGGGGTTTACAGGTATCCTAGACCCCCTAAAGTCCAGAAAATGTTGGTTGCCCAAAAACTGTGCCAAAGAGCTCTGAATGTCCCAAAATCATTTGTAGCCAGAAAGGGGCATTAACCCACACCCTTGATGCCTGAAATTCCCAAAAATACTTTTGGCAGAAAAATGCATCCTACACCCCTGAAAGTTCAGAATATGTTAGCCGCCCAAAAAAGGCCTTAAAATGCATCTTAGGCCTGCAAAAATGTTGAAAACTTTGGAGGCCCAAAAAAGGGGTTTAGAGGCATCCTAGACCCCCTAAAGTCCAGAAAATGTTGGTTGACCAAAAACTGTGCCAGAGAGCTCTGAATGTCCCAAAATCATTTGTAGCCTAAAAGGGGCATTATCCCACACCCTTGACGCCTGAAATTCCCAAAAATATTTTTGACACAAAAATGCATCCTACACACCTGAACGTTCAGAATATGTTAGCAGCCCAAAAAAGGCCTTAAAATGCCTGTTATGTCTGGAAAAATGTTGAACACTTTGGAGGCCTAAAAAAGGGGTTTACAGGCATCCTAGACCCCCTAAAGTCCAGAAAATGTTGGTGGCCAAAAACTGTGCCAGAGAGCTCTGAATGTCCCAGAAACATTTGCAGCCTGAAAGGAGCATTAACCCGCATCCTAGACCACTGACATTCCCAAAAATAATTTTGACATGAAAAATGCATCCTACACCCCTGAAAGTTCAGAATATGTTAGCAGCCCAAAAAAGGCCTTAAAATGCCTTTTAGGCCTGCAAGAATGTTGAAAACTTTGGAGGTCAAAAAAAGGGGTTTACAGGTATCCTAGACCCCCTAAAGTCCAGAAAATTTTGGTGGCCCAAAACTGTGCCAGAGAGCTCTGCATGTCCCAAAATCATTTGTAGCCTGAAAGGGGCATTAACCCGCATCCTAGACCACTGAAATTCCCAAAAATCGTTTTGGCAAGAAAAGTGCATCCTTCACACCTGACAGTTCAGAATATGTTAGCATCCCAAAAAAGGCCTTAAAATGCATCTTAGGCCTGCAAAAATGTTGAAAACTTTGGAGGCCCAAAAAATGGGTTTACAGGCATCCTAGACCCCCTAAAGTCCAGAAAATGTTGGTTGACCAAAAACTGTGCCAGAGAGCTCTGAATGTCCCAAAATCATTTGTAGCCTAAAAGGGGCATTATCCCACACCCTTGACGCCTGAAATTCCCAAAAATATTTTTGGCACAAAAATGCATCCTACACCCCTGAAAGTTCAGAATATGTTAGCAGCCCAAAAAAGGCCTTAAAATGCATCTTAGTCCTGCAAAAATGTTGAAAACTTTGGAGGCCCAAAAAAGGGGTTTACAGGCATCCTAGACCCCCTAAAGTCCAGAAAATGTTGGTTGCCCAAAAACTGTGCCAAAGAGCTCTGAATGTCCCAAAATCATTTGTAGCCAGAAAGGGGCATTAACCCACACCCTTGATGCCTGAAATTCCCAAAAAATACTTTTGGCAGAAAAATGCATCCTACACCCCTGAAAGTTCAGAATATGTTAGCCGCCCAAAAAAGGCCTTAAAATGCATCTTAGGCCTGCAAAAATGTTGAAAACATTGGAGGCCCAAAAAAGGGGTTTACAGGCATCCTAGACCCCCTAAAGTCCAGAAAATGTTGGTTGACCAAAAACTGTGCCAGAGAGCTCTGAATGTCCCAAAATCATTTGTAGCCTAAAAGGGGCATTATCCCACACCCTTGACGCCTGAAATTCCCAAAAATATTTTTGGCACAAAAATGCATCCTACACCCCTGAAAGTTCAGAATATGTTAGCAGCCCAAAAAAGGCCTTAAAATGCATCTTAGTCCTGCAAAAATGTTGAAAACTTTGGAGGCCCAAAAAAGGGGTTTACAGGCATCCTAGACCCCCTAAAGTCCAGAAAATGTTGGTTGCCCAAAAACTGTGCCAAAGAGCTCTGAATGTCCCAAAATCATTTGTAGCCAGAAAGGGGCATTAACCCACACCCTTGATGCCTGAAATTCCCAAAAATACTTTTGGCAGAAAAATGCATCCTACACCCCTGAAAGTTCAGAATATGTTAGCCGCCCAAAAAAGGCCTTAAAATGCATCTTAGGCCTGCAAAAATGTTGAAAACTTTGGAGGCCCAAAAAAGGGGTTTAGAGACATCCTAGACCCCCTAAAGTCCAGAAAATGTTGGTTGACCAAAAACTGTGCCAGAGAGCTCTGAATGTCCCAAAATCATTTGTAGCCTAAAAGGGGCATTATCCCACACCCTTGACGCCTGAAATTCCCAAAAATATTTTTGACACAAAAATGCATCCTACACACCTGAACGTTCAGAATATGTTAGCAGCCCAAAAAAGGCCTTAAAATGCCTGTTATGTCTGGAAAAATGTTGAACACTTTGGAGGCCTAAAAAAGGGGTTTACAGGCATCCTAGACCCCCTAAAGTCCAGAAAATGTTGGTGGCCAAAAACTGTGCCAGAGAGCTCTGAATGTCCCAGAAACATTTGCAGCCTGAAAGGAGCATTAACCCGCATCCTAGACCACTGACATTCCCAAAAATAATTTTGACATGAAAAATGCATCCTACACCCCTGAAAGTTCAGAATATGTTAGCAGCCCAAAAAAGGCCTTAAAATGCCTTTTAGGCCTGCAAGAATGTTGAAAACTTTGGAGGTCAAAAAAAGGGGTTTACAGGTATCCTAGACCCCCTAAAGTCCAGAAAATTTTGGTGGCCCAAAACTGTGCCAGAGAGCTCTGCATGTCCCAAAATCATTTGTAGCCTAAAAGGGGCATTATCCCACACCCTTGACGCCTGAAATTCCCAAAAATATTTTTGGCACAAAAATGCATCCTACACCCCTGAAAGTTCAGAATATGTTAGCAGCCCAAAAAAGGCCTTAAAATGCATCTTAGTCCTGCAAAAATGTTGAAAACTTTGGAGGCCCAAAAAAGGGGTTTACAGGCATCCTAGACCCCCTAAAGTCCAGAAAATGTTGGTTGCCCAAAAACTGTGCCAAAGAGCTCTGAATGTCCCAAAATCATTTGTAGCCAGAAAGGGGCATTAACCCACACCCTTGATGCCTGAAATTCCCAAAAATACTTTTGGCAGAAAAATGCATCCTACACCCCTGAAAGTTCAGAATATGTTAGCTGCCCAAAAAAGGCCTTAAAATGCATCTTAGGCCTGCAAAAATGTTGAAAACTTTGGAGGCCCAAAAAAGGGGTTTAGAGGCATCCTAGACCCCCTAAAGTCCAGAAAATGTTGGTTGACCAAAAACTGTGCCAGAGAGCTCTGAATGTCCCAAAATCATTTGGAGCCTAAAAGGGGCATTATCCCACACCCTTGACGCCTGAAATTCCCAAAAATATTTTTGACACAAAAATGCATCCTACACACCTGAACGTTCAGAATATGTTAGCAGCCCAAAAAAGGCCTTAAAATGCCTGTTATGTCTGGAAAAATGTTGAACACTTTGGAGGCCTAAAAAAGGGGTTTACAGGCATCCTAGACCCCCTAAAGTCCAGAAAATGTTGGTGGCCAAAAACTGTGCCAGAGAGCTCTGAATGTCCCAGAAACATTTGCAGCTTGAAAGGAGCATTAACCCGCATCCTAGACCACTGACATTCCCAAAAATATTTTTGGCACAAAAATGCATCCTACACCCCTGAAAGTTCAGAATATGTTAGCAGCCCAAAAAAGGCCTTAAAATGCATCTTAGTCCTGCAAAAATGTTGAAAACTTTGGAGGCCCAAAAAAGGGGTTTACAGGCATCCTAGACCCCCTAAAGTCCAGAAAATGTTGGTTGCCCAAAAACTGTGCCAAAGAGCTCTGAATGTCCCAAAATCATTTGTAGCCAGAAAGGGGCATTAACCCACACCCTTGATGCCTGAAATTCCCAAAAATACTTTTGGCAGAAAAATGCATCCTACACCCCTGAAAGTTCAGAATATGTTAGCCGCCCAAAAAAGGCCTTAAAATGCATTTTAGGCCTGCAGAAATGTTGAAAACTTTGGAGGCCCAAAAAAGGGGTTTAGAGGCATCCTAGACCCCCTAAAGTCCAGAAAATGTTGGTTGACCAAAAACTGTGCCAGAGAGCTCTGAATGTCCCAAAATCATTTGTAGCCTAAAAGGGGCATTATCCCACACCCTTGACGCCTGAAATTCCCAAAAATATTTTTGACACAAAAATGCATCCTACACACCTGAACGTTCAGAATATGTTAGCAGCCCAAAAAAGGCCTTAAAATGCCTGTTATGTCTGGAAAAATGTTGAACACTTTGGAGGCCTAAAAAAGGGGTTTACAGGCATCCTAGACCCCCTAAAGTCCAGAAAATGTTGGTTGACCAAAAACTGTGCCAGAGAGCTCTGAATGTCCCAAAATCATTTGTAGCCTAAAAGGGGCATTATCCCACACCCTTGACGCCTGAAATTCCCAAAAATGTTTTTGACACAAAAATGCATCCTACACACCTGAACGTTCAGAATATGTTAGCAGCCCAAAAAAGGCCTTAAAATGCCTGTTATGTCTGGAAAAATGTTGAACACTTTGGAGGCCTAAAAAAGGGGTTTACAGGCATCCTAGACCCCCTAAAGTCCAGGAAATGTTGGTGGCCAAAAACTGTGCCAGAGAGCTCTGAATGTCCCAGAAACATTTGCAGCCTGAAAGGAGCATTAACCCGCATCCTAGACCACTGAAATTCCCAAAAATAATTTTGACATGAAAAATGCATCCTACACACCCTGAAAGTTCAGAATATGTTAGCAGCCCAAAAAAGGCCTTAAAATGCCTTTTAGGCCTGCAAGAATGTTGAAAACTTTGGAGGTCAAAAAAAGGGGTTTACAGGTATCCTAGACCCCCTAAAGTCCAGAAAATTTTGGTGGCCCAAAACTGTGCCAGAGAGCTCTGCATGTCCCAAAATCATTTGTAGCCTGAAAGGGGCATTAACCCGCATCCTAGACCACTGAAATTCCCAAAAATCGTTTTGGCAAGAAAAGTGCATCCTTCACACCTGACAGTTCAGAATATGTTAGCATCCCAAAAAAGGCCTTAAAATGCATCTTAGGCCTGCAAAAATGTTGAAAACTTTGGAGGCCCAAAAAAGGGGTTTACAGGCATCCTAGACCCCCTAAAGTCCAGAAAATGTTGGTTGACCAAAAACTGTGCCAGAGAGCTCTGAATGTCCCAAAATCATGTGTAGCCTAAAAGGGGCATTATCCCACACCCTTGACGCCTGAAATTCCCAAAAATATTTTTGGCACAAAAATGCATCCTACACCCCTGAAAGTTCAGAATATGTTAGCAGCCCAAAAAAGGCCTTAAAATGCATCTTAGTCCTGCAAAAATGTTGAAAACTTTGGAGGCCCAAAAAAGGGGTTTACAGGCATCCTAGACCCCCTAAAGTCCAGAAAATGTTGGTTGCCCAAAAACTGTGCCAAAGAGCTCTGAATGTCCCAAAATCATGTGTAGCCAGAAAGGGGTATTAACCCACACCCTTGATGCCTGAAATTCCCAAAAATACTTTTGGCAGAAAAATGCATCCTACACCCCTGAAAGTTCAGAATATGTTAGCCGCACAAAAAAGGCCTTAAAATGCATCTTAGGCCTGCAAAAATGTTGAAAACTTTGGAGGCCCAAAAAAGGGGTTTAGAGGTATCCTAGACCCCCTAAAGTCCAGAAAATGTTGGTTGACCAAAAACTGTGCCAGAGAGCTCTGAATGTCCCAAAATCATTTGTAGCCTAAAAGGGGCATTATCCCACACCCTTGACGCCTGAAATTCCCAAAAATATTTTTGACACAAAAATGCATCCTACACACCTGAACGTTCAGAATATGTTAGCAGCCCAAAAAAGGCCTTAAAATGCCTGTTATGTCTGGAAAAATGTTGAACACTTTGGAGGCCTAAAACAGGGGTTTACAGGCATCCTAGACCCCCTAAAGTCCAGAAAATGTTGGTGGCCAAAAACTGTGCCATTGAGCTCTGAATGTCCCAGAAACATTTGCAGCCTGAAAGGAGCATTAACCCGCATCCTAGACCACTGAAATTCCCAAAAATAATTTTGACATGAAAAATGCATCCTACACCCCTGAAAGTTCAGAATATGTTAGCAACCAAAAAAGGCCTTAAAATGCCTTTTAGGCCTGCAAGAATGTTGAAAACCTTGGAGGTCAAAAAAAGGGGTTTACAGGTATCCTAGACCCCCTAAAGTCCAGAAAATTTTGGTGGCCCAAAACTGTGCCAGAGAGCTCTGCATGTCCCAAAATCATTTGTAGCCTGAAAGGGGCATTAACCCGCATCCTAGACCACTGAAATTCCCAAAAATCGTTTTGGCAAGAAAACTGCATCCTTCACACCTGACAGTTCAGAATATGTTAGCATCCCAAAAAAGGCCTTAAAATGCATCTTAGGCCTGCAAAAATGTTGAAAACTTTGGAGGCCCAAAAAAGGGGTTTACAGGCATCCTAGACCCCCTAAAGTCCAGAAAATGTTGGTTGACCAAAAACTGTGCCAGAGAGCTCTGAATGTCCCAAAATCGTGTGTAGCCTAAAAGGGGCATTATCCCACACCCTTGACGCCTGAAATTCCCAAAAATATTTTTGGCACAAAAATGCATCCTACACCCCTGAAAGTTCAGAATATGTTAGCAGCCCAAAAAAGGCCTTAAAATGCATCTTAGTCCTGCAAAAATGTTGAAAACTTTGGAGGCCCAAAAAAGGGGTTTACAGGCATCCTAGACCCCCTAAAGTCCAGAAAATGTTGGTTGCCCAAAAACTGTGCCAAAGAGCTCTGAATGTCCCAAAATCATTTGTAGCCAGAAAGGGGTATTAACCCACACCCTTGATGCCTGAAATTCCCAAAAATACTTTTGGCAGAAAAATGCATCCTACACCCCTGAAAGTTCAGAATATGTTAGCCGCACAAAAAAGGCCTTAAAATGCATCTTAGGCCTGCAAAAATGTTGAAAACTTTGGAGGCCCAAAAAAGGGGTTTAGAGGTATCCTAGACCCCCTAAAGTCCAGAAAATGTTGGTTGACCAAAAACTGTGCCAGAGAGCTCTGAATGTCCCAAAATCATTTGTAGCCTAAAAGGGGCATTATCCCACACCCTTGACGCCTGAAATTCCCAAAAATATTTTTGACACAAAAATGCATCCTACACACCTGAACGTTCAGAATATGTTAGCAGCCCAAAAAAGGCCTTAAAATGCCTGTTATGTCTGGAAAAATGTTGAACACTTTGGAGGCCTAAAAAAGGGATTTACAGGCATCCTAGACCCCCTAAAGTCCAGAAAATGTTGGTGGCCAAAAACTGTGCCATTGAGCTCTGAATGTCCCAGAAACATTTGCAGCCTGAAAGGAGCATTAACCCGCATCCTAGACCACTGAAATTCCCAAAAATAATTTTGACATGAAAAATGCATCCTACACCCCTGAAAGTTCAGAATATGTTAGCAACCAAAAAAGGCCTTAAAATGCCTTTTAGGCCTGCAAGAATGTTGAAAACTTTGGAGGTCAAAAAAAGGGGTTTACAGGTATCCTAGACCCCCTAAAGTCCAGAAAATTGTGGTGGCCCAAAACTGTGCCAGAGAGCTCTGCATGTCCCAAAATCATTTGTAGCCTGAAAGGGGCATTAACCCGCATCCTAGACCACTGAAATTCCCAAAAATCGTTTTGGCAAGAAAAGTGCATCCTTCACACCTGACAGTTCAGAATATGTTAGCATCCCAAAAAAGGCCTTAAAATGCATCTTAGGCCTGCAAAAATGTTGAAAACTTTGGAGGCCCAAAAAAGGGGTTTACAGGCATCCTAGACCCCCTAAAGTCCAGAAAATGTTGGTTGACCAAAAACTGTGCCAGAGAGCTCTGAATGTCCCAAAATCATTTGTAGCCTAAAAGGGGCATTATCCCACACCCTTGACGCCTGAAATCCCCAAAAATATTTTTGGCACAAAAATGCATCCTACACCCCTGAAAGTTCAGAATATGTTAGCAGCCCAAAAAAGGCCTTAAAATGCATCTTAGTCCTGCAAAAATGTTGAAAACTTTGGAGGCCCAAAAAAGGGGTTTACAGGCATCCTAGTCCCCCTAAAGTCCAGAAAATGTTGGTTGCCCAAAAACTGTGCCAAAGAGCTCTGAATGTCCCAAAATCATTTGTAGCCAGAAAGGGGCATTAACTCACACCCTTGATGCCTGAAATTCCCAAAAATACTTTTGGCAGAAAAATGCATCCTACACCCCTGAAAGTTCAGAATATGTTAGCCGCCCAAAAAAGGCCTTAAAATGCATCTTAGGCCTGCAAAAATGTTGAAAACTTTGGAGGCCCAAAAAAGGGGTTTAGAGACATCCTAGACCCCCTAAAGTCCAGAAAATGTTGGTTGACCAAAAACTGTGCCAGAGAGCTCTGAATGTCCCAAAATCATTTGTAGCCTAAAAGGGGCATTATCCCACACCCTTGACGCCTGAAATTCCCAAAAATATTTTTGACACAAAAATGCATCCTACACACCTGAACGTTCAGAATATGTTAGCAGCCCAAAAAAGGCCTTAAAATGCCTGTTATGTCTGGAAAAATGTTGAACACTTTGGAGGCCTAAAAAAGGGGTTTACAGGCATCCTAGACCCCCTAAAGTCCAGAAAATGTTGGTGGCCAAAAACTGTGCCAGAGAGCTCTGAATGTCCCAGAAACATTTGCAGCCTGAAAGGAGCATTAACCCGCATCCTAGACCACTGACATTCCCAAAAATAATTTTGACATGAAAAATGCATCCTACACCCCTGAAAGTTCAGAATATGTTAGCAGCCCAAAAAAGGCCTTAAAATGCCTTTTAGGCCTGCAAGAATGTTGAAAACTTTGGAGGTCAAAAAAAGGGGTTTACAGGTATCCTAGACCCCCTAAAGTCCAGAAAATTTTGGTGGCCCAAAACTGTGCCAGAGAGCTCTGCATGTCCCAAAATCATTTGTAGCCTAAAAGGGGCATTATCCCACACCCTTGACGCCTGAAATTCCCAAAAATATTTTTGGCACAAAAATGCATCCTACACCCCTGAAAGTTCAGAATATGTTAGCAGCCCAAAAAAGGCCTTAAAATGCATCTTAGTCCTGCAAAAATGTTGAAAACTTTGGAGGCCCAAAAAAGGGGTTTACAGGCATCCTAGACCCCCTAAAGTCCAGAAAATGTTGGTTGCCCAAAAACTGTGCCAAAGAGCTCTGAATGTCCCAAAATCATTTGTAGCCAGAAAGGGGCATTAACCCACACCCTTGATGCCTGAAATTCCCAAAAATACTTTTGGCAGAAAAATGCATCCTACACCCCTGAAAGTTCAGAATATGTTAGCTGCCCAAAAAAGGCCTTAAAATGCATCTTAGGCCTGCAAAAATGTTGAAAACTTTGGAGGCCCAAAAAAGGGGTTTAGAGGCATCCTAGACCCCCTAAAGTCCAGAAAATGTTGGTTGACCAAAAACTGTGCCAGAGAGCTCTGAATGTCCCAAAATCATTTGGAGCCTAAAAGGGGCATTATCCCACACCCTTGACGCCTGAAATTCCCAAAAATATTTTTGACACAAAAATGCATCCTACACACCTGAACGTTCAGAATATGTTAGCAGCCCAAAAAAGGCCTTAAAATGCCTGTTATGTCTGGAAAAATGTTGAACACTTTGGAGGCCTAAAAAAGGGGTTTACAGGCATCCTAGACCCCCTAAAGTCCAGAAAATGTTGGTGGCCAAAAACTGTGCCAGAGAGCTCTGAATGTCCCAGAAACATTTGCAGCTTGAAAGGAGCATTAACCCGCATCCTAGACCACTGACATTCCCAAAAATATTTTTGGCACAAAAATGCATCCTACACCCCTGAAAGTTCAGAATATGTTAGCAGCCCAAAAAAGGCCTTAAAATGCATCTTAGTCCTGCAAAAATGTTGAAAACTTTGGAGGCCCAAAAAAGGGGTTTACAGGCATCCTAGACCCCCTAAAGTCCAGAAAATGTTGGTTGCCCAAAAACTGTGCCAAAGAGCTCTGAATGTCCCAAAATCATTTGTAGCCAGAAAGGGGCATTAACCCACACCCTTGATGCCTGAAATTCCCAAAAATACTTTTGGCAGAAAAATGCATCCTACACCCCTGAAAGTTCAGAATATGTTAGCCGCCCAAAAAAGGCCTTAAAATGCATTTTAGGCCTGCAGAAATGTTGAAAACTTTGGAGGCCCAAAAAAGGGGTTTAGAGGCATCCTAGACCCCCTAAAGTCCAGAAAATGTTGGTTGACCAAAAACTGTGCCAGAGAGCTCTGAATGTCCCAAAATCATTTGTAGCCTAAAAGGGGCATTATCCCACACCCTTGACGCCTGAAATTCCCAAAAATATTTTTGACACAAAAATGCATCCTACACACCTGAACGTTCAGAATATGTTAGCAGCCCAAAAAAGGCCTTAAAATGCCTGTTATGTCTGGAAAAATGTTGAACACTTTGGAGGCCTAAAAAAGGGGTTTACAGGCATCCTAGACCCCCTAAAGTCCAGAAAATGTTGGTTGACCAAAAACTGTGCCAGAGAGCTCTGAATGTCCCAAAATCATTTGTAGCCTAAAAGGGGCATTATCCCACACCCTTGACGCCTGAAATTCCCAAAAATGTTTTTGACACAAAAATGCATCCTACACACCTGAACGTTCAGAATATGTTAGCAGCCCAAAAAAGGCCTTAAAATGCCTGTTATGTCTGGAAAAATGTTGAACACTTTGGAGGCCTAAAAAAGGGGTTTACAGGCATCCTAGACCCCCTAAAGTCCAGGAAATGTTGGTGGCCAAAAACTGTGCCAGAGAGCTCTGAATGTCCCAGAAACATTTGCAGCCTGAAAGGAGCATTAACCCGCATCCTAGACCACTGAAATTCCCAAAAATAATTTTGACATGAAAAATGCATCCTACACACCCTGAAAGTTCAGAATATGTTAGCAGCCCAAAAAAGGCCTTAAAATGCCTTTTAGGCCTGCAAGAATGTTGAAAACTTTGGAGGTCAAAAAAAGGGGTTTACAGGTATCCTAGACCCCCTAAAGTCCAGAAAATTTTGGTGGCCCAAAACTGTGCCAGAGAGCTCTGCATGTCCCAAAATCATTTGTAGCCTGAAAGGGGCATTAACCCGCATCCTAGACCACTGAAATTCCCAAAAATCGTTTTGGCAAGAAAAGTGCATCCTTCACACCTGACAGTTCAGAATATGTTAGCATCCCAAAAAAGGCCTTAAAATGCATCTTAGGCCTGCAAAAATGTTGAAAACTTTGGAGGCCCAAAAAAGGGGTTTACAGGCATCCTAGACCCCCTAAAGTCCAGAAAATGTTGGTTGACCAAAAACTGTGCCAGAGAGCTCTGAATGTCCCAAAATCATGTGTAGCCTAAAAGGGGCATTATCCCACACCCTTGACGCCTGAAATTCCCAAAAATATTTTTGGCACAAAAATGCATCCTACACCCCTGAAAGTTCAGAATATGTTAGCAGCCCAAAAAAGGCCTTAAAATGCATCTTAGTCCTGCAAAAATGTTGAAAACTTTGGAGGCCCAAAAAAGGGGTTTACAGGCATCCTAGACCCCCTAAAGTCCAGAAAATGTTGGTTGCCCAAAAACTGTGCCAAAGAGCTCTGAATGTCCCAAAATCATGTGTAGCCAGAAAGGGGTATTAACCCACACCCTTGATGCCTGAAATTCCCAAAAATACTTTTGGCAGAAAAATGCATCCTACACCCCTGAAAGTTCAGAATATGTTAGCCGCACAAAAAAGGCCTTAAAATGCATCTTAGGCCTGCAAAAATGTTGAAAACTTTGGAGGCCCAAAAAAGGGGTTTAGAGGTATCCTAGACCCCCTAAAGTCCAGAAAATGTTGGTTGACCAAAAACTGTGCCAGAGAGCTCTGAATGTCCCAAAATCATTTGTAGCCTAAAAGGGGCATTATCCCACACCCTTGACGCCTGAAATTCCCAAAAATATTTTTGACACAAAAATGCATCCTACACACCTGAACGTTCAGAATATGTTAGCAGCCCAAAAAAGGCCTTAAAATGCCTGTTATGTCTGGAAAAATGTTGAACACTTTGGAGGCCTAAAACAGGGGTTTACAGGCATCCTAGACCCCCTAAAGTCCAGAAAATGTTGGTGGCCAAAAACTGTGCCATTGAGCTCTGAATGTCCCAGAAACATTTGCAGCCTGAAAGGAGCATTAACCCGCATCCTAGACCACTGAAATTCCCAAAAATAATTTTGACATGAAAAATGCATCCTACACCCCTGAAAGTTCAGAATATGTTAGCAACCAAAAAAGGCCTTAAAATGCCTTTTAGGCCTGCAAGAATGTTGAAAACCTTGGAGGTCAAAAAAAGGGGTTTACAGGTATCCTAGACCCCCTAAAGTCCAGAAAATTTTGGTGGCCCAAAACTGTGCCAGAGAGCTCTGCATGTCCCAAAATCATTTGTAGCCTGAAAGGGGCATTAACCCGCATCCTAGACCACTGAAATTCCCAAAAATCGTTTTGGCAAGAAAACTGCATCCTTCACACCTGACAGTTCAGAATATGTTAGCATCCCAAAAAAGGCCTTAAAATGCATCTTAGGCCTGCAAAAATGTTGAAAACTTTGGAGGCCCAAAAAAGGGGTTTACAGGCATCCTAGACCCCCTAAAGTCCAGAAAATGTTGGTTGACCAAAAACTGTGCCAGAGAGCTCTGAATGTCCCAAAATCGTGTGTAGCCTAAAAGGGGCATTATCCCACACCCTTGACGCCTGAAATTCCCAAAAATATTTTTGGCACAAAAATGCATCCTACACCCCTGAAAGTTCAGAATATGTTAGCAGCCCAAAAAAGGCCTTAAAATGCATCTTAGTCCTGCAAAAATGTTGAAAACTTTGGAGGCCCAAAAAAGGGGTTTACAGGCATCCTAGACCCCCTAAAGTCCAGAAAATGTTGGTTGCCCAAAAACTGTGCCAAAGAGCTCTGAATGTCCCAAAATCATTTGTAGCCAGAAAGGGGTATTAACCCACACCCTTGATGCCTGAAATTCCCAAAAATACTTTTGGCAGAAAAATGCATCCTACACCCCTGAAAGTTCAGAATATGTTAGCCGCACAAAAAAGGCCTTAAAATGCATCTTAGGCCTGCAAAAATGTTGAAAACTTTGGAGGCCCAAAAAAGGGGTTTAGAGGTATCCTAGACCCCCTAAAGTCCAGAAAATGTTGGTTGACCAAAAACTGTGCCAGAGAGCTCTGAATGTCCCAAAATCATTTGTAGCCTAAAAGGGGCATTATCCCACACCCTTGACGCCTGAAATTCCCAAAAATATTTTTGACACAAAAATGCATCCTACACACCTGAACGTTCAGAATATGTTAGCAGCCCAAAAAAGGCCTTAAAATGCCTGTTATGTCTGGAAAAATGTTGAACACTTTGGAGGCCTAAAAAAGGGATTTACAGGCATCCTAGACCCCCTAAAGTCCAGAAAATGTTGGTGGCCAAAAACTGTGCCATTGAGCTCTGAATGTCCCAGAAACATTTGCAGCCTGAAAGGAGCATTAACCCGCATCCTAGACCACTGAAATTCCCAAAAATAATTTTGACATGAAAAATGCATCCTACACCCCTGAAAGTTCAGAATATGTTAGCAACCAAAAAAGGCCTTAAAATGCCTTTTAGGCCTGCAAGAATGTTGAAAACTTTGGAGGTCAAAAAAAGGGGTTTACAGGTATCCTAGACCCCCTAAAGTCCAGAAAATTGTGGTGGCCCAAAACTGTGCCAGAGAGCTCTGCATGTCCCAAAATCATTTGTAGCCTGAAAGGGGCATTAACCCGCATCCTAGACCACTGAAATTCCCAAAAATCGTTTTGGCAAGAAAAGTGCATCCTTCACACCTGACAGTTCAGAATATGTTAGCATCCCAAAAAAGGCCTTAAAATGCATCTTAGGCCTGCAAAAATGTTGAAAACTTTGGAGGCCCAAAAAAGGGGTTTACAGGCATCCTAGACCCCCTAAAGTCCAGAAAATGTTGGTTGACCAAAAACTGTGCCAGAGAGCTCTGAATGTCCCAAAATCATTTGTAGCCTAAAAGGGGCATTATCCCACACCCTTGACGCCTGAAATCCCCAAAAATATTTTTGGCACAAAAATGCATCCTACACCCCTGAAAGTTCAGAATATGTTAGCAGCCCAAAAAAGGCCTTAAAATGCATCTTAGTCCTGCAAAAATGTTGAAAACTTTGGAGGCCCAAAAAAGGGGTTTACAGGCATCCTAGTCCCCCTAAAGTCCAGAAAATGTTGGTTGCCCAAAAACTGTGCCAAAGAGCTCTGAATGTCCCAAAATCATTTGTAGCCAGAAAGGGGCATTAACTCACACCCTTGATGCCTGAAATTCCCAAAAATACTTTTGGCAGAAAAATGCATCCTACACCCCTGAAAGTTCAGAATATGTTAGCCGCCCAAAAAAGGCCTTAAAATGCATCTTAGGCCTGCAAAAATGTTGAAAACTTTGGAGGCCCAAAAAAGGGGTTTAGAGGCATCCTAGACCCCCTAAAGTCCAGAAAATGTTGGTTGACCAAAACCTGTGCCAGAGAGCTCTGAATGTCCCAAAATCATTTGTAGCCTAAAAGGGGCATTATCCCACACCCTTGACGCCTGAAATTCCCAAAACAAATGTTGACACAAAAATTCATCCTACACACCTGAACGTTCAGAATATGTTAGCAGCCCAAAAAAGGCCTTAAAATGCCTGTTATGTCTGGAAAAATGTTGAACACTTTGGAGGCCTAAAAAGGGGTTTACTGGCATCCTAGACCCCCTAAAGTCCAGAAAATGTTGGTGGCCAAAAACTGTGCCAGAGAGCTCTGAATGTCCCAGAAACATTTGCAGCCTGAAAGGAGCATTAACCCGCATCCTAGACCACTGAAATTCCCAAAAATAATTTTGACATGAAAAATGCATCCTACACCCCTGAAAGTTCAGAATATGTTAGCAGCCCAAAAAAGGCCTTAAAATGCCTTTTAGGCCTGCAAGAATGTTGAAAACTTTGGAGGTCAAAAAAAGGGGTTTACAGGTATCCTAGACCCCCTAAAGTCCAGAAAATTTTGGTGGCCCAAAACTGTGCCAGAGAGCTCTGCATGTCCCAGAAACATTTGCAGCCTGAAAGGAGCATTAACCCGCATCCTAGACCACTGAAATTCCCAAAAATAATTTTGACATGAAAAATGCATCCTACACCCCTGAAAGTTCAGAATATGTTACCAGCCCAAAAAAGGCCTTAAAATGCCTTTTAGGCCTGCAAGAATGCTGAAAACTTTGGAGGTCAAAAAAAGGGGTTTACAGGTATCCTAGACCCCCTAAAGTCCAGAAAATTTTGGTGGCCCAAAACTGTGCCAGAGAGCTCTGCATGTCCCAAAATCATTTGTAGCCTGAAAGGGGCATTAACCCGCATCCTAGACCACTGAAATTCCCAAAAATCGTTTTGGCAAGAAAAGTGCATCCTTCACACCTGACAGTTCAGAATATGTTAGCATCCCAAAAAAGGCCTTAAAATGCATCTTAGGCCTGCAAAAATGTTGAAAACTTTGGAGGCCCAAAAAAGGGGTTTACAGGCATCCTAGACCCCCTAAAGTCCAGAAAATGTTGGTTGACCAAAAACTGTGCCAGAGAGCTCTGAATGTCCCAAAATCATTTGTAGCCTAAAAAGGGCATTATCCCACACCCTTGACGCCTGAAATTCCCAAAAATATTTTTGGCACAAAAATGCATCCTACACCCCTGAAAGTTCAGAATATGTTAGCAGCCCAAAAAAGGCCTTAAAATGCATCTTAGGCCTGCAAAAATGTTGAAAACTTTGGAGGCCCAAAAAAGGGGTTTACAGGCATCCTAGACCCCCTAAAGTCCAGAAAATGTTGGTTGCCCAAAAACTGTGCCAAAGAGCTCTGAATGTCCCAAAATCATTTGTAGCCAGAAAGGGGCATTAACCCACACCCTTGATGCCTGAAATTCCCAAAAATACTTTTGGCAGAAAAATGTATCCTACACACCTGAACGTTCAGAATATGTTAGCAACCCAAAAAAGGCCTTAAAATGCCTGTTATGTCTGGAAAAATGTTGAACACTTTGGAGGCCTAAAAAAGGGGTTTACAGGCATCCTAGACCCCCTAAAGTCCAGAAAATGTTGGTGGCCAAAAACTGTGCCAGAGAGCTCTGAATGTCCCAGAAACATTTGCAGCCTGAAAGGAGCATTAACCCGCATCCTAGACCACTGAAATTCCCAAAAATAATTTTGACATGAAAAATGCATCCTACATCCCTGAAAGTTCAGAATATGTTAGCAGCCCAAAAAAGGCCTTAAAATGCCTTTTAGGCCTGCAAGAATGTTGAAAACTTTGGAGGTCAAAAAAAGGGGTTTACAGGTATCCTAGACCCCCTAAAGTCCAGAAAATGTTGGTGGCCCAAAACTGTGCCAGAGAGCTCTGCATGTCCCAAAATCATTTGTAGCCTGAAAGGGGCATTAACCTGCATCCTAGACCACTGAAATTCCCAAAAATCGTTTTGGCAAGAAAAGTGCATCCTTCACACCTGACAGTTCAGAATATGTTAGCATCCCAAAAAAGACCTTAAAATGCATCTTAGGCCTGCAAAAATGTTGAAAACTTTGGAGGCCCAAAAAAGGGGTTTACAGGCATCCTAGACCCCCTAAAGTCCAGAAAATGTTGGTTGCCCAAAAACTGTGCCAAAGAGCTCTGAATGTCCCAAAATCATTTGTAGCCAGAAAGGGGCATTAACCCACACCCTTGATGCCTGAAATTCCCAAAAATACTTTTGGCAGAAAAATGCATCCTACACCCCTGAAAGTTCAGAATATGTTAGCCGCCCAAAAAAGGCCTTAAAATGCATTTTAGGCCTGCAGAAATGTTGAAAACTTTGGAGGCCCAAAAAAGGGGTTTAGAGGCATCCTAGACCCCCTAAAGTCCAGAAAATGTTGGTTGACCAAAAACTGTGCCAGAGAGCTCTGAATGTCCCAAAATCATTTGTAGCCTAAAAGGGGCATTATCCCACACCCTTGACGCCTGAAATTCCCAAAAATATTTTTGACACAAAAATGCATCCTACACACCTGAACGTTCAGAATATGTTAGCAGCCCAAAAAAGGCCTTAAAATGCCTGTTATGTCTGGAAAAATGTTGAACACTTTGGAGGCCTAAAAAAGGGTTTTACAGGCATCCTAGACCCCCTAAAGTCCAGAAAATGTTGGTTGACCAAAAACTGTGCCAGAGAGCTCTGAATGTCCCAAAATCATTTGTAGCCTAAAAGGGGCATTATCCCACACCCTTGACGCCTGAAATTCCCAAAAATGTTTTTGACACAAAAATGCATCCTACACACCTGAACGTTCAGAATATGTTAGCAGCCCAAAAAAGGCCTTAAAATGCCTGTTATGTCTGGAAAAATGTTGAACACTTTGGAGGCCTAAAAAAGGGGTTTACAGGCATCCTAGACCCCCTAAAGTCCAGGAAATGTTGGTGGCCAAAAACTGTGCCAGAGAGCTCTGAATGTCCCAGAAACATTTGCAGCCTGAAAGGAGCATTAACCCGCATCCTAGACCACTGAAATTCCCAAAAATAATTTTGACATGAAAAATGCATCCTACACACCCTGAAAGTTCAGAATATGTTAGCAGCCCAAAAAAGGCCTTAAAATGCCTTTTAGGCCTGCAAGAATGTTGAAAACTTTGGAGGTCAAAAAAAGGGGTTTACAGGTATCCTAGACCCCCTAAAGTCCAGAAAATTTTGGTGGCCCAAAACTGTGCCAGAGAGCTCTGCATGTCCCAAAATCATTTGTAGCCTGAAAGGGGCATTAACCCGCATCCTAGACCACTGAAATTCCCAAAAATCGTTTTGGCAAGAAAAGTGCATCCTTCACACCTGACAGTTCAGAATATGTTAGCATCCCAAAAAAGGCCTTAAAATGCATCTTAGGCCTGCAAAAATGTTGAAAACTTTGGAGGCCCAACAAAGGGGTTTACAGGCATCCTAGACCCCCTAAAGTCCAGAAAATGTTGGTTGACCAAAAACTGTGCCAGAGAGCTCTGAATGTCCCAAAATCATGTGTAGCCTAAAAGGGGCATTATCCCACACCCTTGACGCCTGAAATTCCCAAAAATATTTTTGGCACAAAAATGCATCCTACACCCCTGAAAGTTCAGAATATGTTAGCAGCCCAAAAAAGGCCTTAAAATGCATCTTAGTCCTGCAAAAATGTTGAAAACTTTGGAGGCCCAAAAAAGGGGTTTACAGGCATCCTAGACCCCCTAAAGTCCAGAAAATGTTGGTTGCCCAAAAACTGTGCCAAAGAGCTCTGAATGTCCCAAAATCATTTGTAGCCAGAAAGGGGTATTAACCCACACCCTTGATGCCTGAAATTCCCAAAAATACTTTTGGCAGAAAAATGCATCCTACACCCCTGAAAGTTCAGAATATGTTAGCCGCACAAAAAAGGCCTTAAAATGCATCTTAGGCCTGCAAAAATGTTGAAAACTTTGGAGGCCCAAAAAAGGGGTTTAGAGGTATCCTAGACCCCCTAAAGTCCAGAAAATGTTGGTTGACCAAAAACTGTGCCAGAGAGCTCTGAATGTCCCAAAATCATTTGTAGCCTAAAAGGGGCATTATCCCACACCCTTGACGCCTGAAATTCCCAAAAATATTTTTGACACAAAAATGCATCCTACACACCTGAACGTTCAGAATATGTTAGCAGCCCAAAAAAGGCCTTAAAATGCCTGTTATGTCTGGAAAAATGTTGAACACTTTGGAGGCCTAAAACAGGGGTTTACAGGCATCCTAGACCCCCTAAAGTCCAGAAAATGTTGGTGGCCAAAAACTGTGCCATTGAGCTCTGAATGTCCCAGAAACATTTGCAGCCTGAAAGGAGCATTAACCCGCATCCTAGACCACTGAAATTCCCAAAAATAATTTTGACATGAAAAATGCATCCTACACCCCTGAAAGTTCAGAATATGTTAGCAACCAAAAAAGGCCTTAAAATGCCTTTTAGGCCTGCAAGAATGTTGAAAACCTTGGAGGTCAAAAAAAGGGGTTTACAGGTATCCTAGACCCCCTAAAGTCCAGAAAATTTTGGTGGCCCAAAACTGTGCCAGAGAGCTCTGCATGTCCCAAAATCATTTGTAGCCTGAAAGGGGCATTAACCCGCATCCTAGACCACTGAAATTCCCAAAAATCGTTTTGGCAAGAAAACTGCATCCTTCACACCTGACAGTTCAGAATATGTTAGCATCCCAAAAAAGGCCTTAAAATGCATCTTAGGCCTGCAAAAATGTTGAAAACTTTGGAGGCCCAAAAAAGGGGTTTACAGGCATCCTAGACCCCCTAAAGTCCAGAAAATGTTGGTTGACCAAAAACTGTGCCAGAGAGCTCTGAATGTCCCAAAATCATGTGTAGCCTAAAAGGGGCATTATCCCACACCCTTGACGCCTGAAATTCCCAAAAATATTTTTGGCACAAAAATGCATCCTACACCCCTGAAAGTTCAGAATATGTTAGCAGCCCAAAAAAGGCCTTAAAATGCATCTTAGTCCTGCAAAAATGTTGAAAACTTTGGAGACCCAAAAAAGGGGTTTACAGGCATCCTAGACCCCCTAAAGTCCAGAAAATGTTGGTTGCCCAAAAACTGTGCCAAAGAGCTCTGAATGTCCCAAAATCATTTGTAGCCTAAAAGGGGCATTATCCCACACCCTTGACGCCTGAAATTCCCAAAAATATTTTTGACACAAAAATGCATCCTACACACCTGAACGTTCAGAATATGTTAGCAGCCCAAAAAAGGCCTTAAAATGCCTGTTATGTCTGGAAAAATGTTGAACACTTTGGAGGCCTAAAAAAGGGGTTTACAGGCATCCTAGACCCCCTAAAGTCCAGAAAATGTTGGTGGCCAAAAACTGTGCCATTGAGCTCTGAATGTCCCAGAAACATTTGCAGCCTGAAAGGAGCATTAACCCGCATCCTAGACCACTGAAATTCCCAAAAATAATTTTGACATGAAAAATGCATCCTACACCCCTGAAAGTTCAGAATATGTTAGCAACCAAAAAAGGCCTTAAAATGCCTTTTAGGCCTGCAAGAATGTTGAAAACTTTGGAGGTCAAAAAAAGGGGTTTACAGGTATCCTAGACCCCCTAAAGTCCAGAAAATTGTGGTGGCCCAAAACTGTGCCAGAGAGCTCTGCATGTCCCAAAATCATTTGTAGCCTGAAAGGGGCATTAACCCGCATCCTAGACCACTGAAATTCCCAAAAATCGTTTTGGCAAGAAAAGTGCATCCTTCACACCTGACAGTTCAGAATATGTTAGCATCCCAAAAAAGGCCTTAAAATGCATCTTAGGCCTGCAAAAATGTTGAAAACTTTGGAGGCCCAAAAAAGGGGTTTACAGGCATCCTAGACCCCCTAAAGTCCAGAAAATGTTGGTTGACCAAAAACTGTGCCAGAGAGCTCTGAATGTCCCAAAATCATTTGTAGCCTAAAAGGGGCATTATCCCACACCCTTGACGCCTGAAATCCCCAAAAATATTTTTGGCACAAAAATGCATCCTACACCCCTGAAAGTTCAGAATATGTTAGCAGCCCAAAAAAGGCCTTAAAATGCATCTTAGTCCTGCAAAAATGTTGAAAACTTTGGAGGCCCAAAAAAGGGGTTTACAGGCATCCTAGTCCCCCTAAAGTCCAGAAAATGTTGGTTGCCCAAAAACTGTGCCAAAGAGCTCTGAATGTCCCAAAATCATTTGTAGCCAGAAAGGGGCATTAACTCACACCCTTGATGCCTGAAATTCCCAAAAATACTTTTGGCAGAAAAATGCATCCTACACCCCTGAAAGTTCAGAATATGTTAGCCGCCCAAAAAAGGCCTTAAAATGCATCTTAGGCCTGCAAAAATGTTGAAAACTTTGGAGGCCCAAAAAAGGGGTTTAGAGGCATCCTAGACCCCCTAAAGTCCAGAAAATGTTGGTTGACCAAAACCTGTGCCAGAGAGCTCTGAATGTCCCAAAATCATTTGTAGCCTAAAAGGGGCATTATCCCACACCCTTGACGCCTGAAATTCCCAAAAAAAATGTTGACACAAAAATTCATCCTACACACCTGAACGTTCAGAATATGTTAGCAGCCCAAAAAAGGCCTTAAAATGCCTGTTATGTCTGGAAAAATGTTGAACACTTTGGAGGCCTAAAAAGGGGTTTACTGGCATCCTAGACCCCCTAAAGTCCAGAAAATGTTGGTGGCCAAAAACTGTGCCAGAGAGCTCTGAATGTCCCAGAAACATTTGCAGCCTGAAAGGAGCATTAACCCGCATCCTAGACCACTGAAATTCCCAAAAATAATTTTGACATGAAAAATGCATCCTACACCCCTGAAAGTTCAGAATATGTTAGCAGCCCAAAAAAGGCCTTAAAATGCCTTTTAGGCCTGCAAGAATGTTGAAAACTTTGGAGGTCAAAAAAAGGGGTTTACAGGTATCCTAGACCCCCTAAAGTCCAGAAAATTTTGGTGGCCCAAAACTGTGCCAGAGAGCTCTGCATGTCCCAGAAACATTTGCAGCCTGAAAGGAGCATTAACCCGCATCCTAGACCACTGAAATTCCCAAAAATAATTTTGACATGAAAAATGCATCCTACACCCCTGAAAGTTCAGAATATGTTACCAGCCCAAAAAAGGCCTTAAAATGCCTTTTAGGCCTGCAAGAATGCTGAAAACTTTGGAGGTCAAAAAAAGGGGTTTACAGGTATCCTAGACCCCCTAAAGTCCAGAAAATTTTGGTGGCCCAAAACTGTGCCAGAGAGCTCTGCATGTCCCAAAATCATTTGTAGCCTGAAAGGGGCATTAACCCGCATCCTAGACCACTGAAATTCCCAAAAATCGTTTTGGCAAGAAAAGTGCATCCTTCACACCTGACAGTTCAGAATATGTTAGCATCCCAAAAAAGGCCTTAAAATGCATCTTAGGCCTGCAAAAATGTTGAAAACTTTGGAGGCCCAAAAAAGGGGTTTACAGGCATCCTAGACCCCCTAAAGTCCAGAAAATGTTGGTTGACCAAAAACTGTGCCAGAGAGCTCTGAATGTCCCAAAATCATTTGTAGCCTAAAAAGGGCATTATCCCACACCCTTGACGCCTGAAATTCCCAAAAATATTTTTGGCACAAAAATGCATCCTACACCCCTGAAAGTTCAGAATATGTTAGCAGCCCAAAAAAGGCCTTAAAATGCATCTTAGGCCTGCAAAAATGTTGAAAACTTTGGAGGCCCAAAAAAGGGGTTTACAGGCATCCTAGACCCCCTAAAGTCCAGAAAATGTTGGTTGCCCAAAAACTGTGCCAAAGAGCTCTGAATGTCCCAAAATCATTTGTAGCCAGAAAGGGGCATTAACCCACACCCTTGATGCCTGAAATTCCCAAAAATACTTTTGGCAGAAAAATGTATCCTACACACCTGAACGTTCAGAATATGTTAGCAACCCAAAAAAGGCCTTAAAATGCCTGTTATGTCTGGAAAAATGTTGAACACTTTGGAGGCCTAAAAAAGGGGTTTACAGGCATCCTAGACCCCCTAAAGTCCAGAAAATGTTGGTGGCCAAAAACTGTGCCAGAGAGCTCTGAATGTCCCAGAAACATTTGCAGCCTGAAAGGAGCATTAACCCGCATCCTAGACCACTGAAATTCCCAAAAATAATTTTGACATGAAAAATGCATCCTACATCCCTGAAAGTTCAGAATATGTTAGCAGCCCAAAAAAGGCCTTAAAATGCCTTTTAGGCCTGCAAGAATGTTGAAAACTTTGGAGGTCAAAAAAAGGGGTTTACAGGTATCCTAGACCCCCTAAAGTCCAGAAAATGTTGGTGGCCCAAAACTGTGCCAGAGAGCTCTGCATGTCCCAAAATCATTTGTAGCCTGAAAGGGGCATTAACCTGCATCCTAGACCACTGAAATTCCCAAAAATCGTTTTGGCAAGAAAAGTGCATCCTTCACACCTGACAGTTCAGAATATGTTAGCATCCCAAAAAAGACCTTAAAATGCATCTTAGGCCTGCAAAAATGTTGAAAACTTTGGAGGCCCAAAAAAGGGGTTTACAGGCATCCTAGACCCCCTAAAGTCCAGAAAATGTTGGTTGACCAAAAACTGTGCCAGAGAGCTCTGAATGTCCCAAAATCATTTGTAGCCTAAAAAGGGCATTATCCCACACCCTTGACGCCTGAAATTCCCAAAAATATTTTTGGCACAAAAATGCATCCTACACCCCTGAAAGTTCAGAATATGTTAGCAGCCCAAAAAAGGCCTTAAAATGCATCTTAGGCCTGCAAAAATGTTGAAAACTTTGGAGGCCCAAAAAAGGGGTTTACAGGCATCCTAGACCCCCTAAAGTCCAGAAAATGTTGGTTGCCCAAAAACTGTGCCAAAGAGCTCTGAATGTCCCAAAATCATTTGTAGCCAGAAAGGGGCATTAACCCACACCCTTGATGCCTGAAATTCCCAAAAATACTTTTGGCAGAAAAATGTATCCTACACACCTGAACGTTCAGAATATGTTAGCAACCCAAAAAAGGCCTTAAAATGCCTGTTATGTCTGGAAAAATGTTGAACACTTTGGAGGCCTAAAAAAGGGGTTTACAGGCATCCTAGACCCCCTAAAGTCCAGAAAATGTTGGTGGCCAAAAACTGTGCCAGAGAGCTCTGAATGTCCCAGAAACATTTGCAGCCTGAAAGGAGCATTAACCCGCATCCTAGACCACTGAAATTCCCAAAAATAATTTTGACATGAAAAATGCATCCTACATCCCTGAAAGTTCAGAATATGTTAGCAGCCCAAAAAAGGCCTTAAAATGCCTTTTAGGCCTGCAAGAATGTTGAAAACTTTGGAGGTCAAAAAAAGGGGTTTACAGGTATCCTAGACCCCCTAAAGTCCAGAAAATGTTGGTGGCCCAAAACTGTGCCAGAGAGCTCTGCATGTCCCAAAATCATTTGTAGCCTGAAAGGGGCATTAACCTGCATCCTAGACCACTGAAATTCCCAAAAATCGTTTTGGCAAGAAAAGTGCATCCTTCACACCTGACAGTTCAGAATATGTTAGCATCCCAAAAAAGACCTTAAAATGCATCTTAGGCCTGCAAAAATGTTGAAAACTTTGGAGGCCCAAAAAAGGGGTTTACAGGCATCCTAGACCCCCTAAAGTCCAGAAAATGTTGGTTGACCAAAAACTGTGCCAGAGAGCTCTGAATGTCCCAAAATCATTTGTAGCCTAAAAGGGGCATTATCCCACACCCTTGACGCCTGAAATTCCCAAAAATATTTTTGGCACAAAAATGCATCCTACACCCCTGAAAGTTCAGAATATGTTAGCAGCCCAAAAAAGGCCTTAAAATGCATCTTAGTCCTGCAAAAATGTTGAAAACTTTGGAGGCCCAAAAAAGGGGTTTACAGGCATCCTAGACCCCCTAAAGTCCAGAAAATGTTGGTTGCCCAAAAACTGTGCCAAAGAGCTCTGAATGTCCCAAAATCATTTGTAGCCAGAAAGGGGCATTAACCCAGACCCTTGATGCCTGAAATTCCCAAAAATACTTTTGGCAGAAAAATGCATCCTACACACCTGAACGTTCAGAATATGTTAGCAGCCCAAAAAAGGCCTTAAAATGCCTGTTATGTCTGGAAAAATGTTGAACACTTTGGAGGCCTAAAAAAGGGGTTTACAGGCATCCTAGACCCCCTAAAGTCCAGAAAATGTTGGTGGCCAAAAACTGTGCCAGAGAGCTCTGAATGTCCCAGAAACATTTGCAGCTTGAAAGGAGCACTAACCCGCATCCTAGACCACTGAAATTCCCAAAAATAATTTTGACATGAAAAATGCATCCTACACCCCTGAAAGTTCAGAATATGTTAGCAGCCCAAAAAAGGCCTTAAAAAGCCTTTTAGGCCTGCAAGAATGTTGAAAACTTTGGAGGTCAAAAAAAGGGGTTTACAGGTATCCTAGACCCCCTAAAGTCCAGAAAATTGTGGTGGCCCAAAACTGTGCCAGAGAGCTCTGCATGTCCCAAAATCATTTGTAGCCTGAAAGGGGCATTAACCCGCATCCTAGACCACTGAAATTCCCAAAAATCGTTTTGGCAAGAAAAGTGCATCCTTCACACCTGACAGTTCAGAATATGTTAGCATCCCAAAAAAGGCCTTAAAATGCATCTTAGGCCTGCAAAAATGTTGAAAACTTTGGAGGCCCAAAAAAAGGGTTTACAGGCATCCTAGACCCCCTAAAGTCCAGAAAATGTTGGTTGACCAAAAACTGTGCCAGAGAGCTCTGAATGTCCCAAAATCATTTGTAGCCTAAAAGGGGCATTATCCCACACCCTTGACGCCTGAAATTCCCAAAAATATTTTTGGCACAAAAATGCATCCTACACCCCTGAAAGTTCAGAATATGTTAGCAGCCCAAAAAAGGCCTTAAAATGCATCTTAGTCCTGCAAAAATGTTGAAAACTTTGGAGGCCCAAAAAAGGGGTTTACAGGCATCCTAGACCCCCTAAAGTCCAGAAAATGTTGGTTGCCCAAAAACTGTGCCAAAGAGCTCTGAATGTCCCAAAATCATTTGTAGCCAGAAAGGGGCATTAACCCACACCCTTGATGCCTGAAATTCCCAAAAATACTTTTGGCAGAAAAATGCATCATACACCCCTGAAAGTTCAGAATATGTTAGCCGCCCAAAAAAGGCCTTAAAATGCATCTTAGGCCTGCAAAAATGTTGAAAACTTTGGAGGCCCAAAAAAGGGGTTTAGAGGCATCCTAGACCCCCTAAAGTCCAGAAAATGTTGGTTGACCAAAAACTGTGCCAAAGAGCTCGGAATGTCCCAGAAACATTTGCAGCCTGAAAGGAGCATTAACCCGCATCCTAGACCACTGAAATTCCCAAAAATAATTTTGACATGAAAAATGCATCCTACATCCCTGAAAGTTCAGAATATGTTAGCAGCCCAAAAAAGGCCTTAAAATGCCTTTTAGGCCTGCAAGAATGTTGAAAACTTTGGAGGTCAAAAAAAGGGGTTTACAGGTATCCTAGACCCCCTAAAGTCCAGAAAATGTTGGTGGCCCAAAACTGTGCCAGAGAGCTCTGCATGTCCCAAAATCATTTGTAGCCTGAAAGGGGCATTAACCTGCATCCTAGACCACTGAAATTCCCAAAAATCGTTTTGGCAAGAAAAGTGCATCCTTCACACCTGACAGTTCAGAATATGTTAGCATCCCAAAAAAGACCTTAAAATGCATCTTAGGCCTGCAAAAATGTTGAAAACTTTGGAGGCCCAAAAAAGGGGTTTACAGGCATCCTAGACCCCCTAAAGTCCAGAAAATGTTGGTTGACCAAAAACTGTGCCAGAGAGCTCTGAATGTCCCAAAATCATTTGTAGCCTAAAAGGGGCATTATCCCACACCCTTGACGCCTGAAATTCCCAAAAATATTTTTGGCACAAAAATGCATCCTACACCCCTGAAAGTTCAGAATATGTTAGCAGCCCAAAAAAGGCCTTAAAATGCATCTTAGTCCTGCAAAAATGTTGAAAACTTTGGAGGCCCAAAAAAGGGGTTTACAGGCATCCTAGACCCCCTAAAGTCCAGAAAATGTTGGTTGCCCAAAAACTGTGCCAAAGAGCTCTGAATGTCCCAAAATCATTTGTAGCCAGAAAGGGGCATTAACCCAGACCCTTGATGCCTGAAATTCCCAAAAATACTTTTGGCAGAAAAATGCATCCTACACACCTGAACGTTCAGAATATGTTAGCAGCCCAAAAAAGGCCTTAAAATGCCTGTTATGTCTGGAAAAATGTTGAACACTTTGGAGGCCTAAAAAAGGGGTTTACAGGCATCCTAGACCCCCTAAAGTCCAGAAAATGTTGGTGGCCAAAAACTGTGCCAGAGAGCTCTGAATGTCCCAGAAACATTTGCAGCTTGAAAGGAGCACTAACCCGCATCCTAGACCACTGAAATTCCCAAAAATAATTTTGACATGAAAAATGCATCCTACACCCCTGAAAGTTCAGAATATGTTAGCAGCCCAAAAAAGGCCTTAAAATGCCTTTTAGGCCTGCAAGAATGTTGAAAACTTTGGAGGTCAAAAAAAGGGGTTTACAGGTATCCTAGACCCCCTAAAGTCCAGAAAATTGTGGTGGCCCAAAACTGTGCCAGAGAGCTCTGCATGTCCCAAAATCATTTGTAGCCTGAAAGGGGCATTAACCCGCATCCTAGACCACTGAAATTCCCAAAAATCGTTTTGGCAAGAAAAGTGCATCCTTCACACCTGACAGTTCAGAATATGTTAGCATCCCAAAAAAGGCCTTAAAATGCATCTTAGGCCTGCAAAAATGTTGAAAACTTTGGAGGCCCAAAAAAGGGGTTTACAGGCATCCTAGACCCCCTAAAGTCCAGAAAATGTTGGTTGACCAAAAACTGTGCCAGAGAGCTCTGAATGTCCCAAAATCATTTGTAGCCTAAAAGGGGCATTATCCCACACCCTTGACGCCTGAAATTCCCAAAAATATTTTTGGCACAAAAATGCATCCTACACCCCTGAAAGTTCAGAATATGTTAGCAGCCCAAAAAAGGCCTTAAAATGCATCTTAGTCCTGCAAAAATGTTGAAAACTTTGGAGGCCCAAAAAAGGGGTTTACAGGCATCCTAGACCCCCTAAAGTCCAGAAAATGTTGGTTGCCCAAAAACTGTGCCAAAGAGCTCTGAATGTCCCAAAATCATTTGTAGCCAGAAAGGGGCATTAACCCACACCCTTGATGCCTGAAATTCCCAAAAATACTTTTGGCAGAAAAATGCATCATACACCCCTGAAAGTTCAGAATATGTTAGCCGCCCAAAAAAGGCCTTAAAATGCATCTTAGGCCTGCAAAAATGTTGAAAACTTTGGAGGCCCAAAAAAGGGGTTTAGAGGCATCCTAGACCCCCTAAAGTCCAGAAAATGTTGGTTGACCAAAAACTGTGCCAAAGAGCTCGGAATGTCCCAAAATCATTTGTAGCCTAAAAGGGGCATTATCCCACACCCTTGACGCCTGAAATTCCCAAAAATATTTTTGACACAAAAATGCATCCTACACACCTGAACGTTCAGAATATGTTAGCAGCCCAAAAAAGGCCTTAAATGCCTGTTATGTCTGGAAAAATGTTGAACACTTTGGAGGCCTAAAAAAGGGGTTTACAGGCATCCTAGACCCCCTAAAGCCCAGAAAATGTTGGTGGCCAAAAACTGTGCCAGAGAGCTCTGAATGTCCCAGAAACATTTGCAGCCTGAAAGGAGCATTAACCCGCATCCTAGACCACTGACATTCCCAAAAATAATTTTGACATGAAAAATGCATCCTACACCCCTGAAAGTTCAGAATATGTTAGCAGCCCAAAAAAGACCTTAAAATGCCTTTTAGGCCTGCAAGAATGTTGAAAACTTTGGAGGTCAAAAAAAGGGGTTTACAGGTATCCTAGACCCCCTAAAGTCCAGAAAATTTTGGTGGCCCAAAACTGTGCCAGAGAGCTCTGCATGTCCCAAAATCATTTGTAGCCTGAAAGGGGCATTAACCCGCATCCTAGACCACTGAAATTCCCAAAAATCGTTTTGGCAAGAAAAGTGCATCCTTCACACCTGACAGTTCAGAATATGTTAGCATCCCAAAAAAGGCCTTAAAATGCATCTTAGGCCTGCAAAAATGTTGAAAACTTTGGAGGCCCAAAAAAGGGGTTTACAGGCATCCTAGACCCCCTAAAGTCCAGAAAATGTTGGTTGACCAAAAACTGTGCCAGAGAGCTCTGAATGTCCCAAAATCATTTGTAGCCTAAAAGGGGCATTATCCCACACCCTTGACGCCTGAAATCCCCAAAAATATTTTTGGCACAAAAATGCATCCTACACCCCTGAAAGTTCAGAATATGTTAGCAGCCCAAAAAAGGCCTTAAAATGCATCTTAGTCCTGCAAAAATGTTGAAAACTTTGGAGGCCCAAAAAAGGGGTTTACAGGCATCCTAGTCCCCCTAAAGTCCAGAAAATGTTGGTTGCCCAAAAACTGTGCCAAAGAGCTCTGAATGTCCCAAAATCATTTGTAGCCAGAAAGGGGCATTAACTCACACCCTTGATGCCTGAAATTCCCAAAAATACTTTTGGCAGAAAAATGCATCCTACACCCCTGAAAGTTCAGAATATGTTAGCCGCCCAAAAAAGGCCTTAAAATGCATCTTAGGCCTGCAAAAATGTTGAAAACTTTGGAGGCCCAAAAAAGGGGTTTAGAGGCATCCTAGACCCCCTAAAGTCCTGAAAATGTTGGTTGACCAAAACCTGTGCCAGAGAGCTCTGAATGTCCCAAAATCATTTGTAGCCTAAAAGGGGCATTATCCCACACCCTTGACGCCTGAAATTCCCAAAAAAAATGTTGTCACAAAAATGCATCCTACACACCTGAACGTTCAGAATATGTTAGCAGCCCAAAAAAGGCCTTAAAATGCCTGTTATGTCTGGAAAAATGTTGAACACTTTGGAGGCCTAAAAAGGGGTTTACTGGCATCCTAGACCCCCTAAAGTCCAGAAAATGTTGGTGGCCAAAAACTGTGCCAGAGAGCTCTGAATGTCCCAGAAACATTTGCAGCCTGAAAGGAGCATTAACCCGCATCCTAGACCACTGAAATTCCCAAAAATAATTTTGACATGAAAAATGCATCCTACACCCCTGAAAGTTCAGAATATGTTAGCAGCCCAAAAAAGGCCTTAAAATGCCTTTTAGGCCTGCAAGAATGTTGAAAACTTTGGAGGTCAAAAAAAGGGGTTTACAGGTATCCTAGACCCCCTAAAGTCCAGAAAATTTTGGTGGCCCAAAACTGTGCCAGAGAGCTCTGCATGTCCCAGAAACATTTGCAGCCTGAAAGGAGCATTAACCCGCATCCTAGACCACTGAAATTCCCAAAAATAATTTTGACATGAAAAATGCATCCTACACCCCTGAAAGTTCAGAATATGTTACCAGCCCAAAAAAGGCCTTAAAATGCCTTTTAGGCCTGCAAGAATGTTGAAAACTTTGGAGGTCAAAAAAAGGGGTTTACAGGTATCCTAGACCCCCTAAAGTCCAGAAAATTGTGGTGGCCCAAAACTGTGCCAGAGAGCTCTGCATGTCCCAAAATCATTTGTAGCCTGAAAGGGGCATTAACCCGCATCCTAGACCACTGAAATTCCCAAAAATCGTTTTGGCAAGAAAAGTGCATCCTTCACACCTGACAGTTCAGAATATGTTAGCATCCCAAAAAAGGCCTTAAAATGCATCTTAGGCCTGCAAAAATGTTGAAAACTTTGGAGGCCCAAAAAAGGGGTTTACAGGCATCCTAGACCCCCTAAAGTCCAGAAAATGTTGGTTGACCAAAAACTGTGCCAGAGAGCTCTGAATGTCCCAAAATCATTTGTAGCCTAAAAGGGGCATTATCCCACACCCTTGACGCCTGAAATCCCCAAAAATATTTTTGGCACAAAAATGCATCCTACACCCCTGAAAGTTCAGAATATGTTAGCAGCCCAAAAAAGGCCTTAAAATGCATCTTAGTCCTGCAAAAATGTTGAAAACTTTGGAGGCCCAAAAAAGGGGTTTACAGGCATCCTAGTCCCCCTAAAGTCCAGAAAATGTTGGTTGCCCAAAAACTGTGCCAAAGAGCTCTGAATGTCCCAAAATCATTTGTAGCCAGAAAGGGGCATTAACTCACACCCTTGATGCCTGAAATTCCCAAAAATACTTTTGGCAGAAAAATGCATCCTACACCCCTGAAAGTTCAGAATATGTTAGCCGCCCAAAAAAGGCCTTAAAATGCATCTTAGGCCTGCAAAAATGTTGAAAACTTTGGAGGCCCAAAAAAGGGGTTTAGAGGCATCCTAGACCCCCTAAAGTCCAGAAAATGTTGGTTGACCAAAACCTGTGCCAGAGAGCTCTGAATGTCCCAAAATCATTTGTAGCCTAAAAGGGGCATTATCCCACACCCTTGACGCCTGAAATTCCCAAAAAAAATGTTGACACAAAAATGCATCCTACACACCTGAACGTTCAGAATATGTTAGCAGCCCAAAAAAGGCCTTAAAATGCCTGTTATGTCTGGAAAAATGTTGAACACTTTGGAGGCCTAAAAAGGGGTTTACTGGCATCCTAGACCCCCTAAAGTCCAGAAAATGTTGGTGGCCAAAAACTGTGCCAGAGAGCTCTGAATGTCCCAGAAACATTTGCAGCCTGAAAGGAGCATTAACCCGCATCCTAGACCACTGAAATTCCCAAAAATAATTTTGACATGAAAAATGCATCCTACACCCCTGAAAGTTCAGAATATGTTAGCAGCCCAAAAAAGGCCTTAAAATGCCTTTTAGGCCTGCAAGAATGTTGAAAACTTTGGAGGTCAAAAAAAGGGGTTTACAGGTATCCTAGACCCCCTAAAGTCCAGAAAATTTTGGTGGCCCAAAACTGTGCCAGAGAGCTCTGCATGTCCCAGAAACATTTGCAGCCTGAAAGGAGCATTAACCCGCATCCTAGACCACTGAAATTCCCAAAAATAATTTTGACATGAAAAATGCATCCTACACCCCTGAAAGTTCAGAATATGTTACCAGCCCAAAAAAGGCCTTAAAATGCCTTTTAGGCCTGCAAGAATGCTGAAAACTTTGGAGGTCAAAAAAAGGGGTTTACAGGTATCCTAGACCCCCTAAAGTCCAGAAAATCTTGGTGGCCCAAAACTGTGCCTCAGAGCTCTGCATGTCCCAAAATCATTTGTAGCCTGAAAGGGGCATTAACCCGCATCCTAGACCACTGAAATTCCCAAAAATCGTTTTGGCAAGAAAAGTGCATCCTTCACACCTGACAGTTCAGAATATGTTAGCATCCCAAAAAAGGCCTTAAAATGCATCTTAGGCCTGCAAAAATGTTGAAAACTTTGGAGGCCCAAAAAAGGGGTTTACAGGCATCCTAGACCCCCTAAAGTCCAGAAAATGTTGGTTGACCAAAAACTGTGCCAGAGAGCTCTGAATGTCCCAAAATCATTTGTAGCCTAAAAAGGGCATTATCCCACACCCTTGACGCCTGAAATTCCCAAAAATATTTTTGGCACAAAAATGCATCCTACACCCCTGAAAGTTCAGAATATGTTAGCAGCCCAAAAAAGGCCTTAAAATGCATCTTAGGCCTGCAAAAATGTTGAAAACTTTGGAGGCCCAAAAAAGGGGTTTACAGGCATCCTAGACCCCCTAAAGTCCAGAAAATGTTGGTTGCCCAAAAACTGTGCCAAAGAGCTCTGAATGTCCCAAAATCATTTGTAGCCAGAAAGGGGCATTAACCCACACCCTTGATGCCTGAAATTCCCAAAAATACTTTTGGCAGAAAAATGTATCCTACACACCTGAACGTTCAGAATATGTTAGCAACCCAAAAAAGGCCTTAAAATGCCTGTTATGTCTGGAAAAATGTTGAACACTTTGGAGGCCTAAAAAAGGGGTTTACAGGCATCCTAGACCCCCTAAAGTCCAGAAAATGTTGGTGGCCAAAAACTGTGCCAGAGAGCTCTGAATGTCCCAGAAACATTTGCAGCCTGAAAGGAGCATTAACCCGCATCCTAGACCACTGAAATTCCCAAAAATAATTTTGACATGAAAAATGCATCCTACATCCCTGAAAGTTCAGAATATGTTAGCAGCCCAAAAAAGGCCTTAAAATGCCTTTTAGGCCTGCAAGAATGTTGAAAACTTTGGAGGTCAAAAAAAGGGGTTTACAGGTATCCTAGACCCCCTAAAGTCCAGAAAATTTTGGTGGCCCAAAACTGTGCCAGAGAGCTCTGCATGTCCCAAAATCATTTGTAGCCTGAAAGGGGCATTAACCTGCATCCTAGACCACTGAAATTCCCAAAAATCGTTTTGGCAAGAAAAGTGCATCCTTCACACCTGACAGTTCAGAATATGTTAGCATCCCAAAAAAGACCTTAAAATGCATTTTAGGCCTGCAAAAATGTTGAAAACTTTGGAGGCCCAAAAAAGGGGTTTACAGGCATCCTAGACCCCCTAAAGTCCAGAAAATGTTGGTTGACCAAAAACTGTGCCAGAGAGCTCTGAATGTCCCAAAATCATTTGTAGCCTAAAAGGGGCATTATCCCACACCCTTGACGCCTGAAATTCCCAAAAATATTTTTGGCACAAAAATGCATCCTACACCCCTGAAAGTTCAGAATATGTTAGCAGCCCAAAAAAGGCCTTAAAATGCATCTTAGTCCTGCAAAAATGTTGAAAACTTTGGAGGCCCAAAAAAGGGGTTTACAGGCATCCTAGACCCCCTAAAGTCCAGAAAATGTTGGTTGCCCAAAAACTGTGCCAAAGAGCTCTGAATGTCCCAAAATCATTTGTAGCCAGAAAGGGGCATTAACCCAGACCCTTGATGCCTGAAATTCCCAAAAATACTTTTGGCAGAAAAATGCATCCTACACACCTGAACGTTCAGAATATGTTAGCAGCCCAAAAAAGGCCTTAAAATGCCTGTTATGTCTGGAAAAATGTTGAACACTTTGGAGGCCTAAAAAAGGGGTTTACAGGCATCCTAGACCCCCTAAAGTCCAGAAAATGTTGGTGGCCAAAAACTGTGCCAGAGAGCTCTGAATGTCCCAGAAACATTTGCAGCTTGAAAGGAGCACTAACCCGCATCCTAGACCACTGAAATTCCCAAAAATAATTTTGACATGAAAAATGCATCCTACACCCCTGAAAGTTCAGAATATGTTAGCAGCCCAAAAAAGGCCTTAAAATGCCTTTTAGGCCTGCAAGAATGTTGAAAACTTTGGAGGTCAAAAAAAGGGGTTTACAGGTATCCTAGACCCCCTAAAGTCCAGAAAATTGTGGTGGCCCAAAACTGTGCCAGAGAGCTCTGCATGTCCCAAAATCATTTGTAGCCTGAAAGGGGCATTAACCCGCATCCTAGACCACTGAAATTCCCAAAAATCGTTTTGGCAAGAAAAGTGCATCCTTCACACCTGACAGTTCAGAATATGTTAGCATCCCAAAAAAGGCCTTAAAATGCATCTTAGGCCTGCAAAAATGTTGAAAACTTTGGAGGCCCAAAAAAGGGGTTTACAGGCATCCTAGACCCCCTAAAGTCCAGAAAATGTTGGTTGACCAAAAACTGTGCCAGAGAGCTCTGAATGTCCCAAAATCATTTGTAGCCTAAAAGGGGCATTATCCCACACCCTTGACACCTGAAATTCCCAAAAATATTTTTGGCACAAAAATGCATCCTACACCCCTGAAAGTTCAGAATATGTTAGCAGCCCAAAAAAGGCCTTAAAATGCATCTTAGTCCTGCAAAAATGTTGAAAACTTTGGAGGCCCAAAAAAGGGGTTTACAGGCATCCTAGACCCCCTAAAGTCCAGAAAATGTTGGTTGCCCAAAAACTGTGCCAAAGAGCTCTGAATGTCCCAAAATCATTTGTAGCCAGAAAGGGGCATTAACCCACACCCTTGATGCCTGAAATTCCCAAAAATACTTTTGGCAGAAAAATGCATCCTACACCCCTGAAAGTTCAGAATATGTTAGCCGCCCATAAAAGGCCTTAAAATGCATCTTAGGCCTGCAAAAATGTTGAAAACTTTGGAGGCCCAAAAAAGGGGTTTACAGGCATCCTAGACCCCCTAAAGTCCAGAAAATGTTGGTTGACCAAAAACTGTGCCAGAGAGCTCTGAATGTCCCAAAATCATTTGTAGCCTAAAAGGGGCATTATCCCACACCCTTGACACCTGAAATTCCCAAAAATATTTTTGGCACAAAAATGCATCCTACACCCCTGAAAGTTCAGAATATGTTAGCAGCCCAAAAAAAGGCCTTAAAATGCATCTTAGTCCTGCAAAAATGTTGAAAACTTTGGAGGCCCAAAAAAGGGGTTTACAGGCATCCTAGACCCCCTAAAGTCCAGAAAATGTTGGTTGCCCAAAAACTGTGCCAAAGAGCTCTGAATGTCCCAAAATCATTTGTAGCCAGAAAGGGGCATTAACCCACACCCTTGATGCCTGAAATTCCCAAAAATACTTTTGGCAGAAAAATGCATCCTACACCCCTGAAAGTTCATAATATGTTAGCCGCCCAAAAAAGGCCTTAAAATGCATCTTAGGCCTGCAAAAATGTTGAAAACTTTGGAGGCCCAAAAAAGGGGTTTAGAGGCATCCTAGACCCCCTAAAGTCCAGAAAATGTTGGTTGACCAAAAACTGTGCCAGAGAGCTCTGAATGTCCCAAAATCATTTGTAGCCTAAAAGGGGCATTATCCCACACCCTTGACGCCTGAAATTCCCAAAAATATTTTTGACACAAAAATGCATCCTACACACCTGAACGTTCAGAATATGTTAGCAGCCCAAAAAAGGCCTTAAAATGCCTGTTATGTCTGGAAAAATGTTGAACACTTTGGAGGCCTAAAAAAGGGGTTTACAGGCATCCTAGACCCCCTAAAGTCCAGAAAATGTTGGTGGCCAAAAACTGTGCCAGAGAGCTCTGAATGTCCCAGAAACATTTGCAGCCTGAAAGGAGCATTAACCCGCATCCTAGACCACTGACATTCCCAAAAATAATTTTGACATGAAAAATGCATCCTACACCCCTGAAAGTTCAGAATATGTTAGCAGCCCAAAAAAGGCCTTAAAATGCATCTTAGTCCTGCAAAAATGTTGAAAACTTTGGAGGCCCAAAAAAGGGGTTTACAGGCATCCTAGACCCCCTAAAGTCCAGAAAATGTTGGTTGCCCAAAAACTGTGCCAAAGAGCTCTGAATGTCCCAAAATCATTTGTAGCCAGAAAGGGGCATTAACCCACACCCTTGATGCCTGAAATTCCCAAAAATACTTTTGGCAGAATAATGCATCCTACACCCCTGAAAGTTCAGAATATGTTAGCCGCCCATAAAAGGCCTTAAAATGCATCTTAGGCCTGCAAAAATGTTGAAAACTTTGGAGGCCCAAAAAAGGGGTTTACAGGCATCCTAGACCCCCTAAAGTCCAGAAAATGTTGGTTGACCAAAAACTGTGCCAGAGAGCTCTGAATGTCCCAAAATCATTTGTAGCCTAAAAGGGGCATTATCCCACACCCTTGACACCTGAAATTCCCAAAAATATTTTTGGCACAAAAATGCATCCTACACCCCTGAAAGTTCAGAATATGTTAGCAGCCCAAAAAAAGGCCTTAAAATGCATCTTAGTCCTGCAAAAATGTTGAAAACTTTGGAGGCCCAAAAAAGGGGTTTACAGGCATCCTAGACCCCCTAAAGTCCAGAAAATGTTGGTTGCCCAAAAACTGTGCCAAAGAGCTCTGAATGTCCCAAAATCATTTGTAGCCAGAAAGGGGCATTAACCCACACCCTTGATGCCTGAAATTCCCAAAAATACTTTTGGCAGAAAAATGCATCCTACACCCCTGAAAGTTCATAATATGTTAGCCGCCCAAAAAAGGCCTTAAAATGCATCTTAGGCCTGCAAAAATGTTGAAAACTTTGGAGGCCCAAAAAAGGGGTTTAGAGGCATCCTAGACCCCCTAAAGTCCAGAAAATGTTGGTTGACCAAAAACTGTGCCAGAGAGCTCTGAATGTCCCAAAATCATTTGTAGCCTAAAAGGGGCATTATCCCACACCCTTGACGCCTGAAATTCCCAAAAATATTTTTGACACAAAAATGCATCCTACACACCTGAACGTTCAGAATATGTTAGCAGCCCAAAAAAGGCCTTAAAATGCCTGTTATGTCTGGAAAAATGTTGAACACTTTGGAGGCCTAAAAAAGGGGTTTACAGGCATCCTAGACCCCCTAAAGTCCAGGAAATGTTGGTGGCCAAAAACTGTGCCAGAGAGCTCTGAATGTCCCAGAAACATTTGCAGCCTGAAAGGAGCATTAACACGCATCCTAGACCACTGAAATTCCCAAAAATAATTTTGACATGAAAAATGCATCCTACACCCCTGAAAGTTCAGAATATGTTAGCAGCCCAAAAAAGACCTTAAAATGCCTTTTAGGCCTGCAAGAATGTTGAAAACTTTGGAGGTCAAAAAAAGGGGTTTACAGGTATCCTAGACCCCCTAAAGTCCAGAAAATTTTGGTGGCCCAAAACTGTGCCAGAGAGCTCTGCATGTCCCAAAATCATTTGTAGCCTGAAAGGGGCATTAACCCGCATCCTAGACCACTGAAATTCGCAAAAATCGTTTTGGCAAGAAAAGTGCATCCTTCACACCTGACAGTTCAGAATATGTTAGCATCCCAAAAAAGGCCTTAAAATGCATCTTAGGCCTGCAAAAATGTTGAAAACTTTGGAGGCCCAAAAAAGGGGTTTACAGGCATCCTAGACCTCCTAAAGTCCAGAAAATGTTGGTTGACCAAAAACTGTGCCAGAGAGCTCTGAATGTCCCAAAATCATTTGTAGCCTAAAAGGGGCATTATCCCACACCCTTGACGCCTGAAATTCCCAAAAATATTTTTGGCACAAAAATGCATCCTACACCCCTGAAAGTTCAGAATATGTTAGCAGCCCAAAAAAGGCCTTAAAATGCATCTTAGTCCTGCAAAAATGTTGAAAACTTTGGAGGCCCAAAAAAGGGGTTTACAGGCATCCTAGACCCCCTAAAGTCCAGAAAATGTTGGTTGCCCAAAAACTGTGCCAAAGAGCTCTGAATGTCCCAAAATCATTTGTAGCCAGAAAGGGGCATTAACCCACACCCTTGATGCCTGAAATTCCCAAAAATACTTTTGGCAGAAAAATGCATCCTACACCCCTGAAAGTTCAGAATATGTTAGCCGCCCAAAAAAGGCCTTAAAATGCATCTTAGGCCTGCAAAAATGTTGAAAACTTTGGAGGCCCAAAAAAGGGGTTTAGAGGCATCCTAGACCCCCTAAAGTCCAGAAAATGTTGGTTGACCAAAATCTGTGCCAGAGAGCTCTGAATGTCCCAAAATCATTTGTAGCCTAAAAGGGGCATTATCCCACACCCTTGACGCCTGAAATTCCCAAAAATATTTTTGGCACAAAAATGCATCCTACACCCCTGAAAGTTCAGAATATGTTAGCAGCCCAAAAAAGGCCTTAAAATGCATCTTAGTCCTGCAAAAATGTTGACAACTTTGGAGGCCCAAAAAAGGGGTTTACAGGCATCCTAGACCCCCTAAAGTCCAGAAAATGTTGGTTGCCCAAACACTGTGCCAAAGAGCTCTGAATGTCCCAAAATCATTTGTAGCCAGAAAGGGGCATTAACCCACACCCTTGATGCCTGAAATTCCCAAAAATACTTTTGGCAGAAAAATGCATCCTACACCCCTGAAAGTTCAGAATATGTTAGCCGCCCAAAAAAGGCCTTAAAATGCATCTTAGGCCTGCAAAAATGTTGAAAACTTTGGAGGCCCAAAAAAGGGGTTTAGAGGCATCCTAGACCCCCTAAAGTCCAGAAAATGTTGGTTGACCAAAAACTGTGCCAGAGAACTCTGAATGTCCCAAAATCATTTGTAGCCTGTAAGAGGCATTAACCCGCATCCTAGACCACTGAAATTCCCAGAAATCGTTTTGGCAAGAAAAGTGCATCCTTCACACCTGACAGTTCAGAATATGTTAGTATCCCAAAAAAGGCCTTAAAATGCATCTTAGGCCTGCAAAAATGTTGAAAACTTTGGAGGCCCAAAAAAGGGGTTTACAGGCATCCTAGACCCCCTAAAGTCCAGAAAATGTTGGTTGACCAAAAACTGTGCCAGAGAGCTCTGAATGTCCCAAAATCATTTGTAGCCTAAAAGGGGCATTATCCCACACCCTTGACGCCTGAAATTCCCAAAAATATTTTTGACACAAAAATGCATCCTACACACCTGAACGTTCAGAATATGTTAGCAGCCCAAAAAAGGCCTTAAAATGCCTGTTATGTCTGGAAAAACGTTGAACACTTTGGATGCCTAAAAAAGGGGTTTACAGGTATCCTAGACCCCCTAAAGTCCAGAAAATTTTGGTGGCCCAAAACTGTGCCAGAGAGCTCTGCATGTCCCAAAATCATTTGTAGCCTGAAAGGGGCATTAACCCGCATCCTAGACCACTGAAATTCCCAAAAATCGTTTTGGCAAGAAAAGTGCATCCTTCACACCTGACAGTTCAGAATATGTTAGCATCCCAAAAAAGGCCTTAAAATGCATCTTAGGCCTGCAAAAATGTTGAAAACTTTGGAGGCCCAAAAAAGGGGTTTACAGGCATCCTAGAGCCCCTAAAGTCCAGAAAATGTTGGTTGACCAAAAACTGTGCCAGAGAGCTCTGAATGTCCCAAAATCATTTGTAGCCTAAAAAGGGCATTATCCCACACCCTTGACGCCTGAAATTCCCAAAAATATTTTTGGCACAAAAATGCATCCTACACCCCTGAAAGTTCAGAATATGTTAGCAGCCCAAAAAAGGCCTTAAAATGCATCTTAGGCCTGCAAAAATGTTGAAAACTTTGGAGGCCCAAAAAAGGGGTTTACAGGCATCCTAGACCCCCTAAAGTCCAGAAAATGTTGGTTGCCCAAAAACTGTGCCAAAGAGCTCTGAATGTCCCAAAATCATTTGTAGCCTAAAAGGGGCATTATCCCACACCCTTGACGCCTGAAATTCCCAAAAATATTTTTGACACAAAAATGCATCCTACACACCTGAACGTTCAGAATATGTTAGCAGCCCAAAAAAGGCCTTAAAATGCCTTTTAGGCCTGCAAGAATGTTGAACACTTTGGAGGCCTAAAAAAGGGGTTTACAGGCATCCTAGACCCCCTAAAGTCCAGAAAATTTTGGTGGCCAAAAACTGTGCCAGAGAGCTCTGAATGTCCCAGAAACATTTGCAGCCTGAAAGGAGCATTAACCCGCATCCTAGACCACTGAAATTCCCAAAAATAATTTTGACATGAAAAATGCATCCTACATCCCTGAAAGTTCAGAATATGTTAGCAGCCCAAAAAAGGCCTTAAAATGCCTTTTAGGCCTGCAAGAATGTTGAAAACTTTGGAGGTCAAAAAAAGGGGTTTACAGGTATCCTAGACCCCCTAAAGTCCAGAAAATTTTGGTGGCCCAAAACTGTGCCAGAGAGCTCTGCATGTCCCAAAATCATTTGTAGCCTGAAAGGGGCATTAACCTGCATCCTAGACCACTGAAATTCCCAAAAATCGTTTTGGCAAGAAAAGTGCATCCTTCACACCTGACAGTTCAGAATATGTTAGCATCCCAAAAAAGACTTTAAAATGCATCTTAGGCCTGCAAAAATGTTGAAAACTTTGGAGGCCCAAAAAAGGGGTTTACAGGCATCCTAGACCCCCTAAAGTCCAGAAAATGTTGGTTGACCAAAAACTGTGCCAGAGAGCTCTGAATGTCCCAAAATCATTTGTAGCCTAAAAGGGGCATTATCCCACACCCTTGACGCCTGAAATTCCCAAAAATATTTTTGGCACAAAAATGCATCCTACACCCCTGAAAGTTCAGAATATGTTAGCAGCCCAAAAAAGGCCTTAAAATGCATCTTAGTCCTGCAAAAATGTTGAAAACTTTGGAGGCCCAAAAAAGGGGTTTACAGGCATCCTAGACCCCCTAATGTCCAGAAAATGTTGGTTGCCCAAAAACTGTGCCAAAGAGCTCTGAATGTCCCAAAATCATTTGTAGCCAGAAAGGGGCATTAACCCAGACCCTTGATGCCTGAAATTCCCAAAAATACTTTTGGCAGAAAAATGCATCCTACACACCTGAACGTTCAGAATATGTTAGCAGCCCAAAAAAGGCCTTAAAATGCCTGTTATGTCTGGAAAAATGTTGAACACTTTGGAGGCCTAAAAAAGGGGTTTACAGGCATCCTAGACCCCCTAAAGTCCAGAAAATGTTGGTGGCCAAAAACTGTGCCAGAGAGCTCTGAATGTCCCAGAAACATTTGCAGCTTGAAAGGAGCACTAACCCGCATCCTAGACCACTGAAATTCCCAAAAATAATTTTGACATGAAAAATGCATCCTACACCCCTGAAAGTTCAGAATATGTTAGCAGCCCAAAAAAGGCCTTAAAATGCCTTTTAGGCCTGCAAGAATGTTGAAAACTTTGGAGGTCAAAAAAAGGGGTTTACAGGTATCCTAGACCCCCTAAAGTCCAGAAAATTGTGGTGGCCCAAAACTGTGCCAGAGAGCTCTGCATGTCCCAAAATCATTTGTAGCCTGAAAGGGGCATTAACCCGCATCCTAGACCACTGAAATTCCCAAAAATCGTTTTGGCAAGAAAAGTGCATCCTTCACACCTGACAGTTCAGAATATGTTAGCATCCCAAAAAAGGCCTTAAAATGCATCTTAGGCCTGCAAAAATGTTGAAAACTTTGGAGGCCCAAAAAAGGGGTTTACAGGCATCCTAGACCCCCTAAAGTCCAGAAAATGTTGGTTGACCAAAAACTGTGCTAGAGAGCTCTGAATGTCCCAAAATCATTTGTAGCCTAAAAGGGGCATTATCCCACACCCTTGACGCCTGAAATTCCCAAAAATATTTTTGGCACAAAAATGCATCCTACACCCCTGAAAGTTCAGAATATGTTAGCAGCCCAAAAAAGGCCTTAAAATGCATCTTAGTCCTGCAAAAATGTTGAAAACTTTGGAGGCCCAAAAAAGGGGTTTACAGGCATCCTAGACCCCCTAAAGTCCAGAAAATGTTGGTTGCCCAAAAACTGTGCCAAAGAGCTCTGAATGTCCCAAAATCATTTGTAGCCAGAAAGGGGCATTAACCCACACCCTTGATGCCTGAAATTCCCAAAAATACTTTTGGCAGAAAAATGCATCATACACCCCTGAAAGTTCAGAATATGTTAGCCGCCCAAAAAAGGCCTTAAAATGCATCTTAGGCCTGTAAAAATGTTGAAAACTTTGGAGGCCCAAAAAGGGGGTTTAGAGGCATCCTAGACCCCCTAAAGTCCAGAAAATGTTGGTTGACCAAAAACTGTGCCAAAGAGCTCGGAATGTCCCAAAATCATTTGTAGCCTAAAAGGGGCATTATCCCACACCCTTGACGCCTGAAATTCCCAAAAATATTTTTGACACAAAAATGCATCCTACACACCTGAACGTTCAGAATATGTTAGCAGCCCAAAAAAGGCCTTAAATGCCTGTTATGTCTGGAAAAATGTTGAACACTTTGGAGGCCTAAAAAAGGGGTTTACAGGCATCCTAGACCCCCTAAAGCCCAGAAAATGTTGGTGGCCAAAAACTGTGCCAGAGAGCTCTGAATGTCCCAGAAACATTTGCAGCCTGAAAGGAGCATTAACCCGCATCCTAGACCACTGACATTCCCAAAAATAATTTTGACATGAAAAATGCATCCTACACCCCTGAAAGTTCAGAATATGTTAGCAGCCCAAAAAAGACCTTAAAATGCCTTTTAGGCCTGCAAGAATGTTGAAAACTTTGGAGGTCAAAAAAAGGGGTTTACAGGTAATCTAGACCCCCTAAAGTCCAGAAAATTTTGGTGGCCCAAAACTGTGCCAGAGAGCTCTGCATGTCCCAAAATCATTTGTAGCCTGAAAGGGGCATTAACCCGCATCCTAGACCACTGAAAATCCCAAAAATCGTTTTGGCAAGAAAAGTGCATCCTTCACACCTGACAGTTCAGAATATGTTAGCATCCCAAAAAAGTCCTTAAAATGCATCTTAGGCCTGCAAAAATGTTGAAAACTTTGGAGGCCCAAAAAAGGGGTTTACAGGCATCCTAGACCCCCTAAAGTCCAGAAAATGTTGGTTGACCAAAAACTGTGCCAGAGAGCTCTGAATGTCCCAAAATCATTTGTAGCCTAAAAGGGGCATTATCCCACACCCTTGACGCCTGAAATTCCCAAAAATATTTTTGGCACAAAAATGCATCCTACACCCCTGAAAGTTCAGAATATGTTAGCAGCCCAAAAAAGGCCTTAAAATGCATCTTAGTCCTGCAAAAATGTTGAAAACTTTGGAGGCCCAAAAAAAGGGTTTACAGGCATCCTAGACCCCCTAAAGTCCAGAAAATGTTGGTTGCCCAAAAACTGTGCCAAAGAGCTCTGAATGTCCCAAAATCATTTGTAGCCAGAAAGGGGCATTAACCCACACCCTTGATGCCTGAAATTCCCAAAAATACTTTTGGCAGAAAAATGCATCCTACACCCCTGAAAGTTCAGAATATGTTAGCCGCCCATAAAAGGCCTTAAAATGCATCTTAGGCCTGCAAAAATGTTGAAAACTTTGGAGGCCCAAAAAAGGGGTTTACAGGCATCCTAGACCCCCTAAAGTCCAGAAAATGTTGGTTGACCAAAAACTGTGCCAGAGAGCTCTGAATGTCCCAAAATCATTTGTAGCCTAAAAGGGGCATTATCCCACACCCTTGACACCTGAAATTCCCAAAAATATTTTTGGCACAAAAATGCATCCTACACCCCTGAAAGTTCAGAATATGTTAGCAGCCCAAAAAAAGGCCTTAAAATGCATCTTAGTCCTGCAAAAATGTTGAAAACTTTGGAGGCCCAAAAAAGGGGTTTACAGGCATCCTAGACCCCCTAAAGTCCAGAAAATGGTGGTTGCCCAAAAACTGTGCCAAAGAGCTCTGAATGTCCCAAAATCATTTGTAGCCAGAAAGGGGCATTAACCCACACCCTTGATGCCTGAAATTCCCAAAAATACTTTTGGCAGAAAAATGCATCCTACACCCCTGAAAGTTCATAATATGTTAGCCGCCCAAAAAAGGCCTTAAAATGCATCTTAGGCCTGCAAAAATGTTTAAAACTTTGGAGGCCCAAAAAAGGGGTTTAGAGGCATCCTAGACCCCCTAAAGTCCAGAAAATGTTGGTTGACCAAAAACTGTGCCAGAGAGCTCTGAATGTCCCAAAATCATTTGTAGCCTAAAAGGGGCATTATCCCACACCCTTGACGCCTGAAATTCCCAAAAATATTTTTGACACAAAAATGCATCCTACACACCTGAACGTTCAGAATATGTTAGCAGCCCAAAAAAGGCCTTAAAATGCCTGTTATGTCTGGAAAAATGTTGAACACTTTGGAGGCCTAAAAAAGGGGTTTACAGGCATCCTAGACCCCCTAAAGTCCAGAAAATGTTGGTGGCCAAAAACTGTGCCAGAGAGCTCTGAATGTCCCAGAAACATTTGCAGCCTGAAAGGAGCATTAACCCGCATCCTAGACCACTGACATTCGCAAAAATAATTTTGACATGAAAAATGCATCCTACACCCCTGAAAGTTCAGAATATGTTAGCAGCCCAAAAAAGGCCTTAAAATGCATCTTAGTCCTGCAAAAATGTTGAAAACTTTGGAGGCCCAAAAAAGGAGTTTACAGGCATCCTAGACCCCCTAAAGTCCAGAAAATGTTGGTTGCCCAAAAACTGTGCCAAAGAGCTCTGAATGTCCCAAAATCATTTGTAGCCAGAAAGGGGCATTAACCCACACCCTTGATGCCTGAAATTCCCAAAAATACTTTTGGCAGAAAAATGCATCCTACACCCCTGAAAGTTCAGAATATGTTAGCATCCCAAAAAAGGCCTTAAAATGCATCTTAGGCCTGCAAAAATGTTGAAAACTTTGGAGGCCCAAAAAAGGGGTTTACAGGCATCCTAGACCCCCTAAAGTCCAGAAAATGTTGGTTGACCAAAAACTGTGCCAGAGAGCTCTGAATGTCCCAAAATCATTTGTAGCCAGAAAGGGGCATTAACCCACACCCTTGATGCCTGAAATTCCCAAAAATACTTTTGGCAGAAAAATGCATCCTACATACCTGAACGTTCAGAATATGTTAGCAACCCAAAAAAGGCCTTAAAATGCCTGTTATGTCTGGAAAAATGTTGAACACTTTGGAGGCCTAAAAAGGGGATTTACAGGCATCCTAGTCCCCCTAAAGTCCAGAAAATGTTGGTGGCCAAAAACTGTGCCAGAGAGCTCTGAATGTCCCAGAAACATTTGCAGCCTGAAAGGAGCATTAACCCGCATCCTAGACCACTGAAATTCCCAAAAATAATTTTGACATGAAAAATGCATCCTACATCCCTGAAAGTTCAGAATATGTTAGCAGCCCAAAAAAGGCCTTAAAATGCCTTTTAGGCCTGCAAGAATGTTGAAAACTTTGGAGGTCAAAAAAAGGGGTTTACAGGTATCCTAGACCCCCTAAAGTCCAGAAAATTTTGGTGGCCCAAAACTGTGCCAGAGAGCTCTGCATGTCCCAAAATCATTTGTAGCCTGAAAGGGGCATTAACCTGCATCCTAGACCACTGAAATTCCCAAAAATCGTTTTGGCAAGAAAAGTGCATCCTTCACACCTGACAGTTCAGAATATGTTAGCATCCCAAAAAAGACCTTAAAATGCATCTTAGGCCTGCAAAAATGTTGAAAACTTTGGAGGCCCAAAAAAGGGGTTTACAGGCATCCTAGACCCCCTAAAGTCCAGAAAATGTTGGTTGACCAAAAACTGTGCCAGAGAGCTCTGAATGTCCCAAAATCATTTGTAGCCTAAAAGGGGCATTATCCCACACCCTTGACGCCTGAAATTCCCAAAAATATTTTTGGCACAAAAATGCATCCTACACCCCTGAAAGTTCAGAATATGTTAGCAGCCCAAAAAAGGCCTTAAAATGCATCTTAGTCCTGCAAAAATGTTGAAAACTTTGGAGGCCCAAAAAAGGGGTTTACAGGCATCCTAGACCCCCTAAAGTCCAGAAAATGTTGGTTGCCCAAAAACTGTGCCAAAGAGCTCTGAATGTCCCAAAATCATTTGTAGCCAGAAAGGGGCATTAACCCAGACCCTTGATGCCTGAAATTCCCAAAAATACTTTTGGCAGAAAAATGCATCCTACACACCTGAACGTTCAGAATATGTTAGCAGCCCAAAAAAGGCCTTAAAATGCCTGTTATGTCTGGAAAAATGTTGAACACTTTGGAGGCCTAAAAAAGGGGTTTACAGGCATCCTAGACCCCCTAAAGTCCAGAAAATGTTGGTGGCCAAAAACTGTGCCAGAGAGCTCTGAATGTCCCAGAAACATTTGCAGCTTGAAAGGAGCACTAACCCGCATCCTAGACCACTGAAATTCCCAAAAATAATTTTGACATGAAAAATGCATCCTACACCCCTGAAAGTTCAGAATATGTTAGCAGCCCAAAAAAGGCCTTAAAATGCCTTTTAGGCCTGCAAGAATGTTGAAAACTTTGGAGGTCAAAAAAAGGGGTTTACAGGTATCCTAGACCCCCTAAAGTCCAGAAAATTGTGGTGGCCCAAAACTGTGCCAGAGAGCTCTGCATGTCCCAAAATCATTTGTAGCCTGAAAGGGGCATTAACCCGCATCCTAGACCACTGAAATTCCCAAAAATCGTTTTGGCAAGAAAAGTGCATCCTTCACACCTGACAGTTCAGAATATGTTAGCATCCCAAAAAAGGCCTTAAAATGCATCTTAGGCCTGCAAAAATGTTGAAAACTTTGGAGGCCCAAAAAAGGGGTTTACAGGCATCCTAGACCCCCTAAAGTCCAGAAAATGTTGGTTGACCAAAAACTGTGCCAGAGAGCTCTGAATGTCCCAAAATCATTTGTAGCCTAAAAGGGGCATTATCCCACACCCTTGACGCCTGAAATTCCCAAAAATATTTTTGGCACAAAAATGCATCCTACACCCCTGAAAGTTCAGAATATGTTAGCAGCCCAAAAAAGGCCTTAAAATGCATCTTAGTCCTGCAAAAATGTTGAAAAATTTGGAGGCCCACAAAAGGGGTTTACAGGCATCCTAGACCCCCTAAAGTCCAGAAAATGTTGGTTGCACAAAAACTGTGCCAAAGAGCTCTGAAGGTCCCAAAATCATTTGTAGCCAGAAAGGGGCATTAACCCACACCCTTGATGCCTGAAATTCCCAAAAATACTTTTGGCAGAAAAATGCATCCTACACCCCTGAAAGTTCAGAATATGTTAGCTGCCCAAAAAAGGCCTTAAAATGCATCTTAGGCCTGCAAAAATGTTGAAAACTTTGGAGGCCCAAAAAAGGGGTTTAGAGGCATCCTAGACCCCCTAAAGTCCAGAAAATGTTGGTTGACCAAAAACTGTGCCAGAGAGCTCTGAATGTCCCAAAATAATTTGTAGCCTAAAAGGGGCATTATCCCACACCCTTGATGCCTGAAATTCCCAAAAATATTTTTGACACAAAAATGCATCCTACACACCTGAACGTTCAGAATATGTTAGCAGCCCAAAAAAGGCCTTAAAATGCCTGTTATGTCTGGAAAAATGTTGAACACTTTGGAGGCCTAAAAAAGGGGTTTACAGGCATCCTAGACCCCCTAAAGTCCAGAAAATGTTGGTGGCCAAAAACTGTGCCAGAGAGCTCTGAATGTCCCAGAAACATTTGCAGCCTGAAAGGAGCATTAACCCGCATCCTAGACCACTGAAATTCCCAAAAATAATTTTGACATGAAAAATGCATCCTACACCCCTGAAAGTTCAGAATATGTTAGCAGCCCAAAAAAGGCCTTAAAATGCCTTTTAGGCCTGCAAGAATGTTGAAAACTTTGGAGGTCAAAAAAAGGGGTTTACAGGTATCCTAGACCCCCTAAAGTCCAGAAAATTTTGGTGGCCAAAATCATTTGTAGCCTGAAAGGGGCATTAACCCGCATCCTAGACCACTGAAATTCCCAAAAATCGTTTTGGCAAGAAAAGTGCATCCTTCACACCTGACAGTTCAGAATATGTTAGCATCCCAAAAAAGGCCTTAAAATGCATCTTAGTCCTGCAAAAATGTTGAAAACTTTGGAGGCCCAAAAAAGGGGTTTACAGGCATCCTAGACCCCCTAAAGTCCAGAAAATGTTGGTTGCCCAAAAACTGTGCCAAAGAGCTCTGAATGTCCCAAAATCATTTGTAGCCAGAAAAGGGCATTAACCCACACCCTTGATGCCTGAAATTCCCAAAAATACTTTTGGCAGAAAAATGCATCCTACACCCCTGAAAGTTCAGAATATGTTAGCCGCCCAAAAAGGCCTTAAAATGCATATTAGGCCTGCAAAAATGTTGAAAACTTTGGAGGCCCAAAAAAGGGGTTTAGAGGCATCCTAGACCCCCTAAAGTCCAGAAAATGTTGGTTGACCAAAAACTGTGCCAGAGAGCTCTGAATGTCCCAAAATCATTTGTAGCCTAAAAGGGGCATTATCCCACACCCTTGACGCCTGAAATTCCCAAAAATATTTTTGACACAAAAATGCATCCTACACACCTGAATGTTCAGAATATGTTAGCAGCCCAAAAAAGGCCTTAAAATGCCTGTTATGTCTGGAAAAATGTTGAACACTTTGGAGGCCTAAAAAAGGGGTTTACAGGCATCCTAGACCCCCTAAAGTCCAGAAAATGTTGGTGGCCAAAAACTGTGCCAGAGAGCTCTGAATGTCCCAGAAACATTTGCAGCCTGAAAGGAGCATTAACCCGCATCCTAGACCACTGAAATTCCCAAAAATAATTTTGACATGAAAAATGCATCCTACACCCCTGAAAGTTCAGAATATGTTAGCAGCCCAAAAAAGGCCTTAAAATGCCTTTTAGGCCTGCAAGTATGTTGAAAACTTTGCAGGTCAAAAAAAGGGGTTTACAGGTATCCTAGACCCCCTAAAGTCCAGAAAATTTTGGTGGCCCAAAACTGTGCCAGAGAGCTCTGCATGTCCCAAAATCATTTGTAGCCTGAAAGGGGCATTAACCCGCATCCTAGACCACTTAAATTCCCAAAAATCGTTTTGGCAAGAAAAGTGCATCCTTCACACCTGACAGTTCAGAATATGTTAGCATCCCAAAAAAGGCCTTAAAATGCATCTTAGGCCTGCAAAAATGTTGAAAACTTTGGAGGCCCAAAAAAGGGGTTTACAGGCATCCTAGACCCCCTAAAGTCCAGAAAATGTTGGTTGACCAAAAACTGTGCCAGAGAGCTCTGAATGTCCCAAAATCATTTGTAGCCTAAAAGGGGCATTATCCCACACCCTTGACGCCTGAAATTCCCAAAAATATTTTTGGCACAAAAATGCATCCTACACCCCTGAAAGTTCAGAATATGTTAGCAGCCCAAAAAAGGCCTTAAAATGCATCTTAGTCCTGCAAAAATGTTGAAAAATTTGGAGGCCCACAAAAGGGGTTTACAGGCATCCTAGACCCCCTAAAGTCCAGAAAATGTTGGTTGCACAAAAACTGTGCCAAAGAGCTCTGAAGGTCCCAAAATCATTTGTAGCCAGAAAGGGGCATTAACCCACACCCTTGATGCCTGAAATTCCCAAAAATACTTTTGGCAGAAAAATGCATCCTACACCCCTGAAAGTTCAGAATATGTTAGCTGCCCAAAAAAGGCCTTAAAATGCATCTTAGGCCTGCAAAAATGTTGAAAACTTTGGAGGCCCAAAAAAGGGGTTTAGAGGCATCCTAGACCCCCTAAAGTCCAGAAAATGTTGGTTGACCAAAAACTGTGCCAGAGAGCTCTGAATGTCCCAAAATAATTTGTAGCCTAAAAGGGGCATTATCCCACACCCTTGATGCCTGAAATTCCCAAAAATATTTTTGACACAAAAATGCATCCTACACACCTGAACGTTCAGAATATGTTAGCAGCCCAAAAAAGGCCTTAAAATGCCTGTTATGTCTGGAAAAATGTTGAACACTTTGGAGGCCTAAAAAAGGGGTTTACAGGCATCCTAGACCCCCTAAAGTCCAGAAAATGTTGGTGGCCAAAAACTGTGCCAGAGAGCTCTGAATGTCCCAGAAACATTTGCAGCCTGAAAGGAGCATTAACCCGCATCCTAGACCACTGAAATTCCCAAAAATAATTTTGACATGAAAAATGCATCCTACACCCCTGAAAGTTCAGAATATGTTAGCAGCCCAAAAAAGGCCTTAAAATGCCTTTTAGGCCTGCAAGAATGTTGAAAACTTTGGAGGTCAAAAAAAGGGGTTTACAGGTATCCTAGACCCCCTAAAGTCCAGAAAATTTTGGTGGCCAAAATCATTTGTAGCCTGAAAGGGGCATTAACCCGCATCCTAGACCACTGAAATTCCCAAAAATCGTTTTGGCAAGAAAAGTGCATCCTTCACACCTGACAGTTCAGAATATGTTAGCATCCCAAAAAAGGCCTTAAAATGCATCTTAGTCCTGCAAAAATGTTGAAAACTTTGGAGGCCCAAAAAAGGGGTTTACAGGCATCCTAGACCCCCTAAAGTCCAGAAAATGTTGGTTGCCCAAAAACTGTGCCAAAGAGCTCTGAATGTCCCAAAATCATTTGTAGCCAGAAAAGGGCATTAACCCACACCCTTGATGCCTGAAATTCCCAAAAATACTTTTGGCAGAAAAATGCATCCTACACCCCTGAAAGTTCAGAATATGTTAGCCGCCCAAAAAGGCCTTAAAATGCATATTAGGCCTGCAAAAATGTTGAAAACTTTGGAGGCCCAAAAAAGGGGTTTAGAGGCATCCTAGACCCCCTAAAGTCCAGAAAATGTTGGTTGACCAAAAACTGTGCCAGAGAGCTCTGAATGTCCCAAAATCATTTGTAGCCTAAAAGGGGCATTATCCCACACCCTTGACGCCTGAAATTCCCAAAAATATTTTTGACACAAAAATGCATCCTACACACCTGAATGTTCAGAATATGTTAGCAGCCCAAAAAAGGCCTTAAAATGCCTGTTATGTCTGGAAAAATGTTGAACACTTTGGAGGCCTAAAAAAGGGGTTTACAGGCATCCTAGACCCCCTAAAGTCCAGAAAATGTTGGTGGCCAAAAACTGTGCCAGAGAGCTCTGAATGTCCCAGAAACATTTGCAGCCTGAAAGGAGCATTAACCCGCATCCTAGACCACTGAAATTCCCAAAAATAATTTTGACATGAAAAATGCATCCTACACCCCTGAAAGTTCAGAATATGTTAGCAGCCCAAAAAAGGCCTTAAAATGCCTTTTAGGCCTGCAAGAATGTTGAAAAATTTGCAGGTCAAAAAAAGGGGTTTACAGGTATCCTAGACCCCCTAAAGTCCAGAAAATTTTGGTGGCCCAAAACTGTGCCAGAGAGCTCTGCATGTCCCAAAATCATTTGTAGCCTGAAAGGGGCATTAACCCGCATCCTAGACCACTTAAATTCCCAAAAATCGTTTTGGCAAGAAAAGTGCATCCTTCACACCTGACAGTTCAGAATATGTTAGCATCCCAAAAAAGGCCTTAAAATGCATCTTAGGCCTGCAAAAAGGTTGAAAACTTTGGAGGCCCAAAAAAGGGGTTTACAGGCATCCTAGACCCCCTAAAGTCCAGAAAATGTTGGTTGACCAAAAACTGTGCCAGAGAGCTCTGAATGTCCCAAAATCATTTGTAGCCTAAAAGGGGCATTATCCCACACCCTTGACGCCTGAAATTCCCAAAAATATTTTTGGCACAAAAATGCATCCTACACCCCTGAAAGTTCAGAATATGTTAGCAGCCCAAAAAAGGCCTTATAATGCATCTTAGTCCTGCAAAAATGTTGAAAACTTTGGAGGCCCACAAAAGGGGTTTACAGGCATCCTAGACCCCCTAAAGTCCAGAAAATGTTGGTTGCCCAAAAACTGTGCCAAAGAGCTCTGAATGTCCCAAAATCATTTGTAGCCAGAAAGGGGCATTAACCCACACCCTTGATGCCTGAAATTCCCAAAAATACTTTTGGCAGAAAAATGCATCCTACACCCCTGAAAGTTCAGAATATGTTAGCCGCCCAAAAAAGGCCTTAAAATGCATCTTAGGCCTGCAAAAATGTTGAAAACTTTGGAGGCCCAAAAAAGGGGTTTAGAGGCATCCTAGACCCCCTAAAGTCCAGAAAATGTTGGTTGACCAAAAACTGTGCCAGAGAGCTCTGAATGTCCCAAAATCATTTGTAGCCTAAAAGGGGCATTATCCCACACCCTTGACGCCTGAAATTCCCAAAAATATTTTTGACACAAAAATGCATCCTACACACCTGAACGTTCAGAATATGTTAGCAGCCCAAAAAAGGCCTTAAAATGCCTGTTATGTCTGGAAAAATGTTGAACACTTTGGAGGCCTAAAAAAGGGGTTTACAGGCATCCTAGACCCCCTAAAGTCCAGAAAATGTTGGTGGCCAAAAACTGTGCCAGAGAGCTCTGAATGTCCCAGAAACATTTGCAGCCTGAAAGGAGCATTAACCCACATCCTAGACCACTGAAATTCCCAAAAATAATTTTGACATGAAAAATGCATCCTACACCCCTGAAAGTTCAGAATATGTTAGCAGCCCAAAAAAGGCCTTTAAATGCCTTTTAGGCCTGCAAGAATGTTGAAAACTTTGGAGGTCAAAAAAAGGGGTTTACAGGTATCCTAGACCCCCTAAAGTCCAGAAAATTTTGGTGGCCCAAAACTGTGCCAGAGAGCTCTGCATGGCCCAAAATCATTTGTAGCCTGAAAGGGGCATTAACCCGCATCCTAGACCACTTAAATTCCCAAAAATCGTTTTGGCAAGAAAAGTGCATCCTTCACACCTGACAGTTCAGAATATGTTAGCATCCCAAAAAAGGCCTTAAAATGCATCTTAGGCCTCCAAAAATGTTGAAAACTTTGGAGGCCCAAAAAAGGGGTTTACAGGCATCCTAGACCCCCTAAAGTCCAGAAAATGTTGGTTGACCAAAAACTGTGCCAGAGAGCTCTGAATGTCCCAAAATCATCTGTAGCCTAAAAGGGGCATTATCCCACACCCTTGACGCCTGAAATTCCCAAAAATATTTTTGGCACAAAAATGCATCCTACACCCCTGAAAGTTCAGAATATGTTAGCAGCCCAAAAAAGGCCTTAAAATGCATCTTAGTCCTGCAAAAATGTTGAAAACTTTGGAGGCCCAAAAAAGGGGTTTAGAGGCATCCTAGACCCCCTAAAGTCCAGAAAATGTTGGTTGACCAAAAACTATGCCAGAGAGCTCTGAATGTCCCAAAATCATTTGGAGCCTAAAAGGGGCATTATCCCACACCCTTGACGCCTGAAATTCCCAAAAATATTTTTGACACAAAAATGCATCCTACACACCTGAACGTTCAGAATATGTTAGCAGCCCAAAAAAGGCCTTAAAATGCCTGTTATGTCTGGAAAAATGTTGAACACTTTGGAGGCCTAAAAAAGGGGTTTACAGGCATCCTAGACCCCCTAAAGTCCAGAAAATGTTGGTGGCCAAAAACTGTGCCAGAGAGCTCTGAATGTCCCAGAAACATTTGCAGCCTGAAAGGAGCATTAACCCGCATCCTAGACCACTGAAATTCCCAAAAATAATTTTGACATGAAAAATGCATCCTACACCCCTGAAAGTTCAGAATATGTTAGCAGCCCAAAAAAGGCCTTAAAATGCCTTTTAGGCCTGCAAGAATGTTGAAAACTTTGGAGGTCAAAAAAGGTGTTTACAGGTATCCTAGACCCCCTAAAGTCCAGAAACTTTTGGGGGCCCAAAACTGTGCTAGAGAGCTCTGCATGTCCCAAAATCATTTGTAGCCTGAAAGGGGCATTATCCCACACCCTTGACGCCTGAAATTCCCAAAAATATTTTTGACACAAAAATGCATCCTACACACCTGAACGTTCAGAATATGTTAGCAGCCCAAAAAAGGCCTTAAAATGCCTGTTATGTCTGGAAAAATGTTGAACACTTTGGAGGCCTAAAAAATGGGTTTACAGGCATCCTAGACCCCCTAAAGTCCAGAAAATGTTGGTGGCCAAAAACTGTGCCAGAGAGCTCTGAATGTCCCAGAAACATTTGCAGCCTGAAAGGAGCATTAACCCGCATCCTAGACCACTGAAATTCCCAAAAATAATTTTGACATGAAAAATGCATCCTACACCCCTGAAAGTTCAGAATATGTTAGCAGCCCAAAAAAGGCCTTAAAATGCCTTTTAGGCCTGCAAGAATGTTGAAAACTTTGGAGGTCAAAAAAAGGGGTTTACAGGTATCCTAGACCCCCTAAAGTCCAGAAAATTTTGGTGGCCCAAAACTGTGCCAGAGAGCTCTGCATGCCCCAAAATCATTTGTAGCCTGAAAGTGGCATTAACCCGCATCCTAGACCACTGAAATTCCCAAAAATCGTTTTGGCAAGAAAAGTGCATCCTTCACACCTGACAGTTCAGAATATGTTAGCATCCCAAAAAAGGCCTTAAAATGCATCTTAGTCCTGCAAAAATGTTGAAAACTTTGGAGGCCCAAAAAAGGGGTTTACAGGCATCCTAGACCCCCTAAAGTCCAGAAAATGTTGGTTGCCCAAAAACTGTGCCAAAGAGCTCTGAATGTCCCAAAATCATTTGTAGCCAGAAAGGGGCATTAACCCACACCCTTGATGCCTGAAATTCCCAAAAATACTTTTGGCAGAAAAATGCATCCTACACCCCTGAAAGTTCAGAATATGTTAGCCGCCCAAAAAGGCCTTAAAATGCATCTTAGGCCTGCAAAAATGTTGAAAACTTTGGAGGCCCAAAAAAGGGGTTTAGAGGCATCCTAGACCCCCTAAAGTCCAGAAAATGTTGGTTGACCAAAAACTGTGCCAGAGAGCTCTGAATGTCCCAAAATCATTTGTAGCCTAAAAGGGGCATTATCCCACACCCTTGACGCCTGAAATTCCCAAAAATATTTTTGACACAAAAATGCATCCTACACACCTGAACGTTCAGAATATGTTAGCAGCCCAAAAAAGGCCTTAAAATGCCTGTTATGTCTGGAAAAATGTTGAACACTTTGGAGGCCTAAAAAAGGGGTTTACAGGCATCCTAGACCCCCTAAAGTCCAGAAAATGTTGGTGGCCAAAAACTGTGCCAGAGAGCTCTGAATGTCCCAGAAACATTTGCAGCCTGAAAGGAGCATTAACCCGCATCCTAGACCACTGAAATTCCCAAAAATAATTTTGACATGAAAAATGCATCCTACACCCCTGAAAGTTCAGAATATGTTAGCAGCCCAAAAAAGGCCTTAAAATGCCTTTTAGGCCTGCAAGAATGTTGAAAACTTTGGAGGTCAAAAAAGGGGTTTACAGGTATCCTAGACCCCCTAAAGTCCAGAAAATTTTGGTGGCCCAAAACTGTGCCAGAGAGCTCTGCATGTCCCAAAATCATTTGTAGCCTGAAAGGGGCATTAACCCGCATCCTAGACCACTGAAATTCCCAAAAATATTTTTGGCACAAAAATGCATCCTACACCCCTGAAAGTTCAGAATATGTTAGCAGCCCAAAAAAGGCCTTAAAATGCATCTTAGTCCTGCAAAAATGTTGAAAACTTTGGAGGCCCACAAAAGGGGTTTACAGGCATCCTAGACCCCCTTAAGTCCAGAAAATGTTGGTTGCCCAAAAACTGTGCCAAAGAGCTCTGAATGTCCCAAAATCATTTGTAGCCAGAAAGGGGCATTAACCCACACCCTTGATGCCTGAAATTCCCAAAAATACTTTTGGCAGAAAAATGCATCCTACACCCCTGAAAGTTCAGAATATGTTAGCCGCCCAAAAAAGGCCTTAAAATGCATCTTAGGCCTGCAAAAATGTTGAAAACTTTGGAGGCCCAAAAAAGGGGTTTAGAGGCATCCTAGACCCCCTAAAGTCCAGAAAATGTTGGTTGACCAAAAACTGTGCCAGAGAGCTCTGAATGTCCCAAAATCATTTGTAGCCTAAAAGGGGCATTATCCCACACCCTTGACGCCTGAAATTCCCAAAAATATTTTTGGCACAAAAATGCATCCTACACCCCTGAAAGTTCAGAATATGTTAGCAGCCCAAAAAAGGCCTTAAAATGCATCTTAGTCCTGCAAAAATGTTGAAAAATTTGGAGGCCCAAAAAAGGGGTTTACAGGCATCCTAGACCCCCTAAAGTCCAGAAAATGTTGGTTGCACAAAAACTGTGCCAAAGAGCTCTGAAGGTCCCAAAATCATTTGTAGCCAGAAAGGGGCATTAACCCACACCCTTGATGCCTGAAATTCCCAAAAATACTTTTGGCAGAAAAATGCATCCTACACCCCTGAAAGTTCAGAATATGTTAGCTGCCCAAAAAAGGCCTTAAAATGCATCTTAGGCCTGCAAAAATGTTGAAAACTTTGGAGGCCCAAAAAAGGGGTTTAGAGGCATCCTAGACCCCCTAAAGTCCAGAAAATGTTGGTTGACCAAAAACTGTGCCAAAGAGCTCGGAATGTCCCAAAATCATTTGTAGCCTAAAAGGGGCATTATCCCACACCCTTGATGCCTGAAATTCACAAAAATATTTTTGACACAAAAATGCATCCTACACACCTGAACGTTCAGAACATGTTAGCAGCCCAAAAAAGGCCTTAAAATGCCTGTTATGTCTGGAAAAATGTTGAACACTTTGGAGGCCTAAAAAAGGGGTTTACAGGCATCCTAGACCCCCTAAAGTCCAGAAAATGTTGGTGGCCAAAAACTGTGCCAGAGAGCTCTGAATGTCCCAGAAACATTTGCAGCCTGAAAGGAGCATTAACCCGCATCCTAGACCACTGAAATTCCCAAAAATAATTTTGACATGAAAAATGCATCCTACACCCCTGAAAGTTCAGAATATGTTAGCAGCCCAAAAAAGGCCTTAAAATGCCTTTTAGGCCTGCAAGAATGTTGAAAACTTTGGAGGTCAAAAAAAGGGGTTTACAGGTATCCTAGACCCCCTAAAGTCCAGAAAATTTTGGTGGCCCAAAACTGAGCCAGAGAGCTCTGCATGTCCCAAAATCATTTGTGGCCTGAAAGGGGCATTAACCCCCATCCTAGACCACTGAAATTCCCAAAAATCGTTTTGGCAAGAAAAGTGCATCCTTCACACCTGACAGTTCAGAATATGTTAGCATCCCAAAAAAGGCCTTAAAATGCATCTTAGGCCTGCAAAAATGTTGAAAACTTTGGAGGCCCAAAAAAGGGGTTTACAGGCATCCTAGACCCCCTAAAGTCCAGAAAATGTTGGTTGACCAAAAACTGTGCCAGAGAGCTCTGAATGTCCCAAAATCATTTGTAGCCTAAAAGGGGCATTATCCCACACCCTTGACGCCTGAAATTCCCAAAAATATTTTTGGCACAAAAATGCATCCTACACCCCTGAAAGTTCAGAATATGTTAGCAGCCCAAAAAAGGCCTTAAAATGCATCTTAGTCCTGCAAAAATGTTGAAAACTTTGGAGGCCCAAAAAAGGGGTTTACAGGCATCCTAGACCCCCTAAAGTCCAGAAAATGTTGGTTGACCAAAAACTGTGCCAAAGAGCTCTGAATGTCCCCAAATCATTTGTAGCCAGAAAGGGGCATTAACCCACACCCTTGATGCCTGAAATTCCCAAAAATACTTTTGGCAGAAAAATGCATCCTACACCCCTGAAAGTTCAGAATATGTTAGCCGCCCAAAAAAGGCCTTAAAATGCATCTTAGGCCTGCAAAAATGTTGAAAACTTTGGAGGCCCAAAAAAGGGGTTTAGAGGCATCCTAGACCCCCTAAAGTCCAGAAAATGTTGGTTGACCAACAACTGTGCCAGAGAGCTCTGAATGTCCCAAAATCATTTGTAGCCTAAAAGGGGCATTATCCCACACCCTTGACGCCTGAAATTCCCAAAAATATTTTTGGCACAAAAATGCATCCTACACCCCTGAAAGTTCAGAATATGTTAGCAGCCCAAAAAAGGCCTTAAAATGCATCTTAGTCCTGCAAAAATGTTGAAAAATTTGGAGGCCCAAAAAAGGGGTTTACAGGCATCCTAGACCCCCTAAAGTCCAGAAAATGTTGGTTGCCCAAAAACTGTGCCAAAGAGCTCTGAATGTCCCAAAATCATTTGTAGCCAGAAAGGGGCATTAACCCACACCCTTGATGCCTGAAATTCCCAAAAATACTTTTGGCAGAAAAATGCATCCTACACCCCTGAAAGTTCAGAATATGTTAGCTGCCCAAAAAAGGCCTTAAAATGCATCTTAGGCCTGCAAAAATGTTGAAAACTTTGGAGGCCCAAAAAAGGGGTTTAGAGGCATCCTAGACCCCCTAAAGTCCAGAAAATGTTGGTTGACCAAAAACTGTGCCAGAGAGCTCTGAATGTCCCAAAATCATGTGTAGCCTAAAAGGGGCATTATCCCACACCCTTGATGCCTGAAATTCCCAAAAATATTTTTGACACAAAAATGCATCCTACACACCTAAACGTTCAGAATATGTTAGCAGCCCAAAAAAGGCCTTAAAATGCCTGGTATGTCTGGAAAAATGTTGAACACTTTGGAGCCCTAAAAAAGGGGTTTACAGGCATCCTAGACCCCCTAAAGTCCAGAAAATGTTGGTGGCCAAAAACTGTGCCAGAGAGCTCTGAATGTCCCAGAAAATGTTGCAGCCTGAAAGGAGCATTAACCCGCATCCTAGACCACTGATATTCCCAAAAATAATTTTGACATGAAAAATGCATCCTACACCCCTGAAAGTTCAGAATATGTTAGCAGCCCATAAAAGGCCTTAAAATGCCTTTTAGGCCTGCAAGAATGTTGAAAACTTTGGAGGTCAAAAAAAGGGGTTTACAGGTATCCTAGACCCCCTAAAGTCCAGAAAAGTTTGGTGGCCCAAAACTGTGCCAGAGAACTCTGCATGTCCCAAAATCATTTGTAGCCTGAAAGGGGCATTAACCCGCATCCTAGACCACTGAAATTCCCAAAAATCGTTTTGGCAAGAAAAGTGCATCCATCACACCTGACAGTTCAGAATATGTTAGCATCCCAAAAAAGACCTTAAAATGCATCTTAGTCCTGCAAAAATGTTGAAACCTTTGGAGGCCCAAAAAAGGGGTTTACAGGCATCCTAGACCCCCTAAAGTCCAGAAAATGTTGGTGGCCAAAAACTGTGCCAGAGAGCTCTGAATGTCCCAGAAAATTTTGCTGCCTGAAAGGAGCATTAACCCGCATCCTAGACCACTGATATTCCCAAAAATAATTTTGACATGAAAAATGCATCCTACACCCCTGAAAGTTCAGAATATGTTAGCAGCCCATAAAAGGCCTTAAAATGCCTTTTAGGCCTGCAAGAATGTTGAAAACTTTGGAGGTCAAAAAAAGGGGTTTACAGGTATCCTAGACCCCCTAAAGTCCAGAAAAGTTTGGTGGCCCAAAACTGTGCCAGAGAACTCTGCATGTCCCAAAATCATTTGTAGCCTGAAAGGGGCATTAACCCGCATCCTAGACCACTGAAATTCCCAAAAATCGTTTTGGCAAGAAAAGTGCATCCATCACACCTGACAGTTCAGAATATGTTAGCATCCCAAAAAAGACCTTAAAATGCATCTTAGTCCTGCAAAAATGTTGAAAACTTTGGAGGCCCAAAAAAGGGGTTTACAGGCATCCTAGACCCCCTAAAGTCCAGAAAATGTTGGTGGCCAAAAACTGTGCCAGAGAGCTCTGAATGTCCCAGAAAATTTTGCTGCCTGAAAGGAGCATTAACCCGCATCCTAGACCACTGAAATTCCCAAAAATAATTTTGACATGAAAAATGCATCCTACACCCCTGAAAGTTCAGAATATGTTAGCAGCCCATAAAAGGCCTTAAAATGCCTTTTAGGCCTGCAAGAATGTTGAAAACTTTGGAGGTCAAAAAAAGGGGTTTACAGGTATCCTAGACCCCCTAAAGTCCAGAAACGTTTGGTGGCCCAAAACTGTGCCAGAGAGCTCTGCATGTCCCAAAATCATTTGTAGCCTGAAAGGGGCATTAACCTGCATCCTAGACCACTGAAATTCCCAAAAATCGTTTTGGCAAGAAAAGTGCATCCTTCACACCTGACAGTTCAGAATATGTTAGCATCCCAAAAAAGACCTTAAAATGCATCTTAGGCCTGCAAAAATGTTGAAAACTTTGGAGGCCCAAAAAAGGGGTTTACAGGCATCCTAGACCCCCTAAAGGCCAGAAAATGTTGGTTGACCAAAAACTGTGCCAGAGAGCTCTGAATGTCCCAAAATCATTTGTAGCCTAAAAGGGGCATTATCCCACACCCTTGACGCCTGAAATTCCCAAAAATATGTTTGGCACAAAAATGCATCCTACACCCCTGAAAGTTCAGAATATGTTAGCAGCCCAAAAAAGGCCTTAAAATGCATCTTAGTCCTGCAAAAATGTTGAAAACTTTGGAGGCCCAAAAAAGGGGTTTACAGGCATCCTAGACCCCCTAAAGTCCAGAAAATGTTGGTTGCCCAAAAACTGTGCCAAAGAGCTCTGAATGTCCCAAAATCATTTGTAGCCAGAAAGGGGCATTAACCCACACCCTTGATGCCTGAAATTCCCAAAAATACTTTTGGCAGAAAAATGCATCCTACACCCCTGAAAGTTAAGAATATGTTAGCCGCCCAAAAACGGCCTTAAAATGCATCTTAGGCCTGCAAAAATGTTGAAAACTTTGGAGGCCCAAAAAAGGGGTTTAGAGGCATCCTAGACCCCCTAAAGTCCAGAAAATGTTGGTTGACCAAAAACTGTGCCAAAGAGCTCGGAATGTCCCAAAATCATTTGTAGACTAAAAGGGGCATTATCCCACACCCTTGACGCCTGAAATTCCCAAAAATATTTTTGACACAAAAATGCATCCTACACACCTGAACGTTCAGAATATGTTAGCAGCCCAAAAAAAGGCCTTAAATGCCTGTTATGTCTGGAAAAATGTTGAACACTTTGGAGGCCTAAAAAAGGGATTTACAGGCATCCTAGACCCCCTAAAGTCCAGAAAATGTTGGTGGCCAAAAACTGTGCCAGAGAGCTCTGAATGTCCCAGAAACATTTGCAGCCTGAAAGGAGCATTAACCCGCATCCTAGACCACTGAAATTCCCAAAAATAATTTTGACATGAAAAATGCATCCTACACCCCTGAAAGTTCAGAATATGTCAGCAGCCCAAAAAAGGCCTTAACATGCCTTTTAGGCCTGCAAGAATGTTGAAAACTTTGGAGGTCAAAAAAAGGGGTTTACAGGTATCCTAGACCCCCTAAAGTCCAGAAGATTTTGGTGGTCCAAAACTGTGCCAGAGAGCTCTGCATGTCCCAAAATCATTTGTAGCCTGAAAGGGGCATTAACCCGCATCCTAGACCACTTAAATTCCCAAAAATCGTTTTGGCAAGAAAAGTGCATCCTTCACACCTGACAGTTCAGAATATGTTAGCTTCCCAAAAAAGGCCTTAAAATGCATCTTAGGCCTCCAAAAATGTTGAAAACTTTGGAGGCCCAAAAAAGGGGTTTACAGGCATCCTAGACCCCCTAAAGTCCAGAAAATGTTGGTTGACCAAAAACTGTGCCAGAGAGCTCTGAATGTCCCAAAATCATTTGTAGCCTAAAAGGGGCATTATCCCACACCCTTGACGCCTGAAATTCCCAAAAATATTTTTGGCAAAAAAATGCATCCTACACCCCGGAAAGTTCAGAATATGTTAGCAGCCCAAAAAAAGGCCTTAAAATGCATCTTAGTCCTGCAAAAATGTTGAAAACTTTGGAGGCCCAAAAAAGGGGTTTACAGGCATCCTAGACCCCCTAAAGTCCAGAAAATGTTGGTTGCCCAAAAACTGTGCCAAAGAGCTCTGAATGTCCCAAAATCATTTGTAGCCAGAAAGGGGCATTAACCCACACCCTTGATGCCTGAAATTCCCAAAAATACTTTTGGCAGAAAAATGCATCCTACACCCCTGAAAGTTCAGAATATGTTAGCCGCCCAAAAAAGGCCTTAAAATGCATCTTAGGCCTGCAAAAATGTTGAAAACTTTGGAGGCCCAAAAAAGGGGTTTAGAGGCACCCTAGACCCCCTAAAGTCCAGAAAATGTTGGTTGACCAAAAACTGTGCCAGAGAGCTCTGAATGTCCCAAAATCATTTGTAGCCTAAAAGGGGCATTATCCCACACCCTTGACGCCTGAAATTCCCAAAAATATTTTTGACACAAAAATGCATCCTACACACCTGAACGTTCAGAATATGTTAGCAGCCCAAAAAAGGCCTTAAAATGCCTGTTATGTCTGGAAAAATGTTGAACACTTTGGAGGCCTAAAAAAGGGGTTTACAGGCATCCTAGACCCCCTAAAGTCCAGAAAATGTTGGTGGCCAAAAACTGTGCCAGAGAGCTCTGAATGTCCCAGAAACATTTGCAGCCTGAAAGGAGCATTAACCCGCATCCTAGACCACTGAAATTCCCAAAAATAATTTTGACATGAAAAATGCATCCTACACCCCTGAAAGTTCAGAATATGTTAGCAGCCCAAAAAAGGCCTTAAAATGCCTTTTAGGCCTGCAAGAATGTTGAAAACTTTGCAGGTCAAAAAAAGGGGTTTACAGGTATCCTAGACCCCCTAAAGTCCAGAAAATTTTGGTGGCCCAAAACTGTGCCAGAGAGCTCTGCATGTCCCAAAATCATTTGTAGCCTGAAAGGGGCATTAACCCGCATCCTAGACCACTTAAATTCCCAAAAATCGTTTTGGCAAGAAAAGTGCATCCTTCACACCTGACAGTTCAGAATATGTTAGCATCCCAAAAAAGGCCTTAAAATGCATCTTAGGCCTGCAAAAAGGTTGAAAACTTTGGAGGCCCAAAAAAGGGGTTTACAGGCATCCTAGACCCCCTAAAGTCCAGAAAATGTTGGTTGACCAAAAACTGTGCCAGAGAGCTCTGAATGTCCCAAAATCATTTGTAGCCTAAAAGGGGCATTATCCCACACCCTTGACGCCTGAAATTCCCAAAAATATTTTTGGCACAAAAATGCATCCTACACCCCTGAAAGTTCAGAATATGTTAGCAGCCCAAAAAAGGCCTTATAATGCATCTTAGTCCTGCAAAAATGTTGAAAACTTTGGAGGCCCACAAAAGGGGTTTACAGGCATCCTAGACCCCCTAAAGTCCAGAAAATGTTGGTTGCCCAAAAACTGTGCCAAAGAGCTCTGAATGTCCCAAAATCATTTGTAGCCAGAAAGGGGCATTAACCCACACCCTTGATGCCTGAAATTCCCAAAAATACTTTTGGCAGAAAAATGCATCCTACACCCCTGAAAGTTCAGAATATGTTAGCCGCCCAAAAAAGGCCTTAAAATGCATCTTAGGCCTGCAAAAATGTTGAAAACTTTGGAGGCCCAAAAAAGGGGTTTAGAGGCATCCTAGACCCCCTAAAGTCCAGAAAATGTTGGTTGACCAAAAACTGTGCCAGAGAGCTCTGAATGTCCCAAAATCATTTGTAGCCTAAAAGGGGCATTATCCCACACCCTTGACGCCTGAAATTCCCAAAAATATTTTTGACACAAAAATGCATCCTACACACCTGAACGTTCAGAATATGTTAGCAGCCCAAAAAAGGCCTTAAAATGCCTGTTATGTCTGGAAAAATGTTGAACACTTTGGAGGCCTAAAAAAGGGGTTTACAGGCATCCTAGACCCCCTAAAGTCCAGAAAATGTTGGTGGCCAAAAACTGTGCCAGAGAGCTCTGAATGTCCCAGAAACATTTGCAGCCTGAAAGGAGCATTAACCCACATCCTAGACCACTGAAATTCCCAAAAATAATTTTGACATGAAAAATGCATCCTACACCCCTGAAAGTTCAGAATATGTTAGCAGCCCAAAAAAGGCCTTTAAATGCCTTTTAGGCCTGCAAGAATGTTGAAAACTTTGGAGGTCAAAAAAAGGGGTTTACAGGTATCCTAGACCCCCTAAAGTCCAGAAAATTTTGGTGGCCCAAAACTGTGCCAGAGAGCTCTGCATGGCCCAAAATCATTTGTAGCCTGAAAGGGGCATTAACCCGCATCCTAGACCACTTAAATTCCCAAAAATCGTTTTGGCAAGAAAAGTGCATCCTTCACACCTGACAGTTCAGAATATGTTAGCATCCCAAAAAAGGCCTTAAAATGCATCTTAGGCCTCCAAAAATGTTGAAAACTTTGGAGGCCCAAAAAAGGGGTTTACAGGCATCCTAGACCCCCTAAAGTCCAGAAAATGTTGGTTGACCAAAAACTGTGCCAGAGAGCTCTGAATGTCCCAAAATCATCTGTAGCCTAAAAGGGGCATTATCCCACACCCTTGACGCCTGAAATTCCCAAAAATATTTTTGGCACAAAAATGCATCCTACACCCCTGAAAGTTCAGAATATGTTAGCAGCCCAAAAAAGGCCTTAAAATGCATCTTAGTCCTGCAAAAATGTTGAAAACTTTGGAGGCCCAAAAAAGGGGTTTAGAGGCATCCTAGACCCCCTAAAGTCCAGAAAATGTTGGTTGACCAAAAACTATGCCAGAGAGCTCTGAATGTCCCAAAATCATTTGGAGCCTAAAAGGGGCATTATCCCACACCCTTGACGCCTGAAATTCCCAAAAATATTTTTGACACAAAAATGCATCCTACACACCTGAACGTTCAGAATATGTTAGCAGCCCAAAAAAGGCCTTAAAATGCCTGTTATGTCTGGAAAAATGTTGAACACTTTGGAGGCCTAAAAAAGGGGTTTACAGGCATCCTAGACCCCCTAAAGTCCAGAAAATGTTGGTGGCCAAAAACTGTGCCAGAGAGCTCTGAATGTCCCAGAAACATTTGCAGCCTGAAAGGAGCATTAACCCGCATCCTAGACCACTGAAATTCCCAAAAATAATTTTGACATGAAAAATGCATCCTACACCCCTGAAAGTTCAGAATATGTTAGCAGCCCAAAAAAGGCCTTAAAATGCCTTTTAGGCCTGCAAGAATGTTGAAAACTTTGGAGGTCAAAAAAGGTGTTTACAGGTATCCTAGACCCCCTAAAGTCCAGAAACTTTTGGGGGCCCAAAACTGTGCTAGAGAGCTCTGCATGTCCCAAAATCATTTGTAGCCTGAAAGGGGCATTATCCCACACCCTTGACGCCTGAAATTCCCAAAAATATTTTTGACACAAAAATGCATCCTACACACCTGAACGTTCAGAATATGTTAGCAGCCCAAAAAAGGCCTTAAAATGCCTGTTATGTCTGGAAAAATGTTGAACACTTTGGAGGCCTAAAAAATGGGTTTACAGGCATCCTAGACCCCCTAAAGTCCAGAAAATGTTGGTGGCCAAAAACTGTGCCAGAGAGCTCTGAATGTCCCAGAAACATTTGCAGCCTGAAAGGAGCATTAACCCGCATCCTAGACCACTGAAATTCCCAAAAATAATTTTGACATGAAAAATGCATCCTACACCCCTGAAAGTTCAGAATATGTTAGCAGCCCAAAAAAGGCCTTAAAATGCCTTTTAGGCCTGCAAGAATGTTGAAAACTTTGGAGGTCAAAAAAAGGGGTTTACAGGTATCCTAGACCCCCTAAAGTCCAGAAAATTTTGGTGGCCCAAAACTGTGCCAGAGAGCTCTGCATGCCCCAAAATCATTTGTAGCCTGAAAGTGGCATTAACCCGCATCCTAGACCACTGAAATTCCCAAAAATCGTTTTGGCAAGAAAAGTGCATCCTTCACACCTGACAGTTCAGAATATGTTAGCATCCCAAAAAAGGCCTTAAAATGCATCTTAGTCCTGCAAAAATGTTGAAAACTTTGGAGGCCCAAAAAAGGGGTTTACAGGCATCCTAGACCCCCTAAAGTCCAGAAAATGTTGGTTGCCCAAAAACTGTGCCAAAGAGCTCTGAATGTCCCAAAATCATTTGTAGCCAGAAAGGGGCATTAACCCACACCCTTGATGCCTGAAATTCCCAAAAATACTTTTGGCAGAAAAATGCATCCTACACCCCTGAAAGTTCAGAATATGTTAGCCGCCCAAAAAGGCCTTAAAATGCATCTTAGGCCTGCAAAAATGTTGAAAACTTTGGAGGCCCAAAAAAGGGGTTTAGAGGCATCCTAGACCCCCTAAAGTCCAGAAAATGTTGGTTGACCAAAAACTGTGCCAGAGAGCTCTGAATGTCCCAAAATCATTTGTAGCCTAAAAGGGGCATTATCCCACACCCTTGACGCCTGAAATTCCCAAAAATATTTTTGACACAAAAATGCATCCTACACACCTGAACGTTCAGAATATGTTAGCAGCCCAAAAAAGGCCTTAAAATGCCTGTTATGTCTGGAAAAATGTTGAACACTTTGGAGGCCTAAAAAAGGGGTTTACAGGCATCCTAGACCCCCTAAAGTCCAGAAAATGTTGGTGGCCAAAAACTGTGCCAGAGAGCTCTGAATGTCCCAGAAACATTTGCAGCCTGAAAGGAGCATTAACCCGCATCCTAGACCACTGAAATTCCCAAAAATAATTTTGACATGAAAAATGCATCCTACACCCCTGAAAGTTCAGAATATGTTAGCAGCCCAAAAAAGGCCTTAAAATGCCTTTTAGGCCTGCAAGAATGTTGAAAACTTTGGAGGTCAAAAAAGGGGTTTACAGGTATCCTAGACCCCCTAAAGTCCAGAAAATTTTGGTGGCCCAAAACTGTGCCAGAGAGCTCTGCATGTCCCAAAATCATTTGTAGCCTGAAAGGGGCATTAACCCGCATCCTAGACCACTGAAATTCCCAAAAATCGTTTTTTGGCAAGAAAAGTGCATCCTTCACACCTGACAGTTCAGAATATGTTAGCATCCCAAAAAAGGCCTTAAAATGCATCTTAGGCCTGCAAAAATGTTGAAAACATTGGAGGCCCAAAAAAGGGGTTTACAGGCATCCTAGACCCCCTAAAGTACAGAAAATGTTGGTTGACCAAAAACTGTGCCAGAGAGCTCTGAATGTCCCAAAATCATTTGTAGCCTAAAAGGGGCATTATCCCACACCCTTGACGCCTGAAATTCCCAAAAATATTTTTGGCACAAAAATGCATCCTACACCCCTGAAAGTTCAGAATATGTTAGCAGCCCAAAAAAGGCCTTAAAATGCATCTTAGTCCTGCAAAAATGTTGAAAACTTTGGAGGCCCACAAAAGGGGTTTACAGGCATCCTAGACCCCCTAAAGTCCAGAAAATGTTGGTTGCCCAAAAACTGTGCCAAAGAGCTCTGAATGTCCCAAAATCATTTGTAGCCAGAAAGGGGCATTAACCCACACCCTTGATGCCTGAAATTCCCAAAAATACTTTTGGCAGAAAAATGCATCCTACACCCCTGAAAGTTCAGAATATGTTAGCCGCCCAAAAAAGGCCTTAAAATGCATCTTAGGCCTGCAAAAATGTTGAAAACTTTGGAGGCCCAAAAAAGGGGTTTAGAGGCATCCTAGACCCCCTAAAGTCCAGAAAATGTTGGTTGACCAAAAACTGTGCCAGAGAGCTCTGAATGTCCCAAAATCATTTGTAGCCTAAAAGGGGCATTATCCCACACCCTTGACGCCTGAAATTCCCAAAAATATTTTTGGCACAAAAATGCATCCTACACCCCTGAAAGTTCAGAATATGTTAGCAGCCCAAAAAAGGCCTTAAAATGCATCTTAGTCCTGCAAAAATGTTGAAAAATTTGGAGGCCCAAAAAAGGGGTTTACAGGCATCCTAGACCCCCTAAAGTCCAGAAAATGTTGGTTGCACAAAAACTGTGCCAAAGAGCTCTGAAGGTCCCAAAATCATTTGTAGCCAGAAAGGGGCATTAACCCACACCCTTGATGCCTGAAATTCCCAAAAATACTTTTGGCAGAAAAATGCATCCTACACCCCTGAAAGTTCAGAATATGTTAGCTGCCCAAAAAAGGCCTTAAAATGCATCTTAGGCCTGCAAAAATGTTGAAAACTTTGGAGGCCCAAAAAAGGGGTTTAGAGGCATCCTAGACCCCCTAAAGTCCAGAAAATGTTGGTTGACCAAAAACTGTGCCAAAGAGCTCGGAATGTCCCAAAATCATTTGTAGCCTAAAAGGGGCATTATCCCACACCCTTGATGCCTGAAATTCACAAAAATATTTTTGACACAAAAATGCATCCTACACACCTGAACGTTCAGAACATGTTAGCAGCCCAAAAAAGGCCTTAAAATGCCTGTTATGTCTGGAAAAATGTTGAACACTTTGGAGGCCTAAAAAAGGGGTTTACAGGCATCCTAGACCCCCTAAAGTCCAGAAAATGTTGGTGGCCAAAAACTGTGCCAGAGAGCTCTGAATGTCCCAGAAACATTTGCAGCCTGAAAGGAGCATTAACCCGCATCCTAGACCACTGAAATTCCCAAAAATAATTTTGACATGAAAAATGCATCCTACACCCCTGAAAGTTCAGAATATGTTAGCAGCCCAAAAAAGGCCTTAAAATGCCTTTTAGGCCTGCAAGAATGTTGAAAACTTTGGAGGTCAAAAAAAGGGGTTTACAGGTATCCTAGACCCCCTAAAGTCCAGAAAATTTTGGTGGCCCAAAACTGAGCCAGAGAGCTCTGCATGTCCCAAAATCATTTGTGGCCTGAAAGGGGCATTAACCCCCATCCTAGACCACTGAAATTCCCAAAAATCGTTTTGGCAAGAAAAGTGCATCCTTCACACCTGACAGTTCAGAATATGTTAGCATCCCAAAAAAGGCCTTAAAATGCATCTTAGGCCTGCAAAAATGTTGAAAACTTCGGAGGCCCAAAAAAGGGGTTTACAGGCATCCTAGACCCCCTAAAGTCCAGAAAATGTTGGTTGACCAAAAACTGTGCCAGAGAGCTCTGAATGTCCCAAAATCATTTGTAGCCTAAAAGGGGCATTATCCCACACCCTTGACGCCTGAAATTCCCAAAAATATTTTTGGCACAAAAATGCATCCTACACCCCTGAAAGTTCAGAATATGTTAGCAGCCCAAAAAAGGCCTTAAAATGCATCTTAGTCCTGCAAAAATGTTGAAAACTTTGGAGGCCCAAAAAAGGGGTTTACAGGCATCCTAGACCCCCTAAAGTCCAGAAAATGTTGGTTGACCAAAAACTGTGCCAAAGAGCTCTGAATGTCCCCAAATCATTTGTAGCCAGAAAGGGGCATTAACCCACACCCTTGATGCCTGAAATTCCCAAAAATACTTTTGGCAGAAAAATGCATCCTACACCCCTGAAAGTTCAGAATATGTTAGCCGCCCAAAAAAGGCCTTAAAATGCATCTTAGGCCTGCAAAAATGTTGAAAACTTTGGAGGCCCAAAAAAGGGGTTTAGAGGCATCCTAGACCCCCTAAAGTCCAGAAAATGTTGGTTGACCAACAACTGTGCCAGAGAGCTCTGAATGTCCCAAAATCATTTGTAGCCTAAAAGGGGCATTATCCCACACCCTTGACGCCTGAAATTCCCAAAAATATTTTTGGCACAAAAATGCATCCTACACCCCTGAAAGTTCAGAATATGTTAGCAGCCCAAAAAAGGCCTTAAAATGCATCTTAGTCCTGCAAAAATGTTGAAAAATTTGGAGGCCCAAAAAAGGGGTTTACAGGCATCCTAGACCCCCTAAAGTCCAGAAAATGTTGGTTGCCCAAAAACTGTGCCAAAGAGCTCTGAATGTCCCAAAATCATTTGTAGCCAGAAAGGGGCATTAACCCACACCCTTGATGCCTGAAATTCCCAAAAATACTTTTGGCAGAAAAATGCATCCTACACCCCTGAAAGTTCAGAATATGTTAGCTGCCCAAAAAAGGCCTTAAAATGCATCTTAGGCCTGCAAAAATGTTGAAAACTTTGGAGGCCCAAAAAAGGGGTTTAGAGGCATCCTAGACCCCCTAAAGTCCAGAAAATGTTGGTTGACCAAAAACTGTGCCAGAGAGCTCTGAATGTCCCAAAATCATGTGTAGCCTAAAAGGGGCATTATCCCACACCCTTGATGCCTGAAATTCCCAAAAATATTTTTGACACAAAAATGCATCCTACACACCTAAACGTTCAGAATATGTTAGCAGCCCAAAAAAGGCCTTAAAATGCCTGGTATGTCTGGAAAAATGTTGAACACTTTGGAGCCCTAAAAAAGGGGTTTACAGGCATCCTAGACCCCCTAAAGTCCAGAAAATGTTGGTGGCCAAAAACTGTGCCAGAGAGCTCTGAATGTCCCAGAAAATGTTGCAGCCTGAAAGGAGCATTAACCCGCATCCTAGACCACTGATATTCCCAAAAATAATTTTGACATGAAAAATGCATCCTACACCCCTGAAAGTTCAGAATATGTTAGCAGCCCATAAAAGGCCTTAAAATGCCTTTTAGGCCTGCAAGAATGTTGAAAACTTTGGAGGTCAAAAAAAGGGGTTTACAGGTATCCTAGACCCCCTAAAGTCCAGAAAAGTTTGGTGGCCCAAAACTGTGCCAGAGAACTCTGCATGTCCCAAAATCATTTGTAGCCTGAAAGGGGCATTAACCCGCATCCTAGACCACTGAAATTCCCAAAAATCGTTTTGGCAAGAAAAGTGCATCCATCACACCTGACAGTTCAGAATATGTTAGCATCCCAAAAAAGACCTTAAAATGCATCTTAGTCCTGCAAAAATGTTGAAAACTTTGGAGGCCCAAAAAAGGGGTTTACAGGCATCCTAGACCCCCTAAAGTCCAGAAAATGTTGGTGGCCAAAAACTGTGCCAGAGAGCTCTGAATGTCCCAGAAAATTTTGCTGCCTGAAAGGAGCATTAACCCGCATCCTAGACCACTGATATTCCCAAAAATAATTTTGACATGAAAAATGCATCCTACACCCCTGAAAGTTCAGAATATGTTAGCAGCCCATAAAAGGCCTTAAAATGCCTTTTAGGCCTGCAAGAATGTTGAAAACTTTGGAGGTCAAAAAAAGGGGTTTACAGGTATCCTAGACCCCCTAAAGTCCAGAAAAGTTTGGTGGCCCAAAACTGTGCCAGAGAACTCTGCATGTCCCAAAATCATTTGTAGCCTGAAAGGGGCATTAACCCGCATCCTAGACCACTGAAATTCCCAAAAATCGTTTTGGCAAGAAAAGTGCATCCATCACACCTGACAGTTCAGAATATGTTAGCATCCCAAAAAAGACCTTAAAATGCATCTTAGTCCTGCAAAAATGTTGAAAACTTTGGAGGCCCAAAAAAGGGGTTTACAGGCATCCTAGACCCCCTAAAGTCCAGAAAATGTTGGTGGCCAAAAACTGTGCCAGAGAGCTCTGAATGTCCCAGAAAATTTTGCTGCCTGAAAGGAGCATTAACCCGCATCCTAGACCACTGAAATTCCCAAAAATAATTTTGACATGAAAAATGCATCCTACACCCCTGAAAGTTCAGAATATGTTAGCAGCCCATAAAAGGCCTTAAAATGCCTTTTAGGCCTGCAAGAATGTTGAAAACTTTGGAGGTCAAAAAAAGGGGTTTACAGGTATCCTAGACCCCCTAAAGTCCAGAAACGTTTGGTGGCCCAAAACTGTGCCAGAGAGCTCTGCATGTCCCAAAATCATTTGTAGCCTGAAAGGGGCATTAACCTGCATCCTAGACCACTGAAATTCCCAAAAATCGTTTTGGCAAGAAAAGTGCATCCTTCACACCTGACAGTTCAGAATATGTTAGCATCCCAAAAAAGACCTTAAAATGCATCTTAGGCCTGCAAAAATGTTGAAAACTTTGGAGGCCCAAAAAAGGGGTTTACAGGCATCCTAGACCCCCTAAAGGCCAGAAAATGTTGGTTGACCAAAAACTGTGCCAGAGAGCTCTGAATGTCCCAAAATCATTTGTAGCCTAAAAGGGGCATTATCCCACACCCTTGACGCCTGAAATTCCCAAAAATATGTTTGGCACAAAAATGCATCCTACACCCCTGAAAGTTCAGAATATGTTAGCAGCCCAAAAAAGGCCTTAAAATGCATCTTAGTCCTGCAAAAATGTTGAAAACTTTGGAGGCCCAAAAAAGGGGTTTACAGGCATCCTAGACCCCCTAAAGTCCAGAAAATGTTGGTTGCCCAAAAACTGTGCCAAAGAGCTCTGAATGTCCCAAAATCATTTGTAGCCAGAAAGGGGCATTAACCCACACCCTTGATGCCTGAAATTCCCAAAAATACTTTTGGCAGAAAAATGCATCCTACACCCCTGAAAGTTAAGAATATGTTAGCCGCCCAAAAACGGCCTTAAAATGCATCTTAGGCCTGCAAAAATGTTGAAAACTTTGGAGGCCCAAAAAAGGGGTTTAGAGGCATCCTAGACCCCCTAAAGTCCAGAAAATGTTGGTTGACCAAAAACTGTGCCAAAGAGCTCGGAATGTCCCAAAATCATTTGTAGACTAAAAGGGGCATTATCCCACACCCTTGACGCCTGAAATTCCCAAAAATATTTTTGACACAAAAATGCATCCTACACACCTGAACGTTCAGAATATGTTAGCAGCCCAAAAAAAGGCCTTAAATGCCTGTTATGTCTGGAAAAATGTTGAACACTTTGGAGGCCTAAAAAAGGGATTTACAGGCATCCTAGACCCCCTAAAGTCCAGAAAATGTTGGTGGCCAAAAACTGTGCCAGAGAGCTCTGAATGTCCCAGAAACATTTGCAGCCTGAAAGGAGCATTAACCCGCATCCTAGACCACTGAAATTCCCAAAAATAATTTTGACATGAAAAATGCATCCTACACCCCTGAAAGTTCAGAATATGTCAGCAGCCCAAAAAAGGCCTTAACATGCCTTTTAGGCCTGCAAGAATGTTGAAAACTTTGGAGGTCAAAAAAAGGGGTTTACAGGTATCCTAGACCCCCTAAAGTCCAGAAGATTTTGGTGGTCCAAAACTGTGCCAGAGAGCTCTGCATGTCCCAAAATCATTTGTAGCCTGAAAGGGGCATTAACCCGCATCCTAGACCACTTAAATTCCCAAAAATCGTTTTGGCAAGAAAAGTGCATCCTTCACACCTGACAGTTCAGAATATGTTAGCATCCCAAAAAAGGCCTTAAAATGCATCTTAGGCCTGCAAAAAGGTTGAAAACTTTGGAGGCCCAAAAAAGGGGTTTACAGGCATCCTAGACCCCCTAAAGTCCAGAAAATGTTGGTTGACCAAAAACTGTGCCAGAGAGCTCTGAATGTCCCAAAATCATTTGTAGCCTAAAAGGGGCATTATCCCACACCCTTGACGCCTGAAATTCCCAAAAATATTTTTGGCACAAAAATGCATCCTACACCCCTGAAAGTTCAGAATATGTTAGCAGCCCAAAAAAGGCCTTATAATGCATCTTAGTCCTGCAAAAATGTTGAAAACTTTGGAGGCCCACAAAAGGGGTTTACAGGCATCCTAGACCCCCTAAAGTCCAGAAAATGTTGGTTGCCCAAAAACTGTGCCAAAGAGCTCTGAATGTCCCAAAATCATTTGTAGCCAGAAAGGGGCATTAACCCACACCCTTGATGCCTGAAATTCCCAAAAATACTTTTGGCAGAAAAATGCATCCTACACCCCTGAAAGTTCAGAATATGTTAGCCGCCCAAAAAAGGCCTTAAAATGCATCTTAGGCCTGCAAAAATGTTGAAAACTTTGGAGGCCCAAAAAAGGGGTTTAGAGGCATCCTAGACCCCCTAAAGTCCAGAAAATGTTGGTTGACCAAAAACTGTGCCAGAGAGCTCTGAATGTCCCAAAATCATTTGTAGCCTAAAAGGGGCATTATCCCACACCCTTGACGCCTGAAATTCCCAAAAATATTTTTGACACAAAAATGCATCCTACACACCTGAACGTTCAGAATATGTTAGCAGCCCAAAAAAGGCCTTAAAATGCCTGTTATGTCTGGAAAAATGTTGAACACTTTGGAGGCCTAAAAAAGGGGTTTACAGGCATCCTAGACCCCCTAAAGTCCAGAAAATGTTGGTGGCCAAAAACTGTGCCAGAGAGCTCTGAATGTCCCAGAAACATTTGCAGCCTGAAAGGAGCATTAACCCACATCCTAGACCACTGAAATTCCCAAAAATAATTTTGACATGAAAAATGCATCCTACACCCCTGAAAGTTCAGAATATGTTAGCAGCCCAAAAAAGGCCTTTAAATGCCTTTTAGGCCTGCAAGAATGTTGAAAACTTTGGAGGTCAAAAAAAGGGGTTTACAGGTATCCTAGACCCCCTAAAGTCCAGAAAATTTTGGTGGCCCAAAACTGTGCCAGAGAGCTCTGCATGGCCCAAAATCATTTGTAGCCTGAAAGGGGCATTAACCCGCATCCTAGACCACTTAAATTCCCAAAAATCGTTTTGGCAAGAAAAGTGCATCCTTCACACCTGACAGTTCAGAATATGTTAGCATCCCAAAAAAGGCCTTAAAATGCATCTTAGGCCTCCAAAAATGTTGAAAACTTTGGAGGCCCAAAAAAGGGGTTTACAGGCATCCTAGACCCCCTAAAGTCCAGAAAATGTTGGTTGACCAAAAACTGTGCCAGAGAGCTCTGAATGTCCCAAAATCATCTGTAGCCTAAAAGGGGCATTATCCCACACCCTTGACGCCTGAAATTCCCAAAAATATTTTTGGCACAAAAATGCATCCTACACCCCTGAAAGTTCAGAATATGTTAGCAGCCCAAAAAAGGCCTTAAAATGCATCTTAGTCCTGCAAAAATGTTGAAAACTTTGGAGGCCCAAAAAAGGGGTTTAGAGGCATCCTAGACCCCCTAAAGTCCAGAAAATGTTGGTTGACCAAAAACTATGCCAGAGAGCTCTGAATGTCCCAAAATCATTTGGAGCCTAAAAGGGGCATTATCCCACACCCTTGACGCCTGAAATTCCCAAAAATATTTTTGACACAAAAATGCATCCTACACACCTGAACGTTCAGAATATGTTAGCAGCCCAAAAAAGGCCTTAAAATGCCTGTTATGTCTGGAAAAATGTTGAACACTTTGGAGGCCTAAAAAAGGGGTTTACAGGCATCCTAGACCCCCTAAAGTCCAGAAAATGTTGGTGGCCAAAAACTGTGCCAGAGAGCTCTGAATGTCCCAGAAACATTTGCAGCCTGAAAGGAGCATTAACCCGCATCCTAGACCACTGAAATTCCCAAAAATAATTTTGACATGAAAAATGCATCCTACACCCCTGAAAGTTCAGAATATGTTAGCAGCCCAAAAAAGGCCTTAAAATGCCTTTTAGGCCTGCAAGAATGTTGAAAACTTTGGAGGTCAAAAAAGGTGTTTACAGGTATCCTAGACCCCCTAAAGTCCAGAAACTTTTGGGGGCCCAAAACTGTGCTAGAGAGCTCTGCATGTCCCAAAATCATTTGTAGCCTGAAAGGGGCATTATCCCACACCCTTGACGCCTGAAATTCCCAAAAATATTTTTGACACAAAAATGCATCCTACACACCTGAACGTTCAGAATATGTTAGCAGCCCAAAAAAGGCCTTAAAATGCCTGTTATGTCTGGAAAAATGTTGAACACTTTGGAGGCCTAAAAAATGGGTTTACAGGCATCCTAGACCCCCTAAAGTCCAGAAAATGTTGGTGGCCAAAAACTGTGCCAGAGAGCTCTGAATGTCCCAGAAACATTTGCAGCCTGAAAGGAGCATTAACCCGCATCCTAGACCACTGAAATTCCCAAAAATAATTTTGACATGAAAAATGCATCCTACACCCCTGAAAGTTCAGAATATGTTAGCAGCCCAAAAAAGGCCTTAAAATGCCTTTTAGGCCTGCAAGAATGTTGAAAACTTTGGAGGTCAAAAAAAGGGGTTTACAGGTATCCTAGACCCCCTAAAGTCCAGAAAATTTTGGTGGCCCAAAACTGTGCCAGAGAGCTCTGCATGCCCCAAAATCATTTGTAGCCTGAAAGTGGCATTAACCCGCATCCTAGACCACTGAAATTCCCAAAAATCGTTTTGGCAAGAAAAGTGCATCCTTCACACCTGACAGTTCAGAATATGTTAGCATCCCAAAAAAGGCCTTAAAATGCATCTTAGGCCTGCAAAAATGTTGAAAACATTGGAGGCCCAAAAAAGGGGTTTACAGGCATCCTAGACCCCCTAAAGTACAGAAAATGTTGGTTGACCAAAAACTGTGCCAGAGAGCTCTGAATGTCCCAAAATCATTTGTAGCCTAAAAGGGGCATTATCCCACACCCTTGACGCCTGAAATTCCCAAAAATATTTTTGGCACAAAAATGCATCCTACACCCCTGAAAGTTCAGAATATGTTAGCAGCCCAAAAAAGGCCTTAAAATGCATCTTAGTCCTGCAAAAATGTTGAAAACTTTGGAGGCCCACAAAAGGGGTTTACAGGCATCCTAGACCCCCTAAAGTCCAGAAAATGTTGGTTGCCCAAAAACTGTGCCAAAGAGCTCTGAATGTCCCAAAATCATTTGTAGCCAGAAAGGGGCATTAACCCACACCCTTGATGCCTGAAATTCCCAAAAATACTTTTGGCAGAAAAATGCATCCTACACCCCTGAAAGTTCAGAATATGTTAGCCGCCCAAAAAAGGCCTTAAAATGCATCTTAGGCCTGCAAAAATGTTGAAAACTTTGGAGGCCCAAAAAAGGGGTTTAGAGGCATCCTAGACCCCCTAAAGTCCAGAAAATGTTGGTTGACCAAAAACTGTGCCAGAGAGCTCTGAATGTCCCAAAATCATTTGTAGCCTAAAAGGGGCATTATCCCACACCCTTGACGCCTGAAATTCCCAAAAATATTTTTGGCACAAAAATGCATCCTACACCCCTGAAAGTTCAGAATATGTTAGCAGCCCAAAAAAGGCCTTAAAATGCATCTTAGTCCTGCAAAAATGTTGAAAAATTTGGAGGCCCAAAAAAGGGGTTTACAGGCATCCTAGACCCCCTAAAGTCCAGAAAATGTTGGTTGCACAAAAACTGTGCCAAAGAGCTCTGAAGGTCCCAAAATCATTTGTAGCCAGAAAGGGGCATTAACCCACACCCTTGATGCCTGAAATTCCCAAAAATACTTTTGGCAGAAAAATGCATCCTACACCCCTGAAAGTTCAGAATATGTTAGCCGCCCAAAAAAGGCCTTAAAATGCATCTTAGGCCTGCAAAAATGTTGAAAACTTTGGAGGCCCAAAAAAGGGGTTTAGAGGCATCCTAGACCCCCTAAAGTCCAGAAAATGTTGGTTGACCAAAAACTGTGCCAGAGAGCTCTGAATGTCCCAAAATCATTTGTAGCCTAAAAGGGGCATTATCCCACACCCTTGACGCCTGAAATTCCCAAAAATATTTTTGGCACAAAAATGCATCCTACACCCCTGAAAGTTCAGAATATGTTAGCAGCCCAAAAAAGGCCTTAAAATGCATCTTAGTCCTGCAAAAATGTTGAAAAATTTGGAGGCCCAAAAAAGGGGTTTACAGGCATCCTAGACCCCCTAAAGTCCAGAAAATGTTGGTTGCACAAAAACTGTGCCAAAGAGCTCTGAAGGTCCCAAAATCATTTGTAGCCAGAAAGGGGCATTAACCCACACCCTTGATGCCTGAAATTCCCAAAAATACTTTTGGCAGAAAAATGCATCCTACACCCCTGAAAGTTCAGAATATGTTAGCTGCCCAAAAAAGGCCTTAAAATGCATCTTAGGCCTGCAAAAATGTTGAAAACTTTGGAGGCCCAAAAAAGGGGTATAGAGGCATCCTAGACCCCCTAAAGTCCAGAAAATGTTGGTTGACCAAAAACTGTGCCAGAGAGCTCTGAATGTCCCAAAATCATTTGTAGCCTAAAAGGGGCATTATCCCACACCCTTGACGCCTGAAATTCCCAAAAATATTTTTGACACAAAAATGCATCCTACACACCTGAAAGTTCAGAATATGTTAGCAGCCCAAAAAAGGCCTTAAAATGCCTTTTAGGCCTGCAAGAATGTTGAAAACTTTGGAGGTCAAAAAAAGGGGTTTACAGGTATCCTAGACCCCCTAAAGTCCAGAAAATTTTGGTGGCCCAAAACTGTGCCAGAGAGCTCTGCATGCCCCAAAATCATTTGTAGCCTGAAAGTGGCATTAACCCGCATCCTAGACCACTGAAATTCCCAAAAATCGTTTTGGCAAGAAAAGTGCATCCTTCACACCTGACAGTTCAGAATATGTTAGCATCCCAAAAAAGGCCTTAAAATGCATCTTAGTCCTGCAAAAATGTTGAAAACTTTGGAGGCCCAAAAAAGGGGTTTACAGGCATCCTAGACCCCCTAAAGTCCAGAAAATGTTGGTTGCCCAAAAACTGTGCCAAAGAGCTCTGAATGTCCCAAAATCATTTGTAGCCAGAAAGGGGCATTAACCCACACCCTTGATGCCTGAAATTCCCAAAAATACTTTTGGCAGAAAAATGCATCCTACACCCCTGAAAGTTCAGAATATGTTAGCCGCCCAAAAAGGCCTTAAAATGCATCTTAGGCCTGCAAAAATGTTGAAAACTTTGGAGGCCCAAAAAAGGGGTTTAGAGGCATCCTAGACCCCCTAAAGTCCAGAAAATGTTGGTTGACCAAAAACTGTGCCAGAGAGCTCTGAATGTCCCAAAATCATTTGTAGCCTAAAAGGGGCATTATCCCACACCCTTGACGCCTGAAATTCCCAAAAATATTTTTGACACAAAAATGCATCCTACACACCTGAACGTTCAGAATATGTTAGCAGCCCAAAAAAGGCCTTAAAATGCCTGTTATGTCTGGAAAAATGTTGAACACTTTGGAGGCCTAAAAAAGGGGTTTACAGGCATCCTAGACCCCCTAAAGTCCAGAAAATGTTGGTGGCCAAAAACTGTGCCAGAGAGCTCTGAATGTCCCAGAAACATTTGCAGCCTGAAAGGAGCATTAACCCGCATCCTAGACCACTGAAATTCCCAAAAATAATTTTGACATGAAAAATGCATCCTACACCCCTGAAAGTTCAGAATATGTTAGCAGCCCAAAAAAGGCCTTAAAATGCCTTTTAGGCCTGCAAGAATGTTGAAAACTTTGGAGGTCAAAAAAGGGGTTTACAGGTATCCTAGACCCCCTAAAGTCCAGAAAATTTTGGTGGCCCAAAACTGTGCCAGAGAGCTCTGCATGTCCCAAAATCATTTGTAGCCTGAAAGGGGCATTAACCCGCATCCTAGACCACTGAAATTCCCAAAAATCGTTTTTTGGCAAGAAAAGTGCATCCTTCACACCTGACAGTTCAGAATATGTTAGCATCCCAAAAAAGGCCTTAAAATGCATCTTAGGCCTGCAAAAATGTTGAAAACATTGGAGGCCCAAAAAAGGGGTTTACAGGCATCCTAGACCCCCTAAAGTACAGAAAATGTTGGTTGACCAAAAACTGTGCCAGAGAGCTCTGAATGTCCCAAAATCATTTGTAGCCTAAAAGGGGCATTATCCCACACCCTTGACGCCTGAAATTCCCAAAAATATTTTTGGCACAAAAATGCATCCTACACCCCTGAAAGTTCAGAATATGTTAGCAGCCCAAAAAAGGCCTTAAAATGCATCTTAGTCCTGCAAAAATGTTGAAAACTTTGGAGGCCCACAAAAGGGGTTTACAGGCATCCTAGACCCCCTAAAGTCCAGAAAATGTTGGTTGCCCAAAAACTGTGCCAAAGAGCTCTGAATGTCCCAAAATCATTTGTAGCCAGAAAGGGGCATTAACCCACACCCTTGATGCCTGAAATTCCCAAAAATACTTTTGGCAGAAAAATGCATCCTACACCCCTGAAAGTTCAGAATATGTTAGCCGCCCAAAAAAGGCCTTAAAATGCATCTTAGGCCTGCAAAAATGTTGAAAACTTTGGAGGCCCAAAAAAGGGGTTTAGAGGCATCCTAGACCCCCTAAAGTCCAGAAAATGTTGGTTGACCAAAAACTGTGCCAGAGAGCTCTGAATGTCCCAAAATCATTTGTAGCCTAAAAGGGGCATTATCCCACACCCTTGACGCCTGAAATTCCCAAAAATATTTTTGGCACAAAAATGCATCCTACACCCCTGAAAGTTCAGAATATGTTAGCAGCCCAAAAAAGGCCTTAAAATGCATCTTAGTCCTGCAAAAATGTTGAAAAATTTGGAGGCCCAAAAAAGGGGTTTACAGGCATCCTAGACCCCCTAAAGTCCAGAAAATGTTGGTTGCACAAAAACTGTGCCAAAGAGCTCTGAAGGTCCCAAAATCATTTGTAGCCAGAAAGGGGCATTAACCCACACCCTTGATGCCTGAAATTCCCAAAAATACTTTTGGCAGAAAAATGCATCCTACACCCCTGAAAGTTCAGAATATGTTAGCTGCCCAAAAAAGGCCTTAAAATGCATCTTAGGCCTGCAAAAATGTTGAAAACTTTGGAGGCCCAAAAAAGGGGTTTAGAGGCATCCTAGACCCCCTAAAGTCCAGAAAATGTTGGTTGACCAAAAACTGTGCCAAAGAGCTCGGAATGTCCCAAAATCATTTGTAGCCTAAAAGGGGCATTATCCCACACCCTTGATGCCTGAAATTCACAAAAATATTTTTGACACAAAAATGCATCCTACACACCTGAACGTTCAGAACATGTTAGCAGCCCAAAAAAGGCCTTAAAATGCCTGTTATGTCTGGAAAAATGTTGAACACTTTGGAGGCCTAAAAAAGGGGTTTACAGGCATCCTAGACCCCCTAAAGTCCAGAAAATGTTGGTGGCCAAAAACTGTGCCAGAGAGCTCTGAATGTCCCAGAAACATTTGCAGCCTGAAAGGAGCATTAACCCGCATCCTAGACCACTGAAATTCCCAAAAATAATTTTGACATGAAAAATGCATCCTACACCCCTGAAAGTTCAGAATATGTTAGCAGCCCAAAAAAGGCCTTAAAATGCCTTTTAGGCCTGCAAGAATGTTGAAAACTTTGGAGGTCAAAAAAAGGGGTTTACAGGTATCCTAGACCCCCTAAAGTCCAGAAAATTTTGGTGGCCCAAAACTGAGCCAGAGAGCTCTGCATGTCCCAAAATCATTTGTGGCCTGAAAGGGGCATTAACCCCCATCCTAGACCACTGAAATTCCCAAAAATCGTTTTGGCAAGAAAAGTGCATCCTTCACACCTGACAGTTCAGAATATGTTAGCATCCCAAAAAAGGCCTTAAAATGCATCTTAGGCCTGCAAAAATGTTGAAAACTTTGGAGGCCCAAAAAAGGGGTTTACAGGCATCCTAGACCCCCTAAAGTCCAGAAAATGTTGGTTGACCAAAAACTGTGCCAGAGAGCTCTGAATGTCCCAAAATCATTTGTAGCCTAAAAGGGGCATTATCCCACACCCTTGACGCCTGAAATTCCCAAAAATATTTTTGGCACAAAAATGCATCCTACACCCCTGAAAGTTCAGAATATGTTAGCAGCCCAAAAAAGGCCTTAAAATGCATCTTAGTCCTGCAAAAATGTTGAAAACTTTGGAGGCCCAAAAAAGGGGTTTACAGGCATCCTAGACCCCCTAAAGTCCAGAAAATGTTGGTTGACCAAAAACTGTGCCAAAGAGCTCTGAATGTCCCCAAATCATTTGTAGCCAGAAAGGGGCATTAACCCACACCCTTGATGCCTGAAATTCCCAAAAATACTTTTGGCAGAAAAATGCATCCTACACCCCTGAAAGTTCAGAATATGTTAGCCGCCCAAAAAAGGCCTTAAAATGCATCTTAGGCCTGCAAAAATGTTGAAAACTTTGGAGGCCCAAAAAAGGGGTTTAGAGGCATCCTAGACCCCCTAAAGTCCAGAAAATGTTGGTTGACCAACAACTGTGCCAGAGAGCTCTGAATGTCCCAAAATCATTTGTAGCCTAAAAGGGGCATTATCCCACACCCTTGACGCCTGAAATTCCCAAAAATATTTTTGGCACAAAAATGCATCCTACACCCCTGAAAGTTCAGAATATGTTAGCAGCCCAAAAAAGGCCTTAAAATGCATCTTAGTCCTGCAAAAATGTTGAAAAATTTGGAGGCCCAAAAAAGGGGTTTACAGGCATCCTAGACCCCCTAAAGTCCAGAAAATGTTGGTTGCCCAAAAACTGTGCCAAAGAGCTCTGAATGTCCCAAAATCATTTGTAGCCAGAAAGGGGCATTAACCCACACCCTTGATGCCTGAAATTCCCAAAAATACTTTTGGCAGAAAAATGCATCCTACACCCCTGAAAGTTCAGAATATGTTAGCTGCCCAAAAAAGGCCTTAAAATGCATCTTAGGCCTGCAAAAATGTTGAAAACTTTGGAGGCCCAAAAAAGGGGTTTAGAGGCATCCTAGACCCCCTAAAGTCCAGAAAATGTTGGTTGACCAAAAACTGTGCCAGAGAGCTCTGAATGTCCCAAAATCATGTGTAGCCTAAAAGGGGCATTATCCCACACCCTTGATGCCTGAAATTCCCAAAAATATTTTTGACACAAAAATGCATCCTACACACCTAAACGTTCAGAATATGTTAGCAGCCCAAAAAAGGCCTTAAAATGCCTGGTATGTCTGGAAAAATGTTGAACACTTTGGAGCCCTAAAAAAGGGGTTTACAGGCATCCTAGACCCCCTAAAGTCCAGAAAATGTTGGTGGCCAAAAACTGTGCCAGAGAGCTCTGAATGTCCCAGAAAATGTTGCAGCCTGAAAGGAGCATTAACCCGCATCCTAGACCACTGATATTCCCAAAAATAATTTTGACATGAAAAATGCATCCTACACCCCTGAAAGTTCAGAATATGTTAGCAGCCCATAAAAGGCCTTAAAATGCCTTTTAGGCCTGCAAGAATGTTGAAAACTTTGGAGGTCAAAAAAAGGGGTTTACAGGTATCCTAGACCCCCTAAAGTCCTGAAAAGTTTGGTGGCCCAAAACTGTGCCAGAGAACTCTGCATGTCCCAAAATCATTTGTAGCCTGAAAGGGGCATTAACCCGCATCCTAGACCACTGAAATTCCCAAAAATCGTTTTGGCAAGAAAAGTGCATCCATCACACCTGACAGTTCAGAATATGTTAGCATCCCAAAAAAGACCTTAAAATGCATCTTAGTCCTGCAAAAATGTTGAAAACTTTGGAGGCCCAAAAAAGGGGTTTACAGGCATCCTAGACCCCCTAAAGTCCAGAAAATGTTGGTGGCCAAAAACTGTGCCAGAGAGCTCTGAATGTCCCAGAAAATTTTGCTGCCTGAAAGGAGCATTAACCCGCATCCTAGACCACTGATATTCCCAAAAATAATTTTGACATGAAAAATGCATCCTACACCCCTGAAAGTTCAGAATATGTTAGCAGCCCATAAAAGGCCTTAAAATGCCTTTTAGGCCTGCAAGAATGTTGAAAACTTTGGAGGTCAAAAAAAGGGGTTTACAGGTATCCTAGACCCCCTAAAGTCCAGAAAAGTTTGGTGGCCCAAAACTGTGCCAGAGAACTCTGCATGTCCCAAAATCATTTGTAGCCTGAAAGGGGCATTAACCCGCATCCTAGACCACTGAAATTCCCAAAAATCGTTTTGGCAAGAAAAGTGCATCCATCACACCTGACAGTTCAGAATATGTTAGCATCCCAAAAAAGACCTTAAAATGCATCTTAGTCCTGCAAAAATGTTGAAAACTTTGGAGGCCCAAAAAAGGGGTTTACAGGCATCCTAGACCCCCTAAAGTCCAGAAAATGTTGGTGGCCAAAAACTGTGCCAGAGAGCTCTGAATGTCCCAGAAAATTTTGCTGCCTGAAAGGAGCATTAACCCGCATCCTAGACCACTGAAATTCCCAAAAATAATTTTGACATGAAAAATGCATCCTACACCCCTGAAAGTTCAGAATATGTTAGCAGCCCATAAAAGGCCTTAAAATGCCTTTTAGGCCTGCAAGAATGTTGAAAACTTTGGAGGTCAAAAAAAGGGGTTTACAGGTATCCTAGACCCCCTAAAGTCCAGAAACGTTTGGTGGCCCAAAACTGTGCCAGAGAGCTCTGCATGTCCCAAAATCATTTGTAGCCTGAAAGGGGCATTAACCTGCATCCTAGACCACTGAAATTCCCAAAAATCGTTTTGGCAAGAAAAGTGCATCCTTCACACCTGACAGTTCAGAATATGTTAGCATCCCAAAAAAGACCTTAAAATGCATCTTAGGCCTGCAAAAATGTTGAAAACTTTGGAGGCCCAAAAAAGGGGTTTACAGGCATCCTAGACCCCCTAAAGGCCAGAAAATGTTGGTTGACCAAAAACTGTGCCAGAGAGCTCTGAATGTCCCAAAATCATTTGTAGCCTAAAAGGGGCATTATCCCACACCCTTGACGCCTGAAATTCCCAAAAATATGTTTGGCACAAAAATGCATCCTACACCCCTGAAAGTTCAGAATATGTTAGCAGCCCAAAAAAGGCCTTAAAATGCATCTTAGTCCTGCAAAAATGTTGAAAACTTTGGAGGCCCAAAAAAGGGGTTTACAGGCATCCTAGACCCCCTAAAGTCCAGAAAATGTTGGTTGCCCAAAAACTGTGCCAAAGAGCTCTGAATGTCCCAAAATCATTTGTAGCCAGAAAGGGGCATTAACCCACACCCTTGATGCCTGAAATTCCCAAAAATACTTTTGGCAGAAAAATGCATCCTACACCCCTGAAAGTTAAGAATATGTTAGCCGCCCAAAAACGGCCTTAAAATGCATCTTAGGCCTGCAAAAATGTTGAAAACTTTGGAGGCCCAAAAAAGGGGTTTAGAGGCATCCTAGACCCCCTAAAGTCCAGAAAATGTTGGTTGACCAAAAACTGTGCCAAAGAGCTCGGAATGTCCCAAAATCATTTGTAGACTAAAAGGGGCATTATCCCACACCCTTGACGCCTGAAATTCCCAAAAATATTTTTGACACAAAAATGCATCCTACACACCTGAACGTTCAGAATATGTTAGCAGCCCAAAAAAAGGCCTTAAATGCCTGTTATGTCTGGAAAAATGTTGAACACTTTGGAGGCCTAAAAAAGGGATTTACAGGCATCCTAGACCCCCTAAAGTCCAGAAAATGTTGGTGGCCAAAAACTGTGCCAGAGAGCTCTGAATGTCCCAGAAACATTTGCAGCCTGAAAGGAGCATTAACCCGCATCCTAGACCACTGAAATTCCCAAAAATAATTTTGACATGAAAAATGCATCCTACACCCCTGAAAGTTCAGAATATGTCAGCAGCCCAAAAAAGGCCTTAACATGCCTTTTAGGCCTGCAAGAATGTTGAAAACTTTGGAGGTCAAAAAAAGGGGTTTACAGGTATCCTAGACCCCCTAAAGTCCAGAAGATTTTGGTGGTCCAAAACTGTGCCAGAGAGCTCTGCATGTCCCAAAATCATTTGTAGCCTGAAAGGGGCATTAACCCGCATCCTAGACCACTTAAATTCCCAAAAATCGTTTTGGCAAGAAAAGTGCATCCTTCACACCTGACAGTTCAGAATATGTTAGCTTCCCAAAAAAGGCCTTAAAATGCATCTTAGGCCTCCAAAAATGTTGAAAACTTTGGAGGCCCAAAAAAGGGGTTTACAGGCATCCTAGACCCCCTAAAGTCCAGAAAATGTTGGTTGACCAAAAACTGTGCCAGAGAGCTCTGAATGTCCCAAAATCATTTGTAGCCTAAAACGGGCATTATCCCACACCCTTGACGCCTGAAATTCCCAAAAATATTTTTGGCAAAAAAATGCATCCTACACCCCGGAAAGTTCAGAATATGTTAGCAGCCCAAAAAAAGGCCTTAAAATGCATCTTAGTCCTGCAAAAATGTTGAAAACTTTGGAGGCCCAAAAAAGGGGTTTAGAGGCACCCTAGACCCCCTAAAGTCCAGAAAATGTTGGTTGCCCAAAAACTGTGCCAAAGAGCTCTGAATGTCCCAAAATCATTTGTAGCCAGAAAGGGGCATTAACCCACACCCTTGATGCCTGAAATTCCCAAAAATACTTTTGGCAGAAAAATGCATCCTACACCCCTGAAAGTTCAGAATATGTTAGCCGCCCAAAAAAGGCCTTAAAATGCATCTTAGGCCTGCAAAAATGTTGAAAACTTTGGAGGCCCAAAAAAGGGGTTTAGAGGCACCCTAGACCCCCTAAAGTCCAGAAAATGTTGGTTGACCAAAAACTGTGCCAGAGAGCTCTGAATGTCCCAAAATCATTTGTAGCCAGAAAGGGGCATTAACCCACACCCTTGATGCCTGAAATTCCCAAAAATATTTTTGACACAAAAATGCATCCTACACACCTGAACGTTCAGAATATGTTAGCAGCCCAAAAAAGGCCTTAAAATGCCTGTTATGTCTGGAAAAATGTTGAACACTTTGGAGGCCTAAAAAAGGGGTTTACAGGCATCCTAGACCCCCTAAAGTCCAGAAAATGTTGGTGGCCAAAAACTGTGCCAGAGAGCTCTGAATGTCCCAGAAACATTTGCAGCCTGAAAGGAGCATTAACCCGCATCCTAGACCACTGAAATTCCCAAAAATAATTTTGACATGAAAAATGCATCCTACACCCCTGAAAGTTCAGAATATGTTAGCAGCCCAAAAAAGGCCTTAAAATGCCTTTTAGGCCTGCAAGAATGTTGAAAACTTTGGAGGTCAAAAAAAGGGGTTTACGGGTATCCTAGACCCCCTAAAGTCCAGAAAATTTTGGTGGCCCAAAACTGTGCCAGAGAGCTCTGCATGTCCCAAAATAATTTGTAGCCTGAAAGGGGCATTAACCCGCATCCTAGACCACTGAAATTCCCAAAAATCGTTTTGGCAAGAAAAGTGCATCCTTCACACCTGACAGTTCAGAATATGTTAGCATCCCAAAAAAGGCCTTAAAATGCATCTTAGGCCTGCAAAAATGTTGAAATCTTTGGAGGCCCAAAAAAGGGGTTTACAGGCATCCTAGACCCCCTAAAGTCCAGAAAATGTTGGTTGCCCAAAAACTGTGCCAAAGAGCTCTGAATGTCCCAAAATCATTTGTAGCCAGAAAGGGGCATTAACCCACACCCTTGATGCCTGAAATACCCAAAAATACTTTTGGCAGAAAAATGCATCCTACACCCCTGAAAGTTCAGAATATGTTAGCCGCCCAAAAAAGGCCTTAAAATGCATCTTAGGCCTGCAAAAATGTTGAAAACTTTGGAGGCCCAAAAAAGGGGTTTAGAGGCATCCTAGACCCACTAAAGTCCAGAAAATGTTGGTTGACCAAAAACTGTGCCAGAGAGCTCTGAATGTCCCAAAATCATTTGGAGCCTAAAAGGGGCATTATCCCACACCCTTGACGCCTGAAATTCCCAAAAATATTTTTGGCACAAAAATGCATCCTACACCCCGGAAAGTTCAGAATATGTTAGCAGCCCAAAAAAAGGCCTTAAAATGCATCTTAGGCCTGCAAAAATGTTGAAACCTTTGGAGGCCCAAAAAAGGGGTTTAGAGGCATCCTAGACCCCGTAAAGTCCAGAAAATGTTGGTTGACCAAAAACTATGCCAGAGAGCTCTGAATGTCCCAAAATCATTTGGAGCCTAAAAGGGGCATTATCCCACACCCTTGACGCCTGAAATTCCCAAAAATATTTTTAACACAAAAATGCATCCTACACACCTGAACGTTCAGAATATGTTAGCAGCCCAAAAAAGGCCTTAAAATGCCTGTTATGTCTGGAAAAATGTTGAACACTTTGGAGGCCTAAAAAAGGGGTTTACAGGCATCCTAGACCCCCTAAAGTCCAGAAAATGTTGGTGGCCAAAAACTGTGCCAGAGAGCTCTGAATGTCCCAGAAACATTTGCAGCCTGAAAGGAGCATTAACCCGCATCCTAGACCACTGAAATTCCCAAAAATAATTTTGACATGAAAAATGCATCCTACACCCCTGAAAGTTCAGAATATGTCAGTAGCCCAAAAAAGGCCTTAACATGCCTTTTAGGCCTGCAAGAATGTTGAAAACTTTGGAGGTCAAAAAAAGGGGTTTACAGGTATCCTAGACCCCCTAAAGTCCAGAAGATTTTGGTGGCCCAAAACTGTGCCAGAGAGCTCTGCATGTCCCAAAATCATTTGTAGCCTGAAAGGGGCATTAACCCGCATCCTAGACCACTTAAATTCCCAAAAATCGTTTTGGCAAGAAAAGTGCATCCTTCACACCTGACAGTTCAGAATATGTTAGCATCCCAAAAAAGGCCTTAAAATGCATCTTAGGCCTCCAAAAATGTTGAAAACTTTGGAGGCCCAAAAAAGGGGTTTACAGGCATCCTAGACCCCCTAAAGTCCAGAAAATGTTGGTTGACCAAAAACTGTGCCAGAGAGCTCTGAATGTCCCAAAATCATTTGGAGCCTAAAAGGGGCATTATCCCACACCCTTGACGCCTGAAATTCCCAAAAATATTTTTGGCACAAAAATGCATCCTACACCCCGGAAAGTTCAGAATATGTTAGCAGCCCAAAAAAAGGCCTTAAAATGCATCTTAGTCCTGCAAAAATGTTGAAAACTTTGGAGGCCCAAAAAAGGGGTTTACAGGCATCCTAGACCCCCTAAAGTCCAGAAAATGTTGGTTGCCCAAAAACTGTGCCAAAGAGCTCTGAATGTCCCAAAATCATTTGTAGCCAGTAAGGGGCATTAACCCACACCCTTGATGCCTGAAATTCCCAAAAATACTTTTGGCAGAAAAATGCATCCTACACCCCTGAAAGTTCAGAATATGTTAGCCGCCCAAAAAAGGCCTTAAAATGCATCTTAGGCCTGCAAAAATGTTGAAAACTTTGGAGGCCCAAAAAAGGGGTTTAGAGGCATCCTAGACCCCCTAAAGTCCAGAAAATGTTGGTTGACCAAAAACTGTGCCAGAGAGCTCTGAATGTCCCAAAATCATTTGTAGCCTAAAAGGGGCATTATCCCACACCCTTGACGCCTGAAATTCCCAAAAATATTTTTGACACAAAAATGCATCCTACACACCTGAACGTTCAGAATATGTTAGCAGCCCAAAAAAGGCCTTAAAATGCCTGTTATGTCTGGAAAAATGTTGAACACTTTGGAGGCCTAAAAAAGGGGTTTACAGGCATCCTAGACCCCCTAAAGTCCAGAAAATGTTGGTGGCCAAAAACTGTGCCAGAGAGCTCTGAATGTCCCAGAAACATTTGCAGCCTGAAAGGAGCATTAACCCGCATCCTAGACCACTGAAATTCCCAAAAATAATTTTGACATGAAAAATGCATCCTACACCCCTGAAAGTTCAGAATATGTTAGCAGCCCAAAAAAGGCCTTAAAATGCCTTTTAGGCCTGCAAGAATGTTGAAAACTTTGTAGGTCAAAAAAAGGGGTTTACAGGTATCCTAGACCCCCTAAAGTCCAGAAAATTTTGGTGGCCCAAAACTGTGCCAGAGAGCTCTGCATGTCCCAAAATCATTTGTAGCCTGAAAGGGGCATTAACCCGCATCCTAGACCACTGAAATTCCCAAAAATCGTTTTGGCAAGAAAAGTGCATCCTTCACACCTGACAGTTCAGAATATGTTAGCATCCCAAAAAAGGCCTTAAAATGCATGTTAGGCCTGCAAAAATGTTGAAAACTTTGGAGGCCCAAAAAAGGGGTTTACAGGCATCCTAGACCCCCTAAAGTCCAGAAAATGTTAGTTGACCAAAAACTGTGCCAGAGAGCTCTGAATGTCCCAAAATCATTTGTAGCCTAAAAGGGGCATTATCCCACACCCTTGACGTCTGAAATTCCCAAAAATATTTTTGACACAAAAATGCATCCTACACACCTGAACGTTCAGAATATGTTAGCAGCCCAAAAAGGCCTTAAAATGCCTGTTATGTCTGGAAAAATGTTGAACACTTTGGAGGCCTAAAGAAGGGGTTTACAAGCATCCTAGACCCCCTAAAGTCCAGGAAATGTTGGTGGCCAAAAACTGTGCCAGAGAGCTCTGAATGTCCCAGAAACATTTGCAGCCTGAAAGGAGCATTAACCCGCATCCTAGACCACTGAAATTCCCAAAAATAATTTTGACATGAAAAATGCATCCTACACCCCTGAAAGTTCAGAATATGTTAGCAGCCCAAAAAAGGCCTTAAAATGCCTTTTAGGCCTGCAAGAATGTTGAAAACTTTGGAGCTCAAAAAAAGGGGTTTACAGGTATCCTAGACCCCCTAAAGTCCAGAAACTTTTGGTGGCCCAAAACTGTGCCAGAGAGCTCTGCATGTCCCAAAATCATTTGTAGCCTGAAAGGGCATTAACCCGCATCCTAGACCACTTAAATTCCCAAAAATCGTTTTGGCAAGAAAAGTGCATCCTTCACACCTGACAGTTCAGAATATGTTAGCATCCCAAAAAAGGCCTTAAAATGCATCTTAGGCCTGCAAAAATGTTGAAAACTTTGGAGGCCCAAAAAAGGGGTTTACAGGCATCCTAGACCCCCTAAAGTCCAGAAAATGTTGGTTGACCAAAAACTGTGCCAGAGAGCTCTGAATGTCCCAAAATCATTTGTAGCCTAAAAGGGGCATTATCCCACACCCTTGACGCCTGAAATTCCCAAAAATATTTTTGGCACAAAAATGCATCCTACACCCCTGAAAGTTCAGAATATGTTAGCAGCCCAAAAAAAGGCCTTAAAATGCATCTTAGTCCTGCAAAAATGTTGAAAACTTTGGAGGCCCAAAAAAGGGGTTTACAGGCATCCTAGACCCCCTAAAGTCCAGAAAATGTTGGTTGCCCAAAAACTGTGCCAAACAGCTCTGAATGTCCCAAAATCATTTGTAGCCAGAAAGGGGCATTAACCCACACCCCTAATTGCCTGAAATTCCCAAAAATACTTTTGGCAGAAAAATGCATCCTACACCCCTGAAAGTTCAGAATATGTTAGCCGCCCAAAAAAGGCCTTAAAATGCATCTTAGGCCTGCAAAAATGTTGAAAACTTTGGAGGCCCAAAAAAGGGGTTTAGAGGCATCCTAGACCCCCTAAAGTCCAGAAAATGTTGGTTGACCAAAAACTGTGCCAGAGAGCTCTGAATGTCCCAAAATCATTTGGAGCCTAAAAGGGGCATTATCCCACACCCTTGACGCCTGAAATTCCCAAAAATATTTTTGACACAAAAATGCATCCTACACACCTGAACGTTCAGAATATGTTAGCAGCCCAAAAAAGGCCTTAAAATGCCTGTTATGTCTGGAAAAATGTTGAACACTTTGGAGGCCTAAAAAAGGGGTTTACAGGCATCCTAGACCCCCTAAAGTCCAGAAAATGTTGGTGGCCAAAAACTGTGCCAGAGAGCTCTGAATGTCCCAGAAACATTTGCAGCCTGAAAGGAGCATTAACCCGCATCCTAGACAACTGAAATTCCCAAAAATAATTTTGACATGAAAAATGCATCCTACACCCCTGAAAGTTCAGAATATGTTAGCAGCCCAAAAAAGGCCTTAAAATGCCTTTTAGGCCTGCAAGAATGTTGAAAACTTTGGAGCTCAAAAAAAGGGGTTTACAGGTATCCTAGACCCCCTAAAGTCCAGAAACTTTTGGTGGCCCAAAACTGTGCCAGAGAGCTCTGAATGTCCCAAAATCATTTGTAGCCAGAAAGGGGCATTAACCCTCACCCTTGATGCCTGAAATTCCCAAAAATACTTTTGGCAGAAAAATGCATCCTACACCCCTGACAGTTCAGAATATGTTAGCATCCCAAAAAAGGCCTTAAAATGCATCTTAGGCCTGCAAAAATGTTGAAAACTTTGGAGGCCCAAAAAAGGGGTTTACAGGCATCCTAGACCCCCTAAAGTCCAGAAAATGTTGGTTGACCAAAAACTGTGCCAGAGAGCTCTGAATGTCCCAAAATCATTTGTAGCCAGAAAGGGGCATTAACCCACACCCTTGATGCCTGAAATTCCCAAAAATACTTTTGGCAGAAAAATGCATCCTACACCCCTGACAGTTCAGAATATGTTAGCATCCCAAAAAAGGCCTTAAAATGCATCTTAGGCCTGCAAAAATGTTGAAAACTTTGGAGGCCCAAAAAAGGGGTTTACAGGCATCCTAGACCCCCTAAAGTCCAGAAAATGTTGGTTGCCCAAAAACTGTGCCAAAGAGCTCTGAATGTCCCAAAATCATTTGTAGCCAGAAAGGGGCATTAACCCACACCCTTGATGCCTGAAATTCCCAAAAATACTTTTGGCAGAAAAATGCATCCTACACCCCTGAAAGTTCAGAATATGTTAGCCGCCCAAAAAAGACCTTAAAATGCATCTTAGGCCTGCAAAAATGTTGAAAACTTTGGAGGCCCAAAAAAGGGGTTTAGAGGCATCCTAGACCCCCTAAAGTCCAGAAAATGTTGGTTGACCAAAAACTGTGCCAGAGAGCTCTGAATGTCCCAAAATCATTTGTAGCCTAAAAGGGGCATTAACCCGCATCCTAGACCACTTAAATTCCCAAAAATCATTTTGGCAAGAAAAGTGCATCCTTCACACCTGACAGTTCAGAATATGTTAGCATCCCAAAAAAGGCCTTAAAATGCATCTTAGGCCTCCAAAAATGTTGAAAACTTTGGAGGCCCAAAAAAGGGGTTTACAGGCATCCTAGACCCCCTAAAGTCCAGAAAATGTTGGTTGACCAAAAACTGTGCCAGAGAGCTCTGAATGTCCCAAAATCATTTGTAGCCTAAAAGGGGCATTATCCCACACCCTTGACGCCTGAAATTCCCAAAAATATTTTTGGCACAAAAATGCATCCTACACCCCTGAAAGTTCAGAATATATTAGCAGCTCAAAAAAGGCCTTAAAATGCATCTTAGTCCTGCAAAAATGTTGAAAACTTTGGAGGCCCAAAAAAGGGGTTTACAGGCATCCTAGACCCCCTAAAGTCCAGAAAATGTTGGTTGCCCAAAAACTGTGCCAAAGAGCTCTGAATGTCCCAAAATCATTTGTAGCCAGAAAGGGGCATTAACCCACACCCTTGATGCCTGAAATTCCCAACAATACTTTTGGCAGAAAAATGCATCCTACACCCCTGAAAGTTCAGAATATGTTAGCCGCCCAAAAAGGCCTTAAAATGCATCTTAGGCCTGCAAAAATGTTGAAACCTTTGGAGGCCCAAAAAAGGGGTTTAGAGGCATCCTAGACCCCGTAAAGTCCAGAAAATGTTGGTTGACCAAAAACTATGCCAGAGAGCTCTGAATGTCCCAAAATCATTTGGAGCCTAAAAGGGGCATTATCCCACACCCTTGACGCCTGAAATTCCCAAAAATATTTTTGACACAAAAATGCATCCTACACACCTGAACGTTCAGAATATGTTAGCAGCCCAAAAAAGGCCTTAAAATGCCTGTTATGTCTGGAAAAATGTTGAACACTTTGGAGGCCTAAAAAAGGGGTTTACAGGCATCCTAGACCCCCTAAAGTCCAGAAAATGTTGGTGGCCAAAAACTGTGCCAGAGAGCTCTGAATGTCCCAGAAACATTTGCAGCCTGAAAGGAGCATTAACCCGCATCCTAGACCACTGAAATTCCCAAAAATAATTTTGACATGAAAAATGCATCCTACACCCCTGAAAGTTCAGAATATGTCAGCAGCCCAAAAAAGGCCTTAACATGCCTTTTAGGCCTGCAAGAATGTTGAAAACTTTGGAGGTCAAAAAAAGGGGTTTACAGGTATCCTAGACCCCCTAAAGTCCAGAAGATTTTGGTGGTCCAAAACTGTGCCAGAGAGCTCTGCATGTCCCAAAATCATTTGTAGCCTGAAAGGGGCATTAACCCGCATCCTAGACCACTTAAATTCCCAAAAATCGTTTTGGCAAGAAAAGTGCATCCTTCACACCTGACAGTTCAGAATATGTTAGCATCCCAAAAAAGGCCTTAAAATGCATCTTAGGCCTCCAAAAATGTTGAAAACTTTGGAGGCCCAAAAAAGGGGTTTACAGGCATCCTAGACCCCCTAAAGTCCAGAAAATGTTGGTTGACCAAAAACTGTGCCAGAGAGCTCTGAATGTCCCAAAATCATTTGTAGCCTAAAAGGGGCATTATCCCACACCCTTGACGCCTGAAATTCCCAAAAATATTTTTGGCACAAAAATGCATCCTACACCCCGGAAAGTTCAGAATATGTTAGCAGCCCAAAAAAAGGCCTTAAAATGCATCTTAGTCCTGCAAAAATGTTGAAAACTTTGGAGGCCCAAAAAAGGGGTTTACAGGCATCCTAGACCCCCTAAAGTCCAGAAAATGTTGGTTGCCCAAAAACTGTGCCAAAGAGCTCTGAATGTCCCAAAATCATTTGTAGCCAGAAAGGGGCATTAACCCACACCCTTGATGCCTGAAATTCCCAAAAATACTTTTGGCAGAAAAATGCATCCTACACCCCTGAAAGTTCAGAATATGTTAGCCGCCCAAAAAAGGCCTTAAAATGCATCTTAGGCCTGCAAAAATGTTGAAAACTTTGGAGGCCCAAAAAAGGGGTTTAGAGGCACCCTAGACCCCCTAAAGTCCAGAAAATGTTGGTTGACCAAAAACTGTGCCAGAGAGCTCTGAATGTCCCAAAATCATTTGTAGCCTAAAAGGGGCATTATCCCACACCCTTGACGCCTGAAATTCCCAAAAATATTTTTGACACAAAAATGCATCCTACACACCTGAACGTTCAGAATATGTTAGCAGCCCAAAAAAGGCCTTAAAATGCCTGTTATGTCTGGAAAAATGTTGAACACTTTGGAGGCCTAAAAAAGGGGTTTACAGGCATCCTAGACCCCCTAAAGTCCAGAAAATGTTGGTGGCCAAAAACTGTGCCAGAGAGCTCTGAATGTCCCAGAAACATTTGCAGCCTGAAAGGAGCATTAACCCGCATCCTAGACCACTGAAATTCCCAAAAATAATTTTGACATGAAAAATGCATCCTACACCCCTGAAAGTTCAGAATATGTTAGCAGCCCAAAAAAGGCCTTAAAATGCCTTTTAGGCCTGCAAGAATGTTGAAAACTTTGGAGGTCAAAAAAAGGGGTTTACGGGTATCCTAGACCCCCTAAAGTCCAGAAAATTTTGGTGGCCCAAAACTGTGCCAGAGAGCTCTGCATGTCCCAAAATCATTTGTAGCCTGAAAGGGGCATTAACCCGCATCCTAGACCACTGAAATTCCCAAAAATCGTTTTGGCAAGAAAAGTGCATCCTTCACACCTGACAGTTCAGAATATGTTAGCATCCCAAAAAAGGCCTTAAAATGCATCTTAGGCCTGCAAAAATGTTGAAATCTTTGGAGGCCCAAAAAAGGGGTTTACAGGCATCCTAGACCCCCTAAAGTCCAGAAAATGTTGGTTGCCCAAAAACTGTGCAAAAGAGCTCTGAATGTCCCAAAATCATTTGTAGCCAGAAAGGGGCATTAACCCACACCCTTGATGCCTGAAATTCCCAAAAATACTTTTGGCAGAAAAATGCATCCTACACCCCTGAAAGTTCAGAATATGTTAGCCGCCCAAAAAAGGCCTTAAAATGCATCTTAGGCCTGCAAAAATGTTGAAAACTTTGGAGGCCCAAAAAAGGGGTTTAGAGGCATCCTAGACCCCCTAAAGTCCAGAAAATGTTGGTTGACCAAAAACTGTGCCAGAGAGCTCTGAATGTCCCAAAATCATTTGGAGCCTAAAAGGGGCATTATCCCACACCCTTGACGCCTGAAATTCCCAAAAATATTTTTGGCACAAAAATGCATCCTACACCCCGGAAAGTTCAGAATATGTTAGCAGCCCAAAAAAAGGCCTTAAAATGCATCTTAGGCCTGCAAAAATGTTGAAACCTTTGGAGGCCCAAAAAAGGGGTTTAGAGGCATCCTAGACCCCGTAAAGTCCAGAAAATGTTGGTTGACCAAAAACTATGCCAGAGAGCTCTGAATGTCCCAAAATCATTTGGAGCCTAAAAGGGGCATTATCCCACACCCTTGACGCCTGAAATTCCCAAAAATATTTTTGACACAAAAATGCATCCTACACACCTGAACGTTCAGAATATGTTAGCAGCCCAAAAAAGGCCTTAAAATGCCTGTTATGTCTGGAAAAATGTTGAACACTTTGGAGGCCTAAAAAAGGGGTTTACAGGCATCCTAGACCCCCTAAAGTCCAGAAAATGTTGGTGGCCAAAAACTGTGCCAGAGAGCTCTGAATGTCCCAGAAACATTTGCAGCCTGAAAGGAGCATTAACCCGCATCCTAGACCACTGAAATTCCCAAAAATAATTTTGACATGAAAAATGCATCCTACACCCCTGAAAGTTCAGAATATGTCAGCAGCCCAAAAAAGGCCTTAACATGCCTTTTAGGCCTGCAAGAATGTTGAAAACTTTGGAGGTCAAAAAAAGGGGTTTACAGGTATCCTAGACCCCCTAAAGTCCAGAAGATTTTGGTGGCCCAAAACTGTGCCAGAGAGCTCTGCATGTCCCAAAATCATTTGTAGCCTGAAAGGGGCATTAACCCGCATCCTAGACCACTTAAATTCCCAAAAATCGTTTTGGCAAGAAAAGTGCATCCTTCACACCTGACAGTTCAGAATATGTTAGCATCCCAAAAAAGGCCTTAAAATGCATCTTAGGCCTCCAAAAATGTTGAAAACTTTGGAGGCCCAAAAAAGGGGTTTACAGGCATCCTAGACCCCCTAAAGTCCAGAAAATGTTGGTTGACCAAAAACTGTGCCAGAGAGCTCTGAATGTCCCAAAATCATTTGTAGCCTAAAAGGGGCATTATCCCACACCCTTGACGCCTGAAATTCCCAAAAATATTTTTGGCACAAAAATGCATCCTACACCCCGGAAAGTTCAGAATATGTTAGCAGCCCAAAAAAAGGCCTTAAAATGCATCTTAGTCCTGCAAAAATGTTGAAAACTTTGGAGGCCCAAAAAAGGGGTTTACAGGCATCCTAGACCCCCTAAAGTCCAGAAAATGTTGGTTGCCCAAAAACTGTGCCAAAGAGCTCTGAATGTCCCAAAATCATTTGTAGCCAGAAAGGGGCATTAACCCACACCCTTGATGCCTGAAATTCCCAAAAATACTTTTGGCAGAAAAATGCATCCTACACCCCTGAAAGTTCAGAATATGTTAGCCGCCCAAAAAAGGCCTTAAAATGCATCTTAGGCCTGCAAAAATGTTGAAAACTTTGGAGGCCCAAAAAAGGGGTTTAGAGGCATCCTAGACCCCCTAAAGTCCAGAAAATGTTGGTTGACCAAAAACTGTGCCAGAGAGCTCTGAATGTCCCAAAATCATTTGTAGCCTAAAAGGGGCATTATCCCACACCCTTGACGCCTGAAATTCCCAAAAATATTTTTGACACAAAAATGCATCCTACACACCTGAACGTTCAGAATATGTTAGCAGCCCAAAAAAGGCCTTAAAATGCCTGTTATGTCTGGAAAAATGTTGAACACTTTGGAGGCCTAAAAAAGGGGTTTACAGGCATCCTAGACCCCCTAAAGTCCAGAAAATGTTGGTGGCCAAAAACTGTGCCAGAGAGCTCTGAATGTCCCAGAAACATTTGCAGCCTGAAAGGAGCATTAACCCGCATCCTAGACCACTGAAATTCCCAAAAATAATTTTGACATGAAAAATGCATCCTACACCCCTGAATGTTCAGAATATGTTAGCAGCCCAAAAAAGGCCTTAAAATGCCTTTTAGGCCTGCAAGAATGTTGAAAACTTTGGAGGTCAAAAAAAGGGGTTTACGGGTATCCTAGACCCCCTAAAGTCCAGAAAATTTTGGTGGCCCAAAACTGTGCCAGAGAGCTCTGCATGTCCCAAAATCATTTGTAGCCTGAAAGGGGCATTAACCCGCATCCTAGACCACTGAAATTCCCAAAAATCTTTTTGGCAAGAAAAGTGCATCCTTCACACCTGACAGTTCAGAATATGTTAGCATCCCAAAAAAGGCCTTAAAATGCATCTTAGGCCTGCAAAAATGTTGAAATCTTTGGAGGCCCAAAAAAGGGGTTTACAGGCATCCTAGACCCCCTAAAGTCCAGAAAATGTTGGTTGCCCAAAAACTGTGCCAAAGAGCTCTGAATGTCCCAAAATCATTTGTAGCCAGAAAGGGGCATTAACCCACACCCTTGATGCCTGAAATTCCCAAAAATACTTTTGGCAGAAAAATGCATCCTACACCCCTGAAAGTTCAGAATATGTTAGCCGCCCAAAAAAGGCCTTAAAATGCATCTTAGGCCTGCAAAAATGTTGAAAACTTTGGAGGCCCAAAAAAGGGGTTTAGAGGCATCCTAGACCCCCTAAAGTCCAGAAAATGTTGGTTGACCAAAAACTGTGCCAGAGAGCTCTGAATGTCCCAAAATCATTTGGAGCCTAAAAGGGGCATTATCCCACACCCTTGACGCCTGAAATTCCCAAAAATATTTTTGGCACAAAAATGCATCCTACACCCCGGAAAGTTCAGAATATGTTAGCAGCCCAAAAAAAGGCCTTAAAAGCATCTTAGTCCTGCAAAAATGTTGAAAACTTTGGAGGCCCAAAAAAGGGGTTTACAGGCATCCTAGACCCCCTAAAGTCCAGAAAATGTTGGTTGCCCAAAAACTGTGCCAAAGAGCTCTGAATGTCCCAAAATCATTTGTAGCCAGAAAGGGGCATTAACCCACACCCTTGATGCCTGAAATTCCCAAAAATCGTTTTGGCAGAAAAATGCATCCTACACCCCTGAAAGTTCAGAATATGTTAGCAGCCCAAAAAAGGCCTTAAAATGCCTGTTATGTCTGGAAAAATGTTGAACACTTTGGAGGCCTAAAAAAGGGGTTTACAGGCATCCTAGACCCCCTAAAGTCCAGAAAATGTTGGTGGCCAAAAACTGTGCCAGAGAGCTCTGAATGTCCCAGAAACATTTGCAGCCTGAAAGGAGCATTAACCCGCATCCTAGACCACTGAAATTCCCAAAAATAATTTTGACATGAAAAATGCATCCTACACCCCTGAAAGTTCAGAATATGTTAGCAGCCCAAAAAAGGCCTTAAAATGCCTTTTAGGCCTGCAAGAATGTTGAAAACTTTGGAGGTCAAAAAAAGGGGTTTACGGGTATCCTAGACCCCCTAAAGTCCAGAAAATTTTGGTGGCCCAAAACTGTGCCAGAGAGCTCTGCATGTCCCAAAATCATTTGTAGCCTGAAAGGGGCATTAACCCGCATCCTAGACCACTGAAATTCCCAAAAATCGTTTTGGCAAGAAAAGTGCATCCTTCACACCTGACAGTTCAGAATATGTTAGCATCCCAAAAAAGGCCTTAAAATCCATCTTAGGCCTGCAAAAATGTTGAAATCTTTGGAGGCCCAAAAAAGGGGTTTACAGGCATCCTAGACCCCCTAAAGTCCAGAAAATGTTGGTTGCCCAAAAACTGTGCCAAAGAGCTCTGAATGTCCCAAAATCATTTGTAGCCAGAAAGGGGCATTAACCCACACCCTTGATGCCTGAAATTCCCAAAAATACTTTTGGCAGAAAAATGCATCCTACACCCCTGAAAGTTCAGAATATGTTAGCCGCCCAAAAAAGGCCTTAAAATGCATCTTAGGCTTGCAAAAATGTTGAAAACTTTGGAGGCCCAAAAAAGGGGTTTAGAGGCATCCTAGACCCCCTAAAGTCCAGAAAATGTTGGTTGACCAAAAACTGTGCCAGAGAGCTCTGAATGTCCCAAAATCATTTGTAGCCTAAAAGGGGCATTATCCCACACCCTTGACGCCTGAAATTCCCAAAAATATTTTTGGCACAAAAATGCATCCTACACCCCGGAAAGTTCAGAATATGTTAGCAGCCCAAAAAAAGGCCTTAAAATGCATCTTAGTCCTGCAAAAATGTTGAAAACTTTGGAGGCCCAAAAAAGGGGTTTACAGGCATCCTAGACCCCCTAAAGTCCAGAAAATGTTGGTTGCCCAAAAACTGTGCCAAAGAGCTCTGAATGTCCCAAAATCATTTGTAGCCAGAAAGGGGCATTAACCCACACCCTTGATGCCTGAAATTCCCAAAAATACTTTTGGCAGAAAAATGCATCCTACACCCCTGAAAGTTCAGAATATGTTAGCAGCCCAAAAAAGGCCTTAAAATACCTGTTATGTCTGGAAAAATGTTGAACACTTTGGAGGCCTAAAAAAGGGGTTTACAGGCATCCTAGACCCCCTAAAGTCCAGAAAATGTTGGTTGACCAAATACTGTGCCAGAGAGCTCTGAATGTCCCAAAATCATTTGTAGCCTAAAAGGGGCATTATCCCACACCCTTGACGCCTGAAATTCCCAAAAATATTTTTGGCACAAAAATGCATCCTACACCCCGGAAAGTTCAGAATATGTTAGCAGCCCAAAAAAAGGCCTTAAAATGCATCTTAGTCCTGCAAAAATGTTGAAAACTTTGGAGGCCCAAAAAAGGGGTTTACAGGCATCCTAGACCCCCTAAAGTCCAGAAAATGTTGGTTGCCCAAAAACTGTGCCAAAGAGCTCTGAATGTCCCAAAATCATTTGTAGCCAGAAAGGGGCATTAACCCACACCCTTGATGCCTGAAATTCCCAAAAATACTTTTGGTAGAAAAATGCATCCTACACCCCTGAAAGTTCAGAATATGTTAGCCGCCCAAAAAAGGCCTTAAAATGCATCTTAGGCCTGCAAAAATGTTGAAAACTTTGGAGGCCTAAAAAAGGGGTTTACGGGTATCCTAGACCCCCTAAAGTCCAGAAAATTTTGGTGGCCCAAAACTGTGCCAGAGAGCTCTGCATGTCCCAAAATCATTTGTAGCCTGAAAGGGGCATTAACCCGCATCCTAGACCACTGAAATTCCCAAAAATCGTTTTGGCAAGAAAAGTGCATCCTTCACACCTGACAGTTCAGAATATGTTAGCATCCCAAAAAAGGCCTTAAAATGCATCTTAGGCCTGCAAAAATGTTGAAATCTTTGGAGGCCCAAAAAAGGGGTTTACAGGCATCCTAGACCCCCTAAAGTCCAGAAAATGTTGGTTGACCAAAAACTGTGCCAGAGAGCTCTGAATGTCCCAAAATCATTTGTAGCCTAAAAGGGGCATTATCCCACACCCTTGACGCCTGAAATTCCCAAAAATATTTTTGGCACAAAAATGCATCCTACACCCCTGAAAGTTCAGAATATGTTAGCAGCACAAAAAAGGCCTTAAAATGCATCTTAGTCCTGCAAAAATGTTGAAAACTTTGGAGGCCCAAAAAAGGGGTTTACAGGCATCCTAGATCCCCTAAAGTCCAGAAAATGTTGGTTGCCCAAAAACTGTGCCAAAGAGCTCTGAATGTCCCAAAATCATTTGTAGCCAGAAAGGGGCATTAACCCACACCCTTGATGCCTGAAATTCCCAAAAATACTTTTGGCAGAAAAATGCATCCTACACCCCTGAAAGTTCAGAATATGTTAGCAGCCCAAAAAAGGCCTTAAAATGCCTGTTATGTCTGGAAAAATGTTGAACACTTTGGAGGCCTAAAAAAGGGGTTTACAGGCATCCTAGACCCCCTAAAGTCCAGAAAATGTTGGTGGCCAAAAACTGTGCCAGAGAGCTCTGAATGTCCCAGAAACATTTGCAGCCTGAAAGGAGCATTAACCCGCATCCTAGACCACTGAAATTCCCAAAAATAATTTTGACATGAAAAATGCATCCTACACCCCTGAAAGTTCAGAATATGTTAGCAGCCCAAAAAAGGCCTTAAAATGCCTTTTAGGCCTGCAAGAATGTTGAAAACTTTGGAGGTCAAAAAAAGGGGTTTACGGGTATCCTAGACCCCCTAAAGTCCAGAAAATTTTGGTGGCCCAAAACTGTGCCAGAGAGCTCTGCATGTCTCAAAATCATTTGTAGCCTGAAAGGGGCATTAACCCACATCCTAGACCACTGAAATTCCCAAAAATCGTTTTGGCAAGAAAAGTGCATCCTTCACACCTGACAGTTCAGAATATGTTAGCATCCCAAAAAAGGCCTTAAAATGCATCTTAGGCCTGCAAAAATGTTGAAATCTTTGGAGGCCCAAAAAAGGGGTTTACAGGCATCCTAGACCCCCTAAAGTCCAGAAAATGTTGGTTGCCCAAAAACTGTGCCAAAGAGCTCTGAATGTCCCAAAATCATTTGTAGCCAGAAAGGGGCATTAACCCACACCCTTGATGCCTGAAATTCCCAAAAATACTTTTGGCAGAAAAATGCATCCTACACCCCTGAAAGTTCAGAATATGTTAGCCGCCCAAAAAAGGCCTTAAAATGCATCTTAGGCCTGCAAAAATGTTGAAAACTTTGGAGGCCCAAAAAAGGGGTTTAGAGGCATCCTAGACCCCCTAAAGTCCAGAAAATGTTGGTTGACCAAAAACTGTGCCAGAGAGCTCTGAATGTCCCAAAATCATTTGTAGCCTAAAAGGGGCATTATCCCACACCCTTGACGCCTGAAATTCCCAAAAATATTTTTGGCACAAAAATGCATCCTACACCCCGGAAAGTTCAGAATATGTTAGCCGCCCAAAAAAGGCCTTAAAATGCATCTTAGGCCTGCAAAAATGTTGAAAACTTTGGAGGCCCAAAGGCCTGCAAGAATGTTGAAAACTTTGGAGGTCAAAAAAAGGGGTTTACAGGTATCCTAGACCCCCTAAAGTCCAGAAAATTTTGGTGGCCCAAAACTGTGCCAGAGAGCTCTGCATGTCCCAAAATCATATGTAGCCTGAAAGGGGCATTAACCCGCATCCTAGACCACTGAAATTCCCAAAAATCGTTTTGGCAAGAAAAGTGCATCCTTCACACCTGACAGTTCAGAATATGTTTGCATCCCAAAAAAGGCCTTAAAATGCATCTTAGGCCTGCAAAAAGGTTGAAAACTTTGGAGGCCCAAAAAAGGGGTTTACAGGCATCCTAGACCCCCTAAAGTCCAGAAAATGTTGGTTGACCAAATACTGTGCCAGAGAGCTCTGAATGTCCCAAAATCATTTGTAGCCTAAAAGGGGCATTATCCCACACCCTTGACGCCTGAAATTCCCAAAAATATTTTTGGCACAAAAATGCATCCTACACCCCTGAAAGTTCAGAATATGTTAGCAGCCCAAAAAAGGCCTTAAAATGCATCTTAGTCCTGCAAAAATGTTGAAAACTTTGGAGGCCCAAAAAAGGGGTTTACAGGCATCCTAGACCCCCTAAAGTCCAGAAAATGTTGGTTGCCCAAAAACTGTGCCAAAGAGCTCTGAATGTCCCAAAATCATTTGTTGCCAGAAAGGGGCATTAACCCACACCCTTGATGCCTGAAATTCCCAAAAATACTTTTGGCAGAAAAATGCATCCTACACCCCTGAAAGTTCAGAATATGTTAGCCGCCCAAAAAAGGCCTTAAAATGCATCTTAGGCCTGCAAAAATGTTGAAAACTTTGGAGGCCCAAAAAAAGGGGTTTAGAGGCATCCTAGACCCCCTAAAGTCCAGAAAATGTTGGTTGACCAAAAACTGTGCCAGAGAGCTCTGAATGTCCCAAAATCATTTGTAGCCTAAAAGGGGCATTATCCCACACCCTTGATGCCTGAAATTCCCAAAAATATTTTTGACACAAAAATGCATCCTACACACCTGAACGTTCAGAATATGTTAGCAGCCCAAAAAAGGCCTTAAAATGCCTGTTATGTCTGGAAAAATGTTGAACACTTTGGAGGCCTAAAAAAGGGGTTTACAGGCATCCTAGACCCCCTAAAGTCCAGAAAATGTTGGTGGCCAAAAACTGTGCCAGAGAGCTCTGAATGTCCCAGAAACATTTGCAGCCTGAAAGAAGCATTAACCCGCATCCTAGACCACTGAAATTCCCAAAAATAATTTTGACATGAAACATGCATCCTACACCCCTGAAAGTTCAGAATATGTTAGCAGCCCAAAAAAGGCCTTAAAATGCCTTTTAGGCCTGCAAGAATGTTGAAAACTTTGGAGGTCAAAAAAAGGGGTTTACAGGTATCCTAGACCCCCTAAAGTCCAGAAACTTTTGGTGGCCCAAAACTGTGCCAGAGAGCTCTGCATGTCCCACAATCATTTGTAGCCTGAAAGGGGCATTAACCCACATCCTAGACCACTTAAATTCCCAAAAATCGTTTTGGCAAGAAAAGTGCATCCTTCACACCTGACAGTTCAGAATATGTTAGCATCCCAAAAAAGGCCTTAAAATGCATCTTAGGCCTGCAAAAAGGTTGAAAACTTTGGAGGCCCAAAAAAGGGGTTTACAGGCATCCTAGACCCCCTAAAGTCCAGAAAATGTTGGTTGACCAAAAACTGTGCCAGAGAGCTCTGAATGTCCCAAAATCATTTGTAGCCTAAAAGGGGCATTATCCCACACCCTTGACGCCTGAAATTCCCAAAAATATTTTTGCCACAAAAATGCATCCTACACCCCTGAAAGTTCAGAATATGTTAGCAGCCCAAAAAAGGCCTTAAAATGCATCTTAGTCCTGCAAAAATGTTGAAAACTTTGGAGGCCCAAAAAGGGGTTTACAGGCATCCTAGACCCCCTAAAGTCCAGAAAATGTTGGTTGCCCAAAAACTGTGCCAAAGAGCTCTGAATGTCCCAAAATCATTTGTTGCCAGAAAGGGGCATTAACCCACACCCTTGATGCCTGAAATTCCCAAAAATACTTTTGGCAGAAAAATGCATCCTACACCCCTGAAAGTTCAGAATATGTTAGCCGCCCAAAAAAGGCCTTAAAATGCATCTTAGGCCTGCAAAAATGTTGAAAACTTTGGAGGCCCAAAAAAGGGGTTTAGAGGCATCCTAGACCCCCTAAAGTCCAGAAAATGTTGGTTGACCAAAAACTGTGCCAGAGAGCTCTGAATGTCCCAAAATCATTTGTAGCCTAAAAGGGGCATTATCCCACACCCTTGATGCCTGAAATTCCCAAAAATATTTTTGACACAAAAATGCATCCTACACACCTGAACGTTCAGAATATGTTAGCAGCACAAAAAAGGCCTTAAAATGCCTGTTATGTCTGGAAAAATGTTGAACACTTTGGAGGCCTAAAAAAGGGGTTTACAGGCATCCTAGACCCCCTAAAGTCCAGAAAATGTTGGTGGCCAAAAACTGTGCCAGAGAGCTCTGAATGTCCCAGAAACATTTGCAGCCTGAAAGAAGCATTAACCCGCATCCTAGACCACTGAAATTCCCAAAAATAATTTTGACATGAAAAATGCATCCTACACCCCTGAAAGTTCAGAATATGTTAGCAGCCCAAAAAAGGCCTTAAAATGCCTTTTAGGCCTGCAAGAATGTTGAAAACTTTGGAGCTCAAAAAAAGGGGTTTACAGGTATCCTAGACCCCCTAAAGTCCAGAAACTTTTGGTGGCCCAAAACTGTGCCAGAGAGCTCTGCATGTCCCAAAATCATTTGTAGCCTGAAAGGGGCATTAACCCGCATCCTAGACCACTTAAATTCCCAAAAATCGTTTTGGCAAGAAAAGTGCATCCTTCACACCTGACAGTTCAGAATATGTTAGCATCCCAAAAAAGGCCTTAAAATGCATCTTAGGCCTGCAAAAATGTTGAAAACTTTGGAGGCCCAAAAAAGGGGTTTACAGGCATCCTAGACCCCCTAAAGTCCAGAAAATGTTGGTTGACCAAAAACTGTGCCAGAGAGCTCTGAATGTCCCAAAATCATTTGTAGCCAGAAAGGGGCATTAACCCACACCCTTGATGCCTGAAATTCCCAAAAATACTTTTGGCAGAAAAATGCATCCTACACCCCTGAAAGTTCAGAATATGTTAGCCGCCCAAAAAAGGCCTTAAAATGCATCTTAGTCCTGCAAAAATGTTGAAAACTTTGGAGGCCCAAAAAAGGGGTTTACAGGCATCCTAGACCCCCTAAAGTCCAGAAAATGTTGGTTGCCCAAAAACTGTGCCAAAGAGCTCTGAATGTCCCAAAATCATTTGTAGCCAGAAAGGGGCATTAACCCACACCCTTGATGCCTGAAATTCCCAAAAATACTTTTGGCAGAAAAATGCATCCTACACCCCTGAAAGTTCAGAATATGTTAGCCGCCCAAAAAAGGCCTTAAAATGCATCTTAGGCCTGCAAAAATGTTGAAAACTTTGGAGGCCCAAAAAAGGGGTATAGAGGCATCCTAGACCCCCTAAAGTCCAGAAAATGTTGGTTGACCAAAAACTGTGCCAGAGAGCTCTGAATGTCCCAAAATCATTTGTAGCCTAAAAGGGGCATTATCCCACACCCTTGACGCCTGAAATTCCCAAAAATATTTTTGACACAAAAATGCATCCTACACACCTGAACGTTCAGAATATGTTAGCAGCCCAAAAAAGGCCTTAAAATGCCTGTTATGTCTGGAAAAATGTTGAACACTTTGGAGGCCTAAAAAAGGGGTTTACAGGTATCCTAGACCCCCTAAAGTCCAGAAAATTTTGGTGGCCCAAAACTGTGCCAGAGAGCTCTGCATGTCCCAAAATCATTTGTAGCCTGAAAGGGGCATTAACCCGCATCCTAGACCACTGAAATTCCCAAAAATCGTTTTGGCAAGAAAAGTGCATCCTTCACACCTGACAGTTCAGAATATGTTAGCATCCCAAAAAAGGCCTTAAAATGCATCTTAGGCCTGCAAAAATGTTGAAATCTTTGGAGGCCCAAAAAAGGGGTTTACAGGCATCCTAGACCCCCTAAAGTCCAGAAAATGTTGGTTGACCAAAAACTGTGCCAGAGAGCTCTGAATGTCCCAAAATCATTTGTAGCCTAAAAGGGGCATTATCCCACACCCTTGACGCCTGAAATTCCCAAAAATATTTTTGGCACAAAAATGCATCCTACACCCCTGAAAGTTCAGAATATGTTAGCAGCCCAAAAAAGGCCTTAAAATGCATCTTAGTCCTGCAAAAATGTTGAAAACTTTGGAGGCCCAAAAAAGGGGTTTACAGGCATCCTAGACCCCCTAAAGTCCAGAAAATGTTGGTTGCCCAAAAACTGTGCCAAAGAGCTCTGAATGTCCCAAAATCATTTGTAGCCAGAAAGGGGCATTAACCCACACCCTTGATGCCTGAAATTCCCAAAAATACTTTTGGCAGAAAAATGCATCCTACACCCCTGAAAGTTCAGAATATGTTAGCCGCCCAAAAAAGGCCTTAAAATGCATCTTAGGCCTGCAAAAATGTTGAAAACTTTGGAGGCCCAAAAAAGGGGTTTAGAGGCATCCTAGACCCCCTAAAGTCCAGAAAATGTTGGTTGACCAAAAACTGTGCCAGAGAGCTCTGAATGTCCCAAAATCATTTGTAGCCTAAAAGGGGCATTATCCCACACCCTTGATGCCTGAAATTCCCAAAAATATTTTTGGCACAAAAATGCATCCTACACCCCTGAAAGTTCAGAATATGTTAGCAGCCCAAAAAAGGCCTTAAAATGCATCTTAGTCCTGCAAAAATGTTGAAAACTTTGGAGGCCCAAAAAAGGGGTTTACAGGCATCCTAGACCCCCTAAAGTCCAGAAAATGTTGGTTGCCCAAAAACTGTGCCAAAGAGCTCTGAATGTCCCAAAATCATTTGTAGCCAGAAAGGGGCATTAACCCACACCCTTGATGCCTGAAATTCCCAAAAATACTTTTGGCAGAAAAATGCATCCTACACCCCTGAAAGTTCAGAATATGTTAGCCGCCCAAAAAAGGCCTTAAAATGTATCTTAGGCCTGCAAAAATGTTGAAAACTTTGGAGGCCCAAAAAAGGGGTTTAGAGGCATCCTAGACCCCCTAAAGTCCAGAAAATGTTGGTTGACCAAAAACTGTGCCAGAGAGCTCTGAATGTCCCAAAATCATTTGTAGCCTAAAAGGGGCATTATCCCACACCCTTGATGCCTGAAATTCCCAAAAATATTTTTGACACAAAAATGCATCCTACACACCTGAACGTTCAGAATATGTTAGCAGCCCAAAAAAGGCCTTAAAATGCCTGTTATGTCTGGAAAAATGTTGAACACTTTGGAGGCCTAAAAAAGGGGTTTACAGGCATCCTAGACCCCCTAAAGTCCAGAAAATGTTGGTGGCCAAAAACTGTGCCAGAGAGCTCTGAATGTCCCAGAAACATTTGCAGCCTGAAAGAAGCATTAACCCGCATCCTAGACCACTGAAATTCCCAAAAATAATTTTGACATGAAAAATGCATCCTACACCCCTGAAAGTTCAGAATATGTTAGCAGCCCAAAAAAGGCCTTAAAATGCCTTTTAGGCCTGCAAGAATGTTGAAAACTTTGGAGGTCAAAAAAAGGGGTTTACAGGTATCCTAGACCCCCTAAAGTCCAGAAACTTTTGGTGGCCCAAAACTGTGCCAGAGAGCTCTGCATGTCCCAAAATCATTTGTAGCCTGAAAGGGGCATTAACCCGCATCCTAGACCACTTAAATTCCCAAAAATCGTTTTGGCAAGAAAAGTGCATCCTTCACACCTGACAGTTCAGAATATGTTAGCATCCCAAAAAAGGCCTTAAAATGCATCTTAGGCCTGCAAAAATGTTGAAATCTTTGGAGGCCTAAAAAAGGGGTTTACAGGTATCCTAGACCCCCTAAAGTCCAGAAACTTTTGGTGGCCCAAAACTGTGCCAGAGAGCTCTGCATGTCCCAAAATCATTTGTAGCCTGAAAGGGGCATTAACCCGCATCCTAGACCACTTAAATTCCCAAAAATCGTTTTGGCAAGAAAAGTGCATCCTTCACACCTGACAGTTCAGAATATGTTAGCAGCCCAAAAAAGGCCTTAAAATGCCTGTTATGTCTGGAAAAATGTTGAACACTTTGGAGGCCTAAAAAAGGGGTTTACAGGTATCCTAGACCCCCTAAAGTCCAGAAAATTTTGGTGGCCCAAAACTGTGCCAGAGAGCTCTGCATGTCCCAAAATCATTTGTAGCCTGAAAGGGGCATTAACCCGCATCCTAGACCACTGAAATTCCCAAAAATCGTTTTGGCAAGAAAAGTGCATCCTTCACACCTGACAGTTCAGAATATGTTAGCATCCCAAAAAAGGCCTTAAAATGCATCTTAGGCCTGCAAAAATGTTGAAATCTTTGGAGGCCCAAAAAAGGGGTTTACAGGCATCCTAGACCCCCTAAAGTCCAGAAAATGTTGGTTGACCAAAAACTGTGCCAGAGAGCTCTGAATGTCCCAAAATCATTTGTAGCCTAAAAGGGGCATTATCCCACACCCTTGACGCCTGAAATTCCCAAAAATATTTTTGGCACAAAAATGCATCCTACACCCCTGAAAGTTCAGAATATGTTAGCAGCCCAAAAAAGGCCTTAAAATGCATCTTAGTCCTGCAAAAATGTTGAAAACTTTGGAGGCCCAAAAAAGGGGTTTACAGGCATCCTAGACCCCCTAAAGTCCAGAAAATGTTGGTTGCCCAAAAACTGTGCCAAAGAGCTCTGAATGTCCCAAAATCATTTGTAGCCAGAAAGGGGCATTAACCCACACCCTTGATGCCTGAAATTCCCAAAAATACTTTTGGCAGAAAAATGCATCCTACACCCCTGAAAGTTCAGAATATGTTAGCCGCCCAAAAAAGGCCTTAAAATGCATCTTAGGCCTGCAAAAATGTTGAAAACTTTGGAGGCCCAAAAAAGGGGTTTAGAGGCATCCTAGACCCCCTAAAGTCCAGAAAATGTTGGTTGACCAAAAACTGTGCCAGAGAGCTCTGAATGTCCCAAAATCATTTGTAGCCTAAAAGGGGCATTATCCCACACCCTTGATGCCTGAAATTCCCAAAAATATTTTTGGCACAAAAATGCATCCTACACCCCTGAAAGTTCAGAATATGTTAGCAGCCCAAAAAAGGCCTTAAAATGCATCTTAGTCCTGCAAAAATGTTGAAAACTTTGGAGGCCCAAAAAAGGGGTTTACAGGCATCCTAGACCCCCTAAAGTCCAGAAAATGTTGGTTGCCCAAAAACTGTGCCAAAGAGCTCTGAATGTCCCAAAATCATTTGTAGCCAGAAAGGGGCATTAACCCACACCCTTGATGCCTGAAATTCCCAAAAATACTTTTGGCAGAAAAATGCATCCTACACCCCTGAAAGTTCAGAATATGTTAGCCGCCCAAAAAAGGCCTTAAAATGTATCTTAGGCCTGCAAAAATGTTGAAAACTTTGGAGGCCCAAAAAAGGGGTTTAGAGGCATCCTAGACCCCCTAAAGTCCAGAAAATGTTGGTTGACCAAAAACTGTGCCAGAGAGCTCTGAATGTCCCAAAATCATTTGTAGCCTAAAAGGGGCATTATCCCACACCCTTGATGCCTGAAATTCCCAAAAATATTTTTGACACAAAAATGCATCCTACACACCTGAACGTTCAGAATATGTTAGCAGCCCAAAAAAGGCCTTAAAATGCCTGTTATGTCTGGAAAAATGTTGAACACTTTGGAGGCCTAAAAAAGGGGTTTACAGGCATCCTAGACCCCCTAAAGTCCAGAAAATGTTGGTGGCCAAAAACTGTGCCAGAGAGCTCTGAATGTCCCAGAAACATTTGCAGCCTGAAAGAAGCATTAACCCGCATCCTAGACCACTGAAATTCCCAAAAATAATTTTGACATGAAAAATGCATCCTACACCCCTGAAAGTTCAGAATATGTTAGCAGCCCAAAAAAGGCCTTAAAATGCCTTTTAGGCCTGCAAGAATGTTGAAAACTTTGGAGGTCAAAAAAAGGGGTTTACAGGTATCCTAGACCCCCTAAAGTCCAGAAACTTTTGGTGGCCCAAAACTGTGCCAGAGAGCTCTGCATGTCCCAAAATCATTTGTAGCCTGAAAGGGGCATTAACCCGCATCCTAGACCACTTAAATTCCCAAAAATCGTTTTGGCAAGAAAAGTGCATCCTTCACACCTGACAGTTCAGAATATGTTAGCATCCCAAAAAAGGCCTTAAAATGCATCTTAGGCCTGCAAAAAGGTTGAAAACATTGGAGGCCCAAAAAAGGGGTTTACAGGCATCCTAGACCCCCTAAAGTCCAGAAAATTTTGGTGGCCCAAAACTGTGCCAGAGAGCTCTGCATGTCCCAAAATCATTTGTAGCCTGAAAGGGGCATTAACCCGCATCCTAGACCACTGAAATTCCCAAAAATCGTTTTGGCAAGAAAAGTGCATCCTTCACACCTGACAGTTCAGAATATGTTAGCATCCCAAAAAAGGCCTTAAAATGCATCTTAGGCCTGCAAAAATGTTGAAATCTTTGGAGGCCCAAAAAAGGGGTTTACAGGCATCCTAGACCCCCTAAAGTCCAGAAAATGTTGGTTGCCCAAAAACTGTGCAAAAGAGCTCTGAATGTCCCAAAATCATTTGTAGCCAGAAAGGGGCATTAACCCACACCCTTGATGCCTGAAATTCCCAAAAATACTTTTGGCAGAAAAATGCATCCTACACCCCTGAAAGTTCAGAATATGTTAGCCGCCCAAAAAAGGCCTTAAAATGCATCTTAGGCCTGCAAAAATGTTGAAAACTTTGGAGGCCCAAAAAAGGGGTTTAGAGGCATCCTAGACCCCCTAAAGTCCAGAAAATGTTGGTTGACCAAAAACTGTGCCAGAGAGCTCTGAATGTCCCAAAATCATTTGGAGCCTAAAAGGGGCATTATCCCACACCCTTGACGCCTGAAATTCCCAAAAATATTTTTGGCACAAAAATGCATCCTACACCCCGGAAAGTTCAGCATATGTTAGCAGCCCAAAAAAAGGCCTTAAAATGCATCTTAGGCCTGCAAAAATGTTGAAACCTTTGGAGGCCCAAAAAAGGGGTTTAGAGGCATCCTAGACCCCCTAAAGTCCAGAAAATTTTGGTGGCCCAAAACTGTGCCAGAGAGCTCTGCATGTCCCAAAATCATTTGTAGCCTGAAAGGGGCATTAACCCGCATCCTAGACCACTGAAATTCCCAAAAATCGTTTTGGCAAGAAAAGTGCATCCTTCACACCTGACAGTTCAGAATATGTTAGCATCCCAAAAAAGGCCTTAAAATGCATCTTAGGCCTGCAAAAATGTTGAAATCTTTGGAGGCCCAAAAAAGGGGTTTACAGGCATCCTAGACCCCCTAAAGTCCAGAAAATGTTGGTTGACCAAAAACTGTGCCAGAGAGCTCTGAATGTCCCAAAATCATTTGTAGCCTAAAAGGGGCATTATCCCACACCCTTGACGCCTGAAATTCCCAAAAATATTTTTGGCACAAAAATGCATCCTACACCCCTGAAAGTTCAGAATATGTTAGCAGCCCAAAAAAGGCCTTAAAATGCATCTTAGTCCTGCAAAAATGTTGAAAACTTTGGAGGCCCAAAAAAGGGGTTTACAGGCATCCTAGACCCCCTAAAGTCCAGAAAATGTTGGTTGCCCAAAAACTGTGCCAAAGAGCTCTGAATGTCCCAAAATCATTTGTAGCCAGAAAGGGGCATTAACCCACACCCTTGATGCCTGAAATTCCCAAAAATACTTTTGGCAGAAAAATGCATCCTACACCCCTGAAAGTTCAGAATATGTTAGCCGCCCAAAAAAGGCCTTAAAATGCATCTTAGGCCTGCAAAAATGTTGAAAACTTTGGAGGCCCAAAAAAGGGGTTTAGAGGCATCCTAGACCCCCTAAAGTCCAGAAAATGTTGGTTGACCAAAAACTGTGCCAGAGAGCTCTGAATGTCCCAAAATCATGTGTAGCCTAAAAGGGGCATTATCCCACACCCTTGATGCCTGAAATTCCCAAAAATATTTTTGGCACAAAAATGCATCCTACACCCCTGAAAGTTCAGAATATGTTAGCAGCCCAAAAAAGGCCTTAAAATGCATCTTAGTCCTGCAAAAATGTTGAAAACTTTGGAGGCCCAAAAAAGGGGTTTACAGGCATCCTAGACCCCCTAAAGTCCAGAAAATGTTGGTTGCCCAAAAACTGTGCCAAAGAGCTCTGAATGTCCCAAAATCATTTGTAGCCAGAAAGGGGCATTAACCCACACCCTTGATGCCTGAAATTCCCAAAAATACTTTTGGCAGAAAAATGCATCCTACACCCCTGAAAGTTCAGAATATGTTAGCCGCCCAAAAAAGGCCTTAAAATGTATCTTAGGCCTGCAAAAATGTTGAAAACTTTGGAGGCCCAAAAAAGGGGTTTAGAGGCATCCTAGACCCCCTAAAGTCCAGAAAATGTTGGTTGACCAAAAACTGTGCCAGAGAGCTCTGAATGTCCCAAAATCATTTGTAGCCTAAAAGGGGCATTATCCCACACCCTTGATGCCTGAAATTCCCAAAAATATTTTTGACACAAAAATGCATCCTACACACCTGAACGTTCAGAATATGTTAGCAGCCCAAAAAAGGCCTTAAAATGCCTGTTATGTCTGGAAAAATGTTGAACACTTTGGAGGCCCAAAAAAGGGGTTTACAGGCATCCTAGACCCCCTAAAGTCCAGAAAATGTTGGTGGCCAAAAACTGTGCCAGAGAGCTCTGAATGTCCCAGAAACATTTGCAGCCTGAAAGAAGCATTAACCCGCATCCTAGACCACTGAAATTCCCAAAAATAATTTTGACATGAAAAATGCATCCTACACCCCTGAAAGTTCAGAATATGTTAGCAGCCCAAAAAAGGCCTTAAAATGCCTTTTAGGCCTGCAAGAATGTTGAAAACTTTGGAGGTCAAAAAAAGGGGTTTACAGGTATCCTAGACCCCCTAAAGTCCAGAAACTTTTGGTGGCCCAAAACTGTGCCAGAGAGCTCTGCATGTCCCAAAATCATTTGTAGCCTGAAAGGGGCATTAACCCGCATCCTAGACCACTTAAATTCCCAAAAATCGTTTTGGCAAGAAAAGTGCATCCTTCACACCTGACAGTTCAGAATATGTTAGCATCCCAAAAAAGGCCTTAAAATGCATCTTAGGCCTGCAAAAAGGTTGAAAACATTGGAGGCCCAAAAAAGGGGTTTACAGGCATCCTAGACCCCCTAAAGTCCAGAAAATTTTGGTGGCCCAAAACTGTGCCAGAGAGCTCTGCATGTCCCAAAATCATTTGTAGCCTGAAAGGGGCATTAACCCGCATCCTAGACCACTGAAATTCCCAAAAATCGTTTTGGCAAGAAAAGTGCATCCTTCACACCTGACAGTTCAGAATATGTTAGCATCCCAAAAAAGGCCTTAAAATGCATCTTAGGCCTGCAAAAATGTTGAAATCTTTGGAGGCCCAAAAAAGGGGTTTACAGGCATCCTAGACCCCCTAAAGTCCAGAAAATGTTGGTTGCCCAAAAACTGTGCAAAAGAGCTCTGAATGTCCCAAAATCATTTGTAGCCAGAAAGGGGCATTAACCCACACCCTTGATGCCTGAAATTCCCAAAAATACTTTTGGCAGAAAAATGCATCCTACACCCCTGAAAGTTCAGAATATGTTAGCCGCCCAAAAAAGGCCTTAAAATGCATCTTAGGCCTGCAAAAATGTTGAAAACTTTGGAGGCCCAAAAAAAGGGGTTTAGAGGCATCCTAGACCCCCTAAAGTCCAGAAAATGTTGGTTGACCAAAAACTGTGCCAGAGAGCTCTGAATGTCCCAAAATCATTTGTAGCCTAAAAGGGGCATTATCCCACACCCTTGATGCCTGAAATTCCCAAAAATATTTTTGACACAAAAATGCATCCTACACACCTGAACGTTCAGAATATGTTAGCAGCCCAAAAAAGGCCTTAAAATGCCTGTTATGTCTGGAAAAATGTTGAACACTTTGGAGGCCTAAAAAAGGGGTTTACAGGCATCCTAGACCCCCTAAAGTCCAGAAAATGTTGGTGGCCAAAAACTGTGCCAGAGAGCTCTGAATGTCCCAGAAACATTTGCAGCCTGAAAGAAGCATTAACCCGCATCCTAGACCACTGAAATTCCCAAAAATAATTTTGACATGAAACATGCATCCTACACCCCTGAAAGTTCAGAATATGTTAGCAGCCCAAAAAAGGCCTTAAAATGCCTTTTAGGCCTGCAAGAATGTTGAAAACTTTGGAGGTCAAAAAAAGGGGTTTACAGGTATCCTAGACCCCCTAAAGTCCAGAAACTTTTGGTGGCCCAAAACTGTGCCAGAGAGCTCTGCATGTCCCACAATCATTTGTAGCCTGAAAGGGGCATTAACCCACATCCTAGACCACTTAAATTCCCAAAAATCGTTTTGGCAAGAAAAGTGCATCCTTCACACCTGACAGTTCAGAATATGTTAGCATCCCAAAAAAGGCCTTAAAATGCATCTTAGGCCTGCAAAAAGGTTGAAAACTTTGGAGGCCCAAAAAAGGGGTTTACAGGCATCCTAGACCCCCTAAAGTCCAGAAAATGTTGGTTGACCAAAAACTGTGCCAGAGAGCTCTGAATGTCCCAAAATCATTTGTAGCCTAAAAGGGGCATTATCCCACACCCTTGACGCCTGAAATTCCCAAAAATATTTTTGCCACAAAAATGCATCCTACACCCCTGAAAGTTCAGAATATGTTAGCAGCCCAAAAAAGGCCTTAAAATGCATCTTAGTCCTGCAAAAATGTTGAAAACTTTGGAGGCCCAAAAAGGGGTTTACAGGCATCCTAGACCCCCTAAAGTCCAGAAAATGTTGGTTGCCCAAAAACTGTGCCAAAGAGCTCTGAATGTCCCAAAATCATTTGTTGCCAGAAAGGGGCATTAACCCACACCCTTGATGCCTGAAATTCCCAAAAATACTTTTGGCAGAAAAATGCATCCTACACCCCTGAAAGTTCAGAATATGTTAGCCGCCCAAAAAAGGCCTTAAAATGCATCTTAGGCCTGCAAAAATGTTGAAAACTTTGGAGGCCCAAAAAAGGGGTTTAGAGGCATCCTAGACCCCCTAAAGTCCAGAAAATGTTGGTTGACCAAAAACTGTGCCAGAGAGCTCTGAATGTCCCAAAATCATTTGTAGCCTAAAAGGGGCATTATCCCACACCCTTGATGCCTGAAATTCCCAAAAATATTTTTGACACAAAAATGCATCCTACACACCTGAACGTTCAGAATATGTTAGCAGCACAAAAAAGGCCTTAAAATGCCTGTTATGTCTGGAAAAATGTTGAACACTTTGGAGGCCTAAAAAAGGGGTTTACAGGCATCCTAGACCCCCTAAAGTCCAGAAAATGTTGGTGGCCAAAAACTGTGCCAGAGAGCTCTGAATGTCCCAGAAACATTTGCAGCCTGAAAGAAGCATTAACCCGCATCCTAGACCACTGAAATTCCCAAAAATAATTTTGACATGAAAAATGCATCCTACACCCCTGAAAGTTCAGAATATGTTAGCAGCCCAAAAAAGGCCTTAAAATGCCTTTTAGGCCTGCAAGAATGTTGAAAACTTTGGAGCTCAAAAAAAGGGGTTTACAGGTATCCTAGACCCCCTAAAGTCCAGAAACTTTTGGTGGCCCAAAACTGTGCCAGAGAGCTCTGCATGTCCCAAAATCATTTGTAGCCTGAAAGGGGCATTAACCCGCATCCTAGACCACTTAAATTCCCAAAAATCGTTTTGGCAAGAAAAGTGCATCCTTCACACCTGACAGTTCAGAATATGTTAGCATCCCAAAAAAGGCCTTAAAATGCATCTTAGGCCTGCAAAAATGTTGAAAACTTTGGAGGCCCAAAAAAGGGGTTTACAGGCATCCTAGACCCCCTAAAGTCCAGAAAATGTTGGTTGACCAAAAACTGTGCCAGAGAGCTCTGAATGTCCCAAAATCATTTGTAGCCAGAAAGGGGCATTAACCCACACCCTTGATGCCTGAAATTCCCAAAAATACTTTTGGCAGAAAAATGCATCCTACACCCCTGAAAGTTCAGAATATGTTAGCCGCCCAAAAAAGGCCTTAAAATGCATCTTAGTCCTGCAAAAATGTTGAAAACTTTGGAGGCCCAAAAAAGGGGTTTACAGGCATCCTAGACCCCCTAAAGTCCAGAAAATGTTGGTTGCCCAAAAACTGTGCCAAAGAGCTCTGAATGTCCCAAAATCATTTGTAGCCAGAAAGGGGCATTAACCCACACCCTTGATGCCTGAAATTCCCAAAAATACTTTTGGCAGAAAAATGCATCCTACACCCCTGAAAGTTCAGAATATGTTAGCCGCCCAAAAAAGGCCTTAAAATGCATCTTAGGCCTGCAAAAATGTTGAAAACTTTGGAGGCCCAAAAAAGGGGTATAGAGGCATCCTAGACCCCCTAAAGTCCAGAAAATGTTGGTTGACCAAAAACTGTGCCAGAGAGCTCTGAATGTCCCAAAATCATTTGTAGCCTAAAAGGGGCATTATCCCACACCCTTGACGCCTGAAATTCCCAAAAATATTTTTGACACAAAAATGCATCCTACACACCTGAACGTTCAGAATATGTTAGCAGCCCAAAAAAGGCCTTAAAATGCCTGTTATGTCTGGAAAAATGTTGAACACTTTGGAGGCCTAAAAAAGGGGTTTACAGGTATCCTAGACCCCCTAAAGTCCAGAAAATTTTGGTGGCCCAAAACTGTGCCAGAGAGCTCTGCATGTCCCAAAATCATTTGTAGCCTGAAAGGGGCATTAACCCGCATCCTAGACCACTGAAATTCCCAAAAATCGTTTTGGCAAGAAAAGTGCATCCTTCACACCTGACAGTTCAGAATATGTTAGCATCCCAAAAAAGGCCTTAAAATGCATCTTAGGCCTGCAAAAATGTTGAAATCTTTGGAGGCCCAAAAAAGGGGTTTACAGGCATCCTAGACCCCCTAAAGTCCAGAAAATGTTGGTTGACCAAAAACTGTGCCAGAGAGCTCTGAATGTCCCAAAATCATTTGTAGCCTAAAAGGGGCATTATCCCACACCCTTGACGCCTGAAATTCCCAAAAATATTTTTGGCACAAAAATGCATCCTACACCCCTGAAAGTTCAGAATATGTTAGCAGCCCAAAAAAGGCCTTAAAATGCATCTTAGTCCTGCAAAAATGTTGAAAACTTTGGAGGCCCAAAAAAGGGGTTTACAGGCATCCTAGACCCCCTAAAGTCCAGAAAATGTTGGTTGCCCAAAAACTGTGCCAAAGAGCTCTGAATGTCCCAAAATCATTTGTAGCCAGAAAGGGGCATTAACCCACACCCTTGATGCCTGAAATTCCCAAAAATACTTTTGGCAGAAAAATGCATCCTACACCCCTGAAAGTTCAGAATATGTTAGCCGCCCAAAAAAGGCCTTAAAATGCATCTTAGGCCTGCAAAAATGTTGAAAACTTTGGAGGCCCAAAAAAGGGGTTTAGAGGCATCCTAGACCCCCTAAAGTCCAGAAAATGTTGGTTGACCAAAAACTGTGCCAGAGAGCTCTGAATGTCCCAAAATCATTTGTAGCCTAAAAGGGGCATTATCCCACACCCTTGATGCCTGAAATTCCCAAAAATATTTTTGGCACAAAAATGCATCCTACACCCCTGAAAGTTCAGAATATGTTAGCAGCCCAAAAAAGGCCTTAAAATGCATCTTAGTCCTGCAAAAATGTTGAAAACTTTGGAGGCCCAAAAAAGGGGTTTACAGGCATCCTAGACCCCCTAAAGTCCAGAAAATGTTGGTTGCCCAAAAACTGTGCCAAAGAGCTCTGAATGTCCCAAAATCATTTGTAGCCAGAAAGGGGCATTAACCCACACCCTTGATGCCTGAAATTCCCAAAAATACTTTTGGCAGAAAAATGCATCCTACACCCCTGAAAGTTCAGAATATGTTAGCCGCCCAAAAAAGGCCTTAAAATGTATCTTAGGCCTGCAAAAATGTTGAAAACTTTGGAGGCCCAAAAAAGGGGTTTAGAGGCATCCTAGACCCCCTAAAGTCCAGAAAATGTTGGTTGACCAAAAACTGTGCCAGAGAGCTCTGAATGTCCCAAAATCATTTGTAGCCTAAAAGGGGCATTATCCCACACCCTTGATGCCTGAAATTCCCAAAAATATTTTTGACACAAAAATGCATCCTACACACCTGAACGTTCAGAATATGTTAGCAGCCCAAAAAAGGCCTTAAAATGCCTGTTATGTCTGGAAAAATGTTGAACACTTTGGAGGCCTAAAAAAGGGGTTTACAGGCATCCTAGACCCCCTAAAGTCCAGAAAATGTTGGTGGCCAAAAACTGTGCCAGAGAGCTCTGAATGTCCCAGAAACATTTGCAGCCTGAAAGAAGCATTAACCCGCATCCTAGACCACTGAAATTCCCAAAAATAATTTTGACATGAAAAATGCATCCTACACCCCTGAAAGTTCAGAATATGTTAGCAGCCCAAAAAAGGCCTTAAAATGCCTTTTAGGCCTGCAAGAATGTTGAAAACTTTGGAGGTCAAAAAAAGGGGTTTACAGGTATCCTAGACCCCCTAAAGTCCAGAAACTTTTGGTGGCCCAAAACTGTGCCAGAGAGCTCTGCATGTCCCAAAATCATTTGTAGCCTGAAAGGGGCATTAACCCGCATCCTAGACCACTTAAATTCCCAAAAATCGTTTTGGCAAGAAAAGTGCATCCTTCACACCTGACAGTTCAGAATATGTTAGCATCCCAAAAAAGGCCTTAAAATGCATCTTAGGCCTGCAAAAAGGTTGAAAACATTGGAGGCCCAAAAAAGGGGTTTACAGGCATCCTAGACCCCCTAAAGTCCAGAAAATTTTGGTGGCCCAAAACTGTGCCAGAGAGCTCTGCATGTCCCAAAATCATTTGTAGCCTGAAAGGGGCATTAACCCGCATCCTAGACCACTGAAATTCCCAAAAATCGTTTTGGCAAGAAAAGTGCATCCTTCACACCTGACAGTTCAGAATATGTTAGCATCCCAAAAAAGGCCTTAAAATGCATCTTAGGCCTGCAAAAATGTTGAAATCTTTGGAGGCCCAAAAAAGGGGTTTACAGGCATCCTAGACCCCCTAAAGTCCAGAAAATGTTGGTTGCCCAAAAACTGTGCAAAAGAGCTCTGAATGTCCCAAAATCATTTGTAGCCAGAAAGGGGCATTAACCCACACCCTTGATGCCTGAAATTCCCAAAAATACTTTTGGCAGAAAAATGCATCCTACACCCCTGAAAGTTCAGAATATGTTAGCCGCCCAAAAAAGGCCTTAAAATGCATCTTAGGCCTGCAAAAATGTTGAAAACTTTGGAGGCCCAAAAAAGGGGTTTAGAGGCATCCTAGACCCCCTAAAGTCCAGAAAATGTTGGTTGACCAAAAACTGTGCCAGAGAGCTCTGAATGTCCCAAAATCATTTGGAGCCTAAAAGGGGCATTATCCCACACCCTTGACGCCTGAAATTCCCAAAAATATTTTTGGCACAAAAATGCATCCTACACCCCGGAAAGTTCAGCATATGTTAGCAGCCCAAAAAAAGGCCTTAAAATGCATCTTAGGCCTGCAAAAATGTTGAAACCTTTGGAGGCCCAAAAAAGGGGTTTAGAGGCATCCTAGACCCCCTAAAGTCCAGAAAATTTTGGTGGCCCAAAACTGTGCCAGAGAGCTCTGCATGTCCCAAAATCATTTGTAGCCTGAAAGGGGCATTAACCCGCATCCTAGACCACTGAAATTCCCAAAAATCGTTTTGGCAAGAAAAGTGCATCCTTCACACCTGACAGTTCAGAATATGTTAGCATCCCAAAAAAGGCCTTAAAATGCATCTTAGGCCTGCAAAAATGTTGAAATCTTTGGAGGCCCAAAAAAGGGGTTTACAGGCATCCTAGACCCCCTAAAGTCCAGAAAATGTTGGTTGACCAAAAACTGTGCCAGAGAGCTCTGAATGTCCCAAAATCATTTGTAGCCTAAAAGGGGCATTATCCCACACCCTTGACGCCTGAAATTCCCAAAAATATTTTTGGCACAAAAATGCATCCTACACCCCTGAAAGTTCAGAATATGTTAGCAGCCCAAAAAAGGCCTTAAAATGCATCTTAGTCCTGCAAAAATGTTGAAAACTTTGGAGGCCCAAAAAAGGGGTTTACAGGCATCCTAGACCCCCTAAAGTCCAGAAAATGTTGGTTGCCCAAAAACTGTGCCAAAGAGCTCTGAATGTCCCAAAATCATTTGTAGCCAGAAAGGGGCATTAACCCACACCCTTGATGCCTGAAATTCCCAAAAATACTTTTGGCAGAAAAATGCATCCTACACCCCTGAAAGTTCAGAATATGTTAGCCGCCCAAAAAAGGCCTTAAAATGCATCTTAGGCCTGCAAAAATGTTGAAAACTTTGGAGGCCCAAAAAAGGGGTTTAGAGGCATCCTAGACCCCCTAAAGTCCAGAAAATGTTGGTTGACCAAAAACTGTGCCAGAGAGCTCTGAATGTCCCAAAATCATGTGTAGCCTAAAAGGGGCATTATCCCACACCCTTGATGCCTGAAATTCCCAAAAATATTTTTGGCACAAAAATGCATCCTACACCCCTGAAAGTTCAGAATATGTTAGCAGCCCAAAAAAGGCCTTAAAATGCATCTTAGTCCTGCAAAAATGTTGAAAACTTTGGAGGCCCAAAAAAGGGGTTTACAGGCATCCTAGACCCCCTAAAGTCCAGAAAATGTTGGTTGCCCAAAAACTGTGCCAAAGAGCTCTGAATGTCCCAAAATCATTTGTAGCCAGAAAGGGGCATTAACCCACACCCTTGATGCCTGAAATTCCCAAAAATACTTTTGGCAGAAAAATGCATCCTACACCCCTGAAAGTTCAGAATATGTTAGCCGCCCAAAAAAGGCCTTAAAATGTATCTTAGGCCTGCAAAAATGTTGAAAACTTTGGAGGCCCAAAAAAGGGGTTTAGAGGCATCCTAGACCCCCTAAAGTCCAGAAAATGTTGGTTGACCAAAAACTGTGCCAGAGAGCTCTGAATGTCCCAAAATCATTTGTAGCCTAAAAGGGGCATTATCCCACACCCTTGATGCCTGAAATTCCCAAAAATATTTTTGACACAAAAATGCATCCTACACACCTGAACGTTCAGAATATGTTAGCAGCCCAAAAAAGGCCTTAAAATGCCTGTTATGTCTGGAAAAATGTTGAACACTTTGGAGGCCCAAAAAAGGGGTTTACAGGCATCCTAGACCCCCTAAAGTCCAGAAAATGTTGGTGGCCAAAAACTGTGCCAGAGAGCTCTGAATGTCCCAGAAACATTTGCAGCCTGAAAGAAGCATTAACCCGCATCCTAGACCACTGAAATTCCCAAAAATAATTTTGACATGAAAAATGCATCCTACACCCCTGAAAGTTCAGAATATGTTAGCAGCCCAAAAAAGGCCTTAAAATGCCTTTTAGGCCTGCAAGAATGTTGAAAACTTTGGAGGTCAAAAAAAGGGGTTTACAGGTATCCTAGACCCCCTAAAGTCCAGAAACTTTTGGTGGCCCAAAACTGTGCCAGAGAGCTCTGCATGTCCCAAAATCATTTGTAGCCTGAAAGGGGCATTAACCCGCATCCTAGACCACTTAAATTCCCAAAAATCGTTTTGGCAAGAAAAGTGCATCCTTCACACCTGACAGTTCAGAATATGTTAGCATCCCAAAAAAGGCCTTAAAATGCATCTTAGGCCTGCAAAAAGGTTGAAAACATTGGAGGCCCAAAAAAGGGGTTTACAGGCATCCTAGACCCCCTAAAGTCCAGAAAATTTTGGTGGCCCAAAACTGTGCCAGAGAGCTCTGCATGTCCCAAAATCATTTGTAGCCTGAAAGGGGCATTAACCCGCATCCTAGACCACTGAAATTCCCAAAAATCGTTTTGGCAAGAAAAGTGCATCCTTCACACCTGACAGTTCAGAATATGTTAGCATCCCAAAAAAGGCCTTAAAATGCATCTTAGGCCTGCAAAAATGTTGAAATCTTTGGAGGCCCAAAAAAGGGGTTTACAGGCATCCTAGACCCCCTAAAGTCCAGAAAATGTTGGTTGCCCAAAAACTGTGCAAAAGAGCTCTGAATGTCCCAAAATCATTTGTAGCCAGAAAGGGGCATTAACCCACACCCTTGATGCCTGAAATTCCCAAAAATACTTTTGGCAGAAAAATGCATCCTACACCCCTGAAAGTTCAGAATATGTTAGCCGCCCAAAAAAGGCCTTAAAATGCATCTTAGGCCTGCAAAAATGTTGAAAACTTTGGAGGCCCAAAAAAGGGGTTTAGAGGCATCCTAGACCCCCTAAAGTCCAGAAAATGTTGGTTGACCAAAAACTGTGCCAGAGAGCTCTGAATGTCCCAAAATCATTTGGAGCCTAAAAGGGGCATTATCCCACACCCTTGACGCCTGAAATTCCCAAAAATATTTTTGGCACAAAAATGCATCCTACACCCCGGAAAGTTCAGCATATGTTAGCAGCCCAAAAAAAGGCCTTAAAATGCATCTTAGGCCTGCAAAAATGTTGAAACCTTTGGAGGCCCAAAAAAGGGGTTTAGAGGCATCCTAGACCCCGTAAAGTCCAGAAAATGTTGGTTGACCAAAAACTATGCCAGAGAGCTCTGAATGTCCCAAAATCATTTGGAGCCTAAAAGGGGCATTATCCCACACCCTTGACGCCTGAAATTCCCAAAAATATTTTTGACACAAAAATGCATCCTACACACCTGAACGTTCAGAATATGTTAGCAGCCCAAAAAAGGCCTTAAAATGCCTGTTATGTCTGGAAAAATGTTGAACACTTTGGAGGCCTAAAAAAGGGGTTTACAGGCATCCTAGACCCCCTAAAGTCCAGAAAATGTTGGTGGCCAAAAACTGTGCCAGAGAGCTCTGAATGTCCCAGAAACATTTGCAGCCTGAAAGGAGCATTAACCCGCATCCTAGACCACTGAAATTCCCAAAAATAATTTTGACATGAAAAATGCATCCTACACCCCTGAAAGTTCAGAATATGTCAGCAGCCCAAAAAAGGCCTTAACATGCCTTTTAGGCCTGCAAGAATGTTGAAAACTTTGGAGGTCAAAAAAAGGGGTTTACAGGTATCCTAGACCCCCTAAAGTCCAGAAGATTTTGGTGGCCCAAAACTGTGCCAGAGAGCTCTGCATGTCCCAAAATCATTTGTAGCCTGAAAGGGCATTAACCCGCATCCTAGACCACTTAAATTCCCAAAAATCGTTTTGGCAAGAAAAGTGCATCCTTCACACCTGACAGTTCAGAATATGTTAGCATCCCAAAAAAGGCCTTAAAATGCATTTTAGGCCTCCAAAAATGTTGAAAACTTTGGAGGCCCAAAAAAGGGGTTTACAGGCATCCTAGACCCCCTAAAGTCCAGAAAATGTTGGTTGACCAAAAACTGTGCCAGAGAGCTCTGAATGTCCCAAAATCATTTGTAGCCTAAAAGGGGCATTATCCCACACCCTTGACGCCTGAAATTCCCAAAAATATTTTTGGCACAAAAATGCATCCTACACCCCGGAAAGTTCAGAATATGTTAGCAGCCCAAAAAAAGGCCTTAAAATGCATCTTAGTCCTGCAAAAATGTTGAAAACTTTGGAGGCCCAAAAAAGGGGTTTACAGGCATCCTAGACCCCCTAAAGTCCAGAAAATGTTGGTTGCCCAAAAACTGTGCCAAAGAGCTCTGAATGTCCCAAAATCATTTGTAGCCAGAAAGGGGCATTAACCCACACCCTTGATGCCTGAAATTCCCAAAAATACTTTTGGCAGAAAAATGCATCCTACACCCCTGAAAGTTCAGAATATGTTAGCCGCCCAAAAAAGGCCTTAAAATGCATCTTAGGCCTGCAAAAATGTTGAAAACTTTGGAGGCCCAAAAAAGGGGTTTAGAGGCATCCTAGACCCCCTAAAGTCCAGAAAATGTTGGTTGACCAAAAACTGTGCCAGAGAGCTCTGAATGTCCCAAAATCATTTGTAGCCTAAAAGGGGCATTATCCCACACCCTTGACGCCTGAAATTCCAAAAAATATTTTTGACACAAAAATGCATCCTACACACCTGAACGTTCAGAATATGTTAGCAGCCCAAAAAAGGCCTTAAAATGCCTGTTATGTCTGGAAAAATGTTGAACACTTTGGAGGCCTAAAAAAGGGGTTTACAGGCATCCTAGACCCCCTAAAGTCCAGAAAATGTTGGTGGCCAAAAACTGTGCCAGAGAGCTCTGAATGTCCCAGAAACATTTGCAGCCTGAAAGGAGCATTAACCCGCATCCTAGACCACTGAAATTCCCAAAAATAATTTTGACATGAAAAATGCATCCTACACCCCTGAAAGTTCAGAATATGTTAGCAGCCCAAAAAAGGCCTTAAAATGCCTTTTAGGCCTGCAAGAATGTTGAAAACTTTGGAGGTCAAAAAAAGGGGTTTACGGGTATCCTAGACCCCCTAAAGTCCAGAAAATTTTGGTGGCCCAAAACTGTGCCAGAGAGCTCTGCATGTCCCAAAATCATTTGTAGCCTGAAAGGGGCATTAACCCGCATCCTAGACCACTGAAATTCCCAAAAATCTTTTTGGCAAGAAAAGTGCATCCTTCACACCTGACAGTTCAGAATATGTTAGCATCCCAAAAAAGGCCTTAAAATGCATCTTAGGCCTGCAAAAATGTTGAAATCTTTGGAGGCCCAAAAAAGGGGTTTACAGGCATCCTAGACCCCCTAAAGTCCAGAAAATGTTGGTTGCCCAAAAACTGTGCCAAAGAGCTCTGAATGTCCCAAAATCATTTGTAGCCAGAAAGGGGCATTAACCCACACCCTTGATGCCTGAAATTCCCAAAAATACTTTTGGCAGAAAAATGCATCCTACACCCCTGAAAGTTCAGAATATGTTAGCCGCCCAAAAAAGGCCTTAAAATGCATCTTAGGCCTGCAAAAATGTTGAAAACTTTGGAGGCCCAAAAAAGGGGTTTAGAGGCATCCTAGACCCCCTAAAGTCCAGAAAATGTTGGTTGACCAAAAACTGTGCCAGAGAGCTCTGAATGTCCCAAAATCATTTGGAGCCTAAAAGGGGCATTATCCCACACCCTTGACGCCTGAAATTCCCAAAAATATTTTTGGCACAAAAATGCATCCTACACCCCGGAAAGTTCAGAATATGTTAGCAGCCCAAAAAAAGGCCTTAAAATGCATCTTAGTCCTGCAAAAATGTTGAAAACTTTGGAGGCCCAAAAAAGGGGTTTACAGGCATCCTAGACCCCCTAAAGTCCAGAAAATGTTGGTTGCCCAAAAACTGTGCCAAAGAGCTCTGAATGTCCCAAAATCATTTGTAGCCAGAAAGGGGCATTAACCCACACCCTTGATGCCTGAAATTCCCAAAAATCGTTTTGGCAGAAAAATGCATCCTACACCCCTGAAAGTTCAGAATATGTTAGCAGCCCAAAAAAGGCCTTAAAATGCCTGTTATGTCTGGAAAAATGTTGAACACTTTGGAGGCCTAAAAAAGGGGTTTACAGGCATCCTAGACCCCCTAAAGTCCAGAAAATGTTGGTGGCCAAAAACTGTGCCAGAGAGCTCTGAATGTCCCAGAAACATTTGCAGCCTGAAAGGAGCATTAACCCGCATCCTAGACCACTGAAATTCCCAAAAATAATTTTGACATGAAAAATGCATCCTACACCCCTGAAAGTTCAGAATATGTTAGCAGCCCAAAAAAGGCCTTAAAATGCCTTTTAGGCCTGCAAGAATGTTGAAAACTTTGGAGGTCAAAAAAAGGGGTTTACGGGTATCCTAGACCCCCTAAAGTCCAGAAAATTTTGGTGGCCCAAAACTGTGCCAGAGAGCTCTGCATGTCCCAAAATCATTTGTAGCCTGAATAGGGCATTAACCCGCATCCTAGACCACTGAAATTCCCAAAAATCGTTTTGGCAAGAAAAGTGCATCCTTCACACCTGACAGTTCAGAATATGTTAGCATCCCAAAAAAGGCCTTAAAATGCATCTTAGGCCTGCAAAAATGTTGAAATCTTTGGAGGCCCAAAAAAGGGGTTTACAGGCATCCTAGACCCCCTAAAGTCCAGAAAATGTTGGTTGCCCAAAAACTGTGCCAAAGAGCTCTGAATGTCCCAAAATCATTTGTAGCCAGAAAGGGCATTAACCCACACCCTTGATGCCTGAAATTCCCAAAAATACTTTTGGCAGAAAAATGAATCCTACACCCCTGAAAGTTCAGAATATGTTAGCCGCCCAAAAAAGGCCTTAAAATGCATCTTAGGCTTGCAAAAATGTTGAAAACTTTGGAGGCCCAAAAAAGGGGTTTAGAGGCATCCTAGACCCCCTAAAGTCCAGAAAATGTTGGTTGACCAAAAACTGTGCCAGAGAGCTCTGAATGTCCCAAAATCATTTGTAGCCTAAAAGGGGCATTATCCCACACCCTTGATGCCTGAAATTCCCAAAAATATTTTTGACACAAAAATGCATCCTACACACCTGAACGTTCAGAATATGTTAGCAGCCCAAAAAAGGCCTTAAAATGCCTGTTATGTCTGGAAAAATGTTGAACACTTTGGAGGCCTAAAAAAGGGGTTTACAGGCATCCTAGACCCCCTAAAGTCCAGAAAATGTTGGTGGCCAAAAACTGTGCCAGAGAGCTCTGAATGTCCCAGAAACATTTGCAGCCTGAAAGAAGCATTAACCCGCATCCTAGACCACTGAAATTCCCAAAAATAATTTTGACATGAAAAATGCATCCTACACCCCTGAAAGTTCAGAATATGTTAGCAGCCCAAAAAAGGCCTTAAAATGCCTTTTAGGCCTGCAAGAATGTTGAAAACTTTGGAGGTCAAAAAAAGGGGTTTACAGGTATCCTAGACCCCCTAAAGTCCAGAAACTTTTGGTGGCCCAAAACTGTGCCAGAGAGCTCTGCATGTCCCACAATCATTTGTAGCCTGAAAGGGGCATTAACCCACATCCTAGACCACTTAAATTCCCAAAAATCGTTTTGGCAAGAAAAGTGCATCCTTCACACCTGACAGTTCAGAATATGTTAGCATCCCAAAAAAGGCCTTAAAATGCATCTTAGGCCTGCAAAAAGGTTGAAAACTTTGGAGGCCCAAAAAAGGGGTTTACAGGCATCCTAGACCCCCTAAAGTCCAGAAAATGTTGGTTGACCAAAAACTGTGCCAGAGAGCTCTGAATGTCCCAAAATCATTTGTAGCCTAAAAGGGGCATTATCCCACACCCTTGACGCCTGAAATTCCCAAAAATATTTTTGCCACAAAAATGCATCCTACACCCCTGAAAGTTCAGAATATGTTAGCAGCCCAAAAAAGGCCTTAAAATGCATCTTAGTCCTGCAAAAATGTTGAAAACTTTGGAGGCCCAAAAAGGGGTTTACAGGCATCCTAGACCCCCTAAAGTCCAGAAAATGTTGGTTGCCCAAAAACTGTGCCAAAGAGCTCTGAATGTCCCAAAATCATTTGTTGCCAGAAAGGGGCATTAACCCACACCCTTGATGCCTGAAATTCCCAAAAATACTTTTGGCAGAAAAATGCATCCTACACCCCTGAAAGTTCAGAATATGTTAGCCGCCCAAAAAAGGCCTTAAAATGCATCTTAGGCCTGCAAAAATGTTGAAAACTTTGGAGGCCCAAAAAAGGGGTTTAGAGGCATCCTAGACCCCCTAAAGTCCAGAAAATGTTGGTTGACCAAAAACTGTGCCAGAGAGCTCTGAATGTCCCAAAATCATTTGTAGCCTAAAAGGGGCATTATCCCACACCCTTGATGCCTGAAATTCCCAAAAATATTTTTGACACAAAAATGCATCCTACACACCTGAACGTTCAGAATATGTTAGCAGCACAAAAAAGGCCTTAAAATGCCTGTTATGTCTGGAAAAATGTTGAACACTTTGGAGGCCTAAAAAAGGGGTTTACAGGCATCCTAGACCCCCTAAAGTCCAGAAAATGTTGGTGGCCAAAAACTGTGCCAGAGAGCTCTGAATGTCCCAGAAACATTTGCAGCCTGAAAGAAGCATTAACCCGCATCCTAGACCACTGAAATTCCCAAAAATAATTTTGACATGAAAAATGCATCCTACACCCCTGAAAGTTCAGAATATGTTAGCAGCCCAAAAAAGGCCTTAAAATGCCTTTTAGGCCTGCAAGAATGTTGAAAACTTTGGAGCTCAAAAAAAGGGGTTTACAGGTATCCTAGACCCCCTAAAGTCCAGAAACTTTTGGTGGCCCAAAACTGTGCCAGAGAGCTCTGCATGTCCCAAAATCATTTGTAGCCTGAAAGGGGCATTAACCCGCATCCTAGACCACTGAAATTCCCAAAAATCGTTTTGGCAAGAAAAGTGCATCCTTCACACCTGACAGTTCAGAATATGTTAGCATCCCAAAAAAGGCCTTAAAATGCATCTTAGGCCTGCAAAAATGTTGAAAACTTTGGAGGCCCAAAAAAGGGGTTTACAGGCATCCTAGACCCCCTAAAGTCCAGAAAATGTTGGTTGACCAAAAACTGTGCCAGAGAGCTCTGAATGTCCCAAAATCATTTGTAGCCAGAAAGGGGCATTAACCCACACCCTTGATGCCTGAAATTCCCAAAAATACTTTTGGCAGAAAAATGCATCCTACACCCCTGAAAGTTCAGAATATGTTAGCCGCCCAAAAAAGGCCTTAAAATGCATCTTAGTCCTGCAAAAATGTTGAAAACTTTGGAGGCCCAAAAAAGGGGTTTACAGGCATCCTAGACCCCCTAAAGTCCAGAAAATGTTGGTTGCCCAAAAACTGTGCCAAAGAGCTCTGAATGTCCCAAAATCATTTGTAGCCAGAAAGGGGCATTAACCCACACCCTTGATGCCTGAAATTCCCAAAAATACTTTTGGCAGAAAAATGCATCCTACACCCCTGAAAGTTCAGAATATGTTAGCCGCCCAAAAAAGGCCTTAAAATGCATCTTAGGCCTGCAAAAATGTTGAAAACTTTGGAGGCCCAAAAAAGGGGTATAGAGGCATCCTAGACCCCCTAAAGTCCAGAAAATGTTGGTTGACCAAAAACTGTGCCAGAGAGCTCTGAATGTCCCAAAATCATTTGTAGCCTAAAAGGGGCATTATCCCACACCCTTGACGCCTGAAATTCCCAAAAATATTTTTGACACAAAAATGCATCCTACACACCTGAACGTTCAGAATATGTTAGCAGCCCAAAAAAGGCCTTAAAATGCCTGTTATGTCTGGAAAAATGTTGAACACTTTGGAGGCCTAAAAAAGGGGTTTACAGGTATCCTAGACCCCCTAAAGTCCAGAAAATTTTGGTGGCCCAAAACTGTGCCAGAGAGCTCTGCATGTCCCAAAATCATTTGTAGCCTGAAAGGGGCATTAACCCGCATCCTAGACCACTGAAATTCCCAAAAATCGTTTTGGCAAGAAAAGTGCATCCTTCACACCTGACAGTTCAGAATATGTTAGCATCCCAAAAAAGGCCTTAAAATGCATCTTAGGCCTGCAAAAATGTTGAAATCTTTGGAGGCCCAAAAAAGGGGTTTACAGGCATCCTAGACCCCCTAAAGTCCAGAAAATGTTGGTTGACCAAAAACTGTGCCAGAGAGCTCTGAATGTCCCAAAATCATTTGTAGCCTAAAAGGGGCATTATCCCACACCCTTGACGCCTGAAATTCCCAAAAATATTTTTGGCACAAAAATGCATCCTACACCCCTGAAAGTTCAGAATATGTTAGCAGCCCAAAAAAGGCCTTAAAATGCATCTTAGTCCTGCAAAAATGTTGAAAACTTTGGAGGCCCAAAAAAGGGGTTTACTGGCATCCTAGACCCCCTAAAGTCCAGAAAATGTTGGTTGCCCAAAAACTGTGCCAAAGAGCTCTGAATGTCCCAAAATCATTTGTAGCCAGAAAGGGGCATTAACCCACACCCTTGATGCCTGAAATTCCCAAAAATACTTTTGGCAGAAAAATGCATCCTACACCCCTGAAAGTTCAGAATATGTTAGCCGCCCAAAAAAGGCCTTAAAATGCATCTTAGGCCTGCAAAAATGTTGAAAACTTTGGAGGCCCAAAAAAGGGGTTTAGAGGCATCCTAGACCCCCTAAAGTCCAGAAAATGTTGGTTGACCAAAAACTGTGCCAGAGAGCTCTGAATGTCCCAAAATCATTTGTAGCCTAAAAGGGGCATTATCCCACACCCTTGATGCCTGAAATTCCCAAAAATATTTTTGGCACAAAAATGCATCCTACACCCCTGAAAGTTCAGAATATGTTAGCAGCCCAAAAAAGACCTTAAAATGCGTCTTAGTCCTGCAAAAATGTTGAAAACTTTGGAGGCCCAAAAAAGGGGTTTACAGGCATCCTAGACCCCCTAAAGTCCAGAAAATGTTGGTTGCCCAAAAACTGTGCCAAAGAGCTCTGAATGTCCCAAAATCATTTGTAGCCAGAAAGGGGCATTAACCCACACCCTTGATGCCTGAAATTCCCAAAAATACTTTTGGCAGAAAAATGCATCCTACACCCCTGAAAGTTCAGAATATGTTAGCCGCCCAAAAAAGGCCTTAAAATGTATCTTAGGCCTGCAAAAATGTTGAAAACTTTGGAGGCCCAAAAAAGGGGTTTAGAGGCATCCTAGACCCCCTAAAGTCCAGAAAATGTTGGTTGACCAAAAACTGTGCCAGAGAGCTCTGAATGTCCCAAAATCATTTGTAGCCTAAAAGGGGCATTATCCCACACCCTTGATGCCTGAAATTCCCAAAAATATTTTTGACACAAAAATGCATCCTACACACCTGAACGTTCAGAATATGTTAGCAGCCCAAAAAAGGCCTTAAAATGCCTGTTATGTCTGGAAAAATGTTGAACACTTTGGAGGCCTAAAAAAGGGGTTTACAGGCATCCTAGACCCCCTAAAGTCCAGAAAATGTTGGTGGCCAAAAACTGTGCCAGAGAGCTCTGAATGTCCCAGAAACATTTGCAGCCTGAAAGAAGCATTAACCCGCATCCTAGACCACTGAAATTCCCAAAAATAATTTTGACATGAAAAATGCATCCTACACCCCTGAAAGTTCAGAATATGTTAGCAGCCCAAAAAAGGCCTTAAAATGCCTTTTAGGCCTGCAAGAATGTTGAAAACTTTGGAGGTCAAAAAAAGGGGTTTACAGGTATCCTAGACCCCCTAAAGTCCAGAAACTTTTGGTGGCCCAAAACTGTGCCAGAGAGCTCTGCATGTCCCAAAATCATTTGTAGCCTGAAAGGGGCATTAACCCGCATCCTAGACCACTTAAATTCCCAAAAATCGTTTTGGCAAGAAAAGTGCATCCTTCACACCTGACAGTTCAGAATATGTTAGCATCCCAAAAAAGGCCTTAAAATGCATCTTAGGCCTGCAAAAAGGTTGAAAACATTGGAGGCCCAAAAAAAGGGGTTTACAGGCATCCTAGACCCCCTAAAGTCCAGAAAATGTTGGTTGACCAAAAACTGTGCCAGAGAGCTCTGAATGTCCCAAAATCATTTGTAGCCTAAAAGGGGCATTATCCCACACCCTTGACGCCTGAAATTCCCAAAAATATTTTTGGCACAAAAATGCATCCTACACCCCTGAAAGTTCAGAATATATTAGCAGCCCAAAAAAGGCCTTAAAATGCATCTTAGTCCTGCAAAAATGTTGAAAACTTTGGAGGCCCAAAAAAGGGGTTTACAGGCATCCTAGACCCCCTAAAGTCCAGAAAATGTTGGTTGCCCAAAAACTGTGCCAGAGCTCTGAATGTCCCAAAATCATTTGTAGCCAGAAAGGGGCATTAACCCACACCCTCGATGCCTGAAATTCCCAAAAATACTTTTGGCAGAAAAATGCATCCTACACCCCTGAAAGTTCAGAATATGTTAGCCGCCCAAAAAAGGCCTTAAAATGCATCTTAGGCCTGCAAAAATGTTGAAAACTTTGGAGGCCCAAAGGCCTGCAAGAATGTTGAAAACTTTGGAGGTCAAAAAAAGGGGTTTACAGGTATCCTAGACCCCCTAAAGTCCAGAAAATTTTGGTGGCCCAAAACTGTGCCAGAGAGCTCTGCATGTCCCAAAATCATATGTAGCCTGAAAGGGGCATTAACCCGCATCCTAGACCACTGAAATTCCCAAAAATCGTTTTGGCAAGAAAAGTGCATCCTTCACACCTGACAGTTCAGAATATATTTGCATCCCAAAAAAGGCCTTAAAATGCATCTTAGGCCTGCAAAAAGGTTGAAAACTTTGGAGGCCCAAAAAAGGGGTTTACAGGCATCCTAGACCCCCTAAAGTCCAGAAAATGTTGGTTGACCAAATACTGTGCCAGAGAGCTCTGAATGTCCCAAAATCATTTGTAGCCTAAAAGGGGCATTATCCCACACCCTTGACGCCTGAAATTCCCAAAAATATTTTTGGCACAAAAATGCATCCTACACCCCTGAAAGTTCAGAATATGTTAGCAGCCCAAAAAAGGCCTTAAAATGCATCTTAGTCCTGCAAAAATGTTGAAAACTTTGGAGGCCCAAAAAAGGGGTTTACAGGCATCCTAGACCCCCTAAAGTCCAGAAAATGTTGGTTGCCCAAAAACTGTGCCAAACAGCTCTGAATGTCCCAAAATCATTTGTTGCCAGAAAGGGGCATTAACCCACACCCTTGATGCCTGAAATTCCCAAAAATACTTTTGGCAGAAAAATGCATCCTACACCCCTGAAAGTTCAGAATATGTTAGCCGCCCAAAAAAGGCCTTAAAATGCATCTTAGGCCTGCAAAAATGTTGAAAACTTTGGAGGCCCAAAAAAAGGGGTTTAGAGGCATCCTAGACCCCCTAAAGTCCAGAAAATGTTGGTTGACCAAAAACTGTGCCAGAGAGCTCTGAATGTCCCAAAATCATTTGTAGCCTAAAAGGGGCATTATCCCACACCCTTGATGCCTGAAATTCCCAAAAATATTTTTGACACAAAAATGCATCCTACACACCTGAACGTTCAGAATATGTTAGCAGCCCAAAAAAGGCCTTAAAATGCCTGTTATGTCAGGAAAAATGTTGAACACTTTGGAGGCCTAAAAAAGGGGTTTACAGGCATCCTAGACCCCCTAAAGTCCAGAAAATGTTGGTGGCCAAAAACTGTGCCAGAGAGCTCTGAATGTCCCAGAAACATTTGCAGCCTGAAAGAAGCATTAACCCACATCCTAGACCACTGAAATTCCCAAAAATAATTTTGACATGAAAAATGCATCCTACACCCCTGAAAGTTCAGAATATGTTAGCAGCCCAAAAATGGCCTTAAAATGCCTTTTAGGCCTGCAAGAATGTTGAAAACTTTGGAGGTCAAAAAAAGGGGTTTACAGGTATCCTAGACCCCCTAAAGTCCAGAAACTTTTGGTGGCCCAAAACTGTGCCAGAGAGCTCTGCATGTCCCAAAATCATTTGTAGCCTGAAAGGGGCATTAACCCGCATCCTAGACCACTTAAATTCCCAAAAATCGTTTTGGCAAGAAAAGTGCATCCTTCACACCTGACAGTTCAGAATATGTTAGCATCCCAAAAAAGGCCTTAAAATGCATCTTAGGCCTGCAAAAAGGTTGAAAACTTTGGAGGCCCAAAAAAGGGGTTTAGAGGCATCCTAGACCCCCTAAAGTCCAGAAAATGTTGGATGACCAAAAACTGTGCCAGAGAGCTCTGAATGTCCCAAAATCATTTGTAGCCTAAAAGGGGCATTATCCCACACCCTTGACGCCTGAAATTCCCAAAAATATTTTTGCCACAAAAATGCATCCTACACCCCTGAAAGTTCAGAATATGTTAGCAGCCCAAAAAAGGCCTTAAAATGCATCTTAGTCCTGCAAAAATGTTGAACACTTTGGAGGCCCAAAAAAGGGGTTTACAGGCATCCTAGACCCCCTAAAGTCCAGAAAATGTTGGTGGCCAAAAACTGTGCCAGAGAGCTCTGAATGTCCCAGAAACATTTGCAGCCAGAAAGGGGCATTAACCCACACCCTTGATGCCTGAAATTCCCAAAAATACTTTTGGCAGAAAAATGCATCCTATACCCCTGAAAGTTCAGAATATGTTAGCCGCCCAAAAAGGCCTTAAAATGCATCTTAGGCCTGCAGAAATGTTGAAAACTTTGGAGGCCCAAAAAAGGGGTTTAGAGGCATCCTAGACCCCCTAAAGTCCAGAAAATGTTGGTTGACCAAAAACTGTGCCAGAGAGCTCTGAATGTCCCAAAATCATTTGTAGCCTAAAAGGGGCATTATCCCACACCCTTGACACCTGAAATTCCCAAAAATATTTTTGGCACAAAAGTGCATCCTACACCCCTGAAAGTTCAGAATATGTTAGCAGCCCAAAAAAGGCCTTAAAATGCATCTTAGTCCTGCAAAAATGTTGAAAACTTTGGAGGCCCAAAAAAGGGGTTTACAGGCATCCTAGACCCCCTAAAGTCCAGAAAATGTTGGTTGCCCAAAAACTGTGCCAAAGAGCTCTGAATGTCCCAAAATCATTTGTAGCCAGAAAGGGGCATTAACCCACACCCTTGATGCCTGAAATTCCCAAAAATACTTTTGGCAGAAAAATGCATCCTACACCCCTGAAAGTTCAGAATAGGTTAGCCGCCCAAAAAAGGCCTTAAAATGCATCTTAGGCCTGCAAAAATGTTGAAAACTTTGGAGGCCCAAAAAAGGGGTTTAGAGGCATCCTAGACCCCCTAAAGTCCAGAAAATGTTGGTTGACCAAAAACTGTGCCAGAGAGCTCTGAATGTCCCAAAATCATTTGTAGCCTAAAAGGGGCATTATCCCACACCCTTGATGCCTGAAATTCCCAAAAATATTTTTGACACAAAAATGCATCCTACACACCTGAACGTTCAGAATATGTTAGCAGCCCAAAAAAGGCCTTAAAATGCCTGTTATGTCTGGAAAAATGTTGAACACTTTGGAGGCCTAAAAAAGGGGTTTACAGGCATCCTAGACCCCCTAAAGTCCAGAAAATGTTGGTGGCCAAAAACTGTGCCAGAGAGCTCTGAATGTCCCAGAAACATTTGCAGCCTGAAAGAAGCATTAACCCGCATCCTAGACCACTGAAATTCCCAAAAATAATTTTGACATGAAAAATGCATCCTACACCCCTGAAAGTTCAGAATATGTTAGCAGCCCAAAAAAGGCCTTAAAATGCCTTTTAGGCCTGCAAGAATGTTGAAAACTTTGGAGGTCAAAAAAAGGGGTTTACAGGTATCCTAGACCCCCTAAAGTCCAGAAAATTTTGGTGGCCCAAAACTGTGCCAGAGAGCTCTGCATGGCCCAAAATCATTTGTAGCCTGAAAGGGGCATTAACCCGCATCCTAGACCACTTAAATTCCCAAAAATCGTTTTGGCAAGAAAAGTGCATCCTTCACACCTGACAGTTCAGAATATGTTAGCATCCCAAAAAAGGCCTTAAAATGCATCTTAGGCCTCCAAAAATGTTGAAAACTTTGGAGGCCCAAAAAAGGGGTTTACAGGCATCCTAGACCCCCTAAAGTCCAGAAAATGTTGGTTGACCAAAAACTGTGCCAGAGAGCTCTGAATGTCCCAAAATCATTTGTAGCCTAAAAGGGGCATTATCCCACACCCTTGACGCCTGAAATTCCCAAAAATACTTTTGGCACAAAAATGCATCCTACACCCCTGAAAGTTCAGAATATGTTAGCAGCCCAAAAAAGGCCTTAAAATGCATCTTAGTCCTGCAAAAATGTTGAAAACTTTGGAGGCCCAAAAAAGGGGTTTACAGGCATCCTAGACCCCCTAAAGTCCAGAAAATGTTGGTTGCCCAAAAACTGTGCCAAAGAGCTCTGAATGTCCCAAAATCATTTGTAGCCAGAAAGGGGCATTAACCCACACCCTTGATGCCTGAAATTCCCAAAAATACTTTTGGCAGAAAAATGCATCCTACACCCCTGAAAGTTCAGAATATGTTAGCCGCCCAAAAAAGGCCTTAAAATGCATCTTAGGCCTGCAAAAATGTTGAAAACTTTGGAGGCCCAAAAAAGGGGTTTAGAGGCATCCTAGACCCCCTAAAGTCCAGAAAATGTTGGTTGACCAAAAACTATGCCAGAGAGCTCTGAATGTCCCAAAATCATTTGGAGCCTAAAAGGGGCATTATCCCACACCCTTGACGCCTGAAATTCCCAAAAATATTTTTGACACAAAAATGCATCCTACACACCTGAACGTTCAGAATATGTTAGCAGCCCAAAAAAGGCCTTAAAATGCCTGTTATGTCTGGAAAAATGTTGAACACTTTGGAGGCCTAAAAAAGGGGTTTACAGGCATCCTAGACCCCCTAAAGTCCAGAAAATGTTGGTGGCCAAAAACTGTGCCAGAGAGCTCTGAATGTCCCAGAAACATTTGCAGCCTGAAAGGAGCATTAACCCGCATCCTAGACCACTGAAATTCCCAAAAATAATTTTGACATGAAAAATGCATCCTACACCCCTGAAAGTTCAGAATATGTTAGCAGCCCAAAAAAGGCCTTAAAATGCCTTTTAGGCCTGCAAGAATGTTGAAAACTTTGGAGGTCAAAAAAGGGGTTTACAGGTATCCTAGACCCCCTAAAGTCCAGAAACGTTTGGGGGCCCAAAACTGTGCCAGAGAGCTCTGCATGTCCCAAAATCATTTGTAGCCTGAAAGGGGCATTATCCCACACCCTTGACGCCTGAAATTCCCAAAAATATTTTTGACACAAAAATGCATCCTACACACCTGAACGTTCAGAATATGTTAGCAGCCCAAAAAAGGCCTTAAAATGCCTGTTATGTCTGGAAAAATGTTGAACACTTTGGAGGCCTAAAAAATGGGTTTACAGGCATCCTAGACCCCCTAAAGTCCAGAAAATGTTGGTGGCCAAAAACTGTGCCAGAGAGCTCTGAATGTCCCAGAAACATTTGCAGCCTGAAAGGAGCATTAACCCGCATCCTAGACCACTGAAATTCCCAAAAATAATTTTGACATGAAAAATGCATCCTACACCCCTGAAAGTTCAGAATATGTTAGCAGCCCAAAAAAGGCCTTAAAATACCTTTTAGGCCTGCAAGAATGTTGAAAACTTTGGAGGTCAAAAAAAGGGGTTTACAGGTATCCTAGACCCCCTAAAGTCCAGAAAATTTTGGTGGCCCAAAACTGTGCCAGAGAGCTCTGCATGCCCCAAAATCATTTGTAGCCTGAAAGGGGCATTAACCCGCATCCTAGACCACTGAAATTCCCAAAAATCGTTTTGGCAAGAAAAGTGCATCCTTCACACCTGACAGTTCAGAATATGTTAGCATCCCAAAAAAGGCCTTAAAATGCATCTTAGTCCTGCAAAAATGTTGAAAACTTTGGAGGCCCAAAAAAGGGGTTTACAGGCATCCTAGACCCCCTAAAGTCCAGAAAATGTTGGTTGCCCAAAAACTGTGCCAAAGAGCTCTGAATGTCCCAAAATCATTTGTAGCCAGAAAGGGGCATTAACCCACACCCTTGATGCCTGAAATTCCCAAAAATACTTTTGGCAGAAAAATGCATCCTACACCCCTGAAAGTTCAGAATATGTTAGCCGCCCAAAAAGGCCTTAAAATGCATCTTAGGCCTGCAAAAATGTTGAAAACTTTGGAGGCCCAAAAAAGGGGTTTAGAGGCATCCTAGACCCCCTAAAGTCCAGAAAATGTTGGTTGACCAAAAACTGTGCCAGAGAGCTCTGAATGTCCCGAAATCATTTGTAGCCTAAAAGGGGCATTATCCCACACCCTTGACGCCTGAAATTCCCAAAAATATTTTTGACACAAAAATGCATCCTACACACCTGAACGTTCAGAATATGTTAGCAGCCCAAAAAAGGCCTTAAAATGCCTGTTATGTCTGGAAAAATGTTGAACACTTTGGAGGCCTAAAAAAGGGGTTTACAGGCATCCTAGACCCCCTAAAGTCCAGAAAATGTTGGTGGCCAAAAACTGTGCCAGAGAGCTCTGAATGTCCCAGAAACATTTGCAGCCTGAAAGGAGCATTAACCCGCATCCTAGACCACTGAAATTCCCAAAAATAATTTTGACATGAAAAATGCATCCTACACCCCTGAAAGTTCAGAATATGTTAGCAGCCCAAAAAAGGCCTTAAAATGCCTTTTAGGCCTGCAAGAATGTTGAAAACTTTGGAGGTCAAAAAAGGGGTTTACAGGTATCCTAGACCCCCTAAAGTCCAGAAAATTTTGGTGGCCCAAAACTGTGCCAGAGAGCTCTGCATGTCCCAAAATCATTTGTAGCCTGAAAGGGGCATTAACCCGCATCCTAGACCACTGAAATTCCCAAAAATCGTTTTTTGGCAAGAAAAGTGCATCCTTCACACCTGACAGTTCAGAATATGTTAGCATCCCAAAAAAGGCCTTAAAATGCATCTTAGGCCTGCAAAAATGTTGAAAACATTGGAGGCCCAAAAAAGGGGTTTACAGGCATCCTAGACCCCCTAAAGTACAGAAAATGTTGGTTGACCAAAAACTGTGCCAGAGAGCTCTGAATGTCCCAAAATCATTTGTAGCCAGAAAGGGGCATTAACCCACACCCTTGATGCCTGAAATTCCCAAAAATACTTTTGGCAGAAAAATGCATCCTACACCCCTGAAAGTTCAGAATATGTTAGCCGCCCAAAAAAGGCCTTAAAATGCATCTTAGGCCTGCAAAAATGTTGAAAACTTTGGAGGCCCAAAAAAGGGGTTTACAGGCATCCTAGACCCCCTAAAGTCCAGAAAATGTTGGTTGACCAAAAACTGTGCCAGAGAGCTCTGAATGTCCCAAAATCATTTGTAGCCTAAAAGGGGCATTATCCCACACCCTTGACGCCTGAAATTCCCAAAAATATTTTTGGCACAAAAATGCATCCTACACCCCTGAAAGTTCAGAATATGTTAGCAGCCCAAAAAAGGCCTTAAAATGCATCTTAGTCCTGCAAAAATGTTGAAAACTTTGGAGGCCCAAAAAAGGGGTTTACAGGCATCCTAGACCCCCTAAAGTCCAGAAAATGTTGGTTGACCAAAAACTGTGCCAAAGAGCTCTGAATGTCCCCAAATCATTTGTAGCCAGAAAGGGGCATTAACCCACACCCTTGATGCCTGAAATTCCCAAAAATACTTTTGGCAGAAAAATGCATCCTACACCCCTGAAAGTTCAGAATATGTTAGCCGCCCAAAAAAGGCCTTAAAATGCATCTTAGGCCTGCAAAAATGTTGAAAACTTTGGAGGCCCAAAAAAGGGGTTTAGAGGCATCCTAGACCCCCTAAAGTCCAGAAAATGTTGGTTGACCAACAACTGTGCCAGAGAGCTCTGAATGTCCCAAAATCATTTGTAGCCTAAAAGGGGCATTATCCCACACCCTTGACGCCTGAAATTCCCAAAAATATTTTTGGCACAAAAATGCATCCTACACCCCTGAAAGTTCAGAATATGTTAGCAGCCCAAAAAAGGCCTTAAAATGCATCTTAGTCCTGCAAAAATGTTGAAAAATTTGGAGGCCCAAAAAAGGGGTTTAGAGGCATCCTAGACCCCCTAAAGTCCAGAAAATGTTGGTTGACCAAAAACTGTGCCAGAGAGCTCTGAATGTCCCAAAATCATGTGTAGCCTAAAAGGGGCATTATCCCACACCCTTGATGCCTGAAATTCCCAAAAATATTTTTGACACAAAAATGCATCCTACACACCTAAACGTTCAGAATATGTTAGCAGCCCAAAAAAGGCCTTAAAATGCCTGGTATGTCTGGAAAAATGTTGAACACTTTGGAGCCCTAAAAAAGGGGTTTACAGGCATCCTAGACCCCCTAAAGTCCAGAAAATGTTGGTGGCCAAAAACTGTGCCAGAGAGCTCTGAATGTCCCAGAAAATGTTGCAGCCTGAAAGGAGCATTAACCCGCATCCTAGACCACTGATATTCCCAAAAATAATTTTGACATGAAAAATGCATCCTACACCCCTGAAAGTTCAGAATATGTTAGCAGCCCATAAAAGGCCTTAAAATGCCTTTTAGGCCTGCAAGAATGTTGAAAACTTTGGAGGTCAAAAAAAGGGGTTTACAGGTATCCTAGACCCCCTAAAGTCCAGAAAAGTTTGGTGGCCCAAAACTGTGCCAGAGAACTCTGCATGTCCCAAAATCATTTGTAGCCTGAAAGGGGCATTAACCCGCATCCTAGACCACTGAAATTCCCAAAAATCGTTTTGGCAAGAAAAGTGCATCCATCACACCTGACAGTTCAGAATATGTTAGCATCCCAAAAAAGACCTTAAAATGCATCTTAGGCCTGCAAAAATGTTGAAAACTTTGGAGGCCCAAAAAAGGGGTTTACAGGCATCCTAGACCCCCTAAAGTCCAGAAAATGTTGGTTGACCAAAAACTGTGCCAGAGAGCTCTGAATGTCGTAAAATCATTTGTAGCCTAAAAGGGGCATTATCCCACACCCTTGACGCCTGAAATTCCCAAAAATATTTTTGGCACAAAAATGCATCCTACACCCCTGAAAGTTCAGAATATGTTAGCAGCCCAAAAAAGGCCTTAAAATGCATCTTAGTCCTGCAAAAATGTTGAAAACTTTGGAGGCCCAAAAAAGGGGTTTACAGGCATCCTAGACCCCCTAAAGTCCAGAAAATGTTGGTGGCCAAAAACTGTGCCAGAGAGCTCTGAATGTCCCAGAAAATTTTGCTGCCTGAAAGGAGCATTAACCCGCATCCTAGACCACTGAAATTCCCAAAAATAATTTTGACATGAAAAATGCATCCTACACCCCTGAAAGTTCAGAATATGTTAGCAGCCCATAAAAGGCCTTAAAATGCCTTTTAGGCCTGCAAGAATGTTGAAAACTTTGGAGGTCAAAAAAAGGGGTTTACAGGTATCCTAGACCCCCTAAAGTCCAGAAACGTTTGGTGGCCCAAAACTGTGCCAGAGAGCTCTGCATGTCCCAAAATCATTTGTAGCCTGAAAGGGGTATTAACCCGCATCCTAGACCACTGAAATTCCCAAAAATCGTTTTGGCAAGAAAAGTGCATCCTTCACACCTGACAGTTCAGAATATGTTAGCATCCCAAAAAAGACCTTAAAATGCATCTTAGTCCTGCAAAAATGTTGAAAACTTTGGAGGCCCAAAAAAGGGGTTTACAGGCATCCTAGACCCCCTAAAGTCCAGAAAATGTTGGTGGCCAAAAACTGTGCCAGAGAGCTCTGAATGTCCCAGAAAATTTTGCTGCCTGAAAGGAGCATTAACCCGCATCCTAGACCACTGAAATTCCCAAAAATAATTTTGACATGAAAAATGCATCCTACACCCCTGAAAGTTCAGAATATGTTAGCAGCCCATAAAAGGCCTTAAAATGCCTTTTAGGCCTGCAAGAATGTTGAAAACTTTGGAGGTCAAAAAAAGGGGTTTACAGGTATCCTAGACCCCCTAAAGTCCAGAAACATTTGGTGGCCCAAAACTGTGCCAAAGAGCTCTGAATGTCCCAAAATCATTTGTAGCCAGAAAGGGGCATTAACCCACACCCTTGATGCCTGAAATTCCCAAAAATACTTTTGGCAGAAAAATGCATCCTACACCCCTGAAAGTTCAGAATATGTTAGCCGCCCAAAAAAGGCCTTAAAATGCATCTTAGGCCTGCAAAAATGTTGAAAACTTTGGAGGCCCAAAAAAGGGGTTTAGAGGCACCCTAGACCCCCTAAAGTCCAGAAAATGTTGGTTGACCAAAAACTGTGCCAGAGAGCTCTGAATGTCCCAAAATCATTTGTAGCCTAAAAGGGGCATTATCCCACACCCTTGACGCCTGAAATTCCCAAAAATATTTTTGACACAAAAATGCATCCTACACACCTGAACGTTCAGAATATGTTAGCAGCCCAAAAAAGGCCTTAAAATGCCTGTTATGTCTGGAAAAATGTTGAACACTTTGGAGGCCTAAAAAAGGGGTTTACAGGCCTCCTAGACCCCCTAAAGTCCAGAAAATGTTGGTGGCCAAAAACTGTGCCAGAGAGCTCTGAATGTCCCAGAAACATTTGCAGCCTGAAAGGAGCATTAACCCGCATCCTAGACCACTGAAATTCCCAAAAATAATTTTGACATGAAAAATGCATCCTACACCCCTGAAAGTTCAGAATATGTTAGCAGCCCAAAAAAGGCCTTAAAATGCCTTTTAGGCCTGCAAGAATGTTGAAAACTTTGGAGGCCTAAAAAAGGGGTTTACAGGCCTCCTAGACCCCCTAAAGTCCAGAAAATGTTGGTGGCCAAAAACTGTGCCAGAGAGCTCTGCATGTCCCAAAATCATTTGTAGCCTGAAAGGGGCATTAACCCGCATCCTAGACCACTGAAATTCCCAAAAATCGTTTTGGCAAGAAAAGTGCATCCTTCACACCTGACAGTTCAGAATATGTTAGCATCCCAAAAAAGGCCTTAAAATGCATCTTAGGCCTGCAAAAATGTTGAAATCTTTGGAGGCCCAAAAAAGGGGTTTACAGGCATCCTAGACCCCCTAAAGTCCAGAAAATGTTGGTTGCCCAAAAACTGTGCCAAAGAGCTCTGAATGTCCCAAAATCATTTGTAGCCAGAAAGGGGCATTAACCCACACCCTTGATGCCTGAAATTCCCAAAAATACTTTTGGCAGAAAAATGCATCCTACACCCCTGAAAGTTCAGAATATGTTAGCCGCCCAAAAAAGGCCTTAAAATGCATCTTAGGCCTGCAAAAATGTTGAAAACTTTGGAGGCCCAAAAAAGGGGTTTAGAGGCATCCTAGACCCACTAAAGTCCAGAAAATGTTGGTTGACCAAAAACTGTGCCAGAGAGCTCTGAATGTCCCAAAATCATTTGGAGCCTAAAAGGGGCATTATCCCACACCCTTGACGCCTGAAATTCCCAAAAATATTTTTGGCACAAAAATGCATCCTACACCCCGGAAAGTTCAGAATATGTTAGCAGCCCAAAAAAAGGCCTTAAAATGCATCTTAGGCCTGCAAAAATGTTGAAACCTTTGGAGGCCCAAAAAAGGGGTTTAGAGGCATCCTAGACCCCGTAAAGTCCAGAAAATGTTGGTTGACCAAAAACTATGCCAGAGAGCTCTGAATGTCCCAAAATCATTTGGAGCCTAAAAGGGGCATTATCCCACACCCTTGACGCCTGAAATTCCCAAAAATATTTTTAACACAAAAATGCATCCTACACACCTGAACGTTCAGAATATGTTAGCAGCCCAAAAAAGGCCTTAAAATGCCTGTTATGTCTGGAAAAATGTTGAACACTTTGGAGGCCTAAAAAAGGGGTTTACAGGCATCCTAGACCCCCTAAAGTCCAGAAAATGTTGGTGGCCAAAAACTGTGCCAGAGAGCTCTGAATGTCCCAGAAACATTTGCAGCCTGAAAGGAGCATTAACCCGCATCCTAGACCACTGAAATTCCCAAAAATAATTTTGACATGAAAAATGCATCCTACACCCCTGAAAGTTCAGAATATGTCAGCAGCCCAAAAAAGGCCTTAAAATGCATCTTAGGCCTGCAAAAATGTTGAAATCTTTGGAGGCCCAAAAAAGGGGTTTACAGGCATCCTAGACCCCCTAAAGTCCAGAAGATTTTGGTGGCCCAAAACTGTGCCAGAGAGCTCTGCATGTCCCAAAATCATTTGTAGCCTGAAAGGGGCATTAACCCGCATCCTAGACCACTTAAATTCCCAAAAATCGTTTTGGCAAGAAAAGTGCATCCTTCACACCTGACAGTTCAGAATATGTTAGCATCCCAAAAAAGGCCTTAAAATGCATCTTAGGCCTCCAAAAATGTTGAAAACTTTGGAGGCCCAAAAAAGGGGTTTACAGGCATCCTAGACCCCCTAAAGTCCAGAAAATGTTGGTTGACCAAAAACTGTGCCAGAGAGCTCTGAATGTCCCAAAATCATTTGGAGCCTAAAAGGGGCATTATCCCACACCCTTGACGCCTGAAATTCCCAAAAATATTTTTGGCACAAAAATGCATCCTACACCCCGGAAAGTTCAGAATATGTTAGCAGCCCAAAAAAAGGCCTTAAAATGCATCTTAGTCCTGCAAAAATGTTGAAAACTTTGGAGGCCCAAAAAAGGGGTTTACAGGCATCCTAGACCCCCTAAAGTCCAGAAAATGTTGGTTGCCCAAAAACTGTGCCAAAGAGCTCTGAATGTCCCAAAATCATTTGTAGCCAGAAAGGGGCATTAACCCACACCCTTGATGCCTGAAATTCCCAAAAATACTTTTGGCAGAAAAATGCATCCTACACCCCTGAAAGTTCAGAATATGTTAGCCGCCCAAAAAAGGCCTTAAAATGCATCTTAGGCCTGCAAAAATGTTGAAAACTTTGGAGGCCCAAAAAAGGGGTTTAGAGGCATCCTAGACCCCCTAAAGTCCAGAAAATGTTGGTTGACCAAAAACTGTGCCAGAGAGCTCTGAATGTCCCAAAATCATTTGTAGCCTAAAAGGGGCATTATCCCACACCCTTGACGCCTGAAATTCCCAAAAATATTTTTGACACAAAAATGCATCCTACACACCTGAACGTTCAGAATATGTTAGCAGCCCAAAAAAGGCCTTAAAATGCCTGTTATGTCTGGAAAAATGTTGAACACTTTGGAGGCCTAAAAAAGGGGTTTACAGGCATCCTAGACCCCCTAAAGTCCAGAAAATGTTGGTGGCCAAAAACTGTGCCAGAGAGCTCTGAATGTCCCAGAAACATTTGCAGCCTGAAAGGAGCATTAACCCGCATCCTAGACCACTGAAATTCCCAAAAATAATTTTGACATGAAAAATGCATCCTACACCCCTGAAAGTTCAGAATATGTTAGCAGCCCAAAAAAGGCCTTAAAATGCCTTTTAGGCCTGCAAGAATGTTGAAAACTTTGGAGGTCAAAAAAAGGGGTTTACAGGTATCCTAGACCCCCTAAAGTCCAGAAAATGTTGGTGGCCCAAAACTGTGCCAGAGAGCTCTGCATGTCCCAAAATCATTTGTAGCCTGAAAGGGGCATTAACCCGCATCCTAGACCACTGAAATTCCCAAAAATCGTTTTGGCAAGAAAAGTGCATCCTTCACACCTGACAGTTCAGAATATGTTAGCATCCCAAAAAAGGCCTTAAAATGCATCTTAGGCCTGCAAAAATGTTGAAAACTTTGGAGGCCCAAAAAAGGGGTTTACAGGCATCCTAGACCCCCTAAAGTCCAGAAAATGTTGGTTGACCAAAAACTGTGCCAGAGAGCTCTGAATGTCCCAAAATCATTTGTAGCCTAAAAGGGGCATTATCCCACACCCTTGACGCCTGAAATTCCCAAAAATATTTTTGGCACAAAAATGCATCCTACACCCCTGAAAGTTCAGAATATGTTAGCAGCCCAAAAAAGGCCTTAAAATGCATCTTAGTCCTGCAAAAATGTTGAAAACTTTGGAGGCCCAAAAAAGGGGTTTACAGGCATCCTAGACCCCCTAAAGTCCAGAAAATGTTGGTTGCCCAAAAACTGTGCCAAAGAGCTCTGAATGTCCCAAAATCATTTGTAGCCAGAAAGGGGCATTAACACACACCCTTGATGCCTGAAATTCCCAAAAATACTTTTGGCAGAAAAATGCATCCTACACCCCTGAAATTTCAGAATATGTTAGCCGCCCAAAAAAGGCCTTAAAATGCATCTTAGGCCTGCAAAAATGTTGAAAACTTTGGAGGCCCAAAAAAGGGGTTTAGAGGCATCCTAGACCCCCTAAAGTCCAGAAAATGTTGGTTGACCAAAAACTGTGCCAGAGAGCTCTGAATGTCCCAAAATCATTTGTAGCCAGAAAGGGGCATTAACCCACACCCTTGATGCCTGAAATTCCCAAAAATACTTTTGGCAGAAAAATGCATCCTACACCCCTGAAAGTTCAGAATATGTTAGCTGCCCAAAAAAGGCCTTAAAATGCATCTTAGGCCTGCAAAAATGTTGAAAACTTTGGAGGCCCAAAAAAGGGGTTTAGAGGCATCCTAGACCCCCTAAAGTCCAGAAAATGTTGGTTGACCAAAAACTGTGCCAGAGAGCTCTGAATGTCCCAAAATAATGTGTAGCCTAAAAGGGGCACTATCCCACACCCTTGATGCCTGAAATTCCCAAAAATATTTTTGACACAAAAATGCATCCTACACACCTGAACGTTCAGAATATGTTAGCAGCCCAAAAAAGGCCTTAAAATGCCTGTTATGTCTGGAAAAATGTTGAACACTTTGGAGGCCTAAAAAAGGGGTTTACAGGCATCCTAGACCCCCTAAAGTCCAGAAAATGTTGGTGGCCAAAAACTGTGCCAGAGAGCTCTGAATGTCCCAGAAACATTTGCAGCCTGAAAGGAGCATTAACCCGCATCCTAGACCACTGAAATTCCCAAAAATAATTTTGACATGAAAAATGCATCCTACACCCCTGAAAGTTCAGAATATGTTAGCAGCCCAAAAAAGGCCTTAAAATGCCTTTTAGGCCTGCAAGAATGTTGAAAACTTTGGAGGTCAAAAAAAGGGGTTTACAGGCATCCTAGACCCCCTAAAGTCCAGAAAATGTTGGTTGCCCAAAAACTGTGCCAAAGACCTCTGAATGTCCCAAAATCATTTGTAGCCAGAAAGGGGCATTAACCCACACCCTTGATGCCTGAAATTCCCAAAAATACTTTTGGCAGAAAAATGCATCCTACACCCCTGAAAGTTCAGAATATGTTAGCCGCCCAAAAAAGGCCTTAAAATGCATCTTAGGCCTGCAAAAATGTTGAAAACTTTGGAGGCCCAAAAAAGGGGTTTAGAGGCATCCTAGACCCACTAAAGTCCAGAAAATGTTGGTTGACCAAAAACTGTGCCAGAGAGCTCTGAATGTCCCAAAATCATTTGGAGCCTAAAAGGGGCATTATCCCACACCCTTGACGCCTGAAATTCCCAAAAATATTTTTGGCACAAAAATGCATCCTACACCCCGGAAAGTTCAGAATATGTTAGCAGCCCAAAAAAAGGCCTTAAAATGCATCTTAGGCCTGCAAAAATGTTGAAACCTTTGGAGGCCCAAAAAAGGGGTTTAGAGGCATCCTAGACCCCGTAAAGTCCAGAAAATGTTGGTTGACCAAAAACTATGCCAGAGAGCTCTGAATGTCCCAAAATCATTTGGAGCCTAAAAGGGGCATTATCCCACACCCTTGACGCCTGAAATTCCCAAAAATATTTTTAACACAAAAATGCATCCTACACACCTGAACGTTCAGAATATGTTAGCAGCCCAAAAAAGGCCTTAAAATGCCTGTTATGTCTGGACAAATGTTGAACACTTTGGAGGCCTAAAAAAGGGGTTTACAGGCATCCTAGACCCCCTAAAGTCCAGAAAATGTTGGTGGCCAAAAACTGTGCCAGAGAGCTCTGAATGTCCCAGAAACATTTGCAGCCTGAAAGGAGCATTAACCCGCATCCTAGACCACTGAAATTCCCAAAAATAATTTTGACATGAAAAATGCATCCTACACCCCTGAAAGTTCAGAATATGTCAGCAGCCCAAAAAAGGCCTTAACATGCCTTTTAGGCCTGCAAGAATGTTGAAAACTTTGGAGGTCAAAAAAAGGGGTTTACAGGTATCCTAGACCCCCTAAAGTACAGAAGATTTTGGTGGCCCAAAACTGTGCCAGAGAGCTCTGCATGTCCCAAAATCATTTGTAGCCTGAAAGGGGCATTAACCCGCATCCTAGACCACTTAAATTCCCAAAAATCGTTTTGGCAAGAAAAGTGCATCCTTCACACCTGACAGTTCAGAATATGTTAGCATCCCAAAAAAGGCCTTAAAATGCATCTTAGGCCTCCAAAAATGTTGAAAACTTTGGAGGCCCAAAAAAGGGGTTTACAGGCATCCTAGACCCCCTAAAGTCCAGAAAATGTTGGTTGACCAAAAACTGTGCCAGAGAGCTCTGAATGTCCCAAAATCATTTGGAGCCTAAAAGGGGCATTATCCCACACCCTTGACGCCTGAAATTCCCAAAAATATTTTTGGCACAAAAATGCATCCTACACCCCTGAAAGTTCAGAATATGTTAGCAGCCCAAAAAAAGGCCTTAAAATGCATCTTAGTCCTGCAAAAATGTTGAAAACTTTGGAGGCCCAAAAAAGGGGTTTACAGGCATCCTAGACCCCCTAAAGTCCAGAAAATGTTGGTTGCCCAAAAACTGTGCCAAAGAGCTCTGAATGTCCCAAAATCATTTGTAGCCAGAAAGGGGCATTAACCCACACCCTTGATGCCTGAAATTCCCAAAAATACTTTTGGCAGAAAAATGCATCCTACACCCCTGAAAGTTCAGAATATGTTAGCCGCCCAAAAAAGGCCTTAAAATGCATCTTAGGCCTGCAAAAATGTTGAAAACTTTGGAGGCCCAAAAAAGGGGTTTAGAGGCATCCTAGACCCCCTAAAGTCCAGAAAATGTTGGTTGACCAAAAACTGTGCCAGAGAGCTCTGAATGTCCCAAAATCATTTGGAGCCTAAAAGGGGCATTATCCCACACCCTTGACGCCTGAAATTCCCAAAAATATTTTTGACACAAAAATGCATCCTACACACCTGAACGTTCAGAATATGTTAGCAGCCCAAAAAAAGGCCTTAAAATGCCTGTTATGTCTGGAAAAATGTTGAACACTTTGGAGGCCTAAAAAAGGGGTTTACAGGCATCCTAGACCCCCTAAAGTCCAGAAACTTTTGGTGGCCCAAAACTGTGCCAGAGAGCTCTGAATGTCCCAAAATCATTTGTAGCCAGAAAGGGGCATTAACCCACACCCTTGATGCCTGAAATTCCCAAAAATACTTTTGGCAGAAAAATGCATCCTACACCCCTGACAGTTCAGAATATGTTAGCATCCCAAAAAAGGCCTTAAAATGCATCTTAGGCCTGCAAAAATGTTGAAAACTTTGGAGGCCCAAAAAAGGGGTTTACAGGCATCCTAGACCCCCTAAAGTCCAGAAAATGTTGGTTGACCAAAAACTGTGCCAGAGAGCTCTGAATGTCCCAAAATCATTTGTAGCCAGAAAGGGGCATTAACCCACACCCTTGATGCCTGAAATTCCCAAAAATACTTTTGGCAGAAAAATGCATCCTACACCCCTGACAGTTCAGAATATGTTAGCATCCCAAAAAAGGCCTTAAAATGCATCTTAGGCCTGCAAAAATGTTGAAAACTTTGGAGGCCCAAAAAAGGGGTTTACAGGCATCCTAGACCCCCTAAAGTCCAGAAAATGTTGGTTGCCCAAAAACTGTGCCAAAGAGCTCTGAATGTCCCAGAAACATTTGCAGCCTGAAAGGAGCATTAACCCGCATCCTAGACCACTGAAATTCCCAAAAATAATTTTGACATGAAAAATGCATCCTACACCCCTGAAAGTTCAGAATATGTCAGCAGCCCAAAAAAGGCCTTAACATGCCTTTTAGGCCTGCAAGAATGTTGAAAACTTTGGAGGTCAAAAAAAGGGGTTTACAGGTATCCTAGACCCCCTAAAGTCCAGAAGATTTTGGTGGCCCAAAACTGTGCCAGAGAGCTCTGCATGTCCCAAAATCATTTGTAGCCTGAAAGGGGCATTAACCCGCATCCTAGACCACTTAAATTCCCAAAAATCGTTTTGGCAAGAAAAGTGCATCCTTCACACCTGACAGTTCAGAATATGTTAGCATCCCAAAAAAGGCCTTAAAATGCATCTTAGGCCTCCAAAAATGTTGAAAACTTTGGAGGCCCAAAAAAGGGGTTTACAGGCATCCTAGACCCCCTAAAGTCCAGAAAATGTTGGTTGACCAAAAACTGTGCCAGAGAGCTCTGAATGTCCCAAAATCATTTGTAGCCTAAAAGGGGCATTATCCCACACCCTTGACGCCTGAAATTCCCAAAAATATTTTTGGCACAAAAATGCATCCTACACCCCTGAAAGTTCAGAATATGTTAGCAGCTCAAAAAAGGCCTTAAAATGCATCTTAGTCCTGCAAAAATGTTGAAAACTTTGGAGGCCCAAAAAAGGGGTTTACAGGCATCCTAGACCCCCTAAAGTCCAGAAAATGTTGGTTGCCCAAAAACTGTGCCAAAGAGCTCTGAATGTCCCAAAATCATTTGTAGCCAGAAAGGGGCATTAACCCACACCCTTGATGCCTGAAATTCCCAAAAATACTTTTGGCAGAAAAATGCATCCTACACCCCTGAAAGTTCAGAATATGTTAGCCGCCCAAAAAAGGCCTTAAAATGCATCTTAGGCCTGCAAAAATGTTGAAACCTTTGGAGGTCCAAAAAAGGGGTTTAGAGGCATCCTAGACCCCGTAAAGTCCAGAAAATGTTGGTTGACCAAAAACTATGCCAGAGAGCTCTGAATGTCCCAAAATCATTTGGAGCCTAAAAGGGGCATTATCCCACACCCTTGACGCCTGAAATTCCCAAAAATATTTTTGACACAAAAATGCATCCTACACACCTGAACGTTCAGAATATGTTAGCAGCCCAAAAAAGGCCTTAAAATGCCTGTTATGTCTGGAAAAATGTTGAACACTTTGGAGGCCTAAAAAAGGGGTTTACAGGCATCCTAGACCCCCTAAAGTCCAGAAAATGTTGGTGGCCAAAAACTGTGCCAGAGAGCTCTGAATGTCCCAGAAACATTTGCAGCCTGAAAGGAGCATTAACCCGCATCCTAGACCACTGAAATTCCCAAAAATAATTTTGACATGAAAAATGCATCCTACACCCCTGAAAGTTCAGAATATGTCAGCAGCCCAAAAAAGGCCTTAACATGCCTTTTAGGCCTGCAAGAATGTTGAAAACTTTGGAGGTCAAAAAAAGGGGTTTACAGGTATCCTAGACCCCCTAAAGTCCAGAAGATTTTGGTGGTCCAAAACTGTGCCAGAGAGCTCTGCATGTCCCAAAATCATTTGTAGCCTGAAAGGGGCATTAACCCGCATCCTAGACCACTTAAATTCCCAAAAATCGTTTTGGCAAGAAAAGTGCATCCTTCACACCTGACAGTTCAGAATATGTTAGCATCCCAAAAAAGGCCTTAAAATGCATCTTAGGCCTCCAAAAATGTTGAAAACTTTGGAGGCCCAAAAAAGGGGTTTACAGGCATCCTAGACCCCCTAAAGTCCAGAAAATGTTGGTTGACCAAAAATTGTGCCAGAGAGCTCTGAATGTCCCAAAATCATTTGTAGCCTAAAAGGGGCATTATCCCACACCCTTGACGCCTGAAATTCCCAAAAATATTTTTGGCACAAAAATGCATCCTACACCCCGGAAAGTTCAGAATATGTTAGCAGCCCAAAAAAAGGCCTTAAAATACATCTTAGTCCTGCAAAAATGTTGAAAACTTTGGAGGCCCAAAAAAGGGGTTTACAGGCATCCTAGACCCCCTAAAGTCCAGAAAATGTTGGTTGCCCAAAAACTGTGCCAAAGAGCTCTGAATGTCCCAAAATCATTTGTAGCCAGAAAGGGGCATTAACCCACACCCTTGATGCCTGAAATTCCCAAAAATACTTTTGGCAGAAAAATGCATCCTACACCCCTGAAAGTTCAGAATATGTTAGCCGCCCAAAAAAGGCCTTAAAATGCATCTTAGGCCTGCAAAAATGTTGAAAACTTTGGAGGCCCAAAAAAGGGGTTTAGAGGCACCCTAGACCCCCTAAAGTCCAGAAAATGTTGGTTGACCAAAAACTGTGCCAGAGAGCTCTGAATGTCCCAAAATCATTTGTAGCCTAAAAGGGGCATTATCCCACACCCTTGACGCCTGAAATTCCCAAAAATATTTTTGACACAAAAATGCATCCTACACACCTGAACGTTCAGAATATGTTAGCAGCCCAAAAAAGGCCTTAAAATGCCTGTTATGTCTGGAAAAATGTTGAACACTTTGGAGGCCTAAAAAAGGGGTTTACAGGCATCCTAGACCCCCTAAAGTCCAGAAAATGTTGGTGGCCAAAAACTGTGCCAGAGAGCTCTGAATGTCCCAGAAACATTTGCAGCCTGAAAGGAGCATTAACCCGCATCCTAGACCACTGAAATTCCCAAAAATAATTTTGACATGAAAAATGCATCCTACACCCCTGAAAGTTCAGAATATGTTAGCAGCCCAAAAAAGGCCTTAAAATGCCTTTTAGGCCTGCAAGAATGTTGAAAACTTTGGAGGTCAAAAAAAGGGGTTTACGGGTATCCTAGACCCCCTAAAGTCCAGAAAATTTTGGTGGCCCAAAACTGTGCCAGAGAGCTCTGCATGTCCCAAAATCATTTGTAGCCTGAAAGGGGCATTAACCCGCATCCTAGACCACTGAAATTCCCAAAAATCGTTTTGGCAAGAAAAGTGCATCCTTCACACCTGACAGTTCAGAATATGTTAGCATCCCAAAAAAGGCCTTAAAATGCATCTTAGGCCTGCAAAAATGTTGAAATCTTTGGAGGCCCACAAAAGGGGTTTACAGGCATCCTAGACCCCCTAAAGTCCAGAAAATGTTGGTTGCCCAAAAACTGTGCAAAAGAGCTCTGAATGTCCCAAAATCATTTGTAGCCAGAAAGGGGCATTAACCCACACCCTTGATGCCTGAAATTCCCAAAAATACTTTTGGCAGAAAAATGCATCCTACACCCCTGAAAGTTCAGAATATGTTAGCCGCCCAAAAAAGGCCTTAAAATGCATCTTAGGCCTGCAAAAATGTTGAAAACTTTGGAGGCCCAAAAAAGGGGTTTAGAGGCATCCTAGACCCCCTAAAGTCCAGAAAATGTTGGTTGACCAAAAACTGTGCCAGAGAGCTCTGAATGTCCCAAAATCATTTGGAGCCTAAAAGGGGCATTATCCCACACCCTTGACGCCTGAAATTCCCAAAAATATTTTTGGCACAAAAATGCATCCTACACCCCGGAAAGTTCAGAATATGTTAGCAGCCCAAAAAAAGGCCTTAAAATGCATCTTAGGCCTGCAAAAATGTTGAAACCTTTGGAGGCCCAAAAAAGGGGTTTAGAGGCATCCTAGACCCCGTAAAGTCCAGAAAATGTTGGTTGACCAAAAACTATGCCAGAGAGCTCTGAATGTCCCAAAATCATTTGGAGCCTAAAAGGGGCATTATCCCACACCCTTGACGCCTGAAATTCCCAAAAATATTTTTGACACAAAAATGCATCCTACACACCTGAACGTTCAGAATATGTTAGCAGCCCAAAAAAGGCCTTAAAATGCCTGTTATGTCTGGAAAAATGTTGAACACTTTGGAGGCCTAAAAAAGGGGTTTACAGGCATCCTAGACCCCCTAAAGTCCAGAAAATGTTGGTGGCCAAAAACTGTGCCAGAGAGCTCTGAATGTCCCAGAAACATTTGCAGCCTGAAAGGAGCATTAACCCGCATCCTAGACCACTGAAATTCCCAAAAATAATTTTGACATGAAAAATGCATCCTACACCCCTGAAAGTTCAGAATATGTCAGCAGCCCAAAAAAGGCCTTAACATGCCTTTTAGGCCTGCAAGAATGTTGAAAACTTTGGAGGTCAAAAAAAGGGGTTTACAGGTATCCTAGACCCCCTAAAGTCCAGAAGATTTTGGTGGCCCAAAACTGTGCCAGAGAGCTCTGCATGTCCCAAAATCATTTGTAGCCTGAAAGGGGCATTAACCCGCATCCTAGACCACTTAAATTCCCAAAAATCGTTTTGGCAAGAAAAGTGCATCCTTCACACCTGACAGTTCAGAATATGTTAGCATCCCAAAAAAGGCCTTAAAATGCATCTTAGGCCTCCAAAAATGTTGAAAACTTTGGAGGCCCAAAAAAGGGGTTTACAGGCATCCTAGACCCCCTAAAGTCCAGAAAATGTTGGTTGACCAAAAACTGTGCCAGAGAGCTCTGAATGTCCCAAAATCATTTGTAGCCTAAAAGGGGCATTATCCCACACCCTTGACGCCTGAAATTCCCAAAAATATTTTTGGCACAAAAATGCATCCTACACCCCGGAAAGTTCAGAATATGTTAGCAGCCCAAAAAAAGGCCTTAAAATGCATCTTAGTCCTGCAAAAATGTTGAAAACTTTGGAGGCCCAAAAAAGGGGTTTACAGGCATCCTAGACCCCCTAAAGTCCAGAAAATGTTGGTTGCCCAAAAACTGTGCCAAAGAGCTCTGAATGTCCCAAAATCATTTGTAGCCAGAAAGGGGCATTAACCCACACCCTTGATGCCTGAAATTCCCAAAAATACTTTTGGCAGAAAAATGCATCCTACACCCCTGAAAGTTCAGAATATGTTAGCCGCCCAAAAAAGGCCTTAAAATGCATCTTAGGCCTGCAAAAATGTTGAAAACTTTGGAGGCCCAAAAAAGGGGTTTAGAGGCATCCTAGACCCCCTAAAGTCCAGAAAATGTTGGTTGACCAAAAACTGTGCCAGAGAGCCCTGAATGTCCCAAAATCATTTGTAGCCTAAAAGGGGCATTATCCCACACCCTTGACGCCTGAAATTCCCAAAAATATTTTTTACACAAAAATGCATCCTACACACCTGAACGTTCAGAATATGTTAGCAGCCCAAAAAAGGCCTTAAAATGCCTGTTATGTCTGGAAAAATGTTGAACACTTTGGAGGCCTAAAAAAGGGGTTTACAGGCATCCTAGACCCCCTAAAGTCCAGAAAATGTTGGTGGCCAAAAACTGTGCCAGAGAGCTCTGAATGTCCCAGAAACATTTGCAGCCTGAAAGGAGCATTAACCCGCATCCTAGACCACTGAAATTCCCAAAAATAATTTTGACATGAAAAATGCATCCTACACCCCTGAAAGTTCAGAATATGTTAGCAGCCCAAAAAAGGCCTTAAAATGCCTTTTAGGCCTGCAAGAATGTTGAAAACTTTGGAGGTCAAAAAAAGGGGTTTACGGGTATCCTAGACCCCCTAAAGTCCAGAAAATTTTGGTGGCCCAAAACTGTGCCAGAGAGCTCTGCATGTCCCAAAATCATTTGTAGCCTGAAAGGGGCATTAACCCGCATCCTAGACCACTGAAATTCCCAAAAATCGTTTTGGCAAGAAAAGTGCATCCTTCACACCTGACAGTTCAGAATATGTTAGCATCCCAAAAAAGGCCTTAAAATGCATCTTAGGCCTGCAAAAATGTTGAAATCTTTGGAGGCCCAAAAAAGGGGTTTACAGGCATCCTAGACCCCCTAAAGTCCAGAAAATGTTGGTTGCCCAAAAACTGTGCCAAAGAGCTCTGAATGTCCCAAAATCATTTGTAGCCAGAAAGGGGCATTAACCCACACCCTTGATGCCTGAAATTCCCAAAAATACTTTTGGCAGAAAAATGCATCCTACACCCCTGAAAGTTCAGAATATGTTAGCCGCCCAAAAAAGGCCTTAAAATGCATCTTAGGCCTGCAAAAATGTTGAAAACTTTGGAGGCCCAAAAAAGGGGTTTAGAGGCATCCTAGACCCCCTAAAGTCCAGAAAATGTTGGTTGACCAAAAACTGTGCCAGAGAGCTCTGAATGTCCCAAAATCATTTGGAGCCTAAAAGGGGCATTATCCCACACCCTTGACGCCTGAAATTCCCAAAAATATTTTTGGCACAAAAATGCATCCTACACCCCGGAAAGTTCAGAATATGTTAGCAGCCCAAAAAAAGGCCTTAAAATGCATCTTAGTCCTGCAAAAATGTTGAAAACTTTGGAGGCCCAAAAAAGGGGTTTACAGGCATCCTAGACCCCCTAAAGTCCAGAAAATGTTGGTTGCCCAAAAACTGTGCCAAAGAGCTCTGAATGTCCCAAAATCATTTGTAGCCAGAAAGGGGCATTAACCCACACCCTTGATGCCTGAAATTCCCAAAAATCGTTTTGGCAGAAAAATGCATCCTACACCCCTGAAAGTTCAGAATATGTTAGCAGCCCAAAAAAGGCCTTAAAATGCCTGTTATGTCTGGAAAAATGTTGAACACTTTGGAGGCCTAAAAAAGGGGTTTACAGGCATCCTAGACCCCCTAAAGTCCAGAAAATGTTGGTGGCCAAAAACTGTGCCAGAGAGCTCTGAATGTCCCAGAAACATTTGCAGCCTGAAAGGAGCATTAACCCGCATCCTAGACCACTGAAATTCCCAAAAATAATTTTGACATGAAAAATGCATCCTACACCCCTGAAAGTTCAGAATATGTTAGCAGCCCAAAAAAGGCCTTAAAATGCCTTTTAGGCCTGCAAGAATGTTGAAAACTTTGGAGGTCAAAAAAAGGGGTTTACGGGTATCCTAGACCCCCTAAAGTCCAGAAAATTTTGGTGGCCCAAAACTGTGCCAGAGAGCTCTGCATGTCCCAAAATCATTTGTAGCCTGAAAGGGGCATTAACCCGCATCCTAGACCACTGAAATTCCCAAAAATCGTTTTGGCAAGAAAAGTGCATCCTTCACACCTGACAGTTCAGAATATGTTAGCATCCCAAAAAAGGCCTTAAAATGCATCTTAGGCCTGCAAAAATGTTGAAATCTTTGGAGGCCCAAAAAAGGGGTTTACAGGCATCCTAGACCCCCTAAAGTCCAGAAAATGTTGGTTGCCCAAAAACTGTGCCAAAGAGCTCTGAATGTCCCAAAATCATTTGTAGCCAGAAAGGGGCATTAACCCACACCCTTGATGCCTGAAATTCCCAAAAATACTTTTGGCAGAAAAATGCATCCTACACCCCTGAAAGTTCAGAATATGTTAGCCGCCCAAAAAAGGCCTTAAAATGCATCTTAGGCTTGCAAAAATGTTGAAAACTTTGGAGGCCCAAAAAAGGGGTTTAGAGGCATCCTAGACCCCCTAAAGTCCAGAAAATGTTGGTTGACCAAAAACTGTGCCAGAGAGCTCTGAATGTCCCAAAATCATTTGTAGCCTAAAAGGGGCATTATCCCACACCCTTGACGCCTGAAATTCCCAAAAATATTTTTGGCACAAAAATGCATCCTACACCCCGGAAAGTTCAGAATATGTTAGCAGCCCAAAAAAAGGCCTTAAAATGCATCTTAGTCCTGCAAAAATGTTGAAAACTTTGGAGGCCCAAAAAAGGGGTTTACAGGCATCCTAGACCCCCTAAAGTCCAGAAAATGTTGGTTGCCCAAAAACTGTGCCAAAGAGCTCTGAATGTCCCAAAATCATTTGTAGCCAGAAAGGGGCATTAACCCACACCCTTGATGCCTGAAATTCCCAAAAATACTTTTGGCAGAAAAATGCATCCTACACCCCTGAAAGTTCAGAATATGTTAGCAGCCCAAAAAAGGCCTTAAAATGCCTGTTATGTCTGGAAAAATGTTGAACACTTTGGAGGCCTAAAAAAGGGGTTTACAGGCATCCTAGACCCCCTAAAGTCCAGAAAATGTTGGTTGACCAAATACTGTGCCAGAGAGCTCTGAATGTCCCAAAATCATTTGTAGCCTAAAAGGGGCATTATCCCACACCCTTGACGCCTGAAATTCCCAAAAATATTTTTGGCACAAAAATGCATCCTACACCCCGGAAAGTTCAGAATATGTTAGCAGCCCAAAAAAAGGCCTTAAAATGCATCTTAGTCCTGCAAAAATGTTGAAAACTTTGGAGGCCCAAAAAAGGGGTTTACAGGCATCCTAGACCCCCTAAAGTCCAGAAAATGTTGGTTGCCCAAAAACTGTGCCAAAGAGCTCTGAATGTCCCAAAATCATTTGTAGCCAGAAAGGGGCATTAACCCACACCCTTGATGCCTGAAATTCCCAAAAATACTTTTGACAGAAAAATGCATCCTACACCCCTGAACGTTCAGAATATGTTAGCAGCCCAAAAAAGGCCTTAAAATGCCTGTTATGTCTGGAAAAATGTTGAACACTTTGGAGGCCTAAAAAAGGGGTTTACAGGCATCCTAGACCCCCTAAAGTCCAGAAAATGTTGGTGGCCAAAAACTGTGCCAGAGAGCTCTGAATGTCCCAGAAACATTTGCAGCCTGAAAGGAGCATTAACCCGCATCCTAGACCACTGAAATTCCCAAAAATAATTTTGACATGAAAAATGCATCCTACACCCCTGAAAGTTCAGAATATGTTAGCAGCCCAAAAAAGGCCTTAAAATGCCTTTTAGGCCTGCAAGAATGTTGAAAACTTTGGAGGTCAAAAAAAGGGGTTTACGGGTATCCTAGACCCCCTAAAGTCCAGAAAATTTTGGTGGCCCAAAACTGTGCCAGAGAGCTCTGCATGTCCCAAAATCATTTGTAGCCTGAAAGGGGCATTAACCCGCATCCTAGACCACTGAAATTCCCAAAAATCGTTTTGGCAAGAAAAGTGCATCCTTCACACCTGACAGTTCAGAATATGTTAGCAACCCAAAAAAGGCCTTAAAATGCATCTTAGGCCTGCAAAAATGTTGAAATCTTTGGAGGCCCAAAAAAGGGGTTTACAGGCATCCTAGACCCCCTAAAGTCCAGAAAATGTTGGTTGACCAAAAACTGTGCCAGAGAGCTCTGAATGTCCCAAAATCATTTGTAGCCTAAAAGGGGCATTATCCCACACCCTTGACGCCTGAAATTCCCAAAAATATTTTTGGCACAAAAATGCATCCTACACCCCTGAAAGTTCAGAATATGTTAGCAGCACAAAAAAGGCCTTAAAATGCATCTTAGTCCTGCAAAAATGTTGAAAACTTTGGAGGCCCAAAAAAGGGGTTTACAGGCATCCTAGACCCCCTAAAGTCCAGAAAATGTTGGTTGCCCAAAAACTGTGCCAAAGAGCTCTGAATGTCCCAAAATCATTTGTAGCCAGAAAGGGGCATTAACCCACACCCTTGATGCCTGAAATTCCCAAAAATACTTTTGGCAGAAAAATGCATCCTACACCCCTGAAAGTTCAGAATATGTTAGCAGCCCAAAAAAGGCCTTAAAATACCTGTTATGTCTGGAAAAATGTTGAACACTTTGGAGGCCTAAAAAAGGGGTTTACAGGCATCCTAGACCCCCTAAAGTCCAGAAAATGTTGGTGGCCAAAAACTGTGCCAGAGAGCTCTGAATGTCCCAGAAACATTTGCAGCCTGAAAGGAGCATTAACCCGCATCCTAGACCACTGAAATTCCCAAAAATAATTTTGACATGAAAAATGCATCCTACACCCCTGAAAGTTCAGAATATGTTAGCAGCCCAAAAAAGGCCTTAAAATGCCTTTTAGGCCTGCAAGAATGTTGAAAACTTTGGAGGTCAAAAAAAGGGGTTTACGGGTATCCTAGACCCCCTAAAGTCCAGAAAATTTTGGTGGCCCAAAACTGTGCCAGAGAGCTCTGCATGTCCCAAAATCATTTGTAGCCTGAAAGGGGCATTAACCCGCATCCTAGACCACTGAAATTCCCAAAAATTGTTTTGGCAAGAAAAGTGCATCCTTCACACCTGACAGTTCAGAATATGTTAGCATCCCAAAAAAGGCCTTAAAATGCATCTTAGGCCTGCAAAAATGTTGAAATCTTTGGAGGCCCAAAAAAGGGGTTTACAGGCATCCTAGACCCCCTAAAGTCCAGAAAATGTTGGTTGCCCAAAAACTGTGCCAAAGAGCTCTGAATGTCCCAAAATCATTTGTAGCCAGAAAGGGGCATTAACCCACACCCTTGATGCCTGAAATTCCCAAAAATACTTTTGGCAGAAAAATGCATCCTACACCCCTGAAAGTTCAGAATATGTTAGCCGCCCAAAAAAGGCCTTAAAATGCATCTTAGGCCTGCAAAAATGTTGAAAACTTTGGAGGCCCAAAGGCCTGCAAGAATGTTGAAAACTTTGGAGGTCAAAAAAAGGGGTTTACAGGTATCCTAGACCCCCTAAAGTCCAGAAAATTTTGGTGGCCCAAAACTGTGCCAGAGAGCTCTGCATGTCCCAAAATCATATGTAGCCTGAAAGGGGCATTAACCCGCATCCTAGACCACTGAAATTCCCAAAAATCGTTTTGGCAAGAAAAGTGCATCCTTCACACCTGACAGTTCAGAATATGTTTGCATCCCAAAAAAGGCCTTAAAATGCATCTTAGGCCTGCAAAAAGGTTGAAAACTTTGGAGGCCCAAAAAAGGGGTTTACAGGCATCCTAGACCCCCTAAAGTCCAGAAAATGTTGGTTGACCAAAAACTGTGCCAGAGAGCTCTGAATGTCCCAAAATCATTTGTAGCCTAAAAGGGGCATTATCCCACACCCTTGACGCCTGAAATTCCCAAAAATATTTTTGGCACAAAAATGCATCCTACACCCCTGAAAGTTCAGAATATGTTAGCAGCACAAAAAAGGCCTTAAAATGCATCTTAGTCCTACAAAAATGTTGAAAACTTTGGAGGCCCAAAAAAGGGGTTTACAGGCATCCTAGACCCCCTAAAGTCCAGAAAATGTTGGTTGCCCAAAAACTGTGCCAAAGAGCTCTGAATGTCCCAAAATCATTTGTAGCCAGAAAGGGGCATTAACCCACACCCTTGATGCCTGAAATTCCCAAAAATACTTTTGGCAGAAAAATGCATCCTACACCCCTGAAAGTTCAGAATATGTTAGCAGCCCAAAAAAGGCCTTAAAATACCTGTTATGTCTGGAAAAATGTTGAACACTTTGGAGGCCTAAAAAAGGGGTTTACAGGCATCCTAGACCCCCTAAAGTCCAGAAAATGTTGGTGGCCAAAAACTGTGCCAGAGAGCTCTGAATGTCCCAGAAACATTTGCAGCCTGAAAGGAGCATTAACCCGCATCCTAGACCACTGAAATTCCCAAAAATAATTTTGACATGAAAAATGCATCCTACACCCCTGAAAGTTCAGAATATGTTAGCAGCCCAAAAAAGGCCTTAAAATGCCTTTTAGGCCTGCAAGAATGTTGAAAACTTTGGAGGTCAAAAAAAGGGGTTTACGGGTATCCTAGACCCCCTAAAGTCCAGAAAATTTTGGTGGCCCAAAACTGTGCCAGAGAGCTCTGCATGTCCCAAAATCATTTGTAGCCTGAAAGGGGCATTAACCCGCATCCTAGACCACTGAAATTCCCAAAAATTGTTTTGGCAAGAAAAGTGCATCCTTCACACCTGACAGTTCAGAATATGTTAGCATCCCAAAAAAGGCCTTAAAATGCATCTTAGGCCTGCAAAAATGTTGAAATCTTTGGAGGCCCAAAAAAGGGGTTTACAGGCATCCTAGACCCCCTAAAGTCCAGAAAATGTTGGTTGCCCAAAAACTGTGCCAAAGAGCTCTGAATGTCCCAAACTCATTTGTAGCCAGAAAGGGGCATTAACCCACACCCTTGATGCCTGAAATTCCCAAAAATACTTTTGGCAGAAAAATGCATCCTACACCCCTGAAAGTTCAGAATATGTTAGCCGCCCAAAAAAGGCCTTAAAATGCATCTTAGGCCTGCAAAAATGTTGAAAACTTTGGAGGCCCAAAGGCCTGCAAGAATGTTGAAAACTTTGGAGGTCAAAAAAAGGGGTTTACAGGTATCCTAGACCCCCTAAAGTCCAGAAACTTTTGGTGGCCCAAAACTGTGCCAAAGAGCTCTGCATGTCCCAAAATCATTTGTAGCCTGAAAGGGGCATTAACCCGCATCCTAGACCACTTAAATTCCCAAAAATCGTTTTGGCAAGAAAAGTGCATCCTTCACACCTGACAGTTCAGAATATGTTAGCATCCCAAAAAAGGCCTTAAAATGAATCTTAGGCCTGCAAAAAGGTTGAAAACTTTGGAGGCCCAAAAAAGGGGTTTACAGGCATCCTAGACCCCCTAAAGTCCAGAAAATGTTGGTTGACCAAAAACTGTGCCAGAGAGCTCTGAATGTCCCAAAATCATTTGTAGCCTAAAAGGGGCATTATCCCACACCCTTGACGCCTGAAATTCCCAAAAATATTTTTGCCACAAAAATGCATCCTACACCCCTGAAAGTTCAGAATATGTTAGCAGCCCAAAAAAGGCCTTAAAATGCATCTTAGTCCTGCAAAAATGTTGAAAACTTTGGAGGCCCAAAAAAGGGGTTTACAGGCATCCTAGACCCCCTAAAGTCCAGAAAATGTTGGTTGCCCAAAAACTGTGCCAAAGAGCTCTGAATGTCCCAAAATCATTTGTAGCCAGAAAGGGGCATTAACCCACACCCTTGATGCCTGAAATTCCCAAAAATACTTTTGGCAGAAAAATGCACCCTACACCCCTGAAAGTTCAGAATATGTTAGCCGCCCAAAAAAGGCCTTAAAATGCATCTTAGGCCTGCAAAAATGTTGAAAACTTTGGAGGCCCAAAAAAAGGGGTTTAGAGGCATCCTAGACCCCCTAAAGTCCAGAAAATGTTGGTTGACCAAAAACTGTGCCAGAGAGCTCTGAATGTCCCAAAATCATTTGGAGCCTAAAAGGGGCATTATCCCACACCCTTGACGCCTGAAATTCCCAAAAATATTTTTGACACAAAAATGCATCCTACACACATGAACGTTCAGAATATGTTAGCAGCCCAAAAAAGGCCTTAAAATGCCTGTTATGTCTGGAAAAATGTTGAACACTTTGGAGGCCTAAAAAAGGGGTTTACAGGCATCCTAGACCCCCTAAAGACCCGAAAATGTTGGTGGCCAAAAAC